>NC_139346.1:12773414-14053035 GCF_055883805.1 Amblyomma maculatum | reverse complement strand
CCACCGGGCCCGGCCGGCACATTGCCAGCGCATTGGAGCGTACTGTTTGTCGTTGGTTTGTGTGGAAATTGAAAATCCTAAGGTTTAGATGACGTTGTGCGTGAATATATCCTCAAGAGAACAGAGAGTTGGGCTAGTTGTGTGAATGTGTCCAGTGAAATGAAGTCTGGCCAAACAAGGCTGGCGAAACTTGGTGCGTTGTTGGCTCCACTGGCAGCTACGCAAACTCGTCGGACGTTTTTAAGCCCATTCATTTCTACGGGTTTCCACAGAAGCATGAGTGGCGGGTGACCTAAGCATGGTTCTTTGAAAGGCACGAATCTACGTATTTGGTTACTGTGTGGTCGTGGAAAGTGCTGAATTTTTAAAATTCCGCTTGTTACCGTATGCTCTGTGCCTTCTGTTCCCAGGAGTGACGGCACGAGAGTCTCGGAGTCGCACTCCTTCATCTGTAGTCACTTTATTGACAATTGGAAATCGAAGTAACCCAACAGCGTAAGTTAAAACATTTCCCCGCCTGTGTACAAGAAAACCCTAGCACGGAAAAAAAAAAGGCAGCTCCATTATCGTCTGCGTTACGATCTTCAGTGATGAGCAGAGACAATGCTTGTGCAGCTACTTTCGCTGACACAGATAATTTACTTTTTCTCTTAGGAGACAATTCCTATTACCATGATCTTGTCATTTTTCCTCTTTTCGTTTGTCAACCAATGAAAACGCGCTGAGAGCTCTGCGTTGATACTCTTAGAATTTGTTGACATTTGTTTGTGGCATGTCCATTTTGGCTAATCACTCATTTCACAGCTCAATATCGCATGGTCACAAAATCTGCTATCGGCTTCATATAAAAGTCGAACAAGAAAAAAATACAATTTAATTTGTGGAAACGAGCATAAACGTAGTAATTTCTTTTAATTTCGAAGACCATGTAGCAGTTTTTTTTTTCGCATTCACGTTGCACCTGACACGGCTTTACGTATTTTCTCAGCAGCGTCCATTTCCTGGCCCGTCTAAATACATGTGTTTCTCATCGGCGTTTTAGTGAACGTGAGATTGTGGCGTAGTATGACAAGACTGTTTTACCTCTCTCAGACATTTCTTCTATAGCCAATGTAAACAGATTTAGCAGCAGTCCGACAAGCTGCAGTGACAAAGTTGTAAAAGGAATAGCTTTCAGTTATCCGGATTCCTTTACGTGCAAATAGAAAACTACATACATGGTCGTGTCCCCTCACACTCATCAGGTATCGAGGTCAGCTAGGTATCGGCCCCGCAAGTTCGTGGTACGCTGAGAAAGTAGGCCACCTTAGCGAACGAGCCATCAGAGAGATTCATTTAACAATAGAACGCACTCTTAGTTGTCAGTGGCTTTTCTTACAACACATCACACTGTGTGTGTGTGTTTTTTTTTTTCGATTGTAGTTAACAGTTTGACAGTATTGGAACATCTGCCTTCAACATCTGCCTTCAGATGTTCAAGGCAGGTGCGGTCAATCGCATTGATCTTCCTGCGCTGAGAGAACGCTAGAAGGAAATTAAATTTTTTTTTTTCTTGTCACAACCTCCGCAGCATGTCGGGAGAAAGGCATGTATAGTACAATATTTTCTAAGTGAATTATATGTAGCAGCTCCGACATGTTCAACGTGCATGCATTGTCGTATATGTAAGAATGATGCTGAAGTGGTATTACTCATTTGGCTTATATTATGATTAAGATTGATAGTCTCAAGGCCGGGTTCAGTGAGCTATTGTAGCGTAATTGTGCAGGAAGTCCTGGAAGTATATGTGTGTTTGCTATTCCAACCAAAAATAGTGTCACGTTGTGGTGACGAGGTCGACGACACAAATGAAGGGGTAGATGATTGCACTAAAGAAACTCTTTATTTGGGCTGACTTGCGCCCGCAAAAGAACTAAGCGACTCGGCGGCGGCGATAGCAACAAACGTGTTGGTCGATCGTCGAACATGCCCGTCACACTCGGCAACGCTCAATTTAAAGGCTGCACAGAACAATCTAGATAACGTCGCAAACATCTACCAGCACGGGCTGGAACATTGTGGAAAGACACCCGAGTGGCCGGAACCTTCGAGACAGATCTCGGTGCGTCTTGCGCTACAACAAAACTGATAAAGGTGTGACTCGCGACATCGAGCAGTAACAAAGATTACGGAACTGATACGCGGTCCAGAATCAGAGTGATAAGCCTGTATGCCGGCGGCTGTTAAAAAACAACAAATACTGTTTTTAAGGTTTCGCGGCAATAGGATCATACTTTTGTCTTGCTTATTTGTGTTTCTTCTTTTACAGCTCTCATTGCAAGGCTGAAACTGGAATGTCATTTGCTATTATTCTACTCTGAATCGTTCGAGCCTAACTATTACCAAAAAAGACAGGTGCAGCATCTTTTTCATTTTACATGAACGCTGACCATTACAACTAACACTACTACGGCGCCACGGCTACACGGCTCGGCGGTATTTGATCTTCAGGCAGGTTTCGACTAGACCTAATATAAGATGGACGCGCAGTGCAGGCGCAATTCCCGTCTTCGAAGTCGCCTTAACAAGTGCCTAACGAAGGTGTTCCTAGCGCATGGTGAAATCATGCGCGCGGCATTTCCGAGTATATAACAGAAATACCAAGCGCCGGGCGGTTTCAAAAAAAAACAAAAAACAATCACGCCCTGCCGAGAACGGCCCTTTTCTTTTTCAAAATTTCCCGGTCAAAACATACTCCTTGCGATTACTCAAAGCAGCTCAAAGCTCTCAAAGCCAAACCGCAAAACGACGGGTAGGGACAGGCTCAAAAACGCCTCGCAGAACGGAAACGACTGCGTCCCTCTGCTGCCTCGGCATTCCGCTGTTTCGGCACTCCGCCGCGGGCGGCGCTGTTCCACCGAGGCGACGGTGGAACAGTTTCAGCGCCGTTAAGTCGGGTCTGATGATTTTCAACGGCTCAGCTGACCAGGGTCTTAAAATACAAGGCCTTGAAATACCTAGAGTAGCAGAATATAAATATCTGGGGGTATGGGTAAACGAAGGATTGGCATACATTGGAAAGCATGAGCAATCACTTAAGGCAAAAGGGCGAAGGAATGCCGGGATAATGAAGCATAAGGCATTGTGGGGATACAATAGGTATGAGGTTTTGAGGGGTATTTGGAAAGGAATTATGGTGCCCGGACTTACTTTCGGAAATGTGGTTTTGTGCCTAAAATCAGAGGTACAGTCGACATTAGAAACAAATCAGAGATCCGTTGGACGATTAGCACTAGGTGCCCACGGCAAAACTACAAATGAGGCGGTACAGGGAGATATGGGCTGGGCACCTTTCGAAGTACGGTAAGCTCAGAGTAAAATATTATATGAGGAACGCCTGAGGAAATTGGACAGTAACAGATGGGCAGCTAAAGTATTTAAATACCTGTACCTAAAAAGCGTTGACTCACAATGGAGGAAAAGAACTAGGAAACTAACTAGTAAGTATGCTAGTAACAAGGACGGAGAAATAAAGAGCGTTAAGCAAAGGTTTTACACCTTTGCTTAACGCTCTTTATTAAAATTGGATAAATTCGATGGAAAAGAAACAGAGTGTCGAATTATACCGAAAGTGGAAAATGCAGATCAGGAAGGAAGATTTCTTTGATAACTCAAGAGGCAGTGTCCTACTTTTTGAAGCTAGATCAGGGTGCCTTAGAACACGCAGCTACAAAAAGAAATTTAACAATGGAGATGACGCATGAGCTGTATGTGGAAACTCCAGTGAAAGAATTCACCATATTATACTGGAATGTAATGGTATTCATCCGGAAGTTGGTGCAGGCGCAATCACTGTTCCTGAAGCTCTGGGGTTTAGAGATAACAGTGGCCGGGTGAATAAACCGGCGGTGGAAACTAGCAAAAAACGACTGGAAGATTGGTGGCTTAAAAGCAGCGGTGACTTAATGTTAGTAATGTAGGAACAAAATTTAATAAATAAAATGATGGGTTAGTTAAGCATTCTAAATCAATAATTAAAATATAGGGAAAAAATGAGCATGATAGCTACTGCTACCACCCCGTTTCAAAGGGGACGCTCCTATATTCCATCCTTCCATCCATCCCATCCAGTTTACAGCCGTGTGGTGTAGACGCGTGTTCCATCGCTCCCCCGATTGCCCGTGGCTACCGGAAACGGACGGACTGGCGACAGCGGGAGCTTCCGAGGCGTCAAATAGACGAGTTCTTTCTTTTATTAACTTTATTTCATTTTCAACTAGTTAGGTTAGGTGCAGCCTAAAGAATAGATTTTAGCTCTTTGTCCTAGCGGCCTGGTTTTTCGTGCCAGCAGCTAGGTTTTCTCGGCGTTCCTTCTTTAACTATTTTGTTTAGATAAATATTTTTTTTCTAGGCTATTGGCATTCGCAGAATTGATTTTAACGCGTGTTTGCTAGTCACTTCCTGTGTATTCTTTTGGTAATTTGTATATTCTGAGAATTCGTAATAGAAATAGTTCAGTCGATACATGCTTAAGATGTGCAATCAAAAGAAAGTAAAGTGTACTCGTGCGAGGCACATGTTAATCTCAAGGAAACGCGTTTGGACTCTGTAGGTGAAGCGGAAAGCAGCGACTTTTTGTGTCGTTGTTGCGTGCTCAGTACGCGTCTAGATATATTTGATCAAGAAAGGGCAACACCCTCTCAATGCTAAGGCCTCTCCACAGGCCGCGTGACGTCACGCCAAGGGACCGTGCCGGCCCCGCGCTCTGCGATTTCAGCGCGCCGCGCCCGTCTGCACTATTCGGGTACTGCCGTACGTAGCTGCCTTATAAGTGATTCCTTCATTTTAATTTTTGTCGTTGCTGCAGAAAAGAAATTCGCGAGTTTGTGCGCGCCTAAGGCTACCATTTTATAAAAAACGACTAGACACCAGCAATGAAGTGTGCGCAAAGCATTTTTATTGCTTTGGCAGTAAAACTTACTTCTTCTTAAGCGTTGCTGCTTTCCGGGCTGCGGCCTTCTGCTGCGCATTGTCTTGTATGGCATCATTTCTTAGTTTGCAAAAGTTGTTTAAAACAACGTTGGTTGCAACGCGTACTACCAAGCGCAGGAGAGTTTGTGCAGTGTGGCCATTTTCACATGTCTCAGTGTCGTGTTCGTCCAGGAGGGAAATCGTCTGTGAAATCACGACACCACGTTGATTTCTACAGGAGAGAAAATCTTCCGCGGTTGCTCCAAAAGACAACTTCTCTGAAACTAGTTTAGTCATCAGTACCATGTGAACTGTGCATGGCTGGGGAAACTTGAGCCCTCTTGTCGACAGGTTAGCTATCATGGCAGTGTTTTCCGCTTCGATCTCTCGATTTTCAATCACCAATGTGCTGAAGCAAGCAGAACATGAAAGCTTCTTTAAAGCAGCATGAGCAGCGTATCCTGCAATGTAGACAATAGCATCCATGTCAGAGTGGGCGTAATATCGTCGTCGCTGACAGCAACAGAAAAGTTGCATGGGACATGATCCTCACTTACGTCTTCAAACTCCTCGCGTGGAAATGTCAAAAGTTTTTGAAGCTTCTTCTCACACACGGAAATGGGGTACTGTGATCCTGTCAGCTGGCGGCATCCGTCTGACCCAGCAGTACGTACTTGAAGTAAAGTTCAGTAGAGTTCTACCAGAGAATAGCATGTCAATCGCAAAGCTCTGTCAGCGAGGTGATGTTTATTCTTGCCCAACCAGTCCACAACGGCGCTCAGGAAAGTGTGTCATCAACAGGGTCTTGCATGCTGACCTTTGCAAGGGGTCTTAACATTGACTATTTGCCACCATGTGAGGATAACGTCAATCAAGTCGACTCAGCTTGAGGAATCTTGAACGCGGAACCATGTGTCCTGAGGGCATTTGAAACAAACTGATCAATGACGTCGAGAACGAGCGTTATATTTTGCCGCTCCATTGAGGTTGGATTCATTGCTTTCAGTCTGTAAGCAGTCTTCACAAGCGACGTCTTCTCTGAAGAATAAAGCTGCCGCAGAGCTGCGAAAGAAGCAGCTTTCATACGAGGAGGCCCTTCAGGCTCCACTCAAGTCCATTTCAGGGAAATAGAGGCAGGGTTTTTCTGGTTAATCCAATTGTTCCTGATGCACTTCAAGAGATCGACCACGTAGAAAAGAGGGTTATCGACTGGATGGGGATAGACAATGCTCACCTGAGGAGCAAATAACGACATCATCTTGCGGTTCAGAGAATTGTTGTCGGTTATCACAGCGATAATTTTAAGCCCCATTTTCTCAACAATAATGATTAGTTAGCATGCTCGTGCAAAATTTCTGCGCTCAGTTTGCTCACAGGTAATATGTGAATGACGTCCTTGTTTGCAGAAAGGAGTGATTGTACCATGAACACATGGGCTGTTGTTGCTGGTTCCGTTGAATGAACCGACGATCCTACTATTGTGCCCCCTTTGTAGTCGAACTGTGGTTTTATGTGGATCTCATCGATCATCAGCGTCACTGTCTTCTCGTAGTCTTTCATTGATTTGACTCGTTCTCGGATGTAGGAGAGACAGTGCGGTTGATTTTGCTCCACAAGAGGGTCAGCTTTGTAATTTGAGCAAACACGGCGCAGTGTGGAAGGATGGGGCAGAATGATTCTTGATGCAGCTCTTGTGAAGTGATATGCGTGAGGAGAAATTGAATTAAAAAAACTGCCGAATACCAGCAGCTCTGCGCTATAGACATGCTGTTTCGCGAGGAGAAACTGCTCAACGAGAAATTTCAGCAAAGAAGACTGTTCTTTCGTCGTCCTCAATGAGGTCTGCAACCGACAAACTGCAATACTTTAGTATGTTTCGACTCTTTCGTCACCATATTATGCAAGCCTATCTCAGCAAGGACAGGCTGGAGGTGTCGCATACTTGAGCTGGCAGAATCCTGCCTGAACGAAGCGACAGAAGCTCCATTCAAGAAAACAGATCAGGGAGAACTACCACATTAGGTGAAGGATCATTCTCGATGAGAAGGACGCACTGCTCATCGACAGAAACGGTCCGTGTTGCAGATTACAGGCAGCTTAGATTTCAAGTCCTCGTAAGATGAAACTGTTTCTTTTCTGTTCATTAGACTGAAGTGACTTCCTCATAGCCTCCTGCAAAGCAGCGTTTTCCCTTCTTGCTTTTTTGTCTCTGGCGATTCACTCCGTCCAGGCGTTGAGGACAAGTATTTTGGACAGTTTGGAAACACACACGACGCAGCATCAATCTTCAACTGTAGTCTGTCACGCTTCACCTCTATTATTTTCCCTGTCAGTTCATCTTGGTGTGGCAACGTCGTAATGAAGTCGCCTGCGTGGAAGTGCAGTTCACACACCTGCACGAGAAAATGAAGCAAGGCCATTCGCCATGACTCTCCATTGCCTAAAACACTAAGTAAAAAGAGTTTGAATAGTGCACAGCTTTTACATATTTACACAGCTTATGCACATCCACAGAGCTAAATACTTCCTGGACAATTCATACATAAGTAAACAAGTGATATCATTGCCTACAAAGACAGCATGTCTTTCCGGGAGCGACAGCTCACAACTAAGATAATTACCAGCGCCTATTAAGCAATATTTCAGAGTATTACCCTCGAATGCACTGTAGGTGTGAAATCTTTCCGTGGAATGGCTCGCAACCAGGCGTTTCTTCGTACTTCGTCTCTTGGGAAGCAATAAACGCGTACTTTTGGGCCATTCTGGTAGTTCCCGCGGCACCCGGGAACACAGCACCGGCCCATGTTTCACGAAGTTGCACTCGCTACACGGCAGGCATTCAGTTTCCCATTCGTGCGCTAGCACAGGTACGCACGCCACACAAGAACCGGTCACACGAAACAGATACAGCCGCGCGAGGAACGAACAGAAATGCACCCAACGCCAGAATGAAAGACTCAAGCAGCAGCTAGACGCTCACTGCAAGACTGCGTTCGTGTCTGTGCTTGCCCGGGCAAGCGCGAGCACATCGAGGGAGACAACCGAGCGGAGCCGCGCTTGGTGAGCAGCCGGACCGGACACTTGACGTGACGTAGCACGTGTGGAAAGGAGGGCCTGGAGAGGCCTGAAGAAATTATTTAGAGGGTGTTGGAAAGGGGCATTTTAGTGTCTGGTGTGGATGATTTAGAAAATGAAGTACGTTGGTTAAGGGCAGAAAATCAGAAGCTTCTTGGACAGCTTCCTCAAATGAAAAAAAAAAGTGGCCGACTTTATCCTTGGAACCAACGAGGACGAACATTCCAGTGCGGGCCCCGTGGCTGGGACCAGCACTGGCATAGAAGGCGTAAGCAAAGTAGGTCAGGCGGATCCGAACCGACAGAGTTATTTAGAGGCAGCTACTAAGAAGCCGGAAAAAAAGGAAGAAGTAAGGAAGAATGAAAATCCCAGAGAGAAGGACACAGATAACCGAAAGCAGGAGCCAACAGTAGGGAGAGAGAAGGCCCAGGTGCTTATCGCCGGAGATTCTAACATGAGCAGGTGAGAGCGAGATATCTTGGAATGTGTAAAGGGTGATAAGCGATTTTTAGCTGGAGCCTTCCAAGGGAGCACAATGAGGGCAGTGCTGAAAGAGAGTAAAAATAGTCTGTTGAAAAATTCCACAGAGCGCAGTATGGTGATAGGAGCCGCGTGGCTAAACGATGTCCTAAATGGTGAAGTTGCAGGAGTGGTGGAAAGTTTAGCTAAGGGAGTTGACGATATCAGGGAGATAGCACAGCAGACGCAGATAGTTGTATGCACAGTACCGGCGTTGCTAGGATGGAACGGAAAGCTGGAAAAGGACGTGGTGACAGTTAATCAGGACATAAGAAATTTAAGCCTGGAGAAGCGTTTCGAAGTGGTTGAGGTAAACAGAGAGGTGCATAAAGCAGGTTTTGGTAGGGCTTTTCAAAGTGATGGCATTCATTTTAACAGAAGGGTGGGAGTAGAGATCGGCTGGTGCCTGGTAGGCAGGGCTGTAGCTTTTTTAGGGGGTCCGCGAGGACTCCGTGCACCGAGGTAGTTAGAAGTGAAGCAGAAGAAAGTGTAATAACGCAGGCTGAGTCCCAAAAAATGGCAAGGAGGAGGTCGAGAAAGAAAAGTACAAAAAAGAAATTTAGCACCAGGATCAGCTACATGAACATGCAAGGAGATAGAAAAAGAGCGAAATGGCTACAGATAGAACAGCAGTTGAAGGATGACAAAATAAGTGCCTACGCTCTTGGCGAGACTATTCTCAGAGATCTAGAAGATCCGCCGTTTGTAGAAGGCTACGTCTGGGAAGGGTGCAACAGAACGAGAACGGAAAAAAAGGGTGGAGGAGTAGGTATGTTGATACACCAGGGAACAATTTGGCAAATAATTAAATCATCTTGTAAAGAACATATCTGGGTATCAGGAACAATTGCCGGCACAAGGACATGGCTATGGGTAGTTTGTTTATAACAGGACACCAATGCCGGCAAGAAAACAAGGATCTTGTTGAATGCCTCAGTGACGATATAAGCCAGTTTGGAAGCGGGGCCAATATTATTCTGCTGGGGGACATGAACGGCCACATCGACGATCTGGATGGATACACGGATTGTACCGGCAAGCTAATGCTAGATTTCTGTGAACGAAACTATCTAGGTGTAGTAAATAGAGAAACAAAATGTGAAGGCCAAATCACGTGGGAATTGCGCAACAGGCAGACGGCCATTGACTATTGTCTAATGTCGCAGGAAATTTATACCAAGGTCACAAAAATGGAAATAGACGAAGAAGGGGAGTGTAGTCTGGGAAGTGATCATAAACGTATTAGTCTCCAGATGGGGCCCTTGATGAAGAGAGAAATGGAACTTAGACAACACGTAAACGCAAAATTAAACGACGATCAAATAGCGCAGATAGCAGCAGACATAGAGGAAGCAATAGAGAAAAGCCCCATAGAAGACTGGGATTATGAATAGCTAGAACTACTCACAAGGAGGAAAATTCAGGAGGTTAAAGTAGCAAACCGCTGGAATGGAAAGAGGAAGCCACGGAGCTGGTGAAATAAAGAAATCAGGGAAACTATTTAACAACGACGGGCTGCTTCAAGGGAACACCGAGAGCCAAAAAAGCACAGGTATCTCAGGAGGAAATTGACCAAAAATGGGAATCATATCGACAAAAGAAACTTGAGGGGCAGGCCCTCGTCCAAAGTAAAATAAGGCAGTCCACCGATCACTAGATGGCTGACATACACGATGCCTCTAGATACGGAGCAAGAAGATTCTCGAACCATATAAGATGGCTAGGGAAGAAGAATCAAAGAAAGCAGGATCCGATTCAAGATAACGAGCGAAATTGTTTAAGGGAGACAACACAGTGAACTACATTACATCAGTTATAGCCGAGTCATTTCAGAGCGACGATAGGGCAATCTCCGCCAATCAGGAAGCAACACAAGGTAGCAGAATACAAAGCAGCTTAGAACTTACCAATCTAATCTGGAAAAAGGCAGAAAAACATATTCCTAAAAACACATCTACCGGAATAGATGAAATTCCGATAAAGCTGATTATTGAACATGGTCCAAAAAGTAAGGAAACGTTGTTAAAAGGTCTGGAAACAGTCATAAAGAATAAGCGAATTCCGGCAAGGTAAATGAATTTCATTTATAAAGGAAAAGGAGAAAGAATGCACATAACATCCTACTGGCCGATTACCATAACATCTGTTATGTACAGACACGGCCGGTCTCGAGGGAGAGGGCGCGCGCTCTTTCTTACGGCCTTCTCAATCGCTGCGGGAACAATGGGAACTTTTCTCCTTGAGCTACGCTCTCCGCCACCGCAAGGGGCGCGACCTGCTCACTGTTCGCTCCGCGTCTGCTTCAGAGGCGGCGGGTGGTTTTTGCCTGGTTTCGTGTTGTCGCTCGCGAGTTTCGTGGTGAGTGCAGCCCCGAAATTAAAGAGCACAGAAGGTAGATGCTGCAGCGGCATGTCGTCAACGTACCACACGTGAACCGATATAAAAAACTGTCGTTCAGCAAACGTTCGACAAGCATGGCATACATTGCGGCATGGCAGCTACTTTTGTTCATTTTAATCCGAATTTTTCCCAAGCCTGTACACGAATGGGAACAAAAAGAAAACTGAATGAGCAGTGATCATATCGAAGCTTCTTCAAGGCTAACATGACAGCAACTCGTCTGCAACAGCAAAACCGTCTTTCAGCGCTAGATGCGAAACCATTCAGGTAGCACCGAAGATGAAAATAATTTCATAAAAATGTAATGTAAATTGCAAAATGTTTGCATGATATAAAGTATTAGTATAACAGTCAAAGTAAACGTTGTAGGGTTGAGTTTTAAGTGTTATTACAATTCATATACTTGGCAATGTGTGGTATTATAAACATTATTTTAATTTTGCAAATAAACATTGTTTTAATGAACTTTTTACATGATATATCTTAATATGAAAACAAAAAAATGGTTGATATTCATGACACCACTTGTGCTCGAAGGGGTAAAAAAAAAGGCCAATAAATGATGAAGGTGATACTCGATGCAGTGACTTACAAATGAGTTCACCTGCTATATCGAAAGTATGCAAGAAACTTCTAAAGCGTTAAAGAAGGACACTCTCACTGAAGGCTCATGTCAAGCTTATATAGCGACCCATTGAGGCTCTCTTCGGGAAAGTAAGGTTAATGTGCGGAAGGGAATGACATATGCCAGATGCGAGGGCCGTAACAGCTAGCAGCACATGACTATACATGACTACATTGTCAAGACGGACGTTTCATCTGAGAGCAAAATCAAGGCACGGAAGGAAGTGATGGCATCTCCTACCATCCCATTTTCCACTGTCACATATTCCGGTTCACCTTACGTCGCTGGATATATCGTTTAGTTAATCAACTTCGGGTCTGACGCTTGCGCTATTCTTCTGGAAACTAGCGAAAGAAGCAGCCCCATGTAGTACGCCCTTATACGAGGACAATATTCTAGTGGACTGCATTATCCGAAACCAGAGCTTGTTGCCCTATTGGACAAACCTTTTTTTTTTTTTTTCGAAAAAGCTGCTGTGCACCTACTAATGTTCTCGAAGTGCTTAAGATCCTGATTCAGTCAGCATTTCAGAACTCAACACTGAGTCGCCAGAATGGAATTGACAACAGCTACGTTATTAGGTCCGTTTCTTTGATATTTGAAAAATTTCTCAGAATTCTTCTTCTCAATTAATTATACCAGGAAAGTGACAGAGAAGACCGAAAGGCCAACTCCTTATGTGCACAAGCCGTGCAGGAAGATTTTGAGCCTGAATTTTCTAGACGCAGGTCGCATTTTGATGAACTGATGAATATATAGTGCAATGTGTAACTTTGAAGGAAAAATTTTTTTTTGTTTGAGCTCTTTTCGATTCTGCTTAACTGTTTATGCCCATTTCCTTGATTAAAAGTAGTCGCGAGACTACATATACATCTTCTGTCTTTCAACCGACTGATATATGTTTTGAACAAAGCTAGAACAGCCCCCTCCACTAGACAATAGAAATTTTTACTATACGAGTAAATTTTTGTTCTTTACTCTGAATCTGAGACGCGCCATGATTTTTTGCCGGTGCCTCTTCTGATCTAAACGAAAACGGTAGCGGTTGACAGAATCTCCACCCAACAGTTCACCATGCACTCACGTCAGGCTGCGCTACACCTGCTTAAAACATTCAAAGGCAGATTGCATAGCCTGGTAAATTTATTTTTGTGCAAAACTTAGAGGTAAAAAATGTTGAAGTGTACCTGAAGCTACATTCGACCGTGCACGGCCGCACTGACGAAGGAGCGCGCGCGTGAGCGGATTGTTGACGGTATTTTATTCCTCGTACACGATAAATTTTCGATTTTGATGACGGACTTTGTTAAAGCATAAGGGGCGAAATTGTCAGGGCCTGCCAGTCGCAACTGACGCGGGCGAAACTAAAAGCGAGCGCGCGTTTCCCTTGCGCGTGAACGGCTGTAGCGGAGGAGCAGCAGTGGGGCGGTGGCGACCCTACCGAGGCGCGGCGGGCGGTTGAAACAGACCCCATTGGAGAGGCCGTAAGAGAAGAGAAGCGCTCTCTCCCTCGAGACCGGCCGTGGTACAGGTTGGCCATGCAGGCGGTGACATTGAAGGTGCAAGCATGGGTAGAAAGTAACAAGATACTCGGAGAACTTCAGAACGGCTTTAGAAATGGTAGGTGCTTAGATGATAGCCTGTTCGTGCTAACCCAATGCATCAAAATATCTAGAGTGGAAAATCGACCTTTATATCTGGCCTTCCTGGACATAAATGGGGCGTACGACAACGTAAGCAGGGAACTCCTGTGGAATATATTAAAAGAAGAAGGCACCAGTTATGAGATAATAGAGTTCCTACAGGAAATATACCGGGATACCAAAGTAGAAATTACGTCGGAAGGGATAAGTACGGAAGATGTCAAAGTATGCAAAGCATTAAGACAAGGCTGTCCTCTATCACCGCTGCTGTTCATGCTTTATATGATAAACCTGGAACGGAAGATACAAGATCGCGTGGCTTCAATTCTATCCGCCATATTGAATTATGACATCACTAAAACCCAAATTTGCCCGCCATCTTAGATTGATTATTGACGTCATCAATTAATTATCATCATTGGCCGACATATTGGTAAGCTAGGTTTTAACCTGTCATATAGATTAGGTGGAAAGGCGGTAGGGCAGCGCCTCCCCGGTTTGATGTATGCAGACGATATTGTGCTGCTAGCTGAGTCTGGAAGAATTGCAAACTCTAAGTATTGCGGTGACGAAGGGGATGCTCTAGGCTTCAGTTTTAGCGCAATTAAGTCGGGTCTGATGATTTTCAACGGCTCAACTGATCACGGTCTTAAACTACAAGGCCATGAAATACCCAGAGTAGCAGAATATTTGGCATACACTGGAAACCATTAGCAATCTCTTAAGACCAAAGGGCGAAGGAATGCCGGGATAATGAAGCTTAGGGCATTGTGGGGATACAACAGGTATGAGGTTTTGAGGGGTATTTGGAAAGGAATTATGGTGCCCGGACTTACTTTCGGAAATGCGGTTTTAGGCCTAAAATCAGAGGTACAGTCGACATTAGAAATAAATCGGAGATCCGTTGGTCGATTAGCACTAGGTGCCCACGGCAAAACCACAAATGAGGCGGTACATGGAGATATGGGCTGAGCATTCATCTTTCGAAGTAAGGGAAGCTCAGAGTAAAATATTATATGAGGAACGCCTGAGGAAATTGGACAGTAACAGATGGACAGCTAAAGTATTTAAATACCTGTACTTAAAAAGCGTTGACTCACAATGGAGGAAAAGAACTAGGAAACTAACTAGTAAGTATGCTAGTCACAAGGACGGAGAAAAAAAGAGCATTAAGCAACAGGTGAAAAACACAGAAGGTAAAAATTGGATAAATTCGATGAAAAAAAAACAGAGTGTGGAATTATACCGAAAGTGGAAAATACAGTTCAGAAAGGAAGATTTCTTTGATAACTCAAGAGGAAGTGCCCTACTTCGTTAAGCTAGATCAGGGTGCCTTAGAACACGCAGCTACAAATAGAAATTTAACAATGGAGATGACGCATGTGCTGTATGTGGTAACTCCAGTGAAACAATTGACCATATTATACTCGAATGTCCATCCGGAAGTTGATGCAGGCGCAGTCACTGTTCCTGAAGCTCTGGGATTTAGAGATACCAGTGGCCGGATGAAAAAACCGGCGATGGAAACTAGCAAAAAACGACAGGAAGATTGGTGGCTTAAAAGCAGAGAAGTGACATAATGTTAGTAATGTAGAAACAAAAATTAATAAATATAATGATGGTTTAGTTAACCAATTTAAGTCAATAATTAATATATATGGCTAGCAAAATGAGCATGATAGCTAGTGCTACCACCCCGTTTCAAAGGGGATGCTCCTATATTCCATCAATTCATCCATCCATGGGAACCGGCGTCAATGTTGTGGGCGACAGCTCATGTGCGGCTCAAAGCAGGCTGGTGAGAGTTGAATGAGGAACGGAACTGATGAAGCAGTGCGAAAAGTTCACAGCGTTGAGGCCCATGAAGACTGGCAGCGGAGGAGGTCGTCAGCACAAGACTGGTCCAGCGCAAGGACAGGCGGTGCAGCCAAGTCAGTGGGCTGCGGTGGTTGCGTCACCGGGGAGAATAGAAACATTAAGCTGAATGGGACACAGGAAATGAGAAATCCAGAGCGTGGTGATATAGAAAGTACGGCGTGGCAGGTTTTTGCGGTTTAGAAAGCTGGGGGTTAAAAGTAAATCGGGAAAAAGCCCACGCGGTGGGCACAATAACGAAAGGGAGGTCAATATCTTCGGCAACGAAGATTTTGGGGAAAGTCCGGGTTCGTCAAGCTCAAAAACTCCAGTTCGGCACAGTTGATCACCACCACGCATTATGACCCGAAAATCTCGACCCAGTTTCTATTGTACACAACTTCCTCAATGATGACCCGAGCAGACCGCTATAGGCTCTACAATGTGGTCACTTACCGTGCTTGCCGTGCATAGCGAGAATCCCGAAATAGGTGACATCACTTCGCGCAATGAACTTCAAAGACTTGCAGCCTTGGCAGAAACAGCAGCGCCAGTGCCGAAAAGAGCCAGTATTACATCGGCCTCAACAGAAACTTCGAGTAGATTTGCGGGAGATACCTGAGGCTTTTACAGTTCCCTCGTGCGCAGTTCTCGCCTGAGGAACTGCGGCATTCAGTTTTCCTCTTGATCAAGATGGGAACGCCATCGCAGAGGAGGCAAGGAGATGCGGCGAAGTTGAGCGGCGAGAAGAAAATGCGGAACGGTCATTCGCGTCGGAACATGAAGATAGATCGGCGGTTGCATACTGATTCTAGGGCGGCTGCCAGGAAGCTGACATTAGGCGCGGCAGAAAATTGTGGCGAGTGCTATTTAGGCAGTAACAGGTAATGTGGCCAGGATATCCGCAGGAATAATAGATGGGATGGTTATCACCTGTTCGCCAAGGATTGCAGAACTGCAAACGAGGTAGAACCAAAGGCTGTGACGCATGAAGAAATTGCGGTGCAGGCCCTGGAGGTGTAGCGTACACCAAAGGGTAGCTGGGTGGCCATGGTCGGACAGCGACGGCGGCGTACTTCAGTTGTTCAACAAGTGCGTTGGCGCCTGTGATTGGTGAAGCGACAGGGACGTCAGCGTATGCTAGGGATTCAACAGTTGGGGTGGGGTGAGGCATGGGCGCTGGCGGAGGGAAAGAGGCAAGGGCGTCCGCCACGCGGTCGGCGACTACCTGTCGAAGGGAAGCCAAATTGCGGAACAGCTCGCCGTTTGTGGGCAGTAGTGATATCTGGCGAGCAACTTCCTCCCGGATGAAGTCTTTGACCTTCTGCAGCAGCGAGGAGCTCTCAGATGTAGCGAAGAAGCCAGAAAATACAGGCGCGGGAGGCTGTTGAGGGAGGAAGCTTTGTGGGCAGTAGTGATATCTGGCGAGCAACTTCCTCCAGGATAAAGTCTTTGCGCTGAGCTCTCAGATGTAGCGGAGAGGCCAGAAACTGATTCCACAGGCGCAGAGACTGTCAGGGGATTAGGCACTGCTCGCGCAACGCTTTGTAGCTTTGGCTAAGACTGACAACTTGGGCAACAGAATTCAAATCCCGGGATGTTAACTTTTGAAATTCGCCATATTCTGTAGCACGAATCTCATAAATGATGGTATTGCTTGACGCTCAGTAGCTTAGGAATTTGATTTTGCCTTCCTACCAAACTCATGCGCCGAGATATAATGTAGTAAGAAATTTTAAAGTGGAACGACAAAAGAAAGTACGAAGAGCAGAAAGAAATTGGTCACTATGTCTTAAGCATAAGATCGTCCATGACCTAGGAACAAATGGTACATCTGTAGGCGTCGTGGGTGTTTTCAGCGCTATCTCCTCTGTGCAACCTCGTGAACGAAAGGAAACAAGAGAGGAACGCCTGCACTACTCACGACCAGCAGGTGTTAGTTCAGTGTTCAGTTATTCATCTACTCGATTCCTGCGTCATGCGGCAAAAAGTAGCGCGTGTTTAGACGGATTGGTCTTTAAATGAGAGAATGAAAGAACACAGTAACAATGTGGAGCAAAAGACCCGCCATCTTGGCATTCACTGTCGCGACTGCAGAGTTTTGTAATCAGGTTGCTTGCCTAACTTGGAAAAAACCGCAGTGAATGGGAAACACGGCAATCAGCTGACAGGTGCGATGATAGAAACCATTCGAAAGATCAGTGTGTCAGCACGCCTCAAATTTCTTTGACCCTTTTTAACAGAAAATTTTGGACCTTAACAACACTCTTTAAGCTGCTTGTTATTTTTTGCACCATGTGTTTTAATTTTTTTATGTTTTGGTGTGTTGTTGGCTTCTGTATTGTTCATCATGTTTTTCATCATGATCACATCTTTAGCGATTTTACTTTCCCTTCCTTCCTTTTTTTTTTCGTACGTTAGGTCGCTTTTATGTTGTTTTTTCCTTATTTTTACCTCCCTTCCTAGCTTTGCATGGTTTGCTGTTTTAGTTCTTGGCCGCGCCACTGTTGATGTTTGTTTTTCGTGATGCGCACTGCCACGTTTTTAACGATGTTTTATTTTCTCCTTCCTGGTAGCTTTATGCTTGTTTTCAGTGCGTTGGTCTACGTTCTTTTCGTACAAGTTTAGGTTTTTCAATACAGTTAGTTTGGGCGTATGAAGATATCTTTCCATTTTGCGGCTGGTTCTGAATTTGTGTGTACTCTCTTTAGACATCCGGTCATCATACGGCATCAGCCAATGCAACATATGGACAGCCTGTTCGAGCAAAAAGAGAAACAAGGAAAGTGCAAGCAAATCCACAATGCTAGGTTCTTAGGAATCCGGCAGGTAGTAATGTCATCCACTGCATGATGGGTATAACATGTCGGAGCATCTATTTGATAGACAGGCAATCCTTTGAGGAGTGTGTAGAGCGCTCTGCACTTTCCTGCATCAACTTTTTTACTTGTATCCACACAGACCTGTGAAGAAGAGACTTTCTCCGCAAATCATTTTTAATTTCAGATTTCATTGTGGGACAAGGGTGACGTCGATGCTGACACTGGGCGTTGCACTTATGACAGCTGTACTTGAGTAGCCCCAGCTGCTTGGAAAACACTGGATATCAATGGTCAAACAGACACCATATTTATGGATTTTAGCAAAGCATTTCGTAAAGTTCACCACGGAAAGCTCATTCAAAAACTAAAAAATATTAATCTTCCAGACATTTTAATATCATGGATTGCAGATTACCTCACGAATAGAGTGCAATTTGTTTCAGTCGATGGATGCAGCTCCCCCAGTCACCTCTGGGGCGCCCCAGGGAAGCGTCTTGGGACCTTTGCTTTTTCAGATTTGTATAAATGATATTGTCAATGTGGTTACTCCAGGAACGCATATTCGCTTGTTTGCAGATGATTGTGTTGTATTCCGTCAAATTACGTGTACTAACGATCAAAATGAACTTGACCGGTGTCTAGAAAATGTTCTTGACTGGTGCAGTGAGTTTTCCATGGTTCTTAACACTGAAAAAACAGTTTCGATGCAAATAACACATAAAAAGAACCCGATTAACCATGCCCTTGGATCATCAACACTAAAGCAGGTTAATAGTTACAAATATCTAGGTGTAACAATAACAAGCAATCTTTCCTGGAACTCACATATAGATAACATATGCTCCTCTGCATTTAAAAAGCTATGTTTTCTGAGGCATAAACTAAGAAATTCTCCTTCTCACGTAAAACTGCTAACGTATAACGCTTATATCAGGCCAAAGCTTGAGTATGCTTCGGTTATATGGGACCCATTTACTAAGCTTAACATCTATAAATTAGAAAGAAAAGCTGTTAGGTTTATCTATTCGAAATTTAAAATCACCGACTGATATCATGGCGACTAACAATATTGAATCACTTGAAACGCGAAGAGGAAAATATCGCATTGAGTTTCTTTATTCTTTACTTAACCATAAGTTAGCTTTGGATCCTTCACAGTACATATCCCCTTTATCCACACGGCATACCCGACATCATCACATTCAATCATTGACGCCGTATTTTGCGAAGACTGATTGTTTTAAATATTCATTTTTCCCGCGGACAATATCCGATTGGAACCATGTTATGGCACTGTCATAGTTTCGCAAAATTTGCCTGTTCATTTTTATGCATGTTTCTTTTGATTGTGTTCTGTATCTTCTGAGTTTTGTTACAATATATGCCTGTCCTGCTTGGACCCTGAAAAGGGTCTGCAGTATGTACTAAATAAATAAATAAATAAAACTGGCTCCGATCTGCAGAAATTAGTCGTCGACAGAATTATTTTGTAGCGTGAATAAAATTTGTAAAAAAAAATATATATATATTCTTCCCACTTGGCAGAACTTGTACAAAACGAAAACAGATTCCCTTAATTATAATTAGGCTATGTCGCGTTCTTAAGACTCAAAGTAATGTGTCAGACGTGTATGTCAAATTTCTTAAAGGGGCCACACAATGCTTGTCCGCTGTGTTTTGGGTGCATTTTTAATGTCGCGCAGATACCGAATAAAAAAATTATAGGAATCGGTGCACAAGAACGGGAGTTATTAAGGAAATAATGTTTAAAATACATGAGACCAGAATTTGCCATTAACTCGATATTCCATCCTTCGCTTCCAACGGGAGTTATTAAGGAAATAATGTTTAAAATACATGAGACCAGAATTTGCCATTAACTCGATATTCCATCCTTCGCTCGCACAATAACACCAAGCTGCAGCACCAATCGAAACAGCCTGGATGAGCCCATCGTGGGTTCTCGTGGTTGCCTATCCGACACGCTTTGCTAAAGTTGACTTCCTCTCTTCCATACCTAAGACCGCGTGGATGCCTCTCAGCAATGGAATGAGAAACAAAGAGACCGGGAGCCGGCAGGGGAAGTAACATTCTTTTGTCACCATGCACCCCCAACTATTGTGCTCTTCTCGTGAGCTGCCTCCTTGACCGGACTTTTCTCTCTATCCTAAAGCATCCAAATATAGCGAGGCGCGACTGGCGAATTCGTTCAATTCCCCCGCCTAACTTTGGCTTCATAGCCACAATCGTTTAGTCGTCAAAGTCTGATGCAATGTGGTAGCAAGCGCCTCCTTGTGTGCTCCTTGTACCCCTTGCTTTGCAGTGCCACTGTGGAAAGCAAGCATTGGACAATATAAAATACAACAACTCGACAATGCATTATTCCTAATGGACGCAATTTGAAGTGCATTTGCTATCATTATTCGTCCAACGCTCACAAGTTGACATCAAATCATCAACCAAGAACTGTGTGCCGCACCGTCGGCACCACAACTTTGGTTCTCGAGCAAATCAAAATATTAAATGGAGAAATATGGGCGTTATGACAGGTAGTAATAGCATCGCCATAACGTAGCAATTTCAACAAAAACGTAAAGCAATGCACTTAAATTATATTGCACAACCCCTGTAATCTGCACTTTTCTTTCCATTCGCTCTGAGCTTAACAGCTGTATAGGCACTTGATTGTTCGTGGTGCAGCTTCTCTAGTCCTGCGTATGAGCATTTACGACATTGTTTATATTTTAAGCAAGCAATCGATTATTTTCTATATGATATAACACCTGTTTTTTTTTTTTTAGAACGCGACCCAGAATAGAAAGTTGGGCTTGTTGAAAGCTGTTCATGATGAATATGAGGGCGGGAACGGAACATAGATACTGAAAAGAATACAACAGGACAAGCGGCGGTTGTCCTGTTGTATTTTTGTCTGTCTACATTCCGTTTGCGCAATCTATTCATCGAGAAGGCACAACGCACGAAGGCTGCAGGCGCCTCTCTCCCGAACTAAGGAAAGTTTGTGAGAGGATAAGGAGGAGCTAAACTTCGAGAGACAGTGGTAGTGGTTTTGTGAACTATTTAAAGCGAATTTTATTTTGTATATTATTCTACAAAACTAAGGCACATTTTTTTCTTTGACTCTTAATGGTCTGACAAGCACTTAGTCATGTGCATACACTGAATATATACCTCATACAGGTTTATTGCAACAATCCCACATGTGTAGACTTCTTGCTCTATAGATTCGTATTTAGAAAAAGTTTTATTAGACGCTGTACTTTGACATGTGTGATGAAGAATAACTAAAACTGAAAGCGTACACGGTTAACAACAACAGACAGTGCACATAATATAGCTTATGTCGAGGAAATACATCAAAGTTCACTATTTACATTCCGAAAAAAAAAAATTTATAAATGGCTGATCGCAATGATATACAAAGTGTTGAATGACAGTGTAAATGAAATTGTAAACTGTGTAAAATAATTTAATAATACATGTAGGTACTAACATACGCAGCAGTCGCATGCACAGTGTGTATTGCACGTGTTTTGAGATACATACAGCTGTGAACTGACAGATAATTATAATTAATAACAAGTACGCTTAGGGGAACAAACTAGATTTCAAGGGAAGGAAAGTGTAGCAGGCGGCGGCAGAAAGTTAGGTGGGCGGATGAGATTAAGAGGTTCGCCAGGGTCAAGTGGATGTAGCTAGCACAAAACCTGGTTAAGTGGAGAGATATGGGAGCGGCGTTCGCCCTGCAGTGGGTATAGTCAGGCTGATGAGAGAAAAAACCAAGGTGGACTGAAAACCACCCAGACTCGTCCATTAAAACGGAAACAAAAGGACAAGACCACTGGCGAAGGAACTCTCGCTCCCCAAAGTAAAAAAGTTCCTCAGCCAGAAAGCATAGTATTTCCGTTCGCTTACGCGCCAGGATGGGGAAATGCGCACGAGGGCGCCTGCTTGAGGCGACAGCCTCACAAGGATTGCGCCATAACGCGAAATTGCCAGCTACAACCAGCAATCGTGCGATTGCGATGACATCTACTATTTATCTGAAATCGATTGATGGAAAGAATTGTGAAACCGGCATGAACTGCCCTCCAAAAGACACAAGCAACGACGCATTGCTAGACAAGGTGACGGTTAGATTCTTGACGTGGGCAGTAGGGGCACTGCGCTGTCCACACAACGCCCCATTTTTGCCGCCGGTCTCGGGTGGGCGATACTCCCACTCCAAGAGCCATATAAAGTCAGGTAAATTCACTGACAGAAACGATGCTGTGAGTGGTAACCAAGAAATGGAATCCGCCCTTCCCCTGCGTTCTGCAGGGATTAGCGAAAGACGTTCCCATTGACTCTGCTACTCTGTTCGCTGGGGAGACATGACGGGCGTGGCGCTGAAATGCCACAATACACGAATAAAAAACGGCACCCGCAAAGCCTATGAACCCCTGTTGAGCGGCATATCAAGATCAAGCTCTCTAACATTTGTCCCTAAAAAATAGTAGGCGGGCACCTTGCGCTGGGCACTCATCTCCTTGCAGTAAACGAAAGAGCCAGCAGCCGGCAGCAGACACAAAGAAGGGAAGGCGAACCCACCCTTCGATCGCGGCTGGCCAAGTGCCGCACGGCATACTAGTTCCGGAACCCATGCCGACAAAATATGAGCTGAGAAGAGACTGATGGGAACGTAAAATCTGAGGAGGATACGTTAAATGTGCTAGGTACCATATTCGGCCGCAGAAAACAGTGTGGACAAGCAGAGTTTTTCCAGAATCGGTAGTTTAAAAGCACTAGCCGTTGCCCATTGCTGCGCACCTCCTCTAAGGCGGAACACCACAACGGAGATGTTATCTCACGTGTGTATTAATCATTGACGCAATCAGAAGCATACCTCAATGGCCTGCCAAATAAAAGATATTTACTTTTGCCAAAATTCAGTCTACTGACACCTTGCCGTACCGGTCAAAAAGATGAAGGGAGCGCTGCAGGCATGCTTCAGCACACAGATGCAATGTAATGTCATCCGCGTAAGCAGTTACTCGCAGCGTCTGACACCCTGGGAGAGGGAGGCCACGGATACTCTGGTCTGTATCGATGGCTCTCAAATAAAGCTCTAAGCTGAGTGCAAACAAAGGGGTGGGAGAGGACAACCTTGTCGGACACCGCCGGTGACAGGGGAAAGGGATACTTTACCACCCATCTACCGCCAGTGTAATTTGAATGCCATCATAGATGCGTTTAATTAAACATATGAAATTTTGCGGATACTGAAAAGCATCCAGAACGCCGAATATGTAGCCACGTTCTAGCCGATCAAAAGCTTTTTCTTGATCTCAAGAAACAAGGATACCAATAGCTGAGCGTCTATGTGAGTAATCAATAATATCACGATTGGTACACGACAATCTATGTATTTTCCTACCAGGAAGAGAGCACACCTGATGGCAACCAATGAGGGAGACCATCACACCCCTGAAGCATCGAACCACGATGGCTGCGAGAGCCTTGTAGTCCACGTTTGGAAGCGCGATGGGCCTCCATTCCTCTGGATCACATGATCCAGGATTACGTTTTGTGATCAGAATTATTCGCCCTCTCCGAAAACTGGCCGGAAATGGCTCAAATCTCTGATGAACAACATTGGTCAGTACTGGACCGACAACATCACAGAAACGTAAATAAAATTCTACAGGGACCCCATCAGCCCCAGGAACTGTCCCGCGTTTAATAGACACTAAAGCTGTCTTGACCTCTTCTGAAGTGGGAAGTGCGCAAACCACGTCATTCATCTCAGGGCTCATCACCGGCATCGCAGTTAACATTGGATGCGTCTCTACAGCCCCTACATCAATCGTGATTTCCGAAGATGACATTTCTTTAAAGTGCACCAAGAAACGCATACAGTCACGAGTCTGATGGGATGCAGAGGGGAGCGCTCCGCTCAATGCGGAGCTACGGATGTAAGTTCTCCGAGAAAATCAAAGCACCTCTAGATATGCAGATGGACAACGCATCCTACGCCACGCGGCCGCTGAAAGGGACGATGCTCCAATAAGGCTTTGATACCGGCTATGTAATTCGTCACACCAGGCATGCGTCAGAGGGGAATGCCAACCCACCCTGTACGCAATGCGGAGCTTCGCAGCCGTATCTGCCAGCTCCTGAGACACGCGACGCTTAAGTACGCGACCCTGCACCGAACTTAGCATGCGCCAAATTAATTTGAACGTATCCCACTTATTTTCAGCATTATCACTAAGCGAGCTGCGCAAAGTTCATGACAAGCTCCTACGCAAACGCGAATCATGAAGTACGCACACATTAAAGCGCCATGGACGAAATGACCCAGCTCTACGAATGGAAAGAGGGAGCAATACTGGCCAGAAATGTGAATCGATGTCTGAGAACATCCATAGCCATCACACATGTAGGACTAGCACACTTATGCGCTGTCTAACCACGATGTCCAACAGAAACGCGACCCATGCATGAGTTCGTGTGCATCAAGAAGCGCAAAGTTCTGACGCTGCAGTCACGTGCGTTCTAAAAACAGTGCCTGGAACATCTACGTCTACGACACATTTAAAATCGCCCACTATTATTACGTGGCAGTCATCCAGAAAGTAAACATTCAACCCTTTAAAGATGTTATTTTTAAGGCATGCGTGCGCCAGAGTATAAATGCAAAAGATGCGAAACCTCACAGCCGACAATGAGCAATCGAACACACGCCCTAACCAGTCATATGTGAAATGATGGTCGCGTAAAAGACATCTGTTCGGCACAACACTTCCTACGCCACTCGAGCGCGAAGTGGCAAACGAAAACAAGCACTCCAAACGGAACTGGCGCTTGAAAGCCAGTGCATCAGAAAGAGTAGTAAAATTTGTTTCTTGAAGACACAAGGTATCGCACTGTGTTCCTCAAGCCAAATCTACTATTTCTGTCTGTTTCCGTTTGCTCCGAAACCCTTGGGCATTTAAAGAAAGAATTTTGAGTCCTAATGCCATATCGGGTATTGAGTTCAGGAAGCCAATAAGACAAATGTGCGACCTGAGGTGGCACCACGAAGGTGCTTTGCACTCACATTAGGCGGGGCTTCCCGGTCCTGCAGAAGAAGTATGGGATTTCTTGGGAGGATGCTCCTCCGGGCGGCCTTCTCGTGCCGTGTCTCATCTTCAGGGCGACGAAACACATCGCTTATACCTGTCTCGCTAGAGCATCATGTCCATGTCACATTCACTGAGTGTAGAAAGCGTCGGGGAGTGTCTGAAACCGAGGCTGGAAGACCCGCTCGAATCGTCCGTATCCCGTTCCCTGTTCACAGCCACGGATTCTTCCGTTAAGTCCTTTCGCAATGCCGGCAGCTTCTTCACGCATCCCGTATGCTTCTTCAAGGCTCCGCAAATGTTTGAGACACCAGCAGTGACGGGAGTCACCGACACGACACGACTAGCCGGCGTTCTGAGGGCACCACGGGTTTTTGGTGGTGCCAAATCCTTAGACGCCGACTGCGGCTTCTTTCCCCGAATGATGTGGAACGAGCTACTTCGATAGAAGAAGGCTCACCCTAGGATCTGGGAAACACCGTGGCGTCAGCCGTGGTTGTTCATGCAGCCACAACCTCAGTTGGGCTGGCCGGCACGTCACTAGACCTAGGCCCTCTTTCTGACGTGGCGCCCTCCACAGAGTATTCTTGTATCTCCGAACCTTTAGCTGATTCAGCTGGCTTGGCAGAGCGCGCAGGCACTGTAGGCTTCACAGGTGTAAGCGGGGGGAACGCACTTGCCGCCACGTCCGAAAGGAACAGCACACTGCATTGCTCTGTGGTTTAAGGTAAAGCGATGGCCAGTGACGCGTAGGTAGTCAGGTACTGCTGACTTGGATGACATCTCCATCCACACATACCTCGTCCCAATCAGAACACAATTACGGGAGCCCATCTGGCCCGCAATGACGGACAATACTTTACCTGCTGGCTCAGGACCTGGACGAGCTTTTGGTTTGAAACGTAGGACGGCAGGAACAGGCAGGCTACGGAGGTCACACTTGTGGCCCTACTGGAACAATTTGTATGCGCTCGCCACCAATGAGGAGGCCACCGGCATCGATGATTAGTCATGGATGTCATGCTCTTCACTGACGCTTGAAAGGACTGGGCGCCCATATGCTTCACACGGTATACTTCAGGTAACCCCACTATTGAGGCTGCCGCGTCAACGACGGTCTCGGGACTGGTCCCTTCAGGGACAACTATATCGAAGACGAAAGTCTTCGATAGATTCGATGGCGTTGCAGGTGCCACGGCGACCAAATCACGGGATGCCCCGAACGTGAAACACGCAGGAACGCCCGCTCAATTTATCACCTTCTACCCATTTCCCAAGCCAACTAATTCACAGCACAGTTTTTAAAAAGCTGCAAGCTCATCTATAGTTCCCAGACGTCATCTCGCAGAACAGAGTTTGCTACACTAAGAAAAATTGGATAGTTTATATCACAGCACGTGCCATTTGAAACATGGATCACTTAAACTTTGTGGGTGCAGTGATTTCTAACAGAGGCACATGGCTTTTAGTTTAACCCGTCACAGTATCCTATAATGGTAGACAATATTCCGTAACAATTCCATATGTTCCGCGACACTTTCATGCGTACATCAAAATATTAAAATGGTTTATAGGAAAAGTGCAGTACTTGTCGGGCGTATAAGCAGGAAGCTTAACCGAGCTGTAAGAGAAGGGAGAACGCGGAAAGAAAGAGGTTCCGTAGTGGAGGGCTATGGGGTAATTTCGACCACATGGGGATTTTAGTGCTGCCGCACTACTACCAGCATTATGTCAAAAACCCGATTTTCGAAGCCGATTTTAGCTTTGACCTTTCCGAGAGACTTTAGGAGTTAAATTGCGAAGGGTGTGATGCCCGTCGAAGGGGTCACGATGACGATGACGTTGATCGTCGGTCGAACGAAGAGCGCCAAGCTCCTTCGTCCGCTCGTCCGGCGACACGTTGCAATTTGGAGAACTCTGAATATAAAGGCCATTGATTCAAGACATCCCCATTCCAAAGAAAGGCAGTGCCAAAGATTGTTGCAACTACCGCACGATCGCGCTTATTTCGCATGTTAGCAAGGTGATGTTGAAAATCCTCCAAGGTAGGCTGCAGCGTGTATGTGGATCGGAAGCTTCTGGACGTTCAAGCTGTGTTTCGCAAGGACAGAGGAACTAGAGACCAGATTGCCACCCTTCGCTGGATCATGGAAAAAGCAAGAGTTCCAGAAACTCATCTTCTTCGTCTACTTCTGCTGATCTACGCAGTCAAACGCGATCACAGCAGATTGTGGCAAGCTCTCCACGAGATGGAGGTTCCAATTCCCCTCATCTGTCTCCACAGGAACCTGTATGAAGGGCAAGAGGCCACATTAAGAACTGGGAATGGTCTTACTGATTGGTTTCCGATTGAGAAAGGAGTGAGACAAGGCTGCATACTGTCGCCCTGTCTATTTAACTGATATGCAGAGTGCATCAGGAGGAAGGCCGGTCTGGACGAGTCTTCAGCTGGAGTGAAGATTGCTGGAACACGTATAGATATGCGGATGATACTACGTTAATGGCAGAAAGTGAAGTGTAACTCAAGAGACTTCTGATGTGCGTACAAGAAGAGAGTGAGAAGTTTGGGCTTAAACTGAACATTAAAAAGACAAAGATCATGGCGTCATGCCCTATCAAGTCCTGGAGCATCAAGGGACAAGAAGTGGAAGCTGTGACAGATTTTCTCTTCTTGGGCGCTAAGATTACCCCGGAAAGAGACTGCAGCCATGAAATTAGGAGACACCTGCTTCTGGGAAAGAGAGCCATGGCTAGCCTTGACAGCCTAGTAAGGAGCAGTGACATCAGTCTACCAACCAAGATCAGCATAACTAGTGCTATGGTCTTTGCAGCTGTGATGTATGGATGCGAGAGTTGGACTATGGAAAAGGCTGAGCGCCGAAGAATTGACGCGTTTGAATTGTGGTGCTGGCGAAGACTCTTGAGAGTTCCTTGGACTGCCAGAAGATCAAATCAGTCGATAATGTCGACCATAAACCCTGACTGCTCATTGGAGTGTCAAATTCTTAAGTTAAGCTCAGCCACTTTGGTCATCTGATGAGTAGAGAGGAGTCGCTGGAGAAAGATTTGATGTTGGGAAAGGTTGAGGGTCACCGAAGAAGGGGTAGGCAGCGAAAGCGATGGTTAGATGGCATCCTCGAGGCGCTGCAGATGAAGTTATGTGATGTTAGGAAGATAGTGAGAGACCGGAAAACGTGGCGTGATATGGTCCATAGGGTCACGAAGAGTCGACCACGACTGAACGACTGAACTGAACTGAACTTATTCAAGACAGAGCCAAAGACGTACAGGGCAGATGAAGAAAGGCAGTGAAAACGATGACAGTCCAGAGGCGGCTGAAACCCGGCGCGCTCTCCCGCATTTCGCGCAAAATATCTCCTTAAATTAGTTTCTCAGGCACATCCTACACATCAATTACAGTCCCACTTCTGGTAGCCAATCCGTGTATTTTAATTAGACCAACCTAAATGGGCCAATGGCGTGTCGGGGCTAACGAAGTTGTTTTTATTTTCCAGCACCGCGCGTTTCCGCGGAACTGTCGAATGTCGAAACACATGGCTACAGCCCCGCGGACCGACACGGAAAAGCACTCTACGAACAAACGCATCGCGCAGCAGTAGTCACACGTGTGGTCCGAGGAGCAGCAGCGGTAGTAGCGGTCCCCATCCCGTCTCCATTTCTGGGGCATCCGCGCACCGCATCTTCGAGGGCCATAAAACACAATTCTCAGAAACAGAAGTGCTCGCGAGGACGGTTAGCTTGTCCTCGTCCGAGTCGCACATCTCGACACAAAACTCAGCGCTCCGGCAATGGCCAATCTTTCACCGCGGGGTGTCCCGCCGGACGCACACAACAGAGGGGGACCAAGTCAGCGAGCAAAGGGAGGAGGGGGAACCTGAACGACCAGCAAGCTGTTAGGCGCCTGAGGCTCCTAACCTAACATTAGGTGTCCATAGAAACAAGTGTGACAAGTACAGCGCCTTTCCTTTCGTGTAAACGAATTGTAGAACACCGGTAACGTCTGACGCGTTGAAAAGAAGGCTGCTAGTGTTCGACAAAGGGCGCGCGATATTTAATAATTGAGACGCAGTAAACACAATCCTGTCATACTCCCTAATGCTGCACGATATTCCATGATTTACTCAGTTAAACCATCTGTATTTTTTTAATCTGCGCTGACAACGCACAGCACACAGATCCTTCTCCGTTTAGCCTCCTGTTACATTTGGGGTCGCGAGTGCCGGGGTTGCGTACCGCTGCGGCGCGCGGCCCCTCGGTAGCGTTGGCCTGGCGGCTCCGTGGACGGCGGACGGCATCAAAGGTGCCAGCAAAGACGAGGCGTTTACTAACGAAACAACCTTTACTGTAACATCAGGAAGAAACGGGCAGTGAAGCTGACCCGGAGAGATTACAGACACTCTCACACAGCTGGTGTCTGGCGTCGTGCCAACGGCGCGTCAAAGTAGTCTCTATCTCAGCGGAGTTGGCCGCTGCTTTTTATAGTTTTTCCACTTCACAGGGAAAGGGTAAACCCTCACAAGAAAGGGAGAGCCAAACATGTTGGTTCACGACGAATGACTCAATCGCAGATGGTCCGACCTCATCTCCTCCACCTCCTGCAGACGGGCGAGGGCGGCGCCCTCTCTCACGAGCTCCAGGCTTGGCCGGCGTTTGCACACACACACGCACGCACACACATTTGGCGCGTGGCAGGAACACGTCGAGTCTTGCCCGCGGGAGGAAGCGTTGCGCGGCCGATGAACGGCGTCGAAATGGCCGATCCGCTCGCGGTTCTGCCTGTTGCTATGCGGTGGCCGCGTCAGCTGTCCCACTCGTCGGTGGAGAAACGTAACAGACTGCCCCGCCGGGAAAGGGAGATCCCGAAGGGCAGGGGACTGCATCCGCTGTCCGGAGGGATCGGGATGTTGCTGCTAGCCGGAGTCGTCCGACTCAGCTTCTCTTGAGCTCAATCAGCCTGAAGAAGTCCTTGGCAAGTCCGGTTTCCAAGGCACTCTGCAAATTGTCTTCAGAAGAGATTTCTGGCAACCCACAACGTCACAACCACGCTAAACACTCAACCGCTCAGCCAGCAAGCACGGCACAAACTTCACTAAGTTTTGCCAGACTATTTCCCTCTTATGCCCCCATCTATATTAAAGGGCAGCTTAGCAGCACTTGGAACGCGTCCACAAATTTGAAAATCGCATTTTCAAAAACAGCACTTCAAACAAAGATAATACAATACAAAGGTTCAAAATCCTATGCCAGGAAGAAAAACACCAAGAAGTGAAAACTGGGGCTTCTTCTCATGTTATGGGCTCCGACTTAAGCCATCGGCGTTACCGTTGAGATCACCCGTTTCACTAATGCTTCGGCTGTCCGTTTCCCGGAACAACCGTACCTTCCTGTTTCTGTACCAAGAAACAGACGAGCACGAGTCACTCGCTTTTCTAAATAACCTATCCCTCTCCTTACGTGTTGCGCACCAGTCACGCATTTTCTGGGCACGGGCGCATTTGTGCCTTTGGGATAGTCGCTTTCTCTTTCGCGATAGCTTACACTTGCTCCATTCTTTCTCGCGCCTGCCTTTCCGCTTTTTTCTACGGCAGCACTGAAACACATGCTTTGTGCTTTCTTTTCGCAATCTTTGGAGTTTGCTCTCCTTACGATGGCAGCATTCTTTCTCGCGCCTGCCCTTTCGCGTTTTTCGTCGGCAGCGCTGGAATACTAGCCTTCTGCTTCCTTTTCGCAACCGTATGAGTTCGCTCTCCTTACGATGGCAGCATTCTTTATCGCGCCTGCCCTTTCGCGTTTTTCGGTGGCAGCACTTGAATACTCTAGTCCCACTTTCTTTCGGCGCGAGCTCTGGCAAGCTAGCGGTCAACGTTCTAGCGGTAACCGGAGCTAGTAGGACACGGGTGTCGTCGAAGTGCGGCGCCGCGTCTGCATCGCGGCCAGCAGCGCAGGACTCACTTTCAGACAAGTCCGAACAACAACTGCTCACGCCAGTCGCGTCAATCCCCCTTCTAGGCATTTGCTCTGGCGGCTCGCCACTCAGTGTGTCGCCTCGCTCAGAGCTAACCGGGGCACGATCAAGCTCCTTCGACAGCTGGGGCGCTTCGGATTGCGTGAGGGTCATATGTGCTACGTCCGCGTTCGCACTGGGGTTGCTTTCGCGAATACAACCTAGCTTGGTATCAGGGCACGAACGATTCTGACTCTGCTCTAGACGTTCGCTGTCGCCTTCGCAAGTCTCGCTCTCTACAGCGGACGCACACTCCTCGTCGGTCTGCCCTGGCTGATCACAACTCGCGGGCTGCGCAGTTTCCCTGATCGGCCCTTCGTTTTTCTGCGTGCCCTGCTCTGCGACACAGCTGATTTCGGAAACTGAAAGTTTCTCCTCTCCTAGCTCGTTTTTAGCTCCGTCGCGCTCTACACAAGCTTCTGCATTGAGAGGCGGTTCAGTTATTACCAGTTCCTCACTCTCATGTGATGGAACTGTATCTACTACAGCTACTTGGGTTGGCGTGCAGTTCACCACGCTTAACGGCGTCACTTCGGACTTCTCGCCGATTAAGCCTGTGCTAACCGTCTCAGCTAGTGGCTTGACCAAGTTAACACGATGCTCTTCTGTTCGAGAATCGGTCAGCTCACTACTGCGGTCACGTTGCTCGGCCGCTTCCCCAAGCTGTGTCTCACACTCCGGTGCAAGTTCGATTTGCTTCGGAATTTCCGCACTGTCTAGCCATTCACTTACAGCGGCTTTCAACTGATAGGCCAAATCAAAGTATGACTTGTCACATTGTTTCTCGCTCTCATATCTCTTCCGAAGATCATGAGGCGTTATCTGATATCGTATCAGCAATGAATCTTTTAGTTCATCGTAATTTTGCAACCGGTCGCCAACTAATCGCTTCATTTCTTCCGACGCTTCAGCGGAGAGAAGAGCTACCAACTTCAGCGCCCAACTACCTCGCTCGAAGCGTTTACTTCTACAGACATTCTCGAAGTCTGCCAAATAATCTACCATATCCTCGGCGATGAGGAATGGTGGCGTACCGTCTCGCGGTATCGAACCGTTACGCTGAATGGCACTGAAAGCGTCAAACTTTTCCACGCTCATTCGATGTGCTGAAATCTCCAGCTGGATCAGTTTCCTTACGAGGGCGTCCTCTTTCTCGTGACGTTCCCTACGCACACGATCCTCTTGACGTTCGTCAATGATCTCAAGGCATTCCAAAAGCTCGTCATCTTCAGCTTCCAACTCAAGAATAGCCTTTAACACTTCTAGTTTTCTGAGTTTGTCTGACAAATTCAGACCCAACTCCTCCGCAAGCTCCAGCAATTTCGGTTTGCGCAACGACTTCAAATCCAAACTCATGGCTGTTCCGAGTGCTGCCTTCTCTACTGCCCACTATTGCCTTGCTGCAATTAACCCAGCAACAACGACAACACAATTACCAGCTCTGTTCTCTACTTAACAAAAGCCTGGCAAAACTCAGTAGAAGAAAGTCCCGCACTCACCAAACCTCGCAGCCAAGAATCCAACGCAGTCGTTCCGCTGCAGGCAACCAGTCATCACACAGGGCTCGTTGCACTGCTCCCGCCTTTCCGCTGAGCTGCTTTGATTCACGAGTCACGCCTCGGACATCTCCGCTCTTCCCACCAGATGTTGCACCTCGGTCAGGCCTGGCTCGTTTCACCGACCACGGTCACTGCTTGGTCGTCCTCGTCTCTCCGCTGTTCACCAGTTGTTGGACGACGGTATCGCCTGGCTCGTCCCTCCAACCACGGTTACGGCTTGGTCGTCCCACCGATGCCTACCAGTTGTTACATTTGGTGGTCGCGTGCTCAACCCACCGCTGACGCCAGTTGTTAGGTTTGGGGTCGCGAGTGCCGGGGTTGCGTACCGCTGCGGCGCGCGGCCCCTCGGTAGCGTTGGCCTGGCGGCTCCGTGGACGGCGGACGGCATCAAAGGTGCCAGCAAAGACGAGGCGTTTACTAACGAAACAACCTTTACTGTAACATCAGGAAGAAACGGGCAGTGAAGCTGACCCGGAGAGATTACAGACACTCTCACACAGCTGGTGTCTGGCGTCGTGCCAACGGCGCGTCAAAGTAGTCTCTATCTCAGCGGAGTTGGCCGCTGCTTTTTATAGTTTTTCCACTTCACAGGGAAAGGGTAAACCCTCACAAGAAAGGGAGAGCCAAACATGTTGGTTCACGACGAATGACTCAATCGCAGATGGTCCGACCTCATCTCCTCCACCTCCTGCAGACGGGCGAGGGCGGCGCCCTCTCTCACGAGCTCCAGGCTTGGCCGGCGTTTGCACACACACACGCACGCACACACATTTGGCGCGTGGCAGGAACACGTCGAGTCTTGCCCGCGGGAGGAAGCGTTGCGCGGCCGATGAACGGCGTCGAAATGGCCGATCCGCTCGCGGTTCTGCCTGTTGCTATGCGGTGGCCGCGTCAGCTGTCCCACTCGTCGGTGGAGAAACGTAACACTCCACCGAAACGCAGCCGCCTGCGGTCGGGCTAGGACTTGGGTACTCTAGTACATTATAGTCCCGTTTGGCTCTATTACGGCACAGTCAGAAATGTTTTGGTGCGAAATCACTAATCCGCAGGTTCAGAGCTTAGCAAAATCGTCTTACGCTTGTATGTCAACTTCATGTATACGTCGAAGGATGATTGTGGCAGATGCTCTGCTTTTCCTTTCATAAATACAAACCAAAAAAAGCCCTTCTCGGCTATGTCCGCAAAGTCGTGTCCGCAAAACGTGTCCGCAGCCATTGTGTCGTTCTCAGAAGAGATATAACGAATGGTTGTGGTCGGTAGAGGATGATATGAGGATAAGGATGATAGAGAATGACGAGGAGCAAAAGCGAACGCTAGCGCGGCGCAGAGCGATCGGACGCGTAGCGTACCGGCTGCTTCGATTTTCGGCTGGAACCGTCGAAATCATGACCTAACTCCTTCGAAAACTGCTCATCTGCATCCGTGAAGATAGCACGATCCTGGAGACACCGTTCGTATACAGGTACGCTCAATGTTTCGCTATTTAGAGCGACTCTTCGCATCAACACATAGCGGGTGAGCTAGGCAGCCGCTGCGGCTCCCCGGCCGCTGGTCGTAGACGCCCGCTGGTCGCCCCACAACTAGGTTCTGCCCGAACAACGTGGCTACAATCCCAAGACTCTGTCGTAGTCGTCTCTCCCTATAAGACAACCAGAGCAAGAGCAATCCACAGTTTCGGCGAAGCAAGCTGCCCTTTTTCAAGTCGTCGACAGCCGGCGCCAGCAAAGCGCGCATGGAGCAGCCACGCCAAAGAGTCCTCTGAACAATTCAGACACGGGATGCGCCGCTCTCCGTCTCCACAGATTTCGTCCCCACTTTCCACGTGGACGGCAAAACCAATGGTCAGGATGAATTCTAACGACTAAGTGATCGTGATCAGGACGTCTTCAAGACAGCGTTTCAGCAGGGTGAGCTCGGCGCTGTCATTTCCGAATACATCAGTTAGGAAAGAGAATAAGGATAGAGGGGACAAGCTATAGTTCGGAGTGTAGATTTATCTCTAGTGGCACGATCGGCGGCGGCCAGCTCGGGTGAAGCGACACTGTCGGCCGGCAGGGGCGCCTTTTCCTAACAGCAGTTGAAGAATGACAAAATAGGTGTGTACGCTCTTTGCGAGACTCATCTCAGGGATCCGCCGTTTATAGAAGGCTACATCTGTGAAGGGTGCAAGGGTGGAGGGGTAGGTATGTTGATGCACCAGGGAACAAATTGGCAAAGAATTAAATCATCTTGTAAAGAACATATCTGGGTTTCAGGAACACTTGCCGGCATAAAGACATGGCTAGGGGTAGTTTATTTAGGAACAGGACATCAATGCAGGCAAGAAAACAGGGATCTTGTTGAATGTCTCAGTGACGATATAAGCCAGTTTGGAAACGGGGCCAATATTATTCTACTGGGGGACATGAACGGCCACATCGACGATCTGGATGGATACACGGATTGTAACGGCAAGCTAATGCTAGATTTTTGGGAGCGACGCGATCTAGTTATAGTAAATAGAGAAACAAAATGTGAAGGCCAAATCACGTGAGAATTCCGCAACAGGCAGACGATGATTGACTATTGTTTAATGTCGCAGGAAATTTATAGCAAGGTCAGAAAAATGGAAATAGACGAAGAAGGGGAGTGTAGTCTGGGAAGTGATCATAAACGTATTAGTCTGCAGATGGGGCCCTTGATGAAAAGAGAAATGGAACTTAGACAACAAGTAAACGCAAAATTAAACGACGATCAAATAGCGCAGATAGCAGCAGACATAGAGGAAGCAATAGAGAAAAGCCCCATAGAAGACTGGAATTATGAATAGGTAGAACTACTCATAAGGAGAAAAATTCGGCAGGTTAAAGTAGCAAACCGCTGGAATGGAAAGAGGAAGCCACGGAGCTGGTGGAATAAAGAAATCAGGGAAGCTGTTGAACAACGACGGGCTGCTTCAAGGGAACACCGAGTGGCAAAGAAAGCACAGGTATCTCAGGAGGAAATCGACCAAAAATGGGAATCATATCGACAAAAGAAACATGAGGTACAGGCCCTCGTCCAAAGTAAAATAAAGCAGTCGACCGATCGCTGGATGGCTGACATACACGATGCCTCTAGAGGCGGAGCAAGAAAATTCTGGAACCATATAAGCTGTCTAGGGAAGAAGAATCAAAGAAAGCGGGATCGGATTCAAGATAACGAGGGAAATTGTTTAAAGGGAGACAACGCAGTGAACTACATTACATCAGTTATAGCCGAGTCATTTAAGAGCGACGATAGGGCAATCTTCGCAAATCAGGAAGCAACACAAGGTAGCAGAATACAAAGCAGCTTAGAACTGACCAATCTAAACTGGAAAAAGCCAGATAAAATATTCCTAAAAACACATCTACAGGAAAAGATGGAATTCCAATCAAACTGATTAATGAACTCGGTCCAAAAAGTAAGGAAACATTGTTAAAAGCTTTGGAAACAGTCATAACGAATAAGCAAATTCCGGACAGCTGGAAGCAGAGTAAAATGAATTTGATTTAAAAAGAAAAAGGAGACAGGATGCACATAAAATCCTGCAGGCCGATTACCATAACATCTGTTATGTTCAGGTTAGCCATGCAGGCGGTGAAATTAAAGGTGCAAGCAAGGGTAGAAAGTAACAAGATACTCAGAGAACTTCAGAACGGCTTTAGAAATGGTAGGCGCTTTGATGATAGCCTGTTCGTGCTTACTCAATGCATCGAAATATCTAGAGTGGAAAATAGACCTTTGTATTTGGCATTCCTGGACATAAACGGGGCGTACGACAACGTAAGCAGGGAACTCCTGTGGAACATATTAAAAGAAGGAGGTATCGTTTATAAGATATAGATTCCTACAGGAAATATACCGGGATAACAAACTAGAAATTACGTGGGAAGGGATAAGAAGTACGGAGGATGTCAAAGTATGCAAAGGATTAAGACAAGGCTGTCCGTGCTGTTCATGCTTTATATGATAAACCTGGAACGGAGGATACAAGACAGTAACCTATGTTTGAACCTGTCATATAGATTAGGTGGAAAGGCGGTAGAGCAGCGCCTCCCCGGTTTGATGTACGCAGACGATATTGTGCTGCTAGCTGAGAGTCTGGAATAATTGCAAACTCTAGTTAAGTATTGCGGAGACGAAGGGGGCGCTCTAGGCTTCAGTTTCAGCGCAGTTAAGTCGGGTCTGATTTTCAACGGCTCAACTGATCAGGGTCTTAAAACACAAGGCCATGATATACCTAGAGTAGCAGAATATAAATATCTGGGGATATGGGTAAATGAAGGATTGGCATACATTGGAAAGCATGAGCAATCACTTAAGGCCAAAGGGCGAAGGAATGCCGGGATAATGAAGCATAAGGCATTGTGGGGATAATAGGTATGAGGTTTTGAGGGGTATTTGGAAAGGAATGATGGTGCCCTAACTTACTTTCGGAAATGCGGTTTTGTGCCTAAAATTAGAGGTACAATCGACCTTAGAAATAAATCAGAGATCAGTTGGACGATTAGCACTAGGTGCCCACGGCAAAACTACAAATGAGGCGGTCCAGGGAGATATGGGCTGGGCATCTTTCGAAGTACGGGAAGCTCAGAGTAAAATATTATATGAGGATCGCCTGAGGAAATTGGACAGTAACAGATGGTCAGCTAAAGTATTTAAATACCTGTACTTAAAAAGCGTGAACTCCCAATGGAGGAAAAGAACTAGGAAACTAACTAGTAAGTATGCTAGTCACAAGGACAGAGAAATAAAGAGCATTAAGCAACAGGTGAAAAACACCAAAGGTAAAAATTAGATAAATTCGATGGAAAAGAAACAGAGTGTGGAATTATACCGTAAGTGGAAAATGCAGATCAGGAAGGAAGATTTCGTTGATAACTCAAGAGGCAGTGCCCTACTTTTTGAAGCTAGATCAGGGTGCCTAAGAACACGCAGCTACAAAAAGAAATTTAACAATGGATATGACGCATGTGCTGTATGTGGAAACTTGAGTGAAACAATTGACCATATTATACTCGAATGTAATGGTATCCATCCGGAAGTTGATGCGGGCGCAATCACTGTTCCTGAAGCTCTGGGGTTTAGAGATACCAGAGGCCGGATGAATAAACCGGCGATGGAAACTAGCAAAAAACGACTGGAAGATTGGGGACTTAAAAGCAGAGAAGTGAGATAATGTAGGAACAAAAGTTTAATAAATAGAATGATGGTTTAGTTAACCATTCTAAATCAATAATTAAGAGAAAAATGAGCATGCTACCACCCCGTTTCAAAGGGGACGCTCCTATATTCGTAATGTATCCGGTGGCGCCACTAGAAAGTGCCGCGTGTTTCATCGCTCCTCGGGTTGGACGAGGCTACCGGAAACGGACGGACGACTTCGGGTACATTCGAAAGCGTGAAATAGACGAGTTGTTTCTTTTTTGAAGTTTATTTAGCTTTCAGCTAGTTAGGTACAGCCTAAAGAATAGATTTTAGCTCTTTGTCCTAGCGGCCTGGTTTTCGTGCTAGGTTTTTCGGCGTTCATATTTTAACTATTTTTTAGCTTGTTCGCTTTTCAGTTAGTTAATCTTGTTTCTAGGTGATTGGCATTCGCAGAATTTATTTTAACGCATGTTTACTAGTCGTTTTTTGTCTTCCCTTTGCCGTCTGTATGTTTTGAAAACTCGCAGTATAGAAGTAGTTCAGATGATATAAATGTAAGATGTGCAACCAAAAGAAGGTTCAGTGTACACAATGTGAGGCGCAGGTTAATCTGAAGGAAACGCGTTTCGACTCGGTAAAGGAAGCGGAAGGCACTGACTTTTTGTGCCGGTGTTGCATGCTGAGAACGCGCCTAGACAGTTTTAAACTAGAAAAGGTCGGTCTAGTGTCGCGTGTGGAAGCCTTAGAAAATGAACTAGGGATAATAAGGGCAGAAAATCAGAAACTGCTGGGACAACTTCCTCAAATGGAAGAAATCATGGCCGATACTGTCCTTGGAAGCAACAAGGAAATTCTAGTGCGGACCACGTGGCTGGGACCAGCACTGGCATGGACGGCAAAAGCAAAGTAGGTCAGACGGGGCTGAACCGGCAGAATTATTCAGAAGTAGCTACTAAGAAGTCGAGAAAGAAGAAATAATTAGGGAATGAAATTTCCAGAGGACAAAGATAACCCGAAGAAGGAGCCAGCAGTTGGAAGGGAGAGATATAATGCACGGGAGCTTATCGGCGGGGATTCCAACATGAGCAGGTGCAGTCGAGCTATCCTAGAACGTGTAAAAGGCAATAGGCGAGTATTACATGGAAGCTTCTAAGGGGGGACAATGAACGCAGTAGAGACCAAAACATAGGCTATCGAAAAATTGCGCAGAGCGCATAATGCTGATCGTAGCAGTGGGGCTGAACGATGTCCTCAGTGGTGACGCTGCAGGAGTGGTGGAAAGTTTAGCTCAGGGAGTTGACGATATGAGGGCGATAGTACAGCAAGCGCCGATCGTGGTGTGCACAGTACAGGAGATGCTATGTTCTGTGAGTTTGAGAAAACAGTCATACTGGTATGGGCCGTTCGAGATGTCAAAATAATGGCATCCACCATCTCTTTACATGCTCATTTGGCATTACAGGTGTACCATTAAGCTTGATTGCAAATGTGCACACAGGAAAAGCATTAAAGAACGTGTAGTTGCAAAAGTAATTTCTAATTAGGGAATGCAATACATGCAGGTTATTCGCACTGATTTTTTTTTCAAGGGGTGTAAGGGTTTAATGCCAGTGCTCCCACCTTGCAATAGGGTGTAAAGGTGATGAAAACACCCCAGTGCTTTGGCTCCATAGACGGGTGTTATGACCAACCGAATCGCCATCCTTGAGGGTGTACTGGCACTCTGAAGCCACTTTCTTCAAGGGTGTATGGGTGTTATAGACATGCGAAAACACCTAAGTCAGGGATACAGAAGATAGAATTATAGAAGGTTACGTCTGGGAAGGGTGCAGCAGAACGAGAACCGAGAAAAAGGGGAAGCGTTAAGTATGGTGATACGCCAAGATACAGAACCTAGTTATTGTAATTACAGAAACAAAATGGTGAGATTCCGGAACAGGCAGAAGACCAATGAATAGGGCCTAATTTCGAAGGGAATTTATAGCAAGCTCGCAAGAATGGAAATACAGAAGAGGGAAGTGATGATAAACATATTAGTATGCAGATGGGGATGAAAACAGAAATGGAACTAAAAAGTAAACATAAAATAAACAACGATAAAATAGACACGGAAGAAGCAATAGCGAAAATCCCCATGGAAGACTGCAATTATGAACAACTACTTGTAAGGAGAATGTTAAAGCAGCAAACGGCTGGAATGTAAAGCCTGGTTAAGGATATAGGAGAAAGCAACGACGAGCAGCTCGAAGGAAACACCGAGAGGAAATGGACTAAAATGGAATCATATCGAAAAAAGAAACTCCAGGCCAAAGTAAAATAAAGCAGTCCACCGATCACTGGATAGCTGAAATACTTGATGCCACTAGAGACGTACCAAGAACATTGTGGAACCATATAAGCCGAATAGCTGGAAAGGATAACAGAAAGCAGGATCAGATTCAAGATAAGGAAGCGAATTGTTTAAAGGGGGACAACGCTTTACATCAGTTAAAGCCGAGTCATTCAAGAGCGACGATAGGGTAATCTCCGCAAATAAGGGAGCAACATAAGATAGCTGAATACAAGGCAGCTTAGAACTGACTGATCTTAACTGGAAAACGGCGGAAAAATATTCCTTAAAGCACATATGCAAGTTTAGACGAAATTCCGATCAAGCTGTTTAACAAAATTGCTCCAAGAAGTAAGGAAATATTGTTAAAATCTTTGAAAACAATCATAAAGAATAAGTAAATTCCAGACAGCGGGTGGCTGAGTAAAATGAATTTGATTTATAAGGGGAAAGAGATAAAATACACATAAAATCCTACAGGGCGAACATCTGTTATTATAGGTTGGCCATGCAGCCGGTGAAGTTAAAGATGCAATCATGGGTAGAAAGTAAGACGGTACACGGTGAACTTCAGAACAGCTTTAGAAATTGTAGGCGCTTACATGATAGCCTGTTCGGACTTACGCAATGCATCGAAGTATCTAGAGTGGAAAATAGACTTTTGTATTTGGCCTTGCTTTACATAAGCGGGGCGTACGACAACGTCAACAGAAATGTCCTGAGAACATATTAAAAGAAACTTGATGAAAGGTGAAAGCGTACAGGAAGGCACACACTCGAGTGAAGACGACACAGAACACGCGCCGAAAGAATATTAATAGGGAAAGGTATGGTTAGCTTAGGAGGATCTGGGTCGGTGTTGCCCTGATACCAGCTAGGATGTGGTCTCAATTCCGGCACTTATATCCCTGCCCAATCTGTATGAACGGAAATGTTCCAGCCGACATTCCCCACTTGTTGTGGGACTGCCCAGCACTGAAACCGACTCCGGCACCGGAAGATAGCTGACCTTACAGAAAAAAATCCTCTCTCATATATCGCTTGGACGCAGAGAGCTCACCAGCGCTCACTTCTGTGCTTCATAAAATCAGCCAATCGTTTTCCATTCATTTAATCATTTATTCATCCATCATTTCATACCTTACTGATGCCCTGAGGCTTATTGGTCATGAGTTAACAGATTTCCTACCGGAAATATTCCCGGATAACAAAGTAGAAATTACATGGGAAGGGACTCTGTCAAGGTATGCAAAAGATTAAGGCAAGGTTGTCCCCAATCACCGCTGCCGTTCATGCTTTATATGATAATTATGGGACGGATCGGATACAAGAAAGTAACTTAGGTTTTTACCTGTAATATAGATTAGGCGGAAAGGTGGTACAGTAGCACCTCCACTACATTATAGATTCAGACGATACTGTGCTGTAGCAAATAGCCAGAAAGGCTTGCCAACTCTAGTTAAGTATTGCGGAGACGAAGGGGATGCCTTCAGGTTTCGCGCCGTTACATCGGGTCTGATGATTTTCAACGGCTCAACTGATCAGGGTCTTAAAATACAAGGTCGCGAAATACCCAGAGTGGCAGAATACAAATATCTCGAGGTAAACGAAGGATTGGCATACATTGAAAAGCATGACCAACCACTTAGGGCAAAAGGAGGGAGAAATTCCGGGATAATGAAGCATAAACATTGTGGTGATACAACAGGTATCGAGTGCTGGGGGTATTTGTAAAGGAATTATGGTGCCCGGGTCTACTTTGGGGAATGCGGTTTTGTGCTGAAAAGCAAAGGTACACTCGAGATTAGAAATAAATCAAAAGTCGTCGGACGATCGGCACCGGGTGCACACAGAATAACCACAAAAGAGGCGGTACAGGGAGATATAGGCTGGGCATCTTTCTAAGTACGGGAAGCTTAGAATAAAATATTGTATCAGGAACGCCTGACATAATTCGACAATAACAGGTGGGCAGATAAAGTATTTAAATATGCATACCTAAAAAAGCGTTGAGTCACATTGGAGTAAAAGAACCAGGAAACTAACCAGTAAGTATGCTGGTCACAAGGACGAAGAAATAAAGAGCTAGAGGTGAAAAACACTGAAGGTAAAAATTGAACAAATTCAATGGAAAAGAAACGAAGCGTAGAACTATACCGAAAGCGGAAAAGGCCGATCAGGAAGGAAGCTTTCTTTTATAACTCAAGAGGTAATGCGTTTTGATGCTAGATCGGATGCCTTAGAACATGCAACTACAAAAAAAGAAGTTAACCATGATGATCACATATTCCCGTGGTAAATTCATAGAAACAATTGCCCATCTTATACTCGAATGTGATATGGTATCCATCCGGAAGACGATGCAGGCGCAGTCACTCTTCCTGGGGCCCTGGGGTTTAGAGATACCAGTGGGTGAATGAACCTGCGGTGGAAGCTAGCAAAAACTATTGGAAATTTGGTGGTTTAAATGCAGACATGTGTGGAAATGTTAGTAACCTAGAAACAAAAATTAATAAATGGAATGATGATATGGTTAACTGATCTAAAACAATAATTAAGATATAGGCAAAAAACAAGCATGAGAGCAACTGCTACCACACTGTTTCAAGGGGGACGCTCCTATATACTATACATCCATCCATCGATTCTATAGCCTCCAGCGCGCGCGTTGGCAGCACATGGCAATGCGGTATGTGATTTTGCTCGCTTTGCTCGTGCGCTGTCACGCAATCAATTTCGCTTTAGCGTTCGTATCTTGTTATTAAGAAGTGACAGCAGTGAGCATGAATTATGTAGCACCAGCTACAAGGAATTTAACGAAGCTGTGGCGAAACGAAGAACTGATTATCACTGTTTTGCTCCAGGCTGCAGCAGTGGCTATCACGTGTCACCAAACCATATCCCGTAGAAGCACTCGAGCAGACGACGCTCTGGCGCGTGGTTGGATGGATGGAATATAGGAACGTCCTCTTTGAAACGGGGTGGTAGCAATAGCTATCATGCTCATTTTTCTTCCTATATCTTAATTATTGTTTTATATTGGTTAATTATACCATCGTTCTCTTTATTAAATTTTTGTTTCTACATTACGAACATTATGTCACTTTTCTGCTTTTAAGCCACCAATCTTGCAGTCGTTTTTTGCTAGCTTCAACCGCCGGTTTATTCACCCGGCCACTGGTATCTCTAAACCCAAGAGCTTCAGGAATAGCGACAGCGCCTGCATCGGCTTTCGGATGGATACCATTACGTGGATGGATGGATGGAATATGGGAGCGTCCCCTTTGAAACGGGGTGGTAGCAGTAGCTATCATGCTCATTTTTCTCCCTATATCTTAATTATTGATTTAGAATGGTTAACTAAACCACCATTCTATTTATTAAATTTTGTTCCTACATTACTAACATTATGTCACTTCTCTGCTTTTAAGCCACCAATCTTCTAGTCGTCTTTTGCTAGTTTCCACCGCCGGTTTATTCACCCGGCCACTGTTATCTCTAAAGCCCAGAGCTTCAGGAACAGTGATTGCGCCTGCACCAACTTCCGGATGGATACCATTACATTCCAGTATAATATGGTGAATTCTTTCACTGGAGTTTCCACATACAGCTCATGCGTCATCTCCATTGTTAAATTTCTTTTTGTAGCTGCGTGTTCTAAGGCACCCTGATCTAGCTTCAAAAAGTAGGACACTGCCTCTTGAGTTATCAAAGAAATCTTCCTTCCTGATCTGCATTTTCCACTTTCGGTATAATTCCACACTCTGTTTCTTTTCCATCGAATTTATTCAATTTTACCTTCTGTGCTTTTCACCTGTTGCTTAATGCTCTTTATTTCTCCGTCCTTGTTACTAGCATAATTACTAGTTAGTTTCCTAGTTCTTTTCCTCCATTGTGAGTCAACGCTTTTTAGGTACAGGTATTTAAATACTTTAGCTGCCCATCTGTTACTGTCCAATTTCCTCAGGCGTTCCTCATATAATATTTTACTCTGAGCTTCCCGTACTTCGAAACATGCCCAGCCCATATCGCCCTGTACAGCCTCATTTGTAGTTTTGCCGTGGGCACCTAGTGCTAATCGTCCAACGGATCTCTGATTTGTTTATAATGTCAACTGTACCTCGTGATTCCTCTGAGCAGCGTCACCTGGCGGGAAATAGTTCATATATGTGTTAACGAATAAGAACGCATTTAAAGGCCACTGTCGTTTTTGTGGCTCAATGAATTAACACCAAAGGGAACAAAATGTAGCGCACCAAGACAAGGACAGAGAAAGAAGACACACACAGCGCTAACTTCCAACTAATGTTTATTCAAGGAAGAAAGCATGGTTTTATACCACCGCGTATCACATGCGCCAAAGAACATGCGCTAACAAGTCATGTCACTCAGATACGCAATCTCCTTTGGCAACAACGCGACAGAAGGGTTACTAATACAATCATCTTTCAAAAGAGTAATCCATTCAGCTTCAACTATTTCACGCGTTAACCGGTTTTTGTGCACTTTTAAAACCATACTTTTTTTCAGGAGAGGAATACAATTGCAAACACGGCAAGGAGCCGACAAACCTTTACCACACCTGTTACTGACATCCCGGCCATGCTCACGAAGCCTATCATTGAGGCATCTGCCCGTTTGACCAACCGGTTAACGCGTGAAATAGTTGAAGCTGAATGGATTACTCTTTTGAAAGATGATTGTATTAGTAACCCTTCTGTCGCGTTGTTGCCAAAGGAGATTGTGTATCTGAGTGACATGACTTGCTAGCGCATGTTCTTTGGCGCATGTGATACGCGGTGGTATAAAACCATGCTTTCTTCCTTGAATAAACATTAGTTGGAAGTTAGCGCTGTGTGTGTCTTCTTTCTCTGTCCTTGTCTTGGTGCGCTACATTTTGTTCCCTTCGATCATGTACCAACAAGCCCAAGTATCTACCCTTCTGAATTACATTTCTAGTACAACGGGCCCTTTTACGTGTTCTATGGATATTTCGACTACCGTAGCTATCATTGCTGTGGCCACCAGTCGTGCACGGACACTCTCGTTTTGCTATCGGAACAAAGTACTTCCGGATGAAGTGAGGTGGCTCTTCGGTGGGTTCATCCCATCGCAAGGTCATGGCATTAGAGTTTGCAAGATCCTGAAGGCTGAGTCGTTTCGGCTAGCTCGCCTCTACAGGGAATACCTTCACCTTCTTGTTTACCAAAGGTCAAGTCCATCCACAGCAGGGAAGAAGCTTCGAGAGTGCCAGCGGCTTGTCAACCAGACTACGGAATTCATTTGGCAGCGACAACTGGACCACCTCAGAAGACAGCATAGGAACAAGGCTCCTAAACCTCAGTGCGTCATCCACGCATCTCAAGGATTGGCTCTACCTGAGCATGTGAAATCTGTTTTGTCGCTGGGACCTAAGTTCGCCCTGGATCCAAAACCGTCTTCAGTGGAGCGGCTCACGTTCGTACACCAGATTTCTAGGATCCTTCCCGAACAAGAGTCCGACCACTGTGTTTCCGCAGGTGTAGACATCTTACAACGATGTAAGTTGCAGCCTTCTAGACTTCCTGTAAATCGAGTTAAGTCCTATCTTGAGCAGCATTCGTTGTGTCTTCTTCCCGCAGACAAAGAAGGGGGGTTTGCTTTACTGCCGTCTGCTCTTTTTCATAAAAAAGCATGTGAAGCTGTGTCCTCCGCTTTCAACTGTCATCCAAAACTTAATATGTCAAAACTTAAAGCTGAAGCAAAGAAACTATGCAAGAAATTGGACCTTGGGTCTGTGCTCAAAAAGATTACAGATTGTAAAAAGGAGTTCCTTCAGGTTTTCTTCAGTGCAAAGACCCATAAAACTGATGTACCGTTCCGTGCTATTGTATCTGAGAATGGCACATGGCAAAAATCTGTGGCCCTGTGGTTACAAGAAAAACTAAAACTGCTTTCTGTTCAAGATCCCTTCCTTGTCCGTAACTCTGAGCAGGTGTTAGATTTTGTTAATTCACATGCAGATCAAGGCGTGTTTGCTTTTTCTGTCGATATAAAAGACTTGTACTATTCCATTCCGCATGACGCTCTCCTATCCTGTATTAAAGATAGCATTGATCAGTATGGGCCGATTGCCTTTCAAAATGCTTGTGGTATATCAGTGAATGGATTTTTAGAACTATTACGATTTTACCTGACTTCGACTTTCATAATTTTGGATGGAAAACCATACCTTCAGAAACAAGGCATCTGCATTGGGTCGTGCATAGCCCCCATCCTAAGCGATTTATTTTTAGCCCGGTTGGACAGGTCTTTTGCTGATACAGTAACTGATACCAATGTTATTAGGATTTTTAGATACGTTGACGACTACCTCATTGTACTTAACAGAAATGACGGTTCCTTCATGAATGACTCTTTTAATGTCCTTGCGCTGTTTCGTAACCATTTCAAACCTCTAGAATTAACATTTGAATTACCTGAAACAGGTGGTATTCAATTCCTAGATATTAACTTCATACTTCATCATGATCGGACGTGCTGGATGTTTAAACCTCGTGGCGAAAAACCATTGTTACCTTTCAATTCATCGCACTCTAAACTTGTGAAACGTTCCATTGCTCGCCTTTCATTTGTTAATTCTCTGAAGAAATCTTGCCCGCACCTCATGCATGACAGTTTTTCACAACAGTGTAAGCGTCTAGAATGTGCCGGGTACCCTTCCCATCTTCTTGTGGCCGAAGGCGTTTTGAAGAAAGTATGCCTGAAAAAAGCGGATGTCAGTCAACAGGCCCCGTGTAAGAAAGAAAAAATTGCCGTCATCCCTTACATTCATAGGCTGTCCCATAATCTGAAAAAAGTTGCGCAGCGATCGGGAGTTAGAGTGGCTTTTTCGGCTCCGAATAAGTTGAGTCAGCTATGCACTAAAACTTCGTCAGAAGCCAAGAAGGTGATAGACTGCACAAAGAAACATAAAGAAAAATTTGTTAATTGCATCCAAAATGTAGTCTATCAAATACCTCTATCCTGTGGCAAGCAATATATTGGTCAAACGGGCAGATGCCTCAATGATAGGCTTCGTGAGCATGGCCGGGATGTCAGTAACAGGTGTGGTAAAGGTTTGTCGGCTCATTGCCGTGTTTGCAATTGTATTCCTCTCCTGAAAAAAAGTATGGTTTTAAAAGTGCACAAAAACCGGTTAACGCGTGAAATAGTTGAAGCTGAATGGATTACTCTTTTGAAAGATGATTGTATTAGTAACCCTTCTGTCGCGTTGTTGCCAAAGGAGATTGCGTATCTGAGTGACATGACTTGCTAGCGCATGTTCTTTGGCGCATGTGATACGCGGTGGTATAAAACCATGCTTTCTTCCTTGAATAAACATTAGTTGGAAGTTAGCGCTGTGTGTGTCTTCTTTCTCTGTCCTTGTCTTGGTGCGCTACATTTTGTTCCCTTCGATCATGTACCAACAAGCCCAAGTATCTACCCTTCTGAATTAACACCACCTATCACTGCACTGATCAAGCATCTGTTCGACTCCTGTATTGTAGTATTTTGTGTGAATATTTTTTACCTTTGGTTTCACCGTATTATTTCCTGCCTTCAGTTCAGGTTGCGTTGACATTTCAGTAACAATCGGTATGAACCACTCTTCTTAGTTATCCTGCCTCCAGTGATGCCTTTAGGTTGCATTCAGAAACACCTTTCAGCGAAAATCGCCGTTTAACTCGTCTGCGCCTACGGGATATGGTTTGGCAATACGCTGCCGGGCGCGCCAAATGTTCGTTGCACCAAGAGACAACGAGTGGGAACATTCGAAGGGACGACCTCAAGGAATTAGCAGCAGTGTGTGAGCACCATTTTTAAGCTCATATTGCGCGACTACGTTCATGTAATCGACGGCGTTCAAGTGCGTACACCCACAGGCCATTAGCTCCCGATGCCGTACCGACACTGCTTTCGGGGTGTCCAGCCTACCTCTGTTAAAACCCTTAAACGGAGGACCAAAAAAATTCGAGGACACTTTGGCTACTAAAGTGATGAAAGGCCTGAGTGCTGCATTCTGCTACGCGACGTGCATGTAGCGATGAATGCTGCTATGACTAAAGCGAGCCATTACACTTTGACGTTCTACGAGTGCATTTATTCAGTGAATTCTGCTTGGCAGCGGTGAGATCACGCTCCTTGTATCTTCGCAGTATTTCTACGTTTACTGTTGTGTGGTTGATTTTACCGGGTGCGAGGCATTAGTCATTAATTAACTAAGTACACATCTGTAACGAATTGGTATAAAAATAATTAGTCAGTAATTTCCAGCTGGTAATTAGTAGCTAATCAAATAATTATTCAGTGATTAGTAATGAGTAATTAACAAGTAGTAAGTTGTTAGCAATAAGTGCTTAGTAATTATTGTTTGATGAGTCAATTATTTGTGATCGATCAATGATTGGCATATGGCCATATAAGGCACGCATCCACGCATACTGTGGTGGTGCTCTGTGATTGCTCGAGACCTCTATGACGTCATCCCGTCTCGACCAATCAGAGCCGCCGCAAACGCATGACACTTTTGCTGACGACAATGATGAGCCAATAATGGCTTTCACCTTAAGAAGATCTGCTTGAAACAATTCCACTATTAAGCAAGTAGACAGCGCTGAAAACGAACATCAAGCACCGGGAGAGGAGGAGCACAAAACATTTATTAGATGCAAGGGTATTCGGGCCCCTGGCCCCCTGGGTAGGCGCACGGCTCTCCCGCAATCCAACATTCATGTGCAATCTGTCCATGACGTCGGCAGCCCGGCGAACTGTGATCTTTTGTTTCGCCGGGTCCTTAGAGCGTAGTGTGGTCTCCCAGTCTTCGCAATTCCAGAGTGGAACCGATCCGCCGGGGATAGGAGACGCTATGCAGGTTAGTACGCTATGTGTCAGTGTCGCTTTAGCGGCTTGCAGAGGGGGCAGGTTGGCGGGATTGATTTCTAGTGAGATAATAGGGAGGGAATGGATCCTCGTTTGTAATCGTCGCCAGAGATGCTGTTCCCTGGTGGTAAGTGAGGAGTGTGGTGGTGGGTATTGTTTCCCTTTGGCGCGGAAGTGTGTTGTGAGCTGAGCGGAGGCATGCATGCGCTCCTTCGAGAAATCTCCTCCGAGTTCCGCCTGCGCCCGGTTTCCCGACCCTCAGGCAAAGGAGTCTGTGGCCTCGTTTCCGGGATTTCCCGACTGCGCAGGTACCCATATGAGCTTCGAGGGAGGTAGGATTTGATGTGACTAGCTAACACTTGGCAGAGAGGTGTACCCTGCCTCTAGAGTAAGTTACAATAACGGTTTTGGAGCCGCTGATGATGTAGTTGGTGTCTGTCAGAGCCATGGCGATGGTGGTCTCTTCTGCTGTGGTGTCTGGTGGCCGTTCGAAACTGACGGGGTCGGTATTTGGTTGGTATACTACGGCCGTAGCTCCCCGGTCGTCTACAGCTGCATCTATCAAGACCGCATCCGGAGCGTCCCCGTACCAATTTGCAGCGATATCGCCTCTGCAGTCCTGCGGCCTTGATCCCGCAAAGGGTGCATGTTTCGAGGTAGCGGTTTGACAGAGATTCTCTGATGTGGGATGGAAGCTTGCTTAGTTTTGGGTCGTCGGCAGGGATTCGGATTTTACGTTTGTGCAATATTTGTCTACCTGTGGGTAGGCAGCAAGGCATATGTATTGGGCTTTAAGGTGTGCTTCACCTAATTCGTGTATTGTATTGTGCAGCCCCAGGGCAAGCCGTTTCTCGTTTCTTGTGTTCCCTGGTAGAATCAGAGCCGTTCTTGTCGCCTGCGTCTAGCTGAGTTTCGGCAAGCCTAAGATAAGGGGTCGCGTAGAGATACGACTAACTGTGTAGGCGTGGATAATGCGGAGAGTATCAGCTTTTCGGAGTTCGTGACTCGTCTTGTTAGTTGCGCGGTTGCGGCGAGGGTTTGTTTCAGCCTTATTAGTGTCTATTTGTTCTTCCCGCCGTTCTGCAGATACAGACCAAGTATATGTAACATGTTTACACAAGGTACGCGTCAACCCTGAATGTGTATCTCAATGTTCGTGTGGTAGATCCCACATTTCGGCAGCAGGATTAGGAGCTCCGATTTGTCTGGAGAACATTCGAAGCCGATGGCAGTTGTGATAGCAGCTATGGTGTCAGCTACGATATATAGGGTATTTTCGATTCGTCCGTCGGACCCATGTGTTGTCCAGAGAGTAATGTGGTCAGCATAGAGGGTGTGCTGAAGATGGGGGATAGCTTCTAATCTATGGGGAAGGGAAATAGGAAATAAAATAGGAAGGCTGATAGGACTAAGCCTTGTGGTGTTCCTATGCTAGCCAGCGTGTAGGGCTGTGTGTGGATGTGGTCGATGCGCAGTGTTGCTGTTCGGGTTTTTAAGAAGGCCTTTGCCTACCCGTGTACCTTGGTACCAACACTGAGGTCCGTCAATGCTTGTAGAATGGCGGTGTGTTTGACGTTATCGAAAGCGTTTTTGAGGTCAGTGGCTAGAATTGCCTTCGTATGGGCTGGTATGCTCGGGTCGAGTATGTCAGTAGTTATCTGTAGTAAGGCATCCTGGGAGTGGAGAGCCGAGGTCGAAAGCCTAGAATGGTTGATGCGGGCGCATGGTGGAATAGGTCGAATGGTTGAATAGGTCTTTGATTGTATGACGGGATCTGTCGCCGAGATTACGGAGTATGGCGTTGGTGACTCGGCCTTCCCCTGGTGTGGCGTTTCGATGTTTCTGGAGAGCTGTTTGTACTTCGGCGAATGTGATCTTCGCGTCTAGCTGAGTATTGGTTGTGCCCGCATAGGAGGGTAGCCATAGCTGCGGCTTTTTCAGAGTGGTATATATATGTTTGAGTTGCGCCAATAGTGACTGCGTGTCATCTTTCTGCTGGTGAGTTAGGCGTGCGATAGTGTTACGTTTGAATATGTTGCTTTGGGTGGAATCTAGAAGGTATTTAAGTCGTTGTCATGCGCGGGTGCTAGTAAGATTTTCTCGCAACCCTTCACATATTTGCGTCCAGTTTTGTCGGCATAGCTGATTGCCACGTTTCTCAACCTGTGCGGTAAGATCTCGTACTTTCAGCTGAAGTTTCTTATTGTACATCTGACTGATGAGAACTTTGGTTTAGCTGGCGTGGGTTTCTATTAAATGAGACATCTTCGTGCCGAGCGTCAGGACGTCTTGCTGTGTTGTATAATGTTTGTGGGAGTCCTTGTCGCGAAGGAGGCGTTGGTACCAGTCCTCTAGTATTTTCCCTGGCTCTGCGAATGATGCTGATGGTACTCTCTAAATTTCTCCCAATTTGTAATGCCATATTTATATGTAGGCTTTTACCCTTTGGGCCCTGTGACGTTGAACGCTATGATGTAGTGATCACTACCTAGGGTGTTTGGTGTTCGTTCCCATTTCAGGTACCCGATATGCATCCCTAGCGTTAGGTCTGGACTGTCGTCCGTTTTGCTGACCTCGCCCTGTCGTGTGGGCAAGTCGAAATCATTGAACGTAGTCAGCTGTGACTGCTGTATCTGGTTGTAGAGAGCTTGTGCTCTACCATTGGTGCGGCTGTAGCCCCAATCTCTGTGGGCGCATCTGCTCCGATCAATAAAGGTGTATTTTTTGCGTCTTGCGTGATGATTTGTAGAAGGTTAGCGCAGATCGTCGCGGGGCTGCTGGAGGACTTATATATGTTGGTTACTTTGAGAGAGTCCTTAGTTGTATCCTCGGGGAAGACTTCGATGGTGACATGTGCCAAGCTTTGTGTGTAGTCTCACATAGAATGCCGGAGTGCGCGTTTAATATAGGTGGTGATGGCTGGTTTTAGCCTATTTGGGGCATGATATGCGATATAGCCAGGTATATTTAGAGTTATTTGTGTGTCGTATCACGTCTGGGGCGTATGTGTGTGTGTTTAACAGCTGTGTGAAGGGGTCACGCTTTCGCCGTAGGCTGCGACAGTTCCAGAGCAAAATGCATAGCGACTTTTCGACTGGCGCTGGATGGTATGAATTAGCTTTCATTCTGCTGCTCACCCACGCTACTGGGTGCAGTCGGCGGGAGCATGGTTGCGGGTTAGTGTGGAAAGATCATGTGGGGGTAGAGGTGGGGGAGTGCAGCCAGTCTGGCATCGACTGTTTTCATGATGCGCACGATTGCGGTCTCGATCATGTTTTCAACCTTTGGAGTCTGTTGTTCGCAGACGGAGTTGAATTTCGCTTCTAATTGTTCAACTAATGAATGGAAGCGCTCTTGCAGTTGCTGTTCCTATTGGTCTAGTTTCGCCCGCAGTTTTGCTTCGAGTCGGGCTTCCAGTGCTTCGAGTATGGTTTGAGGTGGCTCCTGTTCTATGCGCTTCTTTTTTGGTGGGGGAAGATTCTGGTTCTGCAGAGTGGTTATGATAGTGGTTATGAGAGTCGTTCTGGTTCTGACTGGGCTGTCGAGGTGGAAGACGAGTGGAGGGATGTGATGGACGGGGGCGGGGGTTGGTTGTGGAGCTGGTGTTGAAGGCGTCTCACCTCCTGCCGTAGGCGAGCCAGCTCGTGTACTTGGTTTTCTCTGTGCGGGCAACATTGTCGGCCCATGTGAGGTCTGTTCATAGTCCGTTTGGTTTGTGCCGGCGTGTGGCTGCTCGACTGTGTCAAGAGCTTCTCCTTCTTGTGCTGCTTTGTCTGCGCGATCTCTCGTTTGGCGGGTCCTTGGCTTTGGTCTAGCTTGGACGCAGCTTTGCCCGGAATCTCCCTGTCCCGGTGTCGCCCGTTAATAATTAGGGGGGTATTATTAACGATGCGCCCTTAACGGTGCGCACACTCCCAGACACCCTTAGAGTGAGTGGGGGTAGCTGTTCCGGTCGCAAAGGAGATGCCCTCGACTTGCGTGGCAAGCTCAGCCGGAATTCAACTACCTTGTAGTGACAGAAGGGGGTGGTCGTTTGGTGCCCAGCGGTCGCCGGTTCAAACCAGAGTAAGGATCGGAGTCAGAAGTAACAAACAAAACACAATTTATGCACAGCAAGAGACGATACAAAGGAATACACAAGGTCACTTGAAATACAACAGACGAGAGGTTCACAGAATACAAACGCTAAGCATGCAACTACAGAATGATCCAATAACACAGGCTTTAAAACAGATCAAACACGAGAGAGACATAAACAAACACCAAATTGTTCACCGGGCACTGTTGCAGTCCGACGCCTCAAGAGTCGCGATGTGGCCGCCATACGAGACGAGCGCCGCTCCCTTGAAAGTCCGTGGGCTTGCCAGCAGCGGGTGATCCCCGGGAGTCCAGCCGAAGCACAGGCGAGCACGTCGCAAAACACTGACGAACTGACTGACTGTCTGACTGACTGACTCAACAAGCGGCGCGGTCGCTTTAAATAGGGCGCGCCCAAAGCTAGCGCACACACACAGTTAGCTTCGCTGGTTAGAGCTCTCTCTTTTCCTCCCGTCGAGCCGCGCGTCGTCATTGGCTTCCGTGGCCATCGGGCAGGTGCTGTTGTTGGGATGGATGCGGAAGGATATCGGCTGCGGCGCACACACTGTGAATGGCCTGTGGCTGCAGATATGACAGGTAGAGTCCACCTTGTGACCTGAACACAACTTTACACGCCTATCGCGGAAGCTGTGTCATCCTCCAGTTACGAGAAAGGACCCCGCGCGTCTCTGCGCTCTGTTAGGCTGTTATGCGGGGTGCGACGTGTGGTTCCCCTGGATTGGTGAGCCGTTGGTCGTCTCATCGGCTGAATCACGATCTCGAAGGTGAGCTCCGTTCGATGGATGATAGGTACTCATTATGTTCGTTCATTCATTCGGGTTAAAATCTCCTCTATCAAGAGTCTCGCCCTCGACTTCTACGTGCATTTTCACGGGAGCTCGCTGGAGGAGCAGGGCGTCGCAGCCGGGCAAGCGGGGCCAGGTACGTAACGACAGTCTCCCGGGGGAATCGTCTTCAGAGCCGCTGCCGCACGATCTGGGCCAGATGCAGACAGTTTTCCGCGCACTGGGACCCCACTTGGGGCATAGGGTCGAGGTTTGCGGGGAGGCACCGTAGCTTTATAAAAGACGTCTGCTCTCCTTGGGTGCTCGGAGCGAACTCCGCCGGGAGGGTTGGCTGCTACAGAATCATCGCCTTTATCGTTTCAGGCACTCCGTGCGCTCGCGCTTTTGCTGAGCTGTTGCCAGTTCGAGTTCAAAAGTTAGGGCTTAGTTTTTGCAACACCTTCTTTAAAATGCAAGCAAGGCTTGTGATTGCGCATGAACCAGCCGTGGTTTTCGAGCCTGTCGGAGGAAACGTTTGTGCTGGCATTTATTAACAAGGCGTGATGTGCACAGAAAAAACAGTTGTCTTTGTTGGCGACGCTGCAGCTGTATAGCAGGATGTCGAAGGAGCTTGTATTTCCAAGGGGGGTGGTGGTGAAAACGTTCATGAAAAACAGACTTACACGGAGGTTGCTCTAGGGTTAAACTTAGTGCCCTTCCCCTCACAAACACTAGGTGGATTGAACAGCGACGAGTGATGACATAGGCAAATGTTACCACTGCACTAGCCTGATTGTAGGCAATAAAAAGTAGGATAAATTACATAACAGTGAAATAAAATTGAACTTGCTAAAGCATCGTCATATAGTGTTTAATAGCTCTGTATAATTGCACCGGACAGACTGTAGGTTTCAATTACTGTTAACTAGTAATTGTACATAAAACTGAACTTTCAACCATCCAACAGGATAGCTAAGCGGTCGAGTTGGTGATACATTTTACAAAAAAATAGTGCGAACAAACGGGGATGAAAGGAAGAAAACACAGGAACAACTCTCTCTAAAATTTAATCACAGGAAACAGCTAACAATAAAACACCCAAACGTGATATCCAGATCAGGGAGGACACACAATCTTGCTTTCTTTGCCATATTATACGCCCTGGTGTTTGTACAAAATGTCAGTCCAAAGGGGTAGTTTACCCCCTGGTCAGTGGGTTGATCCAGACGAGGCTTTACCACGCTACGATTACTTTTTTTTTTCCAAAACGATTGGCATTTAGGAGAGTACTGCTTCACCGGCACAAAAAGCAGTCGTGCAGATCTCGCAAGTCGCTAACACAAAAGGAATGCTCAGTTGACAATGGTCCCTCGCTTCCAGAGTGAGGCCAGGAAGAACGGCCATAAATTCCGCCTATGCTATCGGGACCCATCATAAGTAAAACACACAATCGACAAGGATTGATATCGAATCTGAAAGGCTCGAGTTCTAAATACAAGTATTGTAATAAGGCAATGACGCACTTTTTTTCTTCCACAAACGCCAATTCGTCCTCATCATTTTTTGTCTCTACGTTGCAAACTAGCTGTGAATGATTCGGAGTCAGTTTTGTATGCCTCCCACAGACGTTTTTCGCAATCACCTTCATCTCTGAGGACAACACCGTTTTGGTGTCTTTTTAAACTTGTCTACGTATTCTTCTCTACATCAACTTTCAATATAAATAAAAATATATCGCACAATATTGATGCACAAGTCGTTACGACCAGTCCAATAAGACCCTTAAACAGCAATCGCTGTAGGTGGTCACTAAGCGAAGAAAATGCAAGCAGAATTGCATTCCAGGTTTTAAAAATATGTCCAACAGTAGGGAAAAGACGGAAATGAGGACGGTAATGTTGAGATGACCGGCCATGAGCGCGGTGGTGTGCTCACCCCAGACGTTCGTTTTAAGAGCAGTGAGAGCTCGTTTTTGCGCGTCTTCAGACCGACAGACTTTGATACATATATTATGGTGAGGCTACCCAAACCTAATAGAAAATAATATGCCTCTGCCACTAGGTATAAAGGGCTTATAGTTCTTCTCCTATAGCGTTCAACGCATCTGCAATGAAGATTCACTATTCTATCCGCCTGTTTCACACCGCAACCAGACGCCAATCACACGGGGTGAAGTAAATTAGATGCGACCGCTGTCGGGGACCCCGCTTCACCAGCCACATGAGAAACTGCTGCGCCAAATGCGATCGGCATGAATGTGGTGCTGCAGTGGAAGGTATCGAATTCTAAGAAAAAAAGAAAAACTATTGGTAACCGGATGCTCGTGCCTCTCTCAGATAACGGCATCCAGACGGCCTGAAGAAGGCCTTTTGCCGCGCGTTCGATCTGCTCTTCACATTTCAGGCAAGCACGCTAGTCGGGACTGCATTAAAGAAACTGTACAGGAATAAAAATTATGTGCGCTGTCGTGTCAATCGAAAAACGCAATCCGCGTTAAGGGGAAGGTGATTGCGAAAAACGTCTGTGTGTTGCTTGATGCCACAGCGCATCAGGAACTTGATTCTGCTGCTTCCAACTTCCAACTTTTAATGCGAACGAATTGCGTGAACATGTTACACTCTGAAAAGTCTGGCGTCATCGTCAATGCATACGCAAAAAGTCAGTTCATGCGCAAATAAATCCGGTCTTTTTCAGAGAGCGTGATAAAAGCGGAACTAACACGTGCTTCTCCTCGTTAGCATATCAGCTCCACGATTTCTCGCGTTACACGCTGTTTCGTTGTTCCGATAACAGTGCTAGCAAGATCCTGAAAAAGTCCCCACAAGTAAGGCAGTAGATGGCTACGAAACCTTTAAATTCCGTCACTGGCATTTTTTACGTTCTCTCAACCTGTCGATCAAATTGGTAGATGCCTTGATTCTACCAATTCGATCATTGGAATAATATGGAATAGGGGTTTTATGTAGTCATTCACATTTAGGGTGAACACGCGAAGGGGTGGTTGCTCTCATCAAAGCGCCGCTGCGTTCTATACAGCCGCATATCGAAACAAATTTGAGTCGAAATTGAGAGACATGGAGGTAATGGTTCACATGGCCTGCCAATTATCTGCATTGGGTGGCCGGGTTGGATGCAAAGGTGCTTTGACAAGAAAGTCCACTTGCTTGTGTTTTCCCTTTAACAGCGAAGGACCCCGCACAGCAGGCCCTCCAGAGCATGGTTCTCCATCATGGTCGAACTACCGGCTGATACTCCCTGTGCATATATCTTGTAAATAAAAGGGAGCCAAGAGTTCTCTCTCTGCTCGCTCGCCTTCAGGCCATGATACACCGACAAAACGACCTATTCTGCGAGCCCGAAACGCCTCCGAGCCATCCAAATCTGTAAAACTCCGCAGCATAAAGCGCAGACAACCACCGCAAAGATATGCGACGCCGTAGCTTTAAAGGCTACCATGTTTGGATTGAAAACAAAAAACGTGAGATGTCACGTACTGCGCAGTCATGCAAACACGCTTAGTCGGCGAGGAGACGCTCTCTTCGTATTATCTGACCGCTCACCGCTGTAACCACTCTTTTTGAACATAGTCATTCACGCGTAATGCATCCTTGCGTATATATTTTCCTCACCAACTGTACGTGTGATTAAAAATAATATCTGATAGCGTGTCAACTATTGAAGGACAATGAATATAGCTACGTAAATCGGGGGGGGTTAGATTGGTGGAAATAACGTAGCCAGCTTTATTTTCAAGGCAAATTGCAGCTTTAACATTAACACTTTTTGCTCGACCGTAGATTTAAAAAAAAAAAAAAAAAAAAAACAAGCTGATTAGTTTTACTATCAAAGGACAATGAGTGCAGTAATTATGAACCTTTTTGAATCAACAAATTTTGGAAATTAAAATAGGCGTTTTTTAACAGCAGTTATTTGAACACCCACTATATAGAGAGATTTCAGAGAGAGATTTATTGCGAAGGAGTAATAGGCATCGTGCCGAATTTGCAGTAATGCTCGCACTATTGACGGATAACATTAAATCGCTGATTTTCTCTAAAATCGTCTCCATGCCATTCTTCAGGCGCAGCCTGAGTGAAGGAAGAGGAGACAGAAGAGTGTAAGCAGCTGCTATAGCAGAGAAACAGTCAGGCACAACAGCAAGATGGAAGAGAGCAGCTCTGAAGATAGTCCCGCCGCCTGCCATCCCTCTGTGCCCCGTAAGTCTCGCTCTCTGCGGGGCTTGTCAAGGAGAAGACCGTCGCTGAGGCGCTCCTCTTCGGCTGCCGATCGGAGGCGCTCGCTCGCAAGCCTGGGTCAGGCCAGGCGTTCGAGTAGACAGGGTAACTATATAGCGCCTGTCAATCTTTAACGGAACCTACTTTGCTGATATGAATTTTAATACTGGAGCTTCTGTCTGTTTTTGTTTCCCTCCGGTCAGCGCGATGAATATATGCCCACGTTGATAGCTCTAAAGCTCTATCTGCTCAGCACTACATTGGCTAGCGCTTTCGATCGATAATCTCTACGTTGCGCTGCTAAAACAAGCAAAGCTGACCAACTCTTCGCTGAAGATTGACGGAAACATCCCGAAAATGTGCACCAAGCTGTAAATTTGGTTTTTCAATTGACGAATAAATGGAAATAACAGGGCACCGAATCTGCACTTTACGTGTGTTGCGGAAGCACACTCACAAAGGGCGGTGTGCTGCATACCACCTTATCTCGCACCGCGTTGCGAGTGAAATACACTTTTTATATCGACACTGGCTACAGTACTTCCACATGCTTACCACGAAACTCTCGTCTGCAACGTTATACTGTTTCCGTGAATAATTAGAAAATAATGCACTGTGAGCATTGTTTTCAACACCTTTTTGACTATTTTTTTTAACGAGGGTCGTGTCTCATAATGAGCTCATTGAACTCGGCTATGGAGGCTTGTCTAAGCACACCTTCTATACCTTCTACTTCGTCACCCGCAATGCCGGGCTGTAGCCGTTCCTCAAGTTGTCATATTTTTATAAAGTGTTCGATAGGAATAATTATAGGAGGTTGCGGCCAATTTCTGCACCAGGGTGGCCAACTCCTGTTCTGGTAAGGGAGTGCATTGCCGGAGGTGTTCACCGGCATCAGGTCGCATCCCAAACCTATTTATGCAATCCGCCTTTTGCGCGAGGATGTGGCGCCATCATGCGGGAGCGGGCGGGAAACACATTGAGCGGCAGTGTAGCAGACGACGCGAAAGCACACCATACGAAATGGCCACGCCAACGCTGGTAGAAAGCGAAAGCTTCCCCCCTTTTTTGGCCTCGGAGCGAAAAGTAGTGACAGTGATTGCAGCATATCATGTTCACGCAGTATGGGGGAAGGTAGAGCGTTTTCACAATCCACTCATAACGCACGTACGCATATACTATCTTCGTATTGTAAGAGCGTGTAGCGCTGGCCGTGTTCGACGTGACAGACGCTCTCAGCGTGCAGGTTTTCGGCAGACAGGAGAGCGTGGGGGCAGAGAGAGAGAGGGATCTCAAAGGGCAAAGCAGCCAGGGGTTTGTTGATGCTGCAGAGCTAGGTGGAATCGTCTCCTGTGACTTTGAGCGGCGCATATGCGCGGGGTGTCTTGAGTTACCGAGCACAATGCGGTCACCGCGGCGCCGGCATGGTGCAGTGGGCGTCGCTTCCTCCTCGCGTCGTCTACAACCGTGCAGCTATAGGATTTCATCCACGAAGATCGGCAGAGAGGCACATATACACACCCCGTGAAAAGGGCATTGCCCCAGCCAGAATGCACACCTGCAGGAAACGCGCTGCATTTTTCTGGCAATAGATGATTCAGAGCTGTAGCCGGTTTCTGGCCTCAGGAGTCAGAACGGATGTGGTCGCAGTGGTGAAAAGGTTCTCGGTGCGCAGAGAATGGTCATTCTGTTGTGAAAGGATCTCCAACGTTCATTTCTGCCTCCGCCGCGATTTCTGCGGAATCAACAACTTGGTGACACATGTGAATCTCGGTCAGGAACCAACCATGTTCTACGTCCAGAGCGATCCACTCTGCAAGTGAACGAGCATGAACCCTTCAGGAGACTCATTTATTGTGCCGGGCGGTTTCCTTGCCGTTGCAAACGGTTGGATGAAGACGACGATTATCAAGCTCCCTAACGAAGTGCATCTGATTGCGTACATTAAAGGAACAAAGTCCGGATGCTTTGGCGTGCACGAAGGCGAGCATTTAATTAAAAAAAATATACTGTGCGTCGTGCAACTGTCAAGTGCGTCATATGCTCCGAGCGGCAAAAACACAGATACTACAGGTATGTATGCATCTAAGCGAAATAGGCATGATGAAAAGTACCTACTGGAGTTTTCACCCAGGCTGTAGCGCACCAGTGATAGCTGCAATGAGGATTTCTTCGGTGCGTGATCGCTTCAGTTGCACCGGGGCCTGAAGGCGATGTATTTTGTCCCTTCTTATCTTTATGTGAGAAAGGGCTAGGTAGCTTAGATATCACAGGCGGCTGTGTGCGCTAGGCCGTAATATTTAGCATGTTTATCGTGACTGCCACCTCACTAACAAGAAAAAAAAAAAATACGGCGTTTTAATGCACTGCCGCTTTAATGCGAGCCCATGACCAGCTCAACCACTCGGCTCGCTAACGGCGATGCATCACAACAAACACCCTTTTTTTTTCTTCTTTTTAGTCAGGCGGCAGTCGCGATAAAACATGCTAAATATTACGGTCTAGCGCACACAGCCACCTGTGATATCTGCGCTACCCGGCCCCTTCGCACATAAATAAAACAAACGACAAAATACATCGCCATCAGACGCGCGGAACAAATGCTCATTGCGGCTATCACTGGTGGGTTACAGGCTTGGTGCAAGCTCCGGTAGATACTTTTCATCATGCACATTTCCTTTAGATGCATACATACCTGTAACGAAGTGTTTTTCGCACAGTCGAGAGCACGCAGTCGGCTGCCAAGGTCGCCCATTCACGTCTTGACCCTTGGTTGCCCTAATCCAAGCTTCACGCCGTTGGAGGTCGCGGCTCGCCGAAGGAAACCTAACAAAACGCGTCTTGCATCCCGGCACGCCTCGAGAGTGGCAGCCGTAAGCGGCACAGGTGGTTGGCATCGTTTTACCGAGGCTGTGAACGTGACCGCGCCTCCAGCCCCTGTGCGTTGGCTATGAGTGCGGCGACGAGAAGCGCCGTCGACGCCGCTCAGTGTGTTTTCATCAGTCGCCGCTGGAGCTTCGCGCATGCGCAGAAAACTCGCGCAAAGGGCGGATTCCATCGACGCGCGGTTTTTGTTAATTTCTTTCGTATCCGTTGGGTAATTGCGTGGCACCGGGATTCGAACCCCGGTCCTCTTGCACGCGAGGCGGATGCTCTACCGCTACGCCACCGTTGCACCTTAAAAGCACAAAGTGTTTCTATATTAATACAAACTTAGTTCAGTGTTTTCTTAAAACAGAATAACCGAAAACCTCTCAAGAGCCATCGCAAAATGTGTACTTTGCAAATTTCACCTTGCTTGAATGCAGGACGAGAAATCGCCGGAGAATGCATTTGAGCCTCAAAACATCGAGACGGGTTCCGCTCTGAATCCACGGAGCCCAAAGCACGCGCCCGCCAAAACCTCATTGGTTGCTGCCGTACTCTTGGCCATGATGTTTTTCGCATCTATTCTATTTAACGGAAGTAGCCAGCGCCACTCATACAGAGTGATGAGGCGCCAGTGGCGAATACCGGCTGCCAGAGCCTGCGGCAGCGATTCCTGCAGTAGGCTGGCCGCACTGCTCGCCAGCGCTGTGAATCAAAGTGCTCGACCATGCAACGATTTCCACGACTACGTCTGCGGAGGCTGGCTGCGGAGCCGTTCGGTGAGCGTCACGCAAGCTTCGCGGGACGCACTAATTGACAAGATAAGCGAGCGAGGGGCATGCAGGTGCCGGAACTTCACCAGACGCCATTGGGGAAGGCAGCCCGGTACTTCACCGCCTGCGACGACGTAATGTCCGCCTCAGACGATCACTTGGGCGAGGTCAAGGAACTATTGCGCAATGGCGGCATTACGTGGCCCAACGTCGATACGAAGAACGATCTCTTGGACGCAGTATTTTACATGTTTCGCGTTGTAAGGGTGTCACTTATATTCGACCTGTCTTTCATTCAAGGCAGGTCAGAGAAGATTCGTATTTCTAATACCATGGGCATGTTCAACGTCATGACTAACCATAGGAAAAAAACGAAAACGTCAAATGAGAAGAACTTTTTCCGCACACTTAACGAATCCTTTTCGCTCGAACAAACGTCTCTCCTCGACTTGGACAGACGTTACAGAGCCCTAATATACCAGCAGAAGGAGCTGTTTGATTTGCTGAATGAGACCATCATTAACGCGACGCGGAAAGGACCACCTCAACAGAAGTTCATCAATGGACCAAAACTGTGTCCAAGAAGCGTTGACAGGCAGCGTTTCTCAAGTACTTCAAGATATTTAAGAACGACTCGGTGCTTGTAGTTGACAGCAAAGAGTACTTTTCGGCTGTCTTTGCGCACTATAAAAAATTCGGACAACAAAAAACCATGTATCTGTACGGTTACCTGTGCGCTCCGGCTCTGTTCTCTTTTACGAACGACAAAATTATTGCAAGCTACTACTCTTCGCAGCGCGTTGCGAGCCAACATCGAGCACACTGTTTCCGCCAGACAGACTTCTTCATGCACTACGCGTTTCAGTACAGTCTTTTCAACGACATCAACACTGAGTCATTTAGAGATGACGTGACAGACCTTGTCAAGCATCTCTTTCGTGCCGTCGATGATTCTCTGGGGACTGTCCTTCATACATTACCCAGGACACACTGCTGGATATATTTCGGAGGTATGAGACACACAAAGAGGTCTATTTTTCACTTCCAAACATGACCAGTGACCCACTCGCGAACTGATGGCAGCTGCTGAAGCTGCGTCTTCCACCTTGGGCGGAAACGTTCCAGTTGCAGAGCTAATGTTTGGCAGCGAATTGCCAACTGGTGCCTCACCCATCGATGTCGCTGACCTGGACGCCTTTTGGTACGCGCTCGGAGCCCCCAACGCTGTCAAGTTGGCCGGCCTTGGATCGCGTGTAACAAAGATTGTCTTGCACAGTATTTTCACGATGCAAAACCCGTGCAAGACCCTTGACAACAGTGCAAAAAAACTATGGAACTGCCTAACAGCTATGGAGCCAGACGGAAAACACTTGCGAGCCGAGAAACGGGACGTCGTGATCACTCTGTTGTCGCATGGGATTCTGTGGGCAGTTCTCAAAGACTCAATCACGGGACGTGGATCCCAGTCGCTGGCAGACTTTCCTGCTCTGTCTGAAACAGAGCTGTTTTTTCTGCAGACCTGCCTTCCACTTTGTGGAGATGTGGACGCCGCTGCTAAGTGCAACCTGCCCCTAAAGCACAGCTCCCAATTCTCTCGCGTGTTTTCGTGCAGACGCGGCGCTAATATGCGGCCAAAGTTTCAGTGCAGTTTGGGAGCGACGATCCATTAAAGTTGTCAGCACTAATAAACTTAGTATGCCTAATCGTGCATGCCTGCTTTTCATCGCTGAAGCTCGTCAGAGTCAACTTTTTTCCTATACTGCATATATCCTCCGGTCCTATAGCTAATTGTTGTGTCACGCAGGGAAGGCCGCTTTGATCTTTAGGCGAGAAAAGCGTTCTACAAGTCTCAGAGTGGGTTTTAAGGGCGTAATGACTCGGTGCGTTTTGCAGCCTCTTTTATGCATGCATTTCACGACCGCATGATAGTTCATGACCTGCCTATAAGTATCCAGTTCGTAAACTTCCTGTTGGCGTACTTTTTTCACATCCCTCTTTCTTTTCAAATCACAATATTTTATTTTGGGCTCTCCTTTTCATTTATCCTCAATTGGTTTAAGCCCGGCAAAGCTTCGTTGGTCGAAACTCCCTCTCTCTTTCTTTTAGGTTTTTTTTTTATTCTTGTTTGAAAGGACTAATAAAAGAGGCTTGTAACCAAACCACCTGGGGCCGTGCTATTGTGAAACGCTTACTTGCGCCTAAGGTTAGTATAAGACCTCACTAGTGAGAGTGCCCATGAAGAATACATGTCGGAATTTCCATTCTTAGCACTTTGGCTCAGTAGCCGAATGCGATAACCCTTGCGCAGCATGGTGTTTTCGCTATTCAAAGGTCGCACGTAACACATTACTGACGGCGATGCATGACGTGCAAACATTGTCAACGTCGCAATGAAGCCCACTTCGTTGTATCCCAGCGCGTCAGTGTCGCCCTAAACCTATGTTAAAGGCAGAAGAAAGAAGTTGTACTAATCACACTAATGTGGTGTGCTAAAATTATTAGGATTCAAGAACATTAGCTCTTACTACTTTCTATTTCAAAGGTTGTCTGCTATGAAGGACAAAGGCGAAAAGGCAATAAAATATATATTACGTGATCATAATAGGCGCATAGCAACAATGAGCCCACAGCGCTTCGACATTAAACCTTGTCTTCCTTATATATGTGCCTTTTTATAGGCCATCGAATTGAGACTACGCCCCGGACCACCATTTAGATAACATTTGGGGGTCATGTCTTTGAGGCAGGATATCCACGTTTGTGTCAAATATTAAATCTGCTAATTTAAATGATATATGTACTAGAGACCCACCGATGAGCTTTTTACCTGGAAACCATGAATATGGCGGAACTCTGGGTGGCCATTACAACCAAACTGTTTGTCACGTAGGCTTGCGGATGGTGTCCAACGATTTGTATCATTGGGTTGCACAGAAGCAGAGTTTTCAATCTGCCAGATCTTCTTCATTGGCCCTCCCATGTCTCCTCCGAGCATGCTCCTTGGCAAGGGATATTTATTTATTTCATTCCCAGGATACAAAGTACAACACAAAAGGGAAAGGCAATTCACAGCAATACAGAATATAAAAAGGCTAAGAGCCAAGTACTAATCTTTGAAGATTCCAAGAACCGTGTGGTAGAGTATGGGGATTGCGGTAATTAATGCTCACAAATTTAACAGACGAAGGAAGTCCACAGATTCAGTTATGAGCTGCAGTCTCAATTTTCAACACACTTGTCCTATGTAATAGCAGCAAGTTAATAACTTTGTCGAATGCTTTAGCAAAATTAGGAAATATGCAGTCAGATGATGATGCAGTCTCCAAAGAGAATTGCACATCGTAGGTGAAGTAAAGTAGTTCAATATCACGAGAGAAAAACTTTCGAAAGCTATGCGAGCGATATGGGTAATAAAAAATTTCTTATCATACCCAAGCGCTGAAGATAACAATAACACATTTGGAATGTGGGAGGGAATGAAAACTTGCGGACCGACAACAGAAATTGTAGTTTTTGAAATCATTCGGCCGCTCATGGGCGTAAATGAGGCGATGCAGACGGCCGCTGTGAAATGAGCGCAAAAACGTTTAGTAGTACTTAAACAAAGAACAGTAGCACATTGATGAACCACATGTGGTGCAGGTGGGAGCTAAATAACATCTCCAAGCTACTTCTGCCAAGCTTCACGATAGGTGCCTTGTCATGTCATGTTCTTTGTGCTAAGGATGGGGTGTAATTCTCAGACTTAAGGGGAAGTCTTGCTCTCAACAAAGGCAGCAGCGTCCCCCTCTCTCGCCTGACACGTCTTCCAAAGAGGCTGGAATTTATATTTACTATTTAAGGGGAAGGAATTGTAGGGACGTTTTCAATGGCAGAAAGATAAGATGCCAGGCATCTACTGCGGCAGCCAGCCGGCAGGAAAGAGAGACTAGGCTTTACAATAAATACTCCCGTGCTTGTCAAGAATGCAACTATAAAGACAAACAATTACGCGTCAGTAAAGCTATTTTTGACGGCAGTTGCCGCAATTTTGCCGCATGCGTGTTTATGTATGCAACCATGTACTGCGTGTCGAATGGACGCAGCTGTGAGTTTCACCTGCCAGTCGCCACCGCGCGATCTTGGTAAGCTGCGCATGCGCGAGAAGAAAGAAGGTAGGCGAGGAGGATTTGTTTGTAGTCTGGCGGATGTGACGTAATAAATTGCTTATTCTTGTTTTGGCGGAGACTGTTGACACGCACCGTGGCACCAGCAAAACGCTGCTGCCACGCACAAAATACGTCACCTACGTCATCATAAACTAAGCAAAAGAAAAAAATATGCGCAACAGCAAGTGAAACCTTTATAATACTAATTTATAACTTAAAATTGTGGCTTAAAATAAGTTATTGTTCATTTTATTAATAATTTTAACTTATGTGTATCGGCGGCGTTGGCGCGTTGGTCATGGCGTTAGTCGCGCATGGTCGCGCATTTGTACTAGGCACTATACTTGTACTATGGCTTATTTCCATGCCTATTTCAGTCGAAGCGTTTCGCGTACTCATATATCAAATAGTCCTCTCTAATCTTGCAAGGAGGATTTGAGAAATCCGCGCTTGGTTGCTACAATCAAGCGCGGAGTTTGGACGCGCTTGATTGTGACGTACAGTTGCAGACGAAGTTTTTCTCGTGTAGTGCAATTTCCAGCTTCGCTCTGGGCTTCGGGTTCGGCTGTGCATTGTGCGCTTCATTCGACGCAAGGGAATTAGGCTCCCCGTGGGCCGCTTATCTCGTTGTTCTGCCGAAGGTATTCCGCCTTCAAATACGCAGTTGGTGCAGTGTTCTGTTCCATAGCTCTAAGGCTGTACGTTATGGCACTGCATTTATTTGCCTCCGAATTCCTTTTTGCGGTCAGTTAGGCCACGCTTTCGCAATTAATAATTCAGTGTTTAATGTATCTGATAGAGACAGGAAATGCAGGCTGTATGGCCGGTTAATATCGCTTGTCAGAAAGAAACTGCAGGCAGCAACAGCTGATGAATATTCGAGGTTGCTTTGGTTGCCTTTGGTACTTATATGAAACTATATATGTATGACCGCGAACTGGGTTTGCATTATGGCTCAGCAGTGTGGCTGATCAATCTGTAAGTCAGAAAAAAACGGTACATAATGCAAACTCCTGTTTTTGGAAGGTTCAGTTGTACTGAGTGTGCCCTGTATCTGAATTAACTCGGCAGTTTTCGTGGAGCCTCCCCGCCCATGCCTCTATAGTTTCCATCTTTCAGAGATTTGTTCAAGTCAGTGCAGTGGCATCGTCTTTTGACTTGTTATTATGTGAAAGTTGCGATATGGGCAGTATGGTATGTTTTTCATCCAGACACTGGCCCAGTCAAGAAAAAAAAATTATGATTTTCAATTGAGGTTTGCAGTTGCAAAATTTCTAAATATGCTTTTGGCACAGACTCGAAGCACTAGTTTGAATAAATTGAACATTCCGATTAGGCAGTTCAGCTAAGGCTTCCAGTTTTGATGCTTATTTTGCTGGCACTGACCTGAAATGGCAGCTTCAAGCGGGCGACAGGCAAGCATGCATTCATATGACACATAGACCATAGGAACACTATATATGCCCGAAGAGTTGACACGATCTTTTCTTTGTTGGGGCTTAGCCTCGCACATTAGACCCTCCTCTTGCATTCAGTGGCAGATCTTCAGGAGTCAGAGTTCCTTCGTTTAATCTCAACTTATGTGGTTATAGAAATTATGCAAACTACACGCAGTTTAAGTTGTAACAGTTTTTTATTGAATGTTCAACAGGGCCTTCCAATTGAATGTTCCGAAGTAAGTGCCAATCAGAAGTAGAGAAACCATTTTAGCTACCTGATTACATTCACAAATCTAGCTGGCATGTCTTAATCTATTTCATTCCTAATAGACACTTGGTGTCTTTTATCCTGGGGTAAATTGGCAGCACACTTTGCAAAGTTACTGTTCAAAAGCAATTAAATTACATTACGAATTACTTGCTAAGCCTTAAAAATATAACGAAATTGCTAAATACTGCTCCCAAAAAGTAATAACATTACAATTACTTCCGCAGAGCAAATTCCTTCTCATTAATTACTGTCTGGATTTCATCTGCATATAAACTAAGTAAAGCTTGTGAACAAAACCTCTCCAAACACTATAGAGCACATTCTTTCATTTTCCTGCCAAATTCTATCCAGTAAGACTATTCCCTCCCCTTTTCCTACAGAACAGGCTATTAAAAATATAAGACAATGGCAACAAAAATCCTGGTCAAACACGCCGTGAACATTTCCACCTGTCTCTTCCCCCAAACCCCTTGTTTGCCCGTGATGGCAAGTGTAACCAGGCGCCACTGTGCCTATAGCCAGTATGCAACAGTGAGTGCTACTGCACACTTTCAACTAGTTTTGACCTTCTTCCATTTTGCACCATCTGTCACTTCGATGGACCCTCAACGCCTTACATGTATACCTTCTGCTTAGAGAATGGTTGTGATCCGGAGACACAGGGCAGGTCTGAGGCCTTGAACATGTAGTTCTACTCAATTCTGTCTTTTTTTGCTTATCCATCACTGTGGGACAGGCTTGCTGCATGTCATTACTGTTTTCTTGGCATCGTACCGGGAGTACATAGTATGAAGTATAGAAACAGCAGTGAGTCACTTTAGTAAAAGTAATTTTGAAATGAATGACTTACTTTCAGTGCTTAAAGTCTGGCTCTATCAGAGAGACTCTAGAAATTTGAGCGCAATTGTTGAGGAGGAACTAAGAGGGTGAGAGAAAGGGCTGGCGGCTTTTGCACATGTTTCTATTTAAATGGGAGAAATTATATATTGTAATAGGGCGTTTATTGAAGCTCAGATGGAGAGCTGTGAGGACAGGACCTTGCAACGGCGAGCCCAGCGTACTTCGTCTTCGTCGCACAACGCACAGGTGCATGTCGATGGCGATGACTATCACAGTACATTTTCCCCCCGGGTAAAAAAAGGAGCCATCCTGGCGACTTATGGCGCGGAAAGCACAGCGGGGTCATAGAATGGCTTCAATCGGTTCACGTGAACTGTTTCACGACCACGGCGACGCAAGTCCGCAGAGGGCGTGACGGGCTCAACTACGTAGTTGACTGCAGATGTTTGCTGGAGGACCCTATATGGCCCGTGGTAGCGAGCAAGAAACTTCTTTGAAAGGCCAGGGGTTGTGGAGGGCACCCAGAGCCACACCAGTGTGTCCGGGAGATATGGCGAAGATTCGCCGGTATCACGGAGGTATTTTTGTTGCCACTGATTTTCTGTTGTGAGAGAGCGGGCGAGCTGACGGCATTCTTCTGCGTACGTGACGGCATCGGATAGCGGGGAAGATTCGGAAACGTCAGGGCGGTAGGGAAAAAGTGTGTCCATAGTACAGGGTGGCTCGCGCCCGTAAAGGAGAAAGAATGGAGAGAATCCAGTAGTGGCCTGTGTCGCGGTGTTATATGCGTAAGTAACAAACGGTAGAACTTGGTCCCAATTGGAATGGTCGGTGTTCACGTACATAGCCAGCATGTCACCGAGAGTGCGGTTAAAACGTTCTGTCAGTCCATTCGTCTGAGGGTGGTACGAGGTAGCGGTGCGGTGTATGATGCGGCATTCTTTCAGGAGAGCCTCAAGAGCGTCTGATAAGAAAACGCGTCCGCGGTCACTGAGCAGTTCGCGAGGGGCACCATGGCGAAGAACCAGGTTTTTCAGAATAAAGGCAGCCACGTCGCGTGCGGAAGCAGAGGGCAATGATGATGTCTCAGTGTAGCGGGTTAGATGATCCACTGCCACGATAATCCAGCGGTTGCCAGCTGAAGTTGTAGGAAGGGGACCGTATAGATCTATGCCGACACGATCAAACGGACGGGCAGGACAGGGCAACGGCTGCAACGAAGCAGAGGACTTGAGAGGAGTTTTTCGGCGTTGGCAAGACTGGCAGGAGCGGACAAAATGGCGGACAAAGCGGTACATTCCACGCCAGAAGAAGCGTAGACGCAAGCGCGTGTAGGTTTTCAACACTCCGCCGTGGGCGCACTGGGGATCAGTATGGAAAGCAGCACAAATTTCGGCGCGGAGATGACGGGGGATGATTAAAGCCACTTCCTTCCGTCGTGAAGATAATTGCGGCGATAGAGCAGCCCGTCACGAATTGAAAAATGGTGAGCTTGGCGGGCAAGCGCCCGAGACAGACGACCTGGAGAGTGACTTGAAAGAAAGTCCAGAAGTGTAGATATCCACGGGTCGCGCCGCTGTTCCGTGGCCATGTCAATAGTGGCAAGCGAAGACAAATCGTAGGCGCAGATCTCATCAGGCAACGAAGAGGGAGGCAGCGGTGAGCGCGAAAGAGCGTCCGCGTCAGTATGCTTGAGGCCTGAGCGATATATGACACGAATGTCATACTCTTGGAGGCGAAGAGCCCAGCGAGCAAGGCGGCCGGACGGGTCCTTGAGGGACGCCAGCCAGCACAGAGCGTGATGATCAGTGACCACATAAAATGGTCGGCCATAGACATACGGACGGAATTTGCCGATGGCCCAAATAATGGCCAAGCATTCTCTTTCCGTAACAGAATAATTGGACTCTGCCTTGGTCAAGGTGCGGCTTGCGTACGCCACCACATAGTCTCGGATACCAGGTTTGCGTTGGGTGAGAACGGCGCCTATCCCAATACCGCTAGCGTCAGTGTGAATCTCAGTTGGCGCATTCGGGTCGAAGTGGCGGAGGATGGGAGGCGAAACCAAAAGACGGCGTAAAGTGTTGAAGGCGTCATCACAAGCAGGTGTCCATGCGGAGAGGTCGGAGCTACCGGAGAGGAGCTGGATGAGAGGAGCAATAATAGAGGCGAAATTTAAGATGAAGCGGCGAAAGTAGGAGCATAGGCCAATGAAACTTCGTAGCTGCTTCAGTGATTTTGGGCGTGGGAATTCGGCAACTGCACGAAGTTTGCTGGGATCGGGAAGAATGCCATCCTTAGAAACGACATGACCTAGAATTGTTAGTCGGCGAGCAGCAAAGCGGCACTTCTTCAGATTCAGTTGGAGGCCGGCGGTAGCGAGACAAGTGAGAACGTCCTTCAGTCGGAGCAGGTGGGATTGAAAATCGGTAGAAAAGACTACGATATCATCGAGATAGCAAAGACAGGTTCGCCACTTGAATCCACGAAGCACAGTGTCCATGAGGCGTTCAAATGTGGCCGGGGCGTTGCAAAGCCCAAAGGGCATGACGTTGAATTCATATAATCCATCTGGTGTGATGAAGGCAGTTTTAGAGCGGTCAGCGTCAGCCATTGGCACCTGCCAGTAGCCAGATCGTAAATCCAACGAGGAGAAAAACTCGGCGCCCTGCAAGCAGTCTAGTGCGTCATCGATGCGTGGCAGAGGATAGACGTCCTTGCGCGTGATCTTGTTGAGCCGGCGGTAGTCGACACAAAACCGGAAGGAGCCATCTTTCTTAGGTACCAACACAACTGGAGACGCCCAGGGACTGTGGGATGGCCGAATGACACCCCGACGGAGCATGTCGTCCACATGATCAGCAATTACTTGGCGCTCCGAAGCCGACACGCGATAGGGGCGCTGGCGCAAAGGTGCAGTTTTACCGGTGTCGATGGTGTGCTCTACGACAGACGTGCGGCCCAAGTCAGTTTGAGGAAAGTCGAATGAAGAAGCGAAGTTCTGCAAGAGGGCGACAAGTTGATCACGTTGCGCAAGTGGAAGATCAGCATCAATAGCATGTTGGAAAACGTCGGAGGGCGTCGAAGCGGTCGCAACATCGCAAGAGCACAGACTAGCGTCGAAGGAGGGGGTTGAGTCAGCAAGAGTGGTGATATGACTGGGATCAAGCTCTTCAAGACGTCCAATGCATTCGCCACGGAGCAGGACTGCTGGGCAAGAAAATGGGTTCGAGGCGTAAAGTGCACTCTTGCCGTCTTGAATTTCGAGAACAGCGAACGGAAAAAGGAGGCAGGGATGACGGGAGGTGGCTTCGGAAGGTGTAAAAATCGCAGTCAAAGGAGTTACCCACTCACAAGACAGTGGTACGAGGGCAGCAGAGAACGGAGGAATGTCGGTGTCATGGGCGACGAGAAGTTTTGCAGTGCGGGGAGGGGTATCACAAAAGGGGGCATCACAGAGGGGGGCGAAGGCAATTTGTGCACGAGCACAGTCAATAACGGCTTGATGAGTCGATAGAAAATCGTATCCGAGGATGATATCATGCGAGCAGTTCGGCAGAACAATAAACTCGATGGGGTACAAGACGTCTTGAATGAGCACACGGGCTGTGCAAGATGCGGAGGGGTGAATGTGCTGTGATGAGGCGGTGCGGAGCGAAAAGTCGGAAATCGGAGTGGTCACTTTGCGAATTCGACGGCAGAGCGCTTCACTGATGACGGAGACGGCTGCACCGGTATCGACGAGAGCGAGAACTGTGGCGCCTTCTACAGAAACTTTGATAACATTAGCGGGACGGCATGGAGGACTTGAGGAATTCGAAACAAGCGCAGTTCTTGCCCCCGGAACTGCGACTGTTAGTTTCCCTCAACGGTGCTGGTAGAACGTCGCAGCATTGGAGAAAGCGATCGGCGCCGAGGAGAATGTGATCGACGAGTGGTATAGGTTTGGCGATCTTGTGGGACAAATTGAGAACCGGGCGGAATCATTTGCGAGCGTGAGTCGGTATCGTACGGGTAAAATCGAATGTCAGGCTGTGAAGGTTGGAGGCGCTGGCGACAAAGGCGCGCAACATGGCCCGGCCGACCGCAGGCATAGCAAATCGGAAGGTTGTCCGTAGTACGCCAAGGTTTCATAGGATGTGGGCGGAATCTTGAGGGTGGGGCTTGAAACGAAGGCTCAGCATGCGGCAGTGAACGGTAGGCAGGGACCTGCACATAGGAGCCAGACGTGGGCGAAGGTGGTGGCCTAGCCGTTACTTGGGCATACGTGAGAGGTGCCGTCACAGGCGGCACCACGGGGTTGGACGGCAAGGCATCAGCGACGTGTTCTTGCACGACACGGCGTATAGCAGGGGCCAAAGATGGAGCCAGTTCAGGAACGAGGCGGCCCGAGTCTTGAAAATGGGGAAGGAGTGAGATTTGACGTGCGACCTCTTCACGAATAAAATCTTTGATCTTTTGATTCAGCGGGCTCCCTTCAGAAATTGGCGAACCACCCAGGGCTAATGCGGATACGCCTTCGTCGCACACACTGGAGCGGCGCCTAGAAGCGCGCCGCTTGCGGAGCTCGTCGTAGCTCTGGCAAAGCTTCACGAGTTCACTAACGCTGGTGGGATCTTTCGCTACCAGCATCTGGAAGGCGTCCTCAGAAATGCCCTCGAGGATGTAGCGGATTTTGTTTGCTTCCGGCATGGCCGGGTCGACTCGTTTGCAGAGATCAACGACGTCTTCTATGTAGCTGGTAAAGGTCTCATCAGCGCGCTGAACACGATCGTGTAAACGTTGTTCGGCACGAAGCTTACGCACTGCCGGGCGGCCGAACACTTCCGCGAAATTCTTTTTAAATGTCGACCAAGATGACAGGTCAGCCTCATGGTTGCGAAACCAGAGGTTCGCCACGTCCGTCAGATAGAATATGACGTTACTGAGCTTGTATGAGTCATCCCACTTGTTGTAGGTGCTTACTCTTTCATAGGATGACAGCCAGTCGTCGACATCTTGATCGGCCGTGCCGCTGAACAGGCAAGGGTCACGCTGGCGCACGACGCCAGCACACATGATCGTGGGTGGAACGGCCGGCAGCGTCGAAGTGTCTTGCATGGCGGTCGTAGAGGGTAGTGTACGGCTTCGCAGTTCCAGTTTGGGTGGGATCGTTTCCGGCACCTCCGCCAATTGTAATAGGGCGTTTATTGAAGCTCAGATGGAGAGCTGTGAGGACAGGACCTTGCAACGGCGAGCCCAGCGTACTTCGTCTTCGTCGCACATGGATGGATGGATGGATGGATGATAGTGGCTCTGCCCTTTGAATCGGGCGGCAGCTTGCGCCGCCTAGCCAAAGAATTAAAAGAAATATATTTATATCTTCCCCATTTTTAGCTTCTAATTCGCCCGTATCTGCCCCCCTCCCTTTTTTCCTCTTTTTATTCTCTTGACTTTTTCCACCAATCCTCTAACCTCTCTTTTGTTATCAGAACGCGTTCCTCATCCATTCGTCCATCTTCCCCAGCAAATCCCAGTGCTCTCTCCAGATCTGCCGCTTTTTCCGCGGGAAGGACAGGACGAAGTTTTTGGCACCTTAGAACAACATGTTCCGTTGTTTCCTCCTCAGTTCCGCACGCCGCGCATAATATATCTACTTCCTGAAATTTTTTCCTGTACGTTTTTGTTCTGAGGGCCCCTGTTCTAGCCTCAAACAGCAATGAGCTCCCTCGTGAGTTGTCGAATAAACTTTCTTTCTTTATATCCTGTTTTCGAGTTCTATACATACCCAATGCTGATTTTCCTTGCATTCTTTCCTCCCACATTTTCCTTTCTGCCTCCTTTACCTGCTTTTCAATGCTGCTGTTTTGCTGCGGTGTATCTCCAAACTCTAGGTACTTAAATCTGAGCTTTCGGGTTCTGTTAGTCCATTTCGTATTCAGGCTTTTCATGAAGAGGTGCTTGTACATTTTTCGTGCCCACCTTGATTCCTCCATTTCGGTTAGTCTCTGATCATATTTTAGTTTGCTAATTGCCTCTCTAACCTCAAATGATGCCCAGCCCATATCTCCCTGGACTCCTTCATTAGGTGTGTTGCCATGTGCTCCCAATGCCAATCTACCTACCTTTCTCTGTCTGATTTCAAGGCCTGACTGTACTTCTGATTTCATGCACAGGACTGCATTTCCAAAAGTGAGTCCTGGTACCATAACACCCTTCCATACCCCTCTAACAACCTCATACCTGTTATAATTCCAGAGGGCCCTGTGTTTCATAATATCCGAACTCCTTTTCCCTTTGTCTATCGTAATTCCTTCATGCTTTTCTAGGTAATTTTTTCCTTCGTTGATCCATATGCCCAGGTATTTATAGCTCTCCACATGTTCAACCTTGGTGCTTTGTATTTCCAGCACGTCCCCCCTTTCATCATTAAATACAATTATTCCTGATTTTTCACTGCTAAATTGCAGTCCCAGCTTTTCGCCCTCTTCTCCACAGATCTTAAGCAGCTCCTGCAACCCATCCCTCTTATCTGCCAGCAGTACAATGTCATCCGCGTACATCAATCCTGGTAGAACTTGTGTTACTTTCTGTCCTCCCTGCATATAGCTTGCATCGAATCCCTTATTACTTTCCTCCAGGCGCCTTTCCATTTGGCTCATGTATATCATGAAAAGCAGCGGTGACAGTGGGCACCCTTGCCTAAGCCCCCTTTTTATTTTTGCTGGTTTTGTTGTTTCCGTCTCCCATACTATCACTGCCTCATTATCTGCATACACTTCTTGTATGAACTGAACCAGGTTTTTATTCAGGCCATATTCCTTCAACTGGTCCCACAGTTTTTTCTGATCTACACTGTCGTAAGCCCCTTTAATATCTAAAAACGCTATCCATAATGGTCTCTGACTTGCAGCTGCTGTTTCTATACACTGGGTAACCACAAATAAATTATCCTCTAGTCTTCTGTCCTTGCGGAAACCATTTTGTAGTTCTCCGAGGATATTCCCTCCTTCTACCCATTCCTCCATCATTACTTTTACTAACTGCATTGCTACCCTGTATATAACTGATGTAACTGTGATTGGCCGATAGGACTTTATGTTATCTCTGCTTCCCTTGCCTTTGTATATTAGCCTCATCCTGCTTAATTTCCAATCTTTTGGTACTTGACCGCCCTTTATTGTTTGTTCAATCAACTGTCGCAATTTTACTTTGCTTTTTTGTCCTAATCTGGTAATCAATCCCATGGGTATGCTATCTGGTCCTGTCGCTGTTCCCAAGGGGACCTTCCGTTCTATTCTTTCCCATTGTCTTGCTGTCATCTCCTTATATTCTTGCTCCTCGTCCCTGTGGTCCTCATTATTCTCCATTTCTTCTGCGGCTTTCACTTCCAGACTGGCAAAGGCTGTTTCTATTGTGTGCCTAACATATTCCTGTGCTTCCTCTCCCTCCACTCTTTTTCCTTCCTCTGTGGTCAGTGAGTGTTGGACCCCTTCCGTCTTTTTTGCTTGTAGCCTTATGTGGTTCCAAAACCTCTTTGCAGCATTTTTATCTTTTTTACTTATGTCCATCATCCACTGGACCCCAGCTTTTCCTATTTTGATTTGGATTAAGGTTGACGCCTCCCTTTTTCTCTCAAGGTACTCCTCCCATTTGGATTCTACTTCCCTTGGTGTGGCTTCCCTCTTCTTTGCTAATCTGTGCTCTCTGGATGCCTCTTGACGCCTCGTTATGGCTGCTTTAACTTCAGCATCCCACCAGCTTTTTGGTTTATATTTTCTCTTTCCTCTTCTAATCTTGCCCTTTTTTAGCTCTCTTTTAAATACTTCTACTAGGTCATCGTATGTCCATTCTCTATTTGGTTGTTGGTTTACTATGTCTTCAATGCGCTTTGACCCTTTTTCCAACTGCATATCATTGAGTTTCTGGTTGCTTTCACATACCTGCATTTTTGTTGCGGCCGCTGTCCCGCCAAATTGGAGTTTAATTCTTTTGTGATCGCTTCCTAAGCTCTTCGCCCCTTCTTCATCAATTTCCATACCTACTAACCTGTCATACAGCTTGTGGGACATCAGACAATAGTCGATTGTGGAATGAGAGTTATTTCTTTCCCATGTTATTTTTCCCTCACACTTTATTTCTGAATTAACTATTGTGAGATCCTGGGCTTCACAAAATGTTCCTAACATTTTGCCTGTCGTATCGGTAGCTCCATCAAAAAATTCCATATGGGCATTCATATCCCCTAAGATTATCACTTCCTTATTCTGGCCAAATTCCTCTATGTCTTTAGCTAAACATCTGAAATGTTCTGAATTTTCCTCATTCGAGTCATTTCCTGTTTTTAGGTAAACAAACCCTAGTATTGTATCTAGGTTTCCCACTCTACCCTGGAGCCATATATGTTCTCTGCAGCTTTCTGTTATCCTTTTCCAATCTTGGCCTTTGATTAGCGCCCCCAGGCCACCTCCTTTTCGGTCCTTCCCTTTTCTATTGCACCCCAGCCATGAGTATCCTTCAATGTGTGGAGGTTCTTCACTGTCTCTAAGGTGGGTTTCTGCTACCCCATATACTACAAAATTTCCAGTTTGCAGCTGCTCCTGAATTTCATCCCATTTAATTCTACTTCTACCCCCTTGCATATTAATGAAGGCCAAATTTACGGGTTGTTTCTTTTTCCTCCTCCGTGCCTTCGTCCTGCCCTTCCTCCCTCCATCTTGGTCTCCTACTTCTCGGTATGCAGGGGCAATCTGCTCGCCTGTAAAAAAGCTAGCGCCCTTCGCCCCATCCGCAGCCCAAGCTGCCATCCCGCTGGTGCGGTGTAATGGATGCCATCAGGCGTGAAGGGGAGGTAGTTCCTATCCCCATGTATCACCCTGTTCACATCCATGACATCGCACCTGAGGGCCTTCCCTACCTCCCAGATCATCTCATTAGCCCTCAGTACTTGGTGGGCTACATACGGGCCCTGTCCCTTGACTGCCGGCACTGTGCACAGCACTATGTGCACATTCTCAGCTGTGGCCCGTAGCTTCGCCACCCCTGTTCGTATCTGCCTGCCTAGGTTTTGTCCTCTGTTCTTCAGCACGTCATTTACTCCGGCATGGATGACTACCAGATTGTCTCCTTCTCTATTTTCCCACAGCATATCCCTTGTCCTCTCCACTACCTGCCCAAAACACTCGCCCGGCCTGCTTTCCACTTGTACTTTCTCAGTAAACTTCACTGTCTTTAATACTGCCTTTTTAATTCTCGTGACATTCTCGTGACAACGCACAGGTGCATGTCGATGGCGATGACTATCACAGTACAATATATATATATATATATTAAGGAGGTTTTTCTGATCATTTTATGACATGCACCTGAAAAAGTGATCCCTGCACTCTGCCAGCATGATCGATGATCTGTGATGTAAAGCAGCTTATAGTGAAACAACAAAGTGTCAGAACTTGTAACATATGCAATATTTCTTTAAAGCACTTTATATATAGAAAGTACAATCTTAATTGCACGTTAAATATAAAATCAACTAAGTAAACAATATATATGCTATAATTTTTACACTTCAAGTGAACGCAATGAAAATTAGCAAAAAATATTGTAAGAGCTACCAGCTTGGTTTGTCTGGTGACAAGTATATCATCTGAATAATATTGCGTGAGCATATTGACAATTTGCTCAGCTAGTACCAAAACACAGTGCGAACCGGCAAAACCGAAGAGATGGCATGTGAAAATACCTTAATTAGTTCCAGCCTCTGTGTAAACGACTAACTTTTGTTTTCTTCATCACAGGTTTTAGAAAATTCTAATTCTTACTAAAATTAAGTAATAATTCTTACAAGAACTTGCCGCAAAATTTTCTAACAATCATAAGCATTCTCTGATTGCCACTGAAAAGAATAAAATTCGAGGACACTTTGGCGACTAAAGTGATGAAAGGCGAAAGCCTGAGTGCTGCATTTTGCTACGCGACTGCTGCGCATGTAGCGATGAGTGCTGCTACAAGTAAAGCGAGTGACTACTCTTTCACATTCTGCAAGTGCATTTATTCAGTTCATTCTGCTTGGCAGCGCAGTGACAAGATCGCGCTCCTTGTATCTTTGCAGTTGTTCTACATTTACTGTTGTGTGGTTGATTTTACCAGGTGTGTGGCATTAATTAGTAATTATGAATGAATTAGGCATTAATGTGTAATTAGTAATGAAATAAATAATAAGTCATTTATTTGCAGTTAGCCATTAATTGATTAGTAAACAGTCATTGATTGCCATATGGCCATATAAGCCACGCATTCGCGCATACTGTGGTGGTACTCTGTGATTGGTCGAGACCTCCATGACGTCATCCTGTCTCGACTGATCAGAGCTGCCGCAAAAGTGTGATACTTTGGCTGACGACAACGATGAGGCAATATAAAAGCCTTTGCCAAACGGATGCACCTGCTTCATATTCGTGCAGTGCTGGACACCGGATATATTCAAGTGCAGGGGGTCTCAGACCTCTCGTAAAAACTGATGAGGGTTCTCAGACACAATGACACCCCCCTGATTTTAAGTGATAATCTTTTCATGTATCTAAAATAATAACGTGGGCTATTGTGAATTGCACCTTTATTGTAATGCTAGTGTAGTGCATCTGGCAAGTATATTTCCACTGAAATCAGGGCTAGCAGCTGGTAATCGATATGCCTCCAAGAGTATATGATACCTATATGATACCTTGCTTGTGACCATTGATGAGATAGAAACTTCAAAAAGGCTTGAAATTGAATCTAAGACAGCAGCAAAGGTAGGAAGAGAGCCTAGTGGATTAGTGAACCAGCAGGAGCTCAAAGGCAAGACATCCAACAGTTAGATGTAAAGGAATGAATTCCAGGAAAAGATATATGTAACAAGGGGACCCAGATAGCCAGGTGGGCTGGTGAAGTAGATAGCTTGTAGGGATAAAGCAGTTTACACTGGAGAGGGTTAGTTGGAGAAAAACTATAGATGCCTTTGTCCTAGCTGTATAGTGAATGCGATTATTCTAATGATATGTAACTTGAAACTTACATGCCCTGGCATGCTGTGTTGAACATTTGCATGCCTAAGAGAAACTGAGATATTTAATGTTTAAAACATCTGCATTGTACCGTCATATACTTAATACAAGCTGTTTTCATAGGCAGCTGAATTTGACACACATTTAAGATGGCGCACATATCAAGCACATTAATTTGAGTGTACTAAAATTGCCCTTAGTAACTAGGTCTAGGTCGGTTATCCCCCATGAAAATAGACACCTAGTAGACTTTGTTCAAACGTACCCATTTCAGCTGGAAAAGCACATTTCCAGCTGAATTTCTAGCTGGACGGCCATATTTTCCAGCTGGAAAAAAAAATGATATTCCAGATAGAGGCTTGACTGGAGGTGTAAATTTTCTAGCTGGAAATCTCAAAATTCCAGCTGGGCATGCATGATTTCTGGTTCCATAATCTAGCAGGAAATAGATGTCATTCCAGCTGGAATTGCTTTTTCCCAGCCGGAAATCGCAGTTTTCCAGTTGGATAATTTCGGTACACGGTTCCATAATCCAGCAGGAAATGAGTGTTTTTTTTTCGTCTGGGATGAGCTTTAACATCCTAGAGCGGCTCAAGCTATGCGACATGCTGTAGTGGAGGGCTTGATAAATTTTTACCACTTGTGCACTGACATCCCATAGCACATGGGCACCTCCAAGCAGTCTCCACAGCCGTGAATCGATCCCATATTCTTCAATAGAGCAGTCTAGCACCCAATCACTGAACCATCAGGTTGGAGCGCTATTTAAATACTTATACTTACCATGTGGATTGTATATAGACATACGGACATCAAATGACAAAACAAAAAAAAAAAAACAAGTTATCTATAGGCGGCAAAATGGAACTGCAGTTTCACTTCACTAGCTGTGCCATGCATGTTCTGCAGCATACAGTTTTACTGATTCTGACAGAATGTATATGATAATATCGATAGTATTAATTGGTAACTCATGGATGCATTTAGAAACACTGAGCTTTGTTCACCACTTGATGCAGCATATAACCCCGTTGTAATAAACTCGGATATAGTAAAGTGAAACTGAAGTCCCAGTCCATATTTCATAGACAGCTGTACTTTTTCCCCCCTTTATGTAAAGATAATTTTGGTAAAAATCGGTTATAGTAAAGTAGGCCTGGCCGCGGCGACGACTCCCAAGATATGACATCGCCGCCCGCGTACTACCTAAAATCACGGGGAAAATATATATATATATATATATATATATATATATATATATATATATATATATATATATATATGTATTTGTATTTCAAGACAAAAATAACACCGAGTGTCCTTTTAAGTGGCTTTACTACCAGACTTAGCAGTATTCAGAAGAAGCCTACTTTACAAAGACCTTGGAGCCGTGAGGGAAAGCACGCAGCGCGTAGGATAAAAAAGGAAAAAGCTGTCTACAAACATGGAAAGGAAGCGGCGCGGTCCGTTCAGAGAGTAAATGAGAGTAAAAGTGTACCAAGAAATAGTTAAGGGGAAGAAACGGGCGAACATTCCCAGCACTGTGCAGCAGAAAGCATGAGGCAGCGGTGGCAAGAAGTGAAGGTGCAGCGTGTGTAGTTTTGCAGCGTTTTATATGTTCTGTATGCTGATGATAAAAGCTTTTTCTTACTGATTCGTCCATATATAAGTAACCTATTAAAAAGAGGAAACATTCAATGCCCATTTTATTTACCTTAAAAATTAATATCAGAATAGAAATTATCTACAGCTTTAAATCGCTGGGCGTCATTTTTGATGCACATACAGAAGGAACAGAACAGATTACATATATTGCAAAAAGAGTGCCACAGTCTGTTGGTGTCCTTTGCAGATGTCTCAGAATTTTCTCCAAATCTAAAGTTGATAATCTACAACACAATATTTGAATCTTATCTTAACTATTGCCATTTGGTCTGGGCCACTACATCAAGCACTAACATTAATAAGTTACTAATGCTTCAAAAGAAAGTAATTAGATTAATTGTCGGGGACAGTTATACAGCTCATAACAGCAGATTTGTTTTCTTAAATATAAGATTATTTGCATTAATGTCCTCTCTAAATACCAACTAGTATATTATCTGAGGTTCTCTTCTCCCACAGCAGCTGCTTTTCTTGTGTCCCTCGCTAAATTAAAACCAAAAGAGAAATATATCTTCACCCGATGCACTGATAAATTGGTTCTGCCACCCTTAAGAATAAATTATGCAAGACACTGCAGGCACTAAAGTAGTTCTCATTGCCTCATTTAATTGGTAAATAAATATACTTCCAGGGTAAATGATTTCTTTTCCCCATCTCTGAGGGCACTGAAGTTGCATTTTGTCGCGAGTATGGTTGATGTACACCAACATTACTATTCCATTATATATATATATACATATTGCCGTGTAATTCGATAGCTTTGTTTGCAAGCTCCCTTGTATGCCATTTTATTGTTTATGTTGCTTTTGCACTGGGTCACTCACTTTCAAGCTACAGAGTGGTGGCTTTTTCGTCTGCGGTCGCTGAGTCACAACCATTCTCCGAGCAGAATTTAAGGTACGTGTGGCGTCCAGGGTCCGTCGAAGGGACAGATGGTGCAAGGTGGTTGAAATTCAAAACTAGTTGAAAGTGCTCAGCAGCACTCACTGTTGTGTCAGCTATAGGCACAGTGGTGCCTTACACTTGCCGTCACGGGCGAAAAGGGGCGGAGGGGGAGGAGAGACAGGTGGAAATGTTTATGGCGTGAACATTACCAACTGCAAGCTGCTGTGGTCAAGTGTAAAATATATAATGTTCATTCATTCATTCATTCATTCATTCATTCATTCATTCATTCATTCATTCATTCATTCATTCATTCATTCATTTTATGGATAAGGAGACATGAAGCAGTAATCTACTGCTTTTGAGTACTGCAATTCCTTTATTTATATTTGCAGTCTTCTGAAAGTGAAGCTTCCAGTACAGCACTTAGAAAATATTATTTAAAATATAAGACTGTTGGGACTGTGGTTGCTTCAAGTACCAATGAAGAGAAACAAGCCATATATATCTCCTGCTTGCTAACTTCACCTTGAAAATAAACTGACATCTGATGTACAGACCAAATGGCTAGCCAATTGAACTGAATTGAGCATAGAACTTGCTACAGCAAACAGCTCATGGTTACATTTAATGAAAACTCAAGTCCCAGTTCGTCTTCTGCAGACAACTGTAATTTTTTCACTTTTATAGTAAATACATTTTTGACAAAAATTTGAAGTGCGTCTGGCCGCGCTGACGTACTTCCCATGAATTAAAATATACCTATAGAAACGCAAAAGCAAAAAGCAAAGTTTTTTAAACTCTTTACCACTAGGCTCAGCAGCTCTGATAAGCAGATATAGTAAAGAAATTCGCTGGCCCGAGTGACTTTACTATAAAGGGGTTTTACTAGTACTTATTCAACCTGAATTAATGCTTTCAGGGCCTGCATTATACGAGCTCAGTCAAAAAAGACCAATTGGATATTTTCAACTGTAACCATTTAATTTTCCAACTGGAACCAATGGTGTTTTCTGACACTTAACCCATTGCAGCCAATGGGTGAGACCAATTGCACTCAGTGGGTTCAATGGGATGTGCCAATGGTACGTATATACAATGGGTCACACTCATTGCATACAATGGGTCCAACGAAACATACCGAATGGGACAAAAGGTAGACTGACTTACAGTTTGCATGGAAACATGCTTGATGGATATCAAGGAGTACAGGCAAGCATACGTCTCGCATAAGAAATGCAATACTGTACAGTTTCACAGATGCATATAACACAAGATTCCATACACCCAGCAAACATACTTCTTAATTCCTACTCTCATGCTGGGGTCTGTCTTGCCATTCGATTTTGTAGGCGCAGCGATAGTAAGAGGAAGAATTGTGTTTTACAGGTTAAGCTACTGATAGTCATATATCCAAACCAACTCGTCCAGTTTTCTGTCTTCCAGAAGTTAACTGCTGATTGTTGTTATTTTGAATATTGTGTTTGTTTTCTTTGTGAAATATGGAAATGTTCCCATGGATGCACCCAGTGCAGTTGGCCAGACCAATTGGACTCAGATGGTAATTGTCTCACTGTGTGCATATGGGTTTGATAAAGTGGGCTAACCAGTTGGTAAAGATTCATTTAACCGAGTAATCATTTGGAACATATATGAACTGATTAATACTATAGTTATGCACACATGGCACTCTATAGACTACTTTGCACAAGTAGTTGCAGGATCCAAGTGACCTATCAAATTGGAACCTACTGGAATGAGATTTTCAAATGGAATCAAGTGTTCCAAATAGACTTTCCAGTGGGTTCCTATGAATTCCAACTGGAACCCATTGAGCCCAACTGGGCTGCCTACTTGAAAGGAAAATTCCAATTGGAAAAAAATTGAGTGCATCAGTACGATTGACATTCCAGGGGGTTCCACTGTTTTTCTTTTTTTTTTTTTTTTTAACTGGGGCCACTTTAACTCCCTCTTTGCCATCGCACAGATGAATTGTAAGTGTATCATACTTTCTTATGGTACACTAGCTTCGACGTTGACATTTGTTAGCACTACATGTTTACAGAATTTTCAACCTCTAGTTGCTTATTTCATCTGGAAGTTTTCTAAATGACATGAAATAAGGAAAAGTTTTGGTCATATATAAAAGATGAAAGAATATTTTCCAAGGGCCTTGAAAAGGTTATTCTAAGCCACCTCGACATAGTCAAGCAGAATATTTTATCAAAATCTTGGCATGGCTTTCGAAAGGGCAGGTCGATCCGCCCTTCTATGGTTAAAACATTAAGGCTGACATATTCACTTTTGGCATTTTTGTTTTATTTATTATGCCATGTGACTCTTAATAAATTAGATTGTTATAGTATCCATGCTCTTTTGCAATCATATCTAACCGGCTGAACTCGGTACATTCACATCAATGTATATATTATTCTAATTTGCTATGCCAGGTGAAAACCTTAACTGGTCTAACTGGTTTAAGGAACAAATTTCCAGTTAATCGCAGTTGAATTACAGTTGGGGATCCATTGTTATCCAACTGGGATGAACTGGAAATTTGTTCCTTAAGCCAGTTAGATAGATTTGCACATATATGTTCCACAAGGCAGCATTCCTGGGCTGTTCTTAAATCTAATTTATACATAAATGATCTCATGCATCAACTTAAGTTTGTTTTTTTAGCTCAACTAATAAACTTGATATGTTTGAAATGGCTAACGGCTAGTGCACTGTAAAAACTACTTGAACTACCAAATAAACAGCCTAAAAATTGATGAAACTAAAATCGAAGGAATTTTATTTGCTCCTAAAAACAAACATGTTTCCCCAAGCCTCAATTTAAAATTAAGAAGTCATGAAATGAACGTTGTGATACAGCATAAAATCCTAGGTGTATATTCTCAAGTCAGCTGACATGGGATAGTCATATTGAGCAGGTATCCAAAAAACTCCTGTTGTAGGTATGCCCTCTTTCAGACCCAGAATCAAGTTTACCATGTCATATTCTGTTCCCACCTTAACTATTGCATGCTGGTATGGAAGGCAACTACTAAAAAAAAAAGACATCAGTGCACTTCTGCCTCTAGAAAAAAAAAAAAAGCAGTTTGTTTCATAAACAATTACTGTCAAGCTTCAGCAGAGCTAACCATACAGCATCAAATTGTCTATCTATATTATTTCTTTATAATTTATTATTACCATCTTTTTATCATTTGCACTTTGATGATGAAAAATGTCAGCAATTTAATAATCCAATCAGGGGCAACATTGTTTTAATATTTTGTACCTGTGAAAAAGGGATGATTTGACATTGCCAAACTAATTACCTCCTTCAGTCTTTTAACTTGTACAGTGCTGGTTCTACTAAATAAACTGTATTTTTCCAATATCAACCTTGTGAGTGACAAAGTTTTGTGTTTAATATTTCTAGAGGGGCCTGTGTTTTCTATTTTACTGTGCATTTATTGCATGGTATTTTATTGCATGGTACCTTGTTCACTGAACCTATAAATGTGAATTTCGTGTGCATTTTGCTATGTTATTTTAGGAATAGTAATGTTGCATATTGTCGGTACTTTGGTTCATCTTTCATTTAATGCATGCACTCAGAAAAGGCTGAATTTCTTCATTAGAAACTTCTTGTTTGAACTTTTGATAATTCTGTCACTGCAGCCTCCCTTAGCTCGTCCTAAACTGTCTCTGCAGTTTTTTGTCCGAGAGTTCATAAATGAAATGTTCAGCATAAATTATATGAATTGAATTAAAATAATTTGAATTACAGCTGGGCTTTTGAACGGGAAATCACTTCTTTCCAGCTGGAAACCATATATATTCCTGCCAGAATGACAGTTTTCAGGCTGGATTATTGAACTACCTATCCATCTGAAAAGTATTTTTGTTTCCAGATGGAAAATTTACATCTCCAGTCAAACAGCTAAACAATTTTTAGCTAGAGTGACTCCAACAAGTCATATATATGATCCTGCACAACACTAAACAACATATATAACTCGGTGCACTCGCGTCGATACCATGCATGGAGCCAAGCATACAATAACTAGGCCATAATTAAGATGTGCTATATAGTACTTGGTTTTATATGCTAGTGTACTGACTGTGTTTGTGTGATATTATGTAGATATGTTAACATAATGCTTAATGTCAGACCAGGTGATTCATATGAGTGGGTGAAAATGAGTAGCCAGAGCCCTCTCCTTTATTGTTTATGTAAATAGAAAAAAAAAGGGTGCCCCACGGGGTAGTGATGAATGGGTAGTAAGCAAACCTTTCTAACAAAATACTATATCTGTGCATGCGCTCTGTTGCAGGCAGAATTTAAGAGATTTAGTTGCAAAGTACTGTTAGTTAAAAATGTCTTCGCGGTAAGAGACAGGGAGAAAATTCTGCAACCCACTGCTTCAAGTATATTTTTATTATGTTGTTTAACAGTTATTATTGAAAAAGTGCATAACGATGTAGAGAAGACTATATCAAAGGGATTTTGCTTTGTAATGTTAAATAATGTTTATAATACAACATAATGATATTCTTTGATAATTTATAACAACATAATAATTATAACATTGAAAAGATCAGATAATTACTTATGTAACAGAAACAATAATACAACTTACACAATAGTTTTATTATTCTAATGTTGCTACCAGCTGAAGAATTATTTGGCAATTGCTGATTTGCTTCTTGTTCATTGTTTATTGGCATATATGAAGCATGTATCTATGAGCGGAAACAGGTCTTGTCATCACCTTTGCATGCGGTTCACTCTGCGGAGCAAGCACTTTACATTAACATGACCAAAATATGTGCAGCAATCCCGTCCTTTGAGCTAAATTGTAGAATATATTTGTAGCAAAAGTTATAAATTTTCAACATGGATCTTTTTTATTACATTAACCAATTCCTATCACTGCTTTGCCGGCTTCCGCCCACGATGCAGCATCACAGCCAGTGAAGAGGATATCGGGTACTTCTTTGTAAAAAAAATATCATAATGGGTGGGCTTTACAGCAACATAAGTTGACATGCAGAGAAGCCCCCTGTTTGTATACTGAAGACGTCCTTGCATTCCATCATTCTACAGTGTTCCTTTTTCTTTTCTCTTTCAAAAACAGCGCACCTGGAAAATCATTGAGATGGGGCAGTAAGTAAATATTTTCCAGCGCTGAAAAATTCGGCAGATATAATATGTGCCGCGTGACTATAGTTCAACCCGCATGCATTAAATATTTTAGTTTTTTATTATTATTTTGCATGATCACCACAGCTCGTTTCGTAATATATTCAACCAGCTGTTACGCCCAAATGCGAGCACCCTGTTCTTTCTGTGGTACATATGTCTCACTTGTAATATATGTGGCACATATGGTAACAAGCCGCGCGCACTACCGCGACCCTAGTGTGATTCGCATTTCATATAACCTAGAATTGCTTACACGGAAGCTCTACGGATAATATATAGCTACGCTTCGGCGTCGTTTGGTCGGATGTCCTGTTCACTGCAATTCTCTGAGACACTCGAAGTTGTATACTATCTCGTGTATGGTGTTCTCGTGTCTCCCAGGCCGCGTCGTCTGCCATCTCAGCTGCAGTTATAGTGCCTAGAATATACTGGCTAGTGTGTCGAGCGCGCCGGCTGGGATGGCTCGGAGAGCAATGAAAGCCGCCGGCGGCCGCATAGCGGCGCTGTGGTGCGAGAGGGTGCGAGCCGGTTTCTCGCGCACATTGCGCCGCGCTGCTGAGAGTTGGAAAGGGAGCTGCGCGTTGCTTTGGCTCACGTTTAATACTTTGTTTTAGAGCTCTTTCAGGAGCTTAGGATTGATATAACGTTTTAACATGCTAATGTTAATATCGAATTGCTTTGTACAGATTGCTCGAACTTGAAAGCTCAATCGGTACGTGAGCCACACGCTAACCCGGTAAACGCACATGAGAGCTTTCGCGTTTGGAGGAATTCAAACTCAAAGAATACAAGTCACGAAACACAGATTCGGTTTAATAGAACGAAGGCAGCATGTTTAATCAAAGGTGACAATGCGAGTGGAAGGCAATGCTGGCATGTTCTTCCCACTTGTCCAGATATCCTAAAAAGTCTTCCAAGAAACGCATGTCTGGGCTACCCGGCTTAAGCGCACGCTTGGTTATCCTGGAGGTCATTACTCGTATCAGGCGATTGATTAGCGTGACGAAGTCTTCTGTTGGTTGCACCCGAGTGTATATAGTCTCCACATGCCGCCATTGCAAAAAAAGTCCTTTAATAACCTCATCTCCAAAAAGTTGGAATGCAAGGTCAACCTTCATCTTTTCAAAGTTATTGGGTCTTAAGCATAAGCTCGGCTGTTATCCACGGAAGGTATCCGCATCCATGTAACCGGAATGAGAATGTCCTCAAACGAATGACGGCCTCCGTGGTGGTTAGGTGTCTGCAGTGTAGCCTGGCTGCCACTCTGTTCACCCACAATGCCCGCTTCACTGGAGCCGGAGGAGTCGTTGCAGTCTTGAAAGCCAGCTTCGAGAAAACAGGAGCCCTCGTTGATTTCCGAGCCCGAATCGCCGGGTCCAGTCCCTGCGTCCCGCTTATGGCGTCCCAAGCAACCACAGACATCCATCGCACGGCCAATGGCCATCCGTTTCGGATGTTCCGGATGGCCGATGGACGTCCGCAAACAGCCAGTGGACGTCCGTCGGCCGTCCGATGGGCATCCAAATGGACATGTTTGTCTCGCCAATGGACGTCCATTTCGGACGTCCGTTCCCGGATCTTTCTCGCATATTCGCATATATGCTGCATGCATGCTTTTTTTCGCTCCCACGAGGCAATAAAATAGAAAAGCAGCCGAAAGTACAACAGGCATATTTTATTGTAAAATGTCTAATTCATCAATATGACGTAAAACTTGAAGCGCACATCTTCCGTGATGAAGTGGAAGCAACCAGCTTTCTGCAAAAAGAAAAAAAAAAAAAAAACAGATTAGTAAATAGCCTGTAGCTCATGCACAGCATAATCCTTGACTCGAGGTTTTCTGGAGGCCAATAACAAGAAAATTGAGTATTTCTCATATTGTACCTGCCCTACAACACTTGTTACAAGCAGTCTCAAATATCAGCGAGGTTTTGCCCTCCTTTCCCTTAGTTCACGCCAGTTATATCGCACCCGCTATCTTTCGAATATCACATAGATTCATCTGCAATGCTTCAAGGATAAAGCCAAATAAGCTAAACAGTTCAGAAGGCAGTATCATACAGGCCATACCTAAATTAAAATAAGCTGATAACGCGCTTCAATAATTTCAAGCACAGAAAAGGCCACTCGCTATCTGAAATGCTTTTTTTTTTTGTAGTGGTGCACAACTTTCAAGCTCGCGAGCTTGGGCGATTATCGCTTATCGCATTGTACAGGTGCAGTTATGCATTTTATTACGGTAATGCACTGCAGCGCAGACTGTGCCCTCGCAATCTGTAACTTGCATTGAAAAATGCAGAGCGTGCCACTTGCGAAGGCAAGCATATTAAAAAAAAAAAAAATCTTTGACGACCGACTGTTTACCCAGCGCCTTGGTTGACGAAAACAAGAAGGTTGGTTACAAGCTTCGCAAGATTGCAAGAGTGGAACGCGATAGCACCTCCAGCAATTTCCTAGTTTGCGTAGAGGAGAGGGAGAGCCAACTCACTCGACCTACACGGACGCCACCGCGCCGATTACTCCTGGGGCCGTATTACGGACCGCTCTATAATTGAGAGCGCTCTAAAACGCCCGCTCCTATTGGTCGCCGTCGCCATCTTGAAAAGTTGCGTCACGGGATGCTGCGATTGCGTCGCGGAGGCGAAAAAACAGATGACGTCGCGCACCTAATTATGCCCGTAGTTTTAGACTATTTTTGTAGAGCGCGATGAGACGGTCTAAAACGTTTTAGAGCGAGTTATAGAGCGAAAATGGCGGCGGCGTCCGCGGTGGAGTGGTGTGAGTGGTGGCTGCGGCGCTGCGGCAACGCCGGCCCGAGCAACGACGAAGGGCGGTGTGTGAGAATGCGTTCTACTTGTTCGGCGAGTTGTTCCGATGCCTATTTCGACTTGAAAATGTGAAAGCGGAATGGTGGTGCGACGAATGCGCCGATGAACTGTGATGAAGCTTGCAGTGGACCGCTCTGACGGTGCGGCTGTCATGCGTGCTTCGATCTTTTTTTTTTTTTTTTTTGCCTCCGGAGGACTTCGTCTCCACAGGTAGTCGGCCTCTCATAACTGACGGTGAGCAAGTGCGTGCGTCAAATGGCTGAACTCAACTACTGCAAAGTTGGCGCTGAAGGGTGGTTGGGCTCCGCAGTGCGCCCAAAGCAAAAGGCGGAGGCGAAGGTGACATACAGTGCAAAACGAATGAAAACGAGCGAGGTTGGTAGTGTACGCTTGCTTTTCCCCGTGCTCGTTCTAACTGAAGCATTTGTGTGTGAGACGTTCGTGTGGACATAAAAGTTTATTTTGCCTGTGCTCCGCGATCGATCTTTCTTTTGTTTCTGTTTCCTAAAGAAAAATAAAGCCCCGATTACACTGCTTTCGATATGATTTCTCCGCGCATTTAGGACCATCACACAGTACCTTGACATCAGACGATGCGCAAAAGCCGGCACTAGCCGTGGAATCAGCTGTTTTACTGAAAATCGCCATTTTTACGGTTTGTTTACCTCTGCCAGCGCGCCCTCGCGGCAAAAGAAGCTACCCACGAGAGCGTTTAATTGCAAAACTGTAGCTGCTTTTTGATTTTTTTGATGAAATTGAACTTTAAATGCGGCTTCTTGAAAATATAAAACTTTAGTTAATTTATTCACACGCTATATCTATAAAAAAGTTAGCAAACGGCTCCTTGACGTGCGAATAAACCTGTTGCCGTGAAAATAAGCGGCCCGGGGCGGCACCCTGGCGATCATTGGTTGATTCCAATTTTCGTCACGCGTTGACGTCTCGCCGAGACGTCACGGCGTCGTCAACTAGGTCCTTAATGCTCTCGCGTTGAAATGTGTCAGTAAGTTCACTGCGCTGTTACATATTCATACAATTTTCGCTGCGCAGATTTTCACGAAGCTCGATCGCAGTACTCACTTTCAAACGCGGTCGCTTTCGCCGGAGTCGTCCGTCCGTCGTGAACCACTGTTGCTCCAAGGGGGTAATCCTTTCACACTAGGAACTGGCACAACTGCGCAATCGTTGTCCTTGCAGCGCACACAGATGGGTGAAGGCATTAGAGCATAGTTGCGCGCACCCGCACAGAACGAAAAAAAAAACTGCTGCAGCGAGCCGCGGCGGCGCCGGATATGGCGGTACAGAAACACATGGTACGAAACTACGGCAGGAACATTCATGCGCAGAAATGAATTGGCCGTAATAAGTTAACACTATATTTTTACTGAATATTGTTAGTTTGTTTAAATAGGTACCCTTTTTTGTGAGGTTATTCAAGCGAAACCAACCATCCCTCCCCCTCCCACACACACACACACACACACTGCGATGGAATACGCAACTTTCAACCAAACAGTACGGCCGCCTGCTGGCGAGGACTGGCGGGGATTTCAAACAGCAAAAAAAAAAAATATATATATATTTTTGTAAAGACCCACACTGCAAGGTAATCCGGCTCTTTCGTTCGCCAAGACGTAGTCGTGGACCATCGTGGATGGCGAAGCCGCGCAGGTGGTACATGTAGAACATACGTTAAGGCTCAACTAGAGTAACAATTGAAGATCACAACCGCCGCTACCAACGGATACAACGAATTGGGGCATGAAAGCTGAGAAATTAATGACAATCGCCCCATACTGTGTATGTGCCAGAGTTTTTTAGTCCAACCAGCTAATCATTTGGTATATAATACAATTCGCTATCTCAGGAGCCGAATGGAAGTTGCAAACCTAATTGGATTTCTTATTGGAATTTTGAGTACCATTTGAAAAATCCGAATGGAATTTTACATGCAATTGGAACTATTTGGAATGCCCAATTGGTATTTGCAGAAACATTTGCTTAATCCAGCTGGACTAATCCATTGGAGAGGTGGTGTCCAATATTGGGTCCAGATGTAACCATTTGCAGGTCCCAATTGGCCCCAATGTTTTTTCTTTTTCTTTTTTGACCAGGCAGGACAAATCTCGAGCATTGAAGACAAGTGTGAATGTTGAAACAGAATTTTGTCAGCGAGGAGATATATGTCCTGGAAACATACTCGTCCGTACGTACATCGGACGTACACCTCGTCTCTCATGCGGATATACAAAAACGGACGTAGTCTGTACCTCCGACGGACGTACGAATACGGATGTCCGAAACCGGAGGTTGTACGTGTGTCCGACGGACGTACAATTTCGGAAAAGGACGTTCGGCTCGAGCTCGGACGTACAACGGACGTCGGTGGTTGCTGCTCGCATATGTTTCTTTCCTTCCTTTTGGTGCCGTCTTGGGCACAAGGTGTGGAGGGTATAATGTTAACGGTTTGAAAATAACGATGTTAAAATAACCATCTTCTACATGCTTCTGTTTCGCACCCCAGTTATGTAACCCCCCTCACATATTACTCCAATCGGAGCCCGTGAGGTATTTGAATAAAAAGAAAAAAAAAACAGCAGAACACAAACGAGGAACCTTTACTTACAGCGGCTAATTAAGGTACATCGCGGCCTGCGATTGCACAAGGTTTTGCCGAAGTCACCATCTTTTGAATGAAGAAGCTGATGAAGTTTTTTTTTTTTTCTCAGATACGCAATATGCACGAGACGCGGCCGGTTAATCGCGATGAAGCTTGTTGGTAATGCCGCGCTTACGGTGAAACATGCGCCTAATATATAACTGCATCCATATGACATATGTGTAGCGCAAAATGACAATCGAGGGACACAGAAAAGGTACACAACACAGGTGCTGTCTGTAGCGCACTCTTTGCGCTACACACTGCCATGGAGCACCGTTACCGACTCGCCCAGGTTTGCATCCTTGTGAATATAAGTGCATGCTCTAAAAATGTTTCTCGCCAACAAAAGCAGTTGCCGTTTACCTTCAGTCATTTCTATCGATGCTTCGTTCCTATTGTACAGAATGCGTACTTACGTAGCATCAGATAGCGCAGTAATACGTACGCTCCTTGTTCTAGCGGTAGCCCCGTTTGCCAAAAAAAGACCTTCTCTGTGCACCACCGCTTTCTCTTTGGCATTTTTCTCTGCAGTTTAGTTAGAGGCACTGGGGAAACAACAATCGGGAACCGCGCTTCACCACTGGCGACACAGTAAAAAAAGAAGGGATACAGGCGAGCACAGAACGCGCGCACAAAACGAGGAAAAAAAAAAACCGATGCAATCGTCGCCGAGCAGGTAGAAGTGCGGAACGACTCGCATGAGCAAACACCTATTCCGTAAATAAACTACTGCACCTTCGTGAAAGCAAAAGAGGCGCAGAAGCAGGTTTAACACGCACGCACAACACCAACAGATTGCCGTATTCTGAAGAGAGAAAACTGCGTCGTCTGCTCAGGTGGCACCCTCTTGACAAGCAGCGCCCTCTGCCGCTAACGATTGGCTTTCATTGCAAATAGCGCCATCCTCGCCCATAGGGAAGCGCGGGCGCTCGTCACACTAGCCAGTATATTCTAGGCACTATAGCTGCAGTATATTATAGCTGCAGCCATGGATGGTATAACAGAATCGGCAGGCGAAAACTAAAACACACCATCTATGCGGACCTTTATAGAGCCTGAAATTTAATTTTTAAGTGCAATATTTTCATTTGCGGTTACTTTCTTTTTCTTTTTTTGTCAACAAATGGTACAGTGCGGCACTGCTGCAAGCTACTTTCACTGCGGGACGTATTACAAATGGCGGCGCACTGAGGATATTCTACCCATAGAGTTCCTTACACTAACTAGAGGGAAAGCTGAGGGCGCTGCACTTCAGCCACCATGGGCGCGCTAAGAATCATGGGCCGGTGTGCTACTTGTTGCGGGACAGTCGGTTTTTCTCGGGTACGTGGAGTGGCGTTACTGCGATGTTTCTTTTTCGTCATCATCATCATTTGAAGGCGCGTACATAGACTGCGAAAGCCATAGTAGCGAAGGCGCAAAAGCACACGTCGCCAATAAATGGTTTCTGTTTCCCGAAATGCCACTAAAAACTTTCTTAAGTGATGGTACAACGAAAAATATTTTCATACCATTTTTTTATTTCAAAGTTTGCCTATTAAGTGCGAAATATTGGTATTTGTGCTGCTCAAAACTAAGCCAATAGGAGAAAGGGCCATCGCTTATATTGGATAAATCTCACACTGGCATTCTGTTTCTCTCTCTTTTTGTAATTTATAGTCACAATATTCAATCTTAGGACATTATTTACGGTAGAACAACGTTTATCTTTGCATTAGTTTTGGCCAAAAGTTGTAGTTCTGCACTCGGTAGCTCACCGGCCCATGATGCTTTGAGCGCCCATGGTGGCTGAACTGGCTGAACTGGCCGTCTGGAAACTCCATGTAAACGCCCATAGACGGCAGCACAGCTTTCCCTCTAGGTAAGAGTAAGAAACTCTATGATTCTACCTGAACTTGCAGAGAGCCGGCTCCGTGAACTGCGCATGCGCGCCCAGGAACAAAGTGGAAAGGAGGATATGTTGCTCTTCTGGACGGATGTGACGTCAAATAGCTTTTAGTGCTTGTTTTTTTCTAGAAGTAAGCCTCAAACCCAGATGCTCACTGAGTCGCCAAAAGTATGGCCCAAAGAAGGAAGACTGGCGCGCTTTTCAGACAACGAGCATTTGCGCTTTGCGAGCCCTAGGCACCCTAGGTTGTCTTTCATGCGTCGGTCTGCTGCAGTTGGCGGGCCATCATCCCGGTAAATGCAAACTCGGTGATATGCGAATTCAGTTCGTGAATTATAGCCTTAAATTCAAGGGCGCAGCCTTCGGTGCAGTCCTATTTGCAGCCTTCTGACTGCGGTGAGTCGTACATACATGCCCGCAAACTCTAAGTAAAGCATTTGTAGTCTTTCTGCCATCGCCTTCCTTGCAGCTTCTTTAACGAGTTTTTGCACGGCAGCGCAAGCATGCGTTAGCCTCAATTATTGACGCGGCGCAATCGCGCGACGGTCTCCGGGCGAAGGCGTGAGGAGACTGCGTAATGGCGTCCACGATCTCGTTTCATTGCGCTTGGAACAGCTTCCATACCTGCTGCTGTGCACCGATCAGTCGCCGGTTGCTGTTGTCTTCCGGATGCACTGGAGTATTGGGACATATGAGGCGACTAAAAGATAACGTAGAACTGTTTCTGAGTTCGCTTATATTTGTTTGGGCAGTATAAGGCATTTTTGCGTGCGCCAGCGTGAACGCGCTGGTTTATAGGGGGTATTCACGTGACGTCACAGCTGACGTCAGTATGCAGTCGATGCCATATTTGTGTCCTATTCGGACTAGTACTACAGTGTACTAGAATATTCTAGTGCACTGTACTAGTACTACTAGTGCGGGGCGGCGGTTAGCTTAGCTGTTCGTGCGCGTCCGTTTGCTCTGCCACTCTGCCTCATGCCAGCACCGTTGTTATGAAAACTCAATCGGTATTATATGAGTGACAGTTTGATTTATCAGCAAAGTGTGCGCGATGCGGACAGAGACCTGTACGAAATAAAACTTAGGTACCTAACCGTGTGCAGTCGATATGCGCAACTGCACGGTAAGTGGCTGTGCCCACGCATAGATAAGTGCGACATTCATGAATTCCTTGTCCTACGGACGAGCTTCGTCACAAGAAACCAATCGCAAGCCTACTGACCACTCGAAGAATGCAACTACGTTACAAGCAACTCGGTTAAGAGCCGCGGTTGAAGCAGACGAACTCGCTCTTTGTGTAATTACGTGCGTGCCGTCCAACGTTTATACCAACTAAACCGCTGAGGTTTTGTAGCTGATATTCTGCATAGAAATTGCATTTGGTAGTCAGTATCTTTTATACAAAGCTTGTTTGGTGTACTTGCCTCAATCGATCAGAAGAAGTCGGATGTTTGCATCGTCTGTGGCAAGGAAGCAAAAGTAACCGCTGCCACAGGCCACAGCGATGGCACCGGTGGCGCCACCTCGTTGCCTAGCGGGCTCCGGCCTAACTTTGGCGGAGACTGGTGACACGCACCGTGGCACCAGCAAAACGCTGCTGCCACGCACAAAATACGTCACCCTACGTCATCATAAACTAAGCAAAAGAAAAAATGTGCGCAACAGCAAGTGAAACATTTATAATACTAATTTATAACTTAAAATTGTGGCTTAAAATAAGTTATTGTTCATTTTCTTAATCATTTTAACTTTGTAGGTATCGGCGGCGTTGGCGCGTTGGTCATGGCGTTGGTCGCGCACTTGTACTCATGGCTTATATCCATGCCTATTTCAGTCGAAGCGTTTCGCGTACTCATATATCAAATCCTCCTCGCTAATCTCCTTGCTAATCTCTGGATTGCTAATCTCTGGATTAGCAAGGAGGATTTGAGAAATCCGCGCTTGGTTGCTACAATCAAGCACGGAGTTTGGACGCGCTTGATTGTGACGTACAGTTGCAGACGAAGTTTTTCTCGTGTAGTGCAATTTCTAGCTTAGCTCTGGGCTTCGGGTTCGGCTGTGCATTGTGCGCTTCATTCGACGCAAGGGAATTAGGCTCCCCGTGGGCTGCTTATCTCGTTGTTCTGCCGAAAGTATTCCGCCTTCAAATACGCAGTTGGTGCAGTGTTCTGTTCCATAGCTCTAAGGCTGTACGTTATGGCACTGCATTTATTTACCTCCGAATTCCTTTTTGCAATCAGCTAGGCTACGAGTTCGCAATTAATAATTCAGTGTTTAATGTATCTGATAGAGACAAGAAATACAGGCTGTATGGCCGGTTAATATCGCTTGTCAGAAAGAAACTGCAGGCAGCTACAGCTGGTGAATATTCGAGGTTGCTTTGGTTGCCTTTGGTACTTATATGAAACTATATATGTATGACCGCGAACTGGGTTTGCATTATGGCTCAGCAGTGTGGCTGATCAATCTAAGTCAGAAAAAACGGTACATAATGCAAACTCCTGTTTTTGGAAGGTGCAGTTGTACTGAGTGTGCCCTGTATCTGAATTAACTCAGCAGTTTTCGTGGAGCCTCCTCGCCCATACTTCTATAGTTTCCATCTTTCAGAGATTTGTTCAAGTCATGCAGTGGCATCGTCTTTTGACTTGTTATTATGTGAAAGTTGCGATATGGGCAGTATGGTATGTTTTTCATCGAGACACTGGCCCAGTCAAGAAAAAAAATAATTTTCAATTGAGGTTTGCAGTTGCAAAATTTCTAAATATGCTTTTGGCACAGACTCGAAGCACCAGTTTGAATAAATTGAACATTCCAATTAGGCAGTTTAGCTAAGGCTTCCAGTTTTAATGCTTATTTTGCTGGCACTGACCTGAAATGGCAGCTCCAAGCGGGCGACAGGCAAGCATGCATTCATATGACACATAGACCATAGGAACACTATATATACCTGAAGAGTAGACACGATCTTTTCTTTGTTGGGGCTTAACCTCGCACATTGGACCCTCCTCTTGCATTCAGTGGCAGATCTTCAGGAGTCAGAGTTACTTCGTTTAATCACAACTTATGTGGTTATAGAAATTATGCAAACTACACAGCAGTTTAAGTTGTAACATTTTTTTATTGAATGTTCAACAGGGCCTTCCAATTGAATATTCCGAAGTAAGTGCCAATCAGAAGTAGAGAAACCATTTGAGCTACCTGATTACATTCACAAGTCCAGCTGGCATGTCTTAATCTATTTCATTCCTAATAGACACTTGGTGTCTTTTATTCTGGGGTAAATTGGCAGCACACTTGGCAAAGTTACTGTTCAAAAGCAATTAAATTACATTACCAATTACTTGCTAAGCCTTAAAAATATAATGAAATTGCTAAATACTGCTCCCAAAAAGTAATGACATTACCATTACTTCTGCAGAGCAAATTCCTTCTCATTATAATTACTGTCTGGATTTCATCTGTATATAAACTAAGTAAAGCTTGTGAACAAAACCTCTCCAAACACTAGAGCACATTCTTTCATCTTCCTGCCAAATTCTATCCAGTAAGACTATTCCCTCCCCTTTTCCTACAGAACAGGCTATTAAAAATATAAGACAATGGCAACAAAAATAATCGTGGTCAAACACGCCGTGAACATTTCCCCCTGTCTCTTCCCCAAAACCCCTTGTTTGCCCGTGATGGCAAGTGTAACCAGGCGCCACTGTGCCTATAGCCAGTATGCAACAGTGAGTGCTACTGCACACTTTCAACTAGTTTTGACCTTCTACCATTTTGCACCATCTGTCACTTCGATGGACTCTCAACGCCTTACATGTATACCTTCTGCTTAGAGAATGGTTGTGATCCGGAGACACAGGGCAGGTCTGAGGCCTTGAACATGTAGTTCTACTCAATTCTGTCTTTTTTTGCTTATCCATCACTTGGGACAGGCTTGCTGCATGTCATTACTGTTTTCTTGGCATCGTACCGGGAGTACATAGTATGAAGTATAGAAACAGCAGTGAGTCACTTTAGTAAAAGTAATTTTGAAATGAATGACTTACTTTCAGTGCTTAAAGTCTGGTTCTATCAGAGAGACTCTAGAAATTTGAGCGCAATTGTTGAGGAGGAACTAAGAGGGTGAGAGAAAGGGCTGGCGGTCTTTGCACATGTTTCTATTTAAATGGGAGAAATTATATATATATATATATATATTAAGGAGGTTTTTGTGATCATTTTATGACATGCACCTGAAAAAGTGATCCCTGCACTCTGCCAGCATGATCGATGATCTGTGATGTAAAGCAGCTTATAGTGAAACAACAAAGTGTCAGCACTTGTAACATATGCAATATTTCTTTAAAGCACTTTATATAGAAAGTACAATCTTAATTGCACGTTAAATGTAAAATCAACTAAGTAAACAATATATATGCTATAATTTTTACACTTCAAGTGAACGCAATGAAAATTAGCAAAAAATATTGTAAGAGCTACCAGCTTGGTTTGTCTGGTGACAAGTACATCATCTGAATAATATTGCGTGAGCATATTGACAATTTGCTCAGCTAGTACCAAAACACAGTGCGAACCGGCAAAACCGAAAGATGGCATGTGAAAATACCTTAATTAGTTCCAGCCTCTGTGTAAAGGACTAACTTTTGTTTTCTTCATCACAGGTTTTAGAAAATTCTAATTCTTACTAAAATTAAGTAATAATTCTTACAAAAACTTGCTGCAAAATTTTCTGACAATCATAAGCATTCTCTGATTTTCACTGAAAAGAATAAAATTCGAGGACACTTTGGCGACTAAAGTGATGAAAGGCGAAAACCTGAGTGCTGCATTCTGCTCGTGACTGTTGCGCATGTAGCGATGAGTGCTGCTACAAGTAAAGCTAGTGACTACTCTTTCACATTCTGCAAGTGCATTTATTCAGTGCATTCTGCTTGGCAGCGCAGTGACAAGATCGCGCTCCTTGTATCTTTGCAGTTGTTCTACATTTACTGTTGTGTGGTTGATTTTACCAAGTGTGTGGCATTAATTAGTAATTATGAATGAATTAGGCATTAATGTGTAATTAGTAATGAAATAAATAATAAGTCATTTATTTGCAGTTAGCCATTATTTGCAGTTAGCCAGTAAACAGTCATTGATTGCCATATGGCCATATAAGCCACGCATTCGCGCATACTGTGGTGGTGCTCTGCGATTGGTGGAGACCTCCATGACGTCATCCTGTCTCGACCGATCAGAGCTGCCGCAAAAGCGTGATACTTTGGCTGACGACAACGATGAGGCAATATAAAGGCCTTTGCCAAACGGATGCACCTGCTTCATATTCGTGCAGTGCTGGACACCGGATATATTCAAATGCGGGGGGGGGGGGGGGTCTCAGACCTCTCGTAAAAACTGATGAGGGTTCTCAGACACAATGACACCCCCCTGACTTTAAGTGATAATCTTTTCATGTATCTAAAATAATAATGTGGGCTATTGTGAATTGCACCTTTATTGTAATGCTAGTGTAAGTGCATCTGGCAAGTATATTCCCACTGAAATCAGGGCTAGCAGCTGGTAATCGATATGCCTCCAAGAGTATATGATACCTATATGATACCTTGCTTGTGACCATTGATGAGATAGAAACTTCAAAAAGGCTTGAAATTGAATCTAAGACAGCAGCAAAGGTAGGAAGAGAGCCTAGTGGATTAGTGAACCAGCAGGAGCTCAAAGGCAAGACATCCAACAGTTAGATGTAAAGGAATGAATTCCAGGAAAAGATATATGTAACAAGGGGACCCAGATAGCCAGGTGGGCTGGTGAAGTAGATAGCTTGTAGGGATAAAGCAGTTTACACTGGAGAGGGTTAGTTGGAGAAAAACTATAGATGCCTTTGTCCTAGTTGTATAGTGAATGCGATTATGCTAATGATATGTAACTTGAAACTTACATGCCCTGGAGAGGCATGCTGTGTTGAACATTTGCATGCCTAAGAGAAACTGAGATATTTAATGTTTAAAACATCTGCATTTTACCGTCATATATTTAATACAAGCTGTTTTCATAGGCAGCTGAATTTGACACACATTTAAGATGGCGCACATATCAAGCACATTAATTTGAGTGTACTAAAATTGCCCTTAGTAACTAGGTCTAGGTCGGTTATCCCCCATGAAAATAGACACCTAGTAGACTTTGTTCAAACGTACCCATTTCAGCTGGAAAAGCACATTTCCAGATGAATTTCTAGCTGGACGGCCATATTTTCCAGCTGGAAAAAAAATTATATTCCAGATAGAGGCTTGACTGGAGGTGTAAATTTTCCAGCTGGAAATCTCAAAATTCCAGCTGGGCATGCATGATTTCTGGTTCCATAATCTAGCAGGAAATAGATGTCATTCCAGCTGGAATTGCTTTTTCCCAGCCGGAAATCGCAGTTTTCCAGTTGGATAATTTCGGTACACGGTTCCATAATCCAGCAGGAAATGAGTGTTTTTTTTTCGTCTGGGATGAGCTTTAACATCCAAGAGCAGCTCAAGCTATGTGACATGCTGTAGTGGAGGGCTTCATAAATTTTTACCACTTGTGCACTGACATCGCATAGCACATGGGCACCTCCAAGCAGTCTCCACAGCCGTGAATCGATCCCATATTCTTCAATAGAGCAGTCGAGTGACTTTACTATAAAGGGGTTTTACTAGTACTTATTCAACCTGAATTAATGCTTTCAGGGCCTGCATTATACGAGCTCAGTCAAAAAAGACCAATTGGATATTTTCAACTGTAACCATTTAATTTTCCAACTGGAACCAATGGTGTTTTTTGACACTTAACCCATTGCAGCCAATAGGTGAGACCAATAGCACTCAGTGGGTCCAATGGGATGTGCCAATGGTACGTACATACAATGGGTCACACTAATTGCATACAATGGGTCCAACGGAACATACCGAATGGGACAAAAGGTAGACTGACTTACAATTTGCATGGAAACATGCTTGATGGATATCAAGGAGTACAGGCAAGCATACGTCTCGCATAAGAAATGCAATACTGTACAGTTTCACAGATGCATTATATAACACACCCAGCAAACATACTTCTTAATTCCTACTCTCATGCTGGGGTCAGTCTTGCCATTCGAGTGTAGCTATTTCATTTAATTTTGTAGGCGCAGCGATAGTAAGAGGAAGAATTGTGTTTTACAGGTTAAGCTACTGAGTCATATATCCAAACCAACTCGTCCAGTTTTCTGTCTTCCAGAAGTTAACTGCTGATTGTTGTTATTTTGAATATTGTGTTTGTTTTCTTTGTGAAATATGGAAAGGTTCCCATGGATACACCCAGTGCAGTTACTCAGATGGTAATTGTCTCACTGTGCGCATATGGGTTTGATAAAGTGGGCTAACCAGTTGGTAAAGATTCATTTAACCGAGTAATCATTTGGAACATATATGAACTGACTAATACTATAGTTATGCACAGATGGCACTCTATAGACTACTTTGCACAAGTAGTTGCAGGATCCAAGTGACCTATCAAATTGGAACCTACTGGAATGAGATTTTCAAATGGAATCAAGTGTTCCAAATAGACTTTCCAGTGGGTTCCTATGAATTCCAACTGGAACCCATTGAGCCCAATTGGGCTGCCTACTTGAAAGGAAAATTCCAATTGGAAAAAAATTGAGTGCATCAGTACGATTGACATTCCAGGGGGTTCCAATGTTTTTTTTTTTTGTTTTTTTTTTTTTTTGTTTTTTTGTTTTTTTTTTTACTGGGGCCACTTTAACTCCCTCTTTGCCATCGCACAGATGAATCGTAAGTGTATCATACTTTCTTGTGGTACACTCTCTTCGACGTTGACATTTGTTAGCACTACATGTTTACAGAATTTTCAACCTATAGTTGCTTATATTTCATCTGGAAGTTTTCTAAATGACATGAAATAAGGAAAAGTTTTGGTCATATATAAAAGATGAAAGAATATTTTCCAAGGGCCTTGAAAAGGTTATTAAGCCACCTCGACATAGTCAAGCACAATATTTTATCAAAATCTTGGCATGGCTTTCGAAAGGGCAGGTTGATCCGCCCTTCTATGGTTAAAACATTAAGGCTGACATATTCTCTTTTGGCATTTTTGTTTTATTTATTATGCCATGTGACTCTTAATAAATTAGATTGTTATAGTGTCCATGCTCTTTTGCAATCATATCTAACCGGCTGAACTCGGTATATTCACATCAATGGCTATCATTCTAATTTGCTATGCCAGGTGAAAACCTTAACTGGTCTAACTGGTTTAAGGAACAAATTTCCAGTTAATCGCAGTTGAATTACAGTTGGGGATCCATTGTTATCCAACTGGGATGAACTAGAAATTTGTTCCTTAAGCCAGTTAGAGGGATTTGCACCTATGTTCCACCAGCCAGCATTCTTGGTCTGTTCTTAAATCTAATTTATACATAAATGATCTCATGCATCAACTTAAGTTTGTTTTTTAGCTCAACTAATAAACTTGATATGTTTGAAATGGCTAACGGCTAGTGCACTGTAAAAACTACTTGAACTACCAAATAAACAGCCTAAAAATTGATGAAACTAAAATCGAAGGAATTTTATTTGCTCCTAAAAACAAACATGTTTCCCCAAGCCTCAATTTAAAAATTAAGAAGTCATGAAATAAACGTTGTGATACAGCATAAAATCCTAGGTGTATATTCTCAAGTCAGCTGACATGGGATAGTCATATTGAGCAGGTATCCAAAAAGCTCCTGTTGTAGGTATGCCCTCTTTCAGACCCAGAATCAAGTTTACCATGTCATATTCTGTTCCCACCTTAACTATTGCATGCTGGTATGGAAGGCAACTACTAAAAAAAAGACATCAGTGCACTTCTGCCTCTAGAAAAAAAAAAAGCCGTTTGTTTCATAAACAATGTACTGTCAAGCTTCAACAGAGCTAACCATTCAGCATCAAATTGTCTATCTATATTATTTCTTTATAATTTATTATTACCATCTTTTTATCATTTGCACTTTGATGATGAAAAATGTCAGCAATTTAATAACCCAATCAGGGGCAACATTGTTTTAATATTTTGTACCTGTGAAAAAGGGATGATTTGACATTGCCAAACTAATTACCTCCTTTAGTCTTTTAACTTGTACAGTGCTGGTTCTACTAAATAAACTGTATTTTTCCAATATCAACCTTGTGAGTGACAAAGTTTTGTGTTTAATATTTCTAGAGGGGCCTGTGTTTTCTATTTTACTGTGCATTGCATGGTACCTTGTTCACTGAACCTATAAATGTGAATTTCGTGTGCATTTTGCTATGTTATTTTAGGAATAGTAATGTTGCATATTGTCGGTACTTTGGTTCATCTTTCATTAATTGCATGCACTCAGAAAAGGCTGAATTTCTTCATTAGAAACTTCTTGTTTGAACTTTTGATAATTCTGTCACTGCAGCCTCCCTTACCTCGTCCTAAACTGTCTCTGCAGTTTTTTGTCCGAGAGTTCATAAATGAAATGTTCAGCATAAATTAGATGAATTGAATTAAAATAATTTGAATTACAGCTGGGCTTTTGAACGGGAAATCACTTCTTTCCAGCTGGAAACCATATATATTCCTGCAAGAATGACATAGTTTTCAGGCTGGATTATTGAACTGCCTATCCATCTGAAAAGTATTTTTGTTTCCAGATAGAAAATTTACATCTCCAGTCAAACAGCTAAACAATTTTTAGCTGGAGTGACTCCAACAAGTCATATAGTGACATATATATGATCCTGCACAACACTAAACAACATATACAACTCGGCGCACTCCCGTCGATACCATGCATGGAGCCAAGCATATAATAACTAGGCCATAATTAAGAGGTGCTATATAGTACTTGGTTTTATATGCTAGTGTACTGACTGTGTTTGTGTGATATTATGTAGATATGTTAACGAAATGCTTAATGTCAGACCATCAGGTGATTCATATGAGTGGGTGAAAATAAGTAGCCAGAGCCCTCTGCTTTATTGTTTATGTAAATAGAAAAAAAAAGGGTGCCCCACGGGGTAGTGATGAATGGGTAGTAAGCAAACCTTTCTAACAAAATACTATATCTGTGCATGTGCTCTGTTGCAGGCAGAATTTAACAGATTTAGTTGCAAAGTACTGTTAGTTAAAAATGTCTTCGCGGTAAGAGACAGGGAGAAAATTCTGCAACCCACTGCTTCAAGTATATTTTTATTATGTTGTTTTACAGTTATTATTGAAAAAGTGCATAACGATGTAGAGAAGACTATATCAAAGGGATTTTGCTTTGTAATGTTAAATAATGTTTATAATACAACATAATGATATTCTTTGATAATTTATAACAACATAATAATTATAACATTGAAAAGATCAGATAATTACTTATGTAACACAAACAATAATACAACTTACACAATAGTTTTATTATTCTAATGTTGCTACCAGCTGAAGAATTATTTGGCAATTGCTGATTTGCTTCTTGTTCATTGTTTATTGGCATAGATGAAGCATGTATCTATGAGCGGAAACAGGTCTTGTCATCACCTTTGCATGCGGTTCACTCTGCGGAGCAAGCACTTTACATTAACATGACCAACATATGTGCAGCAATCCCGTCCTTTGAGCTAAATTGTAGAATATATTTGTAGCAAAAGTTATAAATTTTCAACATGGATCTTTTTTATCACATTAACCAATGCCTATCACTGCTTTGCCGGCTTCCGCCCACGATGCAGCATGACAGCCAGTGAAGAGGATATCGGGTACTTTTTTGTAAAAAAATATCATAATGGGTGGGCTTTACAGCAACATAAGTTGACATGCAGAGAAGCCCCCTGTTTGTATACTGAAGACGTCCTTGCATTCCATCATTCTACAGTGTTCCTTTTTCTTTTCTCTTTCAAAAACAGCGTACCTGAAAAATCATTGAGATAGGGCAGTAAGTAAATATTTTCCAGCGCTGAAAAATTCGGCAGATATAATATGTGCCGCGTGATTATATAGTTCAACCCGCATGCATTAAATAAAGATTTTAGTTTTTTATTATTATTTTGCATGATCACCACAGCTCGTTTCGTAATATATTCAACCAGCTGTTACGCCCAAATGCGAGCACCCTGTTCTTTCCGTGGTACATATGTCTCACTTGTAATATATGTGGCACATATGATAACAGGCCGCGCGCACTACCGCGACCCTAGTGTGATTCGCATTTCATATAACCTAGAATTGCTTACACGGAAGCTCTACGGATAATATATAGCTACGCTTCGGCGTCGTTTGGTCGGATGTCCTGTTCACTGCAGTTCTCTGAGACACTCGAAGTTGTATACTATCTCGTGTATGGTGTTCTTGTGTCTCCCAGGCCGCGTCGTCTGCCATCTCAGCTGCAGCCATGGATGGTATAACAGAATCGGCAGGCGAAAACTAAAACACACCATCTATGCGGGTCTTTATAGAGCCTGAAATTTAATTTTTAAGTGCAATATTTTTATTTGCGGTTGCTTTCTTTTTCTTTTTTTGTCAACAAATGGTACAGTGCGGCACTGCTGCAAGCTTTCACTGCGGGACGTATTACAAATGGCGGCGCACTGTAGTTATAGAGGAAGGCTAGTCAAATGTGCTAGCCTCTATTACAGCATAGAGTTTCTTACTCTTACCTAGAGGGAAAGCTGTGCTGCCGTCTATGGGCGTTTACATGGAGTTTCCAAACGGCCAGTTCAGCCACCATGGGCGCTCAAAGCATCATGGGCCGGAGAGCTACCGAGTGCAGAACTACAACTTTTGGCCAAAACTAATGCAAAGATAAACGTTGTTCTACCGTAAATAATGCCCTAAGATTGAATATTGTGACTATAAATTGTAAAGAGAGAGAGAAACAGCATGTCAGTGTGATATTTATCAAATATAAGCGATGGCTCTTTCTCCTATTGGCTTAGTTTTGAGCAGCACAAATACCAATATTTCGCACTTAATATGCAAACTTTGAAATAAAAAAACGTTATAAAAATATTTATGGTTGCGCAATCACTTCAGGAAGTTTTTAGTGGCATTTCGGGAAACAGAAACCATTTATTGGCGACGTCTGCTTTTGAGCCTTCGCTACTATGGCTTTCGCGGTCTATGTACGCACCTTCAAATGATGATTATGACGAAAAAGAAACATCGCAGTAACGCCACTCCACGTACTCGAGAAAAACCGACTGTCCCGCAACAAGTAGCACACCGGCCCATGATTCTTAGCGCGCCCATGGTGGCTGAAGTGCAGCGCCCTCAGCTTTCCCTCTAGTTAGTGTAAGGAACTCTATGTATTACAGTGAACTAGAATATTGGGTAGTGTGCTCACTCCGCGGCGGCTCTACGGGGAGCGGAGGCCCCGCGTGTGTCGACAGGCGACTGCTTCGCGGCGCCGGCACCAGGTGACGCCACGGTAGACTTCACGGTAGGATTTTGCTCCGCCCGTCGCTGTCAGCCGGTTCAATTTGTCACTGCGTTGTGTGCATTTGTGGCTTCGTTGTTGCTCTGCTGTGCGCATGTTCTTTTGGCGCTTATCGGAGGTCACTTCAAGCGTTTGTTCAGTAAAGGCCAGTTCAGGCTCTTGTTTAAGCTCCCATCGAAAGTGAGTGTTGACTACACCACGTGCGTCGGTGTATGCATGTTCTGCCTGGAGATCAGAACTCTTTGTGCTTTTCTTTCGCACATGAGGGGGTAAGTGGACATGTGGCCTGTACTAACCGGTTAATTCACTGGGACAGACTGCTAATAATAATAATAATAACAATATTTATTTAGTATAGTTAGAACAACATACACATACGGAAGCGCCGAAGCCAGAAGCGGGCTTGTGCGGCGACAACCGGCAGCCGCTGCAATCTTCGCGCCACATCAGAACTCCATCAGAGGCAAAAAAAAAAAAAAAAAAGAAACATTTGGCACAACACACTATCAAAAATAAACTGACAACATCAGTACATATTATATGTCCTCTAACGCTTTAACAGCAACTCTCAATGTTTTGCGGGTGGTCAAAGAAAATACGTCGTCCAGTAGTTCGTTGAGGATGGCTGGAACATAATAGCGTCTTGTTGCTTTGCCGTAATGAATGCGGACTCTCGGTTTAAGATAACGAGGAACATGTCTCAACGGTACCGGTTTCGTGTTTTTGTGCCTGTATGCACTGCTCCAAAAATATTTTAGTACTACACTTTGTTTAAAAAGATTGTCAAAAGCAGGCAAACCGGCTGCTCTAAAGACACTGCTGGGCAAATTCTCCTGTGGCATGTAGAGGACGCTTGTAGCGATGTTTTTCAAACTCCTATTAACTCCATGTGAAAGAGCAGTTAAAAAAAAAACACATACCGTATCTTTGAACACTACCCCAGAGCATGGGCGATTAGTTTTCTGATAGAAAAAGGCATCATGGTTTTCAAATTAAACAACAAAGATGCAACACTTCTAAGTTTCTTACAAATGAGGGTCAACTGAGTACTCCATGTCAGATCACTGTATATGGGTACACCAAGATACGTAACCGACGGGACGCTAGATATAGGTTGACAAGAACACAAATAGCAATATGAGGGGTTTAAATATATAGAACCTACATTTGGTACATTTTTGTGCGGGCTACGAAAACAGACAAGTCGGGATTTGGTGCCATTTATTTGTATTAAGTTTGAGACAAACCAATGACTAAATTTAATAGCGCCTCCTGAAGGTTAGCCAAGGCACATGAAAACTTAGGTTTGCCTGATACTAGTAAAGGGTCATCGGCTTAAAGGAATATAGTGGTTGCTTCCACGTGGTCACATATATCATTCACATGTACCCGCACAACAAACTTACCGCGTCACTGCAGATAGGCCCAAACCAAATTATGCCGGCCCGTCGTCAAAACCATTGCTACGCGCCTGGATGCAATACTGGCTATGTGCATACTAAAGGTGGCCCAAAAATAGCCCTGCTAGGCGTTCCCAAAGATGACTTTTAAGGAAGCAGTGGGAGATCAACCTCCGTCACTCGGACAAGCGGCTGGATGAGAGCTGTGGAGCTGTGCTGTTTGTGAGCTTCATTTCGAACTTCGTTTCGTTCTACGGGGCTATGTTCATATTGTGAACGGGGGGAAAAGTCCGCATCCCTCGTGGGAAGCCAGCATTATATCCCCCGATGCCACACCGACGCTATTGCCGAATCTGCCGGTCTATCTTTCAAAAAATATACCGAAAGAAAGACAACAAAGGAAGAGGAAACCCACTGGTGTTGTAACTCATACGGGCCCTTGAAAACAAAATTTTCTAGTCTGCCCGATATACCCGTAACAACAGAAGAGTAGGAATCGGCCCCAAACGAACAGATTCTGAAAGTATTCTTGATATTTTGGAAGTGGTTAGAAATAGACTGCATAAAGAAGTTGGTTGCCCCGTTCACGCAGAAGGCCTATCTGAAGAAGTAATAAGGTTTTATTTAGTCACCGGACTGCACTTGTGAAAGGGGTTAATTAAAAAAAAAAGGCAGAAAAACGAGAACGGGCGAAACACCTCAAACTAAGCCATTGCTAACGTTGTTGTGAAGTGCTGGAGCAAGTGAAGGAAATAAGCGGCAAAATACGTGAACATAAATATACGCAGCGGTGACAAATCTGTTCATATGTTTCATAAAGCAGTGACTTTATGTCTCTCCAAATAAGTATGCAGTGTCTGAAAACCTTGTGGTGCGGCTCCCGTGCTGCGAAAAACGCGAATTGTAAATAATGCATCTTTTCTTTTACTTTGTCAGAATTACATGCATTCATTATACCTGTCATCTCCATGTCCTTTTTGTTTTTGTGTGCTGCAGCATGGGTGTTTGTGAATAAGCAGTTGTTGCGGCCGACACTCCTTCATTCCTCGTTTATCCCTGGCATGAATCCCAAGGTATTACTATTGACTTTAAGCATTAATGGAAAGAGTTGTATAACCCCCGAATATGCAGTGCATTATAATTTCTTTCCAGTGAAACAATGCAGGCTCGAGTGACATACACTACGTGAACGTCCCAACGAGCCAAGCGCATTGATTAACATTGTTTGAACATGTGCACAGCGCAGATATAAAGTTCAATTCAAGGTCCGCTTAACCATTTCAGCAAAACCCACGCAAATGTCGCGGTAATATTTCAATTTGTCGGCGCGGCTACTGCGACGCCGGCCGAGCGCGGCACTGGCTTTTACCCGTGGAGCGCGCGCGCTTCAAAGCACCTACCGTGGAGACGCGCGCAGCGCCACCGCCCACCGCCGCTCCCCGTCGACACCGGCAGGGACACCTCGAGCGGCGCTTGTGAGCACACTACCCAATATTCTAGTTCACTGTACCTCTATAGTGTCATGTCTCTTTCCAGGGACCATTACCACATTGAGAACACTTCCCGCATTGACTGTTTTGGTAAGGCTCTCTTAGCATTACTGAAAGTTATATAAAAAGAATTCACAGTGGATTTATTGCATCAGTCATTTATCGTAAAATTTGCGCGTAGATACTTTAATCATTTGTGCTCCCGGTTCCTTCACGTCGTTGGGATACAAGCGGGACAGTGTGTGTACTTGCGAGGTTTGTGTACAGTGCGAGTTGCTTACAGCCCCTTCGGTCACGTCTTCTTCAAGTGTGCAGTGCTGTACTTAAAGTAGTACGTAGTACATGTTAATTTGGTGCGGTAGCTACCCGTATAGCTACTCGCTGTTGCAGGATTTTTTTTTTTTTTTTATGTTGCTTTCCCGAGAACTGGCCTTCATATGTAAGTGCATCGTTGTTGCTTTCAGCTGTTTTAGGCACAGCCTGCCTGTATGCTAGCACACCGTTTGTTGTGTATGCTTCGCCCCTCTGTACCTGTGCACTGCAGAGAAGCAACAGGGCAGATGATCATCACTGTATTTTAGTTCATGTCATGGGCTGCCGGGACTTCATGTACTGCCTTGTTGTACATGCTTACATTTTAGTTAACTGTTAATTCGTAAAATATAAACAAAGGTTAACTTTTTTCATATAGCTGTAAATATTTCGTCATACTGTCTAGGATGCCAAATGAGTTGTTGAAATGTCAGGATGATGCTAGAAATATATTGATCCTTGTTTACCCTTTTGTGCTGTGCTACTACCACAAATTCTGAACAGAACCAGTCAATTCATTTTTTATTGCTGTCCAAAAGAACTTCAGTATACTTTCTTCATCAGTTTAAAAGCACTTCTGCTTTTGTTGCCTCATATATGTTCTGTTTTCACCCAGAACCTCTCCACCTTCCCCAGTACTTCAAGAAATAAAAGTAGTCACTGAGCCGAGCTTAATTGTCCTTTGCTACTTTCACTAGAAAAACATGACCCTGCTCGTCCATGTCATGGGCACGGTTAATGCAGACTTTGCAGAGCATGCTTTTCTTGTCTGCAATATTTGGGCATTTTCAAAACATATTCATCATTGCTCATAGCAGGCATGCCCATGTGGACTAAAATACTGACTCTTCTAGAAATGAGCCCCACCCTGGCTTATGTGTCATGACATCAACTGTAGTTGATGTTGGGACTTGAGTCACAGGTGCTGACTCTGTAACTACAAAAGGCCTCAATTCAACCGGGAAGGGCATTCTTACACATCTCTTGACTGTGGACCAGTGCACTTGTGCTATTTCGAAAACATGAAAAAATACAGATCAAAACAGGATTGGTGTGCTGGGTGTTTAAATGTACAGCAGTGGACAGTAGGTGCAGCAATTTCACAAGAGTCCATGTGCCTGGTACATTGTCACAAGAATGCACACAAAGAGACATATATATTACTTTGGTTGTTTTTATTCTAAAAGTCTTGTGAGCTTGAAAAATTCCTTTATTCCTTATACCTGCCAACTGCAAGAGGCATCCTCAAATAGTTGAAGACAAAGGCCATAGCATCAGACATACCTCACATCTTTATTTGCCCCATGCTTTTGCAGTAAATTTGAATTCGGCATAATTTTTTTGCTTTATCTTGGTTGTTGAAAAGTCCTACCTTTGTTAAGAAACGAAGGTGCCATTTAAAAGCACTTTATGAAGCAGAATGTATATAATAGGTCACAATCTTTTGACTCACAGGCACAAATAGCCCAAAGCTCAAGATGTATGTAAGGTGAGGATGGTCTTGTCTGCTTCCCTGAGAAACTTTGGCAGCTTCACAAGTTCCCCATTGTGCAGCTTAACTGCACACCTCAAGGCATGGGGTCCTTTGACCAACCATGCAGGTAACCTGCATGCAACAAGTGTGCTACGAAAGCTTTAGTAAAAGTTCACGAGGAATCTGTGCTTGGCTTACTGACTACTGCTGTCAAACCTTATAGGCCACAATGTCATGCAAAAGGTGCTGTCACAGATACCAAAGCCAAGGGAGTAAGTAGACGGGGCATTGCAACAAAAGCAAGCATTTCTGAAGAGTAACAAAATCATAGGAAGTGCCAGGCAACTCTACTCTTTGTTCTTGCAGAGAATCAGGTTCTGCCATTATGGTACTCTCGGTGGGGTGGCACAAAGAAAAAAATGGGGGAGAGTACTGCTCTTCATAAACATAATTCAAAAGAAAAAAAAAAAAAATTGTAACAATGAGAGTTTCACATGCTTACCAGGAAGGAGGCATTATATGAAAGTGTTCTTTCTGTCAGGGCCCGAAAGGGGCTATGGGATAGCTTTGTAGATGGTGCCCGCCTGCCACCGTCTCTCGCCTTCCTTCGCCATAGTCATTGCATACAGTGCATTAGGAGTGCACAGTAACTGTTCAAGCTTTGCAACCTGTCACCAAAGTTGCAAGATCACTTGACTGGGTGGCAGCAGTGCCCTCAGCACTGCATGGGCTAAGATGGCCTTAGAGCTTGGGTTTAAAGTTGCGGCTCCATACGCAGAATTCTATATGGGGTTTTATGGCGCATAAGCAACTGTGGCTATCACAAATGTCTTGGCTTTTGATTCATTATTGTCAAGTGAAGTAAACTTAGGGTGTTACAGCAGAGACATGGATGGAGTAAACTATAGTGTGTGCAAAGAAAAAAGTCAAGGCTTATATACCTATTTTTTTACTTTTACCCCGCCACAGTGGCTCGGTGGTTAAGATGCTCAACCACTGAACCAGGGTACAGTGGTTTGAGCCGTGGCAGCCGTGTTTGAATTGATGCAGAAAGCATAGCACCCGTGTACTGTGAACAGTCAGTACCTGTTAAAGAAGTTAAAGGTGATCGAAATGATCCAGAGCCCTCCCCTACAGTGTCGCTCATAGCCCAAGTTGGTCTGGAATGTATACAGCTGTTGTGCTTTTCGTCCGGTTCGATCATGAATTCAACCCATAAAGCTATTGATTAAAAAATGCAATTCCACTGGCTGCAAGGATGTTTTAATATTTAGACATAGTAGGTCAAAAAATATGACTGAATAAACATGTTTACTAAATGCTAAGTAATTTAACTGCATGTGTATGCAACATTCCCCATTTAGGCTCTTGGAACGTCCGATCACTGTTAAAAAGGAAGCTGATCAGTGTAGCGCCTTAACAAAGGAGCACTATTTAATTATTTTCATGGAAACCTGAAGTAAAAGCAGATAACCTTGTTGGTGGAAAGTAGTCCTAATAAATAGCGTCGCAGGTCAGTTCCAGCCCAAAATGGGGAGACTCGACTATTCCTCCAGTATGTGCGCTGAATAGAGCGCCTCTGCAACTCCAGCCAAGGAACAGGCCTACTGGTAGTCTACCAGATATGGTTCCCTCACCACCTTGGATACACAATGCAGTGCCTGCCTATAACGATCGTTTGTGTGTAGAAGTTGAGTGGTCTGGCTTACATTAGCTGTGTGCTTGTTCTGGTCTCACAGGAGAATGGCAAAGAAAGCGATCTTGCTCTCGACAATGCCGTAAGCTAACCGGTCAAGTGAATTGGTAAATGAGAACATAGATGTCATTTGCCCCGTGCAAACATCTTTAGCTATTTCTGTCTGCTCGTACAAAATCGTGACTGCGACACGTGATCCGACACTATTTCCTCAGGGTAATCCTCGTGAACAAATGTACCTAGAAGCAATTCTTAAACTGTGGCAGTTGTGAAAGAAGCCTCTGGCCATTTACTGTAATAGTCAATGAGTGTTATTGCAAAGCGACAGTTACTAGGAGCTTGGTCGAAACGCCCCACGATGTCAATAGCAGGCTTATCCCAAAGCTTGCCTGGCAAAGCAACAGGTTGCAGAGGAACAGTAGAGACCTGAACAATAGCAGCACTGCTGGAAGAATCATCTTCGACTTTCTGCGCTTCACTGGAACGATCAGACGACTTGCAGACAGATTCCAAATAGCCCACTTCGCCGCACCGACGACACTTTCGTTTGCGAGCTTGCCACGTGGAGTCGTTCGCCAAGTGGGCAGGAGAACCGCGGCGATAGCGCGAACACTCCGGAAGTGCAGATGAAGATTTACATAGGTGGCAACTGCATTTGATGCAAGGGACCTGAAGGACCCGTTCTGATGTGCACTCGCATCCCACGCGCTGTACTGGTGCGACCTCTTCCGATAGCTCCTTTGCTTCACAGGAAGCTTGCTGGCACTGTCTAGCGCGACAGAGTCAAGAAGGAGATGGCGTTCACTGAAATAGTGACTAATGGTCTTCACCCTGATGATGTCCGCGAAGCTCCCAAAACCGCAGTCGCCGACAAGGCTGCGAAGAGCACCGATGTACTCATATGCTATCTCTCCGGCAGTTTGTACTCTGCAGTGAAAACGGTGGCGTGCGGCGATCACATTTACGGAAGATTTGCAATGCGTCGCCAGTATAAAGATAGCATCGTCACCGGAGTGTGAGGCAGCAGCGGTAGGTGCTGAAGGGGACGACGGCGACAATGATAGAAAATGTGGAGGTATCTAGTGGAGGCACCAGACGCCAGCCTCCATTACTCCCACGGAAGGGCGGAGGCGGCTGAAGACCTGAAAAGCTCATGATGGACGGTCAGCAGTCTACGCCGAGGTCTTGGATTAAGCTAACATCATCGTCGCCAAAATATGTAGTATCTTACACGAGACAGGAACGCAGCAATTGACTTTTTCTCGCTGCGCGCGTGCAACACTTCGCCTTTACCGCACAACTCACAACACAAAATAACTCATGCGTACCAATAGCAATAATTAACACCGCCGCAACAAAATTAACACCTTTAAAGCTATGACGAGCAAATATCACACAGATGAAACGCTACTCGGCTGAACACTTGCAGAGCGCCATTTTAAACGGAAGCACGCATCCACTGACGTCATCATGCGCGGGTCACGTGAGTGTGACGTATTTCCGTGCGTGGCAGCAGGAGAAACGTGTGTGGGGTCTGCTGCTGCCACGGGCGTGTCTCCAGCCTCGGCCAATAACTTTTTGCAACAAAACTCTTGAAATACAGCGCAGTTTTGGCCAAGCTAAACTTAATTTGTTATTAGAGATAAATAAGTTTATAAAGTTTTTTAAACCTTCTGCAAAACAACTCTGCCCGCCTCGTCTGCTTTGATTAGCAGACGACACAGACGATGTGAACATCCGACTTCTTCTGATCGAATGAGGCAAGTACGACAAACACAAAGTTTAGCGAGCCCTCTTTGAAGGATTTTATTGCAGCAAAACACGACGAGGAGGTGTTGGCGGCGCGCTGCATGCATGCGCATGACTGGAAGCGATACCGCGCTGCTCTTTTACCGGGAATGTGTATTCCGAGTGCGTGAAGAACAGTCGTGCACGGATAGTGACAAGAGCTGGCTGCTGGGGCACATCCGGAAGATTCCAGTCCAGCCCATTTTGACATGCATTTCTCATATTCCATGATACTTGTGCGGTTGAGCCGTGCCAGCCATACGTGACGTCGCATCTCGGTGAGGTATCTCGTTCGAGTGGAGTTGTTCGTGTGTACTTCCGGAACCTTAAAATGCCGAGGTCGTTCGCGCAGCTCTTCAGCTTCCTTTGTTTACATTATGCACGCGTCTATTACAGCTAGTCTACGATAGCTCAAAAAACAACATATTGCTGCGGATGCCACTGTAGAACCGCACGACAGCAGTTGATACGTACGTTCGCCCTGTTCGTTCCGTGGACACAAAAATGGCCGACTGCTCCTCAATTACCCACAATGCACCACGCACAGTGCGTCAGTGAATACCCCCTATAATCAGGAGGTTTTATTGCCTTCCTCGCAGCTTCAACCGATGGAGCGGCTCAGCCCATAGAAAATGTCGGGCTTCTTTCGGAAAACTGTTGGAAGGTAAGTGGCACTCATCTGTACAGACCATACGTGGTAGTGCTGCAATACATGAGTATATCTGCGGACTGATAAAGGGGGGTTGCTGGCCAGCTGAGAGATGGTTTAAACGTGAGTTGGCCCTGTGCGGAATGAGCCTCGAAGTGCAACAAGCCTACTGCACAGCATGAAATGGCTACAAAAGTATGGTTATATACATGACCGAATTCCTGTGCTTATTTGCTCAGACCTTCCACTGTCAAGTACTCACTTATTTCGGTGTATGCAGCAATGAGGGTGACCTCAATACTCCTCAGCTAGCATAGGTTCATGCCTGTGACAATATCTCTCTTTTTACTGCCGAAATAACTGCATTGGTGGAACTCACTGAGCTTGTTTATATAGATTTAACACTTTGGATGCATGTTGCTACCGCAGAGTTCCCTAATATATATATCTTTTGCCTGCTCCAACATAAACAGTTGGCAGTGCTTGGCTTCAAGCTGCTGCCAAGGCCATTGACAGCTTATTTGAAAACAGAGCAATAATTAATCTGAGCTAGCATGTTTTGTGGGAGAGTGAGGCACCATTGCCAGTACCTCGTAATCCTGTCAAAGAGCTTGGCAGTTGCTGCTATAAGCACTCTCCATTGCAGTTCCATGCAAGCCGCAGCATATTGGGCACTTACTGCACAAGTGATTTAACTTAGATTCTCTTTGTTGCTATTTCAGTGCTTTGTAAGTGTTCTAAATATTTGTATTTGTGCTAGCATTGACAGCCAGTCTCATTACTACCTTTTTCCTTCTGCAGCAGGCACTCTCACTTGCTTTACTCGAACCAAATTCTATTGTGAGTGAGTCTGCTGAATTTATGCAAACTAAATGTAATTGCAGTATTACTCTCATTTATTTACATTTGCAGAGGCAACGAATTCTTGGTGGCGACGAACGAGTTCCCTCCGCCAGTTCGATTACACCGCCACCTCAGTAGTGCAGTGAGCTGCGACTGGCGTGACCAAATGGATACTCTCACTGCTTCCACAGGTTTAGAGCGTGCTCCCAAATAAGTTTAAAACACCTTGCTTGCAATGTATTTAATCTTGTGTAATATTGTCACCCTTGAATTTGCTGATATGCTATTATTTGAAAATAATTCTGGGTGGTTTGGAACACATGATTTGCAGTGGGGGGAGGTGGGAAGCACAAATGTGTGACTGCAATTTTTTGCCAGTCTAGCTTCTAGCCTTGCGAATTAAAGTAACAGATTAATACCTGAACAGGCCTGACATTTATTGGAGAGATGTCATATAGAAGAAAACTTGATCCCTTGTGGAGGTAACACAGCTGTGGTTCTCCGAGAAAAAGTTATCCGTGTGTGATGGTGTCTAAAACATGGCATTGTCTTAGGTAACTTGGCATGGAATCAGCCACTTGTACTCTCTTGACAGCATCTATTGTACTATGTGCTAGGTGACATGCCTTCAGGGATGAGGGTAGATGGAGAATACCTCAGTGATCTGCAATTTGCTGATGACATTGCCCTGAAGCAGTCACAGCAGCAGCTGAAGCAGTCAGGATGACGGGCAGTAATGTGAGCAGGTTGTACGTCATGCTGGTCATGGAGGAAGTAAAAAAGCCTTAGAAAAAATGCAAAGGGGTAAATCGGCTGGTATGGATAGGCAACCGCAGATCTTTGAAGAGTGGTAGGGAGATTGTGCTAGAAAAACTGCTTGCTTTGTGTGTGTAGTGCCTCACGACCTCAAGTGTATTGAAATCTTGGAAGGATCCTAACAGTACCACAATCTATAAGAAAGGGGCTGTCAAGCACTTTCAAACATAAACTGATCGGGTTATTGTCCATTGCCTACAAGATAATAGAATTGGGAAAATCTTGGACTTTCTATCAGCTGAAGGAGCAGCTGGCTTTCGTAAGGGCTGCCATGTTTTTTAATGTGTCTGCCCTGCCGCTGTTGTGTGCTGGATTGTAGCCTACATCCACATCGGATAGGAGGCTGTGCAAACAAACTGCTCTTTACAGAAGGGACATAATTTGAACTGCCCATATCATACAATGCAGCAGCAGTAGTGAAAAGTGCTCCACAAGAAGTGACTTACTTTAGAATAGTTGCTTTATTGCGGTAGCGTAAAAGGCGTCACCCTTGAGAAAAATCACGACCATGCCTTTGGCAGGTGACATGGCCATGCACTGATTGGTTGTCTGGTTCTGCGATGTCATGAGGCCACATGATATGGCCGAACTGGCTGGAGCTCATATTGTGGAAAAGCAAAAAAGAGACAAAGGATCGAGAAAAGAGAGGACGACGCTATCTGGAGCTGCTAACTCAGGCAGCTCCTTTGAGGTGAGAGGTTGAGGTGGAATAGAACCATCCGAGACCCTTGGATCTAGTATCAGACATGCTACTCCATGTTCATACAGCTTTGTTAAAACAGAGCTTTATACCCATGTTGGGTGGTCTTAGGCACAATGTGGTAGATTATGGTTGTATGCTGATGATTGTGTGTGAGATAATACCGGCACAAATTAAGGGATTAGGGCTTATACCTTTCAGGACTGCTTTAAGCCAATCGTTCATATATGAATGATCGTTCTCACACACTGGCAGACGTAAATTTATGTATTTGGAACATGTAGCCCCATTTAGGCAGATAGTATGACAAAAGTAATTATAGTAATTAGTTCACAGGAATGGAAAAGGCACAGAATCTGTCACTTGTTTCTGTGGGCACCTGAACTGTGCCGTAAGGGAAGGGAGGAGGGAGTCAAAGTGGAAAGACAGAAATTGGTGCCGTAGTGGTCTATGGAGTAATTTTGACCACCTAGGGATCTTTAACACGCGCTGACATCACAAAGCACACGGGTGCCACTTCGTTTGCATCGAAAGGAGCCGTCAGCGATCGGGTTTGGACATGGGTACTCCGGCACAGTAATCTAGCATCTTAACCACTGCACTACCGCAGTGGGGCTATTGTGACAACCATAGTTTCTGTTTGTGTGCAGCTTGTTTATTTATTTTTTTTTTTTTTTTTGTTCTTTCTGGCACAGTGTGACATTTAAAAAATTATTTGAAATAAAGAGGTCTTTGGCGCCATTCACACGATTCTGCTGCTTCTACTATAGTTTTCTGTTTATGAGAGTAGTAGCGAAGTCTCTTGAAGACAATTTTACTGGCTCTCAGTTCAGCTCAGATGATGAATCAGTCAAATGTCAGCCTCGGACTTCAGCTAGTGGCCAAGAAAAGCTTAGTTTCAATCTCTGATCACACTTGGTCAGTTACACATGCTCATTTTGTGTTCCCACTGTTCTGTTTCCATTCGCTGGGTTTCAGCAGTAATGAAAGCTTGGTACTACTTGATATGGCTTCTCCAGAACTTCAAGTGTGGAACTTCTTCAAGCAAATTCAGTGGAGTTTGAACACCAAGCTTCTATTGCAGATTTTCAAATTTAATGGCAAACTCTCCCACCTTCTGGAAAACATGTCACCAAATAATTCAGTCATAAATCCTGAAAGGTTTGGAAATGCCAATACTATAAACTGTAAAATGAGTAGAACAAGGCCAAGCATAAAAATGGGTGTTTTCAGCAACTTAGCTATATTTCTGAGAGAACAGCACACCTTCAAAATGAACTTCAGAACCTAAACTAGTAATAAAAGAGGCAGTGTAGCATAATTTTAGTATTCTAAATTATTTTTCTTGCTGTCTTATTTTGATATTCATGCCCCCTTTTCTTTCACTTTTTGGATTTTTTCTGCAAATTTCGGAGAAAAAGTTTTTTATGCTATGTATAAACCAAAACAAAAGCATGGGCATTTATTTAATTGAGCATCTAAATACCTGCATTTTAGTATTATCTAATAGCAAGATTGTGTAAATATGTCATTTAATAAACAAATTACATGGTGCTGAAGGAGTTGAGGCAAAAAAAAAAGCTTCATTTGCAAGCTGTAGTTTAAGAAATGACCATTTTTCTGCCTTTTGTATATCCTCAAGATTTTATTACAATTTCTTGATTTTATATTCATGTTTGACAATACTTTGTGAATATTTTACCCAGTGCTGAGAATTTATCTTATGTATTATGCTTATATTCATAATATTCACGTGTCTAGAGGGCATTTAAATAGCTGTATTTTAATTGGCTCATGTGCGTCATGTACAGAAAGTGCGATCAGAAATTGTCATCAAGAAACGTCCTTCATTCTGGAACTTGCGTGTGAAGAGCTCTGGCAGGTGCGTGCTCTGTTGCCGCGTTGCAGAGAGGAGGAAAGGAGGCATCCTGGCTGTGCAAACTGCTGCAGAGAGGTGACAAAGAGGGTAATGGCAACCCCATGCATACGCGGGCCACTTATGCGCTTATTCACAGGACCTCGGAGGATGGGCGTGTGGTATTCGATCTGTCATTTGACGTGCGTAACTATAAGGCGGCATTCCCTGCACCGTACTTATTAGTCACATATTCTAATTCTGGTGCCGGGTTGTGTTCGCCTTAGCGATCTTAGAGCTCTTAAGCACTTCCTACATTTTTTTTTTTTTTTTTTTTTTGTAGGTTGCAGCAAAGTTCTTTAAAGACTTCATTTATAAAATAGCAAGGTGCATGTATGCGATCAAGGATTTTTGAGGGAAGCTGTAAATGGGAGCTGTTGACGCTACCATGCTATACTCTTAAAGACAGATCTCAAGTGTCTCCTAAATTTTTATAACAAAACGAACATCCGCACAGTGTTTGCTGGAGATGCTTACAACCCTGCTGTCCTGTCCGAAGACAGGGGTACATGCATTACTGCCCGCCATATGCAAGGCCAGCCACAATTAAACATTCGTTACCAGAGTAACATGATTGCCTGGCTTTTTTGTGTGTTCACTTCCTTAGCATACTGTAGCATAGTCATAGTAGTGTGCACCTTTCCAATAAGTGGTCACGGGGTGTCACCATATTACCTGCTGGACTGCTTTGTGCATTTGGTGCTAGCACAGTGGAAGCAGAGCCAGTTTGCAGCAGTCCAGATAGGAGGAGCGAACAATATGGTGGCACCGAGTAACTTATTGGAAAGGTGTATATAGATTGCTTGTTTCTGCAAGATGCGAGTTAAACTGCTCTCATACGAACAGTTTCGATCCTCATTGAACTGGATCTACATTCAACTCATTGTAGATCGAGGTTGTCACACGGCAACTGTCAAGTGCAGTTGAGCTCGAGCCTGCTTGACTCAAGGTTGCTTCCTCAATCGCTCTTGAGATTTCAAGCACACTCAAAAGCGGTCATTGACACCCTCGTCATCAACGAGCTCTAAAACTTGAAAAACGAATAAATGCAATAGAACTGCACATAATAACACATAAATGTATTAAAAGGCATGATAGAACATTCATAGAACGGCTAATTTTATAATATTGACACCGTAGTCTACTGCCAGTGGAAGCTAAGGTGGCGTTCTCTTCGACTGCGTCAGTGTGGAAACTGTGGAGTGGAAGAGAAACTGCACTGTAGCACTTGACCGCTGGGAAGATAGGTTAGATGACCTGAGGCGCCAAAAGCGGAATGCTGCTGTGTACACTGAAATCGTGCAATCATTACCCCAATCTTAAATTTCCTTTTGAGACTCATTGCGACTGACAGCAGACGACGGACCACGTAGGAAATTTCTCAATGCTGACTGAAAACGCTCATGTAGTACCGGATGCTTCAATCCTTCTTGAAAGCCTGAATGCAGATTGAGTTCAATGAGGATCGGAAGTGTTTGTGTGACAGAGGGATTAGTGTAGCGCTTAAGCTTTGTGTTAGCTGGTGTGCACAAGTTGGGTGGCCAAGCTGTGTTAAATGGTCTTACAATGCATATTTAGAAAACAAAACAGGGCACCCCAAACGGTTTATTCAACTTCTCAGATTATTTGGCATTACACACATTGTCTTGAAAGCAGTCCACAATATGGCCAGCACAACTTATGTCCTTGCTTATTTCAGATTGTTCATTTAAGAGAGCTAACATATTCAAGGGCTACTGACCAAGCTGACATTTTAACCAAGCCCGATAAGGCGTTGGACATGGTCTCTGCGAAATACTGCAGCGATGCACACACTGGAAAGCAACAAAATGCAAACCAAAGCTCTCATGGTCCTTTTAAAACAGCCAAACCTTCTCATCCTTTGCGCTGGCCATCGAACTTTGTCGATGAGGTACCCACAGATACTGCATCCATTGGTTTCTCTCTGACTGATGGGCGAGGGGTGTCACTTGGTCTGCTGATGTCACGCACTTTTTTGTCTTGCATTTCGTTTTCACTCATGCATACACTCACACAAGAAAGAAGGCTTTTAGTTTCTTGCCCTTGTCTATGCATGCTTCAGCGTGTTCTGTGCACTGTGCTATTCATACACCAACAGCTGGACTCAAGTGGCAGCGGCGCGCACTTTCATACAGCCTGCGCATTCGCCGCAGATATAATGGCAGCTCTTCTAAGCAAGCAGTGCTCTCTTCCCCGTGAAGTTAGTGCAGGATTTACCCAACCCTGGCCACTCGCTTCTGTGGCGGCGCCCGGTGCGCACCTGCGTTCGCGCCTTCAAGCGTTCAAGTGTTCAGTTTACGGAGTGAGCGAAATACTTAGAGAAATTATATAGTCTCAATTTTGTGTGCGCAAAAGCGGTGCAGTGTAGGCTCAGGCAACAGTATTATTTTGATCGTAGTAATACTTACTTTGTCTTATTTCTTACAGTGCGCAACATGTGCTAATTACCGTCTGAATACAACAGTGATTTGGGTTATCAGTCTGCAGTAAGGCAAGTAGCAGCATACTATTGTAAGGTCAGTCCCATTATGCTGCACAGAAGCTGATTTTTTTCTTCCTGCTGTAACTTTGCTTCCTTGATGATATGAGGGGAACTGTCAAAAATGCATTGACATGGCTACAGGAGCACAGAATTTATCACATGAAAATTTTCGGCCTCTCGGGCCTGTTCTGCCAGGCCTGTTACAATTAGTGGCCGAGCAAGGAGGAGTACCTGTTTTGCCTACGTGCATTATTTCAAATGATATGCCAGTGTGACGGCATCTTTTCGCTTTTGGGCACATTTCTGTCTGCTTCTGCACATGTACTAAAATTTCGGGCACCTTCACGTGTCTGCAAGTCAGGCTGGTCGTTGACCTGTTTTAAGTTGTTAGTGCAAATTAAAAAAAAAGGTAACCTGCTCTTATTGCACTTTTTGTGCACTTTGAACAGCGCATTCACTGTAACTGCTTTTCCTGTTCCGAGGCGTGCGCAGCATCACCTCGAAATAACAGGAGACATTCATCACCATCCTCATATAAGGATAGGATAGTAGGAAAGCCTTCCGACCCTTGTCTTTGCCTGCCACCTATGTTGCTAAACTCTGCGGCTAGTTTGTAACGAAGCTAATTTCATGACAGTTGAGCTTCTCGGCCGCAGTGTGCTTTTGGTATTTCCTTCGGTCCGGACCCATACGTATGTTTTCTGCCACGCATTTGAACTTTATTTCCTCTGAACGACGTGCCCACGCCTGCAAGTTTGAAAAACTTGCAGTGTTTCCTTTCATCAATTTCCGAGTGATGGAGAACTCTGTTCCAATAATTTAGCTATATTTTATGCGAGTTTTTCCCTGGTTTTGGCTCTTCGGCAAGATGCTGATACACAGCCAGAGCCTGTAAGGATGGCTCACGGCCGGCACACCTATCATATATAACTCTCAGTACAGCGGCAAAAATCACTGCAGGTCGCTCTGAACGCTCAAGTTCATGACATCTCGTTGGCAAGAATCACAACCGGGTGAAAGTGCAGGCTTGGCCAGCCTCCGCTTTTATTTTTTTTCCAGCTTGTTGCACACCAAATGACGGCATCACTGAGTAGACGCGTCAATGCCACACAGTGCCACGATTTCGCAGCTGTAGCAGACAGGAAGCACCCTCCATGCATAGGTCGTAAAGAGCGCACCGTCGCCACTCGAATCCAGCCATGGTACACCGTGCAGAACCATAATACAGAAAACACAGAACATCCATACATGCACGGGCTTGGTTTCCTGTTCCAATAATTTAGCTATATTTTATGCGAGTTTTTCCCTGGTTTTGGCTCTTCGGCAAGATGCTGATACACAGCCAGAGCCTGTAAGGATGGCTCATGGCCGGCACACCTATCATCTATAACTCTCAGTACAACGGCAAAAATCACTGCAGGTCGCTCTGAACGCTCAAGTTCATGACATCTCGTTGGCAAGAATCACAACTGGGTGAAAGTGCAGGCTTGGCCAGCCTCCGCTTTTTTTTTTTTTTTTTTTTTTTTTTTTTTTCCAGCTTGTTGCACACCAAATGACGGCATCACTGAGTAGACGCGTCGATGCCACACAGTGCCACGATTTGGCAGCTGTAGCAGACAGGAAGCACCCTCCATGCATAGGTCATAAATCCAGCCATGGTACACCGTGCATAACCATGAATACAGAAAACACAGAACATCCATACATGCACGGGCTTGGTTTCCTAAGAAAGGCCAGAGGCCTCGCACCTATGCTTCGGCCACCCATTGAGCTCAGCCTCTCCCCCTCCTCCTCCTTATTGGCATTGTAGCTGGATGAGCCAAAGCTCACTTCTCAACCTTCAAACAAAGGTCACTGGTGGTGCTTGGGTAGCAGAAAGCAAGAAAAAAAAAAAGCTGAGGCGGTAGCGTTTTGATGGAAAGCAGAAAGCAAGGCACCCGTGTTTGTGCAATGTCAGTGCACCTTAAAGAAAGAACTCCAGGTGGTCGGAATTATCGGGGCCCTTCACTATGGCGTCTCTCATACCTGAGTCGTTTTTGGACGTTAAACCCCACAAACCAACCAGCAAGAAAAAAAAAGAATGCCTGTAAAAGTCGGGGCCATAATGACTGCAGTTGATGCGTTCTCGTAGCTGTTTTTACCCAGCACAGGGCAGCGTTTTCATTTTGTTGACCGAACCAACATGGCGGGCATAGTTTCTCAAAGCACTAAGAGATGGCGCTCCGCATTTCGCGTATTTAGGGAGCCTACATGTACCAGCCCTACGCGTATTGTCTCTTGTGGAGGCTAGTCAACCAGGGAGGAGGGAGAGAGACTTTGGTGATGGAAGGGAAGGAGAGAAACATACCGGTTTTGATGGTTGTAGCTCTGTTATTAACGAGTCTGCTGCAAAAGTATTTTTGGCCATCGCGCATTCTGAAGGCGCTGCCTCATAGACAGCAGGTTTGAACACATTTTCAAATCTAGGGTGGTTCATAAACAAGTTGTTTATGGAATCGCACCTGAAAATGAAAGGAATGATTGAAGCAGGAGAAATGATAGCACCTTAAAATAGAAACAAAAGGTGGATGGGTTTTAAGATGCTTTGTAGCTGTTTTCCACTTGCCCAAAGGCAGTGCAGAGTTTTGGCCGGTGTGCAATGAGCAGTTGGGCGCATGGTTTTGCTGATGGCATGGCAGCTGCATGCTGGTTGGTGACATTTTATACACAAGGTCTTGTAGACTTTGTGTCTAGTTGGAAAAAAAGAGGATTGTAGCAAATGAGCATTTATGCTGAAATAATTTTGTGAGCAGCTTCAAAGAGCAGCCTTGTTTGAAAAATGGCTGCTTTTCATGAAAACATGGCATTAGATTTTTGCTTTTCTAGATGGGGTTTTAAATTTTGTTTTGATGGTTTCTTGCAATCTTTTGCTTGTTCTTCACGACAGATGTATTTACTTCATAGCTTGCAATAAAATGCTTCCATTGCGAATAAGCATTCCTTGTGTGTCGTGCTCTTTGGTCTCATTATTTTGAACTGTAGTAGCCATGACAATCGGAAAACATTTGGGAGAACAGCATTGCATCATGTCTACATTATATTCCTGTAGAAAAAGAGAACGGGCATTGCAGTTGATGTCGATGAGACTGAAATCGACATTTGTTTCAGCTAAACTGTTTCCTCGATTTCGAATCTGGTTTGGGCTATTGCATGTCTAAGGCCCCAGCCAAATATTGCCCACTGCCTCAATAACAGCACATGCTCAAGGACCTAAAGAAACTACAAGATGAAAGTTTATTTTTCAACCCTTTGTGATGAGAGCAACTTTACAACAGGTAGAGGTATTGACATGGCACACAGGGATCGGGAATGCCAAAACCTAATGCGGTCTATGAAAGACGGCAAGCATGGGAAAGAGCTAATTAATTTTGACTGCTTGGTGTCTTTTTATATGCACTGACGTTGTATAGCCCACAGGTGTCTTTACATCATGCCTCTGCCGAAATGTAGCCATGTATTTAATCTTAAAACCTTAGGATTAGCAGTCGAATGCATAGCCACAAAGTCACTGCTGCACATATGTAGGAAGGTTTCGGACGTAGGAAGGGAGTAATGTTTTTAAGCCAGGTTGAATCTGAACCATGAGAAACATTTCCCCAAGAGCAAAAAGAGGTGAATGTAAATTTGGAAGGTGCTGTACATATAATGTAATAAAAGGCAGCTTGCTATCATGTGATCATTTGAAAGGCTGAAAAGTGGATATTAAAGCATTAGTTTAAAATATACCTAAGCAAAGGACAGTGCAGCAGGTTATAGAAAGTAAAATAATTTGGAAAACCTTCACAAACACAGATGTGGATTAAAGTACAGTTTCAAGGTAATCATAACAAGGAAGTAGTAATCAGCTATTATTGAAATGAGCAGGCCCTATTTGCCCTGGGCAGGTGGCGTCCTTGGTCCAAAAAGGTGAGGGCATAAGCAGGTCCTCATCTGATGGTTTGTGTGGGTGGTACTTCTATGCTGCCGCAACACCATACCATATGACACAGAGTGCTGGGCATCTTGCAGTAGAGTACCTGCAGTTGAGATTGCAGCACATGGTGCACATCTTTGAGTATGAAGATGCAGAAAACTGAAAAGAAGCATTAGAGAGGGACATGTGATCCAGGAAATAGGGCTTTTCAGCTAATCGATTAGGTTTCGAGGGAGTGAAACAAGTAAGGGATACCAGACACTGGGATGAAGAGATAATGTCGGCAAATGAGCCAAGGTTAGCGGCTGCAGCTAACGCATGAAGCAGCGATGATTGCAGACCATTAATTCCCTTCAACATACCTAATGCAGGCAGTGATGATGAATCAATACTGTGTTTCCAATTTATGAAATAACTATAGATATGTAACTGCACTGTGGGAAGCCCACTTAGCCTCTTGATTTTTCTTCCAAGTTTTTGTTATGAATGGACGGAGTGAAAATGCGCAAAGGAAATAAATGCCAGACTAGGAATAAGTGTAGTCCTTCATTGAATGGCTCTAGTGTCGCATTGCTGAACTGTGGTTTAAAAGTTACTTATGGCGAGATAAATGAGTCATACAGCCTCTGGGAGGCTTGCAGAGAGAGCTGAACTGAGAAGAGAGAACTCGAGAGAACAGCAGAGACTTGTGCGAGCACCGTACAACCAGCCGGTTCAAATGACGCGCCGTTGCAACGGTTGAGTGACAGCGCTGCAGGTGGCGAAAACGTCCAATACCAACAAAAATTAATTCAGTAAAAGGAAACCTTTAGATGATTAAAATTGGCACTTGTAGTTTATGCGTCACCACCTCCTTTGTTTAACTGAAACTGTATAGTTTCATTTGCAACAATTTTAGATACGATGGTGCGTGCGCCATTATCATCATCATCGCCCCCTCCGCTAAATTATTTTGAGTTGCGGCGCGTTACATGAAACGTTTTAAAAAAAAAATGTTTGACGCGTTATTGACTCTAGTTATTCTCCTTCCAGTGCTTTGCGGACCCTGTGTTGCGCTTTATCTATTTGTTGTTAATGCTAACGAACCATAAAACGGCTGTGTTCTGTGTTTATACAGCACAGGCGACGCACTTCGCACGGTGAGCATCACTTTGGTAAGTCGAATAGAAAGCCAGCTGATTGCTCTTTGGAAGGAAATGAGTTAATATATTGATTTGTGGAACATTAACGTACTCGAGTGCCATGTTGGTAAGCATGGTGCCTGCGCTAGAACCGCGATTCTTCCGCGAATCGCTGTGTGAAATTAGCTGGGAACGATTTGTTTCGGGACGTTTAACTGTGAACATTGCAGCAAGGTCACTTTCTTGCTGCACTTGAGGTTGTCTGAGAGAAGTTCTGAGCTTGCCTGCGCAGAACTAAATAAAGCGCTCCGCTGAAAGTGTTGTGACAACAGAGACATCGAAGGCTTACGTTTGTGTCAGAAGTGCTTTGAATTAATTTTTAGTGTGAATGTGAGGCATGTAGCTTTCCCCTAGCAGTCGTAAGATCACCGAGGCCAACGTCAGTTTTGCACTTGCATCGGACGCGCCTTTTCAGCACATGCTGCATGTATGCGCCTGTTGTTGCTTTTATGTATGATGACTGTGGTAGTAGTTTGCAGACTAGCTGAATATAGAACTGTGTCTCAAGTGTGTTGACCGCTTCTTAATAGTGTGTAATGTTGATTTACTAGAAATTAAGCTTCGCTTTTTTTTTTTTTTTTTTTTTTTTTTTTTTTTTGGCAAATGATAAGGGCCTAACACGCTGTCCGTCAGTCCCGAGACGAGTGGTACGCTGTACAGCAAAGTAAATGTACTGCATTACAGAACGGGGTCACGTACTCGTTAGCTATGATTTTTATTTTTATAACTGTAGTGCACAACGTAGATGTAATGTGCGATCGCTTGGTTCTTTCCTAGTGTATTCTTGTAAAACAAATAAACTGGTCAGAACAGCATAGAGATGTGGCTTTAGGGAATGCATCGAAACAGGCTTACCAAATGGCTTGCCTCTGTTCTCATTCTTGCTCAGATCCAAAGGCAGTAAATTTCATTTATCAACTTAATTTTTTTGTAATTTCAGTGTTTGACTTTACAGTAGTTGTCTGCATGTTAGGTAATCTTCCCAAGTATAGATGACTTGCAGCACTGTTACATTCTTGGTGGACCAGAGCCATGAACGAACCCTGTTTGCCTGCCTAGCCTGCTACTAGCTACCTGCCCCATGGAAGATACATATACCTGATTTACTATCATGGAGTATGTGCGACAGCCACCTGATAGCTCGCAGCTGCAGCCATGTTTTTATGTTCTACACCTGTGCACTGCAGTGTAACGCTCTATCACGCATTTTAAAAAGGACAGTATTTAATGGCTACATTTTCATCTACAATAATCTGTCACGGTTCCATCCACCAAGGCTGCACTACATTCATAGGTGCCCTAGTGAGGCTCAGAGGAGTTTTGAAAATTCTTGTGCAGTATTGTTGAATTATTACTTACAAAATATTGTCCAGTGAACCAGTTTTAACTGTGAATGTATTTATTTTTTCTAAATTACTACCCACGCAATGTTGTTATTACGGCATTGTGAATGCACAAGATTGTTAGTCTGCTAGAGTTTCCAGTTTGTACAACCCATAGCCATTTAAACAAGAATTGCAATGGTGGCGCTGAAGGGCAGCACTTATCTGCGAGATGGCTGATGCATTGTGAGGGCACCAGACATTCCCCTCATCATCTGCGGCGACTGTCATCGATACTACGAAATCACAGTGGTTGCCAGTGTTCACGTGCGAACTGCTCGGGGTCGCAGTCAACAATTTCAAGCCACTACAAAAAGTGTTAATTGCATTGATTACATCTTTGCATTACAGCCGATGTATCCAGCATGAACTATGTCTTACTACAGGTACCATATGCCATTACTTGCTGTACTGTACGACAGCACAGAGCACATGTGTGATTAGTGGGGTAAATAAAATAAATAAATACTGTCTCCACTGGGAATCAAACCTCCATCCCTTGTATTCCTCACATACTGTACTTTGTTTATGGCAATAGAACATGAGTCAGCACAGATGCATTCTTGCAGTGGAATTATCTAGGCATAGCACTGCTAATTTTTGTTCTAATGTGGCACCTTTTATGGAGTTCACAAATTTTTTTTTTTTTTTTTTGCATCATTCATATAATAAACACATAAAAACCCTGCAGCACTATGAAAATTTGCCCGGAGCATTCAACTCGTGCTACAGTATATGTGCAGTAAAGCTACCTTTGTCTTTGCGTGCAAAATGAAATTTTTTACGAAAGATTTACATTTTGCATGTTGATTTGATCAGAATATATTGGTTTTGAACATGATTGGAAGAGGCTTTTCAATACCCGAGCTGTTTCATGTGCATGGTTGTTAACTACCATGCTGAACTTTGTAGTCAAGTACAATATGTGCATAGTGCCTATATGCATACAATATATGCATAGAGGCAGGTAGAGTGATTGTTTAGGTGTACTGTAATTATCAGGCTGTGCTAGTATCGTTACAGCTATGATATAAAAATTCGCATCAGGTTTGTAGAACTTGTATTGTGAACAGTGGTTATATGGTGTCTGTGTATTTTATTTTAGCATAGCAGTGATATTGGTGCAAGTTCTGTCAAGTTTGGTTTTGTTTTGATTTTAACAACTTTGTTTATTGCCACTTGTGGACAGCCTTATCACACAGCGCTATTCAGGTTCTACTAGTGTCGAAGATCATTGATTTCACTTTCTTTAATAGACACTGAGGGTTCACTGACACATACGCCACCAAATGTTTTTGTTTCAACTGCTTCAATTGTTTTCCTTCCCAGTGGTGTTGTACATTTTCACAAAAATTTGCTTTCAAAGTGAAGTTGTCGACTTTCTTCCAAGTTGTGTGATATGCTGTGAAAAATGGCATGCGTGTCATGAAACTTGTTCCAGATTTTTTGATCGCATTCTGCATGTACGAGTTTTTTCAACCTTCTATGAATGCTTTGTCTCAAAAATATTAAGTATTCAGGCTAACGTAGGATTAGGTTGCATTCTCGGTTCTGTTGTGCCGGGTAGCAGCTCAGCAGTCAGATTCTTTTACTGGACTTGCCTGAGAGTACGAGTTGTGTGAAGCCTGCACACAGACCCATATCATGCTATTTGACGCAATTTTTACGCTCGACCGCCGTCAGTTTAGAAAAGGACTGTATTGGGTTACTACGACAAACATTACCCCAGCTTGTTTTAGGCGGAAAAAAAAAAGTTTGTGCCATGGTTGCCATCTTGCATGTTCTCATACACTTTAATTTCAAATTTGTAAAATTTGCTGTTCTCATCGTAGTTGTTCCAACAATACCCCAAGTTTTCCAGAAGTAAAGGAACCCAAGAAAATTGTTTTGGAGATTAGAGAATATAAGCCATGCCAGAATAAAATTATCAAGTTTAGAAAATTTGCTTTTTGCAGCATTTACAGCTGTAAAATACAGAGTAAGGTGGTTCTAGTAAATATATGACGTGTATTAAGAAAAAAGTACTACTCAGTGGCATTTATTTTGGGAAGTTAAATCACAGCACTCAGTTCCTTGCTCGCATACAGCCGCCCAAATCTTCAACTAGACTGCACAACGCCCACTTTCAACAGTGATGCAGTTTAAGCTGGAGGTTGTTTCATCTATTGTGCGCAGCTTAATGTGTTCGCATTAATGTCACCATTACCGGATGTGACATCATGACGTCACATCCAGTCATGTCTAATAACCAGAACTGAGGTCACCACATGACATCATGTCCAGTCATGACCGATGACTTCACCGTACGATTCACGCATATATGAAGCTAACCTTGCCAGGCATCCAATCCAGGCATCCGTGCTGCGCCTTTCATTTGTCGCTTCCTCAAACGCCGTACCACACAGGAATCAGCAGTGTTTTAAATTGGTTTACAAGAAAGAAAAGGCATAATATCTGTCACACTTGTCCGCCGACAACAGATAGCCACGATGAGTCTCGAAGTATAATCACGGATAACTTGAGGCAAACAGAAACAGCATCATTGTGTCATCAGTCTTATACACGACTGCGATCTGCCTTAATTTTTTTCTGTACCCCTGTGCCTTGGCAGGGATCGAATTAGCAGAGAGGTAAAAATAAGGCAAGGCCTTATTTTAGCTTGTATCCTAAGGTCAACATGAATTCCTAGAGGATCACAACTTGTTGAGAAGTGAGGACTGCAGCTTGCCTTTACTACTTTGCACAGATTTACAGTTTCAGAAGTGGTACAAATTATCTGCTACTTGGCTGAAAAGCGGAGCACGCAGCCTGGTTATTTTTGGCAATGGTGGTACTTCCATTATCTTATACATACTCTTTAGCATAGAGTCATGAACTACCACATTATGTGAAAGACTGCCTGACACAAATATAAAGCCTCCCTTAACCTAGCCGTATGAAGTGCCTTTGTGGTCTATGGGTAGCATGTCTGACTTGAAATGCAAGAGTCCTGGAGGGTTCGATTCATTTCACCTACCCATCTGATTCGAGAAGCTTGAGTTGGCGGCTCCTGCCAAATCTGCCATATCATATGATCAAGTGACTTTGCACAACCCTGCCACCAATCAATTCCCGGCTATCACCCACAATTTTTCTTTCACAACCCTGATACCAAATTTTATGGTGAATGGCAGCCTTTAACGCTGTCATATCAACATGTAACCAAAATTTGGTTTCCTTCAAGTGGTGGCTTTAGACAGCTTGTGTTGTTCGTCCCTTTGAGACCTTGATTGGCAGGTGGCAAAGTAGAGACAAGAGGGATGATGAAGAGAAGGTAGGAGGCAGAGGGTGGAGAACGGGTACAATGTGTCGCACTGTGATTTGTAGATTAGGTGGCACAACCCGCTTGCATGGTCGTAACCCATCAGCTGCATTGAGAACAGCAATGCTAACTCCTAGCTCTTACTCCCCTGCACAGATCGTATTCATTGTCTATACTTTTTCTTGGACAAGTTCTTCTGAATATCTCGTAGGAGGTCACTGTTAAGATTTTTGCACGGCCCCTGAAGGCTAGGTATTGCTGCAAAGCACCTTCTCCAGAAAACGGAAACATAGAATGACCAGCTTGTTCAACTTGTTTCTGCAATGGGCACAAAACTGGACTCCATTCCACTCGTGAAATATGGAGGAGCCTCTATGACCGGTTATCATTGTACAGTAGAACCCTGCTATAGTAAAGTGAAACTGAAGTCCCATCATAGTAGTGCTTTTGGTAAAACTAGGTTATACTAAACAACGTCTGGCCGTGGCGTCGACTTCTCACGAAATGGCATTGCTGCACACGCATTACATGGAATCGCGAGGAAATTTTTTCTTAAAAAAAAAATAAGTAGTGCTTTTTTTTTTATGGTTTTACCGCTAGGCTCATCAGCACTGAGAAGAAGCCAACTTTAAGGCCTTGGAGCCGTGAGGGAAAGCATGCAGCGCTTTGCTGGAAAAATGTAAAGCTGACCAAACACAAAAAGAAGACGGCCGGTCACTTAAAAATAGAGTAAAAGTGCAGCAAGAAAAAGGGAAGCGAAGAAACGGCCGAACATTCACACAACACTGTTCAGCACGAAGGAGTAGTGGCAAGATTTGGAGGTGTGGCTTGTGAGGTTTTGCAGTGCTGGACTGTCGCGCATTTTTCATCTATTGCCTCTTAAAAGATGGAAACAGCGGAAGATGATGCTGCGCTCACGCAATGCTTTGGTTCTCAGCTGGAATCAAGCTCGGCTGTATTCGTATCCATGTTGCATTCATGCTAAACAGGTACTTCTACAAGCTGTAAAAGAAAAAAAAAATGAAAAAGGAAATGGCACAGAGATGATAAGAAAGAAATGGAAGGCATTTTAGAGCGTTCTTTTCATAAAGCAACAAGATGTGCTTAGTAAGCAGACTTTAATTACGAGATAGTATCTTCAGGACCGTGTCATCACTAACAACTGATATAGTAAGATTTTGGCCGGTCCCGGTGACTTTACTGTAATGGGGTTCTACTGTACTTATCAGTTCGCAAAGAGCACTTCCTGGCAGAAGGGCAGCTCAACACTGTTAATGTGGAAAAGCACTCACCACTCTGCTTGTGCTCAAACTGAAAACCACATCTGAATTTGATTATGCTTCCTGCAGGAACGACCTTTAGTCTACATCTCAAGTGAGCATGCGGGGTATCTTGATGCTTATTTTTATTTTTTGTTACCTGCAACCTCGAGCAGACTAATTCGCCAAAGCTGGCAGCGCTGGTTATGTATACGTTTGCCGCTGGCTCAAGCCTGCACTGCAGTGAAGTGCAGGCACAGAGCAACGCTAGAGAAGAGCACGGGCGTTCAAATTGCGAAACTTTTCTGCCCCAGTCAAAAAGAATTCCATTTAAGCTTCCGGGAAAAAAAAAAAATGCTAGAGTGGCCCTGCGCAATATAATACCAGCTAGTACCACATCACTACTCTCTACAGCGACTTTCTGTTAGCTAGTGCCAAGTTACTGTATATCTGCCAGAACCACATGGAATGGTTTGTGGGGTTTAATGTCCCAAAGCGACTCGGGCTATGAGAGACGCTGTAGTGGAGGACTCCGGAAATTTCGACCACCTGGGGTTCTTTAACGTACACTGACATTCCACAGCACACGGTCGCCTTCCCTTTCGCCTCCATTCGAAAAGCGGTCGCCGAGGCCAGGATTCGATCCCGCATCCTTAGGAAGCGCCCTAACCACTGCGCCATCCCGGCGGGGTAACACATGAATGTGTTATGACAAACACAAAATAACATAAAAGGAACAGCCAAGGTCGCAATGAGCGACTGCAGGTGACAAATGCATCGGTCCCTGGTACTCGTGCTTTTTTAACATCACACTATGCAGCACTGAACTGAATGCTCATACGAGCAAAAAGTAAAAACTCTAGGGGCACTTTGGACCACTAAAGAGCAATGAGGTGAAAGCCTTTATTGCATGGTGGTCTGATGCCCTCCACTATGGCACCTCCTTCCTCGTTTTCCTTATGGCTCGATTCAGGTGTTCGCGGAGAAGTGTGAGATACGCCTTTTCTTTCCTGTAAACCAATTTGAAATGCTGCTGATGCTTGCTGTACTGCGTCTGCTTTTGTATGCTGTGTCATGTGGCGTTTGAGCAAACGCCAAATGAAACGCGCTGCACTGACGACTGGATCAGGTTAACTTTCACATGCGCTCGAGTCGCCTGGTAACGTCATGACATCATAGTAATCTCTGTCATTATCATCACTGTCACTATCATTATCAATCAGTATCTATCACTAAGTTCTTCACTGACAGATTTAAAGGTAAACAGCACAACCATGCAACTGCTCGCAAGATTCCAATGACAGCTCTCGCATGTTGGAATGGGGACGGAGGAAAGCAGTGGCAATGTGAGTGGCAAGTATGTATTTCCTGGGGCGGCTGTGCTGGGCAGATATCGTGCTAGAAAAACTGGCTACCCTGTATACGCAGTGCCTGGTGTCATCAATAGTACCGGAACTATGGAAGAACACAAACATTATCCTCATTCATAAGAAAGGGGATGCTAAGAACCTTAAAAATTAGACCAATCAGCTTACTGTCTGTTACGTATAAGGTGTTTACTAAGGTAATCGCTAATAGAATCAGGGCAACCTTAGACTGCAATCAAGCAAAGGATCAAGCAGGGTTTCGGAAACGGTACTCTACTATCGATCATATCCATACCATCAATCAGGTGATAGAAAAATGCTCGGAATATAACCAGCCCTTGTACATAGCATTCCTTGATTACGAAAAAGCATTTGACTCAGTTGAAACCTCGGCGGTGATGCAGGCATTGCGAAATCAGGGGGTAGACGAGCCGTACGTTGAAGTGCTGGAAGATATATATAGTGGCTGTACAGCAACCATAGTTCTGAAAAAGAAAGTAACAAAATTCCCATAAAGAAAGGTGCTAGGCAAGGAGACACAATCTCCCCAGTACTATTCACAGCTTGTTTAGAGGATGTATTCAGAGACTTGGAATGGGAGCAGTGAGGGATAAGGGTAGATGGAGAATACCTCAGTAATCTGCGATTTGCTGATGACATTGCCTTGCTAAGCAACTCGGGGGATGAACTGCAAATAATGATTGATGACCTAGACAGGAAAAGTAGAAAGGTAGGCTTGAAAATCAATATGCAGAAGACTAAGGTAATGTTCAACAGCCTCAGAAAGGAACAGCAGTCTACATTAGGTAGCGAAGTACTGGAAGTAGTAGGCGAATATGTCTACTTTGGACAGGCAGTACCCGCAGATCCGGACCATGAAAAGGAAATAACAAGAAGAACAGGATTGGGATGGAGCGCATTTCGCAAGCACTCGCAGATTATGACTAGCAGCTTATCGTTATCGCTCAAGAGGAACGTATACAACAGTTGCATCTTACCTGTACTCACCTATGGGGCTGAAACGTGGAGGCTAACCAAGAGAGTTCTACTTAAGTTGAGGACAACCCAGAGGGCTATGGAACGAAAAATGGTAGAGGTAACATTAAGAGAGAGGAAGCGTGCACAGTGGGTCAGAGAAATAACTCAAGTTACCGACATTCTAGTGGAAATTAAGAAGAAATGGACATGGGCCGGACATGTAGTGCGAAGAGAGGATAACCGATGGTCGCTGAGGGTAACAAACTGGATTCCAAGGGAAGGAAAGCGTAGCAGGGGGCGGCAGAAAGTTAGATGGGCGGATTAAGAAGTTCGCAGGGGTGAAGCGGATGCAACTAGCACAGAACTGGGTTAAGTGGAGAAATATGGGATAGTGCAATGGGTATAGTCAGGCTGATGATGATGAATCCCACAGACTTTCGGTAGAAGCAATGTTAGGTAACCCAAGGGCCGCCTTATACGCCAGCCTAATCATAGCGTCCACCTTGTTTTCCTCCGTCACGTCCATATTCATACAAGGCGTCGCATAAACTGTTCTACTGATCACGAATGCCTGTACCAAATGACTTGACTCCTTTTCCTGCAATCCTCTCTTTAGATTGGCGATTCTTTCAGTGATTCTCATGGCGGCGTTTACCGTATTCTTTAGCTTTCCTAAGGCCTCCTTATTTTGCCTGTTAGTCTGCAAGTGCATGTCCTGTTGTAGCGTATCCTCCTCCTCCAATTGTCTGTCTCTACCCCTGGTGACACAGAGTAACATCGCACCAAGTGGTGACACACAAGCGATCTGTATCTGAAGAATGGTGGCAGCTTAGATGAAGAAATGTTCATGTCAGGCCGCACAACAAAAAACACTGAAATTGTGCGATTCAGCAACTTCAGCTACAGAATTTTTTTATCGCTCTAGCAGCAAAGAAGCCAGAAGAGTCAGAAGCAGCTCTGATTTCAGCTTTTAGCGATTCAGGTACTACAATTACAGTGGCCAAAGGTGCACACAGTTTCCGTGCCCACTTGCTTTTGAGTATGTACATATGATCGCTGCATGCTCTCAGTTTTATCTCCGTTTAGGAGGCTGTCCACAATCGTTAGCAACAATCTGCGGATACTGGCACACAAGCGTGTAGTTTTCCTGTAGATAGGAACCTAGTGTATACTTGAGTGAAGGCTCTCCAGCTTATACAAACTATTTGTAAAAATAAAAATAAATATGATTGTACAGGGATTTTGGGGAAACCAACAGGTTGCTTGTTTTGACGGATGTTTGGAAGAAATGACTAAGTGAAATGCTCAAGTTCATAGGCCTCTTGTTTGTCCAACACAGGCATTGTGAAATTCACTGGCTGAAGCTGCACTGGAATGAGGACATCTACAGTGGTTTGCCTCCACCAGGAACAATGCTGTGAATCTGCTTCATAGCAGTGCTGGTGCTCCTCAAAGTGGCAGTCCTGTACAATGTAGACCAGCTGCCACAAGTAATGCACCGGTACATCAATCAAGTGCAAAGCCCTCACAGCCACATTAGGCAGTATTTGCATGTAGCTTCCCGAGAAGAGTTCAATAAACAGATATTTAACCTTCGTGGCACACCAGCTCAAATTTTGTCACCCTCTGCAAAATGTGCCAACCATAAACCACAAAAAGTTGACAAATGCACGAAATGAGTTGTGCTATGAGCAAAAGAAGACCGGGCTTAAAAATAATGTTTCTAGCAATTTGGCAAAGTTACGAGAATGGCAAGCCTTCACAATGAACCACATAACACATTGGTTCCTGGTATTTGGCTTCACTGCATTTTATTGGTGTAGTCTGGAGAATAGGAATTTCCAACTCGCAACAACCACCCCATCTTGATACATCAAGGCAACTGCTGCAGACAGATCCGAAGGCATGTCGCCTAGCACACATTACAATAGATGCTGTCAAGAGAATGCAAGAAGTGGCCGATTCCTATAATGCCGTGTTTCGGACACCATCACATACAGAGAACTTTTGCTCAGATAACCACAGCTGTGTTACCCCCACAAGGGTCAAGTGTTGTTGTATATGACGAACTCTTTAATCCATGCCAGGCCTGTTCACATATCAATCTGTTGCTTTAATTCTAAAGGCTGAAAACTAGAGAGGCAAAAAATTGCAGTCACACATTTGTGCTTCTCGACCTCCCGCCACTGCAAATCATGCGTCCAAAATCACTCTGAATGCTTTCCAAATAATAACATATCAGCAAATGCAAGGGTGACAATATTCCACAACAAGATTAAATACATTGCAAGCAAGATATTTTAAACTTGACTAGGAGCACGCTCTAAACCAGTAGAAGGAGTGACAGTATCCATTTGGTCACACCAGTTACAGCGCACTGCACTACCGAGGTAGCAGAGGAATCCAACTGGTGGAAGAAACTCGTACGTCGGCCCCGAGTATTCCTTGCCTCTGCAAATGTAAATAAATGAGAGCAATACTGCAATTACATTTAGTTTGCATAAATTCAGCAAACTCACTCACAGTAGAATTTGATTTGAGTAAAGCAAGTGAGAGTGCCTGCCGCAGAAGGAAAAAGGCAGTAACGAGACTAGCAGTCAATGCTAGCACAAATACAAATACTATTTAGCACACTTGCAAAACACTGAAATAGCAACAAAGAGTGCTTATAGCAGCAACTGCCAAGCTCTTTGACAGGATTACGAGATACAGTCTTTGTCAAAAGTGTAGAGCCCAGGGGTTCTGCTTCTGGGCCAGTTCCTGCGGCTTGTAATGAATTTCCGGTATTCCAACTTTGTTGATGGCAAGAAGATTTTTTGTCCTACCCCCTTCAGTGGGAAAGGCCTCAACTAATTCTACATCAGTGCCACTATTCGGCTCAGAAGCGGACCCCCCCGGGCTCTACACTTTTGACAAAGGCTGTACATGCAACGGTGCCTCACTCCCCTCAACAAAACGTACCACATCAGGTTAATTATTGCTTTGTTTTCAAATAAGCTGTCAATGGCCTTGACAGCAGCTTGAAGCCAAGCACTGCCCACTATTTATGGAGGCATTGTTTCTGCTATCATTCCCAGTTTTCTCAAAGTGATGACGCTGTTGGAGCAAGCAAAAGATATATATTAGGGAACTCTGCGGTAGCGACATGCATCTAAAGTGTTAAATCTATATAAATAAGCTCAGCGAGTTCTACCAATGCAGTTATTTTCGTAGTAAAAGGGCAGATACTCTCATGGGCAAGAACCTATGATAGCCGAAGAGTCACCCTCATTGCTGCATGCACCGATGTGAGTACTCGACAGTGGAACGTGTGAGCATATAAGCACAATAAATTCGTGCGGGTATACGCCCGTATCTTGTAGCAATTTTATGCTGAGCAGTAGGCTCGTTTCACTCCGGGGCTCATTTCGCACTGGGCCAGTTTACATTTATACTATCTCTCAGCTAGCCAGCAACTCCCCTTCTTTAGCACTTCGTCGACACTGTAAAGAAGCTGACCTCTTGCACTGCAGCACCACGTATGGGCCGCATAGATAAATACCTTACGACAGTTTTTTTGACGGAAGCACGACCGTTTCTATGGGCCCAGCCACTCTATCTGCTGAAGCTGCGAGGAAGGCAATAAAACCTCCTGATCATAAACCAGCGCGTTCACGCTGGCGCACCACAACAAAATGCCTGCTACTGCCCAAACAAACTAGACCACAAACGAAGAATCTTAAAAAAAAAAAAGAAAGAAAAGCAAATTACAAACTTCCGTGACTCTCGACTCACAAATAGTTTCACATCATCTGTAAGTCACCGCGTACGTCCCAATACCCCAGTGCACCCCGAAGACAACAGCAACCGGCGACTGATCGGTGCACAGCAGCAGGTAATGCAACGGTTGTTTCAAGCGCGAAGAAACGGGATCGACGCCATTATGCAGTCTCCACATGCCTTCGCCCGGAGACTGTCGCGTGATTACGCCGCGTCAGTAATTGTGACTACCGCATAGCTGCACTGCCGTGTAAAAACTCGTTAAAAAAGCTGCAAGACGGTAGCAGAACGCCGACAAGTGCTTTACCTAGAGCTCGCGGGCATGTACGCGTACGACTCACCGTAGTCGGAGGTTGCAGACAGGCCAGGGACAGGACCGAAGGCTACGCTGTTGAATTTAGGGCAACAATCCACAAACTGAATCAGATTTTCACCGAATTTGCATCTATCGGGATGATGCCCCGCAAACTACAACAAGCCGACGCATGAAAAGCGACCTAGGGCTCGCAAGGCGCCAGCACCCATTGCCCGAAAAGCGCGCCAGCTTTTGCTCGGGTGCGGTGGTTCGAAACGGGGTAATTGACATCTGGGTTTGAGGCTTATTTCCAGAAAAAAGCAAATACTAAAAGTTGTTTGACGTCACATCCGTCGAGAGAATCAACGCGTCCTCCTTTCCACTTTGGTTCTGTGCGCGCATGCGCAGTTCACGGAGCCGGCTCTCTGCAAGTTCTGCATGCGCGCACAGAACCAAAGTGGAAAGGAGGACGCGTTGATTCTCTCGACGGATGTGACGTCAAACAACTTTTAGTATTTGCTTTTTTCTGGAAATAAGCCTCAAACCCAGATGTCAATTACCCCGTTTCGAACCACCGCACCCGAGCAAAAGCTGGCGCGCTTTTCGGGCAATGGGTGCTGGCGCCTTGCGAGCCCTAGGTCGCTTTTCATGCGTCGGCTTGTTGTAGTTTGCGGGGCATCATCCCGATAGATGCAAATTCGGTGAAAATCTGATTCAGTTTGTGGATTGTTGCCCTAAATTCAACAGCGTAGCCTTCGGAGTCAAATGTGCTCTTTCCAGGGACCATTACCACATTGAGAACACTTCCCGCATTGACTGTTTTGGTAAGGCTCTCTTAGCATTACTGAAAGTTATATAAAAAGAATTCACAGTGGATTTATTGCATCAGTCATTTATCGTAAAATTTGCGCGTAGATACTTTAATCATTTGTGCTCCCGGTTCCTTCACGTCGTTGGGATACAAGCGGGACAGTGTGTGTACTTGAGAGGTTTGTGTACAGTGCGAGTTGTTACAGCCCCTTCGGTCACGTCTTCTTAAGTGTGCAGTGCTGTACTTAAAGTAGTACGTAGTACATGTTAATTTGGTGCGGTAGCTACCCGTATAGCTACTCGCTGTTGCAGTATTCTTTTTTTATGTTGCTTTCCCGAGAACTGGCCTTCATATGTAAGTGCATCGTTGTTGCTTTCAGCTGTTTTAGGCACAGCCTGCCTGTATGCTAGCACACCGTTTGTTGTGTATGCTTCGCCCCTCTGTACCTGTGCACTGCAGAGAAGCACCAGGGCAGATGATCATCACTGTATTTTATTTCATGTCATGGGCTGCCGGGACTTCATGTACTGCCTTGTTGTACATGCTTACATTTTAGTTAACTGTTAATTCGTAAAATATAGCTTTCTCATATAACTTTTCTCATATAGCTGTAAATATTTCGTCATATTGTCTAGGATGCCAAATGAGTTGTTGAAATGTCAGGATGATGCTAGAAATATATTGATCCTTGTTTACCCTTTTGTGCTGTGCTACTACCACAAATTCTGAACAGAACCAGTCAATTCATTTTCTATTGCTGTCCAAAAGAACTTCAGTATACTTTCTTCATCAGTTTAAAAGCACTTCTGCTTGTGTTGCCTCATATATGTTGTTTTCAACCAGAACCTCTCCACCTTCCCCAGTACTTCAAGAAATAAAAGTAGTCACTGAGCCGAACTTAATTGTCCTTTGCTACTTTCACTAGAAAAACATGACCCTGCTCGTCCATGTCATGGGCACGGTTAATGCAGACTTTGCAGAGCATGCTTTTCTTGTCTGCAATATTTGGGCATTTTCAAAACATATTCATCATTGCTCGTAGCAGGCATGCCCATGTGGACTAAAATACTGACTCTTCTAGAAATGAGCCCCACCTTGGCTTATGTGTCATGACATCAACTGTAGTTGATGTTGGGACTTGAGTCACAGGTGCTGACTCTGTAACTACAAAAGGCCTCAATTCAACCGGGAAGGGCATTCTTACACATCTGTTGACTGTGGACCAGTGCACTTGTGCTATTTCAAAAACATGAAAAAATACAGATCAAAACAGGATTGGTGTGCTGGGTGTTTAAATGTACAGCAGTGGACAGTAGGTGCAGCAATTTCACAAGAGTCCATGTGCCTGGTACGTTGTCACAAGAATGCACACAAAGAGACATATATATTACTTTGGTTGTTTTTATTCTAAAAGTCTTGTGAGCTTGAAAAATTCCTTTATGCCGACAAAAGTATGTTCTCTGTGCGAGTTCAAAGTGTTGTGGTGGTGCCTGCTGGCCACAAGGTCAAAAGACATGCACAGAGAGAGACCCTTTAATGAAGAACAGAGATTTTAGTCGTTTAAATTTCTCTGACATGCTACTCTGTGTAGGAAGGGGAATTCGGGAGGTAACGATGGAAAAAGAATCCTGAGGAGATTAAAAGAAATGAAGAGGGAGATAAAATGCAGCCATTAAGTGCGTTCTAAGGTGTATCGTGGAGTCATGGTATAAAATGAAATGATGAAATGCATAGTCCGATAAATGTGCTTATAGAGTTCACAGTGTGAAAAATGCTACAGTGTGACATTCAAGGTGAACTTAGTTTGTCTAAAAGTCCAATGTCTTTCAAATACGTAAATAAAAAGTTTGTTGCGAGTCTCTGTTGCCTAGGGCAGGCTGAGAGACCGAAAACAATACCCATTGTTAAAGGCACTGGGGAGAGCTTTTCTATGCTATGTTCGTAGTATGCACGCTCGTCAGCATATGCAGGACACTCAAAAGACATGCACATGTTTATTCAAAGCTTTAGGCACTAAAAAAAAATTATTACTGCTTAGAAGTGTGCTTCCTGTCATAGCAGTATGTGTACACATGCATGCCCTTTTAAGAACCAGCTGGCAGTAAATTTACTACCAGTAGATTATTATACCTACAGCTGTATGCGCTCACATTTTCTGTGATTCAGTTAACTTTCTTTTCAGCCGTATAATGTGCTACTCCTGTGTGGGTAAAGAAAGATCACTTGGGGTTTACTTTTTTAGTTAATGGGTTTAACGTCTCAAAGCATAGTAGAATGGTCCAGAAATTTCAACCACCTGGGTTTTATAACGTGCACTGACATCGCACAACCCAAGGGCGCCTTGGTTTACTCATCACAAAAGGGGTCGCCGCGGCATGGAACTTAGGGTCTACCTCAGTCTTTTTGTGAGCCGAAGTATTCAATGTAAGTGTAGTTAATGCAAAAATGATCATACTTAGATCTGTACTGTAACGAAGAAATGCTGCTCTTTTGCTGTTATATACACCTGAAAAAAATTTTTAATGTGGGAAATTTAATAAAGCAAGCAAGAACACTAGTTTGGCGTAGTTTATTTTGATATATGTGATATAAGGTGTATGTAGATGACTTTGTATCTTCTTGCCTGCTGTTCCTTGTATCACTTAGCGCAAGTTTCTCGGCATTTTACAACTGCCACAAAGGGTCAGGCCTGCTATTTTAAAGCAGATTGAAGATCAGGACAGTTTACATGGTTAAACCACATGAGAACATATGTCGCTGCTGATGTCGCACGCACATTTAATGTAAGCAAACACAAAGGCAGGTAAATTTAAGACAGATGATGCCACAGAAACAGCCGAAAAGTGGCCAGCCATGCCACCTGCCAGAGGCATGCTGTGAGGTGGGCCGTAATGTGTGTTGCTCAAGCTGCCGGGAGTGACATAGATATAAAGCCCAACTTTAACCAAGCTGTATGAATGTGCTTGTGTGACCTAGGGTAGCATGTCTAGCCTGGGACTCAAAAGGCGATTCTGATCTCACCCTCCCATCTCAATGGCGAAGCTAAAGTTAGCAGCACTTGCCGATTCCACCGTGACGTGCGGTCTTGTGACCTGTTCAGTCACCTGTTCATGTCACCTGCCAACTGCAAGAGGCATCCACAAATAGTTGAAGACAAAGGCCACGGCATCAGACATACCTCACATCTTTATTTACCCCATGCTTTTGCAGTAAATTTGAATTCGGCATAATGTTTTTGCTTTATCTTGGTTATTGAAAAGTCCTACCTTTCTTAAGAAACGAAGGTGCCATTTAAAAGCACTTTATGAAGCAGAATGTATATAATAGGTCACAATCTTTTGACTCTTTTATGAGGCACAAATAGCCCGAAGCTCAAGATGTATGTAAGGTGAGGATGGGTCTTGTCTGCTTCCCTGAGAAACTTTGGCTGCTTCACAAGTTCCCCATTGTGCAGCTTAACTGCACACCCCAAGGCATGGGGTCCTTTGACCAACCATGCAGGTAACCTGCATGCAACAAGTGTGCTACGAAAGCTTTAGTAAAAGTTCACGAGGAATCTGTGCTTGGCTTACTGACTACTGCTGTCAAACCTTATAGGCCACAATGTCATGCAAAAGGTGCTGTCACAGATACCAAAGCCAAGGGAGTAAGTAGACGAGGCATTGCGACAAAAGCAATCATTTCTGAAGAGTAACAAAATCATAGGAAGTGCCAGGCAACTCTACTCTTTGTTCTTGCAGAGAATCAGGGTCTGCCATTATGGTACTCTCGGTGGAGTGGCACAAAGAAAAAAATGGGGGAGAGAACTGCTCTTCATAAACATAATTCAAAAGAAAAACAAACAAACAAACAAACAAACAAACAATTGTAACAATGAGAGCTTCACATGCTTACCAGGAAGGAGGCATTATATGAAAGTGTTCTTTCTGTCAGGTCCCGAAAGGGGCTATCGGATAGCTTTGTAGATGGTGCCCGCCTGCCACCGTCTCTCGCCTTCCTTCGCCATAGTCATTGCATACAGTGCATTAGGAGTGCACAGTAACTGTTCAAGCTTTGCAACTTGTCACCAAAGTTGCAAGATCACTTGACTGGGTGGCAGCAGTGCCCTCAGCACTGCATGGGCTAAGATGGCCTTAGAGCTTGGGTTTAAAGTTGCGGCTCCATACGCAGAATTCTATATGGGGTTTTACGGCGCATATGCAACTGTGGCTATCACAAATGTCTTGGCTTTTGATTCATTATTGTCAAGTGAAGTAAACTTAGGGTGTTACAGCAGAGACATGGATGAAATAAACTATGGTGTGTGCAAAGAAAAAAGTCAAGGCTTATATACCTCTTTTTTTACTTTTACCCCGCCACAGTGGCTCGGTGGTTAAGATGCTCAACCACTGAACCAGGGTACAGTGGTTTGAGCTGTGGCAGCCGTGTTTGAATTGATGCAGAAAGCATAGCACCCGTGTACTGTGCACAGTCAGTACCTGTTAAAGAAGTTAAAGGTGATCGAAATGATCCAGAGCCCTCCCCTACAGTGTCGCTCATAGCACAAGTTGGTCTGGAATGTATACAGCTGTAGTGCTTTTCGTCCAGTTCGATCACGAATTCAACCCATAAAGCTATTGATTAAAAAATGTAATTCCACTGGCTGCAAGGATGTTTTAATATTTAGACATAGTACGTCAAAAAATATGACTGAATAAACATGTTTACTAAATGCTAAGTAATTTAACTGCATGTGTATGCAACATTCCCCATTTAGGCTCTTGGAACGTCCGATCACTGTTAAAAAGGGAGCTGATCAGTGTAGCGCCTTAACAAAGGAGCACTATTTAATTATTTTCATGGAAACCTGAAGTAAAAGCAGATAACCTTATTGGTGGAAAGTAGTCCTAATAAATAGCGTCGCAGGTCAGTTCCAGCCCAAAATGGGGAGACTCGACTATTCCTCCAGTAGGTGCGCTGAATAGAGCACCTCTGCAACTCCAGCCAAGGAACAGGCCTACTGGTAGTCTACCAGATATGGTTCCCTCACCACCTTGGATACACAATGCAGTGCCTGCCTATAACGAGATCGTTTGTGTGTAGAAGTTGAGTGGTCTGGCTTACATTAGCTGTGTACTTGTTCTGGTCTCACAGGAGAATGGCAAAGAAAGCGATTTACGCCAAAGGCTTGCTCTCGACAATGCCGTAAGCTAACCGGTCAAGTGAATTGGTAAATGAGAACATAGATGTCATTTGCCCCGTGCAAACATCTTTAGCTATTTCTGTCTGCTCGTACAAAATCGTGACTGCGACATGATGAAAAATATTGGTCAACGTAATTCACTGTCCTAGTCACCATGCAGCCACCACACGACACACTATTTGAAGGTTAGCAAAAGTAAGGAACATCCCTTTATCTTGCGCGCGACAATATGCACAAAAGGCCAGAAGGGCTATGTAATATATGCAAAAGACTAGCTCATTCCTACCAAATGCCTATACCTGAATTGAGCAACACTTTACATAACCAACTACTGTTCTGAAGCACCCGGGTTCGAACCAAAGAAACATAATGCAACTTGTAGCGTAGACAAGACAGCAATGCAGCAATTGACTACTCTCCAGCCATTCTGTATTTCACTTCCTAGTTTTCTTGCGTACACATGTGCAACAACACCGTCTTCATCACATTTCCACCGCACTTAAAAAAAAACAAAAAAACCTTGCTGGCAAATGGCTAAATATCCTCTAATACATCACAGTCTTTTAAACCTTGCGGGAAGCTTCTTTTCACATTTACTTCTGCGGGGAGAAGGAAGAGGAGTAGTAGTTGCTGCTGTTGAGGCACACTTTGGTTGAGAGGGGTCTGTCGGTTCTGTGTTGGGCAAAGCCAGGAATGAGGAAGTTCCTGGGCTAACATCTGCGTTATTGGGGTTATGCGAGGTTGGACTCTGGTCTGCGTTTCTGGTAGTGGACTGGTCGACACTCGGGTGCAGTCAGTGGGCAACAAAATGTTAGCAGGGAGAGCCATCAGAGCTGAGGGCGGAGGTTGGCGCTGAACAACTGCTTTTCTAACAGCTCATAATTTGGACGAGTGCCACACTCGCCCATCATTCAGCAGGTGTGAGACTGGTCCAATTCGCTCGACAACTCTTCGAGGCTCTGAAACCGAGCAGCCAGCTTGCCTCACACAATCGGCTTGCAAACTCGCACATAAGTCGCCAATCTGAAAGTCATAGTGCTTGGTTCCACTCCGCTGGCCTACATAAAGCTTATATTTGGCTTGCTTCTGCTCTAGCCACTGGCAATAGAGCTTCAGCGCTCTTGTACGATCAGTCGAGAAGCACTGATCCGGGCAGGCACACAACGTTAAGTCTTATGCGAGGCATCTGGCCATGAACTAGGATGGCTAGTGCGATTCCTGTCGTGGAATGTGGCGCACAGTGGTAGACACAGTTATAATAGCGGTACGTAGGTCACGTCGCTCGCAAAGAGCCATCTGAGCATATGCCCTGAAAACCCTATTAAACTGTCCTACAAGTCCATTGGCTTAAGGGTCATAAACTGAGGAGTAGCAGTTACGTATACCCCGAGGATGAAAATTGTGGTCCGTGATCCGACACAATTTCTTCAGGGTAATCCTCGTGAACAAATGTACCTAGAAGCAATTCTTGAACTGTGGCAGTTGTGAAAGAAGCCTCCGGCCATTTACTGTAATAGTCAATGAATGTTATTGCAAAGCGACAGTTACTAGGAGCTTGGTCGAAACGGCCCACGATGTCAATAGCAGGCTTATCCCAAAGCTTGCCTGGCAAAGCAACAGGTTGCAGAGGAACAGTAGAGACCTGAACAATAGCAGCACTGCTGGAAGAATCATCTTCGACTTTCTGCACTTCACTAGAACGATCAGACGACTTGCAGACAGATGCCAAATAGCCCACTTCGCCGCACCGAAGACACTTTCGTTTGCGAGCTTGCCATGTGGAGTCGTTCGCCAAGTGGGCAGGAGAACCGCAGCGATAGCACGAACACTCCGGAAGTGCAGATGAAGATTTACATACGTGGCAACTGCATTTGATGCAAGGGACCTGAAGGACCCGTTCTGATGTGCACTCGCATCCCACGCGCTCTACTGGAGCGACCTCTTCTGACAGCTCCTTTGCTTCACAGGAAGCTTGCTAGCACTGTCTAGCGCGACAGAGTCAAGAAGGAGATGGCGGTTACTGAAATAGTGACTAATGGTCTTCACCAGCTGGTCCCTGATGATGTCCGCGAAGCTCCCAAAACCGCAGTCGCCGACAAGGCTGCGAAGGGCAGCGATGTGTACTCATATGCTATCTCTCCGGCAGTTTGTACTCGGCAGTGAAAACGGTGGCGTGCGGCGATCACATTTACGGAATATTTGTAATGCGTCGCCAGTATAAAGATAGCATCGTCACCGGAGTGTGAGGCAGCAGCGGTAGGCGCTGAAGTGGACGACGGCGACAATGTGTAGAAAATTCGCTGGCAGGATAGCCCTCTCCGGTTAGCAGAAGTGTGGAGGTATCTAGTGGAGGCACCAGACGCCAGCATGTAGTTGTGGAACGCCAGCCACCATTACTCCCACGGAAGGGCGGAGGCGGCTGAAGACCTGAAAAGCTCATGATAGACGGCCAGCAGTCCACGCCGAGGTCCTGGTTTAAGCTAACATCCTCGTCGCCAAAATATGTAGTATCTTACACGAGACAGGAACGCAGCAATTGACTGTTCTTCTCGCTGCGCGCGTGCAACACTTCGCCTTTACCGCACAACTCACAACACAAAATAGCTCATGCGTACCAATAGCAATAATTAACACCGCCGCAACAAAATTAACACCTTTAAAGCTATGACGAGCAAATATCACACAGATGAAACGCTACTCGGCTGAACACTTGCAGAGCGCCATTTTAAACGGAAGCGCGCATCCACTGACGTCATCATGCGCGGGTCACGTGAGTGTGACGTATTTCCGTGCGTGGCAGCAGGAAAACGTGTGTGGGGTCGGCTGCTGCCACGGCCGTGTCGCTAGCCTCGGCCTTTTGTTTTTTGCTCGCGTGTACTCTCGTACCCAGACGTTTTTTTTTATCGCCGCCTCCGCAGCCGCAGGTGCTTTTTTTTTTTTTCCTTTTCAATTTTGGCGCGCAGTCGTACAAGCAAGCGGGAGGCTTGTTCGCGCCGTGTTTCAGATTGACCAGACTGGAATGTATTCTGCAAAATAGACTGGGCGGCACCCATCCTTGCAAGTTTCTTCAGACTTTCGTAAGTACAGCGAAAATGCAGCGCAAAACACTTACAGTGGCATCCCGTACTTTCCTCATGGCGCCGCTCTTCTCACGTTACAGCTTGCTGCATCGATGCATTATTGCTAAGTGATCTCAATTCTTTTTGCGCCATCTTGCTGTGAGTCGGTGGCTTCAAGTGAAGCGTAGAGGATCTACGAAGCTCCGTGCGCCAGGAAGCAGTCCCTTCAATACCCGTGCTTCGATCGGTCGCCGGCGGCTCATTTTCGAGTGCGCCTCCGTTTTGCTCCCGAATAGCCCTGTCTTAGCAAGAGCAACCATTTCTATTTTTTGTTTCAGTGTGTGCCGAAATACTCTTGCTGCACAGTGATTTTGGGATCTTGGCTACGTCGCAGCTTCTGCTCATGGGCTCTCCTGCACTATGAATGCCTTGTGCCTCATGAAAGGTGGGTACAAAATGTGTGCTGGCAAAAACAGGTTGCTCCACAAGAGCGCTACTATATGAAATCGAAGTGACCTTATTTATGAAGCTGGCACTGGGCATGCATTTCGGTCAGCACCGTGACAGCCAAAGCAGTAGAAAAGGGTGAGGGGGTTGGGGGGGGGGGGGTGCCAGTACATATCTGCCGGACTGTTCTGACCACTAGATAGGACTAACCCGGTCATACGACTACATTTTAGCTAAGCTACATTTTAGCTAAGCGTGATAATATTAATTACATTTTTGCATCAACTCTAGGTGAATTCAAATTCTGTTTCTAGTTATGACTGTATATTGTCTTGTGTACCATACAAGGTAATTGCTGTTCATGGGCACGGTAAAAGAAATGTTTTTCAATGTTCACCAGCAAATCTACTCAGTGACAGTGCTATTTCTGTGACCATTATATAGATCCTTTTTGTATTCCTGACTAGAGCGGGTGAAATCGCTTCTTTCAGCTGTAGCATGTTAACAAAATAAATGCTGGTGCATATTTTCCAGTAGCTGTCAAATACAGTGAGAGGGCATTCAGGTGCACAAGGTGGGACTAGGCTGAGCCAGTCTGTTCCATATGGAGATACTAGTGCCCACGTAGGCCTGTCATGGTAGAAAATAGAATTGTATAATTGCTCGAAGAGCTTTCCAGTAGCATGCTTTGATGGGCTAGCTGGCACACCACTGCAGTGTGGTTTGGCTGTGCGAACAGGCCAAGGACGAAAGGTGCGCGCATGGAAATGCCAAGTTTGTTTTATCATTTCTTCATCTCCGTGCTTCTTTGGTTTACACTGCCAAATCATATTCACGCTTTCCGATATGTTATCTTGCAAGCAGCAAATGCACTGCAGACACTAGGGGCAAATTTTATTTGCTCTTTTTGGTTGAGGCCCATTTATTTTACTGATAGAACATTAAATGTTTCCATGTGAGTGCCATGTGACAGCTACTAGCATTATACTTTCCTTCTGAGTTGCAGCGGGATCATTCATGTCTTACCTTTCCCAGGAGCCGGCATTTATTGCATTGTTCTGATTTCCAGGCCCTTCCCTGTCTGGTGCGTGTGCTGAAACAGGAATCCCTTGGAGGCGATTTGCAGCTTTTGTCCATCATCTTGATTCCGTCTCCACATAGGTAATAGCCACTGCGGTGGCACAGGATTAGGGTGCTCAATTGTTAAACCCAAGGACACAGGATGAAATCCTGGTTGCGGCAGTCCCTTTACAATGGAGGCGAAAAGCAATGCCGTGAACTGTGCGATGTTGGCACACATTTAAAGTTAAAGACAAAGTAGTTGAAATTTCTGGAGGCCTTCACTAAAGCATGTATCTATGTCCCAATATGGAAACAGTCTGTCCGGGCAATGGACAGGGAGAAAATCCAATGAGGTCATTAAGAGCATATTTACCACAGTAGCAGGGGTGAATTTAGGTGCCTACCCTGTTGGGGGGGGGGGGGGGGGGGGGGGGGGGGGGGGGGGCACAGCTAGTATTATTGCGACATATCTGTAGTGCTTCCTGATATCTATTTTTTTACATAGTGTAGACATATCTGTAGTGCTTCCTGATATATATTTTTTTACATAGTGTAGACCAGTTGGTGCAAACCTAACTTGCTGGACATGGACATGGGAAGCCAAGGACATGGGAACTCAATACAAAGAAGTACATGGGACAACACTGTTTGGTCTGAGACCCATTTCCAAAGCATTTCACCCCAAAAGAGCCAAGCATCAGGTCAGGGGAAATCCTGTACCAGTTGGATCCTGTACCAGTTGGATCCTGTACCAGTTGGAAAACTGTTGAGTACCTGGCGGCACCTGGAATCAAACCTGGTACCTTCTGAATGCGCAGCATTTCTTTTTCTTGTGTTCCTGTGTCTTTGGCTGGTCCAATATGTTAGATTTAAGTTTAGTACAATACCCCAAGAAAACAAAAATGACAAAATATTTTTGGTCAGTACATAATCTAATTGCCCACTGCTCTTTTAGTTTTCATGGCATTGTTTGTCTATAAAATATATATCCATGAAATTTGTTGCCGCTTAACTAAATTTGTGCAGAGCTAAACACAAAATTTCACCGATCCAGTTTTTGTGTGTGTGTGAGTGTGTTCAGGTAAAGACTATCAGTGTTACAGAAACATTGTTCTACATGCTAGTTTAACATATTTGACAATGGCTAAGTTTCAGAAATAAAAAGCACAGCTATGAATTTCCTGAAAATTTCAGACAGCTCGTCCCAGTGTATATTATTTTTTTTTACTGATGTCTTCTTGCAATGAAATTTTTTCTAGCTTGGTCAGTTCTTTCAAGAACAAACTTAGTATTATCCTTTAACCATAATCATCACGAAATGACACGGATCTGGTGTGTGAATCCACCCCAAGTGCTCTGTAAAAAAAAAAAAAAAAAAAAAAAAAAAAAAAAAAAAAAAAAACGAAAATGTACTGCATACACCAGCGCACCTTTGACCAAGGCCTTTCTGAATTCATGAACGATCATTAAGATTTTTTAAGATCTTCCAAAGCCACGTTGAGCACCATTAGAACGAGAACCCGAGCAAGGGCTACTACCCCACCAAGACATGATGGCCTTGTGACAGAATCTGCCTCACATTCAGGAGGTACCAGTTCCGATCCTGGTGCTGGTGGGTACAAGATTTTACCCGGCCTGATTCTGGGCTCTTCTGGGATAAGATGCTTGGGAAAGGTATTCTAGTTCACTTCAGGAAAAGGGTCATGAACCAAAAGTCATGATTCGTTCCACCATTAGACAACCCTAAGTCCGCTTCGTGCAGCAGAAGCCCATATGCAGTTCCTTTTTCCTCCTTTCCTAAGCCATGAGCCCTGGTAAGCCAAGCACCAGGCTGGGCCATAGCTGGTACACATTTGAGAAAATTGGAAGTGGAAGTCGAACCCACCACATTGCTGTAATGTGGAATGATGCTGAGATAAGGAAATAGTGAGCCAGCACTATTACTAACCATTCAAGAAAGACTACTGATTACTCACACTGTGGTTCATTAAAAGGATGTACTCAGGGGTGCAAAAGCTCAAATAAGATTTGTAGCGATTTTTGGAGCAGCAAAATCTTCGTTTTAGAGCAATAAAATTCATATTTGGAGCAGCTCACAAGAAAAAAAAATTAATTCAAATTTTGGAGCTGTTAAACATGGAAGAACTTTGCTTTCGGCACAAAAGAATGAAGAGGTGTGAATATCGGACTGTATGAATGCGATCCAAAGGAAATCTAGCAAAGGCCACCTATCACCGATGCTGCGTGTATTTATTTTTGTAAATAAGCTTTTTGTACTGCTAGGCATGCTATCACACACACAAAAATGTGAATCATAAAATTGAAGAGGCTAAATAAAAAAAGCTAGAGAATATGCCTTTTCTTTTTTTTTTTCATTTAGCACGGTTTGACAACCTTAATCATGGGACTTTATGTTGCTTGCAAGGCTCAAAAAACATTGTTTTACTCTCTGCGAAATCCACAGCTCGTGTCGTGCGAGGGCAGCTCCGAAAGAGCTTAATTTGAAGCTGTGACTGCGATCAGCCTGTGTCCAGAAGCGAGCGCAGTGCAAAGACAAAATGTTGATTAAAAAGCAAATACAGAAACAGACAAAAAGAAACGCCGACCAAAAGGCGAAATGGCAAATGCCGAAAGCAAGTTTTAAGCAAAGAAAACTGACAAGCGAGCACATCTTCGGCTTGTAAATTATACTTCTTGTGGACTGGCGGTGGCTTTGACACAATATTTTGATTAAGGAGAGGTGGACGATTATTAGGTTATGTATTTCATGCACAATGCATACCTTATAGTACTTCAATGTTGCAGCATGCATAAATGTTATTTTGGCAGTCTTGGGCTCCACTACGGCATTATGGAATTCAATAGCTAGGCTGCTGTGCGTTTCTCGACCTTCTGATGTTCGAAATAAATTTCACATGTTCCACCTCCAGTTGTATTAGCACGAACTTCGGCGGTGATGCAGGCATTGCGAAATCAGGGGGTAGACGAGTCGTACGTGAAAGTGCTGCAAGATATATTTAGTGGGTGCACAACAATCATAGTTCTGCATAAAAAAGTAACAAAATTCCCATACAGAAAGGAAAGAAGCCAACAGTCGGCGAGGCCAAGGAAAGCGTTGGGGATGGTACTTCGTCTTTTTTTTTTATGTTTACTTGGATAATCACAGAAATTAGTAATGTAATCTGTTTAGGGGAAAGATAATTAAACACAAAGTAGAAGAAAAAACAACGTGCCGATGGTGGGGACCGAACCCACGACCTCCGAATATCGCGTCCGGTGCTCTTCCAACTGAGCTACATCGGCCGCTGTCCCCCCTGCTACTTGCTTGGGTATTTATGTTGTCTGTATACGAACCTTGAGAGTGTTCACCAGCGCCACCTTCAGCCATAGCGGCGGACGTAGAACGTCCTTTGTTACCGCCAGCGTCACGTAGAACGTGATCAAGAGCGAGGGCGAAAGCAGGGGAAATGTGGGTGCTCGCCCTCGCTCTTGATCCCCAACGCTTTCCTTGGCCTCGCCGACTGTTGGCTTCTTTCCTTCATGTATCATAACGAGCACCCACATTTCCCCTTAATTGATCTGCATACAGAAAGGTGTTAGACAAGGAGACACGCTCTCCCCAGTACTATTCACAGCTTGCTTAGAGGAAGTATTCAGAGACTTGGAATGGGAGCAGTTAGGGATCAGGGTAGATGGAGAATACCTCAGTAATCTGCAATTTGCTGATGACATTGCCTTGCTAAGTAACTCGGGGGATGAACTGCAAATAATGATTGATGACTTAGACAGGAAAAGTAGAAAGGTAGGCTTAAAAATCAATATGCAGAAGACTAAGGTAATGTTCAACAGCCTCGGGAAGGAACAACAGTTTATGTTAGGTAGCGAAGCACTGGAAGTAGTAGGCGAATATGTCTACATAGGACAGGTAGTAACCGCAGACCCGGACCATGGAAAGGAAATAACAAGAATAAGATTGGGATGGAGCGCATTTGGCAAGCACTCGCAGATTATAACTAGCAGCTTATTGGTATCACTCAAGAGGAAAGTATGCAACAGTTGCATCTTACCTGTGCTCACCTATGGGGCTGAAACGTGGAGGCTAACCAAGAGGGTTCTACTTAAGTTGAGGATAACTCGGAGGGCTATGGAACGAAAAATGGTAGGGGTAACATTAAGAGATGGGAAGCGTGCAGAGTGGGTCAGAGAAATAACTCAAGTTACCGACATTCTAGTGGAAATTAAGAAGAAATGGACATGGGCAGGACATGTAATGCGAAGAGAGGATAACCGATGGTCGCTTAGGGTAACAAACTGGATTCCAAGGGAAGGAAAGCGTAGCAGGGGGCAGCGGATGAGGTTGAGAAGTTCGCAGGGGTCAAGTGGATGGGAGAGGCCTTCGCCCTGCAGTGGGTATAGTCAGGCTGATGATGAAACACAGAAGCCACCTCCTACACTATCTGATGATGGGAAAGTGAGTCTATCGACAAGACAGTATAAAAATAACCTTAGTATACATGAATGAACCAACAGGATATCGAAAACTTCCATGAGCCGCATAAAAAACTAAGATACATCCAATAAAAACATGCAGCACTTAAAATGCAGGGTTGAAGTATTGCTCCAAAATCACAAGTACCACTACGGCCCACCACGGAAGCAATAGTAGCAGTGGTGCCTTGTCACAAACAGCCCACTTGCGTTATAGGGTTCCTTCAGCGCATAGACAGTGACTGAACTGGAAAGCGGTGAAAGCACATGGATGCAAAGAAAATATGAGTAGCCATTGGAATGCCATGATGCCATCTCAAAATAAAACTAAAATGCCAGTGACGCATGCTACAGTGTCTGAAGCATCGTGATTGGTTATATCACGGCCGCAGAAAGTTGTTACTGAGTATGGCAAACTTTTGTGGATAGTCGGGGCATTTTGGCACAGCATGGCGCAAATTTCACGCTTAATGCACAGCTTGGTGCAGAAATATGTAGCCGTATCAAAATATGCAATTGGTGCAGCTGTTGCACCCCTGTGTGCTGTCCGCTCATCATTCTTGGATATTCAGGCACCAAGCCGCTTCTGCTCTTTGAGGCCTGGGAGAGGTCTGGTGTCTTTGCCTTTTTAACTGCTTGGAGCACGACAGATTTTATTAACCCTATTCAGTATGCCCACTCTTTTCAGCCTTCGATTAATAGCCTGGTACGCAGATTTAGGGTGTCTTTGGCAGGCGCACCTCCTGCATATCCTCCAAAACCTCTAGCAGTCTCTCCACTGCTTTGAAGCTCCGTTCGATCGATAGCCTTTGTCCTGCGAAGCTCCCTAGAAATTAAATACTGAAACCAAATACTAGAAACCAAATACTGTGGGAAGTCTCGACACTGACAAGAAAGAAAAAGTAAGGGGAACAAAGGACTCCTTTGCGGCGCGACGGAGTCCTGTATTTTTTCTTCATTGTGCATGATCATCCTTTATAGATGTATCGCTGTCATACCTGCTTAAGTGCTTCCGCACTAACTGGGAACCAACATGGCGGCCCACCAAGCCTGACTGCCGTTTTTAGCCAAAATAGGGAACCCTAGCATGAGATGTCACCACCCTAAGCCGGGCGCCGCGGCGCAACACGTAGGCTCCCTATCCTCTGAATTCGGCGCCATCTATTAGTGTTGTGAGAAAGTGTCTGCTGTCCCATATTGCCTCCGGGATCATCCTCACGCTTGCGGGGGTGATCTCTGAGGCCATGCTTCCCGCCCTTCCTCGCAAACATCTCGCCTTCGACTGTCTTTTGACCGAGCCGCTTTTTTAAAAGAGCGAGAATGAGTGGCGACTCACTGAGCGGCCACTCTTTTGGAGAGCAGTCGCTTAGTGAGCAGTGGTTCTTTTGGAGAGCCGCTGGTCTAGTGAGCCATCGGGAACCGTGAGCAGCGTTTCTTTTGGAGTGCTGTTAGGAACCGTTCTGCCAGAGTTAGGTCTTCTGTTTGCTGCTACTTTAGCGCCATCTATTAGCAGTACGAGAAAGCAACTCCAGTGGTCAGGCACAGGTGGATTGGGCCGGCATATAAAGAAAAGAAAAAAGTGTGCTGTCTGCACAATCCTTCGCACGTAGTTGGTCGGCTGCTTCGGCGCCGTGTCGAGGCTCCGCGCCGGCGACCTGGCAGCCGCAATGTGTGTATGCTTCGGGTGATAGCCGCTGTTTTTGTGCGTCTTTTGTTTTGCTTTCAATAATTGCTATGTATAGTTTTCTCAAGCTGCATTACAACAGGGCGAATGTGGAATGCATGGCCCCTTTCGCAGCCAACCCAGCAGAAAAAAAATATCTGGTTCAGTCATGAACAGCACTGACTGCAGAGCGTCGTGTGCTCAAAACGGGAACAGATGCTTTATGAAAATTAAAACCACACTTCACAGCATGAATGGCGAGCGATTCGGCTTGAAGTAGATACAAAATGAATGAATGAATTAAATACGGTCGGTGTATGTATGTGGCGGCAAAAACAGGAAGGTTGAACAAGTTTGGGTTAGGGTACTGGGCCAGAAACCTGTTGCCAGGAATAAAGGAAGCAGTGGGAGAAGCCGGGGCGCTGAGAGCTGTGGGCATTGAGAAAAACTGTCGCAAAGTTGAACAGGGTTAAAGGAATATACGAAAAACGAATCAGCTAGAGAAAGCATGTGGGGGGAGGGGGGATTTAGAAAGTGAAAAAGGACTAACGCGGACTCGAGCTACAAAGCGCACACTGCATTAAAAAAAATGATGCATTTATACTTCAGGCTCCTCCTGAGTTCACTGTCTCCGGGAATATAAGAGGGACCTCGAATCAGGTAATCTGCTTTCTCTATATTTATAATTCACTATCTATATCTGTCTACATTGTCACTATCAGTATTTGTTAACAGTCAGTCCACAAGAGATTTTGGGCTAGAGATTGATGGCCCGAAGTATTTATTAAGGATAATTCTCAGTGTGTTTAATGATGGCCAATGTTATTCAGATAATTTTGAAACGATAGGGTACCAAAAGAACGAAGTCCTCTCTTGGACTTCGTGGACATAAAGTGGACATAAAGAGTAAGAATCGAGCCTTAAAAAATATGGATGTTGCTGTTTACTGAGATTTTGTAGTCACCATTAGGGGAGATAGGATGGACACACAAATATTTCCACGCTTTCGTTAAGTTTCGGGAGGTCGAATGGGTGCGTATCAGTGAATGAGAGAGAGGCAGAGTTGGCTTTCTCTCTCTCCAATAGACCACTGTTCGCTCCTGAGCGACCCAGGCTTAAGTGAGCCGGTGAACCGTTCAAATGAGCCGGCTCACTTCAGTAAGCTGAGCCGTTCTGAGCCGCTTTGCTGATCTCTAGGTCGTCGTCTCTTCAGCTCACTGTTCCTGAGTCTGCGTCGCTTGGATGGTAGCTATGGATGGTAGATGGTAGAAGATAAAGGTGGCAAACACCTGCCACATGGCGGCTGCAACGAGGCACTGGCTGGATTCCCAGGATGTTTTACCCAGCACCTCCACCAAATGTAGCGGATGAAATGGGTTTAATACAGGTCAACGTTTGAATAATGAAGGCTGCTAGCAAACGGCCCAAAGCCCAGAACAGTCTGCACGCATCTCTCTCTTCCTCGAACTCTTCAGTAAGCACTTCCTCATTTGAAAGTAAAAATGGGGTATTTCACATATAAACCTCTGGCACCCATTGCATTGACTTATGCTTTAGTCCACTTCAGCAGATCATAATGGTTGCGGAGCACTGCAAGTTTCATTTTCAACCGTCAAAGTGTGGAGCACATGCAGTCGAACCCTGCAAAGGAATTTTTTTTTTTTTGTTCCCGCGAGAATTTCACTCTTGCAAAAGTTGACAAATAAGTAAATATTAGCAATTGGCAATTCAGCTATAAGTTGTGATGGCTCAAAAAGTGAGCATGAAAACGGCGAATACGCACTTGTCAGAATTCACAACCAGGCCGTGCTGTTGGAGGTGCTGTAAACTGCACGCAGGTAGTTCTCGTTATCTATAGACATATTGCTGACTGTGTTCGCATACATCAATGATCGGTGTATGCAAACACAGCTGGGAGGCCTCTTGTGACCTTGGCAATGAACTGCTGAAAGGTTTGAGTTGGGTTCTGAAGTCCAAAGGGCATCCACACATACTCTAACAGCCCAAATGCAGTTGTGATGGCTGCTTTAGGTATGCTGGCAAACACAGTGGGTATCTGGTGATGTGCCTAACCAGGTCCACTTTGTTAAAAATGGGGCAGCCATTCAGATGTGGTGTGAAGCAGTGGATAGCTGTCGTGGACAGTCTTGGCATTCAACACTTCATAGTCACCGCACGGACGCCAGTCACTTGGATCTTTTTTTAGATATGAGATGGAATGAAGCCCATGCGCTGGATGATGGGTGTATAATGTCGAGTTGCATCATGATTGAACTCCCGTTTAGCAGGTGACCAGCAAACAAGAGATGTGATCGTGCTGGTGGTGGTGGTCACACCATATGCTTTGGTGGCTGGGTGAGATTTAAACGCTTTGCCAGTTACTGAAATCACACCGGGATGTTCTCAAAGAAGGTGATGGTATCAGCATGCCGATGCCAGTGGGGACAAGGTTAGACTCGACGCCAGATATAGACAGCCGAGTGAAGCTGTCTGTCGAGCTGCATGCTGAATGAAGCCCAAGTGAAAGTACGATAAGAAATATGCGCTGATGATTGGGTCAACATCAGCGATGACGAACACTCATCAAAATGTGTGGCAGGGTACCAAGTTGAGGGTGAGGGAGCGAAGTCTATATGTCTCTATGGTCGAAGGGATGGCAGCCCGTTGCGATTGCCCCGCCAGCTAGGCAAGATGGCTTTTTTTTTTTAAGGATCACGCTGACCTCTGCACCATTGTTGACAAGGAACGGATTATGACAGGTCTTGTCAATTACCACAAAAGGACCCCGCCGGGGTGGCGCAGTGGTTACGGCACTCGACTACTGTTCCCAAGGACGCGGGATCGACTCCCGGCCTCGGCGGCCGCTTTTCGATCGAGGCGAAAAGGAAGGCGCCCGTGTGCTGTGCGATGTCAGTGCACGTTAAAGAACCCCAGGTGGTCGAAATTTCCGGAGTCCTCCACTACGGCGTCTCTCATAGCCTGAGTTGCTTTGGGACGTTAAACCCCACAAACCAAACCACGAAAGGTGGCCGCATTGGGGAGCCACGAGTTGCCATTAATGGTCTTGAGGGGTTTTTCCCAACCACGAGACATGCACTTAGTGGCAGGATGTAGGAATTGCCAGTCATACCAGCAGTGTTAAGTTATGGCTCTTTGTGCGCGATGGAAAGTGGTGACTGGAATATGGTGAATGGTCTCTTGGGACAGGCTCCTGAGTGTGTCAACTGAGGTAGTAAGCTCATCAGTACAGGCCTCGAGGCAGGAAATTGCCGAGTCTGCCAGTGGTGAGACAGCTGTGGCTTGCTGGAAGGCCACCTCATGAACCTGGTTGGTCAGCTCCATGGTTGTGTCACTGGCCGCTGGGAAGGCAAGATGCAGATGCTTGGGCATCAGCAAGAGCTGAAGAAGAGCTCTCGAAGCAGCGGAACATGGGTGGTGAGTCCTCACCGAGGAGCTGCCAAATCTGGTGAAGCAGTTGTGAAAGGCGACAGTCGTCAAGGTCCACCAGTAAGGAGCTGCTGTAGGTGAGAGCGTTCTTACGCCATAGTTCTCTCGGGTACTTTGGTCTTGAGGTGCTGATGAGGGCATCTCCCATGAGTTTATAAGAATATCCTGCAGGTCACTGATCATGTCAGGAGAGAGCGCAGATACGACATGATTGTACTAAATCACCTTGTGAGGTGATGCAGTCAGTAGAGATGTGCACGGGCCGAAATTCTGAGCCCGAGCTAGCTTGGAATCTGTGTTACAGACCAGAGTCTGGCATGGCAACGTGTTCAGACTTAAAGGGCCCACGAAGAGCTATTTACGAAAACTAGAAAACGCACTCTAGATATAGGTATCCTATCAGTCCTCTTTGCAACACACAAATTTTTATGCTAGTGTCAGTAATACCGAAAATATTGGCGACTGAAATGGCGCTCGTCCTCTGCACGCTTAACCTGACGCACGCTTAACCTGACGCACGCCGCCACGGAAGAAAAAAAAAAAAGAAAACAAGCTGAGACGGCACCCCACCACGTTCCATTCTCCAGTGAGCGGGCACAACCAGCAAGCCCCGATGGAGGTTTGCGCGGGGGAACATGTCGCCCTAATCAGTTGAGAGCTTTAACCAGGAGCACTTTTTAAAAATTAGTTGTCAATTGTCTCCACGCAAAGTGTTTAAATTTGACTCAAATACTCACAAAGACCATCTCTATAAATTTCTTTCACTAGAATATTAGAGGAAATATTGTTTAATGGCCCTTTAAGGCCCTGGTCTGGCCCAGAATGATACAGAAAGAAATAATTTCCAAATAATGAGTTGACCTTGAAATGCTCAGTTGTCGCGTTTAAGATTGAAATTTGTAGAATATATAGAGGCACAGCACAACATAGAATTATATTAATTTTTTTATATTATTACGCAAGAACAATTTATGCATTGATGAATGCTTAAGACATTTGTGGCACTCCTGGATTGTGAATCCAGCAACGCTGAAGTTCTTTTTACTGCTGTAACTTGTGGCTGCAATGAATAATGTGTTCTTAGCAAGAAAGGAAAGATTTAGGTACATGGTTTCCTCACTTCACCAAAAACACGCGGCCTCTGAGCAAGGGGTTGATTCTGTGGCCAAGTACTCGGTAAGCTTATCTTGCTCACTGCGTGTCTTTCATGGCACCGACAAGGTCGTGGACCGCAGATGCTTTGACTAGGTGCTACGGCCCATTTCTACTGAGGCTTGTTGAGGCCTGGCACAACAGATGTGGAAGAGCTGACAGCATACCGCGAATCTGGAAACTGATACCTAAACATCTGCCGAAGAGGAAGAGAGAAAAGTCAAAATTTGATAGCCCACAAGCAGCCCTTCTGCTTGGTCGTTGACAGCTAGCAAAGATCTGTTCATGCCAGGGGTGTGTGGTGTAAAGGTGCATAAACATCTGTATAGAGAATTCACACACTCTTGTGTGGGAAGGATGCTGCAAAATACTGCTGTATTGTGACGCCTAGCACACCACAACCATATTCGTGCCTTTAAAAAAGTTGTGAATACTCTGGATTGGTGTGTCCGGCCTGGCCTCGCCCAAGCTTGAGGCACAGAGCTTCTGAGCGGCCAGAGTACGAGCTTTTGGGCTAAACCGAGCCTTCGCACACCTCTAACGGTAAGGGCCGAGTTGTGCCTCAATCTGGAGAAACCACATTTGCGGGTTCTGGGGTCAGAAGGGTGGAAGGCAAAGTTGCAATGATGAAACGTTCTGCGAGAGTAAGAGCGGCTCTGTAGAGCAGGTGCCGGCTTCAGTCATCCTCTAGTCCTAGGCAATCAGTTGTAGATGTGGTGCTCTAGGTCGCAGGGAAATATAAGCTTCCCACACATTTTAAGGCATAACCAAACTACTGAGCTGTGGCAGCACGTGCCTCCGGCCCAGTACATTCTTTGTTGTCCTCCTCTTGTGCAGCCGCGCTTAAGGCACAGCCAAAGAAGGATGCTGCAAGGGTAGCTTTTCTAACCAATTGTTCCAGTTTATTTTTTCTGATATTTTATGTTGAGCTTCTGTACTCTGTGAAATTTCTGGAACTCAGCGGAGAGTACTATAACTGTCGCAGCATTCAACAAATTCTTTTATTACAGTTCTGTATTCTCTGCATGAACAAGACAAATTTATATAAAAAAAAGGAAATGAATACATAACTCCTCAGGGCTGTTTCTTGGACTAGTTAGTGGGGTTTACTCATTTTGGTGAGGTCTGAAGTGCAAAACAGACAGTGACGTGAAAGAAACACAGGGCAAAGCGCTAACTTGCAAATGAATACTGAGCTCATAAAAATATTGGGGGAAGGGGGGGGGGGGGGACTTAAACTCTTCCTTTAAGGTCATGGCATGCCAGCGTTAATGGCGCCAGTTGCCGGTTTTCCTTGTGGACCTTCGTGTAGACACACTTTGCCACTCACTTGTTCAGAAGCTTTTAACTTGCGGCTGCATTGTCCCATACATAGTCGCAAGATACCACATTATAAAACCACCGCGACAGAGATCTAAAGCACCATCTTAACCAAGCCACACAAAGGTATCTTCGTGGCCTAGGGGTCCTGAAGGGCTGGATTCCGATTTCACCCTTCCATGTCACACCTGTGTTGGCAGCGCCTACCAATTCGGCCATGCCACGTCTCATGCCATCACACAACTCAATGACTAGCCATGCATGACCATGTCGTCTGCCAGCTACCACTTGCCTTAGCCATGCCCATGATTTTTTGCTCATAATGCGGACAATGGCTTTTCTGGGGGACGAAGCCTTTAATGGTGCTGAATGGGAGAACTAGGGTTGGAACACTTTCATCCAGCGATAGAACTAGTGCAGTTTCTTAGCACCAAGAACAGTCAAGGGCAGTCCAGGCTGCACTTCAAACACAAGTTTGAAGGACGTCGCCTGACATCAAAAACACTGCATAATTGCTGTTTCACTCCTTTTAGCAGGACATTTTCGAGAACACTGCAGGATCTGCACTGGAGAAATGCGTAAGCATGCTCATTGCTGTGTTGTCCGCAAGATGTGTCAGCGGGATTCTGCGAGTAACAGATACTGCGCCTTTCCTTTCCTGTAAACCAATTATAGAAGGGTGGTGAACTGTGATGCGTTCAATGGAACACTGGTTGTGTTCAACAAGAGGCATGCGATGTACCGTGTGCAGCAGCAATGCTCAGGCTTTCGCAAGATCAAAAAACAGCGCGGCTACTTGGGACAAACAGAAAGGAGAATAACGGACAAGCGCTTGTCCGTTATTCTCCTCTCTGTTTGTCCCAAGTAGCCGCGCTGTTTTTTGATCTTGCAATGCACCAACTAGCTCAGTGGCCAAGGCTCAGGGGCGCGTAAAGGCAGGCACATCTGCAGGTGGCAACAATGACTCACAATGTGACCAGAAACTCTGCACGCATAACAAATAAGAAGGTTGTCATATATGCGCCAGGAGTCCACACAAAGAGGGGACAGTTACGTAGGAATGAAGGTGGCAGGCTACAGTGGAAGGCGGAACGGGATAAACATGTCTGACCAGATCTGACGTTGCCATACATGAGCGTTATTGCAGCAGGAACCTGCAGATGAATGAATGGCAGCACTTCAGACACTTGCTCGCAAATCAGCCTGAAGGGTCATGGCCAGGCTAGATGGAGATCCTCAAATGTCCTTAATTAGGAGTAGCTGGTATGTCACCTCCTCAATCGCAGTCTTTAAACTGGTCCAGCAGCAAGCTGCTGACGGAACCAAGCTGGAAAGTGATTCAAAGTGCACAGAAGGTGGCTGAACCAGAATGCGCTGCTTTGCTCCTGCCAAAGCATGAATATATTGGCAACAGTGATAGGGTTTAGGACAACTGCGTCAGCCTCAATGTTTTTGAGAATGTGCTTTATCTGATCCATCTCTGGCTGGAGACTTCTAGATGTGTACACAGGTTCACAATGTCTTCAGTATAACTGGTGAAGGATCCTTGCAGCTGGGTTTAGGCTCACAAGTACTGTTTGGAACACAGCTTTTGTATGCAAGGGCAGCCAAAGATCTAAGAAAAGGCGCGTTTAAAAGCAGACTAGGTGGTGAAGTTTGCTTTGCGGTTTCTGCTCTACAAACTGGCAATACCTGTCACGTAAAACACCATGTCGTTCAGCTTCACAGCGTCGTCTCCCTGGTTGTGGACGCTTAACCGCTTGTAAGAGGTAAACCAATCCTATGTATCTTGGTCATTGAACCCACTGAAAATGGCCGGGTCCCACTATCGACATCAAGGTCCCTACATACCTATCTTAATGTTTAGCCAGCTGTGGCGACCTAATCCTTGAAAACTTCATCTCATTCGCACACTTCATTTTCTGCTGCCCCTTGCTACACGAAGAAGAACACATAAGGCGATTGACTAGCGCTGGTCAATCATTTTATATGTCCTTCTTCGTCCGCTCTTTATTTTTGCGCTAAATTCTTGACTTCATGAATGATCAACTAGCCCGGCAGCAAGCTACACTTGGGAGGGAACGAATAAGGTTTGCCACATGAGGGACGGTGCACGAAGTCAGGATCTCTGAACAGAACAGATATTCAGCTTAAGCGACGAAGGCGATCTTAGTCTGGAAGCAATGAGCGATAATTTCAGAGCCATTGATAATGAGTGCATGGCAGAGGTAGGCAGTAGGACAATTAGACAGGCTACCAGTAAACTATCTAAGCAGACGAAATATCTGATTATGAAATGGCAAGGCGTGAAAACCTCCCTCCGATGGGTCAGGATAGAACTGGCAGAGATGTTAAAGGTACTCAGTGAACGCAATTTGTTCGACGCAAGGGAGTATAGTACGGAGAGAATCGAGCATGCTCTAAAATACAATGCTAGCCTGAAAGAGGTGAAGGGGAAATTAAGTAGGTGAAAATCCGATGTATGCATACCAAGGTAGCCGAGGAGTTCTACACTTAACCAGGCTGATAATGAGATTAGCAATAGTGAAGAGCAATCAGACGTTCCGTCAGTGACAAAGGAAGAGGTTAAGAAAGCTTTAGAAGCTATGAAAAGGGGGAAAGCAGCTGGGGAGGCTCAGGTAACTGCAGATTTGTTGAAGGACGGTGGGGATATTGTGCTTGAAAAATGGCCACCCTGCACATGCAATGTCTGGACATCGTCACCGGAGTTTTGGAAGAATGCTGACATTATTTTAATCCTTAAGAAAGGGGATGCTAAGGACTTGAAAAATTAGACCAATCAACATACTACCTGTTGCGTATACGGAATTTACTAAGTCATTGCTACTACAGTTATATATATATATTGAACTCGAAGTGGATCACGGAATAGTTAGATACATAGGCAATTTCATATATAAGGCAAACCAACAGATGAGGCTCTCTATAACCCAGAAGCATGAATATGGTACATGTATGGCAGTGGTGCGTTGCCTGCTGGCAACACACTGCTCACCAAGGGTGCGGCGATGACCTGCAAGGTGTACACATGCACTGAATGTCACCTGCCACCTAGTGTCGAAAAGGAGAGTACATTGGGAACACTTCCAAATGCCACTTCGCAGGCGCCAGAAATCTTGGCAGGCAGCAGCTGCCATGACTGCACAACCCGGCTCTATGCATGAAAAATGATTGCCGGTGAGCTGTTAAAACAATCCTTTGCAGGGCACGACGCGCAATTCGATGGACATGAACAACGCTGCTAAACTTTAATGTGGGATTTTCAGGGGGATATTTTGAGAGTTCGATATAGGAAAATGATATATGTGCATTTGATATATCCGGGATCAAATACAGAATCAGGACAACCTTAGACTTTAATCAACCAAATGATCAGGCAGGTTTTCGGAAAGGGTACTCTACCATCGATCATATTCATCATGCTATCAACGAGGTGATAGAAGGATGTTCGGGATATAACCAGCCTTTATAAATAGCATTCGTTGATTAGAATAAGCATTTGACTCAGTCGAAACGTCAGCAGTCATTGCCTAAGGGTGTATATGAGCCGTATGTGAAAGTATTGGAAGATATCAACAGTGGCCGCATAGCAACTATAGTCCTCCATAAAGAAAGTAATAAAATTCCCATAAGGAAAGGCACTAGGCAAGCAGACACGATCTCCCCAGTACTATTTGCCACTTGCTTAGAGGAAGTATTCAGAAACCTGGAGTGGGAACAATTATGAATAAGGGCTGATTTAATACATTGCCTTTTTAATTAACTCAGTGGACAAATTACAAAGAATGCTTAATGACCTAGGCAAGCAAAGCAAAAACATAGGCCTAAAAATTAATATGTGGAAGCCTACGGTAATGGTCAATAGCCTCGGATAAGAGCAGCAGTTTACAAAAATTCCGAAAGCACTGTGGAATCTACACTGCAGAAATGCGACAGCCTGAGTGTTGTTGATGCACAAGGTGCATCACATTTGCTCTCATTATCATTACCAACTAATTGCATCGTCATTGTTAATTCCATCACTGTCATTATCACTAATTGCAGCATTATTGTTATCGCTACTATCATCCTCACTGTAGACAAGAAGAATTATGATGTGTTTCACAATTCCGGGCATGGCTTCAGTTTGGTAGAACTGAAAAAGTTTTAACCCGCCGTGTCATGCGAAAGTATGCTGGCACGTTTTATTGTTCATCGTCTTGTTTTGAATGTCCAAGTCGGCAATAAAGAAAAAAAAAAAAAAAGGGGGGGCATGGCGCAGTAGGTTAAAGCGCTCGGCAGGGGATCCGAGGTATGGAGGTTCGATTCCCGGTGGAGATCGGACTTTCATTTTTCTAGATTTAAGGACAAAGTTTTCAGCGCAAAGGCACGCGGCCAAAGGAAAGAAGAAGAAGGAAGACTATAGGGACGAACACAGCGCAGTGTTTGTCCCTATAGTCTTTTTTTTTTTTTTCTTTGGCCACGTGCCTTTGCGCTGAAAACTATGTCCTTAAATATAGAATACCAACTAGCCCAACAACTTACTCTACTGAAGTTCATTTTCCTGATGACGTCATAGGATTGATAGATATGTCTGACCAGACGAACAAACAGCAACAGTATGAGCCATTGAAGGCTTTCGCCTTAATAGGTACACGGGTAGAAGCAGGCTCGAGCATTTTGGAACAGCTCAGGGAGCAGTGGTAATGCCACTTTGGAGCACTCAAATTATGCTTTGGAACATGTTTCTAGGGTCAAGCACTTTTAATAACTACAATTTTTTTTCTGATATACAAAAAAATCTAATTTGATTACTTTTTATTCAAGATTCAATGCTGTACTACCTATGCACGCATATCTCAACATGTAAAGATGTTTAAAGTAACACAGCTGGCTAAAAGCTTTTGCCTATTCTGACTTGACAGCTTTAGACATGTCCACGCTCAAGCACCACCACTACCTTGGAATTAAAATAAACAAGCTGCACATCGCCACTTTTTGATTCCGCAGCTGTGCTGATAAATTCCTGGGCACTGCTCAGTAGTACCTTCAGGAAGGATAGATGGCACTGAAGGGTAGCCTTTTCTTCCTTACGCTTCTTTACTTCATGGTTGTCTCCCAGTGACTCATGTTTTCTTTTAAATAACACTGGGGCTACACGTCGGCAACAGGCTTTCTATGCCTTTCCAACACTCTTGAAAGCATTTCTTGCAATTAACACCGTCCTGGCATCACCCCCATAATGCTTCAAGTATGCTTTTGTCTGATGTAGACTGGACAGGTTTGTTGTTAACAACGATTCTATAGTGAAGTACACACTCATTTTCACAGCAGAACTGTTGGAACAACTCGTGTAGTTCTTTGTAACCAGAAAAGTTTCCTCAACAGCTCGTGGTAGTCTGTGGCAATTGCTTCGCTCCTTGCCCTCACTTCTCTCACCACCGGCGATTCAAAAGGCTGGGAGAAGTTGCTGTCATGCGCACAAAACATTTTTCTCGCAATTAATTCCTCCCAGTCGTTTGTGACTCGTTTTAGAATAACTTGAGATCAAAATATTTCTTATGCTCGCTTTTCTAGTTTATTAAAATTTTATATGTGTTAGCTAGGCCCAGCCAAGGTGCATTGTACCTCCACCACTAGTGTGCTGCCATCGTTTAAACTATGACGACCCTTATAGACCAGAATACGGAGGGTAAATTGATCGCTGCCATATTGAGGGCGCTATAAGGCTACCTAGAGGTGCTGCAGCGAAATGACTGCTCTCCACTACCAAACGAGGTGGCCATGGCTATTCATAGCGCTTACGCCTTTACGTTTCTTTGAAGTTTTCACAACTTGCTGCTCACAAAATCGTCAAAATTGCATTTCTGCCTCTTGGCAAGGCTGTTCTACACATCTCGCAATGGCAGAGGCAAGCACAGCGTCCACAAGTGGAGCGAGTGGTTCGGTTAAGTGCATGGTACCTTTCTATGCGAAAAATACTACGGTTGCGACATTTCTTACCCTCGCGTGGTGTCTGCAAAAATTTGTTGCAGTCCGCACCGCACAAACAGGTGGCATGCCACAAGTGCGAGTAAACCTGATGTCTCCGTTTGCATTTCAGCAAGGAAGTGCCTTTTTTTTTTTTAACAGCCATGATAAGCAACGCCAACCAGTCACAAAAATAAGACCTTGCTATCTCCTGTTTGGTTGATGTGCTGCTGATTCATTCTTCAACCCTGCTGGAAAGGAACAAAAACAAAAGAGACACCGGGGAATCATCGCCAATGAGAAGCATTCGCTCGCAGTAGCGGCATGCGGTCTGTTTTGTGAGGTGTGGGCTGCGGCAGATTTTTTGCAGTCACCACGCAAAGGTAAAACATATAGCAGACTGCAAAGGTTTTGATGGTACATGGGACATTACTTGGGGGTGCAAATCAAATCAGAAAAGTCACAGCCATAGCAAGCCTGCATGCAATGGTACCATGCGCTTATAGGAACCACTCACTTCACTTGTGGACACTGTACTTGCCTCTGCCCTCGCAAGATGTAAAGAATAGTCTTGCTGTGAGGCCGAAATTAACTTTTGACAATTTTATCAGCAACCAGTTGTGAAAACTTCAAAAAGAAACATAAAAGCGCAAGAGCTAGACACCCACGGCTGCCTCGTTTGACAATCCAGAGGCATAGTTTCGCTGCGGCAACTATAGATGGTGCTAGAACGCTCTCAAAATGGCAGTGTTCAATTTACCCTCCTTGTTCTGGTCTATAGACCTTTTCGAAAAGTGGTCGTGGGCGCTGCCATATTGAATACTGGGCTGTGCTGCTAGCATAAGAAAAGTTGAGAATTATCTCTCCCAAAGCCGCCCCACAGCCCAGTCAAACCGGTTTCGCCGAGGCTCGTGAAAAGGTCTATAGCACAACATGCCACTGCCCTGCTGCACTTCTCACATTCACCTAACCAAATTGCATCGAACCGCATTTCTTGTACCTGGCGCAATTAATGGCCCAATACAATTAATGTTAAGCAAAAATCACGTTTCGCTAAATTTTATGGCAAAATACCAAGGCATCAAAACATCATGGCAAAACATCGTTTTGGAGTTTTGGAACAATATTGTGTTTTGGGGCAGGATGGCGCAGGCAAAGCAGTTTGGAGCAGAATAAAGCAAACGGAGTGAATGGAGCAGTACTTCCACCCTGCAGGTAACAAAGCTCTGGATGTTGTTGGCAAATGTGTCCGCTTAGGACAGGTAGCAACCGCAGATCCGGACCATGAAAGAGCGATAACTACAGGTTTTCCCCCCGAATTTAATCCTAGTGCTAGTGCAAATAATCTGAGCGCTGACTGATATAATCTGCGTGCCATGTAATTTAATTCGAGTGCCAAGCATTTAATTAAAGTGCCAGCATATCTAATTCGAGCGCGAGCTCGAATAATGCCAGCGCCAACTAATTTAATCCGAATGCCAAAGCAATTAATACAAGCGCCGGCAAATTTAATCCGTGTGCCAACCAATTTAATCCATATGTGGAAAATGAATGCAATACAGGGCTCCAAAGCACGAAACATGAATTCCAGAAATAAATCAAAATTGAGATCATCTTTCAGACAATGCGCCGAATCAGCAAAGTGTCAACGTATAGGATAGCCTTCATCAGTATTATGACAAACATTGCCTTGATGCAAGTGTTTTAAACCTAATGTCTCCCAGAAAATAAAACTGCATTTTAAAGACGGCCGCTTCTGTGCTTTTACAAGCCTGTAGTTTCCTACGCCGCTACAATTACAGCCCAGGCAAATTAAGCACTGCTGTTTGGGTTAAAAGCTCTGCTGTACATAGTTTCAGCCACTTTGCCATGTCAGAGCCAGACTAAATGCAACGGCACGCGCTCTCTCTTTCCGTGGTAGTGGCCGTGTAAAATTGAGAAAGCGGTAAAATGAGATATGTTTCTCTGGCTCCATGTCTTCGCGCCTGAACCAACTCTGCTTTACACTAATCCTTCTTTTCTGCTAGTAGTGTTGAATCATTATTAGAAACACAAATACATTTCTGCACCGGTTGCCATTTCACAAAAACAGCAGGCTGTTGTGTGAAGGCCGAAATGCCATCAGCATGCAGATTCAGTGCATATGACAACCCATAATAAGCAGTGCTTAACCAGCCAATTAGAAGATGACAGTCATATTTATTCACTTGTCATGCGTCTAAACTAAAAGCTGCAAGAGGCGTGTCATAAACTGCCGTTTTTCAGCTGCGCGTGGTCCTTGGTTTTTGCAAGATACAAGAACAAAGCAAAATAGTGCATGCAGATGTGACGCTTAAGCGTCGCATGGTCTGCAAAGTGATCTCAATTTCGATTTATTTCTGGAATTCATGCTTCGTGCTTTACAGCCCTCTACTGCATTTATTTTCCACATATGAATTAAATCCGCTGGCGCTTGTAGTAATTGTGTTGGCAGTCTGATTCAATTGTTTGGCGCTGTCATCATTCGAGTTGGTGTTCGGATTAAATACACTGCCGCTTTTATTAAATGCTTGGCACTAAAATTAAATTACACGGTGCGCAGATTGTATCAGTTGGCGCTCACATTATTTCCGCTGGCACTAGGATTAAATTCAGAAGGAAAACCTGTAGAACAAGTCTAGGATGGAGCGCATTTGGCAAGTTCTTGCAGGCCATGACTAGCAGCTTACCGGTATACCTCAAGAAAACGGTAAACAACAGTTGCATCTTACGAGTACTCATCTATGGGGCTCAAATGTGAAGGCTAATTAAAGGGGTTATACTTAAGTTGAAGTAGATGCATAGAGCTGAGGAATGGAAAATGGTAAGTGTAGTCTAGAGATAGGAAGTATGCAGAGTGGGTCCAAGAAATCAACTCTAAATAATGGCATTCTAGTAGAAATCAAGAAGAAATGGTCACAAGCAGGACATGTATTGCAAAGAGAGGATAACCGATGGTCGCTAAGAGCAACAAATTGAATTCCAAGTGAAGGAAAGCGTGGCAGGGGGCGGCAGAAAGTCAGGTGGGTGGACAAGGTTAGTAAGTTTTCAGGGGTCAAGTGGGTGCAGCTAGCACAAGACCGGGTTAACTGAAGGATTACGAGAGAAGCCTTCGTTCTGCAGTGGGTATAGTCCAGCTAACGATGATAATGATGATGAGCTATGGACAAAGAAAAACCGTATGGCAACAAAGGGCTCCTTTATCACATAAAAAACTGAATTAAAAAAAAATCTTCCCACCAGTTGAACCAGACTTGCAATGACCTCATTAAAATGGCCAGTTTGCCGCCACTCTGAAATTAATGGCCGAGCAGCATAACTTTTGGGATCTGCACTCGCAAAATCAATACTGACATATACATTTCACTTGAGAAATCTGTCGCCAACGGTGACACCAGCATTTCATCTCTCCTCTTGAGTATACTCGTAACTCCCTGCCACTAAAAAGAAATATTGCTGACAAGTCGTATTGTCTACGAAGAGGCTTCACAAATTCATGAAACATTTAGCGTAAATATATGTGCGGCTCCAACGCCTCAATAAGTCTTTTAATTAAACTGCACATGCTCTTTTCTCTCTGTCTGAGCACGTGGAGGGGCAGCTGAACTGTGCATGTGCAAAGGTTATCGCGGCGCGAGACTTGTGCTTGACGCGGCAGAAAGTGTAGATAAAGGGACAGAATGGAAGAATCGGGGGAATCTGGCGGGAGCCCTGCTTGGGGAGCGATCACGTTGCTAGCTGTTGGCGAGCAGCCCGAAGCATCCTGATGTAATGGACTGTGGAGCAGAGCAATACCAGGATGAAGACGGAAGCGATGCCTCCTGAGCTGGTTTTTTGCTTGAGTTGCAGCCAGACGAGGAGCAATGTATTTTGTACTGCTCGGAGCCCCTTTTGCCATGTCACATAGGCCATCTTTACACCCCACTATGTTTCGTCTTGCCATGTAAAAGCACTGGCCCCTTACTTTTGTAGCAAAGCATTGTCCTGTCACGAGTCTCGACCACATGCTTCGCATTGCAGCAGCGTGCAGTGTTGTATCTTTGCAAAGTGCTTCTCTGCTGACCCGGAAATAAACTGACATTTTTATCATCATCATCAGCCAGACTATACCCACTGCAGGGTGAAAGCCTCTCTCATATTTCACCAATTGGTATTTTGGAGCAGAATGGAATTCATGTGAATTTGTGACTAGTAGTCGGGCGAGGCCCTGACTCGCGGACCCATTCTTTAGAAGGCGGGGCCTACAAATAGATTAGGTATTTTTAGACCTGCATCATTATTATCACCACGTCGCTTTGTTGCTTCAGCAGCGAGTCATGGCGAGTCAGTGTGCCAGGTTCATCCATGCTATGAAAATGTTGATGAATTCTGAATCAACAGTTCCTGAATTCCTGACCAAACCAAACCGAATTCTGAATCAGGTGAAAGTAACACAGATGAAAAAAGAACCTGGAAGGAAGTGAGAAGCAGTCACAAAAAAAAAAAAAAACTTGGCAGTGAAAGGGTTAATAACAGTGCGCTCTTTGTGATTAGGGTCATCGGCTCTACCTCGTCCATCCATCCCAGAGGTCTTTCATCCTGCCATTTTCCATTCACTTCACGACATCTGCCATCTCAGCATCAGAGCCACATAGTGCCTCATTACGCAGCGGTACGTCTGGCCAAACATTAGACGTTCGCCAGTGGGCCCGCTCGTGTTTTGCTTGCCAGTCCGTCAAAATGACTCACTATACAAAGACTCCTCCCCAGTCTTTCCTGCCATCTGGTTGTTGCTTTGACCACGTTCACCTTGACTTGGTTGGACCATCACCTCCATCTAATGGCTGCCGGCACATTCTGATGATGACTGACCGCTTCACTCGTTAGCTCGAAGCAGTGCCCACTCTGGACATTACTGCGCAAACAGTTGCCAAAGCCTTCGTTTCAGCATGGATTTCCCACTTTGGCTGTTACCACGGATCGTGGCCGCCAGTTTGAATGCATCCTCTTCACTTCCCTTACCAGTCTGCTCGGCACTAAACAATGCCGCACCACAGCATACCATCCTTATGCTAACGGCATGGTTGAGAAGCTCCATCGTCAGCTCAAGACTGCCCTCATTGCTCGCCTAGATCGCGAGCACTGGGCTGGTCACCTTCCTATGGTGTTTCTTGGCCTACGCACCGTTTTTCGTCGCGACCTTGGCTGTTTGATGGCCGAAGTCATCTCGGAGACTTGTTCGTTCCTTCGGCTTCCTCGTCCCGGCCCCTGCAGTACCTTTAACGCCTTTGGGACTGCATTCAACACCTAAACCCAGTCCCACCTCTATCATCTGACCGTCAGATCTTTATGCACCCAGATCTTGCGTCCTCGAGGCATGTTTTTCTAAGGCGAGACACTGTAAAGGCGCCTCTTAGCCCCCCCTATGATGGCCCGTACCATGTCCTCAACAAGACTACAAAGTCTGCGACTATCCTGCTGGATGGTCGTGAGAGGTAGTCTCCCTGGATCGCCTTAAACCCAAATATATGGAGACACCTCCCCAGGAGCTCCCCTCGGATGTTGCTGGCTTATCTGTCGACATGCCTGCCGCTGAGGCACCCTCATCCCTGCCCCGTTGGCGCGTACATTTCGCCGCTCCGTTTGGTCGGGGGGCCCTGTAGCGCACAGCGCCGCTGTAAAGCGGAGGCGCTAAGATCGGCGTTCACAGCCTAGCAAGCACGGCACAGGCTGCTCGGTTCGAGAAGCCTGCCACGCTGGTCCTCTTGTTCTGGTGCTCCGCTGCAACGCCGTAAATTCCTTACATGCTCTTCACTGCAGGACACTTCCTGCCGGCTGCAAATATACACAGAACCAGCACTCCACTGCTTCAATACAATGCTGCTTTAGGCTTGGGCACTGCCAGCTTCGACAATAAAGGAATCTGCTGAAGGCCACGGACACAAAGAAAAATTTAAATGAAGCTGTAGTACAGCAGAAGGATCAGAATTCCCGCAAAGTAATTTGAGATGCGGATCAAAAAGCTGCAAAGAAGACTGTTCTTTGCCCGCAGCTGCGAGGAGGGCTATCAAATGCAGGTGCCATATTCGGTTTGAGGTCGAGCACAGAGACTGGCATTCAACAAAAACAGTATGGAGCTCCTATCGGGATGGAGTCTGATGCCGATTTACGACCTACGGGAAGTCGGCGCAGCCGTGGGCGAGCAGTGCACCACGGGCGTACTGGCGGCCCATGACCGGTAAGCGAGCCATGATAATTCGCCCCCTTGTGTTTCCTCGTGACTGCGGCGACGAGGATTTCAACAGAACGAGTCGGATGTACGGCCTGCATGCGGGGCCCGTTCGGCATAGAGGGTGGCCTGCCTCACTTTGGCAGCGGCACCAGGAGCAGAGCCCAACAACCCAAGTCCCGACCCCTGCCCTGATTCCTGTATTACATGGGCCTGCTGAAGGACCAGCCGTGCGACTCCCAAGGGGAAAACGGCACCCAGGTGGAGGTCATGATTAAGGGAGGAGGGTGTGGGAATTTAAGATTACCCACGCTTGCACGACACGGCTATGTCTGCCTCACGGGGATACCTCATCTTTCTCCTTCCCCTGAAGCAGTGGCGGAGAGGGCAGGGGCGAGAGACCTGGCGTAGCGTGCCGGGCGGCCCCTCCTTCCCCCTACCCTCTAATATCGATGTACAGCATCTCATCGGGGGGAGGCGACGCCAGAGCCCGCGGATGCTGCTATGACCAAGGATAAAAATTGGGCACTCCCAATAAACAGCCCAGCCCGGTGGCTCTGCCTCAGTGTTTCGTTCTTCCCTGCCACGGATGTGGTCAGAGCTAGCGGCGGGGCGTTCCGTTCTGAGCACAGAGCCCGAGTCCCGTGAGAACCCCCACAAGGTGTTGTTACATGTCTCCTTGACGTCAGCTCCAGCATCCATTGCAGTGAAGAGCAAGCACAGAGCAACGCCAGGGTTCAAAGCGATCGCTGAATGGAAATGTTTTTTTTTTTTCATCTAAAGCACAAATTAGATTAAGCTCTAAAAAATCATTGAATGGTACTGTGTCATGCAATATATATATATATATATATTACCCCGCACCTCCACCAAGTGTTAAGTGGGGATCCAGGCACTGGTAGTGGGCACTGGTAGCGAGAAGAACCGGAGCGGTGGTGGCTTAACTTTTGAGTCAGGTGGTCCGCAAAAGCACTTCCTCTTCCTCCTTCTCGGCTATCTGTCCGCTTAATCAGAACTTCTTCTTTACAATACACATATATAACTGCAAAAAATTTGCACATTTAAAGCTGACAGTGCCCAGGCCTAAAGCACCATTGCACTCAAGCAGCGGACTGCTTGTTCGCAGCCAGCAGAAAGTGGGCTGCTGCGATGAGCAGGCACAGAGCAACACCGTGGTTGCCTGCAAAGGCTCAACTTGAGAAATTATTTTCTCACTTAAAAGCACCCTGATTAAACTTTCAGTATTAAATGGCAATGAATGGCTCTGTGCAAACTAGTATTTTTCATATCTTTAATAGGGCCACTTCATTACATAACTGACGGAGGAATAAACCTCAAACCTCAATAAGGTAATTTTCTCTGATTTAGAATACTTTTGCAGGTGCACCTTACATTGTTTGATCTCTTTTATAATGTTTTTGCAGGTGCAGCTTAGGTTGTTTGATCTCTTTTATAGGCTTTTTGTCTTCTAAAAAAGTTGGAGAAATAGATTGAGTACTATAATAGTAATAATTGGTTTACAGGAAAGGAAAAGTTTTCCCGTGGACACCTGAATCACGCTACAAGGGAAGGAAGATGGGAGCGAAAGCGGAAAGAGAGGCCCCATAGTGGAGGGCTACGGAGTAATTTTGACCACCTGGGGACCTTTAACATGCATTGACATCGCACAGCACACAGATGCCTCTCCGCTTTGCATCCATCGAAACGCAGCTGCCGGCAGTCAGATTCGAACCCAGGCACTCTAGTCTAGTGCCTAGACCATAAGAATATAAAATTTGACAAACATTTCAAAATTTCAGCTTTTTGTACCATATTTTATGATGTATATTTGAACAAATATAAGGCAGAGTTTGTTTATTTCCTGCACATCAAAAGAACAATGCATTTTATTAATATGAAAATTTTTGTTTATAGTAATGCATCAAAAAGTTAATTTTTTTACAAATTTATCTGTGTGACTAGGTTTTGCTATTACTTGCAAGCTTAAAGGAGTATAGACCACCTTCACTCTGGCTACGTCATGAAGATGCGGTGGCGCTGTCGTAATTACAGACTTTCGCGTGGTAGGAAAAACAATGCTTCAGTTGCTTTCGCCTATTGTGATTGTGCGATGGTTTGCTGCAGCCGAAAAAATAAAAAACAAAGCACCATGCTGACTAGTTGCATCACCGTGGCATGTGCTGGAAGGCAAAGGACGCAAAGTTTAGTAAGCTTGCACAGGTTTCTTATGGGCGAAGGTCGCCGTAAACAGTGGGCCATCGCAGTGTGGCGCGAAGGCTGGATACCGACACCTTTACGCCAGAGCGGTTATGGGCTCAAAGGCCATGAATAACTCGAGTTTGGCCTTCTTTATGACGCGTAATGGTATTTTGTGAGTGCACGTAAAATGTTGACGAGGCAGCCAGTATATTAATGCGTAGACCTGTTTATAATGTAAGCAATTCCTGAAGCAAATTTTTTTTTCACTTTCTAGTTGTATGTATTATGTGCATAGTGAGCTGCTGCGCATGCGATCAGTATTGCACTCCTCCGTGGTTATATTGTATGGCTAACATTAGCTTTGTTCACCTCAAATTATTTTAAATTTTGTGATGAAATGTGCGTGTGCTGACAGCCACTGATTTGCTCAATTGGAGATGAATTTTATTATACCGAGGCGTTTGAGTGGTATTCACTGCAGCTAATTTTGAATGCGAGTTGTGGGGTTGAGCGTCCCGAGTGACATATGGGCCCCTGTTTCAGATTTTGAGGATCTTTACATCAACTACGTACTGCATGGCACACTGTCGCATTCAGAGTTTATCCTACATAGAAACGTGGTCACGACGGCCAGGACTGAACTGGGTAGCCCTAACTACGGAACCAGCATGTGGACGCTGCAGCTTGTAATGCAAGCTAAAAGCTTGAATACCCATGAAGAAATTATAAACGCTGACGCCAATAACCTTCCACGAACAGAACAGATAGGCGTGCAGCGTGGTGATTTAAAGGAATAATGCAAGGATAAGCAAACCTGTACGGTGCCAAGGCACAGTGCCCTTGCTACTGTTGCCATGCTTACCAACAACGCTCATTTGATGCTCGGTATGAAGAATGATCCGAGAATGCAATGATGTTTTGAGCGGAATACTTCCTACCTGGTTTGCGTGTGCTGTTTACGAGCGAGAAAAATCACATTCCACTTACCCGACTGAAAGTTGTTGTATGCACCCAAAGCTTTGCAATTCTCGACGCATTCCGCGGCTAATGTGCTGGGCAAATAGCAAATAGATATCAATCAACGCTACTCATTTTCAAGGCAGCAACAACTTCGCTCGTGCGCTTTGAATCCGCTCTTGGTCTGGTACGGTGTGCAGGACAAGGTGATGCATGTTGTGTACGTGAAGTTTTTCCAAGTATTGCTTTTGTACTCACACAGCGCGTGGGTATTTTATCTGCCAAAAAGGTGCCTGCATATCACAATAACACGCTCTTGGCAAGTATGGCCACAGCAGTGGGGTGGCACCACAGTGCCGCTCCCGTGCTTTCCGCCTGCTCTGGGGCCATAGACGACTGCCATGCCACTTTGATTGCTTTGTTTGTTTTAAAGATGGCGGAGACCTATAGACACCTAATTTTTGGGTTCGTGTTTAATTAGCTGTAATGATGTGCAAGGTATTACTGTACAGAAAGCACCAGGTGATATCCACCTATGACCGCTAAACAATTTATCATTGAATTTCTTTCCTCATCCGTTTCGGTTTCAAAAGCTGTGTGATGGCTGTGACGCCAAAGTTAAGTCTAGGTCACGTGACGGGTGAAAAAAAATTGTGATATCCTGTGATGTTTAAATTCACTGCAACGCTGAAGCCAGCCTGCCTCAAGAACAGGAATCGCGAAGAGCTGGAGATTATACTGCGGCTTTTTCATGCTGTGCATGGCTTGGACTTGATTGTGATGTCACAGCCATCTCTCAGCTGTTGAAACCGAAATTGGCGAGAAAAGAAAATTGAACTGAAAAGTATTTAGCAGTCGTAGGCAAAAACCACTTGGCGATCCGTATACAGGAATGTCTAACAAAAATGCCACCAAAATTTGGCGTCTGTACTCCTTTAAGATGGTGGTCACGGGCAGAAAATATTTTTTCGCCAAAAACAAGCTGGGATAATATTCTTCATAGCAATACAATTTGCTATGATTTTTTAAAAAGAAATTGAGGATGGTCAAGCCCACAACCTGTATCAGTTGGTGTGGAATGAAACCAGCACCTTTACCTTAGCAGATCATGCTAGCCATAACAGCCTAGCATTATCCTTGATGCATTAGCATGACAGGAAAAAAAAAACAAAACAGTGGTAGCATACCATATATACACCATTACAAAATCAAAGAACTTGAAGGTAAGCTGTCTAAAAATTGTAAAAACTTTTTTTTTTTTTTTGTGGAACTGCAGCAGCATCACACTTTGTACCAAAAAAAAATTGCCTTGACAAGCACTGGACCATATATATGCTGGTCTGCAAATATTAAACGCCTTTGCCCACACGTACCAGCCACAGCTATCCGATGGAAACTAAGGCAGAATCAAAAGCACAGAAGAAAGCCCCAGGTTGCCTCCAAAGGATCCCTGTTTCAGCACACGCACCAAAGACAGGGAAGGACCTGGAAATCAGAACAATGCAATAAATGCCCACTCCTGGGAAAGGTAAAATGTGAAGGATTTTGTTACAACACAGAAAGTATAATGAATGAAAGTATGAATTCCGCAATTCATGGCAGTTGGTTGTGTCTACTATCTTTGCAAACATTTGTCGTCACTTCAAGTAAAGGATCCATTTCTCGTTCCTAATTCTGAGGCAGTTGCTGATTTGCTCCAAAATGAGAGCTTGGTATACAGTGCTGGTTTTAGCGTAGATGTGATTGATTTGTATAATCTCTTCCACACTCTCAACTCATCCAGTATGTTCAGCAATGTATTACGGAGGACAATGATGAATGCTGGTTCCAAAATGAGTGTGGAACCTTAACCGAATCTTTTTTGGAAATGTTATCTTACTACCTGAGTAACACGTTTTTTGAGTGAGATGGTAGACTTTATACGCAAAAATCTGGTGTGTGCATAGGTGCCAAGATAGCTCCCATCCTCAGCGACATTTATCTAAGCAGGGTTGATATGAAAGTTGAGAATGATTTAGCCAGTTGTTGCATGCACATTTTCCGTTTCGTGGAGGATTTTCTGGTGCTAGCTAGCTCTGTGAATCCTGAATTTGTGTCAAATGTTCTTCATGTTTTTGCACGTAATGGGTCGGGACTAAGGCTCACGCATGAAGTCCCCCAAGAAACAGCCTTACAATTTCTCGATTTAAAGTTGTCTTTCCAACCCCACCATGTCTGTTGGCAGTATTCACCTAGGAGTGAAAAGCCCCTTCTGAATTACAGGTCCTTTCATTCAAAGCTCGTAAAAAGTAGTATTGTTACGGGATGCTTAGGCATGGCAGTGAAGAAATCTTGTCATCATAAAATGATGTCCAGTCTCTTAACTCAGGCGGACAAATGCAGGGAAGCTGGTTTCCTGAACTCAGTTCTCGTCTCGAGTGCAGACAAAGTCCTCTGCGCGCTAAAATTGTCTTCAAGCATGTGAGGGCGGGAAAGGTGTTCGGAGGAAGGAAGGAGAAAGGTATGTAGTAGTCATGCCATATGTACACACGCTGTTGCACCGAATTAAAAGAGTAGGAAGCAAGCATAATGTAAACATTCTGTTTCCTTCTCCTAACAAACTAGAAAGAGTGGCAGCCGCGGTTCAAAGAATGCACGAGGGGGCAGAAGAAATGTGTGCAACATAAATCATGAAAATAGATATGTTCCTTGTAAGACTGGCATAGTATATCAAATCCCTCTGGCCTTACCTACATAGGCCAGACTGTGCAATGCAGTAAAGTGCGGCTCATGGAGCACGCTAATTCGCTGAAAAAGAAAGAAGCTAACCTAGCGAAGCACTGATCCATGTGCGAATGCACGTCATTTTTTGATGACAGTGATGTTTTGTTCGTTCATTCTTACCAGTGCACTAGAGAAGTAGCCAAAGCTTTTCACATCAGAAAAAGTAAAGGGTGCGTGAGTACGCCTTTTGTCACATTATCTACTCGGGAAATGAATATGCTGCACAGTGGGCGGCAGTTCTGCCGATGCACTCGTGCTTTTAAATGCTTTTTTTTCTTTTTACCAAAACTTGAGGTCGTTGACGTTGCGCATGTGCGCTGTTTCTCTGTGTGCGTATATATGATGTGATTCTTCCCAATAAAAAAAATCAGCTGTAAGTTCAGCGCTATTCGTGTGTCTCGTTTCGTTTATTTCTTGGTCTCTGTATTTTTTTCGCTGTTGGGCCACCATTAATTTCGATACTCCCCCGCTTTTTATTGCTTTGGCTGTGGCGGTGCTGATCGAAATTCATGCCCTGGCCACATCAAAGTCATGCTGTGGACTATCTTCATAAATAAGGCGAGTTTGATTACATATATCAGCACCCTTGTGGAGCAACCGGTTTTTGCCAGCACATATTTTTACAAGCGGGTGCACTCAAGTGCTACTCACCTTTTCATGAGGCACAAGGCATACCATCGGGAGAGGCCATGAGCAGAAGCTGCGACGAAGCCAAGATCTCACAATCGCCGTGCATCAAGATTATTTCGGTACATACTGAAAGGAAACAGAAATGGTTGCTCTTGCTGGGACAGGGCTAGCCGGGGCCAAACGGAGGCGTATTCGAAAATGAACTACAAAAGGAAAGCCCTTTCGTGCGAGCCGCCGGGACTGCTTTTAAGCGCACGAAAAAGGGCTCCTTAGTTCCTCTACACTTCACTTGAAGTCACTGATAAATAGACTCATAGCAAGATTACAAAAAAATAATTGAGATCGCTAAACAATAGAGCGTCGATGCAGAAAAAAAATTCCAAACAATTTGTAACGAGAGGGCAGCGGTGCAATGGGTTAGCGAGGCAAGTACGGAATGCAACACGTGCTTTGCGCTGTATTTCGCAGTACTCACGAAAGTTTGGAGAAAGCAGCAGGGATGCGTGCCACCCAATCTAATTTGCAGAATCCATTCCAGTCCGGTCATTCTGAAACAACGCGGCGCGAACAAGCCTCCCGCTTGCTTGTACCACTGCGCGCCAAAATTGAAAAGGGAGAAAAAAAAAAAAAAGGCGCCTGCGGCTGCGGAGGTGGCGATAAAAAAAAAAGCGTCTGGGTTCGAGAGTACACGCAAACAAAAAAACAACAATAGGCAATTTATTACGTCACATCCGCCAGACTACAAACAAATCCTCCTCGCCTACCTTCTTTCTTTTCGCGCATGCGCAGCTTATCAAGATCGGCAGGTGGTCGCCTCCCCTATGCAACCGCTGCTGTTGCAGCCTCTTCATCCGCTGGAATCAATAAAAAGTTCTGCTCTCTCTCTCTTTTCGCCTGGGGCTCCCAGTATGCGAGGCGGAGCTACAGGACGCTCTCCAAATTAAGTACCGGCGCTTAGTATTGCCCGAGCTTTACAGCGCGTATGTTTTTTCAAAATGTGCCAAAATAAGAAATGGCTGCCGGACGAAACACTAAGAATGAACGTCGACAAGGTATTACACTTGAACGCTTTCATTTCTAGCGTACTAGCAGTATATAGGACACTGTGCTTCAGCGCACGTACGCAACCTCGATTTTGTTTCATGCATCTATTACGGGACGTTATAGATGCATGAAACAAAATCGAGGTCGCGTGCATCAGATGCTCATCGGCTGTCGACTAAGATGCTTCCTTCTAACTAGGCCGCGAAGTGGAATCATCTACCAGCACTCTCCACGTAGTTACCTCACTGGTGTAAACACAGCTGGTGTCAGTGGTTATAGTGGTTATAATGCAGCGGAAGTGCAACCTTGACTCCTCTTTTATTCAGGATCCACGACATTGCATACTGCATGTGAAAACAAATTATGCAATCCTATCGAAAAACAAGTGTGAAAAATTATTGATAATTTAATTGATAACTGTGTTATATGTAGGACCTGAACGATATCTGTGCGATACATCAGAAATCAGTGTCTCATGTAGAAAGGTAATCAATTTCTTAACATCATGTAAATCGTATGATATCGCCAGTCATAGACAGTCGCACATCTCATTCAGCTCTCATGCAACTGGCGTTTGATATCAAACAGGCTGTAATACTGATCGTACACGTCCTTTGGGATCATTGAGATGGCGTATGAAAGCGCAAGAATTCCTTGGCATTCCATCATTCAGAATTATTCGTCGTACATTTCATGACAACTTAAGTATTTACTTTAGTGACCTTTTTGAACATGTATGTGGCTTTCTCTATGGCAAAACTTGGAATGAAAGTAATGTTTTCCAGCCTGTTTTGTGACAAAAAAAATACAAATTTAATACTTGTTTCCAGCACTGTATAGTGCCATGTACAGTCATGTACAGTCAGGGTTTACTGAAATGTGTACAGAGCGACTGTGTAAGCTTGTGTGAATAGTCATTTTTCTTGTTTGAAGTGAACGCCAATTTTATTCTGATAATTTTGAATAGTTCCGACACGCAGAAAGGGTTGAACAGCATAACACGCATTTTCAAAATCGTTCTTTTCCAACGCACACCACCATTACACGGGGGGGGAGTGCACTGTCATGCTCATTGAAGCTACCTAGACCTTTCGCAAAAATGGCCATCCAAAAACTGGGGGAGCCAGCCTATGTGTAGAGAACACCTGTTGTGGGCCTGGTCAGATCTCTAACTGCTAGTCTTAACTGCGCCTGCACCATCATGCAACTGCCGATTATAAGCGGCAACTTCACAAACTTCACCTGCAAGGTGTAGGCACGGCCCATGTGTGTCTAGCGTCACCCTGCATCAGGCATTTGAAAGAGGCACCCATCGTTTTGGCTTGTCTTTTTGCTCACACCATCAAGCTTGAAGTGAATTTCATGTGAAGCTCAGGTTGGTCCCACGGATGTCATGGAAGCCATACATCCTCCAATAGGTATATGTATGTTACAGGGGTGTAAGTGAAGCTCCATTCTGCTTTCCATGCGGCCCCGACGTTTTACTATCAAATTTAGGTGAACACAGGAACGATGGCAGCACACTAGTGGCAGAGGGTACAATGCATCTTGCACTGGGCTGAATGTAAACAAATGTTTTCAAAGCTAGGGAAGTGTGGAGCATAATAAATATTTTTTTGCTAACATAAATTTAATATGGCCCACAGGCAATTGGAGGCTATTAATTGTGAAAAAAAAAATGCACTGTGCATGTGAAATAGCACATCCTCCCAGGATTTTGAATCACCTGTGGAGAAAAAAGCGAGAGCAGCAAGCGAAGCAGATAGTGCGAACTACCGCGAACAGTTAGGAAACTTGTCCGCCTGAAAAAAACTACACAAGTTGCTTTAATGCTTTTGCTGTGAAAACAAGCAGGTACGTCACCATTGAATCCCTTTATCCGTGACATACGTCAGGCAAAAGCATACTTGAAGCATTACGGGGTGGTGCGCCAAAGGTTCCAATCACTAGGAACCTTCTCAATGGTATCGGAAAGTCATACAGGGCCTGTAGCCAAGATGTTAAAACTGAAACTCCAGCATTGCTCAAGCAAAAAAATAATCAAGGCAATGAAGTAAAGAAGCTGAAGGATGAAAGGCTAATCTTAAGTGCTGTCTATCCTCTCGAAGAAACTACAGACTAGTGCAGGAACTTATTAAAATGATGTAGGATCAAAAAAATTAGAAGGGTTCAACGCTGCTGAACTGAATATGTAGCGAAAGCATTAGCTGCGGGTGACTGAGCGTTCTTCTTCGCAATTAGACGCGGCTCTCGCGCATGCGCATAATGGGCGGGGCACACTCACGCGAAACTCTGCTTTGACCCGCGTAGCGTAGCTTTACGCTACAAAAGGATATGCACAAGATAGCAGAAATGTAGTGCCCATTGCTAGTGGCACTGCCCGAGTGCTTTGAAGTGGTAGACTCTACATTTCAATCTATCAAGTAAAAATAGGCGAAAGCTTCAGCTCAAACTTTGCTTTTTCAGTTAATAAGCGCTCCGTCAGCTGCAACTTCATTCCTAATTGTTGCTTTGGTCAGCCTGTGTTGTTTTAAGCACCTTGAAGTTTTAGCTGTTGTCTTGTCAGAGGTGCGTGCGTAGCTGGAAAAATATTGAATGTTGCATAAAAAGGAATCAGACTGGGATGTTGTTTGTCGGGAATAGAAAATGGCAATTATCAAAGGCCTTTGAACCTAGAGATGTGTCCCAAACCATGCTCAGAATGCTCCAAAACTTTCCCACGCAAATTTCTTGCCAGAAGTATGCATAAACTAGTGTACCACGATACTGCACGAGGTATGTTAACGAAGTGACTGCTTCAATATTTTGAGTACCAAACATTCGGTTTATATAGAGCATTTTATATAGAGTATTTAAATATTTCACCAAATAAAAGAAATGATTGTATATTTGCACAAGCTTACAAGTTTGGCTTCGGTGCATTCTACACAAGTTTGCCATGGATAGGAACAGATTATGGGGAACTTCAGTCAGCCCATGTGAGAACTGAATGTTGACTCTTCGCAATTAGTTGCCAAGCTCTGCCAACCTGCATGCGACGTCATTCAGGGGCTTGTGACAAGGTACATCTCATACAGCCGGCTGCTCTACCACTTGGAAAACACGGGTTATCACATTATTTTGCACACAAAACTGATCTCATGATGTTGATATTACCATGTCTAGCAGGCTGAGCTGTCTTGCACATACTCAAACTGCTTGCAACAGTACTTCTAAATATATAAAACTTAGCTTTTGCACTTCTTAACTTTTAAAGCAAGATTGGAATCGGTACTTCCCCAGCTCATTTGAAGTTAAAAACAGGTCAAAAACATAGGTACCAAACCCAACCTTGGAAAGGTTAGCCTGACCAATTAATGACGCAGGCTGCATGATGCTACTAGTCCAATCGACGCCTGTGAGTCATAGCAGGCATTCACAATCCTCCCGAGCTGTCTCAGTCTCGTAGGCAACGTGGTGCATATGTAGGCGCAAAATCAGAATAGGGGAGATTCAGTCATAGCTCAAACTTTCCAACGCCAAAAGTCTCGGCATGCTTACGATTTCCCCATCGCTGAAACATGCACACACACCATATCGCTCACTTTCCACGTTAGTTTTTGAGTTCCACTATGCCATTTGTAAACTGTTTGTCCAAGCATACTAAATAACATTTACAGGCACCAGGAAATTTTTGATTACTTCACAAAACTTCATTTTCAGCACCATTTCATTCAGCCATTGTTCTTCAGAATACAAGCTAGTGCGATGCTCTGCAAAACTTTGGGCAATTTTCCACAAAAATGTCAAGTGAATTTGTTCCAATCTTGAATATATAAAATTAACTTCAGACCATGTTGCACTGCACCATAAATAAAACTTTGTTCAACACTTACATGACTCACTTGGTGACAGATATATTTATTGAAGGCAATAAAAAAATTCTTTTGATATTTATGCTCAATTTTGTGAACGTTTCTGGACTGCAGTGCTGGTCCTCACTCCTGCAGAGCAACAGTGTGCTGGCAGCGAGGGAAGGAGGAGGGGGATGATGTACAGGGTCATCCACTTCTAGCTATAACACGGTCACTGCTTTCAAAGCAACATTGCGCCCGACGCAGGCGCATATCGGACGGAGGCACAGAAGGACCCGGGCGTGTTGCTTCCCATGGCCTGCCACTAAGCTCTATTGCATGGCCGGGTCGGACGCAATGACGCTTCGAAAGCAGTGACCGTGTTATAGCTAGAAGTGGACAAGGCTGTACAGCTGTCACAAGCTTCTGAACGCGATATGAAACCGAAAACATTTCTTGCCTCATGAGTTGCTTCTATACAAGTTGTCACTGTGGCATGTCCTAACGAGAATTGAAAGTGAGAAAAATAAGTGAACCATGTCTACACCGGGACTTGAACCATCATCCTTCCATGCCCTAGCTGACTCTATGCTGACATACCGAGAACCAGAACAGTCCTTATTCCTCCATGTTTGGTATAAGGACACCGGAGGGCACTGAGGAAAAGGGCAATGATGGCAATAACTAAAACAATGAAAAGCAAAAAGGAAAACTAAGAATAAAAGTAAATAGTAAAGACAAATAAAGAAAGAAAGTAGCAGCTTAAAAGCGAGGAAATTTGTACACATCTGAGAAAAACAATGAAACACGGAATGAGCTCATAGCGAAACTAAACATGGAACTCGTGCTTTCGCACTTCCGCACATAAGCAGACTTATATGCATCTCCAATTTTTTTTGTTTTCAAACTGAACAGATAAACTGATACATCATTACTTATCGTTGCACCCAAAAACTAAGCTGTGAGCGTGATCTGTAATTTAGTTCAAAAGCAATTAATGCAGAAACACGAAAAAGAAAGGTAGTTGATTACAGTTAAAATTTTAATATTTTTACATACAGTGTCAAGCTCAACTTAAAATTCTAAACCGTTTCATTTTTTCAAAAAGAGAAATTCAAGAAGCATCTGGCGTTGCCCATACTTCTTCAATTGGCACCACATCATCTGGGCTGGAAGAGCTGCTCCATTCTGCTCCAAACTAGCTGCCTCAATGCTGTCATCAAATTCAGCAGAGCAAGAGTTTTTGCTGTACAGCGTGCCATTAATGACAGTGCTTAAAAAAATGTGATCTGATGCAACTCAAGTGACTGTTCGAAGCACAGCAGGGTGATGGTGCCCGCATGCACCTTCATTATCATCAGCCTGACTATACCTACTGCAGGGCGAAGGCCTCTCCCATATTTCTCCAATTAACCCGGTTCTGTGCTAGCTGCATCCACTCGACCCCTGCGAACTTCTTAACCTCATCCGCCCACCTAACTTTCCGCCGCCCCTTGATATGCTTTCCTTCCCTTGAAATCCAGTTTGTTACCCTAAGCGACCATCGGTTATCCTCTCTTCGCACTATATGTCCTGCCATGCCCATTTCTTCTTCTTGATTTCCACTAGAATTTCAATAGCTTGAGTTATTTCTCTGACCCACTCTGCATGCTTCCTATCTCTTAATGTTACCCCTACTATTTTTCGTTCCATAGCCCTCTGCGTTGTCCTCAACTCTTAAGTAGAAACCTCTTGGTTAGCCTCCACGTTTCATGCATGCACCTTGCTACGGGCCTAATACATATATAATTTTCATACACTAGAAAAGCACAGAGCATAGCAAATATTTGTTCACAATTAAAACAAGCCAAAGGCAATTGGAGGCAATTGTGAAAAAAAATGTTTTGTGCACTTGACATAGTACCTTCTACCAACCTCTTGAATCGTTCGTGGTGAAAGAAGCAAGCGGCAAGCAGCATCTTGAGCCGTTAAGCTTGTCCAGCAACAAGAACTGCACTAATTGTTCTTATGGTTCTGCTGTGAAACCAAGCAAGTACTTAACCATCAGGCCTTTTTGTTAACAGCGAGCTTTAGAATTAAGACACCCTATCGGTTAGCAAGACAAGGCAATAGCTGGAGTGCACATATGCAGAATACTGTGCTGGAAGGGCAAAGGGTGCGGCTTTCACTGTGGGCACTTCCGCTGGCGCCCTGTTTGCCTAAATGATAGGGTCATCCTATTTCAAAACTTGCTAGTAGCAAGCATGTCAAGCCTGCGTCGCACAAAAGCATACATGAAACATTATGGAGAAGATGCCAGTCATTAGAAGTGTTCTCAAGAGTGTTGAAAAGCCATAGTGGGTGGAGTGCCAAAGTGTTGAAAGTAAGGTAGCCCCAGCGTCACTCAAATGAAAACATGAAGCCACTGGCAGAAGGCAGTGACATAAAATCTGGAAGAGGAAAAGACTACTCTTCAGTACCATCTATCCTCCTTGAAGGCACTACTGACCAGTGCTCAGGAATTTATCAGCACAAGCATAGGATCTAAAAGGATATGCACAAGATATAGAGCGAACATGTGCTGCTCGCTGATGTGAACTCCAAACTAGTGATGGAACTAGAGTGCATCAAAGTGGTATACTCCACATTTGAATCTATCAAGTAAGGATAGGCAAAAGCTTTCAGTCAAACCTAATGTTCAGTTATTACATGCAGCAGCAAACATTCTGTTCGCTGCTGGTATGTTTCAAATTGTTGCTTAGGTCATTTGCTGTTTCAAGCATCTGTGCATATTTTAGTCGTTTGTCTTGTCAGAAATGTGTATTCGGCAAAGCATTGAACACTGAGCAAAAAGGAATCAAACTGGATATTTTCTATATCGGAGAAAGAAAATTGAAATGATCAAAGTCGCTTCAAACTTAGAAGCATGTTCCAGAACATAACAGGAATGCTCCGAAGCTAGTTTTATTGCTCCGAAACTGCTCCAAAATGGATTTATTACTGCTCTCTGAGCTGCTCAAGCCTGCTTCCGCCACTGCACCATGAATCGAATAATATCACGTGGAACTTAAAAGAAAAGGCAGGGAAGCAATGAGTACAAGTGATTGATGTTACGAGACACATGCATGCGAGATGGCAAAAAAAAAAAGACATACATTCACTCCGAACAGTTGAGATACCTTGGATGGATTAAGCGTTAATAAATTTTAAAGCAAAAGCTTTACTGGCCTAGCAGAACTCAAGGTCATCGGCGGGCCAGATCTGACCTTCAAACAGAGGTGCGGTGGGCGTTGCTGTGCAGCTCAGGTTTCCACGGAGAAAATGTGACAGACACTGTGTCTTTCCTTTCCTCTAAACCAAAATACAATGTTAGCGTAGACTAGCAATGAACCTCCACCTGACCTCCAAAAAGGTGGTGCGACCTTGATATGATTATGGCGAATTCGAGTGGGAGAGCAGGTGCACTCGAGAGCACTTCGAAAGTGCTCTCAGACAAGCGGGCGCCCTCCAGTGGGAGAGCAGGAGTAGAATCACTGGCTTCCAATGGTAGAGGAGGAGGGCTTTTCCTCTGCCGAGAGCAGCCGAGTGCATTCCCGGCTGCTCTCTCATCTAAAGCGAGTGTAGAGGAAGTCACATGGCATAAAACGTCGTATCCGTGCCATCTCCCCCCCCCCCCCAGTCAGCGACGCTCAAAATGGCGGCTGCAAAGTGTCGGCACTCGGCGAACTCTTTGGAATCAAGCGAATTTTCGTAAGGAGTAGAAAGCATTGCTCAGGTGCTGTATGCATGTTTGAGAGTTGCTGCTGACGTCAAAAGGGCCAAAGGAGGCAAATCGCCGCGCTGTGAGAACAAAAGTATACAAAACAAGTGGTTCTTCGCAGAGCGTTGGCCTCTCTTTGGGTTGCAACTGCCGCTGCTGCGGGCAGGCAGAGAATGCTGGGGAGAGAAGTGCGGTCTGCTTTTGACACGCAGAGAGCGTTCCCGAGGGAGGACAGTTACACCCTTGCTCGGCATACTCCTGTACTGCTTTGCAATGCTCGGCGCCTCTGCTCTCATTCCCTCAACCGAATGCGCCATAACCGTAGGTGTCCACCATTCTGCAGTGTCCATCCAAAAAATCGCTACTCTCACAGCTTTCACTCAGATCACTAGCTTTAAGGAATGCTTAAACTCCCAAATTTTTCGCCAGTGTCTGCGATGGATGTTACACTATGCACTACACTGCATGAGACTAAGAGCATGCGCAGCGTGGGCACTGACATATCTAAAATACAATTTTTTTTTTAACAATATTTATTGCCTCATGGCATCAATGAGGTATGTGATGAAGGATGGAGTAATGATTAAAAGAATGGAAAAAGGTTGGCTGATATTATGAAGTCCAGGAGTGAGCGATAATGTGGCCCCTGCATCCAGGCACTATGTGAAACAGGATTGCTGGTGAAAGACCCGCTGCCGTCTAGTGCCAGATTCTTGTAGGCTTTAGCGTTCGACACTCCCACAGCAAGTGGTGAGTGTCGGCTTCAATATTTCTGCATATACATGTTGGGCATCTAGGTCATGGAAAGAGACCTCGTTACTGAGGTAACTTCCGAGTTACCACATACGGAGGAATGATAGCATGCAGTGCCAGAGGTGTTCCTTTCTTGATAAACGAAGGATAGTAATGTCCAGATCAAGGAGTCGAATAAGCCTGGGGTCCCAAGACTGATTGTCGCTAAATCCGCATGGCTTTAATTGACTGCGAGATGCATGCTGCGAGCCGGTGGATGTCTTGACGTATTACCCAGCAGCAACTGACATATCAGACATATTACCGCCACCGTATTGCTTGGGGTGTCAGTGTGGGCCGCAGGGTACATAGTTGTGGTGGCCACTGTGCAGAGTGCCTTTATATTCAAACTGCAACGAGCACAGCACAAAAAGATGCAGGAGGTTCCGTATGTTGAAACGAGTCAATTACTCTAGACTGCTAAAGGTGAGCTGAGTGCATTTTACTGCCAGCAAATGTTAGAGCAGACAGTGGTCACATTGCCTGACACCAGCCATGCCAGCCTAACTGGCTGAGGCATACCCATAGTCAGGGAGCCTACCACTGTTTTTGCAAGGAAAAAGTCAAGGAAGAGATCATTCTTTGAGTTTCCAGGAAGACATACCTCAGCTCACTGTCGTCTGCTGCCGTTTCAGAAAAGCTTTTAACATCCTGTGCTAATGATGTGAAATGAAAAGGAAGAACGCCCTTGGGCTCTTTGTTGTACCATAGTTACACTGTTTCTGGACACCCCACCCCTCTGCTCCTCCTTAACAATCTGTGAACTGTGGGGCAATAATCAGGTGCAGTGCTAACATCTTCAGAGCTATTTGCGATTCCTCAAGTGAAAAGACGTGGCCAAGTTAACAACTGTGTTTTCCTTTACTCACAAATTAAACAGATAAGTTGTACAGCACGGGCGGTGTGGCCACAAATGATTTTATGCCCACTTATTATGGCCAGGTAAAACCAGCACTAATAGCAAAGTGAGTCCATCCTGATGTTCGCAGAAAAGATGCGAGAGTTTAGCAGACTTGACTAAACCTTTATGGGGTCATGGCCCGACCAGGTCCAACACGTCAAATATGGCTTGGTAGCCGCTAGCAGTGTGGGCAACTGGAAGGTCCATTTGACATTTCTTTTCAACTTCCTTTCTTGCTGTAGCACGTACATCAATAAGCTGCAGCCACCAATAGGCTCCACATTATTCATCTTCATTTTGGACGGTCTGAAGTTCCATGAACAACCCTCTCCACCCCACATTCCTTGCTATGCCCTTGTTGTAGAGGCCAGGACTTACATGGATGTTAAAAGGCCATATCACAAGCCTTAGAAGCAAACTTCTACCTTGGCTTCGAACAAAGACTGTTCTTTTCATTTCATTGAAAATGGGCAAGTTACATCACTTCATAAAGAAAATGTGATCTGCTCAAACGCGCAGACAAAAAATCATGTTCATAAGGTTATAAATACAGTACAACAAAGAAGACCATTTCTGCCATCAAACCTGCTGTAGGCTGGTACAACGCTACAACACAAAACCACACACAGTACTGATAAATAGATTTAGAAAATGTACACTCGTTGCACAACACGCCAACCTACAGCCACAATTCCATTGGGTAAAACTTTACATAAAATCCACATATTTTCGCACAGGGGTACCCCAACCTTCGCAAGAGCTTTGGCACACTGCTTACCCTTTTTCCACATTACATAGACTTGCTTGCCTCAGAAAACAGACATGAAGCCTTTCAGGACAATGCCTTACAGGCGTACAAAGTGGGCTTAAATGTGAAGCAAAACTCAAGAATTGGCTCTAGGCCCATTTGTGGCTCAAAATCACCAAAGATGTGATCTGGTTTGTGCTGACACGGCAGTACAATGTAATATTTTAGGCTGGAATTGTGCTTAAAAATGTCATGTTCTGACTTGTACATATACACAACCATTTTGTTTTGAAGTATACACATAAGTAGAAAAATAAAGAGAAAAGGAATTACGATGCTTTGGCAGTCTTTTGTTGAGAAGTATAAATATGGTAGAAAAATATAAAAGCAAAAAAAAAGGCATCGAAAAAAAACAAAAAAAAAACTTGTTTGAGACTAAATATGGTTGCAAACAGAGCTAGACAACCAATCTGAGCTTGAATCAGCTTCCATTTGTATGCGGTATTTTTCTTGGTTATACTAGTAAGGATAATAAATATTGACACCATTGTAGCAAACAGGTGAACTACAACACACATGCAGTAACAGCCAGTAACTGCTGCAATGTATGTACACAACTTCTGGCCGTTCATGAGATGTAAAAACTGTTGGAAAGTGCTCCATTTCCTGTGCATTACTTGTGGCAGTTAACAAGTTAGGCGACGACTGCACCCAAGGTCAGTCAAAAGGGCAGTGAAGTCAATTCTATATTAATTCCATGCCATGCACACTCAGGTCTGATGCGACAGCCTCACAGTTTTCTTTCATAACAAAAAGCAGGCCACTGTTAAAGCATTTCTTGCCGCCTAAACAGAGCTGACCACCCAAATTATAAAGTCAAGTATCCTGGTGCCTCTGGCTCATTTCCTCTAGATAAACATTAAAAACCTAATTTTACTTACTGTAACAAGTGGGCAGAGTAATATTAGTAGACGCCACAAATCATGGCCTGTTGTTACCAACTGCCGTTTCTTAAGCTGTACAGTACTATAGATGAATGACTGAACAAAGTTCACCCATTTCATTTCTTTCACTCCAGATGCAAAGGCATCAACGGCAGTGCAGAAATCATAAAGAAAGGCAATAGCATCCCTTCAAACATGTTCAGCAATACCACCACCTAGCAACGCCAATTGTACAAAACAACACGGCCACAGACCAGTCAACAAACTAAATAGTAGTTATGCTAGCATTGAGACAAAATGTACAATGATACTGTATCCAAAAGGTGTAACGGTAATAATAATAATAATAATAATAATAATAATAATAATAATAATAATAATAATAATAATAATAATAATAATAATAATATGGATAAAAAAGGCCAATTTCAATATGCGTAAATGTTCTAGTTAGTACATTGCACAGCTGACATTTCCCAACAGCGTTTTGGATGCATCATTATAGCAAAAACAAAAGAAAAAAAATACGCACACGAACAAATTGCACTATCATCAAATTTCACCTTCTCGGCACTGCTATAACTAAGTGGAATCCTGACCCTTGCACGGGCACTGGTGCACAAACCTTAGGGTACATATAGGTTGCCAAGTGTGCTGTGATGTCCTTGCCATTGCCAGGCAAGGTGGAGAGAGAAACACACACACACACACACACCACACACACACACACCACACACACACACACACACACCTGAAGTTGACATAACGCACATCGAAAACGTTCAAAACAGGAGCAGAAAAGCATTGCCGCAACATGACATGCGACAATCGTGATATCGTGGTTGGAGAAGCAATCAAGGCACAGCACCTAATTATCGCTAGCTCTCCCCACTATTAGTTTAAACAGCGCGAACACGAAGACAAAGGACAAAATAAAAGAAAGCCACAGTACAAGCGCTGACTCACAGCTATGCCTAAGCCCTTTACTCCAAGGCCCAGAAAAACAAACATGACGAAAATGAAACAATCACGTGAAACAACCCCTGGAATTGCATGCTGCACAAAAAGTCACTCAAAAAAGACACCTCTTTGCCTGAAAGAGCAAGAAAAGTCTTGCTGACACACTTATTGTCCGTTGAAATAAAATATGATTCCAGTATCTCTCTCGTCATCTTTTCTTTGTGGCGATACGGAATCCTAACCTGGTCAAACTTAGGAGTGCACTTCTCCTTCTTTATTGTTTCACATGAATGGCAATGTGATACCAAAAACGTTTTGTCTTTGCCACTTTTCAAGTTGTTCCGGTGTTCCTGTAGTCTCTTGTTAATATATTGTCCTGTTTGTCCTATATAACAGGCTCCACAAGAGAGTGGAAGCCTGTACACAACACCTGTCTTGCATCCAACAAATGGGTTTCTATGTTTCACCCCACATTCTTGCTTCTTCGATTCTCTTTCCTTTTGAATAGCCGGGTAGCCGGGCAAATCCTCTTCATCTTGAGCGGGGCGGTCAATGCGACGTCAACACCATACCTCTTGCCTACATTTTTGAGGTCATGTGTAATTCTGTGCACATACGGTACCACTGCAACCTTCCTCTTCTTCTCACCCATGCTGGGCAGGGATTTCAGTCTGTGCGTTCTTTTAAGGCTCTTCAGTACCCGGTAACTGGCCTCATTAATAACCAACTCCTGATAACCGGCCTTTGCAATTCTTGTCACTTGTCTTTCAAAACTCTTGCCCATGCCGTGGCAGCAAGATTTCTTCAACGCATTCAATAAGCATGTATTGATCATCCCATTCTTCACTAACTTTGAATGCCCCGAATTGGAGCTTAGCAAGGGCTTCACCGATCTCGGGTTGTATTTCCAACAAACATGATCCTCACCGAATTGAATCAATAAATCTAAATACTGTAACCGATCGTCAACTGGTTCTTCAACAGTAAATTCCAGCCCGGATCCACACTCAGTAAAAACATCCATAATGTCCCTCATTCGTTGATTGAATCCTTCACGGTATGTGAATACTAAAAAGTCGTCCACATACCTGAAGGTGGAATGATGCAGGCCCTCCATGTTATCCTTCAAGTGTCTGTCCATGTACATTAAGAAGGTGTCACTCAAGACCGGTGCGACACTCGACCCAATGCATACTCCAGCCTTCTGCGTATACAGCTTGTCCTTCTAGCCTATATAAGGTGGACTCCAGGTAGAACCTCAAAAGTTCAATGAAACTTCCAACACTTACACCTGAGGCATCAGTGAAGTCACATTCATTATTGTCTTCAGTAATGCACATTTGAACACGCTTAAGGAGGCATTCATGGGGGAGGCTATAATACAAATCCTTGACATCCATGCTGAAGCCAACACATTTTCTTGGGTTGTGTTCTTTAAGGAATTCAACAAGGGCTTCAGAGTTAGGTAGCCTTAGGGGATCTGATAAAGTCAACGAGGAAAGGTGTTTCTGCAAATATTTGGAGACCAGGTGCTGCCACGTGCTCTTAAATTCGATGGCTCTGAACGGACCATCTCGTTTATGGGTTTTTGCCGAGAAGAATATCTCCAAATGTAATTGCTTGCATTTTTCACCTGTTCACGTATCCGTTCAAGCCCAAGATCACCTAGTAGAGCCATAGCCCTCTCTTTTACCATGGTCGCTTTTATAGAAAGAAGGATTAAAGGGGAAACAGTGCCCTATTAACTTCATTGCCAAATGGATGGCCTTGAGAGACCTCAGAGTTATACTATCAGGTAAAGAAGGGTATTTTACTATTTTTTTTGAGAACCAGTTTCAAGAAAAAGCGGAGGCTGTTGTTGAGAAGAATTTCGAAAGGTTTCCTATGAAAGCGACCATGGTAAAAGAGAGGGCTATGGCTCTACTAGGTGATCTTGGGCTTGAACGGATACGTGAACAGGTGAAAAATGCAAGCAATTACATTTGGAGATATTCTTCTCGGCAAAAACCCATAAACGAGATGGTCCGTTCAGAGCCATCGAATTTGAGAAGAGCACGTGGCAGCACCTGGTCTCCAAATATTTGCAGAAACACCTTTCCTCGTTGACTTTATCAGATCCCCTAAGGCTACCCAACTCTGAAGCCCTTGTTGAATTCCTTAAAGAACACAACCCAAGAAAATGTGTTGGCTTCAGCATGGATGTCAAGGATTTGTATTATAGCCTCCCCCATGAATGCCTCCTTAAGCGTGTTCAAATGTGCATTACTGAAGACAATAATGAATGTGACTTCATTGATGCCTCAGGTGTAAGTGTTGGAAGTTTCATTGAACTTTCGAGGTTCTACCTGGAGTCCACCTTCATAGGCTAGAAGGACAAGCTGTATACGCAGAAGGCTGGAGTATGCATTGGGTCGAGTGTCGCACCGGTCTTGAGTGACACCTTCTTAATGTACATGGACAGACACTTGAAGGATAACATGGAGGGCCTACATTATTCCACCTTCAGGTATGTGGATGACTTTTTAGTATTCACATACCGTGAAGGATTCAATCAGCGAATGAGAGACATTATGGATGTTTTTACTGAGTGTGGCGGGCTGGAATTGACTGTTGAAGAAGCAGTTGATGATTGGTTATAGCATTTAAATTTATTGATTCAATTCGGTGAGGATCATGTTTGTTGGAAATACAACCAGAGATCGGTGAAGCCCTTGCTAAGCTCCAATTTGGGGCATTCCAAGTTAGTGAAGAATGGGATGATCAACACATGCTTATTAAATGCGTAGAAGAAATCTTGCTACCACGACATGGGCAAGAGTTTTGAAAGACAAGTGACAAGAATTGCAAAGGGTGGTTATCAGGAGTCGGTTATTAATGGGGCCAGTTGCTGGGTGCTGAAGAGCCTTAAAAGAACGCACAGACTGAAATCCCTGCCTTGCATGGGTGAGAAGAAGAGGAGGGTTGCGGTGGTATCGTATGTGCACAGAATTTCACATGGCCTCAAAAATGTAGGCAAGAGGTATGGTGTTGGACGTCACATTGACCGCCCCGCTCAAGATGAATAGGATTTGCTCGGCTACCCGGCTATTCAAAGGGAAAGAGAATCGAAGAAGCAAGAATGTGGGGTGAAACATAAAAACCCATTTGTTGGATGCAAGACAGATGTTGTGTACAGGCTTCCGCTCTCTTGTGGAGCCTGTTATATAGGACAAACAGGATGATGTATTAACAAGAGACTACAGGAACACCGGAACAACTTGGAAAGTGGCAAGGACAAAACGTTTTTGGTATCACATTGCCATTCATGTGAAACAATGAAGAAGGAGAAGAAGTGCAGTCCTAAGTTTGACCAGGTTAAGACTTTGTATCGCCATAAAGAAAAGGTGATGAGAGAGATAGTGGAATCATATTTTATTTCAACGAATAATAAGTGTGTCAGCAAGACTTCTCTTGCTCTTTCAGGCAAAGAGGTGTCCTTTTTGAGTGACTTTTTGTGCAGCAGGTGAACCCAGGGGTTGTTTCATTTTCGTCATGTTTGTTTTTATCTGGGCCTTGGAGTAAAGGGCTTAGGCATAGTTGTGAGTCAGCGCTTGTACTGTGGCTTTCTTTTATTTTGTCCTTTGTCTTCGTGTTCGTGCTGTTTAAATTATTATTGAATATGTACTAACTTGCCCAACAAAGTATCTTGGTAAGCTCTCCCCACACCTTTGTTTCACACAATGATGGCACTGTGCACATCAGCCAGAACTATTTCAATATGGGTGCCGCTACTGAGGCTGGGGAGGTCAAAATAAGAACTTTACAGTTAAACACAGCAATTACGGACATACTTTGGCAAACCAGGCCATTAAAGAGAGAACAGAAATGCAAGCTTCGTGCTCTGACTGGTCACAACTGTACACACACACGCACACACACACACACACACACACACACACACACACACACACACACACACACACACACACACACACACGTGCGCGCGCACACACACACACAGCAAGGTTCGTCATAACTAAGTAAGGCAAGTTAAGTGTTAACAGATTAAAATAAATACAATAAAGGCTTGGCTAGCACAAATACGCCGTCACTATCTCACGTAAACAATATACACAAGCTTAAAAAAACGCATGCACCTTCAAAGGCGACAGCACTTTACAGTCTATGGCCTGAGTGTCAACACGTGGGACACTGCAGTACAGTATGTAGCGTGTCTTTTTTTTTAGAAATCAGGTCGGAAATATTTGAGAGAGAGGAAGGAAAATAAAAAAAATGAGAGGACACTGACGCATTTCCGCAAGAAAGAAAAAACGCACCTCTCACACCAGTTTCCAAGTTCATGCTTCCTCTATAAACCCAGCATCTGTGAAAGCAATGTTCATGGCTTTCATCAAGAAGGGCCCACCAATATGACACTGTTCATAAGATGGCATATCCTTAACATGGTGGCAGAGATAGTGCAGGCCCATAAAAGCACGCTGAAAAGAACACACATAGTGGGGCTCCTCACTGTCTCACAACAGTCATTTGCGATGAGACAAAGACGGCAAATAGAAAGATGTTCAGTGCCACGCTTAGTCCCAGCAGTAGCCAGCTGAGCTTTGGTAAAGGCCACTTGGCAAACTTCTTGCTAGAGTCTGGTGAAGAAAGGAGAGAAGAGGTCAAACTCATTACAGCTCAAAATGTACTTTTGCACTAAAAATAAACATGGCCAAACTATGCCATACTTGAGATTCGAACCCTTGGTAGTGTGAACCACTGTGCGATAACCACTGTGCGAGAGAATATGCTATTGTAGCAACCGGGACATCTTGTGGTTAGCCGCCACCCTTTCATGCTGTACATTGCATGTTGTCATCTTCATGAACTTTCATCCATGTGCATTGGATCCAAACACATCATTATCTCATTGCTTAATGAAGCTGCTTTAAACGATCCTAAAATTTTATACTCGTGACTGGGGATGTCATAAGGTTCCCAGTCAACAATTTCACTGCTCTTTGCCTGACCTTAAACTTCAAACCAAAAGTGAAAAATATTCCTTTATCTTTTGAACTGGTAACTCACATCTGAGAGACGCTCAACAATCCAGTTAATGCTGTTCATGCAGTGTGCAACCAGCACTACTACCTAATAAATGTGTCTGCTTTCTCTGATGCAACCAATAGTAGTGGCAACTGTTCCATTAGTTAAATCTGCCTTATTTGTTGTCCACAAGTGACGCTGACATCACCTGACGGCCGCTTTCAGCGCAGTTTGAAGAATTGGGTTGCACCGGCACTTTGCAGTACATGCGCCCTGCAATTTAAGCATTTCTTGATTTCGGGTCATCGCTGCTGGAACTACATTAGCTAAAACTTGACCTTTCGCTCTCCAAAATTCTCAAAATCGCACTTATAAGTCCTGCAAATTCCCTAGGTCTATTTTTGACGGAAGGAGGCCTACGCCGACCATAAGTGCGAGAATATGAACTGCTTTCACAAACATGCTTTTCGAAGCAAACGTGAAATTGTCAGTGTTAGGCTACTGTCCACTTCTCTCAGCAGCTCTGTGCCACAGCGCCGCAAAAACGAGACCTGCTCAGTCATGCCTCTCTAGGTGTAATTTCATGCCAATATAGTTTCAAAGTGTTCGACATGATCCGACGTATACGAATTACCATACACTGCCAATTGTCGCCCTTTCTTCAAAAAATGAATTTCCGAAATTTGAGGGTTGACTTATAATGGGAGCTGACCAATGTGCAAATTCGTAATTGACCTATATGCATGGCTAAGTGCGTATCCTGCGCATTGAGCTAAAATGTCAAGAATTGGGTAACAAATTTTATGAGGCATAAAGGCCGGAGCCTAAGGCAACACACAACTAATGACTCGTGGGCAAAACAGTCCTTTCTGCTTGGTCAAACTGGCACTGCCAACTAGACCCCTGTCTGGTTTGACATGGCTAGTTTTTGACTCTAAAGCATTGAAGGACTCCGATGCCTTGCTCCTTCCGTTCGGGATTTCACAGTGATGACATAAGACGATGACAATGCTAACACCCTCCCCACCCCCCCCCCCCCCCCCCCACATGCAGCTCACTCACTGTAAAACAGTTTGGATGAAGAAGGAAGAAATCCAAGCAAGATGCTTCCTTGGGACCACCTACCTGCTCCTGGCCTGGTGTCTGCAGGCTTCCTCGTTGCCAGCGATGTTTGGCTGACGGAAGACCTTGCATAGCCACCATTTTGAATGTTGCGATCAGGACTAGACATGGCTCCTCTGCTGGTGCGCTGCCTAAGTGTTGACGTACCATTCATCCTGGGTGCACTCGCTGTAGACTGTTGGCCATTAAATGGCCTGTTGTAGTCCCTCGATGGACTAGCTACAGAAGCTGGCATCCGCATGTCGGAAATGAAGCGGCCATCAGGTGAGGAGGAGAAGGCATCCCTCTGCTTGAAGAACAGCCAGTCTGTTTGTCGCTTCTGGCCAGCTGTGTTCAAGAAAACAGAATAAAGAAAATGGCAATGAGGATTTTAAGGGATGCAAGTTTGCAGAAAGCATTTTACACTAAGACCCCTCATTTCCATATTTCACCAATGTTTACCAATGTTGGTCATACGGCATGTCTCTGGCAGGTGGTAGCTGGCAGGTGATATGGCCAGGTAGTGATTGGTTGGTGCCTTGTGTTATGCCATGAGATCACGTAATGTAGGCCAAACTGGCAGAAGCTACCAACTTGGGCAGCAGTTTTGAGATGAGGGGCCAGACATGCTACTCCAAGGCCATGCAGGCATGTTCATACAGCTTGGTTAAAGCAGGGCTTCAAATCTATTTCAGTGGCCTTTCACATAAATGTGGCACGTTACAACTGCATGCTAATGAGCATATGCGAACAAAAACTGAAGTGAAAACAGAAGTGGTAGTGCACCAAAGCATCTGGTTTAACCACACTGAATTGGCTATATATTTTGTGTGTAAGTAGTTGTTCCAACCACTTAACTGAAAAACCTAGAAGCATGAACGGAGCTCTATGTGCTGGAATGAACACCATAAGACTGGGGAGAAGGCAATGCAAAAATAAGCGCTTGCTTTTTAGCAAACCCACACTTCATAAACTTTTGCCCAGGATGGTACAGAAACCTCAGAAGGAAAACTGAGCACACAAACGAACATTTTTTCTCCCCCCGCCGTGCTTTAGCATCATATTGCTACTGGGATATCCTTAATGTAACTGGCGCTGCAATGGGCTGAACTCGACGCCAAGACTTCAGTAGCCATGCAGCATCCACTCTGTCAGCGTCTTCTTTCTCAATGCTTTGTTGTGCCCGCGTTCCTCGGTCGTCATCTTTGTCTGTGAGCACATATCGGTGGAGGTTGCGGGTTCGACACAATCTGACGCTGGATCTCCGCAGTGGCCGTCACCTCGAAACCGTCACGGTGACAACCGAAGTGGCTCCATCTACCTCCGCAACTCCAACCATTGTCGTAGCCCACCCCCGTGACCCTGGCCCATTCTGCGGTACAGATGAGGTTGATGTCGAACACTGGCTTTCGCTTTATGAGCGTGTTAGCCAGCACAACAGGTGGGACGCCACGTCGATGCTGGCCAATGTCGTCTTCTATCTCACTGGCACAGCACACGTGTGGTTCGAAATGCACCAAGCAGATATTCCCTCCTGAGATGTTTGCAAACAAAAACTCCATGACCTGTCCGGAAAACCGGTTGGCCGTCAACTTGCCGCCAAGAGGGACCTTGCCACACGGGCCCAGACATCTATCGAGCCTTATATCACCTATATACAAGACATTCTGGCTCTCTGTCGAAAAGTTGATAAAGACATGACAGAACCTGATAAGGTGGGGCACATCCTCAAAGGCATAGCCGATGATGCCTTCAATCTTCTAATCTGTCGGGACTGTTCTACGGTTGACTCCATTCTGCAAGTTTGTTGACGTTTCGAGCAGGCCAAACAAAGACGCATTGCACATTGCTTCGACCGGCTCCCCAACACCGCCCCTAGCTCCATGTGCAAGGATCTGCCAACCCTAAGGCAGCCTTCCAACACTGAAAACGTGACCCGCATTGTATGTCGCGAACTGGAAGCGCTCGCTCCTGCTGCATCCAACCCGCCCTCCTCAGACAGCAACCTAGCGACGATATCCGTTATTCAACGGTCATCTGTCAGGAGGTTGCCAACATGGGTGTCCCTGTAGCCGCACCGTGGAACACCAGAGTTCGAGTCCCGTCCCTCCCATGGTCGTCACCGCTACGCCTCGCAACACCTACACGGCACTCTAGAGATACCGCAATCCTGATGAGTGGCGCACCCCTAACGATAGGCCGATCTGTTTCACGTGCTCGCGTATTGGCCACATCTCTCGCCACTGCCGCAGGTTTTCACCACCTCGACGTTTCACTTACGTTTACCGCTACTCAGATTACAGTCACCGCCATTTCTCGCCTCGTTATGAGCCGCCCAGCACCAATACCACTCCACCTTCTCCTGCATCCAGTCCAGACGATATGAACATGCACATAGCTCGAGAGCGTGATGGACATCTGGATGACCAGGGCTATGCTTTTGGTGCTTGTCTCATCAGCAGCCCAGACAAAGCAGTGCAGTTTTTCCACAGACCAGTTCTCTACTGTACACTTGGGGCACCCATACAGCAGCTCCTTTTCAGTCAAACAAAGATTAAAACTGCTTTCTCAGCTTTTCATAGCCATACTTGCAGTTTAGAACAGAACAACAAATCTATGTAAAGAGCATAATGCTTTGAAAACCCAGTTTCTCATGCAGAGACAAGCAGACAGCTGAGGTTGTTATGCTTACATTTGGACTTGCAAGCAATGAAACAGGAACACCACCAACCTTGCTCGCTGCAAGTAACTGCATCTCAGCACTCTCGGCCTGAGATACATCTAAATCAGTACCAGAGTTTTGCATTTTCCATTCGTTGAGCACGCCTCATTGACTGAACATGGCCAGGTACAGTGAAATCTCGTTACTACAAACACCACATTAACAAAGTTTTCAAATTAATGAATTTTTTAAGAATCCCCGGCAGATTTGCTATGTTTTGAATGTAAAACTATTTCAGAATTACGAATTTCAAAATAGTGTATATTTCAGAATAACGAAAGTATTTTATTTCTTCTTCTATAATTTTGGAACATCAGTATTACGAATTCGGCTGAAATTAACAGCGCCGCAGCTTGCAACTCTTGCGTGAAACGAAACAGAAACCGCTGTTTCTGTGTGTATGGTTCGTGGGCTGTAGCTATCATCATCAGGACATCTAGGACCAGCTTCTAGCGCCACCATGAAGCTATGATGGTTTATTACGCAGTAGCCAGCAGGCCTAGCTGCCTGCGTTTTTTTCTTCCTGTGTTGTGTGCCATACGCGGCTCGGGTCGTTCACGCATGCGGGGCGGTATTTTAGTTGTTTTTTTTTTGCCGCAGATTATCTTATTGCGAAGTTTGTGCGAGATTGGAGACATTAGCCAGCGAAGTGCCAAGAAGATATGAACGCAGCTGCTTTCACTGCAAGAAATCGACGCAGGGAAAAAGTGATTCGGCCTCTACAGACAGCGAGCATTGCCCCATCGACTGCCGCGATCATTATGAAAGACCGAGACAAGATTTTCAAAGTTCAGGGAGCATTGAAGATGGGGTCATAGAGACCTTTGATGTTTTTTTTTTGTTGTTTTTTTTTTGCACATGGACAAAGTCTGTACTTTCATCGCTCGATGCAATCACGCATGAAATGAGGTGTTCCGGAAAGTGGAAGGTGTATGTGCTGTAGTGGTGTAATGTAGTGCGCAGTCGTGTTTGTTGCACACAGCAGAAGAAAATAATTGATTTCTTCAAATAAATCAGGCCCCGCCGGGGTGGTGCAGTGGTAAGACGCCCGACTACTGTGCCGGAGTTCCCGGGTTCGAACCCGACCGCGGCGGCTGCGTTTCGATGGAGGCGAAACGAAGTGGCGTCCGTGTGCTGTGCGATGTCAGCGCACGTTAAAGATCCCCAGGTGGTCGAAATTACTCCGTAGCCCTCCACTACGGCTCCTCTTTCTCTCTTTCCACTTTCATTCCCAACTTCCTCCCTTCCCTTACGGCGCGGTTCGGGTGTCCACAGAGCAAGTGTGACAGTTACTGCGCCTTTCCCTTCCTGTGAACCAATTTAATTTAATAAATCAGCTCTGAGTTAGTGCAACATTTTCACTTGAGGTTTTACTTGTCTACACATGTGCCTACTGCCAAGGTATGTCATTTTCATACTTAGGTATGACCACTGGCTTATAATCGCAAATTTTTCATTACAACGATATTTCAAAATAACGAATAATTTTTTTCGCTCCTGCGGGATTCATTATATCGGGATTTGACTGAAGCTCCAAAACATCCGTGCACAACAGAGAAACAGACACCTTTGTGCCATTTCTCTGCCAAAAATCCACTGATTGAAGTACTGCCCTCATGCTTAGCGAGATATCTTTCTGCCCAGATGTGTCACTGAAGTGTTTTAAGGTGAAAGCCTTTAACAGCTCAAGAGTGGCATCGGCAGAAAGTGTGCGCCGATGATAAAGTCGGTGATGTGTAAGAGTGAGAAAGCTCCTCCCCTCTTTCCCCTTCGTCTCTTTTCCTCCCTCTATCAGGAGACCAAAGAGAGAGAGTGCCCTTCTCCCTCTATAGACAGAGTCTCTGTCGAGGAATCAGGAGCGTTCAAAGTATCGTAGCAGCGCGACAAAAAGGCTTCCGCTTTGCTGCATGTAAGGTGACCTGACCTAAGTGTTCCCCTGAAATTTTTCTATCAAGAACAAGCAATCTCATAAAATGTTTTCTCGTATCTTAGAAACGAGAGTATTAGTGCAGCTGACAATTACCTCACAACCAGCAGCAAAGCAAAGCTCTGCCATGAGCAGTGCAGAAGCGAATGTGGCGGCACTTTATTGAGTGGCAGAGAAGAGCACTGTAATCACAGCACATTCAGATGCACAAAGCAAGCTGTCATGTCGTATTTTTTAAACTTCTCAGGCTTTCATTTTTCTCCGGTAAAAAGTGCTACGCGAAGGCTACCTCGTTAGCATTTCGGTCAGGCCATTCTCGCAATGCTTGAAAACTTCCCTGCTGGCACCTGAGAGTTTAAGCAATATTTAAATGTTAGTTTATGTTGACTACTTTCGAAGTAGGCAGAAAAAAAAACAGCACTAGGTGGTATTTTAAATACAGAAATGTTGTGGGGATTCCCAATCCCCTGCCCCCTTTATAACGCAGAGCGTAATTATAACGCGAGTTATGCGCGGAGGTTAGTGGAAGAGAGGGCACACTGGACAGGCCACCCCCCCACCGCCTCCCAGTCTCCCGCAGTGACGCTGCCCAGTCTCCCGCTCTTTCCTCCCGGCGTTATTACACGCTGGCGTTAAAATGGGGGCAGGAGATTGTGAATCCCCACAATGCTCACTTGAATAAAAAGACAAAATGACAACTAGGTATTTATAAAATATTGGCCCACCTTAGCTGGGACAACTGCATAAACTTTACAGTCACTAGCCTCCTGCAGTGCTCAACACAGAACTCACCATTGGGGCTGCTGGAGCTGTGCTTGGCTGAGCCAGCTACTGAAGGCGGTGGGTAAGCAGACCAAACCTCTGCCTGACTCCCCAAAGGTCCTGTGTGTCCGATGGAGTGCGTGTGCCACCCAGGGCCCACATGCTGCCTGCCATCCACGATGAGCCCTGATGCAGGCGCAGCTTGGGAGGCGACAGCAATGACGACGCCGAGCCATTAGGCATGCCACATTCACTCGTGCCACCTACTTGCCCAGCTCCTTCAGATGCTGCCTGCAGGCTTGTTGGCTTCGACCACGTGCCTGTACAAGCAACAAACAAGAAGAAAAACAGATAGATGTACTTTTCTTTTTCCCGAGTTGGCAGCACCTGCCGATCGAGGCTTCAGACACACCTGTTTTTCTGTCTTACCCCACTTACCCCTTCGCACTAAAATAGTCTTTTGAAACTTGCATGAGGCAATTTTCAAGCAGCAGAACTGAGGTGAACTAAGCATCATTGTCTCAAGCCGTTATTGTGCGGTTATTTACATGGTGCTAAATTTAAATATAAAAGGTGCTACATGTTTTTCAGACATAGCTTACAACCTAAACTTGCACGACGCTGAGTCATCCATTCCTTAGGGTTCAGTGTAAGAGCATGAATTAAATTTCGGATGCATCGCACCTAATGCCACAGTTCTACCTCTGACATTATTTGCGTTGCACATTTAAAAGGGTTCAAGGCCTTTGAATTTTTTTTTGTTTCTTGAAAATCAAGGATTTAAAGGGTTTGTGCAAATCCTGCAGTAAAAGGACTGTGGCACGGCGCCAAACACCAATCAGACATAGGGGTTTTGACGATTTCTGACTGCAGTCTTCGCATATACTAATCTCGCAACGAAGCGCTGCTCTGGATGGAGCCGTGTTGTCTGTATAGGCTAGCACAAGGCATGATGTGCACCTATCCTTAGAGAGCAGGCTAACATGGTATTCTTCGAAGGTAAGTACTTGTGTTTAAACACGTGAAAAGACAGCAAAGAAGAGCAGGGGAGCACAGGGGGCAAAAAAAATCATGAGCGCAATAAAATGGTGGCCTTGTTCAGAATGAACGCTGAAAAGCCAAAGCAGCCACAGCTGGTCAGGCTCTGGTCAGCTGCTGAACCTATGATGCTGATGGTGCTAGCGTGGCCGTTAATAGTGTCACGTAGCCGTTTAGGCCCGTAACCAGAAGGTTGGTTTTAATAGGGGGGTTGACCTAGAAGGCACAGAAGAGTAGGTCCAGAGAGCACTGAGAGACAGCAGCCGACTTCAGCTTCTTCTCGAACGCCACGAGACCACTTCTTCCAGTCCGCGCACGAGACTCTCGATGAGCTGCCGCCTAGCGGCTGCTGTTGCACACGCTACATTACCCCCCTCTCTAAAAAAAATAAATGCAAGTTTGATGAATTCAAAAGCAGAAAGAAAAAAAAATAAAGCAAGAAACATGCGGTAGGCGGTGCGCTAATTTTCTCGCGAAAAGTACGGTTTCATGCGCACGACATGAGCAACCTCGGATTTCTGCTGACGACGAGTAGAAGAAAAGCCGTCCGGAAGCACTTCGTAAGTCACGTCGGTCAGCTGACGGAGCACTTTGTATGGGCCAAAGTACTGTTTCAGAAGTTTTTCGGATAGTCCCCGACGTCGAATCGGAGTCCAGAGCCACACTCTGTCGCCCGGTTAAGTCACTACACGGTGGCGGTGATCGTACCGCTGGGCGTCTCGACCTTGCTGGTTCCGGATGCGTGCCCTCGCCAGCTGTCGCGCTTGTTCTGCGCGTTGAGTGAACTCCTCGGCGCCAACTTCGAGGTCACGGCCGTCGTGGGGCAACATGGCTTCGAGCATTGTCGAAACTTCACGGCCATACAATAAGGAGAAAGGCGTCATTTGCGTTGTTTCCTGCTGCGCCGTGTTGTACGCGAACGTGACGTACGGGAGGACGTCATCCCAAGACCGATGTTCAACATCCACGTACATGGACATCATGTCGGCGAGAGTTTTGTTCAGACGTTCTGTCAAGCCATTAGTTTGTGGATGGTAGGCTGTTGACCTGCGATGGGTAGTGCCGCTTAGCTGCATGACAGATTCCAGTAGCTTGGCAGTGAAAGCAGTGCCTCGGTCCGTTATTATAACTCTCGGGGCGCCGTGCCTGAGGACTATGCGTTCGATGAAAAATTTCGCTGCCTCGATTGCCGTACCACGCTGGAGGGACTTCGTTTCAGCGTAACGCGTAAGGTAATCTGTAGCGACAATTATCCACCTGTTGCCGGAATCAGAAATTGGGAAAGGACCCAACAAATCCATGCCAACTTGTTCGAATGGGTATCTTGGCACTTGAACAGGATGTAGTAAACCGGCCGGTTTCACAGGCGGTGTTTTTCGTCGCTGACAATCATGGCATGTTCTCACGTAATGGCGTACTGCGGCCGCAAGGTTTGGCCAATAATAACTCTTCTTAATTCGGGCCAGAGTTCGAGCATACCCCAGGTGACCCGCGGTGGGCTCGTCATGACATGCCTGTAAGATTTCTTCGCGAAGAGACTCTGGTACGACGAGCAGATAATCTCTTCCCGTCGGAGCGAAGTTGACCTTGTATAAAACATTGTTTCGCATGCAAAACGACGAATGCGTTCTGGCGAAGAGACGGGGAATTTCTGTAGTGCGCTCTTCTAGAAAATCAATAAGTGGTGCGAGAGCCGGATCATTACGTTGCTGCTGCGAAACAGTGAGCGCGTCGACGGCTGCGATAAGGGGAAAGTCTGGTTCTTCGTCTTCCCGCGCAGCCTCGACAGGTGAACGGGACAAGCAGTCAGCGTCGTTGTGCTGACGTCCAGACTTATACACGATGGTCATGTCGAACTCCTGTAGCCGTAAGCTTCATCGTGCAAGGCGTCCTGAGGGGTCTCGCAAGTTTGTCAACCAGCACAGAGAGTGGTGGTCACTCACAACCCGAAAGTGCCGGCCATAAAGATAGGGTCGAAATTTCATCACCACCCATACAACGGCCAGACATTCTTTTTTGGTGGTTGAATAGTTTGATTCGGCACGGGACAAAGTCCGGCTTGCGTATGCGATAACTCGCTCGGCACCGTCTTGCCACTGGACGAGTACAGCGCCTAGACCCACGTTGCTGGCATCTGTGTGGACCAGAGTCTCGGCATTCGCATCGAAATGGGCAAGTACAGGTGTTGTCTGCAAGCGGTGCCGTAACTCGTCGAATGCCTTTTGCTGTTCGTCCGTCCAGGTGAAGGTGACATCATCCCGGGTGAGACGTGTCAACGGAGCGGCAATGCGTGAAAAGTTTTCAATAAATCTGCGGTAATAGGCGCAGAGGCCCAAGAAACGGCGAACTGTCTTCTTGTTACATGGAGTAGGGAATTTGGTGACTGCAGCTGTTTTAGCGGGATCGGGACGAACTCCTCGATGGCTGACGACGTGGCCCAAGAACATGAGCTCTTCATAGCCAAAGTGACACTTTTGTGGTTTTAACGTGAGGCCGGCAGATCTGATAGCCCGTAGCACAGCGGAGAGACGTTGGAGGTGTTCCTCGAACGTTGGTGAAAACACAACAACGTCGTCCAGGTAGACTAGACACATTTGCCATTTAAGACCAGATAGAACTGCGTCCATCATTCGCTGAAATGTCGCTGGAGCGGAGCACAATCCGAAAGGTAGGACTTTGAATTCATAAAGTCCATCGGGCGTGACAAACGCTGTCTTCTCGCGATCACGTTCATCGACTTCGATCTGCCAGTAACCGCTCTTGAGATCAAGCGATGAAAAGTAGCGCGCGTGGCGCAACCGGTCTAATGAGTCATCAATGCGTGGCAGCGGGTAGACGTCTTTTTTGGTGACCTGATTGAGGTTACGGTAGTCCACACAGAACCTTAAACTTCCGTCTTTCTTCTTAACGAGGACAACAGGCGAAGCCCAGGGACTCCTCGATGGCTGGATGACACCGTCATTTAACATCTCATCGACCTGTTGAGCAATGACTTCGCGTTCCCGCGGTGACACTCGGTAGGGGTTCTGTCTGACTGGTCGGGTGCGGTCGTCGGTTATTATGCGGTGCTTGGTCAAGGGCGTCTGTTTAACCGCGGAGGCGGATGAGAAGCAGTCTTGAAACTGAAAGAGTAGCCCAACGAGTCTGTCCTTCTCTGCCGGTGATAGAGCGGGATTCACATCAGGGTCGAAGTTGGGCGTTTGGCTGGCAGACGTGTTGGTCTCAAGAACAAAGCAGCCGTGGGCTGCTTCTGCGACACCTTCAAAGTAAGCTACCGTGGTGCCTTTAGCGATGCGTTGCCGTTCGTTCCCGAAGTTCGTAATCAGTACGTGAGCTAGACCATTAGTCAGATGAACTATACCGCGTGCAACACAGACTCCATGATGTAACAGAAGCTCTATGTTCTGTTCGGCAACACCGGCAGCACAGGACTGATCGTCGCACCTGACTGCGACGAGAGCAGATGAACGCGGCGGCATGAATACATCCGCGTCAACGATGCGTAAAGGTGCGTGGCGTCTTTCTGAGTCAGCGGTCATCGTTGCAGGCGTCGAAAACGTTACAGTACGGCGAGGAACATTAATAATCGCCCCATGCTCACGTAAAAAGTCCATGCCGAGTATGAGATCCTTGCAGCAGTGTGGCAGGATAACAAAAACGGCTACAAAGGCTGAATCGGCGATGGTTACTCGGGCAGTGCATCGTCCGATCGGCGTCATAAGGTGACCGCCAGCAGTACGAATTTGCGGCCCCAGCCATTCAGTTTTCACCTTAGTGAGCCGATCTGTGAAATTTTTGCTTATTATTGAGAAGTCTGCTCCGGTGTCTACCAAAGCTGTTACTGGTTGTCCGTCGACGAGAACGGAAAGGTCGGCGCTAACAACTTGATCGGCTTGAGGTTGATTGGGAGTTTCGGATTCATGTGGCGGCGGCGGCATCCTAGTCACAGCATCGGACTGAGTCGTCATGGGGGGGTCTTCGGGATATCGGTTCCGTTCGTCAGCAACCTGCCCCCCTGAGGTCGCCGCCTTCAGTTTCCCCGGTGTGGGCTTGGCGACCGGCGCCTCGGCGCATCATTAAAATCACGGCGGCTAGGTGACGAGTAGCGCGCGGGAGAAGACTGTGTACGGTTGCTCGAAGAGGTTGCACGGGTTGCGAGGTATTCCTCGATTTCTGGAGGGCGTTCGCCGACCCGGGGACGCGGGGAATCCCGAGAAAAACCCCGAAGACCGAGCTCACGGTATGGACAACGACGGTACAAGTGGCCGGGTTCTCCACAGTGATAGCACAGCGGCCGTTGGCGAGGAGTGCGCCAGACGTCTGCCTTCCGAACCGGTGGCTGCATGACGGGGCTCTGCTGGGGTGGTGGCTGGTAAGAAGGCTGGTAGTATAGTGGCTGAGGAGCGGACGGCTGTATGACGAGGCTCTGCTGGTATGGCGGCTGGAAGGACGGTTGGTAGAACGGTGACTGCAAAGTGGGTGGCGGCTGTGCTTCGAATCGAAGCTGTTGCGCAGGAAGCACTGCAGGCCGACGAAGAGCCGCTGCGTAGTTCATAGAACGTGGCTCCGACGGTGACTCAGGCGGGGACAATGTCTGAAGTATTTCTTCCCGCACGGCTTCGGTGACAGCCACGGCAGTCGGGTTAGGCGATCCGAGGTTGAACTTGAGGAGCTCCTCGCGAACTACCTCGCGGATCAGCTCACGCAGAGAGTGATCGTCAGTGGATCCGTTCAATGTGGCCACACTGCTGAAGGGCTGACCACAAGCAGACTCCGTGCGCCGGTATCTTTGCTGCAGGGCTCGCTCAATGAGGGTAGCTTCATTGATGAAGTCCGCGACGGTTTGAGGTGGACTCCGAACCAGACCAGCGAAAAGGGGTTCTTTTACGCCCTGCATCAGGTGGCGCAACTTCGCTGATTCCGTCATGTCGGGATCAGCCCGTCGGCAAAGACGCGTCACGTCCTCAGCGAACATGGCCACGCTCTCGTTTGGTAGTTGCACACGAGCTTCTAGGAGGCGGCGTGCGCGATCACGGCAGTCATGGCTGGCAAAAGTGTCCCGCAGCTGCTGGCGAAAGGAATCCCAGCTTTGAAGACTGGCTTCCCTATTCTCATACCATGTTTTTGGGCAGTCCTCAAGGGCGAAATACACATTGTGCAGCTTCTGAGCAGGGCTCCACTGATTGAATTGCGCCACTCGCTCGAACTGGTCGATCCAGTCGTCGACATCTTCCCCAGTAGCGCCATGGAAACTGGGGGGCGTACGAGGCTGCTGAAGCAGCAACTGGTGCTGACTTGCCTGTGCCATTACGGAAGTCTCGAACTGCTGATCAGCTGGCGTCGGTTCAGGTAGAGGAGCAAATTCCGGCGCCAGACCTCGGAGGCGACGGCTGCAGCGATGAACGGGTGTCGACACGAGCGGAAGCCGGTTGAGACTCGATGAGCAGCTGCGAGAGGCCCGAGACATGTAATTCAAGGCCTCACCTCCACCAGTGTCACGTAGCCGTTTAGGCCCGTAACCAGAAGGTTGGTTTTAATAGGGGGGTTGACCTAGAAGGCACAGAAGAGTAGGTCCAGAGAGCACTGAGAGACAGCAGCCGACTTCAGCTTCTTCTCGAACGCCACGAGACCACTTCTTCCAGTCCGCGCACGAGACTCTCGATGAGCTGCCGCCTAGCGGCTGCTGTTGCACACGCTACAATAGTGATGCTGACTATTAGGATACAGTTGCAGATTCCGCCATGCCAGCTGCAACCGTGCCAGTTCCACAATAGCTATTCTTGCATTGGCAGAGGCAGCTTTTGGAAGATACAGGGCGGTGGTAGTACAAATGGGAAGTCCAGAGAGAGAGAAAAAAAAATTGGAAGCCTTATGGGCAAATTGGGAGGGTTGGCAGGTGCAATATACTGTGCGATATTAGTGTACATTGAAGAATATCAAGTGATCGAAATTTCCAGAGCCCTCCACTAAAGCGTACATTGTAGCCTAAGTCGCTTTGGGATGTTAAATCCTCTAAAACCTAAAACAATCATTTATACACGCAAATAAAGATTTTTTATTATTTTGCAAAAATATTTGCTGTCCTATAAAGGGTTAATTGGAAAGAAACATGCAGACCAAACCAACTAAATGAAGTATTACAGATTGGCTATTGCTTATTCAACTCTTTTTGGCTTCGAGGACAGCTAGATCAATGCCAGTTTCTTTTTTCATTTTTGATGGCATGATCATCAAATTTACATCTTTGTTGTTAATCAGCACGGAGACCAATTAACTGGTCGTGTATTGCACAAGAATGGCTACATAGGAAAAATGCTGATGGTTCATCATGAATAAAATGGACAGAAACAAAGAACCAAATGCAGTGCCGACATTTCAGCGAAGTCCCTGCTTTGTTCCACTTTTACAGCCATCTTTCTATTATTAATATACGGGTAGAATTCCTTAATTCGAGGCATTACAAGTGTGCTGTCATAAGATATACTACTTTGAACACCTTTATTTAATCCTGATCTGCAGCTGTTAAGCATGCACTGTGATTTCAGTGCATCTAATTAGAAATAGTAATCACACTCGCAGAAAGCAAGTTTAAGGGGACTAGCAACTGAGTGAAACGTGACACAAGATCATGATGCAAACGAGAAGATGAAAGGCAACAATGCACTCTCGTTTTATCACTACACCCCCCTATCGCTCTTCTCGTGTCGACCATCAACATAAGACTGGATCTATTTTTTGCCGTACTGACACTTTTTTGCATTCTTTCATTCCTCCCACATCGAAAGAGTGGAACCACCTTCCCGCTGCCGTGGCTTGTATACAGGATTATACTGCTTATCGTCAGTCTCTGATGACGATGCTTTTATCTGATGCGAATAGCTAGTTTCTTTGTTGCTTTGTTATTTTCTTCGTTTTTTATTACTTTTTTTTCTGCTATGTTTGTTCAGTTTCTTGCGTTGCATTTGTTACAGTTGTTGTTTCTGTACTTTTTTCGAATACTGTGTGTTGCTACATTTTAACTACGTTGTTGTGCCGCCTTTAACAAAAAATAATTTTTTTCTTGCGTTGTTTGCTTGCCCACTCCCCTCTGTAATGCCTCGGCGCTTGAGGGATCGAAAATAAATAAATAAATTCCTTTGCATTGCCAGTGAAGTGTTTTGAGCTTGTGTCAGTAGATGGCACTACAGTGTTTTGCATTTATTGTTGTGAAGCAGTAACCATCGTTCACTAAACCCGTTGCCGGCAAAGTGTGCACTGCAATGTTTTTGGCTGTTCGAAGTGCAACAAACACTGTGCTAAAGAAAAACTGTACTAATTACTGTCTGGCAGCCACTTCTACCAACGTGCAATGTTATTCCAGCCACAACACTGCGAATGCCCTTTGTAAAAACAGCAGCCAACTCACTAGTGGTCCACGACCGTTCACTCTCGGGGGATATGTGCAGGTCGCTCATCCTGTCGGAAAGGTCTGTCAGACGTGCTGAGCAACGAGAGGACTCCGTCTGCCAGCTGTATGTGCTCCGCCTGTCTCCGAAGTCACTCTGGCCAATGTGCTGAGAACCCCAGCTGGGCAGGTATTCCGCTGAACTCAGGCTCACACCACTAGAGGCACAGGGGCTCGAAGATAACAGGCTGCCTGCACCCGAGCCAACCAGCTTCCTGGGGAAATCCAACACAAGTGCCGCCCAAGGGGAAATCTGTATGCTGTCACAATGACTGCTTCTGCAAGGCTTAGTACTGCGAGACACTTAAAAGAAAGTAGGAAGAGTGAATCCTGCTGGAAGCTAGGAGATCATAATCAAGAGCAAAAGTGACTTCCTGAATTCGTGATGGAAACTGAAAAAGGCAATGCACTCAAACCTCACTGCAATTAAATTCAATTTAAAGAAATCCTGCATGTAATGAATTATTTCAGTCTTCGCAACCTCATACTCACTGAACACCGTATAGTACTTTTAGCATCAAAGCGTAATGAAATTTCACTGCTGAAATGAATTGAACCTGAGCCTAAATTGTAATACAAGTTCTAATGATTGAGCTGAGTGCATATATTTAAAGACGCATTGGAACGGGAAATGTGATGATAAAGATCCTAGTGGCCAGCGCGCAGCCTGCTTCCGCCATCTGGGATAATACAGGCAAGGCCGGAGAACGTGACTTCGAGTGAAACCACTACAAAGCTCTAGTGTTGGGGCAACCAGTCACCCACACCAGCCCGCACAGCTGATGTGGTCGTGTTGCTTGCAATCTGCATCGATGGATGTATGTCGAACTCCCTGTGCTCAAAGCTAGTGTGCTATGTTTACCCAAAACCCCGTAAGAGGACAAGGTGTCAGTTGCCTTCGGCACACCCATGACCTTAGAGCTCACTATTGTGTCCTCAAAGCAAATAGCCTTGCCTCTCTACAATGAGCACAAGGAAACCAAAATGCACATTCTTGCACTTATGATAGAAAAGCGGCGAAGTGCACAGTAGGCTTGATTTTATTTTACTGCGTGCCAACTAAAAGACCCCTTCTCTCTCTCTCCAATATGAAAAAAGGGGCGGGAAAAAAAAATGTGCCCACAATGGGGCTGCGACAGCGGTGGACACGCCATCATAAGGGGGGATGAGGGTCTTAAAAACTTTTTTTTTATTTCTTAACCTATCTTGCTGAAAATTGCCATGGTGATATATCTTTGAATGGTGATTCCAAATATGTATTTAGATTTGAAATACCTCATCTAGACATGAAAATATGGCAAGATAATGTACTGCACATAGTGTCTTTTCTTACGGGCCATTACGGCAATTTCTTAATTAAAAAAACTGGTTTTAAAAATATGCTGTCATTTCCAAGAGCCTACTGCACATCCTAAAGCTAAGGAAATTTTTAAGAAGTCATTATATAGGTAATGAATGAATAACAAAGTTGGGAGAAAAAAGACAATGTGGGAGTAATTAGTTTACATCTGATCTAATTGCTAGTCTATCAGACTTTATCGAAAACGGAAAGCTTTAGGATGTAGCTGAGATTTTACTGAAAAAAATGATACCAAGTTCAATAAAATCCATGCATGCAAACATTATGAAAAGTTCCGTAAGGCAAGGCTTTTTACCAAATAAACAAAGCTGAGAAAACTGCATTCAAAGTTTTACTCACTGTGCCACTTTTGTTTTCCAATCACATGGAAAGATTTAATGCTTTAGCATGCAGCCCAGTTATTGGTGAACAAAATGACACCAAATTTACATAAATCTGTTCATGTAATGGCTGTGAAGATCTATGTATGGCATTGGCACTTAACAAAAAAAAGATGCTCAGAAAGTCACTTGCTACAGTCTCTGAATCTTAAATCATTCACATAAGTCCTGGGCAGTAGTCTTGGGTTTTGTCAGGCCTGTGCCTCTTGGCCATCTTCACCTTTTCACTATCGGTGTGACCCTTATCAGACCTGCACAGCCTCTGTTTATCTTTTTCAAGGCTCCTACGAATGAGGCACCTGCCAGGGCTATAACCAAGCTGCTCTGCAACAGCTCTGCTGGTTGCTGCCATCCCTTGATTGAAGCGAGAAACTGCTTCTGCAACAGCCCTTTGAACAGCCAGCAAAGAGTCATGCGTGTTTTTAGAGCATTGGCTCCAGATAACAGAGTGCAGGCACTCGATAGCATTCTGTGTCATGCCATCTTTGCAGCGCTTCAAAAGGGCCTCGTCGCCCAGCCTGGCAAAAACTGGCTCAAGCGCAGTGCGAACATGGCCTGGCAGAGGGTTTTTGTGTGGTGGAGGCTCCACCTGGTTTGCCAAAGCACGATTGAAGGCACACCATGAATCAACTCCTTGAGGACAGCAACTGTGATCTGGGGCTTCATCTGTTGAGGTCAGGTGCAACAGCGTAGCTTGCACTGCCTTTTTCATGCCTGCGACGTCGTGGCTATGGCTCCGCAAGGCATACCCATAGTAATTGGTGATCTTTTTTATCTTTTCTTGGGTAAGGTTGCCCTTTCCACCAAGAGATTGCCCTTGTGCCTTCTTTTTCTCAACCAAGTTGCGAAGAGCCATCCCCATCCGCTTGTGGACATGGTTGAGGTGATCTTTTTTATCTTTTCTTGGGTAAGGTTGCCCTTTCCACCAAGAGATTGCCCTTGTGCCTTCTTTTTCTCAACCAAGTTGCGAAGAGCCATCCCCATCCGCTTGTGGACATGGTTGAGGCAGTCTTTCTTTTCGATGGATATATATCCATACACGCCTTCCTGGGTCAATGCATGAAATGTGCGGCTATCACCATCCGAAAGTATGGTTGTGTACCGCAACCCATTTTTTTCCAAGGACCTATTGAATAAAATCATAGCTGCTTTGGTCTCCATTCGTCCGGCATTGCAGTCAATGTTCTTCATACACTTGTGGTTCACAGCCCAGTCACCGTAACCATCATCACTGGGATCAGGTGCCCCTTGGCACCCACGACAGTACCTCGAAAGCACAACATGGTCCAGTACAAGGCCAGTGTACAGTTCTATAATGCAGCCAACTGCAATATTTGAATTGTGGCCACGCGTTTTCCATGTGCCATCAAATATCACGTCTACATTTCCTGTTGGGTTCAGGAAGTCTTTGTATAAGTCCTTCACCACTTTGACACTTGCTGCTTCTGTAGCAGTAGCAACTGCCTGGCAAGCTTTCACCATGGTGTTCATGTGCCCCCTGAAAGTCTTGTGGTGAAGTCCTCGGTGGGAGAGGTTCATTGTTGCACAAAAATCCGCTAGAGCAGTCACTCCCTTCCCTATACTTTGTATGCCTTTCATCGCCCGCAGATTTACTTCAAAGGGTGTGGTGCTAGATTTCCCGGGCACTCGTGGCGACGAAAAGTGCCGCTCGGCGAAATCGCAATTCGAACATGTGAGCACTAACTTCACAGCTAAGCCATACTCTCTTCCGCTGCATTTCGCGAGTTGAACACTGGCCATCCCACACTTGCTGCAGCTTGTGGATGCAAACAGCTTCTTCAGTATGCTCATATCAACAATTATATACTCAGTGCCGCGATCGTCGTCTACACTTGCTGTGCTGACGTTCATCAGCTCGAACTTGCGGGAAGTCGCGGACTTCTTCGCCAATGACGTCTTGGCGTTATCTGCACATTTTTCGCGTCCCGCGCACTCCGCCTCCGTAAAAAACACTGTGTCCAAACGTTGAACACGCGAGCTCGGTTTAGCCGCGTCCGTCGGCGCTGAAGCGACGTGCGGAAACGCCGAAGTCGTCGTTAGGCTTAGCTCAGCCGGCTGGGCCGCTTCCGACGACACAGAATTTGAAGCGACTCGCAGAGCATCAAAAGTCGATATTTTCGACGGGCTAAGTCCAGGCGCATCCACTGGAACCGCAGACACTTGCGGTAACACCGAAGTTGACGCCGATCGGCACGGTCCAGCCGCGGCGTCCACCAACGAAGCTGACATCGACGATGTCGGTCCAGCCGCGTCCATCGGCAAAACTGTGGTCGACGAGTTCAATCCAGCCGCATCCGCCGACGGCCTTGCAGCTTGCGGCAACACCGAAGCTGTAGTTCTCGATGTGGCACTCTTCTTATTCCACGCGCGTCTCCTTTTGCCGACTGCTTTTCGCGTGCTTGCTTTCAAGCGCGCGTCCCGTGCCATCGAGACACACGGAACAGACACCAGGCAGGCAAATACACACGAAAACAATAACTTAGAAGCTAAGAGGAGCGAGTTAATAGTCAAAATATTTACAGGAACGATGAGAAAAAATGCAGAACGAGAAATGCTAGGAAACAAAGAGGAGCGCAAAAAATCACGTGCCAGCGGGCAAAAGCAGACGACGAAGAGTCGGTAACGAGGTCGCGGGAGGTGAGGCATGCGTCAGGGCCAATCAGAGGGCTGCGCCTCGGAGAGCGCGCGCTTTACCCAATCAGCGGCTGCCTCGCGATGATTCACCCCTTGCGGACGGATGCCGAAAGCTCCGCTGTGCTGTGCCACGGCCGGTCTCGAGGGAGAGAGCGCTTCTCTTCTCTTACGGCCTTCCAATGGGGTCTGTTTCTACCGGCCGCCGCGCCTCGGTGGGGTCGCCACCGCCCCACTGCTGCTCCTCCGCTACAGCCGTTCACGCTCAAGGGAAACGCGCGCTCGCTTTTAGCTTCGCCCGCGTCAGTTGCAACCGGCAGGTCCAGACATTTCGCCCCTCATGGTTTATGCAAAATCTGTAATCAACATCGAATATTTGTCGTGTACGAGGAATAAAATACAGTCAACAATCCGCTCACGCGCGCGCTCCTTCGTCAGTGCGGCCTTGCACGGTCGAATGAAGCTTCAGGAACACTTCAACATTTCTTACCCCTAAGTTTTGTACAAAAATAAATTTACCAGGCTATGTAATCTGCCTTTGAATGTTTTAAGCAGGTGTAGCGCGACCTGACGTGAGTGCGTGGTGAACTGTTGGGTGGAGATTCTGTCAACCGCTACCGTTTTCGTTTAGATCAGAAGAGGCACCGGCAAAAAATCATGGCGCGTCTCAGATTCAGAGTAAAGAACAAAAATTTACTCGTATAGTAAAAATTTCTATTGTCTAGTGGAGTGGGCTGTTCTAGCTTCGTTCAAAACATATATCAGTCGGTTGAAAGACAGAAGATGTATATGTAGTCTCGCGAGTCGCGACTACTATTAATCAAGGAAATGTGCATAAACAGTTGAGCAGAATCGAAAAGAGCGGCAAACAATAAAAAAATTGTCCTTCAAAGTTACACATTGCACTATATACTCATCAATTCATCAAAATGCGACCTGCGTCTGGAAAATTCAGGCTCAAAATCTTCCTGCACGGCTTGTACACATAAGGAGTTAGCCTTACGGCTACAAAGGAAAGCTATACAGCTTTCTCAGAAACTTCGTAGTTAAAGAAAAATTCGTCCTGATCCGGGAATCGAACTCGGCACCACCACCTTTTCGGGGCAGTCGCTCTACCGACTGAGCTAACCAGGACGGTCAGCAGATCAGATGGTAGGGCGAGAGCGAATTGATCTATAACTCGAAGTGGGAATGGTGTTGGTCAAATATTTAGGGGAATCCCCCAAGCTGGAGTAGATTTGTAATAAGGGAGTAATTACTCATTGCATCCACCCAAGCGCAGCCATACGGCTACAAAGGAAAGCTATACAGCTTTCTCAGAAACTTCGTAGTTTTTTAGTAATTACTCCCTTATTACAGATCTACTCCACCTTGGGGGATTCCCCTAAATATTTGACCAAGGAGTTAGCCTCTCGGTCTTCTCTGTCACTTTCCTGGTATAATTAATTGAGAAGACGAATTCTGAGAAATTTTTCAAATATCAAAGAAGCGGACTTAATAACCTATCTGTTGTCAATTCCTTTCGGGCAACTCAGTGTTGAGTTCTGAAATGCTGACTGAATCAGGATCTTAAGTACTTCGAGGACATTTGTGTGTAGTAGGTTCACGGCAGCTTTTTCAAAAAAAAAAAAGCTTGTCCAATAGGGCAACAATTAAGCTCTGGTTTCGGATAATGCAGTCCACTAGAACACTGTCCTCGTAGAACAGCGTACTACATGGGGCTGCTTCTTTCCCTAGTTTCAAGAAGAATAGCGCAAGCGTCACACCCGAAGTTGATTAACTAAACGATATGTCCAGCGACGTATAAGGTGAACCGGAATATGTGACAGTGGGAAATGGGATGGTAGGAGATGCCATCACTTCCTTCAGTGCCTTGATTTTGCTCTCAGATGAAACGCCCGTCTTGACAATGTAGTCATGTGCCGCTAACTGTTACGGCCCTCGCATCTAGCATATGTCATTCACTTCCGCACATTAACCTATACTTTCCCGAAGAGAGTCTCAATGGATCGCTAAATAAGGCTTGAAATGAGTCTTCAGTGAGAGTGTCCTTCTTTAACGCTTTAGAAGTTTCTTGCATACTTTCGATATAGCAGGTGAGCTCATTTGTAAGTCACTGCATCGAGTATCACCTTCATCATTTATTGGCATTTTTTACCCCTTCGAGCACAAGTGGTGTCATGTATATCAAACCATTTTTTGTTTTCATATTAAGCATAATATCGTGCAAAAATTTCATTAAAACAATGTTTATTTGCAAAATTAAAATATTGTTTATAATACCACACATTGCCTAATATATGAATTGTAATAACATTCAAAACTCAACCCTACAACGTTTACTTTGACTGTTATACTAATACTTTATATCATGTAAGCATTTCGCAATTTACATTACATTTTTATGAAATTATTTTCATCTTCGGTGCTACATGAATGGTTTCGCATCTAGCGCTGAAAGACCGTTTTGCTGTTGCAGACGAGTTGCTGTCATGTTAGCCTTGAAGAAGCTTCGATGTGATCACTGTTCATTCAGTTTTCTTTTTGTTCTATTCTTGTACAGGCTTGGGGAAAATTTGGATTAAAATGGACAAAAGTAGCTACCGTGCCGCAACGTATGCTATGCTTGTCGAGCGTTTGCTGAACGACAGTGTTTTTTATATACATTCACGTGTGGTACGTTGACGACATGCCGCTGCAGCATCTACCATCTGTGCTTTTTAATTTCGGGGCTGCACTCACCACGAAACTCGCGAGCGACAGCGCGAAGCCAGGCAAAAGCCTCCCGCCGCCGCTGAAGCAGACGCGGAGCGAACAGTGAGCAGGTCGCGCCCCTTGCGGTGGCGGAGAGCGTAACTCAAGGAGAAAAGTTCCCATTGTTCCCGCGGCGATTGAGAAGGCCGTAAGAAAGAGCGCGCGCTCTCTCCTTCGAGACCGGCCATGGCTGTGCGAACACCTACAGCGTGTTGAGAGACGCCAGGAGAGAGAGCGGGAAACGAGCTTTCAAACGAGTCCAAGATGGCGCCTGTCGGTTCGCGTCGCGCGGAGCTACGGCGGCTTGAAAATGGTGCAAATTTTCGCGTTTGGCGTTCAATTTCGGCTCACCGACGTTTCTAAATTGCCGTTATTTTAATACTTTGAGTAGGAATTGAGCTATAATATTTTGTAGAGGCATAGTCGGGACATTGAAGACTTCAAAACAGCAATTTTTAAAAATTGCCATTTTTGACCATTTTTCGCGATATTAAGACCCGCGTCCCAACAATATGCTTGGAGACCCAGAGTTAATAGGGCAACAGTGAGGCGAAACCTAAATTCTGCAGGTGCATCATCATTACCTTAGAACAGAGGTGTTCAATGCAGTAGTGATGCTGATCCGGTTGATGAACTTACAGTGTGATCTCTGAGTATGAGCAACACAGAATGCCATTGTCGATGGCAAAGAAACTGCAGAATAGCAGACCACTTTCACTATGCTTATAACCTCTTTAATTGCTATTGATCTGACCCGTCCTGTCTTAAATGTCCCACTACCTATGCAAATCTATCCCATTGCCTCTGCTACTGCCCAACTGCCTGGCTAGACTTGCTTGGCGCAGAAGAAGAAAAACAGCATCGACTGGTCGCTCAAGTTGTCAACGTGTTCAACCTGTAATTTTTGGCTACTACTATAGCCGCGCCACTGAAAAATTCTAAAATCTGGAAGTAGAACAATGCCGAGAGCTAACAAAAGTTTTGCAGACGCTTGCGGCATCCGCGATTGGCAATGACCACTTCGTGTGCACCGATCCTGGATGCCAAGTTGATACAGTGTGTCGGAAGATGGTGCCAGATGCTGAAGCGAAAGAGAGAGAGAGAGAGAGAGAAGAAAAGAAACTGGCAACAATGCTGACAGCGGCCGACCGTGCGATAAGGCAGAAGTGCATTTATGGAGCATTCTTAAGCTGAGTGGATTGTCACAATACCGGCAAATCGAAAAGCCCAAGTCTTGTGACGAAGCAGCAGATCTGAGACAAGTATTCGAAGTGGGTGCTCTCGTGAACAAGTAAAAATTAGCGCAGTTAACAATCTTGACAATTCTTTGAAAAGCGGGAGCACCGCTGTCTGGATAGGCGATCTAACCCAATGTATGCGCAGCAGTTTGATTCATGCACTGCGCGATCATGAAGTCACCGCTGCTATTGGATTTCATTACCATACCTAACGCACGATGCACCAATTTAGCAGCTGAATAGGGAGTCAAATGTTAATTTTTTGGTACTAGTACCTGCATTCTACAACAACTACTGTTTGCATCCAAAGCAAATATGGATGTGTGCGGGTGATTTCTGATCATAAGTGGTTATAACGGTCAATTTTTTCAGTTTTCTCATTATCATGAGCTCACTGTAGTTCAGACAACATGACAGGCTACTGGCATATGCAGCAGCCCTTTTGTAGCAATAACTAATTTCTCTGAAACTCTCCACATAAAATGGGTATGCATGAGAAGTAAAAAAAAGGAAGTCACATTACTTGAAAAAAAATTCTTTCAACACATACAAACAATCACACGTGACAAATAAAATGTGAGCAAAATGTTGGTACATTGATTCACGGTGCTTTGCTATGCTAATGCAACAGCATTCTCTATGGCTTAGAGAAAGTAACGTGATAGATGGAACAAAGCCTGCTCTATTCCCAGCAAAAAAATAAGCAACAGAGCGCTCTGCTTACCTGAACGCACCGCCACGCAGCTGGATCTTGATGAGGAACAAAGTGTGAGCAACAGCTAAGACGAATGTGGCGCAAGCAAGGGCAAGCTGCAACCATGCCATGTAGAATGTGTTCAACCACCTTCCCTCTTCAAAATTGTGGGACGCCTCAAACTGCAGCCAAAGGAAGCACGGAACTAAAGCTGTACGCCCAAGCCTGCAAAGGAAAAAAAAAAAGAGGAAAATAAGTGATGGCTACCAGTGAAGAGAGCAAATGTGGCTTCCTGTTGCTACATGCAAGTTTCTTCAACCAAAATAGGCAGAACACATTTTTAAAGAATATTTAAAAATACCACCATGTCTTCTAAAAAAATTTACAGGTAAGCATATTCAAATATCAGATAGTTCAGAGAAAGCTGTCGTTAACTAGCAGATTGCCATTAGTGGTTGAGAGGTATGGAGCACAAGTCTTGTTTCAGCATTTTACAGGCGACTGCTCAGTGGTGCATACAGAGCCTTAATTTGCAGTCACCGGTTTCCTCACGTGTTATATTATTAAGCTCGGAAAACATGCCAAATCTTCGAGCATAATATGTCACCCTCTCCTCTTTGCAGTGGCATCTGTACTCCCTGGCACCTGGCTTGGCAAGCCACATATCCTCCGCACTTTGTGGCCTAGTCCAAAATAACAACCTCTTTGTGACGGCGCTATACTCCTGAACACGTGGGCGTCCACTCATTGGTTGCCAACTTGCGATTGTACTGACGCTCCAAGGCAATGACACCCACGACGTCAGCACACAAGAACACAGCCGCAAAGTATGCTCCATCCCAACACAGGCTACTAACTACTACTACTACTACTACTACTGCTACTACTATTCATAACAACCGTGAGTGACTGCTCCTTTATCGCCACTGCAATTGATGACGTATACTTCATGCTACAGCATGTGTCACGTGATAATCTTTGGGCATCATACGAACACTACCTAGCACTTGTGAGCAACTGGCTTCCGTTGGTGCTGCCTCTATAGTGTACTCTGCCATCGCAGCTGATGCACTGATACACGAGGCATTCTGTGATAGCCACCTCTACTGCCATAGCAATTGGCATGAGCTCTATTCTCTCAATGAGCATATGCATTCTGCCAGGCTTTCTCTCTCTCTCTCAACTCGTTTTTCACTTTTCCACATGTGATGCTACATGCTGTGACACCGATCATGTCATTGTAATTTCTATATATTTGACTTTTAAATATGCTATTAAAGCTTTCGCAATAAAACAAACGGCAGGAGCGCTAACACTACAGATTGTTTTTTTGTCTGAATCATACATAAGCAGCATCCATATACTACACAGTTTGTACCAAGGTCATAGTGGCTGCTATGTGCACGGCCAGAAGGGTGGTGAAAACATGAGCATCTTTCTGACCTGCTCATTGCCATCTGCTCCGACATACAGTGAAGAAGCTAGGCCCTGGACTCAGATAAGGTGCCCTAATGTTTCATGCAAATCATCTAAATATGAGGCACATGAGGAAAATCCAAACCATTCGAACTGTCAGCGCAACCTTGCACAATGCACGACACAAGTCTATGGTATCAGCAGCACACTAATTTGAACGCTACGGGTCTCGCACAGGTTATTCAAATGACTTCTCAGAAGGAGGCCAGGTCTGGGTATGACCAATGAGGAGAGACTGGAAATACAGTCAAACCTGGATATATTGAGCACGAAAAGGATCATGAAATAGTCTGATATGTCCATGATTAGAAAGACAAAACATTAAAGTAGGTAAGCTTATTATTCATAACATAGAAGCACGAATACACAGCTTTAAGGCCAGCGATGCATCTCTTGTAGCACCACCTACCAGCATGCAAGCAGTGCCCCGCTCGCCAAACGCTGCGACCACGCCCCCCCACTTTTTCTCACAGTTTCTAACCCTTTGTAGGTCCGGTTCTGTGCTTCTAGTATACTGAAACTACACTCCTCACATTTTGCAGGGTTGTTCTGTATGCCTGTAGAATGTATGCCTCGTCAATAAAGTTTTAACGGACTGTGGTTACCGCTTCAGTCAAGGAATTCACAGCCCTGTGTCACCATGAGTGAGAGGCGCTAGAGACACATCATAGGCAATGTGAAAGGAGGAATGATTTATATTAAAGGACACTCGAGAGAGCACAAATACAGAACAAGAACCCCTGAAAAAAAGAAAAGAAAAAAAGAACACCATCAACTTAAAAATGTTAGTGATAATTTTCCTGAGATGTGGTCACGTGGGGTACTATGCTGATAATGACACCGTTTCCCCGCAAGAAGTCACTTCAGCTGGTTTTATGCAATTTTTAGTGCCACACTAAAATTATAAATCTTCATTTTTGGATACTGTAGTGCTCGATCTGTACAGTACTAAATGAGGCAAGATCTTTTTATTTCCACCACAATTTCATGAAACATTTTGCTCAGTGGTATGTCCCATTAAAGTAAAAAAAAAAGAAAAGCCCAGAACAAAGTTAAAAGTGCTGAAGATTACCGTCGACGTCCTGCAAGCAGCACAGAGCTGGAAGATAACACGAAGCCGGCTGACCGCAGCAGATGCGTGGGTGGCATGCTCACTACCACGTTGGCTAAGCCCAACTTTGTGCCGTAACGGGCAAGCACACGGTCATTCTTCAAAAAGGCCATGATCAACATCATTGAGGTACAAAGGCTCAACACTGATGCCGTCGTTGACAGTAAGAGCCGCAGGCGTTGCTTCCAAGGCTGCGACAAAAAAAGACGCAGGTTAGCCTATCGAGTGTGCTGCACAGTTAACAAAGCATCAAAACTGGATGCAAAGACGAACAAGACTGGAGTAATGAGACGAGTCAGCAGTGCTGTAGTGATAGGTGATCTAGAAAATTAGAAGAGGCTTAACCTGATTACGCCAGTGGCAGTGTTCTGAGAAGTACTGGTTTGGATCATGGCTAATTAAGGTAAAGGTAAAGGTTAAGTCAAGGTTAAAGTTTGATAGGTGACCTAGAAAATTAGAAGAGGCTTAACCTGGTTACGCCAGTGGCAGTGTTCTGAGAAGTACTGGTTTGGATCGTGGCTAATTAAGGTAAAGATTAAATTAAAGATCAAGTCAAGGTCAAAGCTCGGGTCATAGTAAGCCATTGGCTGAGCATATACCAGACTTTAATTACTTGCTCGTGACCACATAGTTGTGACGTCACAAAACAGTTCAGCCAATCAGGTGGATGGCACACAATATCCGATGGCATTCAATTCTAATTTTGCGGTTCCATATGAAAGGAGCTGCCTGAGGTGGCAGCCCATTCCAACTCGATCATGTCATCTGGTCTCGTGACATCACACAACCCGCTGACTAACCTGCGCCCCACTTTCTCACCTGCCAGATGCATGCCTGCGATATATTGACGGTGTGAGCTTCAGACGGGGAATGCTAGGATCCCGGTGGTGGACGTCATGAAACAGCTTAGCTAATGAGAGTGACGGCACGCAAAATTCTAGTGCTCGACTTGGGTGATCCCATGAGCGTACTTCTCAGCACACTAACTGTGAAAATTTGCTCACTTATTATATTTAAGTAGACAAAATTGCACCGTGAAGACAGGCTGAATCTGGCCAGATGACAGCTTACCATGTGTTGAATACAAAGAGACCATTGCCAATGAAAACAGCATCCTTTAAGTTTACGGGGAAAACAAAATACAAGTACTATCGCCATTCCCGGTAATTTTTCACAAGCAAACTGTAAGAATGACAATAAATTTTTTGCACTTGCCGACAAGCTGAACCCCATCGCCATTCAACAATGATCACTCGAGTGGCATGAATTTCCTTGAAATCCAATTACCTCAGTGTTACAAATGCATTTTTTTTTTGCTGCCAAACATAAAAAGATCCAAGCAATCAACTTTTGCCGACCAAGAACAAGCTGTTATCAATACCTTTGATACAGACCACTAACATAGGTGCTGACATGTATTCGAGCAGTGTTTGTGGCAAGGTTAGCAATTTTATAAACAAGTCTCCTTTGTCAACATCTCCCGTTTTGTAGCGAAGTCGTATGCATACCAACATGCGTAAGTGGTCCCCTCCCCCAATGTAGAAACCCAATCTGCACAGCATAATCACACACAAACAAGTACTGAAAAACGCAGGCCCACTTTACATAAATACTCTACTGCATCCAACGTCTTAAAAAAAAAGACCAGTTTTCATCATGCGAGCAAGTAGTAGCTTGTAGTAAAAATAAATAAAAAATAAAACGTTTTGAGAGTCCATTCCTGACATAATCGCTTCTATTACGAATTCCATGTTTCATTTTTAGTACTCCCTCTTGATGTCCCACTAAAAAAACACTCCCTCCACAGAACAAAAAATTTTTGTTGCGGTTAAGTCTTCTCGTTGCTTGAAGAGTCAAGATAGCTGGTATAGTGCATTTGTCAATGAAAACTGATTGGCATTGGCGGATGGGGCCCTCCACCTTCCTCGGTAACCACCCATGAGTTGCTGCATGGCAATCACCCTCAGGGTGACATCCCTCCACCCATGTCAGGACCTCCTCTGTCCACAACAGCCACTGCATCGGTTCTTTCCGTGGCCACCAACTTCTGGTTTCACCTCCTCTCCCCTAGAAGCGGAGAGGAAGATTTTCCTCTCTCCACTGTGCAACCTGCCAACAGCGGTACATGATTTACACGTACTCAACGTACACATTCTTCTCTGCCGTACAAGTGGAGAGCAGGATATCCCCTCTCCAATTTGCCACCAGCCAACCATTGAAAGTAATGTCACAGCTTGACATATACTGAAACCAGCACGATCTCCTGAGCGGGCAACTAGTTCCAACGCATTCATTACTAACACTGTAGCAATTAATCAGATCAACTTACAAGGGAGTAGTGTGCCAGCACTCTCCAACGGGTTGGCAGTGTGTGGCCCATCAGCTGTGGCCGCAGCAGAGAGTCTTGCGCTTCCCCCGAGTCTCGCATGCCAGGCACAGCGCATACACACCTCGTGCAAGATGGGAGCGTAGTGAATAGCGAGCTGAACCCGCGAGGCTCCGCCCACTTTCCCCATGACGGCTGATGGGTACCTAGGTTCAGCACGGTCAGGGATTTCCCCAGCCGTCCCTGCTTTTTGTACCTGTTGTATTTTTGTTAATAATATGCATATTCAAGAGTGCATAAAAGTAATGCTTAAAACTTTAGCTTGTCATTTTAGTTATTGTCTAACAAAATATTTTATACTTGCTACATTTATATGCTATTAACGCGGTAGTAATACGTTAGACACGTGACTAAAACCCGCCATGAATAGGGTTTTTTCGACTAAAATTTTGTCCCTAGATTTCTCCAAACGCATTGAACGCCATGTTTTTACAAAGTACCTAAATGTTGACTACTATGTGCCTAGTTGAGTCTGAATCCGCCTTTTGCGCGAGTTTTCTGCGCATGCGCGAAGCCCCAGCGGCGACTGATGAAAACACATTGAGAGGCGTCGACAGCGCTTCTCGTCGCCGCACTCATAGCCAACGCACGGGGGCTGGAGGCGCGGTAAGTTCACAGCCTCGGTAAAACGATGCCAACCACCTGTGCCGCTTACGGCTGCCACTCTCGAGGCGTGCCGGGATGCAAGACGCGTTTTGTTAGGTTTCCTTCGGCGAGCCGCGACCTGCAACGGCGTGAAGCTTGGATTAGGGCAACCAAGCGTCAAGACGTGAATGGGCGACCTTGGCAGCCGACTGCGTGCTCTCGACTGTGCGAAAAACACTTCGTTACAGGTATGTATGCATCTAAAGGAAATGTGCATGATGAAAAGTGTCTACCGAAGTTTGCACCAAGCCTGTAACCCACCAGTGATAGCCGCAAGACGCGTTTTGTTAGGTTTCCTTCGGCGAGCCGCGACCTGCAACGGCGTGAAGCTTGGATTAGGGCAACCAAGCGTCAAGACGTGAATGGGCGACCTTAGCAGCCGACTGCGTGCTCTCGACTGTGCGAAAAACACTTCGTTACAGGTATGTATGCATCTAAAGGAAATGTGCATGATGAAAAGTATCTACCGAAGTTTGCACCAAGCCTGTAACCCACCAGTGATAGCCGCAATGACCACTTGTTCGGCGCGTCTGATGGCGATGTATTTTGTCATTTATTTTTTTTTATGTGCGAAGGAGCCGGGTAGTGCAGATATCACAGGTGGCTGTGTGCTCTAGACCGTAATATTTAGCATGTTTTATCGCGACTGCCGTCTGACTAAAAAGAAAAAATTGGACGTTTGTTGTGATGCACCGCCGTTCGCGAGCCGAGTGGTTGAGCTGGTCATGAGGCTCGCGAACGGCAGTGCATTAAAACGCCGTATTTTTTTTTTCTTGTTAGTGAGGTGGCAGTCACGATAAAACATGCCAAATATTACGGCCTAGCGCACACAGCCGCCTGTGATATCTAAGCTACCTAGCCCTTTCGCACATAAAGATAAGAAGGGACAAAATACATCGCCTTCAGGCCCCGGTGCAACTGAAGCAATCACGCACCGAAGAAATCCTCATTGCAGCTATCACTGGTGCGCTACAGCCTGGGTGAAAACTCCGGTAGGTACTTTTCATCATGCCTATTTCGCTTAGATGCATACATACCTGTAGTATCTGTGTTTTTGCCGCTCGGAGCATATGACGCACTTGACACTTGCAAGACGCACAGTATTTTTTTTAATTAAAGGCTCGCCTTCGTGCACGCCAAAGCATCCGGATTTTGTTCCTTTGGTGTACGAATTATCAGATGCACTTCGTTAGGGAGCTTGATAATCGTCGTCTTCGTCCAACCGTTTGCAACGTCAAGGAAACCGCCCGGCACAATAAATGAGTCTCCTGGAGGGTTCATGCTCGTTCACTTGCAGAGTGGATCGCTCTGGACGTAGAACAGGGTTAGTTCCTGACCGAGATGCGCATCAGATATGTAGGAGATTCACATGTGTCACCAAGTTGTTGATTCAGCAGAAATCGCGGCGGAGGCAGAAATGAACGTTGGAGATCCTTTCACAACAGAATGACCATTCTCTGCGCACCGAGAACCTTTTCACCACTGCGACCACATCCGTTCTGACTCCTGAGGCCAGAAACCGGCTACAGCTCTGAATCATCCATTGCCAGAAAAATGCAGCGCGTTTCCTGCAGGTGTGCATTCCGGCCGGGACAATGCCCTTTTCGCGGGGTGTGTATATGTGACTCTCTGCCGATCTTCGTGGATGAAATCCTATAGCTGCACGGTTGTAGATGACGCGAGGAGGAAGCGACGCCCATTGCACCATGCCGGCGCCGCGGTGACCGCATTGTGCTCGGTAACTCAAGACACCCCGCGCATATGCGCCGCTCAAAGTCACAGGAGACGATTCCACCTAGCTCTGCAGCATCAACAAACCCCTGGCTGCTTTGCCCTTTGAGATCCCTCTCTCTCTGTCTGCCCCCACGCTCTCCTGTCTGCCGAAAACCTGCACGCTGAGAGCGTCTCATTCTGTCACGTCGAACACGGCCCGCGCTACACGCTCTTACATTACGAAGATAGTATATGCGTACGTGCGTTATGAGTGGATTGTGAAAACGCTCTACCTTCCCCCGTACTGCGTGAACATGATATGCTGCAATCACTGTCACTACTTTCCGCTACGAGGCCAAAAAAGGGGGGAAGCTTTCGCTTTCTACCAGCGTTGGCGTGGCCATTTCATTTGGTGCGCTCTCGCGTCGTCTGCTACACTGCCGCTCAATGTGTTTCCCGCCCGCTCCCGCATGATGGCGCCACATCCTCGCGCAAAAGGCGCCGGACTTTTCTTTTTTTTTCGGCCGTCGTCGGCGCATTCGGGCAGTGTTTGTAAAGTCTCTCAGTTTATTGGCGTGGTTTTGCTGCAGCGGAGGTAGTGCAACGCACCCTTAACATTAAACCATTCAACTCCAAAAGTTGGACGTTCGATTCATGGGTACCGAGCAAATTTGCGATGTCTGCGTCAACGATCTGACATCGGCCGTCGCTTCTCACGTAAGCCATTGTCATTGCTGTTGTTTTTTGACATAGTGCGCTGAGTGCAGCGGTAGGTGGGTGTCGTGTCCATTTTTGTCTGCGAAATCAATGCGAGAGGTGTCATTCAGCAGTGAATTAAGCTAAACAGCAACCTGGTACTTAATTGTTTTTGAGCTTGCAGATATGACAGATCGAAATTAGCGTGCAATTTGTCAATTACTTATATCTCTGTGGCATGGGTGCCAGCTTCTAGCTTTGGAAAGCAATCTGGAGACGGTGCAAAACTCGTGTGTTTTATCGGAACATGTATCGATATATAAGCAGTATAGCAAAAATGACTTTGGAAGGAATGAAATTCTTTCCAACAAAGCTTTGCGCAAATACATTTTATTTTTCTATCAGGAGCTTGCGACAATGCTACACGACAACGTAGGCACTATACTGTGTCAGCTTGCTGCTTATCTGATTCTAATTTAAGATGATTAGCATTAGCAGCATTTGTTGTTTTAGTGGTTATTTTATTACATATACAAAAGGAAAGAAAAGATGTTTCCCAGTCCCGGTATCTGATATCTGAAGCACCTGAACAGGGGCGGTGGAAGGGATAGCGAGGATCGAAGGGGTAGAGGAAATCAAAGAGGTGAACGATAGGGAGAAAGGACAGGGTAGGTAAAAATAAAAAAATATATATATACACTATGACACAATACTATACAGTAGTTCGCTTGAGGCCCAGAGTAACGAATGCAGCGAGCTGCCAAAATGCGGCCAGGAAGGTAGCTTGCTTAACTTCCTTCAGGTCACTTGCAGCTGCCTTGTTACTGTATACGTGTTAGTAGACTATAAACTTGGGCTAATATCTCATATGCAGTGCTGCTTGGTAGAGCACTCTCTTCATTTCAGTGTTTACATGTGTCTATGCCATTTTTTGTTTTTACTGTCAGCAGTCTTGGAGACGCAGCCGCTCGTTTATTCTGGACAACTTTCGCATCCTTGGCTCCCTACATGTACAGTACATGTAGCAAGGTATATATATGTGCATTATATTCAGTATTTTCATTTTATTTTTCAGTGCATGAGTATTTTTTCTGCTATGGATAGCAATTTGTTAAGTGACTGAAAAACATTTATAGCAACAATTAAAACATATGAGTGTCAATCTGTGAGGCCACATTGTTGCCATTGTCGTTGGTATCGTCTGGACATGCCACACCCTATACCCAATGAATTACCTGCATAGTCATTCCACCAAACTGAAATTGAATCTGGGTTGAAATACACACTTATACGCTATAACACCCCAGCGCTCAACCCAACACTACGTCTCGTAACTGCCACACTTGTTGGCTGCTTACTGCACCGAGCTACTCCAGCACTTACTGTTAGCACTACACACCTATATATTTTTTTTATTTATTTATTTATTTCAAATACCCTAAGGGCCTTTGCGGGCATTACATAGGGAGGGGGATTCATCAAATAAACGCAAATAACTTACAATACAAGCAAAGAAAAGCTGTAAGCAGAAATAGGTGCACAAAAAACCATGAACAATTTATGCAGTGATATCTAGATGCTAGAATCTAAGAAAGAAGACATCTAGAATGGGAGCAGTTAGGGATAAGAGTAGATGGAGAATACCTCAGTAATCTGCGATTTGCTGATGACATTGTCTGCTAAGTAACTCAGGGGATCAATTGCAAAGAATGATGACCTAGACAGGAAAAGTAAAAAAGTAGGCTTGAAAATCAATATGCACAAGACTAAGGTAATGTTTAATAGCCTAGGGAAGGAAAAACAGTTTACGTTAGGTAGCGAAGCACTGAAGTAGTAGGCGAATATATCTATTTAGGACAGGTAGTAACAGCAGATCCGGACCATGAAAGAGAAATAACAAGGAGAATAAGACTGGGATGGAGCACATTTGGCAAGTACTCCCAGATTATGACTAGCAGTTTATCGGTATCGCTCAAGAGGAAAGCATACAACAGTTGCATCTTACCTGTACTTACCTATGGGACTGAAACGTGGAAGCTAACAAAGAGGGTTCTACTAAAGTTGAGGACAACGCAGAGGGCTATGGAAAGAAAAATGGTAGGGGTAATGTTAAGAGATAGGAAGCGTGCAAAGTGGGTCAGAGAAATAACTCGTCACTGACATTCTAATGGAAATCAAGAAGAAGAAATGGGCATGGGTAGGACATGTAGCGCGAGGAAAGGATAAGTGATGGTCGCATTGGGCAACAAACTGGATTCCAAGCGGAGGAAAGCTTAGCAGGGGGCGGACGAGATTGCAGGGGTCAAGTGGATGCAGCTCGCACAGGACCGCGTTAATTGGAGGAATATGGGAGAGGCCTTCGCCCTGCAGTGGGTATAGTCAGGCTGAGGATGATGATGATGATGATGATCTAGATGCTTAAATTAGCATTACCTCATGGTATAGACATCCGCTCACTTGTCCTTGTTGTCATCCGTGGCTTGGGCTTGCAACCTCCGACTGCTTGCTCCTCCACACCCTCGTAGGATAGTCGTGCATGGCGTGTGAGTGCCGTAGATATGAACCAGTATCCTTCAATGCTCTAACCTCACCCAGTATTATTGAGCACTAGAATGGCTTCAGCATTTTGCGCTGCCCTAGCTTAAGCATCTGTTGCGAAATTAAATATTAGCAGCCACATTCTCCTGATGTTATTCTTGCTTTAAATGGACATCAGTATACAGAACAACAGAATGATGATGGGAAATCGTATTTCCGCAGATACAACACGAATGGAGTTTTAGGCCTCAGGAAAGCTTTAGATAAATATTTAACTTGATCTCAAACAGTTCAGGCCTGCCATAGTCAAGCCCCCACTTCGCTAAAAAAAGAAAAGCAAACAAACAGCAACTGCACGCTAAAATGCATATGGATACATTGACGTCATTTGAGAGGCTACACATTTCACATTCATGCGACGCAATCGTGCGCAGCCACTGTCGCTTCCTTGATACTGTCCAGACCTGTACCTGCTCATTGTGCCTTACGTTCCCTATTCCTGTGAACTGTTTCAAAGCTTTCTCCTTGTCAGCGGCTTGTGTCACCTTCTTCCCACGCTTACAGCCACTTTTGCCCTTGCATGCAACATGCTTGATTCCATGACCTTGAAAAGGCTATAACAAGTTTCTGCATGCACATGGAAGCAAATTTGTAAATATGTTGTAAGGCACAATGCTTTGGTGTTATACTGCTACACTTGTCTGTTTATTTGTTTATCTGTTATGTCTGGGCAAGTTCTGGTATGTCTTTTTTTTTTTTGTCCTACTGTTATATGTGCTTGGTTTTTCCATAACCACTTCTCTTGATGTCATACGACTCGAGATGCTTGGGGCATTAAACCCCATAAACCAGTTATCAACCAACCGTCTCTTGGCACTAGTCTGATTTCTTTTATTCCACAGTTTTTCAGTGGCAAGAAAGCATGCTGTCATCAGTCTCTCCTTCCTCCATCCTTTTGATCGCTATGTGGTTATTTCTTTCCCTGTATCATATAAGGGGGACACTCTCCTATGTATAGATAAATCAGCAACCGTGCGGTACCCACTTATTGCAACATTCTTAACAAAACACATTCACTGCAGCTTAAATGTGGTGCTGTCATTATATCATAAGCAGAACAGGCCTCTCGGCACCCCTGCTCCTGACCTGAAGCTCCGGATTCTACACGGCCTACCCCGACGTGAAGCAACTTTGCTGTGCTGCCTGTGGGTTGGTGTAGCGTTCACAAATTCTCATTCGTTTGTGATAGGTATGGCTAATAGCCCTGCATGTGCAACCTGTGGGTCTGACGAGACTATAGGCCACATTCTTTGCGAGTGGACCACATACAATGTCTCTGCCCTGCACTAGAGTGTCTATATGGACACCTGTCACGTGTGAGTGCAAGACGCCGCCTCAGGAAGGAAAGCAAATAATTAACAAGAACGGAAACGAAGAAACAACCGGCCCGCAAAAGACGACGCAGACGTATACCACGGGGACGGAGCGAGGCAGACGGCGTAAAGTGCGCGCGTCTGCGCGGAAGCAATAATCGTTTAGACAGAAGACCAGACGTCGTAACCGCGCGGTTTCGGGAACCTCAAGGTCACGCCAACTCACGGATCCCACGGCCGGGAAGATACATGGGCGCAATGCTCCCGGCGGGAGAGGAGAACGGTATGCATGCGACGACGCCTGCTCCGTGCGGCTGCCCCGGGGGCAGGGAGGGAGACGAGTTTTGGACCTGGAGTGAAAAAGACGCATCGAGGCTGCCCTCCTAGGCCGACGTATCTCGGCCGCGATCCGGATCGTCGAGACGCTCCTTCGGCTACGCTCCGGAGGCCCCAGCGAGGACAACTCGAGCGACACCCCTCATCTGAATCGCCGCTAAGTACCGATTTGAACATTTGCCTACTCATCGATTCGTTTTTGTTTTGTGAAGGACTCTAAAGACCAATTAGGACCATATTGTCGCGATCCTTAAATCCACCTGCGTGTGGTGTTGCCTGATGTGTGCATGCTAATTGGTGCCCTGTAACCTATTTCTTTTTGTTTTTTTTTTGTTGTTTATGGTTATACTAAAAGTTGTTTCTCGAGATGTACACCTCTCTGGTTTTTCGACTCACGTTCTAGATATGTAGTGACAAATTTATGGCGAGCCTGCCAGGATTCTCTTTAGTCATTTTGTCTGAACGTTAAAGTCAACACGCTTGTGTTCGTGCTAAAACCAGAGAGATGGACCTCCAAAAGCTTATGCTTAGAGCCGAAAAGCTCGGGTTCACGAAAGAGGAAACAATGGCTCTTTATGAGGAAGAGAAAACGAGACACAGAGAGGAAAAAGAGTTGGCGCACAGGCAGGCGCTTGAAGAGAGCGACAGGGCTCGCGAGCAGGCACGTGAAACAGAAGAGAGAGCTAAGCGGATGGCTGAGGTAGAAGAAAAGAGAATGGCACAGGAAAAAGAAGTGCTTGAACTCAGGTTACGATTTGCGAACACTAACGTTGGAGCCGTGCCAGAGGCAACAGGACTCTCGTCAGGTGTTGGGGCCCCACGCCCAACAGCGGTCTGTCCAAGGAAGCTGATGGCTCCTTTTGACGATAAGCGGGACGATTTGGATGCGTATTTGCACCGTTTCGAGAGAATCGCTACAGGCCAAGGATGGAGTAAGAGCGAATGGGCAACAGCCCTGAGCCTTTGTCTGGTGGGCGAGGCATTAACAGTCTTTGGGAGGATGCCCGCATCAGAGTCGACGGACTATGAAAAAGTGAAGAAAACACTTCTGCAGAGGTTCCGTTTAACCGCGGAAGGTTTTCGAGATAGGTTTCGAAGCAGTAAACCAAATGATGCGGAAACAGCAAAGCAGTTCGCATCGCGATTGTCGAACTACTTTGAGCGATGGCTGGAAATGGCAGAGGTTGAAAAAACATACCAAGGGGTGAGAGATCTAATGGTGGCAGAACAGTTTTTGGCCTGCTGTCACCCGAAGTTGGCCATATTTCTGAAAGAGCGGAAGTTGAAGACAGTAGAGGAATTTACAGAATATGCTGACCAGTTCATGGAAGCCCAAGGCCATAGAAACCTGGGAAAGGTCAAGGAAGACAACGGGAGAGCTTCCGATGTCGACGCGGTAAAGCGAGGAGTGCAAAGTGGCACATTTAGGCAACCCCCGAGGTGTTTCTTGTGCAACCGTGTTGGACACCGCGCCTCGGACTGTAGGCTTGGAGGAAATAGAGGGCAGACGCAGACATTCTGCCAAAACTGCAACAAGAGGGGCCACCGTACAGAAGACTGCAGATATCGGACGCAAGAGAAAGCCGCGTGTATCGTACATCCCCGACAAACTGACTTGACCGCAGAGGAAGTCGAAAAGACGGCAGAGGGTGAGAGATCGGAAGGGGAAACGGCAAGGCACACAACCGTCAGCGAGTCGATGCCTGTAGTTAAAGGTGAAATTCGCGGACAGCGCGTGAGCGTGTTGAGAGACAGTGGCACAAACACTGTCCTAGTAAGAAGGAGCCTTGTTGAAGATGAGGAGCTTACCGGTCAACTTGCGGCGGTGCTACTGGTTGACAGCACGGTTCGCTACCTTCCCGAGGCAATGATTGAAATTTCTACACCGTACTATTCGGGGCCGGTCTTGGCGAAATGCCTAGATGCACCCCTATATGACTTGGTGCTAGGAAACATCGCGGGCGTACGAAAAGTTGACGATCCCGATGCCGACTGGACCCTCAGCGGGGAACATTTCCCGGATCAGGATGAAAAAGATGAAGAGGAAACCGTTGTGAAGACTCCCTCCAACGTGATTTCAAGAGAGTGCAGCGGAAACCTAGAGCCGGCTGAAGGAAAAGTCGAAACACCCACAGTGTCGTTTGCCGTACAGACTAGAGCAGCAAAAGCAGCACAAGGGAGGACGCCCAAACTCAAGGTTCCTGCGACGGAACTACTGAAGGTGACTCCCGAGAAGGTAGCGCAGGAGCAAAGCAACGACGCGTCACTGGCGGACTGTTTCAAGAAGGTTGGCGAAATTCTAAAAAGAAAGAAAGGCCGGACGACATTCCAGTTTCTCATCCAAGATGGGCTGTTGTACCGAAAATGTACTTTCAACTCAGGAAGGGAAGCCCTACAACTAGTGACACCAAAAGAATTGAGACCATCCGTCATGTGTCTGGGTCACGATTCGATTATGGCTGGACACCAAGGTGCCAAGAACACAGTGAACAGAATAACCGAAGAATTCTACTCGCCTGGCCTGCAGAGTGACGTGAAGCGGTATGTCAGATCTTGCGACATATGCCAAAGAACGGTACCGAAAGGAAGAGTTGGGAAAGCACCACTTGCAACTATGCCGACCATTGAAATGCCATTCCAGAGGGTGGCAGTCGACATCATTGGGCCTATGACACTTTCCTCAAGAAGAGGAAATCGGTACGTCATCACCCTGGTCGACATGGCGACTAGGTACCCGGATGCTATTGCCTTGAAAACTATCGATACAGTCGAGGTGGCCGAAGCGCTACTCGAGATGTTTTCGCGATATGGTGTGCCGAAAGAGATGCTTACAGACCGGGGATCCAATTTCACATCGGTCTTAATGAAGGAAGTGAGCCGACTCATGTCAATGAAGCAACTGCTGACGACCCCCTATCACCCGATGTGCAACGGCCTGGTGGAGCGCTTCAACGGGACAATCAAGCACATGATGAGGAAAATGTGCCAAGAAAGACCGGCCGACTGGGATCGATACCTCCCGGCACTGCTATTTGCATATCGCGAGGTCCCTCAGTCAAGTTTGGGGTTCTCGCCGTTTGAAATACTATACGGCAGAGCCGTCAGAGGACCACTAACCATTCTCCGAGAGTTCTGGTCCAATAAAGAATTGGGAACGGAAGAGAAGACCACGTATACCTACGTACTGGAGCTGAGAGAGAGGTTGGAAGAAACCTGCAAGATCGCACACTGCAACCTGGAAGCCGCAAAGGAGAAGTATAAGAAATTTTATGATCGAAAGTCGGTGAATCGACAGCTCAAGCCAGGGGGCAAAGCCTTGATCCTGCTGCCAAGTGAAAAGAACAAGCTCACAATGCAGTGGAAGGGCCCATTTCCAGTAACAGCAAAGAAGAATGAAGTAGACTACGAGCTACTCGTGAACGGAAACAAAAAAGTATTCCACATAAATATGCTGAAAGGTTATGAAGAGAGGCGTCCTGATCTTGACCATACAATCGCCTGCATGGTCATCAATGATGAACCGGACGCGGGGGAAGTGCCTACTTTCAACACAAGAAAGACATCGGGACCAAGGGACGCGGCGCTTAACCCGACTCTGGACACAGAAAAGATAGCGCAAGTCAAGTGTCTGCTGGAGCGATATGACACCATTTTCTCAGACCTGCCCGGGAAGACGAAGCTTCTTGAGTGCAAGCTGCGACTGACCACCGAGCAGCCCATACACGTCAGGCAGTATCCTTTGCCACTGGTTGCACACAAGACAGTCGAGAGAGAAGTAGAAGATATGCTGGAACTTGGCATAATTGAACGCACGGAGTCTGCCTATAACTCACCCCTCGTAGTCGTCAAAAAGACAGATGGCTCCAATCGACTTTGTGTTGACTTCAGGCGGCTCAATAGCGTGTTAATTCCTGACAGCGAGCCGATTCCGAGAATCGATGTGGTGTTTGCGAGCGTCGCGCAGAAGAAATTTTTCTCGAAGTTCGACCTCGCGAAAGGTTATTGGCAAATACCAATGGAGGAAGGTTCCAAAGAAAAAACAGCTTTCTCATGCGCTAACGGCCTGTTCCAGTTTCGATTCATGCCGTTTGGCTTAAAAACTGCCGCAGCCACGTTCACTAAGCTAATGAGAAAGGTTTTGGGCGGTCTTCCAAATGTACACCACTATATAGATGACATTCTGGTCGCCACAGATACTTGGCAAGAACATCTGAATGCGCTCGAAGCCCTGTTCGAGAGACTCCGTGAGGCAAACCTGACGGTGAAGCCCACAAAGTGCGAGGTCGGGTTCGAATCAGTGTCTTTTCTCGGGCACGAGATAGGAATGGGCAGGATAGCGACGAAGCCAGATATCCTGGAAAAAATACAGGCGGCACCAAGACCAAACACCAAGAAACAGGTGCAGTCGTTTTTAGGATTAACTGGATATTACAGGGAATTCATCCCACAGTACGCCGACAAAGCTCTCCCACTCGTAGAAATGACAAAGAAAGGGGCGCCAAATGCGGTGCACTGGACTGACCGACACCAAGAAGCGTTCAGTCAACTGAAAGAATGCTTGGCGCAACCACCCGTCTTGCTAGCCGCTAATGTAGACAAGGAATTTGTTTTGCGCACAGACGCATCAGACACAGCTCTGGGCGCAGTACTGATGCAGGAGGAAGACGGCATCCTGCACCCTGTGGCGTATGCGAGCAAGAAGCTTAGCCAGTGCGAAAAGAACTACTCGACGGTAGAAAAGGAATGTTTAGCACTGGTGTGGGCAGTAAAGAAGTTTCACTTGTACTTGTACGGAACACATTTCAAAGTACAGACGGATCACCAGCCCCTACAGTGTTTGACAAAAACTAAATGGTCAAACGGAAGGCTGATGAGGTGGAGTCTGACGCTCCAGGAGTACGACTTCGACATCGAGTATATAAAAGGGAGAGAAAACGTAGGAGCGGACTTCCTAAGTAGGCTGAACTAAGGCTATATTTGTCAGCGTGTGTAGCATGTCCATATAGCAGCAGAAACGAAGTAAACACGTGTGTTCGAGCTTTGCTATTGATGGTTTGTACTATGTGAACAGTGCCGTTTGTTGTGACGTTTGCCTGTGCGTGTGTGTGTTTATTACGCCAGTGAGTAGTTTTCCGTGCGGGAAAACTCTTAAGTGTGGGGGTACTTGTCACGTGTGAGTGCAAGACGCCGCCTCAGGAAGGAAAGCAAATAATTAACAAGAACGGAAACGAAGAAACAACCGGCCCGCAAAAGACGACGCAGACGTATACCACGGGGACGGAGCGAGGCAGACGGCGTAAAGTGCGCGCGTCTGCGCGGAAGCAATAATCGTTTAGACAGAAGACCAGACGTCGTAACCGCGCGGTTTCGGGAACCTCAAGGTCACGCCAACTCACGGATCCCACGGCCGGGAAGATACATGGGCGCAATGCTCCCGGCGGGAGAGGAGAACGGTATGCATGCGACGACGCCTGCTCCGTGCGGCTGCCCCGGGGGCAGGGAGGGAGACGAGTTTTGGACCTGGAGTGAAAAAGACGCATCGAGGCTGCCCTCCTAGGCCGACGTATCTCGGCCGCGATCCGGATCGTCGAGACGCTCCTTCGGCTACGCTCCGGAGGCCCCAGCGAGGACAACTCGAGCGACACCCCTCATCTGAATCGCCGCTAAGTACCGATTTGAACATTTGCCTACTCATCGATTCGTTTTTGTTTTGTGAAGGACTCTAAAGACCAATTAGGACCATATTGTCGCGATCCTTAAATCCACCTGCGTGTGGTGTTGCCTGATGTGTGCATGCTAATTGGTGCCCTGTAACCTATTTCTTTTTGTTTTTTTTTTTGTTGTTTATGGTTATACTAAAAGTTGTTTCTCGAGATGTACACCTCTCTGGTTTTTCGACTCACGTTCTAGATATGTAGTGACAACACCCTCTGACAGAAATCAAGATTACATGCCATTGGCTGCGGCGATTATATGCCAAGATTATATGCCATTGGCTGCGGTGAAGACCTCCCAGGCACTGCTCTGCTTCATGAAAACCACGGGCCTGATCGGTAGACTGTGATTTTGCTGCGATGCGACGTGATATGGCTGTGATGTGACAGTACTGACTTCATATTTCTGTAACTTTCTTTTACCCATCACTTTTATATCCACTTAGCCCCTTCCCCCAGTGCAGAGTAGCAAACCGGTTTCTTCTTCGGTTAACCTCCCTGCCTTCCCTCCTCTTCCAACACCCCTGCCTATAGTTACACTCAGGTACACTCAGAACTTGCCTGTGCATTGAACCTAAACCTGAAGTTGCAAACCAAGATGAGGTGAAAAGCAACATAAAGTACTGCAGTTCATGGTCAAGACTTTTATAGAGACTCCAATTATAGTTTGATTCAACGGCAAGTATCCGAAGGCTGTTTGCTATGCAGCACGCACGGTGTGGATGTTCTTGATTGCATACAGCTTCCAAATTTATTAAACTGTCACCACATAGAAACGAAAGAATGCGTCATTCCAAGCATTTAGTCGAGTATCGAGCACACTGTGATACGTTCACCTTCTTTCCCCTGGCGGTCCGCGAATGGAATGGTTTAGCCGATGAAGTGGTTAATTGCTCATCACTAGATGGGTTCAGTTCACGGCTGGCAATTGTTCCTTGAGTACCCTATATATGTGTAGCCTGACCTCTATACAAATATAGTGAAACATGTGTCTTCAGTGTGATTATATTGTATCATATCCTTCTTTTCCATTTCTTGTTCCACACTGCCATATAGAATTATATAAAAATTAGACAACTGTGGATTGTCAGTATTCCTGTCATTTGCTGTTTCTATATTATGCCCCAAACCTGCAACAGCCTCCAAAAGGAGGCTAGCAGTATGTATGAAATAAAATAAACCAGTTTAGAAAGCTTGTGCCTTACCTTGCTTTTTGGACGGAACACAAGTTCTCGGGCCATACAGGATCTGCAACTGCTATGGAGGGTCGCACGGACAAGCTAGGCGCTGCGCGATCAGTTCATGTTTCATTGTCAGTATATTTTATGTATATACTAAGGGATACCCTTTTTTTTTCTCACTGTGGCCAAGGCCAGACAGGAAGGGAAAGAGGACAGCCATGGTCCTCTTGCCTCGTGGCTTGCCCTGTGGAAGGCGAGGGGACGGGTGAAAGGGATAAATTGAAGAGAAAGTGTAAGGTCACTAGGGGTGAGTTGGCTCCTTTTCCAAGGCTAGGGAACAGCAGCCTATCTTACCTTTTCTGCCTAGCCTTGGCCACACTGCCATAAGTTGTCTCTGAGTGTAATTGAAGTCGAAAATGACTATAGTGGGATTTGTTTTTATGCTATGTATGGCGTAAATTTTTTTTCGTAGACAAATTGAATCTCCCTTTCATGCCTGGCGTCTGCCTATAAACTCGTCGATTTGCGCCTAATTTAAGGGAAAAACGCCACCCTTCTGCCCAAATTAAATTTTCAAAATTCGCGGTCATTATCATCATTATCGTTTTTGCAGCGTCTCGCGCCATCTGTTGTGTATGTACACCAAAAAAAAAAGAAAAAAAAACATTCAAGATGGTTGCCTCCATGTTTTGCGCTGAGACGCAGAAGTGACCGTCTTTTTTGAAGATTTCTTGTCCTGAATGTTTACCCATAACAAAGTTTCACGGTCCTCGCTAATAAATAACACGTCCCGCATCCAAGGTGCTGCTTTTTCTTGCAGGTAAGGACATAAGACATCAAAGGGCCGCCGCACGTCCTCGCGACGGCGCGATTGTTATGTTGCGTTTTGTTGCGCCGGTTGTTTGTGCTTTATGAAAATTATATCTTTGTGCTTAGGTTCAGAAGTGTGCACCTAAGTGCCAAGGAATGGGTGACGCCGGGATTAAGGAGGTTGAATCAGGACAAAAAATGTATTCTGATCTGCTTACCGCTGTTTTTGCCCGAATTCCGTCGCTTTTAATATACTTTATTAACCTTTTTTCTTCGCCCAGCACATTGATGAGCACGGCGGCTACGTAGGGCCCATCGCACGGTATTTGAGGGAACTGCTCTTGATGGCATAGAATGCCACCACGGTAGGGAAGATTTCTCCTTTGGCTACTACTCTTGTCTTCACCCCTCGCTTTGTTGATAACATTCGAAACGGCACCGCATTTTCATTTACCTTATGGAATGCAAAACGCAAGCGGTTTAACTACTACCGAGGCACTTTTTTTGTGCGGCTTCTGAGTGTTCGCTTCTGAGTGTTCTTTGCTAGAAGCTCTCCAGCACCGATGCTTGCTGCTTGTGCTAATGGAACGGTAGAAGTAGTGTGGCGTTCACGGTTTACATTGCTTGAAAGCAGTTTTATCTAGTGAACACTTCGCAGACTTGCAGCTTGTGTCAGCAATACGGCTATTTAATGCAGCAAAACAGAGAAATATTAATGCCTTTGTTATGAGGCGAGCCCAAGCTTTTAAGAATGGAATTATCTAGTGGTTGCATAGCGTTTGACCCAACAGTCAGGCAGATGACTCCACAGGCTGAGAATATTTAGTCAGCCATTTCCTTTCCTGTCCTGTGTACGTACCCTCTCACTATTTTGTAATGTTGGTAATTTCCTACACCTAGAATAAAGCAGCTTGTGCTTTGCCCTGTGAACCATTTAACATTTCCTAATCTAGACTTGCTCAGCACGTGTGCCAATGCTTTTTTGTGGATAGTGCACCAATCAAGCCAGTAGAAGACTTTACTGCCAAATAGTGTCATAAGCTTGAGCTTATTGAAGGCTCTGTGCAGCTGAAAAAAGCCATTTAGCAATCGCCATTCCTTGCAACTTTCAGGCTCCAGGGTGTTTCCGAAATGCAAATTTATTGAAGAACCCTGGCTAGTTTTGTTCAAGCTTGGTTGGGGGGCTAGAGTGCGTCATTTTAAATGATGCACGTTAGCCAGCTGGCAAACTTGCACTGCAATAATTTGCACAATGCTAACGAATTAGGAACAGCCCAACAGCTTGAGTAAGCTTGAAGCATGCAATAAAAATGGATTCTTCACAGTTAAGCAAGGTGCGAAACTTTTGATTATTGGTTTTCAGATGGGCATCTTATGCACAACAGCTGTGCAGGAAACATGGATTTCATGTTTGGCAAAAGGAATTTTGGCTTTGTACACATCTTTGAATGAAGCTGAGCATTGGGGTTTTCAAAATGCATCATTTCATTTTTTGCATGTGCAGCTTTGTGGCCAAGCTTAACCTTAGCTTTGGAAACAGGTGCCGGCTTTGTCACTGCAGCCTCCTTGCACACAGTGCAGGTTGTGCACAAATGTTGCTTGTTTGCAAGGCAAAATCTTGTAGAAAATGTTTCTGCACCTGCCTACAGGTACACCAGCTGGGAAAACTTTCCATGCCGTGGATCTGTTTTCAGCCATGTTCACTTGTACCCTGCTGCGGTGGCTCAGTGATAAGAGAGCTTGATTGCTGATCCCAAAGATACAGGTTTACTCTCAGCTGCGATGGCAGCTGATGGAGGCGAAATGCAAGGCGGCTTTGTACTTTGCGATGTCAGTGCACATAAAAGCCCCAGGTGGTCAGAATTTTCTGGAGCTGTCCACTACAGCATCCCTCATAGCCAATAGACATTAAACCCCATAAACCAAACAGAACACTTGTCAACTGTAAACTTCCATGAGGAGAAAACAATCTATGCAGCTCAAAAGCAGGCCCTGTGGCTGCAGACAGTTCACCAAAATGTACATGCGAAATTAATTGCAAAATAAAGTACAATCCCTTTGTGCACGTTACACAAGGCATTGCAATCCAAGGCAAGCACAGATGGTGGAGGTAGGGGCTGCGTATGCCTAGTTATCAAAAGGCAGTATTTCTGTGCATATCGGCAAAGTATATGGGGTTTTATTTCCAGGCTGTATGAGGGCCACAATTTTAGCCTCTTGGGAACCTTTATTGTGCACTTCTAATACTGCTGCATATCATACGGGCATTTTCGCATATTGCCTCTATTGAAGCAGCATCACTTTTCTATGTAAAAGTGAATATTCTAGTGTCTCATTGCAGGTCTGCAATAATCATCGTAAAAATGTTGAGAATCTTTCAGACGACTGTGTACAAACTTGACTAACTACACATAACTTTCCGCATCCACAAAACCATATGCTGGCTTAGTCCTTTATCTCAGAGCTTCATTTGTCATTGGCAATTGTGGCAGTATTGCCAGTGACAAGTGGCACTTGTCCAACCTGCTCTTACATTGCTTGCACTGCCAGTGAAAAAGGAATAGATTTGGTAAATACATTGATTGCATTTTCAACTCTACAGAGCCATAGTTATCCGAAAAAAAAGGTGCATTTCAGTCTTTAGCACACATTTTTGGCATGACAAAAGTCATTTTATGATACTGCCACACACAAAGAGTGCCGGTGGCGGTGATGCCTCAACAAAAAAGAGCTCTTTCGTAAAGAGTTCAGGCAGCAGCTTCGCTGACAATCTAGTATTTGTACCTGACAGTTACTCTGACCCCGTTTGCGATGTGCTTAAAGTGGTAAAAGAAGAAAAAAAAAAGAAAAGATGGCGAAGTGACAGCATGCTTTACTAATGAAGGAAACTTTTTAGAATTAGAATGGTATGAAAAACATTACAACTAAACCTGGCGATGTTAGTATGTTTTTTGGGAGTTAATTTGGTGGTTACAGGGTTAACGTGCAGCTAACTTCATATGATTAGCATCAATTAAATGCTGTGTATCTTGGGGACCATCATTAACAATGTCATTAAACATACAAAATACGTAGGCACCTTTTATTCAGATAGCATTTGTATACAAAATCAAAAGCACCATGGCAATGTCAGAAGCAGCTTAGGCATATAAGCACAGCCTATTTTGAACATGATGTGGAACAGGTTCCTTAGCCCTCATATTTTTCAAAGTCTGCTTACAAACAGATGTGCATTTGCAAAACCCTGCATGGTATGCAGATGAGCCATTCCTGCCACTAACAAAATGAGCCACTTCACAGATTTCCATATGGTCCTTCCAGGCTTTGAACTCTGCAAAAAGAAAGATTTTCCAAGTTGTCAAAAGTGAGTCTCAAAAAAAGACAGCAAGAAACAGAACTCTTGTAGACTGGAAAATACAAAATACAAAAAAAAATACAGGTATTGCCAACACCAGCGGATTGCACAAGTAAACTGCGCATGTTGACATCAATTTTTGGAAGCAGATTTCAGAGGCTAGGCTACATTGCCATGCAGTCAGCCATAACTACTGCTGGATGAATGTCAACATATCCAAAATGAGCTAGATAACTTCTTATCAAGTGGTCCTTTGTGTGCCTTCATAGAGGCTCTGACAGGGCTCAAACATGGCAAATGGACTTGTCCTCCGCACTCATTGGTTCTTTACGATGCCTGTCACTGGAAAGGCCTAAAGCTTTTCCTATTGGTTCATTGACTTGAACGAGAACATCTTTGGTGTAACTCCGCCTGGTTGGGTACTTGAAACAAAAGTTTAAGAAACACCATCACCAACCAAATTTTTTATTACAACCCGACGTTTCAGGTCCAACTCAGTCCCTTCCTCAGGGGCGACTAAAGTTCGAGGCCCGCAGTAGCAGGCACACGTGGCGATGTCCAATTGTGTAGCAGAGCCAGGGTAGCGTCCCCGGATTCTTGTTCACTGCTGCAGCTGTCAGCCGGATGAACCGAAAAAAGACGTGACGTCTTTTGAAAGGATTGGTCTCCACATCAAGTATGTTCACCTCGTCAAAGGCGATTTTGTGGTCGGCGCATTCGCAGTGCTCGGCGAGGGGGGTTGCTTTTCGAGTTCAATTGCCGGGCGTCGTTTTTGTGCTGCAATATGTGCAGACAGAGATTTTTTGTTTCGCCGATATACGAGGCAGAGCACGAGATTTTATAAGTAACGCCTGGTTATTTTTCTCTGGGAATATGGTCTTTTGGTTGCGGCAGAAAACGGCAGACTGTTGAGGTAGGTTTGTGCGACACACAGACGTGTTTGCGCAGGATGCGTGCAAACGCCTCACTGGTGCCCGCCACATATGGGAGCACAATGCGAGGGCGCTTCGTCGTTTGCGTGCTGACTGACCCTCTTGTCCTGCTAGCTCGACGGCGGGAAGCACATTGGAATAAAGGCGCGTGTATAGCCATTCTTCTTCAGATCTGCTATGCATAGGCCGCTGCCTACTACCGCAGGCCTCAAACTTTAGTCGCCCCTGAGGAAGGGACCGAGTTGGTCGCGAAACATTGAGTTTTAATAAATAATGTGGTTGGTGATAGTGTTTCTAAACTAGTGGTTCATCACACCGATTAACAAGCTAATGGCAGGAGGAGCACAGGTAACTTCTTCAAGAGCCTACATATGCTCTTTGCAACCATGTGTTCTTATTCCATCATTTACTATCAACCAAAAAGAACTCAGTACTCTGACAGCATTATCTGCACACTGGATTCACTTTCAGAGTTTATTTCGTTGCAGCAAGGTGCCAATCACGACAAAGGCACTGGTCATCGAACAACAGAATGCCCAGTGCTGAGTTTAAAGGCAACAAGGAAACAGAGGTAAACCTGCCAAGTACAATGATCGAGAACAATGTAGAAGCAGTGTTGCGTTGTGGCAATTATTCGAGGTAAATCTCTGTGCATCATCATTGTACAACAAAAAAGAGTAAAAGCTGCGTCCAGGTGGCATAAAGCGTGAAAAAAAAAACAAAAACAAAGCTTTGCGGTATGACTTCCCCCTCAAAGAAGCATCGGCCCAATGCTCTACATTGAATAGAAAGGTAGGAAAAAATAAACATCAAGCAAAATATAAACACAGTGCCCATCAGTTATAATAGGGCTTTAGGCACACAACATACAATTTTTGGACATGTATCACCCCTGGGGTCCTGTCAGCAGCATCTGGGGACAATTCCATAGCCCAAGATGAGTGAACTTGATTTGCGGAAACAGCAGCATAAAATTTATGGTTTTCATTAAATCCACGATGGTGATTCAGCATCCAAACCTAGAGTCGGTCTTCTGGCTTGTAATCTTCATTGTCATTGTAGGTTACGTTAGGCATTGGTGCCTTGCTGGCTTTTTATGCGCAGCTGGGCGAGTCGTCGGGCTGCTTCTGCACGCTGAAGGTAGGCAGTGACACTGAGGCTGTCCTTTTCCGTTACATGTGGCATCAGCATGACATTGAGCGCTGTATTAAGGCAAAAGCCTTTAAAGGGAAACTGCACCGGTTGTAGATTTTGATGAGTTTCAAGGAATCAAATGATTACAGGTTCCAGGTTAAGCATGCAAGATATCTTCGCGCTAGCATTTCAAACAATGGCACAAATAGCAATTTAAACCGCTTCAGCTATCAAGCTTCTCCTCTCCACACAGCGACGCGTGGGGTGCACATGATGACATCATTGACGGCACCGGTATGTTTCCCGCATAGAATGGCTTGGTTGGAAGAAGTAAAAACAAGGCTACCAAAATTGAAGGCCCAGAAACATTGTTTGATGGCATTAAAAAAGGCACCGCACGATGTGGGCGAAGGTAACGAAAAGAAAAAATATTACCGTCCGTGATATCAAGCTTCTACGCAGTCCTTCAGTGCTGTGAGGAGAAGCTCGAATTGTAATCGTTGATTACTTCATCAGTTTTAAAGATAGCACACAAACACTTTGCAAGCATTACCGACAGCTTATGGAGAGTCAAATTCTTTAATGTCGCAGAATTCTCAAAAAGTGATGCAGCTGCGCTTTAATGGCTCATACTGTCTGCGTTCGTTCGGTCACAATATAGCTTTCAATCAAATGACATCACCTGAAACCGAAACTAATGTCATCGGAAAGATAAAAATCCTGCATCCACCGGGAATCGAACCTGCATCCCTCGCATAGCCAGCCTAAGCTTTAACCAACTGCGCCACGCCCGGGATCGTGAACTGCACATAAATCTTGTCTACAGTGATTTGGTTTGGTTTGCGGGGTTTAACATCCCAAACAGACTCAGGCTATGATAGGTGCCGTAGTGGAGGACTCCGGAAATTTCGACCACCGGGGGCCTTTAACGTGCACTGACATCGCATAGAACACAGGCGCCTTGCTTTCGTCTCCATCGAAAAGCGGCCGCCGAAGCCCGGTTACGATCCCGCATTCTTGGGAACAGTAGTCGAGCGCCGTAACCACTGCGCCACCCCGGCGGGCCCTTGTCTATCGTGAGGATGAGTTAAAACACATTATAATTCTCCTTGTCTGCATGATGCTGATGCGGCCACTCTCCTTTGTAGTGAGGGATCACAGAGTTCTTCATTAGGCCAATAAATAAAGGAGTAGAGAAAGAACAAAAGCTATACCAACTGCTGTGCATTGGTCAAAAGTCCAGAAAAAAGAAAAGAAGGAAAAGAAGGGGTCAGTCCTTCAACAATCTTCTCGTTTACGCCACCAGTCAAGGCGGTGCTTTGTCACCTCTACTGCCTTACCCAGGGTGTGCTCTTTGGGTGGTGACATCGACTGCAGACCAAGTGCTGTCGAAGGAGTCTCCATCAGTGCTGATGTCGCAGTTGTAGGGGGGGAGGGCCACAGTTTCGGGCACTCGATCACAACATGCTGTATGGTTTTATCGGCTGCGTCGCACTTGGACCACTTGTGCGCAGAAAACCACTCCGTGCCTCGCAGAGTAACCCGCTGCCGTCCGCTGTCTCATGTGTTGTCATAGATGTTCTCATTATCGATCGTGTGTTTTGTGCTGGAGTCCACCGCCAGGGATGACATTGCCCGTGCTTCGCTGTGCCATCTCTTCATTTCTGCTTCTCAAACCTGGTTATGGATCTGCTCTCTCCACGCAAGCTGGAATATCTCCAACAGGCCGGCTTATGGAATTCCGTACTCCTCTGCCAACCTTCGCGTTCAAAGCATCCATCTGGTGTTGGAGCACTTGAGTACGATGTACTTGTATGCCTCGCTGGACCATCTATGGCAAAGTGCTCAGCCGGCGCTGCAAGGCAAGCTTGGCGGTAGTAATGTTCTCTTCTGTGCTTGGGTGTCCACTCGTGGATGAGAGCGGCTTCCAAGAAGGTACTCAGCAGACGGTGCCGTTCAAGATAGCACAACAGGCGTGTATTTGGTTGCCTTGGACATAATACAACACACACACAAAAGACTAACTGTTACGCAGTACGCCGCAACGTACTAGTAGTACCGCGCACGGTACACTCACGGCTCGCAAGCCGTTAAAAATCGGGCCAGGCGCGCACGACTGCCCGTAAAATATGCGGAGCCCTCGGGCGACCGCGGGAGCTTCAAACCAAGCGACTGCTCACGGACGCGGCTCCGTTCTAACTCGAGTTGCCTCCCCGCCAGAGCGTAGCCCCCCGACGTGCAGCGCTCCCTCTCTCTGTTTTACGAGCCGTGTCACTCGCGTACGCTTTACTTTCACGCGGCAGACAGCCGAGATCATCGCCTCTCCCCGCGGGGGTATTGCCCGCCGTTAGCAATGTTTAGTCTGGCTGTTTCTTCCGAGAAGTTCCGCTCTTTGCAGACACATGCGAAACCGGAGAGCGATGCATTCCTACCGTCCCGGTGCTCTGTCTCCGGAGAAACACGGCTGTTGTATATGGGCTTCAAGAGGGCGCATCGGGGCCCGCCCGGTGGAGGAGAATCTCCCATTGCCGAGGTGCCGACATCACTACAGCGGTTGTCTCACATGCGACGATAGTAGCGCTGACAATGACGCTGCAATTAGTGATATGACAATGACGGCATTAGCAATGATAACGGTGCATTTAGTTGATAATGATAATGAGAGCAAACGTGATGCACCGTGTGCACCAGCAACGCTCAGCCTTTCGCACTTCTGCAGTGTAGATTCCACAGTGCTCTCGGAATTTTCGGGCTCCCTGCCATACACAAGGTGGAATGGAGTTGACCTGCTTCTCCGCTTCTAGCCGGCAGCAACAGCGCGGTGGGCTACTGTGCTGACATTAAAACGAGAAACTAGTTACATCGGCTTAACTTTCAGGCCGACTGACTGCTAATGCATGCAAGGAGGGCAATGCCACGGACAACGAGAAGTGGGTTTTTTACACGACGGATATTATGATGTGCTTCTCGCTTTCTACAACGATAATTAGTCTGAAGAAGCCTTTGGCCCTTTGCTTCGGCGTTGCGAGTCAGGTATTCAGTTGCTAGTATTATCCACTTGTTGCTAGATTTCAATGTCGGGAAATGACCTAGTAAGTCCATGCCGATCTGTTGGAATGGCCTCGCAAGTGATTGGTTTGATTGTATATCCTGCAGTCTTGTTAGCAGTGTTCGGTGTTGTCAGCAGTCGCAGCAACTCCTGACATAGTGCGTGACATTAGCAGATAGACGAGACCAATATGGGCCCATGTTATTTAACCTGAATGCGACTGAGAGTAACATAAAGTTAAGACGCCCAGCTGTGGGCTCATCATGAGGGGCCTGTAGGATTTCATCGATAATGCCCACAGGGACAAGTAAGTAGGCGGTCAGGGTGCGAACGCCATTATAAAGCGCAAGGGAGGCTAGTCCACGTTTGAACACTCTAAGCAGCAAGGATGACTTTCCTTCAAGGTAGTCGAAGTCTGAGTGCTGAACTTGCATGAAATAGGCCCCAAAATAGCATCGTTATTGTCTTCTTCCAGCACTTTTGGACAGGGGCTCGTGAAAAGCAGTACCATGTGTGCGTGGCCAAAATAGGTGTTTAGAGCAGCTCTTGGAGCAAGCAAATATGCTTTTTGGAGCAGCTAAATGGAGCAGAAAGCAGACAGACGTTCTGAAACAGCTATGGAGCAGAAATGTTAATGTTTTATAGCAGAAATATCGACTTTTTGAAGAAACTTCAGAGCATGTGGTCAATTAAATCTCCAATAAGTCATAAAGGCCTTTCTACCCTTCTTGGCAGCAGAAATTGTGCTGCTTACAAACAGGCCCGCTGTGTTCTGAAGATGTTTTACTGCGGACTGACTGTAAACAACATGTCACCAGCGTGCAGTTTAAAGGCCCATTCACGATTAAGGATTGCAAAGGGTGTGCGATTAAGTAACCGCTCAGATTGACCGATGTTCACACTTGCAAAGGCAACCCGTGGGTCGCTTTCCCAAATTGGCCTCGTTCAGAACGAGACTTGTCGACCTTGACTGCTCACCAAAACAGAAGCCGGATGTAAACCGAACTTCGATTCATACCAACTGTGTTGCTGATTGGTTGCCGATTTAAGACCAGGAAGGAAACGTTGGACATGTGCCTTTTTATATATGGGAGCGCTTGTTGCTAAACAAGCTAACTCTCAAAACATAAAAATAATGTGCTTCAGATTGTATGCTTAAATAATACAGCATGAGCACATCTATTTTGGCTTTCTCGACAATCTCTAGACGAAGCCCAAAACAAGTCCAAGGATCGCTAAGGTTGCACACTATAGTGAAGGCTTGCCAAAGTAAAAATAATATGCGAATGAAATATTTTTGCTGAAGAAAGAAAAAGGCTCTTAGTGACCACAATCCACGGCATGCATGCAAGAGTGCCGCAGTCACTATGAATAGCAGAAAACATGGGGATGATATCGTGCGACGCCCAAGGTTGCCAAACCATAAAGCTGCTTTCGCTATTAATAATAAAAATTCATTTTAAACTATCTACTGCACTGAAATGCAATAATCAGTTTATGCTCAAATTTTAGCTGTCATGCCCTTTAAGTGAATATAGTTCGAGCATATGGTACCAACATAAGAAACACTACAGAATTATATGAAAATGTCACTGAAATACACTGAACTACGAGCACGTGAATGAATTAAGCTGCTAAATTTGAAAATACACAAGATGCGGGCAGAGTCATTAAATAGAGCCCTAGAACATAATTTTTTCATCTCCTCACCTTCAGGTGCATTATCTGCTCTGGTTTAGAGCTCTGCTCTTAGTTTAGTGACGTCACATAAAAACAGAACTTCATCTGGACGTAGAACTTCTCTATGCGAAGAGTAATTTTTTTGTCATGGGCAGAATATCCAGGCTCGGGAACCTCTGGGCTTTTCAAAAACATAGCAAAATTATGAATGCTGCTTGTCTTAATCTCAATTATTGAAATGAAATAAATAATTAAAAAAAAATCGAATTTTCCAGCGTGTTTACGAGCTTTGCAAGCTCTGCAGACGTATAAAGAAGACCTCGGTGGTCAAAATTTGAGATGAATTCGTTTTCTTTTTCGCACACATAATTTGCTCAAAATTAGATACAGAATAAGTACTGCATTTTGATTTGTGCCAGAACTTTCGAGCCACATATCTTGCAATATACCGGGTGCGCGAGGCATTTGAGGATGCAATGTTGGCTTCAGGCAGAGAATATCTCCAGCAGATATATATATATATTTTCACCAAACTTTAGGAGATATTTCTCTTACTGTTTATTTTCACATTACTCAATGAATGCGCCACTTGCAGCAATAACCAATTCAATTCGGCTTCGGAAATGGCTGCATGCACGGATCAGGTGGTTCTTAGAGGTACTGCCCATTGAGTTCGCAGTGGCGACCTTCAGAGCTTTTTGTATTATGTGGCCTTTTGTCCGCTTCTCTCTCAACGATGCCGAGTGGATTCAAATCTGGACAACTAGGAGGCCACAAGTTGGGAGTGATGTGGTTATTGGAAGTTGTTGGCCAGCCACTCGTGGGTGACGCAGGCGGTGTGGGCGAGAGCCGAATGTTGCTGAAAGACACGAGTTTTTTTTTTCGAAACAGTATCAGTCCAGGCCTTCACAACGGTGGCAAGCACCTCTGCGTACTCGGCAGCATTAATGCGGAGTCCTTCTGTAAAACAGTGCGGCAGCATGACATCACCCTTGTTGCTGACGGCTACTGACACCATCACAGACAGAATTTTTGTGTGCAATGCTGTCAGCACCTCATTAGCGCTTCCGTAAAGCCTTCTTTCATTATGGCAATTAGCTTTTTGGTCTTGATCGAAGTTCTTTTTATCTGAAAGAAAAAAAAGCATTCCAGGCTCTTCAGCTCGCCTAGCAAGCGCTTGGACCAGAGAAGACTATTCTTCCGAGCTTTACCAGAAAAAAATTGCGCCCTCCTCATGACACAGAAATGGTACCTCACGTCCTCGTGCACAGCAAGCCTGACAGCTGACTCTGCGACATCGAGCTCCTTTGCAATGGCCCGCATTGACTTCTCTGGGTTGTCACTCACGATGACTTGCAGCCTCTGAAGAAAATCAGGTGTTCTGACGACGTCTGACCACTGAGTGTGCTTTTTCCTTTTCGCCACAGATGCCACGTCACCGTCACAGCACATCAGTTCTGTTCGCACCTTGTTAACGAAAGACTTTGCTACATTCAGAAAGTTGGCAATTTCCAAGTCGCTGTGGCGCGCGGCCAGTGCGATGAGGACTGCATGGTGTTTCATTTCCTGCGTCAACTTGTACGCTTCCATTATTCAACAAACTGCGCAGTATAAATGATAAGGGGTCAACTAACAAGAAGCCGCATGCCTAGATACATATGCTGAGCCTGCTGGTGTCTATGGCGATAAGGAGTAGTAACCTCAAATACCTCATGCACCCAGTGAGCTATGAGACTGCTATAACTATGCCTAGTGACGGGCAATCAAAGTAGCTTCAACGTCCTCGAGCCTTCCCTCGTGAAGCAAGTGGTCAAATTCATCATTCGCAAAGAACACGCAGTGAGCAAAAAAAAAAAAAGAGAAATGACAGGTTCTCAATTTGTGTTTGAAGTTTTCAGGTGCAAGAAAAAGTAAGCTTGCAGCGATGATATACTGGCTCCTAATCACAAAAACACCACTTTCGCTGAAAACAAAACTCTTATAAGGTAGAAAAAAGAGAACAGAAATGCAGGCATTGCAGAAATACAGAAATCGCAAATGCATGCACAATGACATGCAAGGGATCCCGGAGGCTGCCTAACATGTATTATTGTTGCATGTTTGAATTGTTAACTTTTGTTTCAAAAATGGCAAAAAGACAGGCTAAATATTGGAAGCCAAAAAAAAATTTGCGCTTGGCAGTGCCACAGGCAGTCAGTTTCGTTTTGGTATGTTTTGGTTCTTTGAAGTCACAGCTATGCATTTGGCATCACCACATGGTTTCATTTTTAATATACATGCTTTGGTTTACAAGTGCGGAGCAGCAGTTTTCCTCTGATGAAGTTCATGCCTCAGTAAGCGCTTCTCTATTGAAAAATCTGGTATGAAATGCACACAGAATTATCATAAGTTATAACTTACTGGGCAGAATAAACCTGCACTGACCCGAGTGGAGCTGGGAAAGACAAGAAAGGCTGGAAAAAGTAAGATTTAAAATGGCATGGGTGCTTAAGGAAAAAAAAAAGCGACAAAAAATAAATAAATAAAAAAAAAAAAACCAGCCTCGAACGGGATTTAATCCTAAGTCCTTTGGAGTTTTAACTGAATGTCTTAGCCATTGCACCACACGAACAGCTGAGACCTCTCGCATTACATTACTTGTGTAGTGCAATTGCATTTTTTTACACACATTTTTCACTCACCGCTAAACAATTGCATCCCAAGTGTGCTGAATGCTTTTGCTGGCTTTTGATAGTGTCAGCGATGTCTCATATCTATGATAAACATAGGAGTCTGCCAAACTATCTCGTAATATTTCTATTTCTGTATTTTCTGCTGTCCCAGCGTGCATGCACAGACCTTACTGGCACATCAGTTTGCCATCTGCAGGGCAGCGACGCTAGAGTACACCACATAAGGTATTTTTCCCAAGTCTAAATCCCTTGGAAGGAAAAAAGACCTCTGCAACTTCAAATCGAAATATCTGGGCAATAAATGTTTCTTGCTGCCGGACAAGCGACAAAAAAGTCACGAAACACTGCACTATTGGATTCTGGCAACAAAAAATATTCTGATGGGTCCCATACTGCAGAAAATCTGGCATCCATGAAAAATTATGGGCATGTATCTGGCAAGTGGCAGGAAGGTGACGCAGCACTGCAATGACGGTCCGTCAGGTTGTGTGACATCACAAGGCCACATGACATGACCAAGTCAGCAGGTGCTGCTACACAGGGTGCTTTTCATGGTATCAAGTTAAAAAGGAAAACAAAGAGAACATCGCTTGGAGCAATTACGCGCCACTATTTGTCTCTTGCAGGTGTATCCGTGACAAAGGTTTGTGCATGCAGGGCTACTGGAATCACTTGAGGCAAATCCTTGAAGCCTTTGTTATGAAATATTAAAAATTGTAGAGGTTCAGCTCTCTTTGAACCAAGTCAAGAGCATTAGCCATCGGCCGGTGCCGCATTTGTAGCTGCCGCTTCAGTCTTGGCTTGATTCCGCATTTGGTAAGCTCAGCAATAGGCTAGTCTGGCTTCTCGTTCGATGTCTTGGCAACCTGTCTGGCATGGTTGCAGTCTCTGTCACAAGCACAAGTGGATTCCTCTACACCACACTGCCTCCTTTTGTCATGCCGCCTGGTGAATTCGCCCAACACTATGCTCGCGGTCTCGACTGCACTTACCCAGAAATGTTTGAAAGCAACGAACAGAATATGGGTGCACAAAACACAGACAACAGAACATGTTGGTGCCGCTGCAAATGAAATAGCTATTAGAAATGACAGCAGTGCCTACTCTGCTGGCAGAAATCTTAAGCAAAAATTTCTCATCAATTGGCCCTAATTGGCTATACAAGGCCATGCGACATTTTCCCATGAAAATAGCAGTGACTGAAATTTTTCATACTTTCACAATCATCTTTTAGCAAATAATGACCTCCTTTTGTTTCGCACTACATGCGCCATAGTGTCAGCAAATAAATTGCAATGCTGTTTGTACAGCAAGCGACTGCAGGCAAGGGACACGTCTGGGTGATATTTTTGAGGTAGTCGTGTAAGCCAGATATCACCCAAGTTTCCAGGGCAAAAAAATTATGGCATGTAATTTCTTCCTAACAAAGATTACCAAAGTACTGCCTGCTGAGAACTTATTCTCGGCAAATAATTTCAACAGTATATGGAGCAGAGCATGAATTCAGGCAGTCCGAAAACCTGGGCCGGGCTGGAAAATTGCCGTTTTTATGGGTCTGGACCTGGCTCAGGCTTGACATGCAGGCCTGGGCTTGCAGCTTGAAGTGGCGGAACCAGGCCAGGCTGGGTAAAGCTGTGTATGGCTTCTTTTGGAGATGGAATTCCAGCACTAAAATCATTCCAGTGGTTTATGAATAAACCACTACTAGTACATATGTTGACAGAGAATGAGAGAAAGCTCATTTGAAAACAGAGTTTAATCAGTGCCCATCTGTGTTTTGTCCAAGTAATTTAGTACGAACATGCCGGGATGCATTCAATGACACAAGTGAAAAAAGTTAAAAAGAAAAGGCTCAAAACTCGATAGCGAACTGTACTACAATGGAGGTGTTATGAAGTGCTGTGACCTGTCATGCATGACACAGCCCGTTTGCATAAGCACGTCAGGCCGCGGAAAGTCAGGGGCACTTCCGTCCGTCTAATCCGCCTTTTGCGCGAGTTTTCTGCGCATGCGCGAAGTTGTAGCGGCGACCGATGGAAACACATTGAGCGGCGTCGACGGCGTTTCTCGGCGCCGCCAGTGCATGGGGGCTGGCGGCACCGGGCGGCACGGTGGCCGTCACAGGCTTGGCAAAGCGATGCCAACCACATCTGCTGCGTACGGTTGCCACTCTCTAAGCGCGCCAAGATGCAAGACGCGGTTTTTCGGGTTTCCTTCGCCGAGCCGCGGCCAACAACGACGTGAAGCTACAATTAGGGCCACCAAGTGTCAAGATGTGAATGGCCGACCTTAGCAACCGACTGTGTACTCTCGACTGTGCGAAAAACACTTCGTTACAGGTATGTATGCATCTAAGGGAAATGTGCATAATGAAAAGTATCTACCGGAGTTTGCACCAAGCCTGTAACCCACCAGTGATAGCCGCAATGAGCATTTGTTCGGCCAACTGATGGCGATGTATTTTATCGTTTGTTTTCTTTATGTGCGAAGGGGCCGGGTAGCGCAGATATCAGGTGGCTGTGTGCGCTAGACCGTAATATTTAGCATGTTTTATCGCGACTGCCGCCTGACTAAAAAGAAAAGAAAAATTGGGCGTTTGTTGTGATGCACCGCCGTTCGCGAGCCGAGTGGTTGAGCTGGTCATGAGGCTCGCGAACGGCAGTGCATTAAAACGCCGTGTTTTTTTTTCTTGTTAGGCAGTCACGATAAAACATGCTAAATATTACGGCCTAGCGCACAGAGCCGCCTGTGATATCTAAGCTACCTAGCCCTTTCGCACATAAAGAAAAGAAAGGACAAAATACATCACCTTCAGGCCCCGACGCAACTAAAGCAATCACGCACCGAAAAAATCCTCATTGCAGCTATCCCTGGTGCGCTACAGCCCGGGTGAAAATTCCAGTAGGTACTTTTCATTATGCATATTTTGTTTAGATGCATACATACCTGTAGTATCTGTGTTTTTGCCGCTCGGAGCATATGACGCACTTGACACTCTTGCACAACACACAGTATTTTTTTTTTAAATTAAAGGCTCGCCTTCGTGCACGCCAAAGCATCCAGATTTTGTTCCTTTGGTGTACGCAATCAGATGCACTTCGTTAGGGAGCTTGATAATCGTCGTCTACGTCCAACCGTTTGCAACGGCAAGGAAACCACCCGGCACAATAAATGAGTCTCCTGGAGGGTTCATGCTCGTTCACTTGCAGAGTGGATCGCTCTGGACGTAGAACAGGATTGGTTCCTGACCGAGATCCGCATCCGATATGTAGGAGATTCACATGTGTCACCAAGTTGTTGATTACGCAGAAATCGTGGCGTAGGCAGAAATGAACGTTGGAGATCCTTTCACAACAGAATGACCATTCTCTGCGCACCGAGAACCTTTTCACCACTGCGATCACATCCGTTCTGACTCCTGAGGCCAGAAACCGGCTACAGTTCTGAATCATCCATTGCCAGAAACATGCAGCGCGTTTCCTGCAGGTGTGCATTCCGGCCGGGACAATGCCCTTTTCACGGGGTGTGTATATGTGCCCCTCTGCCGATCTTCGTGGATGAAATCCTATAGCTGCACGGTTGTAGATGACGCGAGGAGGAAGCGACGCCCATTGCACCATGCCGGCGCCGCGGTGACCGCATTGTGCTCGGTAACTCAAGACACCCCGCGCATATGCGCCGCTCAAAGTCACAGGAGACGATTCCACCTAGCTCTGCAGCATCAACAAACCCCTGGCTGCTTTGCCCTTTGAGATCCCTCTCTCTCTCTCTCTCTGCCCCCACCCTCTCCTGTCTGCCGAAAACCTGCAGGCTGAGAGCGTCTCATTCTGTCACGTCGAACACGGCCCGCGCTACACGCTCTTACATTACGAAGATAGTATATGCGTACGTGCGTTATGAGTGGATTGTGAAAATGCTCTACCTTCCCCCATACTGCGTGAACATGATATGCTGCAATCACTGTCACTACTTTTCGCTCCGAGGCCAAAAAAGGGGGGAAGCTTTCGCTTTCTACCAGCGTTGGCGTGGCCATTTCGTATGGTGCGCTTTCGCGTCGTCTGCTACACTGCCGCTCAATGTGTTTCCCGCCCGGTCCCGCATGATGGCGCCACATCCTCGCGCAAAAGGCGGATTCTCCCAAGCGGGGGCGAAAGGAGGAAAAAAAAAGCTGGGAGGAGGACTTCTCCCTCGCGCCTAAATTTTCCCCTCGCACTGACGGCGCCGCCGACTGCGCTGCGTGGCTTGCTTCGTCCTCGCGTGAACCGCTGCAGCCGTTACGACTCCGCTCGTTTTGAATGCGAGCGAGTTGCGATTTTTCGTCGCGGTTCTTTTACTCTGTGCATCTCATTCCTGCTGGCTCTTTGCCCCTTCGTGAGACGAGAGACTTGTCTGCGTGCACCTCCAGTTCCGTGGACCCATCTCGTCTGCTCACTGTGCTGGCCATTACAGTCGGCGATATCCGCTGTGTTTCGTGTTGTTGAACTTGTTACCTTCATGTACTGTGGAGAGACGTGCGTTTCGAAGAAGACGGTTCTTCCAGGAAGGGTAGTGTAAATTTTTAATCATGCACAGTGACATGTGATTACTTGCATCAAATACCAAACTAGGTAACTAGAACGCAGGTATTTGCTCATGTTTCTACATTGCTTTGATGGTATGGAATGCGTAGAATGAATATGTGCATCATTTATTTAATTTCATATCAACTGTACACATGCTGACAGAAGCAGTGCCGGCAAACTGGGTTCTTTTGTAGTGATAAAGCAAGCGTGCAAGATTACAATGTTAGCGCAGAACACAGAACACTACTGTAAACTGTTAGCTATGTAAAGTGCGTGTGTCTGAGGGATACCTTGTCGCATCTTTTAATTTTCTGTTTCACGTGCAGTTAATAAAAAAGAGAAACGATATCTGCTGTTCTCTGTGCTATTTCTTGCTGCGGTCGGGTAAGCTTGCTCGCGAGCGCCTGCGCCCTCGAGAGCGCTATGCTTGTGGTTTTTCTTTCCATCACACTGTTCCTGCCGCGAGCCGGTCGCGCCGCGGCAGAACTATGATGCGGTAGAAAATCCACGGACGCACGTGAGCGCGCGACCCGCGCTGCTTGAAGCAACCTACCCACACCCCCTTCAGCGCACCGTTTTTTTGGACCAGTCCGCTATACGGCCTCCCCCGTCAAGTCCATTTTTTACGCGCCCCCTCCCGCTATAATCCTATAATGGGGAGTTTGGCGCTAGCGTCTGTAATTCGTGGCCGCTGGGAGGTATAGGGAGTTTCACACCCCTGAGCACGTGCCTACTGGAGTACTCAACACCATCAGCTTAGGATTTCTCAGCAATCAGTGAGCAAGAGGGTAGCTTCTAACCTTTGTGTTACCGCTAACGGCTGGACATTTGAAGCCTCATAACAGCCCCTGGACAAGGACCTTCAATTGACTGCTCGGCAGGCAGCCATCTGTTCATAAAAATTCTGACTGTCTGCTTTCCCCCCCCCCCCTTCCCCCCAAAAAGAATGTCTCTACGCTACAATAAATGCTGTAGGATAAGAGCTTATTGGTTTAGGAATCTTTACGTATCCAATAACATATACATGCACAATGAACAGACACTACCGCTTTTCGTCTCCACAGAGATGTGGTAATGTGGCAGTGATTTCTTCAATGAATATGTAAATTTCGTTTTTTTTTCTGCCCTTGCCCACACATGTTCCTGAGGCAAAGTTGCCAGGGGCAGTCTTTTTGTAGGTGATTAAGCAAAGAACTTGCACCAAGAGCCAATTGCTTATAAGGAGTCATAGTTAAAATGCTCGTAATCCATACCTTTTAAATGTACATTGTGCTAGATAGCTTTACATAAAATGTCTTATCAAAATATTCTTCACCAAGCCTTTGCTTCTGTCGGTGCTTTAACTGTGCCCTTCTCTACCAAGAATATTTTACAAGGTTTGCCTCTCATCTTGATTTATTGTTATGTGCTAGTTAAGCAATGTTTAAGGCGTCTGCTCAGACTTACTTTGCAGGTTTGGCACGGGCCGTCGTGGAAGCGCAGGCCGGGTCCGGGACATGTAATCATTGCCGATGGGCTTGGAACAATGGGCCCGGGATGGTCTTCAAACGTGGGCCAGGGAAGGGGCTGGAAAATCCAACCCGTGCAGGGCTCTAGTAAGGAGTGTAAGAAACTAGCGTGCTACAATGGAGTTGTCTAAACGGTATTTACGTTATCATTTCTGTTGCCTCAACAGAGCTTATCCTTTTGTCGTACCCGACGCAAACTAGGTAAAATTTCATTAAGGGTACGCAGAATATCATCCATATAGCTGCCGCTTTTGGCTGTAAAAGGTTCAGTGCTAGTTTAGAGCTTTTGGTGCTCAATATGTATCACTAGTTTCAAGCTAGTGATGCTCGAGCGATATCATAGGCAAGTATTTCACCCGGATGTGATCAAAACGAACAGCGTATGGAGAAGCTGGATCAAGAACGAAAAAAAGCATAAAATGAGCTTCGTCGCCCTAAGCAGCTAATCACTGACGAGTGCCGTGAGTATCTGGTTGAGAGAAGACAAAGCATCAAGCGCCAGTTAGCAGCATCATAAGACAGTGCAGTGCTCGCCTTCAACCGTGCTAAATTGGCGCGTGCTGTAAGTGCATACCTTGGCACAAATCCCTGCAGTATGTGACAAATAAGAACGGTAAGCGGACAGCATATAACCACGAACATTGTACGCAAATGGGGCAGCTAAAATTTGAACATGGCGGCACCTTCATTGGCATGCTTTGTCTACAACTAAACAAATCTTTTCACAGACCGGGCACTAACCTTTCTGTACCGAAGCCGCAGCAGATGTGCTAGGGTTGTTCATGGCGCGCACACCAGTCAGTTCGGTCGCACCCGTCCGTGCCTCGTTTACTACAACAAAAGCCACGGCACCAAACCGCCGCCGCGGCACCGGCGGCAACCCCAGGCAGGGCGGTTTAAAACCCCTCTATCTCTGGAAAGTAGCGAAATTGTAAGATCTTTGCCGCCGTTTCCCTCTCCCGGCGCTTTCCTCCTCGCTCCTCTACGCTCCCCTCTCCAAAGAGAGAGTGAGGGCGGGTTTTCTGGTTTGTCGTTGGCTGCCGGACCCCCTGACGTGACAAACACGTCACCATACGTCATCAGCGCACGGAAAATCTTGTTTTGCTTGTTTTTTTATTTTCTCGCTGCCGCCATTAAACTGCCTCGTCGTACCGTTCCTGTGGCTTGCGCGCGTGCAGTTTCGGGCACGCGATGCCGTGCTGCTGCGCGTTTCAGTGTTCAAGTAGAACAGAAACAGAACGTATAGAACAGAACGACTGCCGCGCTTTACTGATTACCAACACGGCACCGGCAAGGTTAATTGAGTTGAAGAACTTTTCACAGTCTCACGTGTCACTGACGAACCCATCGCCAGCCGTAATCGAAACTGTAAAAATTGCTGAGAACTTTTTGCGCAGTAACAGAGAGCGTCTCCTCAAAAATTCAATCAGCACTGCACAACTGCAGGCCCGGATAAAAGATAGCATTTCATTGGTATCTTGCTTCCCAGCCTGCCACGATGTTGTAAAAGAGATTGTGAGTGTTTGCGTGAAAGTACGGATGCACAGCACACGGGCGCCTTGCTTTACGCCTCCATCGAATCCCGACCTCGGCGGCCGCTTTTCGATGGAGGCGTAAAGCAAGGCGCCCGTGTGCTGTGCGATGTCAGTGCACGTTAAAGAACCCCAGGTGGTCGAAATTTCCGGAGTCCTCCACTACGGCGTCTCTCATAGCCTGAGTTGCTTTGGGACGTTAAACCCCACAAACCAACCAACCAACCAGATTTTCGTCCGAGATGAAGCCTCCAAAATATCTCCAGTGACTAGCAGTAAATGCGGTAGCAAAAGCGTAGGCATGCGAGTCGCTGCAGCTCAGATTCGGTGACAGTACGCATTCGTAATTTCATGTTTTATTAATTTGAAACATTTGTGAAAGTTGTGGTTTGAAAATCTGCATACAATTAATATTTTGCCTGTCGCCTGAATGAATCTTTGAATGGTTCAAAATTTCTGGTAACTGCTTACATTTTTAAAGATATTCTTGTGCATATCTGAAGCTTATAATCATCGAAATTAAAATTGGATTGCAGCGTGTGTGAAAAATGTTTGTACGAAAATTATTTGCTTGAGCTTCGTTTTCATATCTTTTCACTTCGTTAAGGGTTCTCAGCATCTACCAATTGTCTAACAGTGTTTTTCTGTGCATTTATTTTTATTTGAAAATGTGTGTTTTGAGTTAATGTGCCTGCGCCAGTCTTAGGACTCTTTTCAAAGCGACCAGTGCTGTGTCAGTAAAATCAAAGATGCTACTTGGTTCCAATGTACAACAGTGTTTATCGCTACATTTCTTCTGTATTTGAAACTGCGTATTTTGTATGTGCCACATCTTACGACCTTTAAAGCAAACCAGTATTGTGCCATTAAAATAAGACCCTATTTTGCCTGAGTCACTTCGCTGATCAATTGATTTTGCGAATAAATAAAAGCCAATTTTTTTTCACCTACACTGCCTCTGATTAGCAGCTGTAGGAACACTGCTTCATTATTTTCTTACAGATGCGATTTGAAAATGAAAGCATACGACAATCGACGCTTTTGCTTATAGGTTAGCCAGAAGCGATCGATGTCAGAATTCGCCGGTTTGCCGCTCGCGCGCCAAGATGCAGAAGATTTTTGAAGGGGCATTGGCTCTCATTCAGGGTCATCTATCTGTCACCCAACACAGATGACACCATAATTGCCTGCCCAGTTTATTTCCCGTTCTTGATGCTTCAGAGTACCCGAGCGCGATGCTGAATGCAAACATTTATGGCCGTTTTGAGCGTGTCGTCTCCTTCCTTCTTTGTTATTGCGAACAATATGTGCCGCTAAAACCAAACATAACATTTTCAAATCGATTATTGTTTACCTGTGCAAAGCAGATTTAAAAGAACGCTTTAAAAGGCAGCACAAAAAGCCCCCGCCATTCACTATCATTGACCCTTCCGCGGCGCCCTCGAGCGCAGGCAGGTTCAGCGTGCCGTGCGCAGCGCTCCCACCGGTGGGAGAGTGAAATCAGAGGAGAATTGAGGAGGAAAGCAGCCGAAGGGAGGAGAGTTTCGCTACTTTCCAAATAGAGGGGCTTTAGGGCGGTTGGCGGGCGATGAGCGGTGGCCCGCCGGCACGCCGTGCCCCCAACTAGGGACAATCCGACCTAGGGATTGCTAGGGATTCAGGGCGGCTGTCCAGCAAAAATCCAGGCAACACTGGCATTATTCATGGCATTCATGGCATTATTCATGGCGGACGCGTCACAGGGGGCGCGCAGGGAGAATGTAGCGATCATGGAATCATGGGGGACACGAGCCCCGATGGTACTGATGGTACGGGAGGGCGTATATCCGATCCCAACAAACGGATGCGGCGCGAGGAGGAAAACGAAGATGGAGAGGGAGAAGAGGCCGTCGGCTGGCTGTTACGAGCTGCGGCCGGCACCCCCATTCCACGCTAGCGACTCAAGGCATGGGCCTCGGCGCTCGGGTTGTTGTGGCAGCGTGCGATGCGCGTTGTCGCGTGGATGTGTGTGCGCGCTCTTGTGCTATACTTGTGCCGCGAGTCTTCTCCAAAGACCGCATGAGGCTAGTCGTCTTGTCTTGCCCCGGATGAACTAAATGCGATTTGTGCATTGATTCAATCGCTGGCGCTCGGTCGCTCCACGAAGCCCTTCGTGGCTCAGACGCAGGTTTGTTACATACCGCTTACATGCAAATCGGCCCCGAAATGCGATCTATTTTATGAGGGAACGCAAGCCTTGTATTTCCGCAAGATCCCTTGTGCTGACTGCTAGAGTTTGTTCTATCTGCTAGCCATTGGATGTGCGTGCGTGATGTGCCGCGAGACTACCCCAAAGACTGCATGAGGCTAGTGCTCTAGTGGCTAGTATTGCCACGAATCAATCAAATGCGGTTTATTTGTGCACGTTTTCGATCGCTGGTGCACGGCCGCGTCATGAAACCCGTCGTGGCTCTCAGTGCAGGTTTGTGTTACATATCGTTAACATGCAAATCTGCTCCGAAATGCTATCGCACGCTTTGTATTTCGGTGAGAACCCCACCTAAACCGTCCGGTGAAGCAAAGGCCTGCTTAAAAAAAAAAAGGCGACCGTCCGTAGCTGTGCTTCAACCCCAAAAGCTGATACATTACTTTTCTGAGTGCCTCTACTGCGTGCAAACACCTTCCGCCGTGCATGTAGTGAAAATGATTTGTGTATTTTGCAAGTGGCTTTAAACAGCTCGTGCAGCTGTTGCTTAGGTATTGCAGCAATGTGGCACTGTTCAAAGCTACCTTGTTTGCTTCTTAGTTTCGCAGGGTAGTAGATAAGAGTGAAAGGTGCTCACAGTGTCATAAATGGCAATATAGCATCAACAAAACCTGCAGATGTCGCCCTTCAACAATTTTCCTTCTAGAGATTTATTTTCAGATTAAAACAAGCATTCATTGAATATCCATGCTCAGGTGGAAATTGCCACCACCAGCTGCTGCCTCTGAATACACTTTCTTTCCTTCAACATCAGGGTTAAAGGCCAGGGCAATCGCAAGTTTCGTTTCTTTTTCACTTATTTGGTCAGTAAAGAAAGTGTTGTTCCTCCTTCGGTGTGGAATATGGTGTTTAACTTCCATAAGTGATATAGAAAAACTGCCTATAAGAGACGTCATAGTGGACAGCTCTGCATTAATGCCATTGATTTGAGGTTCTTCGTGTGCACTGACATTGCAAGTGTGTCTTGCATTTCACCTTCATTGATATGTAACGACCACTATGGCTGGAACTGAACCCAGGTCTTCGGCCTAGCATGTCTTAATATGAGTACTATTTTCTTTTGCAAATGCAATCCTTAGAAATGTAGTTTGTTGATTGCAGACAGCAGCAGAAACAAAGCCTAGCACAAACACAGACTAGAAATCACTTTTTTCACTGGTACACACTATGTTACTTTATCTGTGTCAATGTGATGTGGGCATTAACAAAATCAGCCTTGCATGTTACACACATTTGCAAAAATGTTTTTTTTTTCTTGCGAACAAAGTGGTAAATGTTTAATAATAATTTATTGGTACAATATCAGTTCAGTTCAGGCGTTCAGTCGTGTCCGACTCTTCGTGACCCTATGGACCATGTCACGCCACGCTTTCCGGTCTCTCACTATCTTCTTAACATCACATAGCTTCATCTGCAATGCCTCGAGAATGCCATCTAACCATCGCGTTCGCTGCCTACCCCTTCTCCGGCGACCCTCAACCTTTCCCAACATCAAATCTTTCTCCAGCGACTCCTCTCTTCTCATCAGATGACCAAAGTAGCTGAGCTTTAACTTTAGAATTTGACCCTCCAATGAGCAGTCAGGGTTTATGGTCGACAATATCGACTGATTTGATCTTCTGGCAGTCCAAGGAACTCTTAAGAGTCTTCGCCAGCACCACAATTCAAACGCGTCAATTCTTCGGCGGTCAGCCTTTTTCACAGTCCAACTCTCGCATCCATACATCACAACTGGAAAGACCATAGCACGGGTTATACGGATCTTGGTTGGTAGACTAATGTCTCTGCTCTTTACTAGGCGGTCAAGGCTAACCATTGCTCTCTTTCCCAGAAGCAGGCGTCTCCTAATTTCATGGCTGCAGTCTCCTTCCGAGGTAATCTTGCCGCCCAAGAATAGAAAATCTGTCACAGCTTCCACTTCTTGTCCATTGATGCTCCAGGACTTGATAGGGCAAGACGCCATGATCTTCGTCTTTTTAATGTTCAGTTTAAGCCCAAACTTCTCACTCTCTTCTTGTACGCGCATCAGAAGTCTCTTGAGTTCCACTTCACTTTCTGCCATTAAAGTGGTATCATCCGCATATCTAAGGTTGTTGATACGTTTTCCAGCAATCTTCACTCCAGCTGAAGACTCGTCCAGAGCAGCCTTCCTCATGATGCACTCTGCATATAGGTTAAATAGGCAGGGCGACAGTATGCAGCCTTGCCTCACCCCTTTCTCAATCGGAAACCAATCAGTAAGACCATGCCCAGTTCTGACTGTGGCCTCTTGCCCTTCATAAAGGTTCCTGAGGAGACAGATGAGGTGAATTGGAACTCCCATCTCTTGGAGAGCTTGCCACAATCTGCTGTGATCTACGCAGTCAAACGCTTTCGCATAATCAATAAAGCAGAAGTAAATGGGTTTCTGGAACTCTCTTGCTTTTTCCATGATCCAGCGAAGGTTGGCAATTTGGTCTCTAGTTCCTCTGCCCTTGCGAAACCCAGCTTGCACGTCCGGAAGCTCCCGATCCACATACTGCTGTAGCCTACCTTGCAGGATTTTTAACATCACCTTGCTAGCATGCGAAATAAGCGCGATCGTGCGGTAGTTGGAACAATCTTTGGCACTGCCTTTCTTTGGAATGGGGATGTAAACTGACCTCCTCCAATCCTGTGGCCACTGCAGGGTTGTCCAAATCTTTTGACATAATGTATGCAGTGTGTTAACAGCGTCGTGGTTGAGGTTTTGAAGCAACTCAGCTGGAATACCATCAATTCCGCTAGCTTTGTTCTTAGCAAGGCTGGCTAAGGCCCATTCAACTTCACTCTTCAGGATGCCCGGCTCGAGATCAGAAATCACAACCGTCCTATGTTGGGTTTGCACATCCGGGTCCTTCTTGTACAGTTCTTCTGTGTATTCCTGCCACCTCTTCTTTATCTCTGAGGCTTCAGTGAGGTCCTTGCCTCGTTTGTCCTTTATCACGCCCAGCTTAGCACAGAAGCTTCCTTTGATATGTTTGATTGTCTTATACAGAGCTCTTGTGTTCCTTAATTGGCTGTTGTCCTCAACTGCTTGACACTGTATGTTCAGGAAGGCATTCTTATCTCTCCTTGCTATTTTCTGAAAATCCGCATTGAGCACCTTGTATCTTTCTCTTTCCCCCATACCTTTTGCCATCCTCCTTTCCTCAGCTATTTGCAAAGCCTCTTCAGATAACCAGTTTGCTTTTTTGCATTTCTTTTGCTTTGGAACTACCTTAGTAGCAACTTCTTGTATTATATCACGAACATCAGTCCACATCTCTTCGGGCTCTTTGTCTTCTAGATCTAATTCTTGAAATCGATTCCTCACTTCCACAGCATATTCTAATGGAATCTGATCCAGATCATACCTGAAAGGCCTTCTAGTTTTCTGCGCTTTCCTCAATCGAAGCTTAATTTTGGCAACAAGAAGCTGATGATCGGTGCCACAATCGGCCCCAGGCCTTGTTTTTACTGCTTGTATAGCGCTTCTCCATCTCTGCCGGCAAATAATATAATCGATCTGATTCCTGTACAGACCGTCCGGTGAAATCCATGTGTACAGGCGCCTCTTGTGCTGTTGAAAATGAGTATTCGCTATGGTCAGGTTGTTTTCTTGACAGAACTCTACTAGCCTCTGCCCAGCTTCATTTGGCTCACCAAGACCGAACTTGCCTGTAATTCCGGATATTTCTTCACTCCCGACCTTAGCATTCCAGTCTCCTATGAGAAAAACGACGTCTGATGATGGGGTGCGGTCTAAAAGGCATTGTAGGTCCGCATAAAATCTCTCAACGTCAGCTTCTTCAGCAGCAGTGGTCGGTGCATAGACTTGGATAACTGTTATGTTGAAAGGGTGACCTTGGATCCGAAGTGAAATCATTCGGTCGTTTTTGGGGTTGTACCCTAGCACTGCTTTGCCCATTCTTCTGTTTACTATGAGAGCAACCCCATTCCTTCTCTTGGATTCGTGCCCACAATAAAATACATAATGGTCGCCGCAGTTAAATTCTCCCATTCCGGTCCACTTGAGCTCGCTGATACCCAAGATATCAATGTTCAATCTGTCAATTTCTCGCTTGACGATATCCAGTTTACCTTGCGTCATAGATCTTACATTCCATGTTGCTATGTGATATATCTCCTTGCAACATCGGACTTTCCGGTCGCTTCCCGACACATCCACAACTGAGCGTCCTTGGTACAATATATTAATCCATTTATTTCTGCTACCAGCTCGAAGTGCAATGTCTAGTGAAGGTATGTGTCTAATACTGATCAGTTAAGCGAGGCAAAATGCATGAAACAAAGTCTATTACTGTTTTCACATAGAGGAGAAGTAATTCATTTGTAGTCAGTGTGCACGAAGCAAGAAAAGTATTAACTTTGGCATGTTTTAACCTTGACAGTGCATTCCCTTGCAGCATACTTGCGCTCTTGCTGCCCATGCAGTCATGAGGGAGCTGCACTAGTTGCTACTGTTATCATATGGGCAAACTGTCCCGATGAACTAAAATGCTGGCAGGGGTATGTCGCTGTAGGTCGCTGTATGTGAGCAATTCTTCCATTTCAAGTTCCTCGGCATTAGGTCTCACCGCTCAGCCGACAAAACCTCCAGCGTGTTAATGAGCAGCCTCATTGCCTCGGTACCCCGAGTGGGCAGGTGTCCATACGAGTTCTATCTCTCTGTCGAGTCTGATATCCGCGAGGTTGTTTCTGGCAGTATTTGATATTCTGCTACGCGAGAAGTTACGTATGGCAGTTTTTGAATCAGTGACAATTATGTCCGCATCTGCTGTAGCGATGGCTAAAGCGGTTGCGGCTTCTTCCTCCTGGTCTGAGTAGCGGACTTTGACCGAAGCAGCTGATACGCATTTACTTACTGTACTGCTTAATTACAAAGATAGCAACGGCACCGTCAGCCATATAGTAATATAAGGCGTTGGTATACACCACCCCATCGTGATTTCGGTATTTTCTGTTTAGGGCCCTAGCTCTAGCTTTCCTCCTGCCTTCATGGAAGGAGGGATGCATGTTTTTGGGCACAGGTTTGGAGATAATTTTGTCGCCAGCTCCTCTTGGTAGTGGTCCTAATGGTTGGCTAGTGGTTCGGCATTAATTCTCATGCGGTTGAGAATTTGTCTGCCTGCTTTAGTTTGTTAGTCTTTGTAGCTGCAATCAGCTCCTCTACATTGTTGTGTATCCCAAGTGAGAGAAGTTTTTCGGTTGCAGTGTTTCTGGGTAGACCTAGCCCAGCCTTGTAGGTGCTTCTAATGAGTGTCTAATTTCTCCTTGTCAGATTGAATGAGGCGGAGATAAGGGACAGAGTATGTGAATCGACTTAGTACAAAGGCATGGATTAGATGACAAATGTCAGCCTCTTTCTTGCCGTTACTCTGTGTATCAGTCTAGTGATTTATCGCACAGTCATTTCCAGCCTGTTGATAGTAACATTGCTCTTCCTATTGCTCTGGATGTAGAGCCCGAGCACTCTAATAGTATCGACTGTGGGTATGGGTAGTCCGTGCAGGCAGACTTTTATCTCTACTTTGTCTTGCGTTTTCCTTCTCACTTCTAGTAGTTCAGACTTATGTTGTGAGCATTTCAGCCCAATCTGGTTAGTGTATGACTGGACTACATTCACTGCTTCTTGAAGCGTTTCCTCTATGTGAGCGTCCGAACCTTTTGCTACCCACAAGGTGACATCGTCAGCATATAGCGAGTGTTGAAGATCTTGGATTTCTTCAAGTTTGGGAGGCAGACCTATCATTGCTAGGTTGAACAAGAAGGGAGAGAGGACTGATCCTTGCGGGGTTCCTCTGTCTCCTATTGCTATTTTGTCCGATGCAAATCCTGCGATACTTAGCTCTGCCCGCAGTCCTTCCCGAGAGAAAGGAAGGAATGTAATTAAAGGTTTTGTTCCCTGCGTTTATGTTGGCGAGGGTTTGGAGAATGGCTTCATGAGAGACATTGTCGAAGGCTTTTTCCAGATACAAGGCAAAAATCGCTTTGGTTCCGGTTTTGTTAGGGGGATCTATCACTTCTGCATGCAACTGAAGCATTACGTCCTGAGTAGAGAGTTGAGTTTTGAAGCCAATCATTGAGCTGGGCAGAAGGTCATTTTCTTCTGCGTAGTTCTAAAGCCTATTTAGAATAACATGTTCCATAAGTTTACCTAAGCACGACGTAAGAGAGATGGGCCTTAAGTTCTCTATGCTTAGTTTCTTTTTGTGTTTAAGAATAAAGACAACCTTCACGTGTTTCCACATCTGCGAAAGTTCACCTTTGTTCCAATATTCATTCATTAAGTCGTTAATTGCTGAGAGGTAGTATGTAAATGGCGAATTGCGGCCCAAATTTCCGCTTCCGCGATCTCTCTGTCGAAGTCTTCATTAGGAACCCCTTTGTACTCATAGGTAGCATTGGGGTTGCTACCGGTATTGAGATATCTGCTTCGGAGTTCGCTTAGCAGATCTGCATCTGTACTTGGGTATTCTTATATGATTCGATTCATAATAGCATAATAATAACATATTAGCAGCGAAATGGCTGAACACAATCACTGTAATATTTGGCTTTTGCTGTGCCTTGGTTGTATAGTCCTTCCCCCTAGCAATAGCAACACACTTTCACCACTAGTGCAGTCGTCGGCACGTCTACAATGCTGGAGAGGTGTGCTGCGGAGCGAACAAAGTGAAATTTTGTCTGGGCTGCTCTATTAGTGGTAAAGTGTAGCTGTCAGTGCAAGTAGTATGCCTATGCACCTTCAGTATAGCGCCATCATTGTTCCTAGAATTGGGCCCCTGCTCAAAAATTTCATTTTCTTTGTGCGACAGGTTGGTGTTCGAGCACTCTGGGCAGACTTGCTGACGTCTGTACATCAGTCTGTACATCAAAAGTTGCTGGTTTACCTCGTGCCCCCCACAGTACCAACCTTGTGCCATTGAACTTCTAGCTGCTTCCTAGAATAAAAAAATCATCAACTGCTGTTCACTGATAGTTTAGTCAACAGATGCACCAGTCACAGTTAGCGTGCTGCCACCAGTGAAAACTGAATCAAAATGTGTGAAGTAGGACTGAGCTCATTTCTAAGCGTTATATTAAATGTAAATTCTTTCAGTTCCATCATGTAATGAGTTACAGGACAAAAAGCAAAACGTTTTTTAATGCACATTGTATTAGGAACAAAAGTGTTTCTGTGACACAAACAGCCAGTGGTTAATAAAGCCATTCGGAGCTGCCTAGCTGTGTCATCGTGCGGAAGAGCTAGACTTTTTTCTATGGCTACAGTGGAGAATATGATGGGCTTTCGAGTTTTTCCTCCTCAGCTAATTATATCTCTCATTTTTTTTTGTTTGCACCTTAGTGAATTTACGTCCTACGAGAACTGCAGATTGCAAACTTTTTATGGCTGCAACATGCAACAACAATGGCTTTGCAAAATGAGTACATTTCTCACACCTTACAAAAGTTTAAACACCTAATCTTTTCGGCACAATGAAAAACATACTTCTAAGGTAATCATTCCATGAAATTTTTGTTAGAAATGCTGTAGAAAAGTTTTTACCAAGAATATTTTCATCAGTTGATGTTACTGATGTCTTTTGTTTGTATGAAGAAGCTGGAAACCATGATAAATGAGCAAAATGTCAATCACAGGCGGGCAAAAAGGATGTATTGAAAGCTAATATAAAAAGAAAGTTCTGTTGCCAGACATTCATTTCTTTTTACAGAAGAGAATAATATATATATGAGTTCCCGCACCCAGCCGTTATGGCACTTTGACAAACGCCTAAGCACCGAGATGTGGCCATATGGTGGGATGCATTGGTAACGGCAAGGTTTCACAGCAATGTAACACTCTAGCTCATTTGATAAGATTTTCAGTGATAAATAAATCCTTTTGCTTCCTGTACTGCTGTCCTCAATTGCAAGGCAAGAGCTTGCCATTTCCATCATAATTTATGACACATTTTGGTCTGTTAGTCTCTTGAATGTGAATGTGAAGAAACCACCTACACATATTTCCGCCACTTTGTGATTCTGCCAAAAACAAATTCCGATAAATGAAGATTACAATCAGTTCGCCACTGCGTTTAAGATAGTTAGTGTATAGTGAGAACTCGGTATTTTTCTGTATTTCTACCCAAGCATGCTTCGTGAATGTGCGGACAAACCCAATCATTATCCGAAAATTATCTGCATCAACTCAGCTGCGTTTTCAACTGTTGAGGACAGTATAAAAAAAATTCGGAGTGAGAAAAGCATAACAGAGAGATTGCTGGCAACACTCCCAGGCTTTCCACATTAGGTGTACTGTAGATGCAAGATGTGTAGTGCTGAATGACCCTATAATTCGTCTCTTGTGCTTGATTGTACAAGTGCAAAACTAAAGGAAGTGCGAGTTGCTTTAAGGTCACTCATAAGGCAAAGCCACCTGCCTATGTCGCAAGGAACCCATCACAGAAAGAGCACAATACAGGAGCCTCGAGGCACAACATACACTGACACGTGACCAAGAGAAGATGGTTTGTACTTATCGTGTTAATACAGTTCTTTACAGCTTTTGCTTAACAAAACTTTTCAGAGTTGTATATAATTCCTCATTAAAAACTACCTAGCACTAGTTCTAAGGAAAGCTCACACTTTTACAGCCATCTTCTACAAAATATAACTTGCCAGTACAATAATCTCAAAGCAGTGCACAAAACAGCTTTTGATAACTGCATCTCCTGAATGCAATTTCAGCGATTTCAGAGAAAGTTGCAAATTCCCTGCAGTATACCTTTAACAGTGGCTCTGGCTAGAACCCTTTGGTGCTCCTAGAGGAGGACTAAAGGGTTTTGGTACAGCTGCTACTCTCACCACTCAATCGCATTCCAAGTGGCACTTGTGGTATTAGACCTATTGCCGCATTGGTTGGGGGTGACTCTTGTGAGCAATCTCAAGATTCGGCTATGCACAACCGAATTAGTATACTCGGACGAACAAGGTTTAACAGCCACTGCTGTAGCTTTGGATCTCCCTATTTACATATAGTTGCCGTCTCTCCTACTTCCACCGTAATCTTTCAGGTAAAAAACGATTAAAGTAATAATTTTCCATTGAATATCCTGTGAAACAACAATAATAAAAATTTCCATATGCTTTACTTGATTTCAATCACTTTTGGCTTTTTTCATATGCATGTCGTCACGAGCCATTCATTTTCCTACCCTTGTCTGTGCACGAAAGGAATGAAGTTGTTATAAAACTGCTGCATGGAAACCACAACAAAGAAGGAACAAATAGATGAAATTCTTGATGGAACAGCGCAAAACATCGGGACAAGAGACAAGCGCTGACTTACAACTGGTTTTTATTTCGAAGAAACATTGCTTCTTATACCTTCATCACCCTCTCAAAAAGCACATGCGTCGCAACCATATCGTTCAAGCGTCCACAAAAAAGCATAAGACACATAATCGCAGATATTTATAATCACATTTTTAACACGTCAAATTCTTTCTCAGTCAAAGCAACGGACGGTGTGCTGACACAATCGTCGCGCAGACTCGCTATCGAAGCTGCCTCGATTATTTCCCGGACTAGCTGGTCTTTGTGATTAGCCAAAGCTGTGCATTTTTGGAAAACCGGTGCACAACTAGTTGAAGGGCAATCTCTACAATGGATTCCCAGGTTCCTGCAAGCTTGCTCGAAATTATTTTTGTGTTCTAGCAGCCTTTCATTCATGCACCTGCCAGTCTGCCCAATGTACTGTTTACCGCAAGTCACTGGCAACGAATAAACAAGGCCTTCGGTGCACTCCACAAAGGGGGTTCGATGCTTTATCGTGCATCCCTGCTTCTTTTTGGTCGGATCGGAGTTGACTCGTCTGCACAGACTTTTGAGTTTATTAGGAGCAGTCATCACTACATTCACGCCCGCTTTTCGACCTATGCCTTTCAGGCGATGGGAAATATTGTGAAGATACGGAATTGCTACTACCGGCCTCCTTTCTTTCTGTTTCTGTGCATCATCTTGCTGCTCGGGCCTAGCCTGCATCAGGTGCTTTTTCACCTGCTTGGCAACAGATACCAGCAAGTGCGAGGGGTAACCCGAGTTGCCAAGCCGTTCCGCCTGGCGACGAAAGCTCACATTCATTTTGTGAACACAGGATTTCCTCAAGGCATTCGTGAAGCACAAGTTCACAATAGCCCTCTTGGTCAGCTTAGAGTGAGCTGATTGGAAGGGCATTGGCGCTTTCTCCGCTCTGGGCTCATAGGCCCAGCAGGCGTGCCCTCTAGTGAACTCAAGTCTCAGGTCTAAAAACCTGAGTGACCCTTGAGCAGGAAGCTCGTGCGTGGTAATAAGTGGCTGCAAAGCCTGCGCAAAGCGACCCACCTCCTCCATTACTACTTCTAGCGTATTCGCCCTTTGGCCATCACAAAGAACCAGGTAGTCATCAACGTACCTAAATACCTTTTTAACATTAGTACCTGCAAGGGTTACGTTCAGGAACCTGTCTTTTCGCGCCAAGTACAAATCACTGAGTAGAGGCGCGATGCATGAACCAATGCAAACACCGCGTTTCTGGAGATACACTTTTTCCTCCCAACAGACGTGAGTTGACCTGAGGTACACTGCTAATAGCTCCAGGAACCCTCTAATAGACATTCCGCAGGCATTTTGAAATGCAACAGCACCATGCGTATCTATGCATTCTTCTACAGATACCATCAGCTCGTCATGCGGTATGGAATAATACAAATCTTTTACATCAACTGAGCATGCGGCAAAGGCACTGCTCGAATTGTCAGTTAAAAATCTAGCAATATCGTCCGAAGATTTCACCTGAAATGGGTCGTCAATTGTTAGTAGTTTTAATTTTGCTTGCAAGAAGACACCAAGAATCTTTTGCCACGTCCCTCTCTCAGAAATTATTACCCTCAAAGGCCAGTCTGGTTTGTGAGTTTTTACAGTGAAAAACGCGTCCAAGCTAGACTTCTTGCAAGTTTTTATGCCTCGAAGGAGGTGGTCAAGTTTAAGTTCTTTGCATAGCTTCATAGCAGTTACCTTTGCTTTCCTAACAGCTGATGTCTTGTGCTCGTCAAAAACAGAGCTGATGGTTTCTAACGCCTTAGTTTTGTACAAGTCCTTGGAAATCACAGCAAAGCCCCCCTCTTTGTCAGAGGTCAGCAACGCAAGGGAATTGTCTTTCAAGTACCTTACAGTACGTCCCACTGGGAGATTCCTCTCGCAGGGCTGGTAGCGGCCAACGACGTCGGCTCCGTCTGAAATACACCTCGCACTTTCCGACTCAGGGCTTGCCTTGGCAACGCGCCGCACCATGGCAAGAAGCTCTGGTGTTGTCTTCTTCGGTTGGATGGCAAACTTAGGCCCAAGGCTAAGCACCTCGCGGACCGGTTGTGGCAGAACATCCACACCAAGCGTGTGGATCTTGTTTTCTTGGCTTTGTTCGGTAATGCCTCTTCTCCTTTCATTGTAGTCAGTGCGCAGCTTTGACAAAATAGAGCACCACATGAACTCGCTCGTCCTGTCTATAACGCGGCACCAATCCCGCCATTGTCGCCAGTTGGTGGATAGACGCAGGCGAAGGCAGTCCCTGTAGAGTTGGGCTTGATGGTTCCACTCTGATTTAAGAATCTTCAGGCATCTTTGGCCATGGCTCTCAGAAGGAGCATGCCCTCCAAAGAGCGCCAGCACATCTGGTGGTAAAAACTTTTTCCGGATGCAAAACGACATGGTCCGTGCTCGGCACACGGCGTTGACGATGAGGGAAATGAGAGTTTGGAAGTCGAGAGTGGAACACTGAAAAGAGCCCGAGGTACTAGAAATGAAATCAGCCAGGACAGCAGCTTGAGCATGTTGGTTATTCATTCTTGATGGAACAGCGCAAAACATCGGGACAAGAGACAAGCGCTGACTTACAACTGGTTTTTATTTCGAAGAAACATTGCTTCTTATACCTTCATCACCCTCTCAAAAAGCACATGCGTCGCAACCATACCGCTCAAGCGCTTGTCTCTTGTCCCGATGTTTTGCGCTGTTCCATCAAGAATGAATAACCAACATGCTCAAGCTGCTGTCCTGGCTGATTTCATTTCTAGTACCTCGGGCTCTTTTCAGTGTTCCACTCTCGACTTCCAAACTCTCATTTCCCTCATCGTCAACGCCGTGTGCCGAGCACGGACCATGTCGTTTTGCATCCGGAAAAAGTTTTTACCACCAGATGTGCTGGCGCTCTTTGGAGGGCATGCTCCTTCTGAGAGCCATGGCCAAAGATGCCTGAAGATTCTTAAATCAGAGTGGAACCATCAAGCCCAACTCTACAGGGACTGCCTTCGCCTGCGTCTATCCACCAACTGGCGACAATGGCGGGATTGGTGCCGCGTTATAGACAGGACGAGCGAGTTCATGTGGCGCTCTATTTTGTCAAAGCTGCGCACTGACTACAATGAAAGGAGAAGAGGCATTACCGAACAAAGCCAAGAAAACAAGATCCACACGCTTGGTGTGGATGTTCTGCCACAACCGGTCCGCGAGGTGCTTAGCCTTGGGCCTAAGTTTGCCATCCAACCGAAGAAGACAACACCGGAGCTTCTTGCCATGGTGCGGCGCGTTGCCAAGGCAAGCCCTGAGTCGGAAAGTGCGAGGCGTATTTCAGACGGAGCCGACGTCGTTGGCCGCTACCAGCCCTGCGAGAGGAATCTCCCAGTGGGACGTACTGTAAGGTACTTGAAAGACAATTCCCTTGCGTTGCTGACCTCTGACAAAGAGGGGGGCTTTGCTGTGATTTCCAAGGACTTGTACAAAACTAAGGCGTTAGAAACCATCAGCTCTGTTTTTGACGAGCACAAGACATCAGCTGTTAGGAAAGCAAAGGTAACTGCTATGAAGCTATGCAAAGAACTTAAACTTGACCACCTCCTTCGAGGCATAAAAACTTGCAAGAAGTCTAGCTTGGACGCGTTTTTCACTGTAAAAACTCACAAACCAGACTGGCCTTTGAGGGTAATAATTTCTGAGAGAGGGACGTGGCAAAAGATTCTTGGTGTCTTCTTGCAAGCAAAATTAAAACTACTAACAATTGACGACCCATTTCAGGTGAAATCTTCGGACGATATTGCTAGATTTTTAACTGACAATTCGAGCAGTGCCTTTGCCGCATGCTCAGTTGATGTAAAAGATTTGTATTATTCCATACCGCATGACGAGCTGATGGTATCTGTAGAAGAATGCATAGATACGCATGGTGCTGTTGCATTTCAAAATGCCTGCGGAATGTCTATTAGAGGGTTCCTGGAGCTATTAGCAGTGTACCTCAGGTCAACTCACGTCTGTTGGGAGGAAAAAGTGTATCTCCAGAAACGCGGTGTTTGCATTGGTTCATGCATCGCGCCTCTACTCAGTGATTTGTACTTGGCGCGAAAAGACAGGTTCCTGAACGTAACCCTTGCAGGTACTAATGTTAAAAAGGTATTTAGGTACGTTGATGACTACCTGGTTCTTTGTGATGGCCAAAGGGCGAATACGCTAGAAGTAGTAATGGAGGAGGTGGGTCGCTTTGCGCAGGCTTTGCAGCCACTTATTACCACGCACGAGCTTCCTGCTCAAGGGTCACTCAGGTTTTTAGACCTGAGACTTGAGTTCACTAGAGGGCACGCCTGCTGGGCCTATGAGCCCAGAGCGGAGAAAGCGCCAATGCCCTTCCAATCAGCTCACTCTAAGCTGACCAAGAGGGCTATTGTGAACTTGTGCTTCACGAATGCCTTGAGGAAATCCTGTGTTCACAAAATGAATGTGAGCTTTCGTCGCCAGGCGGAACGGCTTGGCAACTCGGGTTACCCCTCGCACTTGCTGGTATCTGTTGCCAAGCAGGTGAAAAAGCACCTGATGCAGGCTAGGCCCGAGCAGCAAGATGATGCACAGAAACAGAAAGAAAGGAGGCCGGTAGTAGCAATTCCGTATCTTCACAATATTTCCCATCGCCTGAAAGGCATAGGTCGAAAAGCGGGCGTGAATGTAGTGATGACTGCTCCTAATAAACTCAAAAGTCTGTGCAGACGAGTCAACTCCGATCCGACCAAAAAGAAGCAGGGATGCACGATAAAGCATCGAACCCCCTTTGTGGAGTGCACCGAAGGCCTTGTTTATTCGTTGCCAGTGACTTGCGGTAAACAGTACATTGGGCAGACTGGCAGGTGCATGAATGAAAGGCTGCTAGAACACAAAAATAATTTCGAGCAAGCTTGCAGGAACCTGGGAATCCATTGTAGAGATTGCCCTTCAACTAGTTGTGCACCGGTTTTCCAAAAATGCAAAGCTTTGGCTAATCACAAAGACCAGCTAGTCCGGGAAATAATCGAGGCAGCTTCGATAGCGAGTCTGCGCGACGATTGTGTCAGCACACCGTCCGTTGCTTTGACTAAGAAAGAATTTGACGTGTTAAAAATGTGATTATAAATATCTGCGATTATGTGTCTTATGCTTTTTTGTGGACGCTTGAACGATATGGTTGCGACGCATGTGCTTTTTGAGAGGGTGATGAAGGTATAAGAAGCAATGTTTCTTCGAAATAAAAACCAGTTGTAAGTCAGCGCTTGTCTCTTGTCCCGATGTTTTGCGCTGTTCCATCAAGAATGAATAACCAACATGCTCAAGCTGCTGTCCTGGCAAATAGATGAAAGCAAAGCTGCATACATTTTTGTGATAATGAACGAACTAGTTCAGCTCGATTAAAGGAACAATGAAAAAGTATTTGCTGTGGCTAGAAAAGGTGCACTAACGATTAGTATTTCATCACTCATCTCCACGACAAAAATCTTTAAGCTGGTTTTACTAACACAGATGGAGGTAAAAAATAATGCCCCTCCTTTCCCTTCAACTCGACGCACACAACCATTCCCCACTGTGGCCCATTTTGCCTGCATCATTTGGTCCCAGATGGCCAAGTTTATGTCAGTAGGGGGCAGCTAAGAGTAGGCCATGAGATGATGTCCAAATAGACTGCGAAAAGCAATTTTGAGAAATTTGTAAATTAAAGGGGGTATGCAGAGACATTTAAAATTTGACTTGAATACCAACAAAAATAATCCTAGAAGCGTACTGCATTACAATGACAATAATTACCTTTATAGGTTCCTTTTAGCCTATTTCCTCAAAAATAAAAAAAATGAAACCTTAAAAAAAACGCAAGAAAAGAGAAAAAAACTGGAAGACATCAGCCCTAATGCGATAGTTTTAATGGCTTCCCCTGCAGATCCTCATTACTTTACAACTCGCTGAATCACCAATTCCTGAATTTGTGACACTATCATCCCACACCTACTCATTAGCTTATACTCGTGAGCTACCACATTACGTGAAACACCAACAGCCATAGCTAAAAAGACCTGCTTCAACCAAGAACGTGCCTGCATGGCATAGGAGTAATGTGCTTGACTCGTTATCTGTTTCATGCCTGTTTAGTACGGATGAATTACTCGAGCAGTTTCTAAATGGGCATAACAGGTTCAACTAGTCTAGGCTACACAGGTGTGGGCCTGCTGTGTTGCAGCTAGAGAAGAGATGCCATGTAACGTCAGTTGTCTGCTCTGTGTGAGGAGGGAGACAATGGCTGCCAACCACTCCACTCGGCGCACGGCACTCGGTTGGGGCTCCCAGCTGGCTGCTCCGATCGATGAGGATACGATGCATCGGTGTTGTAGCTTGCGCTATCGATGGGAGATTCTTGTTACAGTATAGAAGGCTTCCGGTGGGTCCGATTCTCATTTCCCCCTCCATCTCAAAGAAGCTGCTTGAGTCAGGAGTTCCAAGTCGGCCATGTCTTGTGGCTTCGCGGCGACAGACAACCTGCTGACCAGTCAGTGCACGGCTTCTCACCTGCCAACTGCTACCTGCCAGAGGCATGCCCATGATTTTTCGCTCACATCAATATTGCTGCTGTTGCTGGATTTTCTGGAAAACGAAGTCTTTAAGCTATCATATCAAAACAATGCCGCAGAAGCTAAATGCTACTTGGGCTCGAGGCAAGGCTGGCATTATGCAAAAAGGAACAGGGGCCGAATACATTGTAGGCTGAAGACCTCAGGAGCGAAGGACGAGACAGCTGATAAGGATCTAGACTAGAACAGACCAGCCAACTGTGGTTTCAAGTGCCACTGCCAGCCGGCGTCCTTTTTCATTTTTCCAGCGGCCATGCTTTGGCCGCAGTCTTTGCGCAGCCAGGGGAAGGCGCTACACCATGAAACTGTTTGATTTGGAACTGGCTCGCTTTGCCGCAATGTCATTTTGACATTGGCATAGGTGAGCAAACATTTTGGTAGGACAAAAAGGCAACAGCAGCCAATCGGCCATCGAGCGAGCTTTATTCTGCACTCACGAGAAGGTACCACTCAACTGAATTCGCGTAGGAAGCCTGTAAAACTTTTAAAATTTAATTTTAAAAACAAAATTTTTGCAGTGTTTTGCAGAAAATTTGCTGTCAGCGTTATGGAATGTGTCAGCATCATGAGCGAAAAATCACATGCCATTGCCAGAAAAAAATATGCATCTCAGTGCAAAAAACACAGGAAGAAGAAAGGAGACAGACGCAGGGCAAATGCTTCAAAGGATGCAGGACGAAGCGTTCATCCTGCGCCTGTCTCCTTCCTTCATCCTGTGTTTTTGTACCCGCAGTCATCATACCAATACCAACTAGCCCGTCTTTCCACTTTAAGTTTGTCAGAAAGTAGTTGGCAGCTGTCATGGCCGGGCGCTTACTGGGTATCAGGTTGTCTTTATGGCAGAAGACTATACGGCATGGCCACTTTGGCAAGTGCTGCAAACTCAGACTTTGCCTTTGAGATAAGAGGGTGAGATCGGAATCCAGCCCTCCAAGACCCTTGGATCTTGAGTAGGACACACTGCTTCTAGGCCCAGGTAGGACAAAGGTCTCTCCCATATTTCTCGAATTAACCAGGTCCTGCACTAGTTGAATCCACTTGACCCCTGCAAATGTCTTAGCTTCATCAGTCCACTTAAGGGCAACGCTTGGCATCCGTTGGAAAAAGAAATTGTTACCTTTGCAAGCGGAAAGGACTATTCCAGTTAATGCAAGAAGGAAATGACCCCGAACTAAACATTGTCTCCGTTATGTCAGGCCCGCTGTAATGTTAATACTGTGTGGAAGTGGTGCTGTTGAACACAAGTGTGATGTGAGTGGTGCCCTAGGAGACCTAGCATATCATTGAAAAATGGGGGTAAATGTGCGTCAGTGCTTGAGAAAGTAGGTTTTGACATGTGGCAAACGCAACGACAATCAGGAAAATTTGTGAAGCATTTAACACAGCCCAGAAAGGCATTTTCATAGGTCCTTTATGACTATCATTCAGCAGGAAAGAATTCATGTTCATTGCGGGCACAGGCAAGCAAAAGAATGAAGCAGATGGACATGCTCAGAGGTATCGTCACACCCCTCACAAAGCTTCAAGAATTGCTTGATTAAGCTAGTACAGTCACAGTCTATAAAGTTGTCCTACCTGCTTGAAGCTGATAAATATGCTGAGCTGATGAGTGCTTCAATGGTAATATTCTAATGCGAGAAGTTCACGGAGGTGGTCTTTCTGAGCACTCAAGTCAAATTTCAAAGCTTTGCAGATAATGTTTAAAAAGTGCTCCTGGCAACTGCTCGCAATCAAATAAGGTGACACCTCTCGTGCGCTCACTCTTCAATGATGTTATTGGGGTCTGCTGGGTGCACAAAATAACTGGACACTCCCAGGTGATGCAGGCAGGCAGGCGGGACAGGGCATGGTGGCATGCGCTGAGTTGATGGGGACAAGAGTAATTTTTTGCACCGATACGATTAGTGCTAATGCAGGTAGCTTGAAAATGTTTGCATTGCAGAGGTACTGATTGCTTGCACGCGTTTTCTAGTTTTAATAAATGGCTTTTCGTGGGCCCTTTCAGTAACAATTCTACAGCAATTATGTGCGAGACGAGACACTTATTTAACGAACACAGTTCCACTGTAAAGATATGAATGTAGCCTATACCATGTTTTGTCATAACTCACTAGGCACGTCAAGGTGTTAAATCATTTGCATGAAATGTCAACCACGATATTGCACATGAAAGAACTGAACAATTCACTGCTACAAACTTGGCTTGACACTGCATTTAATCTTTGTTTCATCAAGATTTCTGATAACAGGAAACTTTTTATGAGGCAGTTTGAGTCTAGAATCAATGTGTACCTGTTAGCAAGGTATGACTAATTGTACTGGTGTTATAAAATGCTTTGGAAGCAATAACGGGCACACAGTGCATGCTCATAACTGGGAGGTGAAAGAAGTTTGCTCGTGAGAACTTTATGCAAAACTGTGCAAAATATGAGCGCTCGTTACATTTGTGCAGTTGTGGAATATGGTGGCTTAATTATTTCTTCCTTGTCACTACATTTCACGCAATTATCTTTGAATCAAGATTGCTGCATAATTGAGCTATAATTCAGTTTGCAGCATGAAGTTCATACTTACCTAGAGAGCATGTACTATGGTTGCATTATCTAGCTCTCTTATTTTGCGCATTTTGAAATGCAGCTTTTGAAAGTTTTCACAAAGCCATGGCAGCACTCGCGCATCGTCAGAGTATCACCAACGAAACAGCCGCAGGCATCTGAAAAAAGCTGCAGTACGCTAGTCGTTTTAGGACAGCAGGCCCCGTCTCAAATATTAGGTTGTTTACAGCCTTGCCAGAGACGTGTGCTTCGGAATAAGCCCTGAGCTGCGTTCTAGCTACAACACCCGTATGGAGTCCTAAACGAAGGGTCATCTTTTAGTTATCACTGCATGGAACACACCGCGCCTACGCTGCTCGTCGTCCTCGGGTCTCCGTCCGCTGGTCCGAACCATGATCCACTGCCGAAGTTTACAACGTTCCTGATGATGAAAGCTCTATGGCTCCACTTTGATGATGTCCGAATTCAAAACCACCGTGTACAAGTTTCTTCCCGTGCTGCGCATGGTGCTGCGCCACAATGCGCCATGCTGCTAATGTCGCTGTGGTTGCGTTGTGTTGCTACGCTGCTACCTATAGGGGGTATTCACATGACGTCACAGCTGACATCAATATGAAGCCGACGCCATCTTTGTGTCCTGGTTTGACTAGTACTATACTGGCGGTGGTTAGGTTAGCTGTTCGTGCGCGTCCGTTTGCTCTGTCACTCTGCCTCATGCCAGCACCGTTGTTATGAAAACTCAACCGGTATCATGAGTGACAGTTCGATTTATCAGCAAAGTGGGCGCGATGCGGACAGAGACCTGTACGAAACAAAACTTTGGTACCAACCCGTGTGCAGTCGATATGCGCAACTGCACGGTAAGCGTCGGCCTGTGCCCACGCATAAATGTGCCACATTCATGAATTCCTTGTCCTACAGGCGAGCTTCATCACAAGGAACCAATCGCAAGCCTACTGACCACTCGAAGAACGCAACTACGTTACAAGCGGCTGGGTTAAGAGCCGCGGTTGAAGCAGACGAACTCTCTCTTTGTGCAGTTACGTGCATGCCGTCCATCGTTTATACCAACTAAACCGCTGAGTTTTTGTAGCTGATATTCTGCATAGAAATGGCGTTTAGTAGTCAGTATCTTTTATAAAAAACTTGTTTGGTGTACTTGCCTCAACCGATCAGAAGAAGTCGGATGTTTGCATCGTCTGTGGCGGTAAGGAAGCAAAAGAAACCGCTGCCACATGCCACAGCGATGACACCGGTAGCGCCACCTCGTTGCCTTGCGGGCTCGAAATAACTTTTTGCAGCAAAACTCTTGAAATACAGCGCAGTTTTGGCCAAGCTAAACTTTATTTGTTATCAGAGATAAATTTGTTTATAAAGTTAACCTTCTGCAAAACAACTCTGCCCGCATACGTTCCTTCGCCGAATCTGTATGCGGTCTGCTTTGATTAGCAGCCGACATAGACGATGCGAACATCCGACTCCTTCTGATCGAATGAGGCAAGTACGGCAACACAAAGTTTAGCGAGTCATCTTCGAAGGATTTTATTGCAACAAAACACGACGAGGAGGTGTTGGCGGCGCGCTGAATGCATGCGCATTACTGCAAGCGACACATTGCCGCGCTGCTCTTTTACTGGGAATGTGTATTAGTGCGTGAAGAACAGTCGTGCACAGAAAGTGACAAGAGCTGGCTGCTAGGGCACATCCGGAAGATTCCATTCCAGCTCATTTTGACATACATATCTCATATTCCATGATAATTATGCGGTTGTGCCGTGCCAGCCATACGTGGCGTGGCATCTCGGTGAAGTGTCTCGTTCGGGTGGAGTTGTTCGTGTGTACTTCCGGAACCTTAAAATGCCGAGGTATTTCACGCAGCTCTTCAGCTTCCGTTGTTTGTTTACACTGTGCACGCGTCTATTACAGTCTACGATAGCTCAATAAACAACATATAGCTGCGGGTGCCACTGCTTGTGGAACCGCACGACAGCACTTGATACGTACGTTCGCCCTGTTCGTTCCGTGGACACAAAAATGGTTGACTGCGCCTCACTTACCCACAATGCACCGCGCACAGCGCGTCAGTGAATACCCCCTATTGACTGCCTGACTACTGCTACTGTTCACATACAATCATGTGCCTTTAGGCACATTACAAATTATTTTGTTTACTCGTCATAACACAAAATACAATATAATTCACTACTTTGCGTGCATGTTTTGGAACAGTTAAATGTGGCTATATTTGACACATTTTGTTTTTTTCTCTTAGTGTCATTGATGTTATTTTGCAAGATGGCTGCGCCCAGTTATAGCGAGCTCGCTATCTCCTCAGAATATCTCAGAGGTTTGTTTTGCTCCTCCCGGTTTGCAAAGCATTTCTTTTGAAATTAACCTTAAACGAGTGTGGAAAAAGTTGCACTGCAAGTTCACATTTTTTCCCAGCAATAGTGCTGAAGCGATGTTGGTTTTCTGATGACCACTTCAGGCACCGTCTGCTTCCACATTAAGCCGGATTTTAAACTATTGGCTTTCGTGAATTGTCTTGTGCTTACGGAAATGCACTACAGATATTTATGTTCTGAATGTATGCGGTTTTCACGGACGCGGTCCGCTGTTACCATAGGGTGTCTACGGCTGTTGCCGCATGTGTTGCCCGCAAGTACTTGGCTCTGGCTAGTAGCATAATGTTGATCCGAGTTTTAAAGCGTCTGCCTGTCTGGTTTGACTGCACTGGCGCTAGATCCATATAGTTCTTTGGTGGTGCCACGAAATGTGCGTCGTTAATTGAAGTTTCTACTGTTATACTTGTACTACTGCTTCGAGATTTGAGCGCTCATGCTTCAAACTGTTCGATTGAGACTTGTGCTGTTGGGCAAGTTGGTTCGACTTCAAGGCCAAAATGGACAACACACACGACTCAATTTCGTCGTTGCCTTGGCGCTGGTTGCCTAAATCATTATTTTTTATCCTTTACTCTGTAAGCGGTCACACATCGATGATAAGTATTTTTGTGGGGGTTTGGTATGTCGTTGCTATATTTATTTGTAGCTGTGGGGCCGACCAGTTGTAACTTACTGCCTCCCCCATTAGATATCCACTGCAAGGCAGTACAAACTACAATCGAAACATGCAAATTCTAGCTTTGTAAAACATATGTACACTTGGTTAGCAAGCCTGGCTTTTTACTTGATGGTAATAGAGTGTTTTTGTAAATAGATGAAGAGCCGCAAAGTGGTTCGCTCTCCCTAAGCCAGAGAAGCCACATTTTGGTCAGTGTCTTTTTTTCTTTAGAAATAGCAATACAGCATACCCTACATACATACACCAGAGCAGATGCATGCAACTTTTTTTTTTAACCAAATTATAACAGCTCGTGCGTGCTGTTCAGATGTCATTGCCGTGCAGTAAACAAATTGAAGGAAATTGCCTGTCTTTGTTGAAATTGTGTGTTCTTGTGTTTTTCACCGGTACATTAGAAAATCAATAGTGCTTCAATCAGTTTGACTTTGCTGTGTAATTTAAGACGTCATAAAGTCCTTGTTAAATTTAATACTGGAGTGCTCTGCCAGTAGTCATCTTAAATATTGTGGTTATCCAATCCTTTCATGCCACAACAAAAAGGAAACATACTAAATGTATATGCAGCATGAATGAAGACGAGAGTTCGGTTGCTAAGAAAGGGGACAGCTGGACAACTGCCATAATGTGGGTACAGAACTCTTCAGACTTGAGTTGCAGGTAGGATATGGCCTACAAAGCACAGTTCAAGGAAGGATGCTGACAATTGTTTGTTGCTGCTAGGTTAAATGTACCTTTTTGGCCCAGAAACCATAGTCCCCAGAGTTCATAACATTTTCACAACCATTTCAAGCTTATTGGTTCCATCAAAACCTATGGTACCTACCAGGCTGTTTGATAACACACATCCACAAGCTTTTGTCTGTAGAGGGTGCTAGGAAGCTGCTAACAGATATGGCCGACAAAGCACAGTTAAAGGAAGGATACTGACAAATGTTCATTGCTGCTAGGTTAAATGTACCTTTTTGGTCCAGAAACTGTAGTCACCCGAGTTCAAAGTGCATGAATGCATATTCATGTCACAGCCCCACGATGCCTTCCTTGTTCACTTCTGTAAGGGATGCCATAGAGAGTAGCGGCACAGTTGATTTCAGAACTCCTCAGGTGTGTAAATTAGTAATTTTATGAAGCTGGTATAATTTCATCTCAGTGTGACGTTTGTATCTTTTGATAACAGCTTTTACCGACAAAGACGAAGGATTTGCATGAGATCCTGCGTAGCCCCTGTGCTAACATTTTTTTAGCCTTTAATGACCGCACCCTCGAACTCAGTTTGACTGACAAGGAAGTACTAAACGTTTTCAGGTATGTTGATGATTTTCTAATAGTTATTAAAGAACAGAAAGATTTGACCTACACAGATGCTGTAAGCCCAGTTTTAGCCAACTTTCAAGAAGAGGGGCAGGGATTGTGTTTTACCCGTGAACTCCCTTTGCGAGGATATTTTCAGTTTAAGTATAGATTTAAGTATTACCTTGGGCGAGCATCATGTGTGTTGGCAATACTCGCCTCGAGCACGGAAGGAGCTGCTGCCTTATTCCTCGGCTCATTCAAAGACTGTGAAACGCGCTATTGCTAACCTCTGCCTTGGGTCTGCTCTTGTGAAGTCGTGTGAACATACTATGCAGGCGAGCTTTGAAAAGCAAGTGGATTGATTTGCTATGGCGGGGTTCCCAAGCTCGGTAATCACTGGTGATGCTGAAGCCTTCCTAAGGAAAACCAAACGTGTAATGTTCAAAAAGTCGTGCGAGACAAGAAAGTCAAGCGTGAAACCAGAAGTGATACCCTATGTTCACAGGGTTTCGCACAACGTGAAAAAGGTTCCACGAAAGCTTGCACAATTATGCGCGCGCATTGCGAGCAATGAAAAGGAGGGCGCTTGCAGCAAAAAACATGGCAAGCAGTACGTGAAGTGCTGCATAGGAGTAGTATATGATATACCACTGGCCTGCGGAAAAGCCTATGTGGGCCAATCGAGGCGCCGTGTGAATGACCGTGCAGCTGAGCATGCACTATCACAAAAAGAACCAGGAGGTGCACATCTTTCACAGCATTGTGCAAATTGCTTCGTGTGCAACCGAGCAGCAAAATATGCACCGGGGGAAAAAATATGCGTGCACTGAAATATATGTGAACCACAGCTTCATGAGATAAAGATTCTGGGCAGAAGTAGAGATTTGAAGGCATGCGAGGTCTTGGAGGCGGTTCACATAAGAAAGAGAGGGAAAGCGTGCGAGTGGTACATCGGTTCACCTTTTCAAGACCGAGATGACATATCTTGAACGGTTTGTTTAATGTGTCTTGTTGTTGTTGATGCGCATGCCTTAAAATTTCTATATATTTGCTGCCTTGGCAGTGAATAAAGGCCAGATGAATTTAGCGCTCGTCCTGCGTCATTCTCTCTTGTGTCACTTCTTAGCATTATTATTTTCAGTCTCGTACAGTATGCACCATTTAGCCCAAACTGACATTCTTCTAAACCATTTAATCATGTTGGCTATAGGGGCCATATGTGACAGAAAATATATTTAGAAAGCTGTGCATTCATAAGTCACTGAGAACAAAATATATCAAAAAGGCTGCGTTAATCATATCTGGTTCACTTTTCATACCCTTCTACTTTAAGATGACAGACATGGAGTACGACTGAAATCGACAATATGCAGGGATTGTCTGCCAACTTGAGCATCACAAGAATTTTGTACCTTTTTTCCAGCTTTACAGGACACAATAACAGATTTTTTTGCAGATAGTGACAGCGTAGGGCAGTATTGTTTATGCATCCAGAAATTACGACACCAGAGCTTAATGGTTTTTGCTTGGTGCATGTGAAGAAATGAAGCAGGAATAAGTTCTTAACAGAGGTCCATATTTTAAAGCAATGAAATTGCTCATGGATGTTTTTCTCAATGTGAAAAATACAAGTTTATGTTAATGAAGCAATGAAACTGAATTGAAAATGAAAAATAAGTTATGTATAAACAAAGACGGAGGGTAAAAAAAGTAGGAAAGGAGAAGCTCGGAAGCACTTCACATTTTCCACTGTGGCCATGGAAAAAGTCTGGCTCTTCTGGACGATGACACCGGCTAGGCAGTTTCCATCAACCTTAGCCTCAGACCATTTGTGCCAAGTGAACACCTTACTGCAACATTTCTAACTAAATACCACTATTGATGATACGTCTATGGAAAAGTTTCGCTTCTCGTCTTGCAACTCATTGCATGATGAAGCGGAAATATTGCCGCGAAACCTTCAAAACAGTATTTGTTGTTTTTTTAACAGCCGCCGGCATACAGGCTTATCACTCTGATTCTGGACCGCGTATCAGTTCCGTAATCTTTGTTTGTTACTGCTTGATGTCGCGAGTCACACCTATATCAGTTTTATTGTAGCGCAAGACGCACCGAGATCTGTCTCGAAGGTTCCGGCCACTCGCTTGTCTTTCCACAATGTTCCAGCCCGTGCTGGTAGCTGTTTGCGACGTTATCTAGACTGTTCTGTGCAGCCTTTAAAGTGAGCGTTGCCGAGTGTGACGGGCATTCTTTGTTCGACGACCGACGAGCGCGTTCGTTGCTATCGCCGCCCCCGAGTTGCTTAGTTGTTTTGCGGGCGCAAGTCAGCCCAAATAAAGGTTTCTTTAGTGCAATCATCGACCTCTTCATTTGTGTCGTCGACCTCGTCACCACTACGTGACATCTGGTGGAGGTGCTGCCTTTGATCCTTCAAGCAAAGACCCAAGCCGTGTTCCTGTCGCCCTGGAAGACCAGCCTACAGGTCACCGAGCCAGCCGCCGACTTCAAGGCCTACAACCCGAACACGGTCTGCTGCCTGACCCCATTCGATCTCGGAAGGCATCAACACTGACAATGGCCCAGCCTACAGCACCGGTTGTTTTCGTCCAACCCCGTGAGCCCCCCTGCTTCCATGGACGACCGGATGAAGATGCGGGAGACTGGATGGACCTTTTCGATCGTGTGGCAGAATTCAACGGCTGGAACGACGCCGCGAAACTAAGGCAAGTCTACTTTGTTCTTCAAGGACATGCCCGAATTTGGTTTGAAAATCACGAGACTTCTTTCAAGGATTGGGAGATATTCAAAGCACAGTTCACGATGGCCTTTACAAGTTCTGTCAGAAAAGAAAGAGCTCAGGCCCTCCTCCAATCAAGAATTCAACTACCAAACGAGCCCGTGCTGGCCTACGTAGAGGAGATGAAACGCCTGTTTCGCCGCGCCGACCCTAACATGACCGAAGATGACAAAGTGAAATTCTTAATGCGAGGCGTTAAAGAGTCGCTTTTTGCGGGGCTTGTCCGGAACCCGCCGAAAACTGTGGAAGAATTTGAGAGTGAAGCATCGACCATCGAGAAGACGTTGGATACCCGGATGCGCCACTACGAGCGACCACTTCAACCAAACTACTCATGCCACTACCCCAGCACATCTGCAAGCGGAGAGAACCTTCGCGACCTAATCCGGGAGATCGTGCGAGAGGAGCTCCGCCGAATGTTGCCATCATCGCAACAACCCCAGGTGGCGACGCTCGCGGACGTCGTCCGTGAAGAAGTTCAGCAGGCGCTGGGCGTTCCTGAAGCGACGGCTGCGACTGTTCCAGCACAAGAAGCAACAGCGATGAACTACGCTGGTGCATTACGTCGCCCTCCGCCCCGACATGATGACTTTCCCAGCCCTCGCCGCTACCGTCCTGCTCCTGAAAACCGCCCCTTGGCCCCCGCCCGCCAAGCCTACCAACGACCCCCAAACCCCAGGAAGTGCGACGCCTGGAGGACTGCAAACAACCGGCCATTATGCTTCCACTGCGGTGAGGCCGGCCACATTCTGCGCCACTGCCCGTACCGACGATTCGGTCTCCGCGGATTTGCAGTCGACGCTCCACGACCACGCCCAGGTGAACGACCACAAGAAATTGACAACTACCTGCGTAGCGGTGAGATTGCGCCACCAAGCCGTCGGTTCAGATCTCCATCGCCGTACAGGGCCCGCTTTGCGTCGCCAGGACGTAATTATGATGATAGTGTGCGCGGAAGGTCCCCAAGCCCGCGCAGGGGAAACTAAACAGAGCAACCTTTGGAGGTGAGGTTGCTCAACGACGAAAAGACGAACATCCTCCGCCGCCGACGACCACTAACGACGACGCAGCCATTTCACCGCCGCTCCACACGACGTCATCGACGACATCACGACCATACTGCAAGCAGATCACGCCGCCCAGCGCAGTAACTACGGTATGCCCTGGCCATGACCTGAAGAAACGACGGAGCCGAGATCGGACGCTAAGGCCCACGTGCAATGCGAGGACGCGAACAAGTGACCTTGAAGTTGATATCGACGGTCGCAGAGTCACTGCCCTTGTAGACACCGGAGCTGACTATTCAGTCATCAGTGGACCGTTAGCCTCCCATCTCAGGAAAGTTACAACCGCTTGGGATGGCCCGCTGATTCGCACCGCAGGTGGCAACCTGATTACTCCATCGGGACGATGCACTGCAAGAATAACCGTAAATGGGCGTACTTACCCCACCAGCTTTGTGGTCTTGCAGCAATGCTCCCGCAACGTGATTTTAGGCATGGACTTCCTAAATGAACATAGGGCTATCATCGACCTGCGATCCAAGCTCATCAAGCTCTCTGCAGACAAAGCCATTCCTGCTACGACGACGTCGATGCAACACATCGCTCTAAACGTCCTCGATGAAGAATTGACCGTCCCGCCCCGATCAAGCATCGCAGTCTGCGTAGGTAGCGCAAACATCGAAACCGCTGAAGGCATCGTCGAAGGAAATATCCAATTGCTCTTAGAACGAGGTGTCTGTATCGCAAGAGGCATCGCGAAATTCCGGAGAGGTCAAACTCAGGTGCTGGTAACAAACTTCACCGAAGAATACCGGCATCTCAACAAGGGCTCGACGATCGCTTTTCTCGACGAATTAGCCGACCTCAAAGATGTATTCGCCCTCCACGACCAAACGCTGGAAGACTCACCGGACCAATTCCGTCAGCCCCAATTTGACATCAACCCGGCATTGACCCACAGCAGGAAAGACCAGATTCTTAGTCTTCTTCGAAGCTACGGGGAGTGCTTCTCGTCATCATCGAAGGTACGACAAACACCACTGGCCAAGCACCGCATTATAACGGACGAACACGCCCGACCTCTGCGCCAAAGCCCTTATCGTGTATCGCCGCGAGAACACCAGGCCATTCGCGATCAAGTTGAGGAAATGCTACGTGATGACGTAATCCAGCCCTCGAACAGCCCCTGGGCGGCACCAGTCGTTTTGGTCAAGAAGAAAGACAGCACACTTCGCTTCTGCGTTGATTACCGCCGCTTGAATAGCATAACGAAGAAGGATGTCTACCCGCTTCCCCGCATCGACGACACTCTCGACCTGCTCTGCAATGCAAGGTACTTCTCATCGATGGACCTGAAGAGCGGATATTGGCAAATTGAGGTCGACGAAAGAGATCGCGAAAAGACCGCATTCATCACACCGGACGGCCTTTATGAGTTCAAGGTGATGCCATTTGGCCTCTGCTCCGCACCAGCCACGTTTCAACGAGTAATGGACACAGTCCTGGCAGGCTTGAAGTGGCAAATTTGTTTGGTATATTTGGACGACGTTGTTGTCTTCTCGTCAAACTTTGAAGACCACCTAAAACGACTACAGAAAGTGCTGGAAGCCATCAAGTCATCGGGACTAACGTTAAAAGCAGAGAATTGTCACTTCGCCTACGAAGAACTCCGGTTCCTAGGTCACATCGTTAGCAAGGACGGTATTCGCCCAGACCCGGAGAAAACAGCTGCAATCGCACAATTCCCACCGCCTGCCGACAAGAAAGCTGTGCGCCGATTCCTTGGGCTGTGCGCTTATTATCGACGATTTGTCAGAAACTTTTCGCGGATCGCCGAACCGTTGACGCAGCTTACAAAAGCTGACGTACCTTTTAAATGGGAAGCGCCGCAAGAAGAAGCCTTCGACGAACTTAAGCGCCGCCTGCAATGCCCTCCTGTACTTGGCCACTTTGATGAAAACGCCGAGACCGAAATTCACACCGACGCGAGCAGTGTGGGCCTAGGAGCCGTTCTTGTCCAGAAGAATGCCGGACAGGAGAAAGTAATCGCCTACGCTAGCAGATCCCTCACAAAAGCCGAAGTCAATTACTCGACGACCGAGAAGGAGTGCCTTGCAATCATCTGGGCCACTTCTAAGTTTCGTCCATACCTATACGGCCGACCATTCAAGGTGGTAAGCGACCATCATGCGCTCTGCTGGCTGGCTAATTTGAAAGATCCTTCCGGCCGCCTTGCCAGATGGAGCCTACGACTTCAAGAATTTGACATGACTGTAGTCTATAAGTCGGGCCGGAAGCATTCCGACGCAGACTGCTTATCCCGCGCTCCCGTCGACGCTCCCCCGAAGGACGATGACGACGACGCCTTTTTGGGACCGGTAAGCGCCAGCAGTTTCGCAGAACAACAGCGATCAGACCCTGAGCTGAAAGCGCTAGCCGATTACTTGGAAGGAAAGACCGCTTCCCCTCCTGGTGTGTTCAGGCGACATTTATCATCCTTCACGTTAAGCAATGGCCTCCTCGTGAAGAAGAACTTCGCACCCAACAAGACCGCGCAGCTTCTCGTAGTGCCCAAAAGCCTCCGGCAAGAGATTCTGCAGGCGTTACACGATGAGCCCACAGCAGGCCACCTGGGATTTGCGCGCACGTTGCATCGAATCCAGGAGAAGTACTACTGGCCGCGACTGCCTGCCGAAGTTACCCACTACGTGAAGACGTGTCGTGAGTGCCAACGACGCAAGACGCCGCCGATCAGACCAGCAGGACTACTAAACCCGATTCCGCCCCCAATCATGCCCTTTCAACAAATTGGGATGGATCTCCTTGGCCCCTTTCCATCTTCGTCTATGGGTAACAAGTGGATCATCGTGGCCACTGACTACCTTACCCGTTACGCCGAAGCAAAAGCACTGCCCAATGGTACCGCGGCAGAAGTCGCCAAATTTTTTGTCGAACAAATTCTCTTGCGACACGGCGCCCCAGAAGTGCTCATCACGGACAGGGGAACGGCGTTTACGGCAGAGTTGACGCAAGCCATCCTGGAATACAGTCACACAAGCCATCGACGAACAACTGCGTACCATCCCCAGACCAATGGCCTTACGGAGCGCCTGAACAAAACGATCGCGGACATGATCGCTATGTACGTCGACGCTGAACACAAGACCTGGGATGCCATCTTGCCGTACGTGATCTTCGCGTATAACACGGCAGTCCAGGAGACGACTAGAGCGACACCGTTTAAGCTTGTGTACGGCAGGGAGCCCACGACGACGCTCGACGCAATGCTACCGCACGTAACCAACGAGGACAACCTCGACGTCGCCGCCTACCTGCAGCGTGCAGAGGAAGCCCGACGACTCGCACGGCTGCGTATTAAAGACCAACAGCGCACCGACAGCCGACGATACAACTTACGACGACGCCACGCAGAGTACAATCCAGGAGACCAAGTGTGGGTTTGGACACCTGTTCGCCGTCGCGGATTAAGTGAAAAGTTGTTGCGTCGATACTTTGGGCCGTACAAAATCATTCGCCGCGTCGGCCCACTGGACTATGAAGTCATTCCCGACGGAATGTCAGCATCACAACGGCGACGCGCACGCCCAGAAATTGTACATGTTGTACGACTGAAGCCATATTACGCGCGTTAAAGTGTGATGTTTAAAATTTTGCAGTGTTTATGTTTAAGTTGCTTTGTTTTGGAACATCGAGGCGATGTTTTTTTAAGGGGGGAGTAATGCCGCGAAACCTTCAAAACAGTATTTGTTGTTTTTTTAACAGCCGCCGGCATACAGGCTTATCACTCTGATTCTGGACCGCGTATCAGTTCCGTAATCTTTGTTTGTTACTGCTCGATGTCGCGAGTCACACCTATATCAGTTTTGTTGTAGCGCAAGACGCACCGAGATCTGTCTCGAAGGTTCCGGCCACTCGCTTGTCTTTCCACAATGTTCCAGCCCGTGCTGGTAGCTGTTTGCGACGTTATCTAGATTGTTCTGTGCAGCCTTTAAAGTGAGCGTTGCCGAGTGTGACGGGCATTCTTTGTTCGACGACCGACGAGCGCGTTCGTTGCTATCGCCGCCCCCGAGTTGCTTAGTTGTTTTGCGGGCGCAAGTCAGCCCAAATAAACGTTTCTTTAGTGCAATCATCGACCTCTTCATTTGTGTCGTCGACCTCGTCACCACTACGTGACAATATGTTCCGCTTATAATAAAGTTGGCTATGAGCTTCTCACACTTTTTGACAGTTTTCACTGGTGCAGTATGCTACTGTGAATGGTACAGGCGCCCAAATCTTTAACTGGCGTGTGCGAGCGGCGACTTTTCTGTGCTTCAGCGCCATATGACGGAGCGAAGTTGGAAACAGGATGAGGCTATGCGCATGCTCACAAAGCACGCTCAGCTGGACGGAACAGCCTGGCAGACGACGCATCCAGCTGAGCGTGCTGCTGTACCAAGGCACAGCAGAAGCCAAATATTATAGTGATTGTGGATAATCCTACCAGAATTCTAGTTCATCGGGACAGTTTGTCCATATCGTAACAGTAGCAACTAGTGGCTGCATGGGCAGCAAGAGCGCAGATATGCTGCAAAGGTTAAAACATGCCAATGATAGTACCTTTTTTGCTTCATGCACATTGGCTACAAATGAATTACTTCTTCTCTATTCCTCTATGTGAAAACAGTCACCGACTTTGTTTCATGCATTCTGTCTCGCTTAACTGATCAGTATAGACATATACCTTCACCGGACATGGCACTTTGGGCTGGTGGCAGAGAGAAATGGATTAATATATTATAGCAACAAATTGTCATCACTTACTTTGCAAAAAAAAGAAACTTGCTTGTAGAAATTGAACCCCTTATACCACACCAAAAGAGTAACAAAAAGCTGTTTAGTAACCATGCAAATTAACGAAACAAAACTCGCGAGTGCAGTCAGAGGCAGCAGATGGCGACGGGGCATAACGCAAACAAGATTGTTCTGAAAAGTGCCACATGGCTGTCATTTATCGAAAAAGTAGCATACAAAAACAATGTTTCATACTGTAAAGGTCACTTCCTCTGATGATAATGCGGGCGATCTCCAAATTTTGGAATTGGTTTCCAAGATCAAATAAAAAAGGGCGTGCATGTCATTCATGAAAGCGGACGAGTAACGAACTTCGTGCTTTACACATAACCAAACTTCAATCACAGCTGTTTCATTTAGAGCTTGCAGAAGCCGCACATTACTGTCAGTAGAACAAAACACGTCATCCCGAAAGCAGCCAAATGCTTTTGGTCTCCGCACTTTCATTTCATTGTCGCCTTGCGAAATGCACAAATCACTCTCACTGCATGCACGGCGGAACGTGTCTGTACGCAGTAGAGGCGGTCAGAAAGCACAGCTGCGGACGGTTTGCTTTTTTTTAAATGCAGGTCTTTTCTTCACCGGAGGGCGTAAGTAATACAGTCGTACCTTAGTGGGGATCTTGCCGAAATACAAGGCTTGGGTTACCTCATAAAATAGATCGCATTTCGGGGCCGATTTGCATGTAAGCGGTATGTAACAAACCTGCGTCTGAGCCACGAAGGGCTTCGTGGAGCGGCCTTGCGCCAGCGATTGAATCAATGCACAAATCGCATTTAGTTCATCCGGGCAAGACAAGATGACTAGCCTCATGCGGTCTTTGAAGAAAACTCGCGGCACAAGTATAGCACAAGAGCGCGCACACACATCCACGCAACAACGCGCATCGCGCACTGCCACTGCCACCACAACACGGGCGCCGAGAAGGTGTTGGCCGAGGCCCACGGGTCGCTAGCGTAGAATGGGGGTGTCGGCCGCAGCTCGTAACAGCCAGCCGACGGCCTCTTCTCCCTCTCCATCTTCGTTTTCCCCCTCGCGCCGCATCCGTTTGTTGGGATCGGATATACGCTTGCGGGACACCAGAGAAGACATTTTTTGTGGGAGAATGGTCATTTTCGATGACAGTGAATTGAGAGGGATCAGTTAGGAAGCAGCGAAACCAATTTATTATCAGGGGATCAAGGCACAAGCATGAAAGTTTCGCCATGTGAACACCAGCTTTCAAATCTATTTAGGTCGCCTTGGAGCGATTCGTGATCAATATTGGAAGGTATGCGATGGTACAGGTCACAGTCATCTGTGAAAAGACGAATTGTCGATGAAATGTCGGAGGGAAGATCATTTATGAAGATGAAAAAAAAAATGGGCCGAGCAGCCAGTCTCTCGGGACACCAGAGAAGACTTTTGTTGTGGGAGAATGGTCATTTTCGATGACGGTGAATTGAGAGCGATCCGTTAGGAAGCAGCGAATCCAATTTAATATCAGGGGATCAAGGCACAAGTTTCGCAATGTGAACACGAGCTTTCAATTCTATTTAGGTCGCACTGGAGCAATTCCTGATCATTATTAGTTATGCGGCGGTACAGGTAACAGTCATCTGCGAAAAGACGAATTGTTCGATGAAATGTCGGAGGAAAGATCATTTATGAAGATGAAAAATAAAAGTGGGCCGAGCAGCGAGCATTGCGGGACACCAGAGAAGACTTTTGTTGTGGGAGAATGGTCATTTTCGATGACAGTGAATTGAGGTCGATCAGTTAGGAAGCAGCGAATCATATTTAATATCAGGAGATCAAGGCACAAGTATGAAAGATTGGCCATGTGAACACCAGCTTTCAATTCTATTTAGGTCGCATTGGCGCAATACCTGATCATTATTTTAAGTTATGCTGCGGTACAGGTCACAGTCATCTGCGAAAAGACGAATTGTCGATGAAATGTCGGAGGGAAGATCATTTATGAAGATGAAAAATAAAAGTGGGGCGAGCAGCGAGCCTTGCGGTACACCAGAGAAAACTTTTGCTGTGGGAGAATGGTCATTTTCGATGACAGTGAGTTGAGAGCAATCAGTTAGGAAGCAGCGAATCATGTTTAATATCAGGGGATCAAGGAACAAGCATGAAAGTTTCGCCATTTGAACACCAGCTTTCAATTCTATTTAGGTTGCATTGGAGCAATTCCTGATCATTATTTTAAGCTATGCTGCGGTACAGGTCACAGTCATCTGCGAAAAGACGAATTGTCGATGAAATTTCGGAGGGAAGATCATTTATGTAGATAAAAAATAAAAGTGGGCCCAGCAGCGAGCCTTGCGGGACAACAGAAAAGACTTTTGTTGAGGGAGAAAGGTCATTATCGATGACAGTGAATTGAGAGGGATCAGTTAGGAAGCAGCGAATCCAATTTAATATCAGGGGATCAAGACACTAGCATGAAAGTTTTGCCATGTGAACACCAGCTTTCAATTCTATTTAGGTCACATTGGAGCAATTCCTGATCATTATTTTAAGTTATGCTGCGGTACAGGTCACAGTCATCTGCGAAAAGACGAATTGTCGATGAAATGTCGGAGGGAAGATCATTTATTAAGATGAAAATTAAAAGTGGGCCCAGCAGCGAGCTTTGCGGGACACCAGAGAAGACATTTTTTGTGGGTGAATGGTCATTTTCGATGACAGTGAATTGAGAGGGATCAGTTAGGAAGCAGCGAAAACAATTTAATATCAAGGGATCAAGGAACAAGCATGAAAGTTTCGCCATGTGAACACCAGCTTTCAATTCTATTTAGGTCGCTTTGGAGCAATTCCTGATCATTATTGGAAGTTATGCGGTGGTACAGGTCACAGTCATCTGCGAAAACACGAATTGTCGATGAAATGTCGGAGGGAAGATCATTTATGAAGATGAAATTTAAAAGTGGGCCGAGCACCGAGCCCTGCGGGACACCAGAGAAGACTTTTGTTGTGGGGGAATGGTCATTTTCGATGACAGTGAATTGAGAGTGATCAGTTAGGAAGCAGCGAATCCAATTTAATATCAGGGGATCAAGGCACTAGCATGAAAGTTTCGCGATGTGAACACCAGCTTTCAATTCTGATTAGTTCGCAATGGAGCAATTCCTGATCATTATTTTAAGCTATGCTGCGGTACAGGTCACAGTCATTTGCGAAAAGACGAATTGTCGATGAAATTTCGGAGGGAAGATCATTTATGAAGATAAAAAATAAAAGTGGGCTGAGCAGCGAGCCTTGCGGGACACCAGAAAAGACTTTTGTTGAGGGAGAAAGGTCATTTTCGATGACAGTGAATTGAGAGGGATCAGTTAGGAAGCAGCGAATCCAATTTAATATCAGGGGATTAAGGCACTAGCATGAAAGTTTCGCCATGTGAACACCAGCTTTCAATTCTATTTAGGTCACATTGGAGCAATTCCTGATCATTATTTTAAGTTATGCTGCGGTACAGGTCACAGTCATCTGCGAAAAGACGAATTGTCGATGAAATGTCGGAGGGAAGATCATTTATGAAGATGAAAATTAAAAGTGGGCCCAGCAGCGAGCCTTGCGGGACACCAGAGAAGACATTTTTTGTGGGTGAATGGTCATTTTCGATGACAGTGAATTGAGAGGGATCAGTTAGGAAGCAACGAAACCAATTTAATATCAGGGGATCAAGGCACTAGCATGAAAGTTTCGCCATGTGAACACCAGCTTTCAAATCTATTTCGGTCGCATTGGAGCAATTCGTGATCATTATTGGAAGGTATGCGGTGGTACAGGTCACAGACATCTGCGAAAACACGAATTGTCGATGAAATGTCGGAGGGAAGATCATTTATGAAGATGAAATTTAAAAGTGGGCCGAGCACCGAGCCCTGCGGGACACCAGAGAAGACTTTTGTTGTGGGGGAATGGTCATTTTCGATGACAGTGAATTGATAGGGATCAGTTAGGAAGCAGCGAATCCAATTTAATATCAGGGGATCAAGGCACTAGCATGAAAGTTTCGCGATGTGAACACCAGCTTTCAATTCTGATTATGTCGCATTGGAGCAATTCCTGATCATTATTGGAAGTTATGCGGTGGTACATGTCACAGTCATCTGCGAAAAGAAGAATTGTCGATGAAATGTCGGAGGGAAGATCATTTATGAAGATGAAAAATAAAAGTGGGCCGAGCAGCGAGCCTTGCGGTACACCAGAGAAAACTTTTGTTGTGGAAGAATGGTCATTTTCGATGACAGTGAATTTAGAGCGATCAGTTAGGAAGCAGCGAAACCAATTTAATATCAGGGGAGCAAGGCACAAGTTTCGCAGTGTGAACACCAGCTTTCAATTCTATTTAGGTCGCTTTGGAGCAATTCCTGATCATTATTGGAAGTTGTGCGGCGGTACAGGACACAGTCATCTGCGAAAAGACGAATTGTCGATGAAATGTCGGAGCGAAGATCATTTATGAAGATGAAAAATAAAAGTTGGCCGAGAACCGAGCCCTGCGGGACACCAGAGAAGACTTTTGTTGTGGGGGAATGGTCATTTTCAATGACAGTGAATTGAGAGCGATCAGGTAGGAAGCAGCGAATCATATTTAATATCAGGGGATCAAGGAACAAGCATGAAAGTTTTGACATGTGAACACCAGCTTTCAATTCTATTTAGGTCGCAATGGAGCAATTCCTGATCACTATTTTAAGTTATGCTGCGGTACAGGTCACAGTCATTTGCGAAAAGACGAATTGTCGATGATATGTCGGAGGGAAGATCATTTATGAAGATGAAAAATAAAAGTGGGCCCAGCAGCGAGCCTTGCGGGACACCAGAGAAGACTTTTGTTGAGGGAGAATGGTCATTTTCGATGACAGTGAATTGAGAGGGATCAGTTAGGAAGCAGCGAATCCAATTTAATATCAGGGGATCAAGGAACAAGCATGAAAGTTTTGACATGTGAACACCAGCTTTCAATTCTATTTAGGTCGCATTGGAGCAATTCCTGATCACTATTTTAAGTTATGCTGCGGTACAGGTCACAGTCATTTGCGAAAAGACGAATTGTCGATGATATGTCGGAGGGAAGATCATTTATGAAGATGAAAAATAAAAGTGGGCCCAGCAGCGAGCCTTGCGGGACACCAGAGAAGACTTTTGTTGAGGGAGAATTGTCATTTTCGATGACAGTGAATTGCGAGCGATCAGTTAGGAAGCAGCGAATCCAGTTTAATATCAGGGGATCAGGCCACAAGCATGAAAGTTTCGCCATGTGAACACCAGCTTTCAATTCTATTTAGGTCGCTTTGGAGCAATTCCTGATCATTATTGGAAGTTGTGCGGCGGTACAGGACACAGTCATCTGCGAAAAGACGAATTGTCGATGAAATGTCGGAGCGAAGATCATTTATGAAGATGAAAAATAAAAGTTGGCCGAGCACCGAGCCCTGCGGGACACCAGAGAAGACTTTTGTTGTGGGGGAAGGGTCATTTTCAATGACAGTGAATTGAGAGCGATCAGTTAGGAAGCAGCGAATCATATTTAATATCAGGGGATCAAGGAACAAGCATGAAAGTTTTGACATGTGAACACCAGCTTTCAATTCTATTTAGGTCGCATTGGAGCAATTCCTGATCACTATTTTAAGTTATGCTGCGGTACAGGTCACAGTCATCTGCGAAAATACGAATTGTCGATGAAATGTCGGAGGGAAGATCATTTATGAAGATGAAAAATAAAATTGGGCCGAGCAGCGAGCCTTGCGGGACTCCAGAGAAGACTTTTGTTGTGGGAGAATTGTCATTTTCGATGACAGTGAATTGCGAGCGATCGGTTAGGAAGCAGCAAATCCAGTTTAATATCAGGGGATCAAGCCACAATCATGAAAGTTTTGCCATGTGAACACCAGCTTTCAATTCTATTTAGGTCGCTTTGGAGCAATTCCTGATCATTATTGGAAGTTATGCGGCGGTACAGGACACAGTCATCTGCGAAAAGACGAATTGTTGATGAAATGCCGGAGCGAAGATCATTTATGAAGATGAAAAATAAAAGTTGGCCGAGCACCGAGCCCTGCGGGACACCAGAGAAGACTTTTGTTGTGGGGGAATGGTAATTTTAGATGACAGTGAATTGAGAGCGATCAGTTAGGAAGCAGCGAATCATATTTAATATCAGGGGATCAAGGAACAAGCATGAAAGTTTCGCCATGTGAACACCAGCTTTCAATTCTATTTAGGTTGAATTGGAGCAATTCCTGATCATTATTTTAAGCTATGCTGCGGTACAGGTCACAGTCATTTACGAAAAGACGAATTGTCGATGAAATTTCGGAGGGAAGATCATTTATGAAGATAAAAAATAAAAGTGGGCTGAGCAGCGAGCCTTGCGGGACACCAGAAAAGACTTTTGTTGAGGGAGAAAGGTCATTTTCGATGACAGTGAATTGAGAGGGATCAGTTAGGAAGCAGCGAATCCAATTTAATATCAGGGGATCAAGGCACTAGCATGAAAGTTTCGCCATGTGAACACCAGCTTTCAATTCTATTTAGGTCACATTGGAGCAATTCCTGATCATTATTTTAAGTTATGCTGCGGTACAGGTCACAGTCATCTGCGAAAAGACGAATTGTCGATGAAATGTCGGAGGGAAGATCATTTATGAAGATGAAAATTAAAAGTGGGCCCAGCAGCGAGCCTTGCGGGACACCAGAGAAGACATTTTTTGTGGGTGAATGGTCATTTTCGATGACAGTGAATTGAGAGGGATCAGTTAGGAAGCAGCGAAACCAATTTAATATCAGGGGATCAAGGCACTGGCATGAAAGTTTCGCCATGTGAACACCAGCTTTCAAATCTATTTCGGTCGCATTGGAGCAATTCGTGATCATTATTGGAAGGTATGCGGTGGTACAGGTCACAGTCATCTGCGAAAACACGAATTGTCGATAAAATGTCGGAGGGAAGATCATTTATGAAGATGAAATTTAAAAGTGGGCCGAGCACCGAGCCCTGCGGGACACCAGAGAAGACTTTTGTTGTGGGGGAATGGTCATTTTCGATGACAGTGAATTGATAGGGATCAGTTAGGAAGCAGCGAATCCAATTTAATATCAGGGGATCAAGGCACTAGCATGAAAGTTTCGCGATGTGAACACCAGCTTTCAATTCTGATTATGTCGCATTGGAGCAATTCCTGATCATTATTGGAAGTTATGCGGTGGTACATGTCACAGTCATCTGCGAAAAGAAGAATTGTCGATGAAATGTCGGAGGGAAGATCATTTATGAAGATGAAAAATAAAAGTGGGCCGAGCAGCGAGCCTTGCGGTACACCAGAGAAAACTTTTGTTGTGGGAGAATGGTCATTTTCGATGACAGTGAATTTAGAGCGATCAGTTAGGAAGCAGCGAATCATATTTAATATCAGGGGATCAAGGAACAAGCATGAAAGTTTCGCCATGTGAACACCAGCTTTCAATTCTATTTAGGTCGCATTGGAGCAATACCTGATCATTATTTTAAGTGATGCTGCGGTACAGGTCACTGTCATCTGCGAAAAGACGAATTGTCGATGAAATGTCGGAGGGAAGATCATTTATGAAGATGAAAAATAAACGTGGGCCGAGCAGCGAGCCTTGCGGTACACCAGAGAAAACTTTTGTTGTGGGAGAATTTTCATTTTCGATGACAGTGAATTGAGAGCGATCAGTTAGGAAGCAGCGAAACCAATTTAATATCAGGGGAGCAAGGCACAAGTTTCGCAATGTGAACACCAGCTTTCAATTCTGTTTAGGTCGCACTGGAGCAAATCCTGATCATTATTAGTTATGCGGCGGTACAGGTCACAGTCATCTGCGAAAAGACGAATTGTCGATGAAATGTCGGAGGGAAGATTATTTATGAAGATGGAAAATAAAAGTGGGCCGAGCAGCGAGCCTACGGGACACCAGAGAAGACTTTTGTTCTGGGAGAATGGTCATTTTCGATGAGAATGAATTGAGAGCGATCAGTTAGGAAGCAGCGAATCCAGTTTAATATCAGGAGATCAAGGCACAAGCATGAAAGTTTCGCCATGTGAACACCAGCTTTCATTCCTATTTAGGTCGCTTGGGAGCAATTCCTGATCATTATTGGAAGTTATGAGGCGGTACAGGTCACAGTCATCTGCGAAAAGACGAATTGGCGAAGAAATGTCGGAGGGAAGATCATTTATGAAGATGAAAAATAAAATTGGGCCGAGCAGCGAGCCTTGCGGGACTCCAGAGAAGACTTTTGTTGTGGGAGAATGGTCATTTTCGATGACGGTGAATTGAGAGCGATCAGTTAGGAAGCAGTGAATCCAATTTAATATCAGGGGTCAAGGCACAAGCATGAAAGTTTCGCCATGCGAACACCAGCTTTCAATTCTATTTAGGTCGCATTGGAGCATTTCCTGATCATAATTGGAGGTAATGCGGCGGTAAAGGACACAGTCATCTGCGGAAAGACTTATTGTCGATGAAATGACGGAGGAAAGATCATTTATGAAGATGAAAAATAAAAGTTGGCCGAGCAGTGAGCCTTGCGGGACACCAGAGAAGACTTTTGTTGTGGGAGAATTCTCATTTTCGATGACAGTGAATTGCGAGCGATCAGTTAGGAAGCAGCGAATCCAGTTTAATATCAGGGGATCAGGCCACAAGCATGAAAGTTTCGCCATGTGAACACCAGCTTTCAATTCTATTTAGGTCGCTTTGGAGCAATTCCTGATCATTATTGGAAGTTGTGCGGCGGTACAGGACACAGTCATCTGCGAAAAGACGAATTGTCGTTGAAATGTCGGAGCGAAGATTATTTATGAAGATGAAAAATAAAAGTTGGCTGAGCACCGAGCCCTGCGGGACACCAGAGAAGACTTTTGTTGTGGGGGAATGGTCATTTTCAATGACAGTGAATTGAGAGCGATCAGTTAGGAAGCAGCGAATCATATTTAATATCAGGGGATCAAGGAACAAGCATGAAAGTTTTGACATGTGAACACCAGCTTTCAATTCTATTTAGGTCGCATTGGAGCAATTCCTGATCACTATTTTAAGTTATGCTGCGGTACAGGTCACAGTCATTTGCGAAAAGACGAATTGTCGATGATATGTCGGAGGGAAGATCATTTATGAAGATGAAAAATAAAAGTGGGCCCAGCAGCGAGCCTTGCGGGACACCAGAGAAGACTTTTGTTGAGGGAGAATGGTCATTTTCGATGACAGTGAATTGAGAGGGATCAGTTAGGAAGCAGCGAATCCAATTTAATATCAGGGGATCAAGCCACAAGCATGAAAGTTTTGCCATGTGAACACCAGCTTTCAATTCTATTTAGGTCGCTTTGGAGCAATTCCTGATCATTATTGGAAGTTATGCGGCGGTACAGGACACAGTCATCTGCGAAAAGACGAATTGTCGATGAAATGTCGGAGCGAAGATCATTTATGAAGATGAAAAATTAACGTTGGCCGAGCACCGATCCCTGTGGGACACCAGAGAAGACTTTTGTTGTGGGGGAATGGTCATTTTCGATGACAGTGAATTGAGAGTGATCAGTTAGGAAGCAGCGAATCATATTTAATATCAGGGGATCAAGCCACAAGCATAAAAGTTTCGCCATGTGAACACCAGCTTTCAATTCTGATTAGTTGGCAATGGAGCAATTCCTGATCATTATTGGAAGGTATGCGGTGGTACAGGTCACAGTCATCTGCGAAAACACGAATTGTCGATGAAATGTCGGAGGGAGGATCATTTATGAAGATGAAATTTAAAAGTGGGCCGAGCACCGAGCCCTGCGGGACACCAGAGAAGACTTTTGTTGTGGGGGAATGGTCATTTTCGATGACAGTGAATTGATAGGGATCAGTTAGGAAGCAGCGAATCCAATTTAATATCAGGGGATCAAGGCACTAACATGAAAGTTTCGCGATGTGAACACCAGCTTTCAATTCTGATTATGTCGCATTGGAGCAATTCCTGATCATTATTGGAAGTTATGCGGTGGTACATGTCACAGTCATCTGCGAAAAGAAGAATTGTCGATGAAATGTCGGAGGGAAGATCATTTATGAAGATGAAAAATAAACGTGGGCCGAGCAGCGAGCCTTGCGGTACACCAGAGAAAACTTTTGTTGTGGGAGAATGGTCATTTTCGATGACAGTGAATTGAGAGCGATCAGTTAGGAAGCAGCGAAACCAATTTAATATCAGGGGAGCAAGGCACAAGTTTCGCAATGTGAACACCAGCTTTCAATTCTATTTAGGTCGCACTGGAGCAAATCCTGATCATTATTAGTTATGCGGCGGTACAGGTCACAGTCATCTGCGAAAAGACGAATTGTCGATGAAATGTCGGAGGGAAGATTATTTATGAAGATGGAAAATAAAAGTGGGCCGAGCAGCGAGCCTACGGGACACCAGAGAAGACTTTTGTTCTGGGAGAATGGTCATTTTCGATGAGAGTGAATTGAGAGCGATCAGTTAGGAAGCAGCGAATCCAGTTTAATATCAGGAGATCAAGGCACAAGCATGAAAGTTTCGCCATGTGAACACCAGCTTTCATTCCTATTTAGGTCGCTTGGGAGCAATTCCTGATCATTATTGGAAGTTATGAGGCGGTACAGGTCACAGTCATCTGCGAAAAGACGAATTGTCGAAGAAATGTCGGAGGGAAGATCATTTATGAAGATGAAAAATAAAATTGGGCCGAGCAGCGAGCCTTGCGGGACTCCAGAGAAGACTTTTGTTGTGGGAGAATGGTCATTTTCGATGACGGTGAATTGAGAGCGATCAGTTAGGAAGCAGCGAATCATATTTAATATCAGGGGATCAAGCCACAAGCATAAAAGTTTCGCCATGTGAACACCAGCTTTCAATTCTGATTAGTTCGCAATGGAGCAATTCCTGATCATTATTGGAAGGTATGCGGTGGTACAGGTCACAGTCATCTGCGAAAACACGAATTGTCGATGAAATGTCGGAGGGAAGATCATTTATGATGATGAAATTTAAAAGTGGGCCCAGCAGCGACCCTTGCGGGACACCTGGGAAGACTTTTGTTGTGGGAGAATTGTCATTTTCGATGACAGTGAATTGCGAGCGATCAGTTAGGAAGCAGCGAATCCAGTTTAATATCAGGGGATCAAGCCACAAGCATAAAAGTTTCGCCATGTGAACACCAGCTTTCAATTCTATTTAGGTCGCTTTGGAGCAATTCCTGATCATTATTGGAAGTTATGCGGCGGTACAGGACACAGTCATCTGCGAAAAGACGAATTGTCGATGAAATGTCGGAGCGAAGATCATTTATGAAGATGAAAAATTAAAGTTGGCCGAGCAGCGAGCCTTGCGGGACACCAGAGAAGACTTTTGTTCTGGGAGAATGGTCATTTTCGATGAGAGTGAATTGAGAGCGATCAGTTAGAAAGCAGCGAAACCAATTTAATATCAGGGGATCAAGGCACTAGCATGAAAGTTTCGCCATGTGAACACCAGCTTTCAATTCTATTTGGGTCGCATTGGAGCAATTCCTGATCATTATTGGAAGGTATGCAGTGGTACAGGTCACAGTCATCTTCGAAAATACGAATTGTCGATGAAATGTCGGAGGGAAGATTATTTATGAAGATGAAAAATAAAAGTTGGCCGAGCAGTGAGCCTTCCGGGACACCAGAGAAGACTTTTGTTGTGGGAAAATTGTCATTTTCGATGACAGTGAGTTGCGAGCGATCAGTTAGGAAGCAGCGAATCCAGTTTAATATCAGGGGATCAAGCCACAAGCATGAAAGTTTCGCCATGTGAACACCAGCTTTCAATTCTATTTAGGTCGCTTTGGAGCAATTCCTGATCATTATTGGAAGTTATGCGGCGGTACAGGACACAGTCATCTGCGAAAAGACGAATTGTCGATGAAATGTCGGAGGGAAGATTATTTATGAAGATGAAAAATAAAAGTGGGCCGAGCAGCGAGCCTTGCGGGACACCAGAGAAGACTTTTGTTCTGGGAGAATGGTCATTTTCGATGAGAGTGAATTGAGAGCGATCAGTTAGAAAGCAGCGAAACCAATTTAATATCAGGGGATCAAGGCACTAGCATGAAAGTTTCGCCATGTGAACACCAGCTTTCAATTCTATTTGGGTCGCATTGGAGCAATTCCTGATCATTATTGGAAGGTATGCAGTGGTACAGGTCACAGTCATCTGCGAAAAGACGAATTGTCGATGAAAGTTCGGAGGGAAGATCATTTATGAAGATGAAAAAAAAAAAATGGGCCGAGCAGCCAGCCTCTCGGGACACCAGAGAAGACTTTTGTTGTAGGAGAATGGTCATTTTCGATGACAGTGAATTGATAGGGATCAGTTAGGAAGCAGCGAATCCAATTTAATATCAGGGGATCAAGGCACTAGCATGAAAGTTTAGCGATGTGAACACCAGCTTTCAATTCTGATTATGTCGCATTGGAGCAATTCCTGATCATTATTGGAAGTTATGCGGTGGTACAGGTCACAGTCATCTGCGAAAAGAAGAATTGTCGATGAAATGTCGGAGGGAAGATCATTTATGAAGATGAAAAATAAACGTGGGCCGAGCAGCGAGCCTTGCGGTACAAAAGAGAAAACATTTGTTGTGGGAGAATGGTCATTTTCGATGACAGTGAATTGAGAGCGATCAGTTAGGAAGCAGCGAATCATATTTATTATCAGGGGATCAAGGAACAAGCATGAAAGTTTCGCCATGTGAACACCAGCTTTCAATTCTATTTAGGTCTCACTGGAGCAATACCTGATCATTATTTTAAGTTATGCTGCGGTACAGGTCACAGTCATCTGCGAAAAGACGAATTGTCGATGAAATGTCGGAGGGTAGATCATTTATGAAGATGAAAAATAAACGTGGGCCGAGCAGCGAGCCTTGCGGTACACCAGAGAAAACTTTTGTTGTGGGAGAATGGTCATTTTCGATGACAGTGAATTGAGAGCGATCAGTTAGGAAGCAGCGAAACCAATTTAATATCAGGGGAGCAAGGCTCAAGTTTCGCAATGTGAACACCAGCTTTCAATTCTATTTAGGTCGCACTGGAGCAAATCCTGATCATTATTAGTTATGCGGCGGTACAGGTCACAGTCATCTGCGAAAAGACGAATTGTCGATGAAATGTCGGAGGGAAGATTATTTATGAAGATGGAAAATAAAAGTGGGCCGAGCAGCGAGCCTACGGGACACCAGAGAAGACTTTTGTTCTGGGAGAATGGTCATTTTCGATGAGAGTGAATTGAGAGCGATCAGTTAGGAAGCAGCGAATCCAGTTTAATATCAGGAGATCAAGGCACAAGCATGAAAGTTTCGCCATGTGAACACCAGCTTTCAATCCTATTTAGGTCGCTTGGGAGCAATTCCTGATCATTATTGGAAGTTATGAGGCGGTACAGGTCACAGTCATCTGTGAAAAGACGAATTGTCGAAGAAATGTCGGAGGGAAGATCATTTATGAAGATGAAAAATAAAATTGGGCCGAGCAGCGAGCCTTGCGGGACTCCAGAGAAGACTTTTGTCGTGGGAGAATGGTCATTTTCGATGACGGTGAATTGAGAGCGATCAGTTAGGAAGCAGCGAATCCAATTTATTATCAGGGGTCAAGGCACAAGCATGAAAGTTTCGCTATGCGAACACCAGCTTTCAATTCTATTTAGGTCGCATTGGAGCATTTCCTGATCATAATTGGAGGTAATGCGGCGGTAAAGGACACAGTCATCTGCGGAAAGACGAATTGTCGATGAAATGACGGAGGAAAGATCATTTATGAAGATGAAAAATAAAAGTTGGCCGAGCAGTGAGCCTTGCGGGACGCCAGAGAAGACTTTTGTTGTGGGAGAATTGTCATTTTCGATGACAGTGAATTGAGAGGGATCAGTTAGGAAGCAGCGAATCCAATTTAATATCAGGGGATCAAGGCACTAGCATGAAAGTTTCGCCATGTGAACACCAGCTTTCAATTCTGATTAGTTCGCAATGGAGCAATTCCTGATCATTATTGGAAGTTATGCGGTGGTACAGGTCACAGTCATCTGCGAAAAGACGAATTGTCGATGAAATGACGGACGAAAGATCATTTATGAAGATGAAAAATAAAAGTTGGCCGAGCAGTGAGCCTTCCGGGACACCAGAGAAGACTTTTGTTGTGGGAGAATTGTCATTTTCGATGACAGTGAATTGCGAGCGATCAGTTAGGAAGCAGCGAATCCAGTTTAATATCAGGGGATCAAGCCACAAGCATGAAAGTTTCGCCATGTGATCACCAGCTTTCAATTCTATGTAGGTCGCTTTGGAGCAATTCCTGATCATTATTGGAAGTTATGCGGCGGTACAGGACACAGTCATCTGCGAAAAGACGAATTGTCGATGAAATGTCGGAGCGAAGATCATTTATGAAGATGAAAAATAAAAGTTGGCCGAGCACCGAGCCCTGCGGGACACCAGAGAAGACTTTTGTTGTGGGGGAATGGTCATTTTCGATGACAGTGAATTGAGAGTGATCAGTTAGGAAGCAGCGAATCATATTTAATATCAGGGGATCAAGGAACAAGCATGAAAGTTTCGCCATGTGAACACCAGCTTTCAAATCTATTTCGGTCGCATTGGAGCAATTCGTGATCATTATTGGAAGGTATGCGGCGGTACAGGACACAGTCATCTGCGAAAAGACGAATTGTCGATGAAATGTCGGAGCGAAGATAATTTATGAAGATGAAAAATAAAAGTTGGCCGAGCACCGAGCCCTGCGGGACACCAGAGAAGACTTTTGTTGTGGGGGAATGGTCATTTTCGATGACAGTGAATTGAGAGTGATCAGTTAGGAAGCAGCGAATCATATTTATTATCAGGGGATCAGGCCACAAGCATGAAAGTTTCGCCATGTGAACACCAGCTTTCAATTCTATTTAGGTCGCTTTGGAGCAACTCCTGATCATTATTGGAAGTTGTGCGGCGGTACAGGACACAGTCATCTGCGAAAAGACGAATTGTCGATGAAATGTCGGAGCGAAGATCATTTATGAAGATGAAAAATAAAAGTTGGCCGAGCACCGAGCCCTGCGGGACACCAGAGAAGACTTTTGTTGTGGGGGAATGGCCATTTTCAATGACAGTGAATTGAGAGCGATCAGTTAGGAAGAAGCGAATCATATTTAATATCAGGGGATCAAGGAACAAGCATGAAAGTTTTGACATGTGAACACCAGCTTTCAATTCTATTTAGGTCGCATTGGAGCAATTCCTGATCACTATTTTAAATTATGCTGCGGTACAGGTCACAGTCATTTGCGAAAAGACGAATTGTCGATGATATGTCGGAGGGAAGATCATTTATGAAGATGAAAAATAAAAGTGGGCCCAGCAGCGAGCCTTGCGGGACACCAGAGAAGACTTTTGTTGAGGGAGAATGGTCATTTTCGATGACAGTGAATTGAGAGGGATCAGTTAGGAAGCAGCGAATCCAATTTAATATCAGGGGATCAAGGAACAAGCATGAAAGTTTCGCCATGTGAACACCAGTTTTCATTACTATTTAGGTCGCATTGGAGCAATTCCTGATCATTATTTTAAGTTATGCTGCGGTACAGGTCACAGTCATCTGCGAAAATACGAATTGTCGATGAAATGTCGGAGGGAAGATTATTTAGGAAGATGAAAAATAAAATTGGGCCGAGCAGCGAGCCTTGCGGGACTCCAGAGAAGACTTTTGTTGTGGGAGAATTGTCATTTTCGATGACAGTGAATTGCGAGCGATCGGTTAGGAAGCAGCAAATCCAGTTTAATATCAGGGGATCAAGCCACAAGCATGAAAGTTTTGCCATGTGAACACCAGCTTTCAATTCTATTTAGGTCGCTTTGGAGCAATTCCTGATCATTATTGGAAGGTATGCGGTGGTACAGGTCACAGTCATCTGCGAAAACACGAATTGTCGATGAAATGTCGGAGGGAAGATCATTTATGATGATGAAATTTATAAGTGGGCCCAGCAGCGAGCCTTGCGGGACACCTGGGAAGACTTTTGTTGTGGGAGAATTGTCATTTTCGATGACAGTGAATTGCGAGCGATCAGTTAGGAAGCAGCGAATCCAGTTTAATATCAGGGGATCAAGCCACAAGCATAAAAGTTTCGCCATGTGAACACCAGCTTTCAATTCTATTTAGGTCGCTTTGGAGCAATTCCTGATCATTATTGGAAGTTATGCGGCGGTACAGGACACAGTCATCTGCGAAAAGACGAATTGTCGATGAAATGTCGGAGCGAAGATCATTTACGAAGATGAAAAATTAAAGTTGGCCGAGCACCGAGCCCTGCGGGACACCAGAGAAGACTTTTGTTGTGGGGGAATGGTCATTTTCGATGACAGTGAATTGAGAGTGATCAGTTAGGAAACAGCGAATCATATTTAATATCAGGGGATCAAGGAACAAGCATGAAAGTTTTGCCATGTGAACACGAGCTTTCAATTCTTATTAGTTCGCATTGGAGCAATTCCTGATCATTATTGGAAGTTATGCGGTGGTACAGGTCACAGTCATCTGCGAAAAGACGAATTGTCGATGAAATGTCGGAGGGAAGATTATTTATGAAGATGAAAAATAAAAGTTGGCCGAGCAGTGAGCCTTCCGGGACACCAGAGAAGACTTTTGTTGTGGGAGAATTGTCATTTTCGATGACAGTGAGTTGCGAGCGATCAGTTAGGAAGCAGCGAATTCAGTTTAATATCAGGGGATCAAGCCACAAGCATGAAAGTTTCGCCATGTGAACACCAGCTTTCAATTCTATTTAGGTCGCTTTGGAGCAATTCCTGATCATTATTGGAAGTTATGCGGCGGTACAGGACACAGTCATCTGCGAAAAGACGAATTGTCGATGAAATGTCGGAGGGAAGATTATTTATGAAGATGAAAAATAAAAGTGGGCCGAGCAGCGAGCCTTGCGGGACACCAGAGAAGACTTTTGTTCTGGGAGAATGGTCATTTTCGATGAGAGTGAATTGAGAGCGATCAGTTAGAAAGCAGCGAAACCAATTTAATATCAGGGGATCAAGGCACTAGCATGAAAGTTTCGCCATGTGAACACCAGCTTTCAATTCTATTTGGGTCGCATTGGAGCAATTCCTGATCATTATTGGAAGGTATGCAGTGGTACAGGTCACAGTCATCTTCGAAAATACGAATTGTCGATGAAATGTCGGAGGGAAGATCATTTATGAAGATGAAAAATAAAATTGGGCCGAGCAGCGAGCCTTGCGGGACTCCAGAGAAGACTTTTGTTGTGGGAGAATTGTCATTTTCGATGACAGTGAATTGCGAGCGATCGGTTAGGAAGCAGCAAATCCAGTTTAATATCAGGGGATCAAGCCACAAGCATGAAAGTTTTGCCATGTGAACACCAGCTTTCAATTCTATTTAGGTCGCTTTGGAGCAATTCCTGATCATTATTGGAAGGTATGCGGTGGTACAGGTCACAGTCATCTGCGAAAACACGAATTGTCGATGAAATGTCGGAGGGAAGATCATTTATGATGATGAAATTTAAAAGTGGGCCCAGCAGCGAGCGTTGCGGGACACCTGGGAAGACTTTTGTTGTGGGAGAATTGTCATTTTCGATGACAGTGAATTGCGAGCGATCAGTTAGGAAGCAGCGATTCCAGTTTAATATCAGGGGATCAAGCCACAAGCATAAAAGTTTCGCCATGTGAACACCAGCTTTCAATTCTATTTAGGTCGCTTTGGAGCAATTCCTGATCATTATTGGAAGTTATGCGGCGGTACAGGACACAGTCATCTGCGAAAAGACGAATTGTCGATTAAATGTCGGAGCGAAGATCATTTATGAAGATGAAAAATTAAAGTTGGCCGAGCACCGAGCCCTGCGGGACACCAGAGAAGACTTTTGTTGTGGGGGAATGGTCATTTTCGATGACAGTGAATTGAGAGTGATCAGTTAGGAAACAGCGAATCATATTTAATATCAGGGGATCAAGGAACAAGCATGAAAGTTTTGCCATGTGAACACCAGCTTTCAATTCTTATTAGTTCGCATTGGAGCAATTCCTGATCATTATTGGAAGTTATGCGGTGGTACAGGTCACAGTCATCTGGGAAAAGACGAATTGTCGATGAAATGTCGGAGGGAAGATTATTTATGAAGATGAAAAATAAAAGTTGGCCGAGCAGTGAGCCTTCCGGGACACCAGAGAAGACTTTTGTTGTGGGAGAATTGTCATTTTCGATGACAGTGAGTTGCGAGCGATCAGTTAGGAAGCAGCGAATCCAGTTTAATATCAGGGGATCAAGCCACAAGCATGAAAGTTTCGCCATGTGAACACCAGCTTTCAATTCTATTTAGGTCGCTTTGGAGCAATTCCTGATCATTATTGGAAGTTATGCGGCGGTACAGGACACAGTCATCTGCGAAAAGACGAATTGTCGATGAAATGTCGGAGGGAAGATTATTTATGAAGATGAAAAATAAAAGTGGGCCGAGCAGCGAGCCTTGCGGGACACCAGAGAAGACTTTTGTTCTGGGAGAATGGTCATTTTCGATGAGAGTGAATTGAGAGCGATCAGTTAGAAAGCAGCGAAACCAATTTAATATCAGGGGATCAAGGCACTAGCATGAAAGTTTCGCCATGTGAACACCAGCTTTCAATTCTATTTGGGTCGCATTGGAGCAATTCCTGATCATTATTGGAAGGTATGCAGTGGTACAGGTCACAGTCATCTGCGAAAAGACGAATTGTCGATGAAAGTTCGGAGGGAAGATCATTTATGAAGATGAAAAAAAAAAAAATGGGCCGAGCAGCCAGCCTCTCGGGACACCAGAGAAGACTTTTGTTGTAGGAGAATGGTCATTTTCGATGACAGTGAATTGATAGGGATCAGTTAGGAAGCAGCGAATCCAATTTAATATCAGGGGATCAAGGCACTAGCATGAAAGTTTCGCGATGTGAACACCAGCTTTCAATTCTGATTATGTCGCATTGGAGCAATTCCTGATCATTATTGGAAGTTATGCGGTGGTACAGGTCACAGTCATCTGCGAAAAGAAGAATTGTCGATGAAATGTCGGAGGGAAGATCATTTATGAAGATGAAAAATAAACGTGGGCTGAGCAGCGAGCCTTGCGGTACACCAGAGAAAACTTTTGTTGTGGGAGAATGGTCATTTTCGATGACAGTGAATTGAGAGCGATCAGTTAGGAAGCAGCGAATCATATTTAATATCAGGGGATCAAGGAACAAGCATGAAAGTTTCGCCATGTGAACACCAGCTTTCAATTCTATTTAGGTCGCATTGGAGCAATACCTGATCATTATTTTAAGTTATGCTGCGGTACAGGTCACAGTCATCTGCGAAAAGACGAATTGTCGATGAAATGTCGGAGGGAAGATCATTTATGAAGATGAAAAATAAACGTGGGCCGAGCAGCGAGCCTTGCGGTACACCAGAGAAAACTTTTGTTGTGGGAGAATGGTCATTTTCGATGACAGTGAATTGAGAGCGATCAGTTAGGAAGCAGCGAAACCAATTTAATATCAGGGGAGCAAGGCACAAGTTTCGCAATGTGAACACCAGCTTTCAATTCTATTTAGGTCGCACTGGAGCAAATCCTGATCATTATTAGTTATGCGGCGGTACAGGTCACAGTCATCTGCGAAAAGACGAATTGTCGATGAAATGTCGGAGGGAAGATTATTTATGAAGATGGAAAATAAAAGTGGGCCGAGCAGCGAGCCTACGGGACACCAGAGAAGACTTTTGTTCTGGGAGAATGGTCATTTTCGATGACGGTGAATTGAGAGCGATCAGTTAGGAAGCAGCGAATCCAATTTAATATCAGGGGTCAAGGCACAAGCATAAAAGTTTCGCTATGCGAACACCAGCTTTCAATTCTATTTAGGTCGCATTGGAGCATTTCCTGATCATAATTGGAGGTAATGCGGCGGTAAAGGACACAGTCATCTGCGGAAAGACGAATTGTCGATGAAATGACGGAGGAAAGATCATTTATGAAGATGAAAAATAAAAGTTGGCCGAGCAGTGAGCCTTGCGGGACGCCAGAGAAGACTTTTGTTGTGGGAGAATTGTCATTTTCGATGACAGTGAATTGAGAGGGATCAGTTAGGAAGCAGCGAATCCAATTTAATATCAGGGGATCAAGGCACTAGCATGAAAGTTTCGCCATGTGAACACCAGCTTTCAATTCTGATTAGTTCGCAATGGAGCAATTCCTGATCATTATTGGAAGTTATGCGGTGGTACAGGTCACAGTCATCTGCGAAAAAACGAATTGTCGATGAAATGACGGACGAAAGATCATTTATGAAGATGAAAAATAAAAGTTGGCCGAGCAGTGAGCCTTCCGGGACACCAGAGAAGACTTTTGTTGTGGGAGAATTGTCATTTTCGATGACAGTGAATTGCGAGCGATCAGTTAGGAAGCAGCGAATCCAGTTTAATATCAGGGGATCAAGCCACAAGCATGAAAGTTTCGCCATGTGAACACCAGCTTTCAATTCTATGTAGGTCGCTTTGGAGCAATTCCTGATCATTATTGGAAGTTATGCGGCGGTACAGGACACAGTCATCTGCGAAAAGACGAATTGTCGATGAAATGTCGGAGCGAAGATCATTTATGAAGATGAAAAATAAAAGTTGGCCGAGCACCGAGCCCTGCGGGACACCAGAGAAGACTTTTGTTGTGGGGGAATGGTCATTTTCGATGACAGTGAATTGAGAGTGATCAGTTAGGAAGCAGCGAATCATATTTAATATCAGGGGATCAAGGAACAAGCATGAAAGTTTCGCCATGTGAACACCAGCTTTCAAATCTATTTCGGTCGCATTGGAGCAATTCGTGATCATTATTGGAAGGTATGCGGCGGTACAGGACACAGTCATCTGCGAAAAGACGAATTGTCGATGAAATGTCGGAGCGAAGATAATTTATGAAGATGAAAAATAAAAGTTGGCCGAGCACCGAGCCCTGCGGGACACCAGAGAAGACTTTTGTTGTGGGGGAATGGTCATTTTCGATGACAGTGAATTGAGAGTGATCAGTTAGGAAGCAGCGAATCATATTTATTATCAGGGGATCAGGCCACAAGCATGAAAGTTTCGCCATGTGAACACCAGCTTTCAATTCTATTTAGGTCGCTTTGGAGCAACTCCTGATCATTATTGGAAGTTGTGCGGCGGTACAGGACACAGTCATCTGCGAAAAGACGAATTGTCGATGAAATGTCGGAGCGAAGATCATTTATGAAGATGAAAAATAAAAGTTGGCCGAGCACCGAGCCCTGCGGGACACCAGAGAAGACTTTTGTTGTGGGGGAATGGTCATTTTCAATGACAGTGAATTGAGAGCGATCAGTTAGGAAGAAGCGAATCATATTTAATATCAGGGGATCAAGGAACAAGCATGAAAGTTTTGACATGTGAACACCAGCTTTCAATTCTATTTAGGTCGCATTGGAGCAATTCCTGATCACTATTTTAAATTATGCTGCGGTACAGGTCACAGTCATTTGCGAAAAGACGAATTGTCGATGATATGTCGGAGGGAAGATCATTTATGAAGATGAAAAATAAAAGTGGGCCCAGCAGCGAGGCTTGCGGGACACCAGAGAAGACTTTTGTTGAGGGAGAATGGTCATTTTCGATGACAGTGAATTGAGAGGGATCAGTTAGGAAGCAGCGAATCCAATTTAATATCAGGGGATCAAGGAACAAGCATGAAAGTTTCGCCATGTGAACACCAGTTTTCATTACTATTTAGGTCGCATTGGAGCAATTCCTGATCATTATTGGAAGGTATGCGGTGGTACAGGTCACAGTCATCTGCGAAAATACGAATTGTCGATGAAATGTCGGAGGGAAGATCATTTATGAAGATGAAAAATAAAATTGGGCCGAGCAGCGAGCCTTGCGGGACTCCAGAGAAGACTTTTGTTGTGGGAGAATTGTCATTTTCGATGACAGTGAATTGAGAGCGATCAGTTAGGAAGCAGCGAATCCAGTTTAATATCAGGGGATCAAGGCACAAGCATGAAAGTTTCGCCATGTGAACACCAGCTTTCAATCCTATTTAGGTCGCTTGGGAGCAATTCCTGATCATTATTGGAAGTTATGAGGCGGTACAGGTCACAGTCATCTGTGAAAAGACGAATTGTCGAAGAAATGTCGGAGGGAAGATCATTTATGAAGATGAAAAATAAAATTGGGCCGAGCAGCGAGCCTTGCGGGACTCCAGAGAAGACTTTTGTCGTGGGAGAATGGTCATTTTCGATGACGGTGAATTGAGAGCGATCAGTTAGGAAGCAGCGAATCCAATTTAATATCAGGGGTCAAGGCACAAGCATGAAAGTTTCGCTATGCGAACACCAGCTTTCAATTCTATTTAGGTCGCATTGGAGCATTTCCTGATCATAATTGGAGGTAATGCGGCGGTAAAGGACACAGTCATCTGCGGAAAGACGAATTGTCGATGAAATGACGGAGGAAAGATCATTTATGAAGATGAAAAATAAAAGTTGGCCGAGCAGTGAGCCTTGCGGGACGCCAGAGAAGACTTTTGTTGTGGGAGAATTGTCATTTTCGATGACAGTGAATTGAGAGGGATCAGTTAGGAAGCAGCGAATCCAATTTAATATCAGGGGATCAAGGCACTAGCATGAAAGTTTCGCCATGTGAACACCAGCTTTCAATTCTGATTAGTTCGCAATGGAGCAATTCCTGATCATTATTGGAAGTTATGCGGTGGTACAGGTCACAGTCATCTGCGAAAAAACGAATTGTCGATGAAATGACGGACGAAAGATCATTTATGAAGATGAAAAATAAAAGTTGGCCGAGCAGTGAGCCTTCCGGGACACCAGAGAAGACTTTTGCTGTGGGAGAATTGTCATTTTCGATGACAGTGAATTGCGAGCGATCAGTTAGGAAGCAGCGAATCCAGTTTAATATCAGGGGATCAAGCCACAAGCATGAAAGTTTCGCCATGTGAACACCAGCTTTCAATTCTATGTAGGTCGCTTTGGAGCAATTCCTGATCATTATTGGAAGTTATGCGGCGGTACAGGACACAGTCATCTGCGAAAAGACGAATTGTCGATGAAATGTCGGAGCGAAGATCATTTATGAAGATGAAAAATAAAAGTTGGCCGAGCACCGAGCCCTGCGGGACACCAGAGAAGACTTTTGTTGTGGGGGAATGGTCATTTTCGATGACAGTGAATTGAGAGTGATCAGTTAGGAAGCAGCGAATCATATTTAATATCAGGGGATCAAGGAACAAGCATGAAAGTTTCGCCATGTGAACACCAGCTTTCAAATCTATTTCGGTCGCATTGGAGCAATTCGTGATCATTATTGGAAGGTATGCGGCGGTACAGGACACAGTCATCTGCGAAAAGACGAATTGTCGATGAAATGTCGGAGCGAAGATAATTTATGAAGATGAAAAATAAAAGTTGGCCGAGCACCGAGCCCTGCGGGACACCAGAGAAGACTTTTGTTGTGGGGGAATGGTCATTTTCGATGACAGTGAATTGAGAGTGATCAGTTAGGAAGCAGCGAATCATATTTATTATCAGGGGATCAGGCCACAAGCATGAAAGTTTCGCCATGTGAACACCAGCTTTCAATTCTATTTAGGTCGCTTTGGAGCAACTCCTGATCATTATTGGAAGTTGTGCGGCGGTACAGGACACAGTCATCTGCGAAAAGACGAATTGTCGATGAAATGTCGGAGCGAAGATCATTTATGAAGATGAAAAATAAAAGTTGGCCGAGCACCGAGCCCTGCGGGACACCAGAGAAGACTTTTGTTGTGGGGGAATGGTCATTTTCAATGACAGTGAATTGAGAGCGATCAGTTAGGAAGAAGCGAATCATATTTAATATCAGGGGATCAAGGAACAAGCATGAAAGTTTTGACATGTGAACACCAGCTTTCAATTCTATTTAGGTCGCATTGGAGCAATTCCTGATCACTTTTTTAAGTTATGCTGCGGTACAGGTCACAGTCATTTGCGAAAAGACGAATTGTCGATGATATGTCGGAGGGAAGATCATTTATGAAGATGAAAAATAAAAGTGGGCCCAGCAGCGAGCCTTGCGGGACACCAGAGAAGACTTTTGTTGAGGGAGAATGGTCATTTTCGATGACAGTGAATTGAGAGGGATCAGTTAGGAAGCAGCGAATCCAATTTAATATCAGGGGATCAAGGAACAAGCATGAAAGTTTCGCCATGTGAACCCCAGTTTTCAATTCTATTTAGGTTGCATTGGAGCAATTCCTGATCATTATTTTAAGCTATGCTGCGGTACAGGTCACAGTCATTTGCGAAAAGACGAATTGTCGATGAAATTTCGGAGGGAAGATCATTTATGAAGATAAAAAATAAAAGTGGGCTGAGCAGCGAGCCTTGCGGGACACCAGAAAAGACTTTTGTTGTGGGAGAATTGTCATTTTCGATGACAGTGAGTTGCGAGCGATCAGTTAGGAAGCAGCGAATCATATTTAATATCAGGGGATCAAGGAACAAGCATGAAAGTTTCGCCATGTGAACACCAGCTTTCAATTCTATTTAGGTCGCATTGGAGCAATACCTGATCATTATTTTAAGTTATGCTGCGGTACAGGTCACAGTCATCTGCGAAAAGACGAATTGTCGATGAAATGTCGGAGGGAAGATCATTTATGAAGATGAAAAATAAACGTGGGCCGAGCAGCGAGCCTTGCGGTACACCAGAGAAAACTTTTGTTGTGGGAGAATGGTCATTTTCGATGACAGTGAATTGAGAGCGATCAGTTAGGAAGCAGCGAAACCAATTTAATATCAGGGGAGCAAGGCACAAGTTTCGCAATGTGAACACCAGCTTTCAATTCTATTTAGGTCGCACTGGAGCAAATCCTGATCATTATTAGCTATGCGGCGGTACAGGTCACAGTCATCTGCGAAAAGACGAATTGTCGATGAAATGTCGGAGGGAAGATTATTTATGAAGATGGAAAATAAAAGTGGGCCGAGCAGCGAGCCTACGGGACACCAGAGAAGACTTTTGTTCTGGGAGAATGGTCATTTGCGATGAGAGTGAATTGAGAGCGATCAGTTAGGAAGCAGCGAATCCAGTTTAATATCAGGAGATCAAGGCACAAGCATGAAAGTTTCGCCATGTGAACACCTGCTTTCAATCCTATTTAGGTCGCTTGGGAGCAATTCCTGATCATTATTGGAAGTTGTGCGGCGGTACAGGTCACAGTCATCTGCGAAAAGACGAATTGTCGATGAAATGTCGGAGGGAAGATTATTTATGAAGATGGAAAATAAAAGTGGGCCGAGCAGCGAGCCTACGGGACACCAGAGAAGACTTTTGTTCTGGGAGAATGGTCATTTTCGATGAGAGTGAATTGAGAGCGATCAGTTAGGAAGCAGCGAATCCAGTTTAATATCAGGAGATCAAGGCACAAGCATGAAAGTTTCGCCATGTGAACACCTGCTTTCAATCTTATTTAGGTCGCTTGGGAGCATTTCCTGATCATAATTGGAGGTAATGCGGCGGTAAAGGACACAGTCATCTGCGGAAAGACGAATTGTCGATGAAATGACGGAGGAAAGATCATTTATGAAGATGAAAAATAAAAGTTGGCCGAGCAGTGAGCCTTGCGGGACACCAGAGAAGACTTTTGTTGTGGGAGAATTGTCATTTTCGATGACAGTGAATTGAGAGGGATCAGTTAGGAAGCAGCGAATCCAGTTTAATATCAGGGGATCAAGCCACAAGCATGAAAGTTTCGCCATGTGAACACCAGCTTTCAATTCTATTTAGGTCGCTTTGGAGCAATTCCTGATCATTATTGGAAGTTATGCGGCGGTACAGGACACAGTCATCTGCGAAAAGACGAATTGTCGATGAAATGTCGGAGCGAAGATCATTTATGAAGATGAAAAATAAAAGTTGGCCGAGCACCGAGCCCTGCGGGACACCAGAGAAGACTTTTGTTGTGGGGGAATGGTCATTTTCGATGACAGTGAATTGAGAGTGATCAGTTAGGAAGCAGCGAATCATATTTAATATCAGGGGATCAAGGAACAAGCATGAAAGTTTCGCCATGTGAACACCAGCTTTCAAATCTATTTCGGTCGCATTGGAGCAATTCGTGATCATTATTGGAAGGTATGCGGCGGTACAGGACACAGTCATCTGCGAAAAGACGAATTGTCGATGAAATGTCGGAGCGAAGATAATTTATGAAGATGAAAAATAAAAGTTGGCCGAGCACCGAGCCCTGCGGGACACCAGAGAAGACTTTTGTTGTGGGGGAATGGTCATTTTCGATGACAGTGAATTGAGAGTGATCAGTTAGGAAGCAGCGAATCATATTTATTATCAGGGGATCAGGCCACAAGCATGAAAGTTTCGCCATGTGAACACCAGCTTTCAATTCTATTTAGGTCGCTTTGGAGCAACTCCTGATCATTATTGGAAGTTGTGCGGCGGTACAGGACACAGTCATCTGCGAAAAGACGAATTGTCGATGAAATGTCGGAGCGAAGATCATTTATGAAGATGAAAAATAAAAGTTGGCCGAGCACCGAGCCCTGCGGGACACCAGAGAAGACTTTTGTTGTGGGGGAATGGTCATTTTCAATGACAGTGAATTGAGAGCGATCAGTTAGGAAGAAGCGAATCATATTTAATATCAGGGGATCAAGGAACAAGCATGAAAGTTTTGACATGTGAACACCAGCTTTCAATTCTATTTAGGTCGCATTGGAGCAATTCCTGATCACTTTTTTAAGTTATGCTGCGGTACAGGTCACAGTCATTTGCGAAAAGACGAATTGTCGATGATATGTCGGAGGGAAGATCATTTATGAAGATGAAAAATAAAAGTGGGCCCAGCAGCGAGCCTTGCGGGACACCAGAGAAGACTTTTGTTGAGGGAGAATGGTCATTTTCGATGACAGTGAATTGAGAGGGATCAGTTAGGAAGCAGCGAATCCAATTTAATATCAGGGGATCAAGGAACAAGCATGAAAGTTTCGCCATGTGAACACCAGTTTTCAATTCTATTTAGGTTGCATTGGAGCAATTCCTGATCATTATTTTAAGCTATGCTGCGGTACAGGTCACAGTCATTTGCGAAAAGACGAATTGTCGATGAAATTTCGGAGGGAAGATCATTTATGAAGATAAAAAATAAAAGTGGGCTGAGCAGCGAGCCTTGCGGGACACCAGAAAAGACTTTTGTTGTGGGAGAATTGTCATTTTCGATGACAGTGAGTTGCGAGCGATCAGTTAGGAAGCAGCGAATCATATTTAATATCAGGGGATCAAGGAACAAGCATGAAAGTTTCGCCATGTGAACACCAGCTTTCAATTCTATTTAGGTCGCATTGGAGCAATACCTGATCATTATTTTAAGTTATGCTGCGGTACAGGTCACAGTCATCTGCGAAAAGACGAATTGTCGATGAAATGTCGGAGGGAAGATCATTTATGAAGATGAAAAATAAACGTGGGCCGAGCAGCGAGCCTTGCGGTACACCAGAGAAAACTTTTGTTGTGGGAGAATGGTCATTTTCGATGACAGTGAATTGAGAGCGATCAGTTAGGAAGCAGCGAAACCAATTTAATATCAGGGGAGCAAGGCACAAGTTTCGCAATGTGAACACCAGCTTTCAATTCTATTTAGGTCGCACTGGAGCAAATCCTGATCATTATTAGCTATGCGGCGGTACAGGTCACAGTCATCTGCGAAAAGACGAATTGTCGATGAAATGTCGGAGGGAAGATTATTTATGAAGATGGAAAATAAAAGTGGGCCGAGCAGCGAGCCTACGGGACACCAGAGAAGACTTTTGTTCTGGGAGAATGGTCATTTGCGATGAGAGTGAATTGAGAGCGATCAGTTAGGAAGCAGCGAATCCAGTTTAATATCAGGAGATCAAGGCACAAGCATGAAAGTTTCGCCATGTGAACACCTGCTTTCAATCCTATTTAGGTCGCTTGGGAGCAATTCCTGATCATTATTGGAAGTTGTGCGGCGGTACAGGTCACAGTCATCTGCGAAAAGACGAATTGTCGATGAAATGTCGGAGGGAAGATTATTTATGAAGATGGAAAATAAAAGTGGGCCGAGCAGCGAGCCTACGGGACACCAGAGAAGACTTTTGTTCTGGGAGAATGGTCATTTTCGATGAGAGTGAATTGAGAGCGATCAGTTAGGAAGCAGCGAATCCAGTTTAATATCAGGAGATCAAGGCACAAGCATGAAAGTTTCGCCATGTGAACACCTGCTTTCAATCTTATTTAGGTCGCTTGGGAGCATTTCCTGATCATAATTGGAGGTAATGCGGCGGTAAAGGACACAGTCATCTGCGGAAAGACGAATTGTCGATGAAATGACGGAGGAAAGATCATTTATGAAGATGAAAAATAAAAGTTGGCCGAGCAGTGAGCCTTGCGGGACACCAGAGAAGACTTTTGTTGTGGGAGAATTGTCATTTTCGATGACAGTGAATTGAGAGGGATCAGTTAGGAAGCAGCGAATCCAGTTTAATATCAGGGGATCAAGCCACAAGCATGAAAGTTTCGCCATGTGAACACCAGCTTTCAATTCTATTTAGGTCGCTTTGGAGCAATTCCTGATCATTATTGGAAGTTATGCGGCGGTACAGGACACAGTCATCTGCGAAAAGACGAATTGTCGATGAAATGTCGGAGCGAAGATCATTTATGAAGATGAAAAATAAAAGTTGGCCGAGCACCGAGCCCTGCTGGACACCAGAGAAGACTTTTGTTGTGGGGGAATGGTCATTTTCGATGACAGTGAATTGAGAGTGATCAGTTAGGAAGCAGCGAATCATATTTAATATCAGGGGATCAAGGAACAAGCATGAAAGTTTCGCCATGTGAACACCAGCTTTCAAATCTATTTCGGTCGCATTGGAGCAATTCGTGATCATTATTGGAAGGTATGCGGCGGTACAGGACACAGTCATCTGCGAAAAGACGAATTGTCGATGAAATGTCGGAGCCAAGATAATTTATGAAGATGAAAAATAAAAGTTGGCCGAGCACCGAGCCCTGCGGGACACCAGAGAAGACTTTTGTTGTGGGGGAATGGTCATTTTCGATGACAGTGAATTGGGAGTGATCAGTTAGGAAGCAGCGAATCATATTTAATATCAGGGGATCAAGGCACTAGCATGAAAGTTTCGCCATGTGAACACCAGCTTTCAAATCTATTTCGGTCGCATTGGAGCAATTCGTGATCATTATTGTAAGGTATGCGGCGGTACAGGACACAGTCATCTGCGAAAAGACGAATTGTCGATGAAATGTCGGAGCGAAGATCATTTATGAAGATGAAAAATAAAAGTTGGCCGAGCACCGAGCCCTGCGGGACACCAGAGAAGACTTTTGTTGTGGGGGAATGGTCATTTTCGATGACAGTGAATTGAGAGTGATCAGTTAGAAAGCAGCGAATCATATTTAATATCAGGGGATCAAGGAACAAGCATGAAAGTTTCGCCATGTGAACACCAGCTTTCAAATCTATTTCGGTCGCATTGGAGCAATTCGTGATCATTATTGGAAGGTATGCGGCGGTACAGGACACAGTCATCTGCGAAAAGACGAATTGTCGATGAAATGTCGGAGCGAAGATCGTTTATGAAGATGAAAAATGAAAGTTGGCCGAGCACCGAGCCCTGCGGGACACCAGAGAAGACTTTTGTTGTGGGGGAATGGTCATTTTCGATGACAGTGAATTGAGAGTGATCAGTTAGGAAGCAGCGAATCATATTTAATATCAGGGGATCAAGGCACTAGCATGAAAGTTTCGCCATGTGAACACCAGCTTTCAAATCTATTTCGGTCGCATTGGAGCAATTCGTGATCATTATTGGAAGGTATGCGGTGGTACAGGTCACAGTCATCTGCGAAAACACGAATTGTCGATGAAATGTCGGAGGGAAGATCATTATGAAGATGAAATTTAAAAGTGGGCCCAGCAGCGAGCCTTGCGGGACACCTGGGAAGACTTTTGTTGTGGGAGAATGGTCATTTTCGATGACAGTGAATTGAGAGGGATCAGTTAGGAAGCAGCGAATCCAATTTAATATCAGGGGATCAAGGCACTAGCATGAAAGTTTCGCCATGTGAACACCAGCTTTCAATTCTGATTAGTTCACAATGGAGCAATTCCTGATCATTATTGGAAGTTATGCGGTGGTACAGGTCACAGTCATCGGCGAAAAGACGAATTGTCGATGAAATGACGGAGGAAAGATCATTTATGAAGATGAAAAATAAAAGTTGGCCGAGCAGTGAGCCTTCCGGGACACCAGAGAAGACTTTTGTTGTGGGAGAATTGTCATTTTCGATGACAGTGAATTGCGAGCGATCAGTTAGGAAGCAGCGAATCCAGTTTAATATCAGGGGATCAAGCCACAAGCATAAAAGTTTCGGCATGTGAACACCAGCTTTCAATTCTATTTAGGTCGCTTTGGAGCAATTCCTGATCATTATTGGAAGTTATGCGGCGGTACAGGACACAGTCATCTGCGAAAAGACGAATTGTCGATGAAATGTCGGAGCGAAGATCATTTATGAAGATGAAAAATTAAAGTTGGCCGAGCACCGAGCCCTGCGGGACTCCAGAGAAGACTTTTGTTGTGGGGGAATGGTCATTTTCGATGACAGTGAATTGAGAGTGATCAGTTAGGAAGCAGCGAATCATATTTAATATCAGGGGATCAAGGAACAAGCATAAAAGTTTTGCCATGTGAACACCAGCTTTCAATTCTATTTAGGTCGCATTGGAGCAATTCCTGATCATTATTTTAAGTTATGCTGCGGTACAGGTCACAGTCATCTGCGAAGGACGAATTGTCGATGAAATGTCGGAGGGAAGATCATTTATGAAGATGAAATTTGAAAGTGGGCCCAGCAGCGAGCCTTGCGGGACACCAGGGAAGACTTTTGTTGTGGGAGAATGGTCATTTTCGATGAGAGTGAATTGAGAGGGATCAGTTAGGAAGAAGCGGATCAAATTTAATATCAGGGGATCAAGGCACTAGCATGAAAGTTTCGCCATGTGAACACCAGCTTTCAATTCTTATTAGTTCGCATTGGAGCAATTCCTGATCATTATTGGAAGTTATGCGGTGGTACAGGTCACAGTCATCTGCGAAAAGACGAATTGTCGATGAAATGTCGGAGGGAAGATTATTTATGAAGATGAAAAATAAAAGTTGGCCGAGCAGCGAGCCTTGCGGGACACCAGAGAAGACTTTTGTTCTGGGAGAATGGTCATTTTCGATGAGAGTGAATTGAGAGCGATCAGTTAGAAAGCAGCGAAACCAATTTAATATCAGGGGATCAAGGCACTAGCATGAAAGTTTCGCCATGTGAACACCAGCTTTCAATTCTATTTAGGTCGCATTGGAGCAATTCCTGATCATTTTTGGAAGGTATGCAGTGGTACAGGTCACAGTCATCTGCGAAAAGACGAATTGTCGATGAAAGTTCGGAGGGAAGATCATTTATGAAGATGAAAAAAAAAAAAAAATGGGCCGAGCAGCCAGCCTCTCGGGACACCAGAGATGTCTTTTGTTGTAGGAGAATGGTCATTTTCGATGACAGTGAATTGATAGGGATCAGTTAGGAAGCAGCGAATCCAATTTAATATCAGGGGATCAAGGCACTAGCATGAAAGTTTCGCGATGTGAACACCAGCTTTCAATTCTGATTATGTCGCATTGGAGCAATTGCTGATCATTATTGGAAGTTATGCGGTGGTACAGGTCACAGTCATCTGCGAAAAGAAGAATTGTCGATGAAATGTCGGAGGGAAGATCATTTATGAAGATGAAAAATAAAAGTGGGCCGAGCAGCGAGCCTTGCGGTACACCATAGAAAACTTTTGTTGTGGGAGAATGGTCATTTTCGATGACAGTGAATTTAGAGCGATCAGTTAGGAAGCAGCGAATCATATTTAATATCAGGGGATCAAGGAACAAGCATGAAAGTTTCGCCATGTGAACACCAGCTTTCAAATCTATTTCGGTCGCATTGGAGCAATTCGTGATCATTATTGGAAGGTATGCGGCGGTACAGGACACAGTCATCTGCGAAAAGACGAATTGTCGATGAAATGTCGGAGCGAAGATAATTTATGAAGATGAAAAATAAAAGTTGGCCGAGCACCGAGCCCTGCGGGACACCAGAGAAGACTTTTGTTGTGGGGGAATGGTCATTTTCGATGACAGTGAATTGAGAGTGATCAGTTAGGAAGCAGCGAATCATATTTAATATCAGGGGATCAAGGCACTAGCATGAAAGTTTCGCCATGTGAACACCAGCTTTCAAATCTATTTCGGTCGCATTGGAGCAATTCGTGATCATTATTGTAAGGTATGCGGCGGTACAGGACACAGTCATCTGCGAAAAGACGAATTGTCGATGAAATGTCGGAGCGAAGATCATTTATGAAGATGAAAAATAAAAGTTGGCCGAGCACCGAGCCCTGCGGGACACCAGAGAAGACTTTTGTTGTGGGGGAATGGTCATTTTCGATGACAGTGAATTGAGAGTGATCAGTTAGAAAGCAGCGAATCATATTTAATATCAGGGGATCAAGGAACAAGCATGAAAGTTTCGCCATGTGAACACCAGCTTTCAAATCTATTTCGGTCGCATTGGAGCAATTCGTGATCATTATTGGAAGGTATGCGGCGGTACAGGACACAGTCATCTGCGAAAAGACGAATTGTCGATGAAATGTCGGAGGGAAGATTATTTATGAAGATGGAAAATAAAAGTGGGCCGAGCAGCGAGCCTACGGGACACCAGAGAAGACTTTTGTTCTGGGAGAATGGTCATTTTCGATGAGAGTGAATTGAGAGTGATCAGTTAGGAAGCAGCGAATCATATTTAATATCAGGGGATCAAGGAACAAGCATGAAAGTTTCGCCATGTGAACACCAGCTTTCAAATCTATTTCGGTCGCATTGGAGCAATTCGTGATCATTATTGGAAGGTATGCGGCGGTACAGGACACAGTCATCTGCGAAAAGACGAATTGTCGATGAAATGTCGGAGCGAAGATAATTTATGAAGATGAAAAATAAAAGTTGGCCGAGCACCGAGCCCTGCGGGACACCAGAGAAGACTTTTGTTGTGGGGGAATGGTCATTTTCGATGACAGTGAATTGAGAGTGATCAGTTAGGAAGCAGCGAATCATATTTAATATCAGGGGATCAAGGCACTAGCATGAAAGTTTCGCCATGTGAACACCAGCTTTCAAATCTATTTCGGTCGCATTGGAGCAATTCGTGATCATTATTGTAAGGTATGCGGCGGTACAGGACACAGTCATCTGCGAAAAGACGAATTGTCGATGAAATGTCGGAGCGAAGATCATTTATGAAGATGAAAAATAAAAGTTGGCCGAGCACCGAGCCCTGCGGGACACCAGAGAAGACTTTTGTTGTGGGGGAATGGTCATTTTCGATGACAGTGAATTGAGAGTGATCAGTTAGAAAGCAGCGAATCATATTTAATATCAGGGGATCAAGGAACAAGCATGAAAGTTTCGCCATGTGAACACCAGCTTTCAAATCTATTTCGGTCGCATTGGAGCAATTCGTGATCATTATTGGAAGGTATGCGGCGGTACAGGACACAGTCATCTGCGAAAAGACGAATTGTCGATGAAATGTCGGAGCGAAGATCGTTTATGAAGATGAAAAATAAAAGTTGGCCGAGCACCGAGCCCTGCGGGACACCAGAGAAGACTTTTGTTGTGGGGGAATGGTCATTTTCGATGACAGTGAATTGAGAGTGATCAGTTAGGAAGCAGCGAATCATATTTAATATCAGGGGATCAAGGCACTAGCATGAAAGTTTCGCCATGTGAACACCAGCTTTCAAATCTATTTCGGTCGCATTGGAGCAATTCGTGATCATTATTGGAAGGTATGCGGTGGTACAGGTCACAGTCATCTGCGAAAACACGAATTGTCGATGAAATGTCGGAGGGAAGATCATTATGAAGATGAAAAATAAAAGTTGGCCCAGCAGCGAGCCTTGCGGGACACCTGGGAAGACTTTTGTTGTGGGAGAATGGTCATTTTCGATGACAGTGAATTGAGAGGGATCAGTTAGGAAGCAGCGAATCCAATTTAATATCAGGGGATCAAGGCACTAGCATGAAAGTTTCGCCATGTGAACACCAGCTTTCAAATCTATTTCGGTCGCATTGGAGCAATTCGTGATCATTATTGGAAGGTATGCGGTGGTACAGGACACAGTCATCTGCGAAAAGACGAATTGTCGATGAAATGTCGGAGCGAAGATCGTTTATGAAGATGAAAAATAAAAGTTGGCCGAGCACCGAGCCCTGCGGGACACCAGAGAAGACTTTTGTTGTGGGGGAATGGTCATTTTCGATGACAGTGAATTGAGAGTGATCAGTTAGGAAGCAGCGAATCATATTTAATATCAGGGGATCAAGGCACTAGCATGAAAGTTTCGCCATGTGAACACCAGCTTTCAAATCTATTTCGGTCGCATTGGAGCAATTCGTGATCATTATTGGAAGGTATGCGGTGGTACAGGACACAGTCATCTGCGAAAAGACGAATTGTCGATGAAATGTCGGAGCGAAGATCGTTTATGAAGATGAAAAATAAAAGTTGGCCCAGCAGCGAGCCTTGCGGGACACCTGGGAAGACTTTTGTTGTGGGAGAATGGTCATTTTCGATGACAGTGAATTGAGAGGGATCAGTTAGGAAGCAGCGAATCCAATTTAATATCAGGGGATCAAGGCACTAGCATGAAAGTTTCGCCATGTGAACACCAGCTTTCAATTCTGATTAGTTCACAATGGAGCAATTCCTGATCATTATTGGAAGTTATGCGGTGGTACAGGTCACAGTCATCGGCGAAAAGACGAATTGTCGATGAAATGACGGAGGAAAGATCATTTATGAAGATGAAAAATAAAAGTTGGCCGAGCAGTGAGCCTTCCGGGACACCAGAGAAGACTTTTGTTGTGGGAGAATTGTCATTTTCGATGACAGTGAATTGCGAGCGATCAGTTAGGAAGCAGCGAATCCAGTTTAATATCAGGGGATCAAGCCACAAGCATAAAAGTTTCGGCATGTGAACACCAGCTTTCAATTCTATTTAGGTCGCTTTGGAGCAATTCCTGATCATTATTGGAAGTTATGCGGCGGTACAGGACACAGTCATCTGCGAAAAGACGAATTGTCGATGAAATGTCGGAGCGAAGATCATTTATGAAGATGAAAAATTAAAGTTGGCCGAGCACCGAGCCCTGCGGGACTCCAGAGAAGACTTTTGTTGTGGGGGAATGGTCATTTTCGATGACAGTGAATTGAGAGTGATCAGTTAGGAAGCAGCGAATCATATTTAATATCAGGGGATCAAGGAACAAGCATAAAAGTTTTGCCATGTGAACACCAGCTTTCAATTCTATTTAGGTCGCATTGGAGCAATTCCTGATCATTATTTTAAGTTATGCTGCGGTACAGGTCACAGTCATCTGCGAAGGACGAATTGTCGATGAAATGTCGGAGGGAAGATCATTTATGAAGATGAAATTTAAAAGTGGGCCCAGCAGCGAGCCTTGCGGGACACCAGGGAAGACTTTTGTTGTGGGAGAATGGTCATTTTCGATGAGAGTGAATTGAGAGGGATCAGTTAGGAAGAAGCGGATCAAATTTAATATCAGGGGATCAAGGCACTAGCATGAAAGTTTCGCCATGTGAACACCAGCTTTCAATTCTTATTAGTTCGCATTGGAGCAATTCCTGATCATTATTGGAAGTTATGCGGTGGTACAGGTCACAGTCATCTGCGAAAAGACGAATTGTCGATGAAATGTCGGAGGGAAGATTATTTATGAAGATGAAAAATAAAAGTTGGCCGAGCAGCGAGCCTTGCGGGACACCAGAGAAGACTTTTGTTCTGGGAGAATGGTCATTTTCGATGAGAGTGAATTGAGAGCGATCAGTTAGAAAGCAGCGAAACCAATTTAATATCAGGGGATCAAGGCACTAGCATGAAAGTTTCGCCATGTGAACACCAGCTTTCAATTCTATTTAGGTCGCATTGGAGCAATTCCTGATCATTTTTGGAAGGTATGCAGTGGTACAGGTCACAGTCATCTGCGAAAAGACGAATTGTCGATGAAAGTTCGGAGGGAAGATCATTTATGAGATGAAAAAAAAAAAAATGGGCCGAGCAGCCAGCCTCTCGGGACACCAGAGATGTCTTTTGTTGTAGGAGAATGGTCATTTTCGATGACAGTGAATTGATAGGGATCAGTTAGGAAGCAGCGAATCCAATTTAATATCAGGGGATCAAGGCACTAGCATGAAAGTTTCGCGATGTGAACACCAGCTTTCAATTCTGATTATGTCGCATTGGAGCAATTCCTGATCATTATTGGAAGTTATGCGGTGGTACAGGTCACAGTCATCTGCGAAAAGAAGAATTGTCGATGAAATGTCGGAGGGAAGATCATTTATGAAGATGAAAAATAAAAGTGGGCCGAGCAGCGAGCCTTGCGGTACACCAGAGAAAACTTTTGTTGTGGGAGAATGGTCATTTTCGATGACAGTGAATTTAGAGCGATCAGTTAGGAAGCAGCGAATCATATTTAATATCAGGGGATCAAGGAACAAGCATGAAAGTTTCGCCATGTGAACACCAGCTTTCAATTCTATTTAGGTCGCACTGGAGCAAATCCTGATCATTATTAGTTATGCTGCGGTACAGGTCACAGTCATCTGCGAAAAGACGAATTGTCGATGAAATGTCGGAGGGAAGATTATTTATGAAGATGGAAAATAAAAGTGGGCCGAGCAGCGAGCCTACGGGACACCAGAGAAGACTTTTGTTCTGGGAGAATGGTCATTTTCGATGAGAGTGAATTGAGAGTGATCAGTTAGGAAGCAGCGAATCCAGTTTAATATCAGGAGATCAAGGCACAAGCATGAAAGTTTCGCCATGTGAACACCAGCTTTCAATCCTATTTAGGTCGCTTGGGAGCAATTCCTGATCATTATTGGAAGTTATGAGGCGGTACAGGTCACAGTCATCTGCGAAAAGACGAATTGTCGAAGAAATGTCGGAGGGAAGATCATTTATGAAGATGAAAAATAAAATTGGGCAGAGCAGCGAGCCTTGCGGGACTCCAGAGAAGACTTTTTTTGTGGGAGAATGGTCATTTTCGATGACGGTGAATTGAGAGCGATCAGTTAAGAAGCAGCGAATCCAATTTAATATCAGGGGTCAAGGCACAAGCATGAAAGTTTCGCCATGCGAACACCAGCTTTCAATTCTATTTAGGTCGCATTGGAGCATTTCCCGATCATAATTGGAGGTAATGCGGCGGTAAAGGACACAGTCATCTGCGGAAAGACGAATTGTCGATGAAATGACGGTGGAAAGATCATTTATGAAGATGAAAAATAAAAGTTGGCAGAGCAGCGAGCCCTGCTGGACACCAGAGAAGACTTTTGTTGTGGGGGAATGGTCATTTTCGATGACAGTGAATTGAGAGTGATCAGTTAGGAAGCAGCGAATCATATTTAATATCAGGGGATCAAGGAACAAGCATGAAAGTTTCGCCATGTGAACACCAGCTTTCAAATCTATTTCGGTCGCATTGGAGCAATTCGTGATCATTATTGGAAGGTATGCGGCGGTACAGGACACAGTCATCTGCGAAAAGACGAATTGTCGATGAAATGTCGGAGCCAAGATAATTTATGAAGATGAAAAATAAAAGTTGGCCGAGCACCGAGCCCTGCGGGACACCAGAGAAGACTTTTGTTGTGGGGGAATGGTCATTTTCGATGACAGTGAATTGGGAGTGATCAGTTAGGAAGCAGCGAATCATATTTAATATCAGGGGATCAAGGCACTAGCATGAAAGTTTCGCCATGTGAACACCAGCTTTCAAATCTATTTCGGTCGCATTGGAGCAATTCGTGATCATTATTGTAAGGTATGCGGCGGTACAGGACACAGTCATCTGCGAAAAGACGAATTGTCGATGAAATGTCGGAGCGAAGATCATTTATGAAGATGAAAAATAAAAGTTGGCCGAGCACCGAGCCCTGCGGGACACCAGAGAAGACTTTTGTTGTGGGGGAATGGTCATTTTCGATGACAGTGAATTGAGAGTGATCAGTTAGAAAGCAGCGAATCATATTTAATATCAGGGGATCAAGGAACAAGCATGAAAGTTTCGCCATGTGAACACCAGCTTTCAAATCTATTTCGGTCGCATTGGAGCAATTCGTGATCATTATTGGAAGGTATGCGGCGGTACAGGACACAGTCATCTGCGAAAAGACGAATTGTCGATGAAATGTCGGAGCGAAGATCGTTTATGAAGATGAAAAATGAAAGTTGGCCGAGCACCGAGCCCTGCGGGACACCAGAGAAGACTTTTGTTGTGGGGGAATGGTCATTTTCGATGACAGTGAATTGAGAGTGATCAGTTAGGAAGCAGCGAATCATATTTAATATCAGGGGATCAAGGCACTAGCATGAAAGTTTCGCCATGTGAACACCAGCTTTCAAATCTATTTCGGTCGCATTGGAGCAATTCGTGATCATTATTGGAAGGTATGCGGTGGTACAGGTCACAGTCATCTGCGAAAACACGAATTGTCGATGAAATGTCGGAGGGAAGATCATTATGAAGATGAAATTTAAAAGTGGGCCCAGCAGCGAGCCTTGCGGGACACCTGGGAAGACTTTTGTTGTGGGAGAATGGTCATTTTCGATGACAGTGAATTGAGAGGGATCAGTTAGGAAGCAGCGAATCCAATTTAATATCAGGGGATCAAGGCACTAGCATGAAAGTTTCGCCATGTGAACACCAGCTTTCAATTCTGATTAGTTCACAATGGAGCAATTCCTGATCATTATTGGAAGTTATGCGGTGGTACAGGTCACAGTCATCGGCGAAAAGACGAATTGTCGATGAAATGACGGAGGAAAGATCATTTATGAAGATGAAAAATAAAAGTTGGCCGAGCAGTGAGCCTTCCGGGACACCAGAGAAGACTTTTGTTGTGGGAGAATTGTCATTTTCGATGACAGTGAATTGCGAGCGATCAGTTAGGAAGCAGCGAATCCAGTTTAATATCAGGGGATCAAGCCACAAGCATAAAAGTTTCGGCATGTGAACACCAGCTTTCAATTCTATTTAGGTCGCTTTGGAGCAATTCCTGATCATTATTGGAAGTTATGCGGCGGTACAGGACACAGTCATCTGCGAAAAGACGAATTGTCGATGAAATGTCGGAGCGAAGATCATTTATGAAGATGAAAAATTAAAGTTGGCCGAGCACCGAGCCCTGCGGGACTCCAGAGAAGACTTTTGTTGTGGGGGAATGGTCATTTTCGATGACAGTGAATTGAGAGTGATCAGTTAGGAAGCAGCGAATCATATTTAATATCAGGGGATCAAGGAACAAGCATAAAAGTTTTGCCATGTGAACACCAGCTTTCAATTCTATTTAGGTCGCATTGGAGCAATTCCTGATCATTATTTTAAGTTATGCTGCGGTACAGGTCACAGTCATCTGCGAAGGACGAATTGTCGATGAAATGTCGGAGGGAAGATCATTTATGAAGATGAAATTTGAAAGTGGGCCCAGCAGCGAGCCTTGCGGGACACCAGGGAAGACTTTTGTTGTGGGAGAATGGTCATTTTCGATGAGAGTGAATTGAGAGGGATCAGTTAGGAAGAAGCGGATCAAATTTAATATCAGGGGATCAAGGCACTAGCATGAAAGTTTCGCCATGTGAACACCAGCTTTCAATTCTTATTAGTTCGCATTGGAGCAATTCCTGATCATTATTGGAAGTTATGCGGTGGTACAGGTCACAGTCATCTGCGAAAAGACGAATTGTCGATGAAATGTCGGAGGGAAGATTATTTATGAAGATGAAAAATAAAAGTTGGCCGAGCAGCGAGCCTTGCGGGACACCAGAGAAGACTTTTGTTCTGGGAGAATGGTCATTTTCGATGAGAGTGAATTGAGAGCGATCAGTTAGAAAGCAGCGAAACCAATTTAATATCAGGGGATCAAGGCACTAGCATGAAAGTTTCGCCATGTGAACACCAGCTTTCAATTCTATTTAGGTCGCATTGGAGCAATTCCTGATCATTTTTGGAAGGTATGCAGTGGTACAGGTCACAGTCATCTGCGAAAAGACGAATTGTCGATGAAAGTTCGGAGGGAAGATCATTTATGAAGATGAAAAAAAAAAAAAAATGGGCCGAGCAGCCAGCCTCTCGGGACACCAGAGATGTCTTTTGTTGTAGGAGAATGGTCATTTTCGATGACAGTGAATTGATAGGGATCAGTTAGGAAGCAGCGAATCCAATTTAATATCAGGGGATCAAGGCACTAGCATGAAAGTTTCGCGATGTGAACACCAGCTTTCAATTCTGATTATGTCGCATTGGAGCAATTGCTGATCATTATTGGAAGTTATGCGGTGGTACAGGTCACAGTCATCTGCGAAAAGAAGAATTGTCGATGAAATGTCGGAGGGAAGATCATTTATGAAGATGAAAAATAAAAGTGGGCCGAGCAGCGAGCCTTGCGGTACACCATAGAAAACTTTTGTTGTGGGAGAATGGTCATTTTCGATGACAGTGAATTTAGAGCGATCAGTTAGGAAGCAGCGAATCATATTTAATATCAGGGGATCAAGGAACAAGCATGAAAGTTTCGCCATGTGAACACCAGCTTTCAAATCTATTTCGGTCGCATTGGAGCAATTCGTGATCATTATTGGAAGGTATGCGGCGGTACAGGACACAGTCATCTGCGAAAAGACGAATTGTCGATGAAATGTCGGAGCGAAGATAATTTATGAAGATGAAAAATAAAAGTTGGCCGAGCACCGAGCCCTGCGGGACACCAGAGAAGACTTTTGTTGTGGGGGAATGGTCATTTTCGATGACAGTGAATTGAGAGTGATCAGTTAGGAAGCAGCGAATCATATTTAATATCAGGGGATCAAGGCACTAGCATGAAAGTTTCGCCATGTGAACACCAGCTTTCAAATCTATTTCGGTCGCATTGGAGCAATTCGTGATCATTATTGTAAGGTATGCGGCGGTACAGGACACAGTCATCTGCGAAAAGACGAATTGTCGATGAAATGTCGGAGCGAAGATCATTTATGAAGATGAAAAATAAAAGTTGGCCGAGCACCGAGCCCTGCGGGACACCAGAGAAGACTTTTGTTGTGGGGGAATGGTCATTTTCGATGACAGTGAATTGAGAGTGATCAGTTAGAAAGCAGCGAATCATATTTAATATCAGGGGATCAAGGAACAAGCATGAAAGTTTCGCCATGTGAACACCAGCTTTCAAATCTATTTCGGTCGCATTGGAGCAATTCGTGATCATTATTGGAAGGTATGCGGCGGTACAGGACACAGTCATCTGCGAAAAGACGAATTGTCGATGAAATGTCGGAGGGAAGATTATTTATGAAGATGGAAAATAAAAGTGGGCCGAGCAGCGAGCCTACGGGACACCAGAGAAGACTTTTGTTCTGGGAGAATGGTCATTTTCGATGAGAGTGAATTGAGAGTGATCAGTTAGGAAGCAGCGAATCATATTTAATATCAGGGGATCAAGGAACAAGCATGAAAGTTTCGCCATGTGAACACCAGCTTTCAAATCTATTTCGGTCGCATTGGAGCAATTCGTGATCATTATTGGAAGGTATGCGGCGGTACAGGACACAGTCATCTGCGAAAAGACGAATTGTCGATGAAATGTCGGAGCGAAGATAATTTATGAAGATGAAAAATAAAAGTTGGCCGAGCACCGAGCCCTGCGGGACACCAGAGAAGACTTTTGTTGTGGGGGAATGGTCATTTTCGATGACAGTGAATTGAGAGTGATCAGTTAGGAAGCAGCGAATCATATTTAATATCAGGGGATCAAGGCACTAGCATGAAAGTTTCGCCATGTGAACACCAGCTTTCAAATCTATTTCGGTCGCATTGGAGCAATTCGTGATCATTATTGTAAGGTATGCGGCGGTACAGGACACAGTCATCTGCGAAAAGACGAATTGTCGATGAAATGTCGGAGCGAAGATCATTTATGAAGATGAAAAATAAAAGTTGGCCGAGCACCGAGCCCTGCGGGACACCAGAGAAGACTTTTGTTGTGGGGGAATGGTCATTTTCGATGACAGTGAATTGAGAGTGATCAGTTAGAAAGCAGCGAATCATATTTAATATCAGGGGATCAAGGAACAAGCATGAAAGTTTCGCCATGTGAACACCAGCTTTCAAATCTATTTCGGTCGCATTGGAGCAATTCGTGATCATTATTGGAAGGTATGCGGCGGTACAGGACACAGTCATCTGCGAAAAGACGAATTGTCGATGAAATGTCGGAGCGAAGATCGTTTATGAAGATGAAAAATAAAAGTTGGCCGAGCACCGAGCCCTGCGGGACACCAGAGAAGACTTTTGTTGTGGGGGAATGGTCATTTTCGATGACAGTGAATTGAGAGTGATCAGTTAGGAAGCAGCGAATCATATTTAATATCAGGGGATCAAGGCACTAGCATGAAAGTTTCGCCATGTGAACACCAGCTTTCAAATCTATTTCGGTCGCATTGGAGCAATTCGTGATCATTATTGGAAGGTATGCGGTGGTACAGGTCACAGTCATCTGCGAAAACACGAATTGTCGATGAAATGTCGGAGGGAAGATCATTATGAAGATGAAAAATAAAAGTTGGCCCAGCAGCGAGCCTTGCGGGACACCTGGGAAGACTTTTGTTGTGGGAGAATGGTCATTTTCGATGACAGTGAATTGAGAGGGATCAGTTAGGAAGCAGCGAATCCAATTTAATATCAGGGGATCAAGGCACTAGCATGAAAGTTTCGCCATGTGAACACCAGCTTTCAAATCTATTTCGGTCGCATTGGAGCAATTCGTGATCATTATTGGAAGGTATGCGGTGGTACAGGACACAGTCATCTGCGAAAAGACGAATTGTCGATGAAATGTCGGAGCGAAGATCGTTTATGAAGATGAAAAATAAAAGTTGGCCGAGCACCGAGCCCTGCGGGACACCAGAGAAGACTTTTGTTGTGGGGGAATGGTCATTTTCGATGACAGTGAATTGAGAGTGATCAGTTAGGAAGCAGCGAATCATATTTAATATCAGGGGATCAAGGCACTAGCATGAAAGTTTCGCCATGTGAACACCAGCTTTCAAATCTATTTCGGTCGCATTGGAGCAATTCGTGATCATTATTGGAAGGTATGCGGTGGTACAGGACACAGTCATCTGCGAAAAGACGAATTGTCGATGAAATGTCGGAGCGAAGATCGTTTATGAAGATGAAAAATAAAAGTTGGCCCAGCAGCGAGCCTTGCGGGACACCTGGGAAGACTTTTGTTGTGGGAGAATGGTCATTTTCGATGACAGTGAATTGAGAGGGATCAGTTAGGAAGCAGCGAATCCAATTTAATATCAGGGGATCAAGGCACTAGCATGAAAGTTTCGCCATGTGAACACCAGCTTTCAATTCTGATTAGTTCACAATGGAGCAATTCCTGATCATTATTGGAAGTTATGCGGTGGTACAGGTCACAGTCATCGGCGAAAAGACGAATTGTCGATGAAATGACGGAGGAAAGATCATTTATGAAGATGAAAAATAAAAGTTGGCCGAGCAGTGAGCCTTCCGGGACACCAGAGAAGACTTTTGTTGTGGGAGAATTGTCATTTTCGATGACAGTGAATTGCGAGCGATCAGTTAGGAAGCAGCGAATCCAGTTTAATATCAGGGGATCAAGCCACAAGCATAAAAGTTTCGGCATGTGAACACCAGCTTTCAATTCTATTTAGGTCGCTTTGGAGCAATTCCTGATCATTATTGGAAGTTATGCGGCGGTACAGGACACAGTCATCTGCGAAAAGACGAATTGTCGATGAAATGTCGGAGCGAAGATCATTTATGAAGATGAAAAATTAAAGTTGGCCGAGCACCGAGCCCTGCGGGACTCCAGAGAAGACTTTTGTTGTGGGGGAATGGTCATTTTCGATGACAGTGAATTGAGAGTGATCAGTTAGGAAGCAGCGAATCATATTTAATATCAGGGGATCAAGGAACAAGCATAAAAGTTTTGCCATGTGAACACCAGCTTTCAATTCTATTTAGGTCGCATTGGAGCAATTCCTGATCATTATTTTAAGTTATGCTGCGGTACAGGTCACAGTCATCTGCGAAGGACGAATTGTCGATGAAATGTCGGAGGGAAGATCATTTATGAAGATGAAATTTAAAAGTGGGCCCAGCAGCGAGCCTTGCGGGACACCAGGGAAGACTTTTGTTGTGGGAGAATGGTCATTTTCGATGAGAGTGAATTGAGAGGGATCAGTTAGGAAGAAGCGGATCAAATTTAATATCAGGGGATCAAGGCACTAGCATGAAAGTTTCGCCATGTGAACACCAGCTTTCAATTCTTATTAGTTCGCATTGGAGCAATTCCTGATCATTATTGGAAGTTATGCGGTGGTACAGGTCACAGTCATCTGCGAAAAGACGAATTGTCGATGAAATGTCGGAGGGAAGATTATTTATGAAGATGAAAAATAAAAGTTGGCCGAGCAGCGAGCCTTGCGGGACACCAGAGAAGACTTTTGTTCTGGGAGAATGGTCATTTTCGATGAGAGTGAATTGAGAGCGATCAGTTAGAAAGCAGCGAAACCAATTTAATATCAGGGGATCAAGGCACTAGCATGAAAGTTTCGCCATGTGAACACCAGCTTTCAATTCTATTTAGGTCGCATTGGAGCAATTCCTGATCATTTTTGGAAGGTATGCAGTGGTACAGGTCACAGTCATCTGCGAAAAGACGAATTGTCGATGAAAGTTCGGAGGGAAGATCATTTATGAGATGAAAAAAAAAAAAATGGGCCGAGCAGCCAGCCTCTCGGGACACCAGAGATGTCTTTTGTTGTAGGAGAATGGTCATTTTCGATGACAGTGAATTGATAGGGATCAGTTAGGAAGCAGCGAATCCAATTTAATATCAGGGGATCAAGGCACTAGCATGAAAGTTTCGCGATGTGAACACCAGCTTTCAATTCTGATTATGTCGCATTGGAGCAATTCCTGATCATTATTGGAAGTTATGCGGTGGTACAGGTCACAGTCATCTGCGAAAAGAAGAATTGTCGATGAAATGTCGGAGGGAAGATCATTTATGAAGATGAAAAATAAAAGTGGGCCGAGCAGCGAGCCTTGCGGTACACCAGAGAAAACTTTTGTTGTGGGAGAATGGTCATTTTCGATGACAGTGAATTTAGAGCGATCAGTTAGGAAGCAGCGAATCATATTTAATATCAGGGGATCAAGGAACAAGCATGAAAGTTTCGCCATGTGAACACCAGCTTTCAATTCTATTTAGGTCGCACTGGAGCAAATCCTGATCATTATTAGTTATGCTGCGGTACAGGTCACAGTCATCTGCGAAAAGACGAATTGTCGATGAAATGTCGGAGGGAAGATTATTTATGAAGATGGAAAATAAAAGTGGGCCGAGCAGCGAGCCTACGGGACACCAGAGAAGACTTTTGTTCTGGGAGAATGGTCATTTTCGATGAGAGTGAATTGAGAGTGATCAGTTAGGAAGCAGCGAATCCAGTTTAATATCAGGAGATCAAGGCACAAGCATGAAAGTTTCGCCATGTGAACACCAGCTTTCAATCCTATTTAGGTCGCTTGGGAGCAATTCCTGATCATTATTGGAAGTTATGAGGCGGTACAGGTCACAGTCATCTGCGAAAAGACGAATTGTCGAAGAAATGTCGGAGGGAAGATCATTTATGAAGATGAAAAATAAAATTGGGCAGAGCAGCGAGCCTTGCGGGACTCCAGAGAAGACTTTTTTTGTGGGAGAATGGTCATTTTCGATGACGGTGAATTGAGAGCGATCAGTTAAGAAGCAGCGAATCCAATTTAATATCAGGGGTCAAGGCACAAGCATGAAAGTTTCGCCATGCGAACACCAGCTTTCAATTCTATTTAGGTCGCATTGGAGCATTTCCCGATCATAATTGGAGGTAATGCGGCGGTAAAGGACACAGTCATCTGCGGAAAGACGAATTGTCGATGAAATGACGGTGGAAAGATCATTTATGAAGATGAAAAATAAAAGTTGGCCGAGCAGTGAGCCTTCCGGGACACCAGAGAAGACTTTTGTTGTGGGAGAATTGTCATTTTCGATGACAGTGAATTGCGAGCGATCAGTTAGGAAGCAGCGAATCCAGTTTAATATCAGGGGATCAAGCCACAAGCATGAAAGTTTCGCCATGTGAACACCAGCTTTCAATTCTATTTAGGTCGCTTTGGAGCAATTCCTGATCATTATTGGAAGTTATGCGGCGGTACAGGACACAGTCATCTGCGAAAGGACGAATTGTCGATGAAATGTCGGAGCGAAGATCATTTATGAAGATGAAAAATAAAAGTTGGCCGAGCACCGAGCCCTGCGGGACACCAGAGAAGACTTTTGTTGTGGGGGAATGGTCATTTTCGATGACAGTGAATTGAGAGTGATCAGTTAGGAAGCAGCGAAACCAATTTAATATCAGGGGATCAAGGCACTAGCATGAAAGTTTCGCCATGTGAACACCAGCTTTCAAATCTATTTCGGTCGCATTGGAGCAATTCGTGATCATTATTGGAAGGTATGCGGTGGTACAGGTCACAGTCATCTGCGAAAACACGAATTGTCGATGAAATGTCGGAGGGAAGATCATTTATGAAGATGAAATTTAAAAGTGGGCCCAGCAGCGAGCCTTGCGGGACACCAGAGAAGACTTTTGTTGTGGGAGAATTGTCATTTTCGATGACAGTGAATTGCGAGCGATCAGTTAGGAAGCAGCGAATCCAGTTTAATATCAGGGGATCAAGCCACAAGCATAAAAGTTTCGCCATGTGAACACCAACTTTCAATTCTATTTAGGTCGCTTTGGAGCAATTCCTGATCATTATTGGAAGTTATGCGGCGGTACAGGACACAGTCATCTGCGAAAAGACGAATTGTCGATGAAATGTCGGAGCGAAGATCATTTATGAAGATGAAAAATTAAAGTTGGCCGAGCACCGAGCCCTGCGGGACACCAGAGAAGACTTTTGTTGTGGGGGAATGGTCATTTTCGATGACAGTGAATTGAGAGTGATCAGTTAAGAAGCAGCGAATCATATTTAATATCAGGGGATCAAGGAACAAGCATGAAAGTTTTGCCATGTGAACACCAGCTTTCAATTCTATTTAGGTCGCATTGGAGCAATTCCTGATCATTATTTTAAGTTATGCTGCGGTACAGGTCACAGTCATCTGCGAAGGACGAATTGTCGATGAAATGTCGGAGGGAAGATCATTTATGAAGATGAAATTTAAAAGTGGGCCCAGCAGCGAGCCTTGCGGGACACCAGGGAAGACTTTTGTTGTGGGAGAATGGTCATTTTCGATGAGAGTGAATTGAGAGGGATCAGTTAGGAAGCAGCGGATTCAATTTAATATCAGGGGATCAAGGCACTAGCATGAAAGTTTCGCCATGTGAACACCAGCTTTCAATTCTTATTAGTTCGCATTGGAGCAATTCCTGATCATTATTGGAAGTTATGCGGTGGTAGAGGTCACAGTCATCTGCGAAAAGACGAATTGTCGATGAAATGTCGGATGGAAGATTATTTATGAAGTTGAAAAATAAAAGTTGGCCGAGCAGTGAGCCTTCCGGGACACCAGAGAAGACTTTTGTTGTGGGAGAATTGTCATTTTCGATGACAGTGAGTTGCGAGCGATCAGTTAGAAAGCAGCGAAACCAATTTAATATCAGGGGATCAAGGCACTAGCATGAAAGTTTCGCCATGTGAACACCAGCTTTCAATTCTATTTGGGTCGCATTGGAGCAATTCCTGATCATTATTGGAAGGTATGCAGTGGTACAGGTCACAGTCATCTGCGAAAAGACGAATTGTTGATGAAAGTTCGGAGGGAAAATCATTTATGAAGATGAAAAAAAAAAAAAAAAATGGGCCGAGCAGCCAGCCTCTCGGGACACCAGAGAAGACTTTTGTTGTGGGAGAATGGTCATTTTCGATGACAGTGAATTGAGAGGGATCAGTTAGGAAGCAGCGAATCCAATTTAATATCAGGGGATCAAGGCACTAGCATGAAAGTTTCGCCATGTGAACACCAGCTTTCAATTCTGATTAGTTCACAATGGAGCAATTCCTGATCATTATTGGAAGTTATGCGGTGGTACAGGTCACAGTCATCGGCGAAAAGACGAATTGTCGATGAAATGACGGAGGAAAGATCATTTATGAAGATGAAAAATAAAAGTTGGCCGAGCAGTGAGCCTTCCGGGACACCAGAGAAGACTTTTGTTGTGGGAGAATTGTCATTTTCGATGACAGTGAATTGCGAGCGATCAGTTAGGAAGCAGCGAATCCAGTTTAATATCAGGGGATCAAGCCACAAGCATAAAAGTTTCGGCATGTGAACACCAGCTTTCAATTCTATTTAGGTCGCTTTGGAGCAATTCCTGATCATTATTGGAAGTTATGCGGCGGTACAGGACACAGTCATCTGCGAAAAGACGAATTGTCGATGAAATGTCGGAGCGAAGATCATTTATGAAGATGAAAAATTAAAGTTGGCCGAGCACCGAGCCCTGCGGGACTCCAGAGAAGACTTTTGTTGTGGGGGAATGGTCATTTTCGATGACAGTGAATTGAGAGTGATCAGTTAGGAAGCAGCGAATCATATTTAATATCAGGGGATCAAGGAACAAGCATAAAAGTTTTGCCATGTGAACACCAGCTTTCAATTCTATTTAGGTCGCATTGGAGCAATTCCTGATCATTATTTTAAGTTATGCTGCGGTACAGGTCACAGTCATCTGCGAAGGACGAATTGTCGATGAAATGTCGGAGGGAAGATCATTTATGAAGATGAAATTTAAAAGTGGGCCCAGCAGCGAGCCTTGCGGGACACCAGGGAAGACTTTTGTTGTGGGAGAATGGTCATTTTCGATGAGAGTGAATTGAGAGGGATCAGTTAGGAAGAAGCGGATCAAATTTAATATCAGGGGATCAAGGCACTAGCATGAAAGTTTCGCCATGTGAACACCAGCTTTCAATTCTTATTAGTTCGCATTGGAGAAATTCCTGATCATTATTGGAAGTTATGCGGTGGTACAGGTCACAGTCATCTGCGAAAAGACGAATTGTCGATGAAATGTCGGAGGGAAGATTATTTATGAAGATGAAAAATAAAAGTTGGCCGAGCAGCGAGCCTTGCGGGACACCAGAAAAGACTTTTGTTCTGGGAGAATGGTCATTTTCGATGAGAGTGAATTGAGAGCGATCAGTTAGAAAGCAGCGAAACCAATTTAATATCAGGGGATCAAGGCACTAGCATGAAAGTTTCGCCATGTGAACACCAGCTTTCAATTCTATTTAGGTCGCATTGGAGCAATTCCTGATCATTTTTGGAAGGTATGCAGTGGTACAGGTCACAGTCATCTGCGAAAAGACGAATTGTCGATGAAAGTTCGGAGGGAAGATCATTTATGAAGATGAAAAAAAAAAAAATGGGCCGAGCAGCCAGCCTCTCGGGACACCAGAGATGTCTTTTGTTGTAGGAGAATGGTTATTTTCGATGACAGTGAATTGATAGGGATCAGTTAGGAAGCAGCGAATCCAATTTAATATCAGGGGATCAAGGCACTAGCATGAAAGTTTCGCGATGTGAACACAAGCTTTCAATTCTGATTATGTCGCATTGGAGCAATTCCTGATCATTATTGGAAGTTATGCGGTGGTACAGGTCACAGTCATCTGCGAAAAGAAGAATTGTCGATGAAATGTCGGAGGGAAGATCATTTATGAAGATGAAAAATAAAAGTGGGCCGAGCAGCGAGCCTTGCGGTACACCAGAGAAAACTTTTGTTGTGGGAGAATGGTCATTTTCGATGACAGTGAATTTAGAGCGATCAGTTAGGAAGCAGCGAATCATATTTAATATCAGGGGATCAAGGAAAAAGCATGAAAGTTTCGCCATGTGAACACCAGCTTTCAATTCTATTTAGGTCGCACTGGAGCAAATCCTGATCATTATTAGTTATGCTGCGGTACAGGTCACAGTCATCTGCGAAAAGACGAATTGTCGATGAAATGTCGGAGGGAAGATTATTTATGAAGATGAAAAATAAAAGTGGGCCGAGCAGCGAGCCTACGGGACACCAGAGAAGACTTTTGTTCTGGGAGAATGGTCATTTTCGATGAGAGTGAATTGAGAGTGATCAGTTAGGAAGCAGCGAATCCAGTTTAATATCAGGAGATCAAGGCACAAGCATGAAAGTTTCGCCATGTGAACACCAGCTTTCAATCCTATTTAGGTCGCTTGGGAGCAATTCCTGATCATTATTGGAAGTTATGAGGCGGTACAGGTCACAGTCATCTGCGAAAAGACGAATTGTCGAAGAAATGTCGGAGGGAAGATCATTTATGAAGATGAAAAATAAAATTGGGCAGAGCAGCGAGCCTTGCGGGACTCCAGAGAAGACTTTTTTTGTGGGAGAATGGTCATTTTCGATGACGGTGAATTGAGAGCGATCAGTTAAGAAGCAGCGAATCCAATTTAATATCAGGGGTCAAGGCACAAGCATGAAAGTTTCGCCATGCGAACACCAGCTTTCAATTCTATTTAGGTCGCATTGGAGCATTTCCCGATCATAATTGGAGGTAATGCGGCGGTAAAGGACACAGTCATCTGCGGAAAGACGAATTGTCGATGAAATGACGGTGGAAAGATCATTTATGAAGATGAAAAATAAAAGTTGGCCGAGCAGTGAGCCTTCCGGGACACCAGAGAAGACTTTTGTTGTGGGAGAATTGTCATTTTCGATGACAGTGAATTGCGAGCGATCAGTTAGGAAGCAGCGAATCCAGTTTAATATCAGGGAATCAAGCCACAAGCATGAAAGTTTCGCCATGTGAACACCAGCTTTCAATTCTATTTAGGTCGCTTTGGAGCAATTCCTGATCATTATTGGAAGTTATGCGGCGGTACAGGACACAGTCATCTGCGAAAGGACGAATTGTCGATGAAATGTCGGAGCGAAGATCATTTATGAAGATGAAAAATAAAAGTTGGCCGAGCACCGAGCCCTGCGGGACACCAGAGAAGACTTTTGTTGTGGGGGAATGGTCATTTTCGATGACAGTGAATTGAGAGTGATCAGTTAGGAAGCAGCGAAACCAATTTAATATCAGGGGATCAAGGCACTAGCATGAAAGTTTCGCCATGTGAACACCAGCTTTCAAATCTATTTCGGTCGCATTGGAGCAATTCGTGATCATTATTGGAAGGTATGCGGTGGTACAGGTCACAGTCATCTGCGAAAACACGAATTGTCGATGAAATGTCGGAGGGAAGATCATTTATGAAGATGAAATTTAAAAGTGGGCCCAGCAGCGAGCCTTGCGGGACACCAGAGAAGACTTTTGTTGTGGGAGAATTGTCATTTTCGATGACAGTGAATTGCGAGCGATCAGTTAGGAAGCAGCGAATCCAGTTTAATATCAGGGGATCAAGCCACAAGCATAAAAGTTTCGCCATGTGAACACCAACTTTCAATTCTATTTAGGTCGCTTTGGAGCAATTCCTGATCATTATTGGAAGTTATGCGGCGGTACAGGACACAGTCATCTGCGAAAAGACGAATTGTCGATGAAATGTCGGAGCGAAGATCATTTATGAAGATGAAAAATTAAAGTTGGCCGAGCACCGAGCCCTGCGGGACACCAGAGAAGACTTTTGTTGTGGGGGAATGGTCATTTTCGATGACAGTGAATTGAGAGTGATCAGTTAAGAAGCAGCGAATCATATTTAATATCAGGGGATCAAGGAACAAGCATGAAAGTTTTGCCATGTGAACACCAGCTTTCAATTCTATTTAGGTCGCATTGGAGCAATTCCTGATCATTATTTTAAGTTATGCTGCGGTACAGGTCACAGTCATCTGCGAAGGACGAATTGTCGATGAAATGTCGGAGGGAAGATCATTTATGAAGATGAAATTTAAAAGTGGGCCCAGCAGCGAGCCTTGCGGGACACCAGGGAAGACTTTTGTTGTGGGAGAATGGTCATTTTCGATGAGAGTGAATTGAGAGGGATCAGTTAGGAAGCAGCGGATTCAATTTAATATCAGGGGATCAAGGCACTAGCATGAAAGTTTCGCCATGTGAACACCAGCTTTCAATTCTTATTAGTTCGCATTGGAGCAATTCCTGATCATTATTGGAAGTTATGCGGTGGTAGAGGTCACAGTCATCTGCGAAAAGACGAATTGTCGATGAAATGTCGGATGGAAGATTATTTATGAAGTTGAAAAATAAAAGTTGGCCGAGCAGTGAGCCTTCCGGGACACCAGAGAAGACTTTTGTTGTGGGAGAATTGTCATTTTCGATGACAGTGAGTTGCGAGCGATCAGTTAGAAAGCAGCGAAACCAATTTAATATCAGGGGATCAAGGCACTAGCATGAAAGTTTCGCCATGTGAACACCAGCTTTCAATTCTATTTGGGTCGCATTGGAGCAATTCCTGATCATTATTGGAAGGTATGCAGTGGTACAGGTCACAGTCATCTGCGAAAAGACGAATTGTCGATGAAAGTTCGGAGGGAAAATCATTTATGAAGATGAAAAAAAAAAAAAAATGGGCCGAGCAGCCAGCCTCTCGGGACACCAGAGAAGACTTTTGTTGTGGGAGAATGGTCATTTTCGATGACAGTGAATTGAGAGGGATCAGTTAGGAAGCAGCGAATCCAATTTAATATCAGGGGATCAAGGCACTAGCATGAAAGTTTCGCCATGTGAACACCAGCTTTCAATTCTGATTAGTTCACAATGGAGCAATTCCTGATCATTATTGGAAGTTATGCGGTGGTACAGGTCACAGTCATCGGCGAAAAGACGAATTGTCGATGAAATGACGGAGGAAAGATCATTTATGAAGATGAAAAATAAAAGTTGGCCGAGCAGTGAGCCTTCCGGGACACCAGAGAAGACTTTTGTTGTGGGAGAATTGTCATTTTCGATGACAGTGAATTGCGAGCGATCAGTTAGGAAGCAGCGAATCCAGTTTAATATCAGGGGATCAAGCCACAAGCATAAAAGTTTCGGCATGTGAACACCAGCTTTCAATTCTATTTAGGTCGCTTTGGAGCAATTCCTGATCATTATTGGAAGTTATGCGGCGGTACAGGACACAGTCATCTGCGAAAAGACGAATTGTCGATGAAATGTCGGAGCGAAGATCATTTATGAAGATGAAAAATTAAAGTTGGCCGAGCACCGAGCCCTGCGGGACTCCAGAGAAGACTTTTGTTGTGGGGGAATGGTCATTTTCGATGACAGTGAATTGAGAGTGATCAGTTAGGAAGCAGCGAATCATATTTAATATCAGGGGATCAAGGAACAAGCATAAAAGTTTTGCCATGTGAACACCAGCTTTCAATTCTATTTAGGTCGCATTGGAGCAATTCCTGATCATTATTTTAAGTTATGCTGCGGTACAGGTCACAGTCATCTGCGAAGGACGAATTGTCGATGAAATGTCGGAGGGAAGATCATTTATGAAGATGAAATTTAAAAGTGGGCCCAGCAGCGAGCCTTGCGGGACACCAGGGAAGACTTTTGTTGTGGGAGAATGGTCATTTTCGATGAGAGTGAATTGAGAGGGATCAGTTAGGAAGAAGCGGATCAAATTTAATATCAGGGGATCAAGGCACTAGCATGAAAGTTTCGCCATGTGAACACCAGCTTTCAATTCTTATTAGTTCGCATTGGAGAAATTCCTGATCATTATTGGAAGTTATGCGGTGGTACAGGTCACAGTCATCTGCGAAAAGACGAATTGTCGATGAAATGTCGGAGGGAAGATTATTTATGAAGATGAAAAATAAAAGTTGGCCGAGCAGCGAGCCTTGCGGGACACCAGAAAAGACTTTTGTTCTGGGAGAATGGTCATTTTCGATGAGAGTGAATTGAGAGCGATCAGTTAGAAAGCAGCGAAACCAATTTAATATCAGGGGATCAAGGCACTAGCATGAAAGTTTCGCCATGTGAACACCAGCTTTCAATTCTATTTAGGTCGCATTGGAGCAATTCCTGATCATTTTTGGAAGGTATGCAGTGGTACAGGTCACAGTCATCTGCGAAAAGACGAATTGTCGATGAAAGTTCGGAGGGAAGATCATTTATGAAGATGAAAAAAAAAAAATGGGCCGAGCAGCCAGCCTCTCGGGACACCAGAGATGTCTTTTGTTGTAGGAGAATGGTTATTTTCGATGACAGTGAATTGATAGGGATCAGTTAGGAAGCAGCGAATCCAATTTAATATCAGGGGATCAAGGCACTAGCATGAAAGTTTCGCGATGTGAACACAAGCTTTCAATTCTGATTATGTCGCATTGGAGCAATTCCTGATCATTATTGGAAGTTATGCGGTGGTACAGGTCACAGTCATCTGCGAAAAGAAGAATTGTCGATGAAATGTCGGAGGGAAGATCATTTATGAAGATGAAAAATAAAAGTGGGCCGAGCAGCGAGCCTTGCGGTACACCAGAGAAAACTTTTGTTGTGGGAGAATGGTCATTTTCGATGACTGTGAATTTAGAGCGATCAGTTAGGAAGCAGCGAATCATATTTAATATCAGGGGATCAAGGAAAAAGCATGAAAGTTTCGCCATGTGAACACCAGCTTTCAATTCTATTTAGGTCGCACTGGAGCAAATCCTGATCATTATTAGTTATGCTGCGGTACAGGTCACAGTCATCTGCGAAAAGACGAATTGTCGATGAAATGTCGGAGGGAAGATTATTTATGAAGATGAAAAATAAAAGTGGGCCGAGCAGCGAGCCTACGGGACACCAGAGAAGACTTTTGTTCTGGGAGAATGGTCATTTTCGATGAGAGTGAATTGAGAGTGATCAGTTAGGAAGCAGCGAATCCAGTTTAATATCAGGAGATCAAGGCACAAGCATGAAAGTTTCGCCATGTGAACACCAGCTTTCAATCCTATTTAGGTCGCTTGGGAGCAATTCCTGATCATTATTGGAAGTTATGAGGCGGTACAGGTCACAGTCATCCGCGAAAAGACGAATTGTCGAAGAAATGTCGGAGGGAAGATCATTTATGAAGATGAAAAATAAAATTGGGCAGAGCAGCGAGCCTTGCGGGACTCCAGAGAAGACTTTTTTTGTGGGAGAATGGTCATTTTCGATGACGGTGAATTGAGAGCGATCAGTTAAGAAGCAGCGAATCCAATTTAATATCAGGGGTCAAGGCACAAGCATGAAAGTTTCGCCATGCGAACACCAGCTTTCAATTCTATTTAGGTCGCATTGGAGCATTTCCCGATCATAATTGGAGGTAATGCGGCGGTAAAGGACACAGTCATCTGCGGAAAGACGAATTGTCGATGAAATGACGGTGGAAAGATCATTTATGAAGATGAAAAATAAAAGTTGGCCGAGCAGTGAGCCTTCCGGGACACCAGAGAAGACTTTTGTTGTGGGAGAATTGTCATTTTCGATGACAGTGAATTGCGAGCGATCAGTTAGGAAGCAGCGAATCCAGTTTAATATCAGGGGATCAAGCCACAAGCATGAAAGTTTCGCCATGTGAACACCAGCTTTCAATTCTATTTAGGTCGCTTTGGAGCAATTCCTGATCATTATTGGAAGTTATGCGGCGGTACAGGACACAGTCATCTGCGAAAGGACGAATTGTCGATGAAATGTCGGAGCGAAGATCACTTATGAAGATGAAAAATAAAAGTTGGCCGAGCACCGAGCCCTGCGGGACACCAGAGAAGACTTTTGTTGTGGGGGAATGGTCATTTTCGATGACAGTGAATTGAGAGTGATCAGTTAGGAAGCAGCGAAACCAATTTAATATCAGGGGATCAAGGCACTAGCATGAAAGTTTCGCCATGTGAACACCAGCTTTCAAATCTATTTCGGTCGCATTGGAGCAATTCGTGATCATTATTGGAAGGTATGCGGTGGTACAGGTCACAGTCATCTGCGAAAACACGAATTGTCGATGAAATGTCGGAGGGAAGATCATTTATGAAGATGAAATTTAAAAGTGGGCCCAGCAGCGAGCCTTGCGGGACACCAGAGAAGACTTTTGTTGTGGGAGAATTGTCATTTTCGATGACAGTGAATTGCGAGCGATCAGTTAGGAAGCAGCGAATCCAGTTTAATATCAGGGGATCAAGCCACAAGCATAAAAGTTTCGCCATGTGAACACCAACTTTCAATTCTATTTAGGTCGCTTTGGAGCAATTCCTGATCATTATTGGAAGTTATGCGGCGGTACAGGACACAGTCATCTGCGAAAAGACGAATTGTCGATGAAATGTCGGAGCGAAGATAATTTATGAAGATGAAAAATAAAAGTTGGCCGAGCACCGAGCCCTGCGGGACACCAGAGAAGACTTTTGTTGTGGGGGAATGGTCATTTTCGATGACAGTGAATTGAGAGTGATCAGTTAGGAAGCAGCGAATCATATTTATTATCAGGGGATCAGGCCACAAGCATGAAAGTTTCGCCATGTGAACACCAGCTTTCAATTCTATTTAGGTCGCTTTGGAGCAACTCCTGATCATTATTGGAAGTTGTGCGGCGGTACAGGACACAGTCATCTGCGAAAAGACGAATTGTCGATGAAATGTCGGAGCGAAGATCATTTATGAAGATGAAAAATAAAAGTTGGCCGAGCACCGAGCCCTGCGGGACACCAGAGAAGACTTTTGTTGTGGGGGAATGGTCATTTTCAATGACAGTGAATTGAGAGCGATCAGTTAGGAAGAAGCGAATCATATTTAATATCAGGGGATCAAGGAACAAGCATGAAAGTTTTGACATGTGAACACCAGCTTTCAATTCTATTTAGGTCGCATTGGAGCAATTCCTGATCACTTTTTTAAGTTATGCTGCGGTACAGGTCACAGTCATTTGCGAAAAGACGAATTGTCGATGATATGTCGGAGGGAAGATCATTTATGAAGATGAAAAATAAAAGTGGGCCCAGCAGCGAGCCTTGCGGGACACCAGAGAAGACTTTTGTTGAGGGAGAATGGTCATTTTCGATGACAGTGAATTGAGAGGGATCAGTTAGGAAGCAGCGAATCCAATTTAATATCAGGGGATCAAGGAACAAGCATGAAAGTTTCGCCATGTGAACACCAGTTTTCAATTCTATTTAGGTTGCATTGGAGCAATTCCTGATCATTATTTTAAGCTATGCTGCGGTACAGGTCACAGTCATTTGCGAAAAGACGAATTGTCGATGAAATTTCGGAGGGAAGATCATTTATGAAGATAAAAAATAAAAGTGGGCTGAGCAGCGAGCCTTGCGGGACACCAGAAAAGACTTTTGTTGTGGGAGAATTGTCATTTTCGATGACAGTGAGTTGCGAGCGATCAGTTAGGAAGCAGCGAATCATATTTAATATCAGGGGATCAAGGAACAAGCATGAAAGTTTCGCCATGTGAACACCAGCTTTCAATTCTATTTAGGTCGCATTGGAGCAATACCTGATCATTATTTTAAGTTATGCTGCGGTACAGGTCACAGTCATCTGCGAAAAGACGAATTGTCGATGAAATGTCGGAGGGAAGATCATTTATGAAGATGAAAAATAAACGTGGGCCGAGCAGCGAGCCTTGCGGTACACCAGAGAAAACTTTTGTTGTGGGAGAATGGTCATTTTCGATGACAGTGAATTGAGAGCGATCAGTTAGGAAGCAGCGAAACCAATTTAATATCAGGGGAGCAAGGCACAAGTTTCGCAATGTGAACACCAGCTTTCAATTCTATTTAGGTCGCACTGGAGCAAATCCTGATCATTATTAGCTATGCGGCGGTACAGGTCACAGTCATCTGCGAAAAGACGAATTGTCGATGAAATGTCGGAGGGAAGATTATTTATGAAGATGGAAAATAAAAGTGGGCCGAGCAGCGAGCCTACGGGACACCAGAGAAGACTTTTGTTCTGGGAGAATGGTCATTTGCGATGAGAGTGAATTGAGAGCGATCAGTTAGGAAGCAGCGAATCCAGTTTAATATCAGGAGATCAAGGCACAAGCATGAAAGTTTCGCCATGTGAACACCTGCTTTCAATCCTATTTAGGTCGCTTGGGAGCAATTCCTGATCATTATTGGAAGTTGTGCGGCGGTACAGGTCACAGTCATCTGCGAAAAGACGAATTGTCGATGAAATGTCGGAGGGAAGATTATTTATGAAGATGGAAAATAAAAGTGGGCCGAGCAGCGAGCCTACGGGACACCAGAGAAGACTTTTGTTCTGGGAGAATGGTCATTTTCGATGAGAGTGAATTGAGAGCGATCAGTTAGGAAGCAGCGAATCCAGTTTAATATCAGGAGATCAAGGCACAAGCATGAAAGTTTCGCCATGTGAACACCTGCTTTCAATCTTATTTAGGTCGCTTGGGAGCATTTCCTGATCATAATTGGAGGTAATGCGGCGGTAAAGGACACAGTCATCTGCGGAAAGACGAATTGTCGATGAAATGACGGAGGAAAGATCATTTATGAAGATGAAAAATAAAAGTTGGCCGAGCAGTGAGCCTTGCGGGACACCAGAGAAGACTTTTGTTGTGGGAGAATTGTCATTTTCGATGACAGTGAATTGAGAGGGATCAGTTAGGAAGCAGCGAATCCAGTTTAATATCAGGGGATCAAGCCACAAGCATGAAAGTTTCGCCATGTGAACACCAGCTTTCAATTCTATTTAGGTCGCTTTGGAGCAATTCCTGATCATTATTGGAAGTTATGCGGCGGTACAGGACACAGTCATCTGCGAAAAGACGAATTGTCGATGAAATGTCGGAGCGAAGATCATTTATGAAGATGAAAAATAAAAGTTGGCCGAGCACCGAGCCCTGCTGGACACCAGAGAAGACTTTTGTTGTGGGGGAATGGTCATTTTCGATGACAGTGAATTGAGAGTGATCAGTTAGGAAGCAGCGAATCATATTTAATATCAGGGGATCAAGGAACAAGCATGAAAGTTTCGCCATGTGAACACCAGCTTTCAAATCTATTTCGGTCGCATTGGAGCAATTCGTGATCATTATTGGAAGGTATGCGGCGGTACAGGACACAGTCATCTGCGAAAAGACGAATTGTCGATGAAATGTCGGAGCCAAGATAATTTATGAAGATGAAAAATAAAAGTTGGCCGAGCACCGAGCCCTGCGGGACACCAGAGAAGACTTTTGTTGTGGGGGAATGGTCATTTTCGATGACAGTGAATTGGGAGTGATCAGTTAGGAAGCAGCGAATCATATTTAATATCAGGGGATCAAGGCACTAGCATGAAAGTTTCGCCATGTGAACACCAGCTTTCAAATCTATTTCGGTCGCATTGGAGCAATTCGTGATCATTATTGTAAGGTATGCGGCGGTACAGGACACAGTCATCTGCGAAAAGACGAATTGTCGATGAAATGTCGGAGCGAAGATCATTTATGAAGATGAAAAATAAAAGTTGGCCGAGCACCGAGCCCTGCGGGACACCAGAGAAGACTTTTGTTGTGGGGGAATGGTCATTTTCGATGACAGTGAATTGAGAGTGATCAGTTAGAAAGCAGCGAATCATATTTAATATCAGGGGATCAAGGAACAAGCATGAAAGTTTCGCCATGTGAACACCAGCTTTCAAATCTATTTCGGTCGCATTGGAGCAATTCGTGATCATTATTGGAAGGTATGCGGCGGTACAGGACACAGTCATCTGCGAAAAGACGAATTGTCGATGAAATGTCGGAGCGAAGATCGTTTATGAAGATGAAAAATGAAAGTTGGCCGAGCACCGAGCCCTGCGGGACACCAGAGAAGACTTTTGTTGTGGGGGAATGGTCATTTTCGATGACAGTGAATTGAGAGTGATCAGTTAGGAAGCAGCGAATCATATTTAATATCAGGGGATCAAGGCACTAGCATGAAAGTTTCGCCATGTGAACACCAGCTTTCAAATCTATTTCGGTCGCATTGGAGCAATTCGTGATCATTATTGGAAGGTATGCGGTGGTACAGGTCACAGTCATCTGCGAAAACACGAATTGTCGATGAAATGTCGGAGGGAAGATCATTATGAAGATGAAATTTAAAAGTGGGCCCAGCAGCGAGCCTTGCGGGACACCTGGGAAGACTTTTGTTGTGGGAGAATGGTCATTTTCGATGACAGTGAATTGAGAGGGATCAGTTAGGAAGCAGCGAATCCAATTTAATATCAGGGGATCAAGGCACTAGCATGAAAGTTTCGCCATGTGAACACCAGCTTTCAATTCTGATTAGTTCACAATGGAGCAATTCCTGATCATTATTGGAAGTTATGCGGTGGTACAGGTCACAGTCATCGGCGAAAAGACGAATTGTCGATGAAATGACGGAGGAAAGATCATTTATGAAGATGAAAAATAAAAGTTGGCCGAGCAGTGAGCCTTCCGGGACACCAGAGAAGACTTTTGTTGTGGGAGAATTGTCATTTTCGATGACAGTGAATTGCGAGCGATCAGTTAGGAAGCAGCGAATCCAGTTTAATATCAGGGGATCAAGCCACAAGCATAAAAGTTTCGGCATGTGAACACCAGCTTTCAATTCTATTTAGGTCGCTTTGGAGCAATTCCTGATCATTATTGGAAGTTATGCGGCGGTACAGGACACAGTCATCTGCGAAAAGACGAATTGTCGATGAAATGTCGGAGCGAAGATCATTTATGAAGATGAAAAATTAAAGTTGGCCGAGCACCGAGCCCTGCGGGACTCCAGAGAAGACTTTTGTTGTGGGGGAATGGTCATTTTCGATGACAGTGAATTGAGAGTGATCAGTTAGGAAGCAGCGAATCATATTTAATATCAGGGGATCAAGGAACAAGCATAAAAGTTTTGCCATGTGAACACCAGCTTTCAATTCTATTTAGGTCGCATTGGAGCAATTCCTGATCATTATTTTAAGTTATGCTGCGGTACAGGTCACAGTCATCTGCGAAGGACGAATTGTCGATGAAATGTCGGAGGGAAGATCATTTATGAAGATGAAATTTGAAAGTGGGCCCAGCAGCGAGCCTTGCGGGACACCAGGGAAGACTTTTGTTGTGGGAGAATGGTCATTTTCGATGAGAGTGAATTGAGAGGGATCAGTTAGGAAGAAGCGGATCAAATTTAATATCAGGGGATCAAGGCACTAGCATGAAAGTTTCGCCATGTGAACACCAGCTTTCAATTCTTATTAGTTCGCATTGGAGCAATTCCTGATCATTATTGGAAGTTATGCGGTGGTACAGGTCACAGTCATCTGCGAAAAGACGAATTGTCGATGAAATGTCGGAGGGAAGATTATTTATGAAGATGAAAAATAAAAGTTGGCCGAGCAGCGAGCCTTGCGGGACACCAGAGAAGACTTTTGTTCTGGGAGAATGGTCATTTTCGATGAGAGTGAATTGAGAGCGATCAGTTAGAAAGCAGCGAAACCAATTTAATATCAGGGGATCAAGGCACTAGCATGAAAGTTTCGCCATGTGAACACCAGCTTTCAATTCTATTTAGGTCGCATTGGAGCAATTCCTGATCATTTTTGGAAGGTATGCAGTGGTACAGGTCACAGTCATCTGCGAAAAGACGAATTGTCGATGAAAGTTCGGAGGGAAGATCATTTATGAAGATGAAAAAAAAAAAAATGGGCCGAGCAGCCAGCCTCTCGGGACACCAGAGATGTCTTTTGTTGTAGGAGAATGGTCATTTTCGATGACAGTGAATTGATAGGGATCAGTTAGGAAGCAGCGAATCCAATTTAATATCAGGGGATCAAGGCACTAGCATGAAAGTTTCGCGATGTGAACACCAGCTTTCAATTCTGATTATGTCGCATTGGAGCAATTCCTGATCATTATTGGAAGTTATGCGGTGGTACAGGTCACAGTCATCTGCGAAAAGAAGAATTGTCGATGAAATGTCGGAGGGAAGATCATTTATGAAGATGAAAAATAAAAGTGGGCCGAGCAGCGAGCCTTGCGGTACACCATAGAAAACTTTTGTTGTGGGAGAATGGTCATTTTCGATGACAGTGAATTTAGAGCGATCAGTTAGGAAGCAGCGAATCATATTTAATATCAGGGGATCAAGGAACAAGCATGAAAGTTTCGCCATGTGAACACCAGCTTTCAAATCTATTTCGGTCGCATTGGAGCAATTCGTGATCATTATTGGAAGGTATGCGGCGGTACAGGACACAGTCATCTGCGAAAAGACGAATTGTCGATGAAATGTCGGAGCGAAGATAATTTATGAAGATGAAAAATAAAAGTTGGCCGAGCACCGAGCCCTGCGGGACACCAGAGAAGACTTTTGTTGTGGGGGAATGGTCATTTTCGATGACAGTGAATTGAGAGTGATCAGTTAGGAAGCAGCGAATCATATTTAATATCAGGGGATCAAGGCACTAGCATGAAAGTTTCGCCATGTGAACACCAGCTTTCAAATCTATTTCGGTCGCATTGGAGCAATTCGTGATCATTATTGTAAGGTATGCGGCGGTACAGGACACAGTCATCTGCGAAAAGACGAATTGTCGATGAAATGTCGGAGCGAAGATCATTTATGAAGATGAAAAATAAAAGTTGGCCGAGCACCGAGCCCTGCGGGACACCAGAGAAGACTTTTGTTGTGGGGGAATGGTCATTTTCGATGACAGTGAATTGAGAGTGATCAGTTAGAAAGCAGCGAATCATATTTAATATCAGGGGATCAAGGAACAAGCATGAAAGTTTCGCCATGTGAACACCAGCTTTCAAATCTATTTCGGTCGCATTGGAGCAATTCGTGATCATTATTGGAAGGTATGCGGCGGTACAGGACACAGTCATCTGCGAAAAGACGAATTGTCGATGAAATGTCGGAGGGAAGATTATTTATGAAGATGGAAAATAAAAGTGGGCCGAGCAGCGAGCCTACGGGACACCAGAGAAGACTTTTGTTCTGGGAGAATGGTCATTTTCGATGAGAGTGAATTGAGAGTGATCAGTTAGGAAGCAGCGAATCATATTTAATATCAGGGGATCAAGGAACAAGCATGAAAGTTTCGCCATGTGAACACCAGCTTTCAAATCTATTTCGGTCGCATTGGAGCAATTCGTGATCATTATTGGAAGGTATGCGGCGGTACAGGACACAGTCATCTGCGAAAAGACGAATTGTCGATGAAATGTCGGAGCGAAGATAATTTATGAAGATGAAAAATAAAAGTTGGCCGAGCACCGAGCCCTGCGGGACACCAGAGAAGACTTTTGTTGTGGGGGAATGGTCATTTTCGATGACAGTGAATTGAGAGTGATCAGTTAGGAAGCAGCGAATCATATTTAATATCAGGGGATCAAGGCACTAGCATGAAAGTTTCGCCATGTGAACACCAGCTTTCAAATCTATTTCGGTCGCATTGGAGCAATTCGTGAGCATTATTGTAAGGTATGCGGCGGTACAGGACACAGTCATCTGCGAAAAGACGAATTGTCGATGAAATGTCGGAGCGAAGATCATTTATGAAGATGAAAAATAAAAGTTGGCCGAGCACCGAGCCCTGCGGGACACCAGAGAAGACTTTTGTTGTGGGGGAATGGTCATTTTCGATGACAGTGAATTGAGAGTGATCAGTTAGAAAGCAGCGAATCATATTTAATATCAGGGGATCAAGGAACAAGCATGAAAGTTTCGCCATGTGAACACCAGCTTTCAAATCTATTTCGGTCGCATTGGAGCAATTCGTGATCATTATTGGAAGGTATGCGGCGGTACAGGACACAGTCATCTGCGAAAAGACGAATTGTCGATGAAATGTCGGAGCGAAGATCGTTTATGAAGATGAAAAATAAAAGTTGGCCGAGCACCGAGCCCTGCGGGACACCAGAGAAGACTTTTGTTGTGGGGGAATGGTCATTTTCGATGACAGTGAATTGAGAGTGATCAGTTAGGAAGCAGCGAATCATATTTAATATCAGGGGATCAAGGCACTAGCATGAAAGTTTCGCCATGTGAACACCAGCTTTCAAATCTATTTCGGTCGCATTGGAGCAATTCGTGATCATTATTGGAAGGTATGCGGTGGTACAGGTCACAGTCATCTGCGAAAACACGAATTGTCGATGAAATGTCGGAGGGAAGATCATTATGAAGATGAAAAATAAAAGTTGGCCCAGCAGCGAGCCTTGCGGGACACCTGGGAAGACTTTTGTTGTGGGAGAATGGTCATTTTCGATGACAGTGAATTGAGAGGGATCAGTTAAGAAGCAGCGAATCCAATTTAATATCAGGGGATCAAGGCACTAGCATGAAAGTTTCGCCATGTGAACACCAGCTTTCAAATCTATTTCGGTCGCATTGGAGCAATTCGTGATCATTATTGGAAGGTATGCGGTGGTACAGGACACAGTCATCTGCGAAAAGACGAATTGTCGATGAAATGTCGGAGCGAAGATCGTTTATGAAGATGAAAAATAAAAGTTGGCCGAGCACCGAGCCCTGCGGGACACCAGAGAAGACTTTTGTTGTGGGGGAATGGTCATTTTCGATGACAGTGAATTGAGAGTGATCAGTTAGGAAGCAGCGAATCATATTTAATATCAGGGGATCAAGGCACTAGCATGAAAGTTTCGCCATGTGAACACCAGCTTTCAAATCTATTTCGGTCGCATTGGAGCAATTCGTGATCATTATTGGAAGGTATGCGGTGGTACAGGACACAGTCATCTGCGAAAAGACGAATTGTCGATGAAATGTCGGAGCGAAGATCGTTTATGAAGATGAAAAATAAAAGTTGGCCCAGCAGCGAGCCTTGCGGGACACCTGGGAAGACTTTTGTTGTGGGAGAATGGTCATTTTCGATGACAGTGAATTGAGAGGGATCAGTTAGGAAGCAGCGAATCCAATTTAATATCAGGGGATCAAGGCACTAGCATGAAAGTTTCGCCATGTGAACACCAGCTTTCAATTCTGATTAGTTCACAATGGAGCAATTCCTGATCATTATTGGAAGTTATGCGGTGGTACAGGTCACAGTCATCGGCGAAAAGACGAATTGTCGATGAAATGACGGAGGAAAGATCATTTATGAAGATGAAAAATAAAAGTTGGCCGAGCAGTGAGCCTTCCGGGACACCAGAGAAGACTTTTGTTGTGGGAGAATTGTCATTTTCGATGACAGTGAATTGCGAGCGATCAGTTAGGAAGCAGCGAATCCAGTTTAATATCAGGGGATCAAGCCACAAGCATAAAAGTTTCGGCATGTGAACACCAGCTTTCAATTCTATTTAGGTCGCTTTGGAGCAATTCCTGATCATTATTGGAAGTTATGCGGCGGTACAGGACACAGTCATCTGCGAAAAGACGAATTGTCGATGAAATGTCGGAGCGAAGATCATTTATGAAGATGAAAAATTAAAGTTGGCCGAGCACCGAGCCCTGCGGGACTCCAGAGAAGACTTTTGTTGTGGGGGAATGGTCATTTTCGATGACAGTGAATTGAGAGTGATCAGTTAGGAAGCAGCGAATCATATTTAATATCAGGGGATCAAGGAACAAGCATAAAAGTTTTGCCATGTGAACACCAGCTTTCAATTCTATTTAGGTCGCATTGGAGCAATTCCTGATCATTATTTTAAGTTATGCTGCGGTACAGGTCACAGTCATCTGCGAAGGACGAATTGTCGATGAAATGTCGGAGGGAAGATCATTTATGAAGATGAAATTTAAAAGTGGGCCCAGCAGCGAGCCTTGCGGGACACCAGGGAAGACTTTTGTTGTGGGAGAATGGTCATTTTCGATGAGAGTGAATTGAGAGGGATCAGTTAGGAAGAAGCGGATCAAATTTAATATCAGGGGATCAAGGCACTAGCATGAAAGTTTCGCCATGTGAACACCAGCTTTCAATTCTTATTAGTTCGCATTGGAGCAATTCCTGATCATTATTGGAAGTTATGCGGTGGTACAGGTCACAGTCATCTGCGAAAAGACGAATTGTCGATGAAATGTCGGAGGGAAGATTATTTATGAAGATGAAAAATAAAAGTTGGCCGAGCAGCGAGCCTTGCGGGACACCAGAGAAGACTTTTGTTCTGGGAGAATGGTCATTTTCGATGAGAGTGAATTGAGAGCGATCAGTTAGAAAGCAGCGAAACCAATTTAATATCAGGGGATCAAGGCACTAGCATGAAAGTTTCGCCATGTGAACACCAGCTTTCAATTCTATTTAGGTCGCATTGGAGCAATTCCTGATCATTTTTGGAAGGTATGCAGTGGTACAGGTCACAGTCATCTGCGAAAAGACGAATTGTCGATGAAAGTTCGGAGGGAAGATCATTTATGAGATGAAAAAAAAAAAAATGGGCCGAGCAGCCAGCCTCTCGGGACACCAGAGATGTCTTTTGTTGTAGGAGAATGGTCATTTTCGATGACAGTGAATTGATAGGGATCAGTTAGGAAGCAGCGAATCCAATTTAATATCAGGGGATCAAGGCACTAGCATGAAAGTTTCGCGATGTGAACACCAGCTTTCAATTCTGATTATGTCGCATTGGAGCAATTCCTGATCATTATTGGAAGTTATGCGGTGGTACAGGTCACAGTCATCTGCGAAAAGAAGAATTGTCGATGAAATGTCGGAGGGAAGATCATTTATGAAGATGAAAAATAAAAGTGGGCCGAGCAGCGAGCCTTGCGGTACACCAGAGAAAACTTTTGTTGTGGGAGAATGGTCATTTTCGATGACAGTGAATTTAGAGCGATCAGTTAGGAAGCAGCGAATCATATTTAATATCAGGGGATCAAGGAACAAGCATGAAAGTTTCGCCATGTGAACACCAGCTTTCAATTCTATTTAGGTCGCACTGGAGCAAATCCTGATCATTATTAGTTATGCTGCGGTACAGGTCACAGTCATCTGCGAAAAGACGAATTGTCGATGAAATGTCGGAGGGAAGATTATTTATGAAGATGGAAAATAAAAGTGGGCCGAGCAGCGAGCCTACGGGACACCAGAGAAGACTTTTGTTCTGGGAGAATGGTCATTTTCGATGAGAGTGAATTGAGAGTGATCAGTTAGGAAGCAGCGAATCCAGTTTAATATCAGGAGATCAAGGCACAAGCATGAAAGTTTCGCCATGTGAACACCAGCTTTCAATCCTATTTAGGTCGCTTGGGAGCAATTCCTGATCATTATTGGAAGTTATGAGGCGGTACAGGTCACAGTCATCTGCGAAAAGACGAATTGTCGAAGAAATGTCGGAGGGAAGATCATTTATGAAGATGAAAAATAAAATTGGGCAGAGCAGCGAGCCTTGCGGGACTCCAGAGAAGACTTTTTTTGTGGGAGAATGGTCATTTTCGATGACGGTGAATTGAGAGCGATCAGTTAAGAAGCAGCGAATCCAATTTAATATCAGGGGTCAAGGCACAAGCATGAAAGTTTCGCCATGCGAACACCAGCTTTCAATTCTATTTAGGTCGCATTGGAGCATTTCCCGATCATAATTGGAGGTAATGCGGCGGTAAAGGACACAGTCATCTGCGGAAAGACGAATTGTCGATGAAATGACGGTGGAAAGATCATTTATGAAGATGAAAAATAAAAGTTGGCCGAGCAGTGAGCCTTCCGGGACACCAGAGAAGACTTTTGTTGTGGGAGAATTGTCATTTTCGATGACAGTGAATTGCGAGCGATCAGTTAGGAAGCAGCGAATCCAGTTTAATATCAGGGGATCAAGCCACAAGCATGAAAGTTTCGCCATGTGAACACCAGCTTTCAATTCTATTTAGGTCGCTTTGGAGCAATTCCTGATCATTATTGGAAGTTATGCGGCGGTACAGGACACAGTCATCTGCGAAAGGACGAATTGTCGATGAAATGTCGGAGCGAAGATCATTTATGAAGATGAAAAATAAAAGTTGGCCGAGCACCGAGCCCTGCGGGACACCAGAGAAGACTTTTGTTGTGGGGGAATGGTCATTTTCGATGACAGTGAATTGAGAGTGATCAGTTAGGAAGCAGCGAAACCAATTTAATATCAGGGGATCAAGGCACTAGCATGAAAGTTTCGCCATGTGAACACCAGCTTTCAAATCTATTTCGGTCGCATTGGAGCAATTCGTGATCATTATTGGAAGGTATGCGGTGGTACAGGTCACAGTCATCTGCGAAAACACGAATTGTCGATGAAATGTCGGAGGGAAGATCATTTATGAAGATGAAATTTAAAAGTGGGCCCAGCAGCGAGCCTTGCGGGACACCAGAGAAGACTTTTGTTGTGGGAGAATTGTCATTTTCGATGACAGTGAATTGCGAGCGATCAGTTAGGAAGCAGCGAATCCAGTTTAATATCAGGGGATCAAGCCACAAGCATAAAAGTTTCGCCATGTGAACACCAACTTTCAATTCTATTTAGGTCGCTTTGGAGCAATTCCTGATCATTATTGGAAGTTATGCGGCGGTACAGGACACAGTCATCTGCGAAAAGACGAATTGTCGATGAAATGTCGGAGCGAAGATCATTTATGAAGATGAAAAATTAAAGTTGGCCGAGCACCGAGCCCTGCGGGACACCAGAGAAGACTTTTGTTGTGGGGGAATGGTCATTTTCGATGACAGTGAATTGAGAGTGATCAGTTAAGAAGCAGCGAATCATATTTAATATCAGGGGATCAAGGAACAAGCATGAAAGTTTTGCCATGTGAACACCAGCTTTCAATTCTATTTAGGTCGCATTGGAGCAATTCCTGATCATTATTTTAAGTTATGCTGCGGTACAGGTCACAGTCATCTGCGAAGGACGAATTGTCGATGAAATGTCGGAGGGAAGATCATTTATGAAGATGAAATTTAAAAGTGGGCCCAGCAGCGAGCCTTGCGGGACACCAGGGAAGACTTTTGTTGTGGGAGAATGGTCATTTTCGATGAGAGTGAATTGAGAGGGATCAGTTAGGAAGCAGCGGATTCAATTTAATATCAGGGGATCAAGGCACTAGCATGAAAGTTTCGCCATGTGAACACCAGCTTTCAATTCTTATTAGTTCGCATTGGAGCAATTCCTGATCATTATTGGAAGTTATGCGGTGGTAGAGGTCACAGTCATCTGCGAAAAGACGAATTGTCGATGAAATGTCGGATGGAAGATTATTTATGAAGTTGAAAAATAAAAGTTGGCCGAGCAGTGAGCCTTCCGGGACACCAGAGAAGACTTTTGTTGTGGGAGAATTGTCATTTTCGATGACAGTGAGTTGCGAGCGATCAGTTAGAAAGCAGCGAAACCAATTTAATATCAGGGGATCAAGGCACTAGCATGAAAGTTTCGCCATGTGAACACCAGCTTTCAATTCTATTTGGGTCGCATTGGAGCAATTCCTGATCATTATTGGAAGGTATGCAGTGGTACAGGTCACAGTCATCTGCGAAAAGACGAATTGTCGATGAAAGTTCGGAGGGAAAATCATTTATGAAGATGAAAAAAAAAAAAAAAAAATGGGCCGAGCAGCCAGCCTCTCGGGACACCAGAGAAGACTTTTGTTGTGGGAGAATGGTCATTTTCGATGACAGTGAATTGAGAGGGATCAGTTAGGAAGCAGCGAATCCAATTTAATATCAGGGGATCAAGGCACTAGCATGAAAGTTTCGCCATGTGAACACCAGCTTTCAATTCTGATTAGTTCACAATGGAGCAATTCCTGATCATTATTGGAAGTTATGCGGTGGTACAGGTCACAGTCATCGGCGAAAAGACGAATTGTCGATGAAATGACGGAGGAAAGATCATTTATGAAGATGAAAAATAAAAGTTGGCCGAGCAGTGAGCCTTCCGGGACACCAGAGAAGACTTTTGTTGTGGGAGAATTGTCATTTTCGATGACAGTGAATTGCGAGCGATCAGTTAGGAAGCAGCGAATCCAGTTTAATATCAGGGGATCAAGCCACAAGCATAAAAGTTTCGGCATGTGAACACCAGCTTTCAATTCTATTTAGGTCGCTTTGGAGCAATTCCTGATCATTATTGGAAGTTATGCGGCGGTACAGGACACAGTCATCTGCGAAAAGACGAATTGTCGATGAAATGTCGGAGCGAAGATCATTTATGAAGATGAAAAATTAAAGTTGGCCGAGCACCGAGCCCTGCGGGACTCCAGAGAAGACTTTTGTTGTGGGGGAATGGTCATTTTCGATGACAGTGAATTGAGAGTGATCAGTTAGGAAGCAGCGAATCATATTTAATATCAGGGGATCAAGGAACAAGCATAAAAGTTTTGCCATGTGAACACCAGCTTTCAATTCTATTTAGGTCGCATTGGAGCAATTCCTGATCATTATTTTAAGTTATGCTGCGGTACAGGTCACAGTCATCTGCGAAGGACGAATTGTCGATGAAATGTCGGAGGGAAGATCATTTATGAAGATGAAATTTAAAAGTGGGCCCAGCAGCGAGCCTTGCGGGACACCAGGGAAGACTTTTGTTGTGGGAGAATGGTCATTTTCGATGAGAGTGAATTGAGAGGGATCAGTTAGGAAGAAGCGGATCAAATTTAATATCAGGGGATCAAGGCACTAGCATGAAAGTTTCGCCATGTGAACACCAGCTTTCAATTCTTATTAGTTCGCATTGGAGAAATTCCTGATCATTATTGGAAGTTATGCGGTGGTACAGGTCACAGTCATCTGCGAAAAGACGAATTGTCGATGAAATGTCGGAGGGAAGATTATTTATGAAGATGAAAAATAAAAGTTGGCCGAGCAGCGAGCCTTGCGGGACACCAGAAAAGACTTTTGTTCTGGGAGAATGGTCATTTTCGATGAGAGTGAATTGAGAGCGATCAGTTAGAAAGCAGCGAAACCAATTTAATATCAGGGGATCAAGGCACTAGCATGAAAGTTTCGCCATGTGAACACCAGCTTTCAATTCTATTTAGGTCGCATTGGAGCAATTCCTGATCATTTTTGGAAGGTATGCAGTGGTACAGGTCACAGTCATCTGCGAAAAGACGAATTGTCGATGAAAGTTCGGAGGGAAGATCATTTATGAAGATGAAAAAAAAAAAATGGGCCGAGCAGCCAGCCTCTCGGGACACCAGAGATGTCTTTTGTTGTAGGAGAATGGTTATTTTCGATGACAGTGAATTGATAGGGATCAGTTAGGAAGCAGCGAATCCAATTTAATATCAGGGGATCAAGGCACTAGCATGAAAGTTTCGCGATGTGAACACAAGCTTTCAATTCTGATTATGTCGCATTGGAGCAATTCCTGATCATTATTGGAAGTTATGCGGTGGTACAGGTCACAGTCATCTGCGAAAAGAAGAATTGTCGATGAAATGTCGGAGGGAAGATCATTTATGAAGATGAAAAATAAAAGTGGGCCGAGCAGCGAGCCTTGCGGTACACCAGAGAAAACTTTTGTTGTGGGAGAATGGTCATTTTCGATGACAGTGAATTTAGAGCGATCAGTTAGGAAGCAGCGAATCATATTTAATATCAGGGGATCAAGGAAAAAGCATGAAAGTTTCGCCATGTGAACACCAGCTTTCAATTCTATTTAGGTCGCACTGGAGCAAATCCTGATCATTATTAGTTATGCTGCGGTACAGGTCACAGTCATCTGCGAAAAGACGAATTGTCGATGAAATGTCGGAGGGAAGATTATTTATGAAGATGAAAAATAAAAGTGGGCCGAGCAGCGAGCCTACGGGACACCAGAGAAGACTTTTGTTCTGGGAGAATGGTCATTTTCGATGAGAGTGAATTGAGAGTGATCAGTTAGGAAGCAGCGAATCCAGTTTAATATCAGGAGATCAAGGCACAAGCATGAAAGTTTCGCCATGTGAACACCAGCTTTCAATCCTATTTAGGTCGCTTGGGAGCAATTCCTGATCATTATTGGAAGTTATGAGGCGGTACAGGTCACAGTCATCTGCGAAAAGACGAATTGTCGAAGAAATGTCGGAGGGAAGATCATTTATGAAGATGAAAAATAAAATTGGGCAGAGCAGCGAGCCTTGCGGGACTCCAGAGAAGACTTTTTTTGTGGGAGAATGGTCATTTTCGATGACGGTGAATTGAGAGCGATCAGTTAAGAAGCAGCGAATCCAATTTAATATCAGGGGTCAAGGCACAAGCATGAAAGTTTCGCCATGCGAACACCAGCTTTCAATTCTATTTAGGTCGCATTGGAGCATTTCCCGATCATAATTGGAGGTAATGCGGCGGTAAAGGACACAGTCATCTGCGGAAAGACGAATTGTCGATGAAATGACGGTGGAAAGATCATTTATGAAGATGAAAAATAAAAGTTGGCCGAGCAGTGAGCCTTCCGGGACACCAGAGAAGACTTTTGTTGTGGGAGAATTGTCATTTTCGATGACAGTGAATTGCGAGCGATCAGTTAGGAAGCAGCGAATCCAGTTTAATATCAGGGGATCAAGCCACAAGCATGAAAGTTTCGCCATGTGAACACCAGCTTTCAATTCTATTTAGGTCGCTTTGGAGCAATTCCTGATCATTATTGGAAGTTATGCGGCGGTACAGGACACAGTCATCTGCGAAAGGACGAATTGTCGATGAAATGTCGGAGCGAAGATCACTTATGAAGATGAAAAATAAAAGTTGGCCGAGCACCGAGCCCTGCGGGACACCAGAGAAGACTTTTGTTGTGGGGGAATGGTCATTTTCGATGACAGTGAATTGAGAGTGATCAGTTCGGAAGCAGCGAAACCAATTTAATATCAGGGGATCAAGGCACTAGCATGAAAGTTTCGCCATGTGAACACCAGCTTTCAAATCTATTTCGGTCGCATTGGAGCAATTCGTGATCATTATTGGAAGGTATGCGGTGGTACAGGTCACAGTCATCTGCGAAAACACGAATTGTCGATGAAATGTCGGAGGGAAGATCATTTATGAAGATGAAATTTAAAAGTGGGCCCAGCAGCGAGCCTTGCGGGACACCAGAGAAGACTTTTGTTGTGGGAGAATTGTCATTTTCGATGACAGTGAATTGCGAGCGATCAGTTAGGAAGCAGCGAATCCAGTTTAATATCAGGGGATCAAGCCACAAGCATAAAAGTTTCGCCATGTGAACACCAACTTTCAATTCTATTTAGGTCGCTTTGGAGCAATTCCTGATCATTATTGGAAGTTATGCGGCGGTACAGGACACAGTCATCTGCGAAAAGACGAATTGTCGATGAAATGTCGGAGCGAAGATCATTTATGAAGATGAAAAATTAAAGTTGGCCGAGCACCGAGCCCTGCGGGACACCAGAGAAGACTTTTGTTGTGGGGGAATGGTCATTTTCGATGACAGTGAATTGAGAGTGATCAGTTAAGAAGCAGCGAATCATATTTAATATCAGGGGATCAAGGAACAAGCATGAAAGTTTTGCCATGTGAACACCAGCTTTCAATTCTATTTGGGTCGCATTGTAGCAATTCCTGATCATTATTGGAAGGTATGCAGTGGTACAGGTCACAGTCATCTGCGAAAAGACGAATTGTCGATGAAAGTTCGGAGGGAAGATCATTTATGAAGATGAAAAAAAAAAAAAAAATGGGCCGAGCAGCCAGCCTCTCGGGACACCAGAGAAGACTTTTGTTGTGGGAGAATGGTCATTTTCGATGACAGTGAATTGAGAGGGATCAGTTAGGAAGCAGCGAATCCAATTTAATATCAGGGGATCAAGGCACTAGCATGAAAGTTTCGCCATGTGAACACCAGCTTTCAATTCTGATTAGTTCACAATGGAGCAATTCCTGATCATTATTGGAAGTTATGCGGTGGTACAGGTCACAGTCATCGGCGAAAAGACGAATTGTCGATGAAATGACGGAGGAAAGATCATTTATGAAGATGAAAAATAAAAGTTGGCCGAGCAGTGAGCCTTCCGGGACACCAGAGAAGACTTTTGTTGTGGGAGAATTGTCATTTTCGATGACAGTGAATTGCGAGCGATCAGTTAGGAAGCAGCGAATCCAGTTTAATATCAGGGGATCAAGCCACAAGCATAAAAGTTTCGGCATGTGAACACCAGCTTTCAATTCTATTTAGGTCGCTTTGGAGCAATTCCTGATCATTATTGGAAGTTATGCGGCGGTACAGGACACAGTGATCTGCGAAAAGACGAATTGTCGATGAAATGTCGGAGCGAAGATCATTTATGAAGATGAAAAATTAAAGTTGGCCGAGCACCGAGCCCTGCGGGACTCCAGAGAAGACTTTTGTTGTGGGTGTCACGAAATCGGCGCACATATTCATCAAGTCGGCACGGCGCGAGGCCCACGCGGCGTCGCGTGGAAAGCATGTAGAGAAAAGCCCCCTTCCCGCGCGGGAGAGCGCGTAGCTTTGTACGCGTTGCCGTCACCGTCTTTCCCATTGCCGGGGAGGACGGTGGCTCATCGGCCTGGAATGTGCCAGGCCTTTCGAGAAGGTTCTATGGGACCTGGCCAATGACGACGCGCGGCTCGACGGGAGGAGAAGAGGGAGCTATAACCAGCGAAGCTATGTGGGTGTGCGCGCTAGCTTTGACACGTGCTAACAAACAGACGCGGCGCGTCCTATTTAAAGAGACCGCGCCGCTTGATGAGTCAGCCAGTCAGTCAGTCAGTCAGTTCGTCAAGTGTTTTGCGACGTGCTCGCCTGTGTTTCGACTGGACTCCCGGGGATCACCCGCTGCTGGCAAGCCCACGGACTTTCAAGGGAGCGGCGCTCGTCTCGTATGGCGGCCACATCGTGACTCTTGAGGCGTCGGACTGCAACAGTGCCCGGTGAACAATTTGGTGTTTGTTTATCGACTCTCTCGTGTTTCATCTGTTGTAAAGCCTCTACGTTATTAGATACCTGTGTAATTGCATGCTTAGCGTTTGTATTCTGTGAACCTCTCGTCTGTTGTATGTCAAGTGATCTTGTGTATTCCTTTGTATCGTCTCTTGCTGTGCATAAATTGTGTTTTGTTTGTTACTTCTGACTCCGATCCTTACTCTGGTTTGAACCGGCGACCGCTGGGCACCAAACGACCACCCCCTTCTGTCACTACAAGGTAGTTGAATTCCGGCTGAGCTTGCCACGCAGGTCGAGGGCATCTCCTTTGCGACCGGAACAGCTACCCCCCCTCACTCTAAGGGTGTCTGGGAGTGTGCGCACCGTTAAGGGCGCATCGTTAATAATACCCCCCATAATTATTAACGGGTGACAATTATTCTGGCGTCCGCGACAGGACGTTTGGTGCATTCAAGCTCAGAGAACGGAGAACGAGTTGAAGAGTTTACGAAAAGGTCGTAAACAGTGTAACAGCAGAGCGATAGCGTGAGGTACCGCGCTGAAGCGGTTGTGTAAGGTCCATTGATAGTGCTATGTGTTAGTATTAGGCGGTTCAGATTGAAGATGAATCTCAAGGAGATTATTGCGTTGGGCTTAGAGAAAGGTCTAAAAGGAGCTGAACTGCGGGAATGGGTGGACCGAAAAGAAAGAGAGGTTCGAGAAGAGGCTGAGAAAGAAAGAGAGAGGCAAAGAGAAGAACGAGAGAAAGAATGGCTCAGGAAGCAAGCAGAGGCAAAGAGACAAGCAGAAGAAAGAGAAAAAGAATGGCTCAGGAAGCAAGCAGAGGCAAAGAGACAAGAAGAAGAAAGAGAAAAGGAATGGCTCAGGAAGAGAGCCGAAAGAGAAAAAGAATGGCTGAGGAAGCAGGCAGAAAAAGAAAAAGAATTCTTAAAAGAGAGAGATATCCTTCTCAAAAAGCTGGCTGAAGTTCGGCGTTTGAAAGGTATTACCGAGCCTCCGGAGGTTACCTTTCCTTATATTAGAAAGTACAGTGAACCAAGCGATACTGTAGAAACTGGCTCCAGCAGACAGAATGAGGTTGTGGATCAGCGTGTTCCTGCAACAGAAACTTCAGATGACCGAACTGAAGTTCATAATTCTCAGAAAAAAGAGATTGTGCCCTCCGAGACGACAGGTTGCAGAAAAGCTGCAACGGCAGATGTCGAGCCAGAAACCTCGGTGTTTTCAAAGCCTGAAGATGAAGAAGGGCAGGATTGTAGCTCCTCATTAAATGACACCATGGCTGAGTGCATGAGTGACCGGGATGAGGAGACTTCAAATTGCAGTGAGCACGAAAGCTGGGATGAAGGTGGCAGTGCAGATCCTAACCTTGAGGATTCAGAAATGGAAGAAAGCGAAGACTGCACTGCAATGAAAAGTTTCAAGAAACATTTTAAGGAACAGGAGGTAACCAAAAGTGAGGATAATGAGTCCCTAGTTGAAAATGAGTCCTGCTTTGAGAAGGTACGACTTAAGATCGCAAAGAAAAGAAAGAAAATGAAAAGGATTGAGGGAGAACAAAGTTCTCAAAAAGACGCTCCTTTCAGACAGCAATGTTCTGATTATGCGGGTAAAACCGGATCAAACGTTCCTCGGACAAAGGTGCGAATAAAAGTGAAAATGAAAAGAAACAACTTCAGACCTGCCAAGTCAGGTGAAATGGAGCCGGAAAAGTCAAGAAGAAAGAAAAGGAAGAACTTACTGAAGGACTTGAAGCGCAAGGAGAACAGCTCAAACAGAGAAGAAACTGGGCGGCCGGCACGGAATAATATTAGGCCTGCAGACAACATTTCTCTCCGCGAGCGTAGTGTTAGGGCCCCCAGATACAAGGGCCAAACTACTTCTGATCGGCAAATAGACAATATAAGGAAGATCGAAGCGCGAATGAGGAAGAAAAGCAGGACACGCGTGAGAAAGAAGTACCAGTGCTTCGTAAGAAAGAAAACTGGCGTATCTGAAAGTTGGAGAGGAACCGATACGTTCCAAGAAGGTGCATCCCGAGTGTGGAAATATAGGCGAAAGCATGGCTTAGGTTTGGGTGCTGCACATTTGAATATTTGTGTGTTTCTATGTTACTGATACTTGGCATGTATCCAACAACAGTATGTTGCTATGTTTGTGAATTTCATGGCATTGATGTGTGAATTTCGTAAGGCGTTATTACAGTTTGTGAAATTTGTGCAATGTGTGTGATATGGTCATTTGCCCCATATATTTGTGAGCGCATGCATGTGCGCGCGATGTTCGTGGTTATTGTGAATATTGTGGGACAATATTCTTTAAGGGAGGGGCAGTGTCACGAAATCGGCGCACATATTCATCAAGTCGGCACGGCGCGAGGCCCACGCGGCGTCGCGTGGAAAGCATGTAGAGAAAAGCCCCCTTCCCGCGCGGGAGAGCGCGTAGCTTTGTACGCGTTGCCGTCACCGTCTTTCCCATTGCCGGGGAGGACGGTGGCTCATCGGCCTGGAATGTGCCAGGCCTTTCGAGAAGGTTCTATGGGACCTGGCCAATGACGACGCGCGGCTCGACGGGAGGAGAAGAGGGAGCTATAACCAGCGAAGCTATGTGGGTGTGCGCGCTAGCTTTGACACGTGCTAACAAACAGACGCGGCGCGTCCTATTTAAAGAGACCGCGCCGCTTGATGAGTCAGCCAGTCAGTCAGTCAGTCAGTTCGTCAAGTGTTTTGCGACGTGCTCGCCTGTGTTTCGACTGGACTCCCGGGGATCACCCGCTGCTGGCAAGCCCACGGACTTTCAAGGGAGCGGCGCTCGTCTCGTATGGCGGCCACATCGTGACTCTTGAGGCGTCGGACTGCAACAGTGCCCGGTGAACAATTTGGTGTTTGTTTATCGACTCTCTCGTGTTTCATCTGTTGTAAAGCCTCTACGTTATTAGATACCTGTGTAATTGCATGCTTAGCGTTTGTATTCTGTGAACCTCTCGTCTGTTGTATGTCAAGTGATCTTGTGTATTCCTTTGTATCGTCTCTTGCTGTGCATAAATTGTGTTTTGTTTGTTACTTCTGACTCCGATCCTTACTCTGGTTTGAACCGGCGACCGCTGGGCACCAAACGACCACCCCCTTCTGTCACTACAAGGTAGTTGAATTCCGGCTGAGCTTGCCACGCAGGTCGAGGGCATCTCCTTTGCGACCGGAACAGCTACCCCCACTCACTCTAAGGGTGTCTGGGAGTGTGCGCACCGTTAAGGGCGCATCGTTAATAATACCCCCCATAATTATTAACGGGTGACAGTGGGGGAATGGTCATTTTCGATGACAGTGAATTGAGAGTGATCAGTTAGGAAGCAGCGAATCATATTTAATATCAGGGGATCAAGGAACAAGCATAAAAGTTTTGCCATGTGAACACCAGCTTTCAATTCTATTTAGGTCGCATTGGAGCAATTCCTGATCATTATTTTAAGTTATGCTGCGGTACAGGTCACAGTCATCTGCGAAGGACGAATTGTCGATGAAATGTCGGAGGGAAGATCATTTATGAAGATGAAATTTAAAAGTGGGCCCAGCAGCGAGCCTTGCGGGACACCAGGGAAGACTTTTGTTGTGGGAGAATGGTCATTTTCGATGAGAGTGAATTGAGAGGGATCAGTTAGGAAGAAGCGGATCAAATTTAATATCAGGGGATCAAGGCACTAGCATGAAAGTTTCGCCATGTGAACACCAGCTTTCAATTCTTATTAGTTCGCTTTGGAGCAATTCCTGATCATTATTGGAAGTTATGCGGTGGTAGAGGTCACAGTCATCTGCGAAAAGACGAATTGTCGATGAAATGTCGGATGGAAGATTATTTATGAAGTTGAAAAATAAAAGTTGGCCGAGCAGTGAGCCTTCCGGGACACCAGAGAAGACTTTTGTTGTGGGAGAATTGTCATTTTCGATGACAGTGAGTTGCGAGCGATCAGTTAGGAAGCTGCGAATCCAGTTTATTATCAGGGGATCAAGCCACAAGCATGAAAGTTTCGCCATGTGAACACCAGCTTTCAATTCTATTTAGGTCGCTGTGGAGCAATTCCTGATCATTATTGGAAGTTATGCGGCGGTACAGGACACAGTCATCTGCGAAAAGACGAATTGTCGATGAAATGTCGGAGGGAAGATTATTTATGAAGATGAAAAATAAAAGTGGGCCGAGCAGCGAGCCTTGCGTGAAACCAGAGAAGACTTTTGTTCTGGGAGAATGGTCATTTTCGATGAAAGTGAATTGAGAGCGATCAGTTAGAAAGCAGCGAAACCAATTTAATATCAGGGGATCAAGGCACTAGCATGAAAGTTTCGCCATGTGAACACCAGCTTTCAATTCTATTTGGGTCGCATTGGAGCAATTCCTGATCATTATTGGAAGGTATGCAGTGGTACAGGTCACAGTCATCTGCGAAAAGACGAATTGTCGATGAAAGTTCGGAGGGAAAATCATTTATGAAGATGAAAAAAAAAAAAAAAAAATGGGCCGAGCAGCCAGCCTCTCGGGACACCAGAGAAGACTTTTGTTGTGGGAGAATGGTCATTTTCGATGACAGTGAATTGAGAGGGATCAGTTAGGAAGCAGCGAATCCAATTTAATATCAGGGGATCAAGGCACTAGCATGAAAGTTTCGCCATGTGAACACCAGCTTTCAATTCTGATTAGTTCACAATGGAGCAATTCCTGATCATTATTGGAAGTTATGCGGTGGTACAGGTCACAGTCATCGGCGAAAAGACGAATTGTCGATGAAATGACGGAGGAAAGATCATTTATGAAGATGAAAAATAAAAGTTGGCCGAGCAGTGAGCCTTCCGGGACACCAGAGAAGACTTTTGTTGTGGGAGAATTGTCATTTTCGATGACAGTGAATTGCGAGCGATCAGTTAGGAAGCAGCGAATCCAGTTTAATATCAGGGGATCAAGCCACAAGCATAAAAGTTTCGGCATGTGAACACCAGCTTTCAATTCTATTTAGGTCGCTTTGGAGCAATTCCTGATCATTATTGGAAGTTATGCGGCGGTACAGGACACAGTCATCTGCGAAAAGACGAATTGTCGATGAAATGTCGGAGCGAAGATCATTTATGAAGATGAAAAATTAAAGTTGGCCGAGCACCGAGCCCTGCGGGACTCCAGAGAAGACTTTTGTTGTGGGGGAATGGTCATTTTCGATGACAGTGAATTGAGAGTGATCAGTTAGGAAGCAGCGAATCATATTTAATATCAGGGGATCAAGGAACAAGCATAAAAGTTTTGCCATGTGAACACCAGCTTTCAATTCTATTTAGGTCGCATTGGAGCAATTCCTGATCATTATTTTAAGTTATGCTGCGGTACAGGTCACAGTCATCTGCGAAGGACGAATTGTCGATGAAATGTCGGAGGGAAGATCATTTATGAAGATGAAATTTAAAAGTGGGCCCAGCAGCGAGCCTTGCGGGACACCAGGGAAGACTTTTGTTGTGGGAGAATGGTCATTTTCGATGAGAGTGAATTGAGAGGGATCAGTTAGGAAGAAGCGGATCAAATTTAATATCAGGGGATCAAGGCACTAGCATGAAAGTTTCGCCATGTGAACACCAGCTTTCAATTCTTATTAGTTCGCATTGGAGAAATTCCTGATCATTATTGGAAGTTATGCGGTGGTACAGGTCACAGTCATCTGCGAAAAGACGAATTGTCGATGAAATGTCGGAGGGAAGATTATTTATGAAGATGAAAAATAAAAGTTGGCCGAGCAGCGAGCCTTGCGGGACACCAGAAAAGACTTTTGTTCTGGGAGAATGGTCATTTTCGATGAGAGTGAATTGAGAGCGATCAGTTAGAAAGCAGCGAAACCAATTTAATATCAGGGGATCAAGGCACTAGCATGAAAGTTTCGCCATGTGAACACCAGCTTTCAATTCTATTTAGGTCGCATTGGAGCAATTCCTGATCATTTTTGGAAGGTATGCAGTGGTACAGGTCACAGTCATCTGCGAAAAGACGAATTGTCGATGAAAGTTCGGAGGGAAGATCATTTATGAAGATGAAAAAAAAAAAATGGGCCGAGCAGCCAGCCTCTCGGGACACCAGAGATGTCTTTTGTTGTAGGAGAATGGTCATTTTCGATGACAGTGAATTGATAGGGATCAGTTAGGAAGCAGCGAATCCAATTTAATATCAGGGGATCAAGGCACTAGCATGAAAGTTTCGCGATGTGAACACCAGCTTTCAATTCTGATTATGTCGCATTGGAGCAATTCCTGATCATTATTGGAAGTTATGCGGTGGTACAGGTCACAGTCATCTGCGAAAAGAAGAATTGTCGATGAAATGTCGGAGGGAAGATCATTTATGAAGATGAAAAATAAAAGTGGGCCGAGCAGCGAGCCTTGCGGTACACCAGAGAAAACTTTTGTTGTGGGAGAATGGTCATTTTCGATGACAGTGAATTTAGAGCGATCAGTTAGGAAGCAGCGAATCATATTTAATATCAGGGGATCAAGGAAAAAGCATGAAAGTTTCGCCATGTGAACACCAGCTTTCAATTCTATTTAGGTCGCACTGGAGCAAATCCTGATCATTATTAGTTATGCTGCGGTACAGGTCACAGTCATCTGCGAAAAGACGAATTGTCGATGAAATGTCGGAGGGAAGATTATTTATGAAGATGGAAAATAAAAGTGGGCCGAGCAGCGAGCCTACGGGACACCAGAGAAGACTTTTGTTCTGGGAGAATGGTCATTTTCGATGAGAGTGAATTGAGAGTGATCAGTTAGGAAGCAGCGAATCCAGTTTAATATCAGGAGATCAAGGCACAAGCATGAAAGTTTCGCCATGTGAACACCAGCTTTCAATCCTATTTAGGTCGCTTGGGAGCAATTCCTGATCATTATTGGAAGTTATGAGGCGGTACAGGTCACAGTCATCTGCGAAAAGACGAATTGTCGAAGAAATGTCGGAGGGAAGATCATTTATGAAGATGAAAAATAAAATTGGGCAGAGCAGCGAGCCTTGCGGGACTCCAGAGAAGACTTTTTTTGTGGGAGAATGGTCATTTTCGATGACGGTGAATTGAGAGCGATCAGTTAAGAAGCAGCGAATCCAATTTAATATCAGGGGTCAAGGCACAAGCATGAAAGTTTCGCCATGCGAACACCAGCTTTCAATTCTATTTAGGTCGCATTGGAGCATTTCCCGATCATAATTGGAGGTAATGCGGCGGTAAAGGACACAGTCATCTGCGGAAAGACGAATTGTCGATGAAATGACGGTGGAAAGATCATTTATGAAGATGAAAAATAAAAGTTGGCCGAGCAGTGAGCCTTCCGGGACACCAGAGAAGACTTTTGTTGTGGGAGAATTGTCATTTTCGATGACAGTGAATTGCGAGCGATCAGTTAGGAAGCAGCGAATCCAGTTTAATATCAGGGGATCAAGCCACAAGCATGAAAGTTTCGCCATGTGAACACCAGCTTTCAATTCTATTTAGGTCGCTTTGGAGCAATTCCTGATCATTATTGGAAGTTATGCGGCGGTACAGGACACAGTCATCTGCGAAAGGACGAATTGTCGATGAAATGTCGGAGCGAAGATCATTTATGAAGATGAAAAATAAAAGTTGGTCGAGCACCGAGCCCTGCGGGACACCAGAGAAGACTTTTGTTGTGGGGGAATGGTCATTTTCGATGACAGTGAATTGAGAGTGATCAGTTAGGAAGCAGCGAAACCAATTTAATATCAGGGGATCAAGGCACTAGCATGAAAGTTTCGCCATGTGAACACCAGCTTTCAAATCTATTTCGGTCGCATTGGAGCAATTCGTGATCATTATTGGAAGGTATGCGGTGGTACAGGTCACAGTCATCTGCGAAAACACGAATTGTCGATGAAATGTCGGAGGGAAGATCATTTATGAAGATGAAATTTAAAAGTGGGCCCAGCAGCGAGCCTTGCGGGACACCAGAGAAGACTTTTGTTGTGGGAGAATTGTCATTTTCGATGACAGTGAATTGCGAGCGATCAGTTAGGAAGCAGCGAATCCAGTTTAATATCAGGGGATCAAGCCACAAGCATAAAAGTTTCGCCATGTGAACACCAACTTTCAATTCTATTTAGGTCGCTTTGGAGCAATTCCTGATCATTATTGGAAGTTATGCGGCGGTACAGGACACAGTCATCTGCGAAAAGACGAATTGTCGATGAAATGTCGGAGCGAAGATCATTTATGAAGATGAAAAATTAAAGTTGGCCGAGCACCGAGCCCTGCGGGACACCAGAGAAGACTTTTGTTGTGGGGGAATGGTCATTTTCGATGACAGTGAATTGAGAGTGATCAGTTAAGAAGCAGCGAATCATATTTAATATCAGGGGATCAAGGAACAAGCATGAAAGTTTTGCCATGTGAACACCAGCTTTCAATTCTATTTAGGTCGCATTGGAGCAATTCCTGATCATTATTTTAAGTTATGCTGCGGTACAGGTCACAGTCATCTGCGAAGGACGAATTGTCGATGAAATGTCGGAGGGAAGATCATTTATGAAGATGAAATTTAAAAGTGGGCCCAGCAGCGAGCCTTGCGGGACACCAGGGAAGACTTTTGTTGGGGGAGAATGGTCATTTTCGACGAGAGTGAATTGAGAGGGATCAGTTAGGAAGCAGCGGATTCAATTTAATATCAGGGGATCAAGGCACTAGCATGAAAGTTTCGCCATGTGAACACCAGCTTTCAATTCTTATTAGTTCGCATTGGAGCAATTCCTGATCATTATTGGAAGTTATGCGGTGGTAGAGGTCACAGTCATCTGCGAAAAGACGAATTGTCGATGAAATGTCGGATGGAAGATTATTTATGAAGTTGAAAAATAAAAGTTGGCCGAGCAGTGAGCCTTCCGGGACACCAGAGAAGACTTTTGTTGTGGGAGAATTGTCATTTTCGATGACAGTGAGTTGCGAGCGATCAGTTAGGAAGCTGCGAATCCAGTTTATTATCAGGGGATCAAGCCACAAGCATGAAAGTTTCGCCATGTGAACACCAGCTTTCAATTCTATTTAGGTCGCTTTGGAGCAATTCCTGATCATTATTGGAAGTTATGCGGCGGTACAGGACACAGTCATCTGCGAAAAGACGAATTGTCGATGAAATGTCGGAGGGAAGATTATTTATGAAGATGAAAAATAAAAGTGGGCCGAGCAGCGAGCCTTGCGTGAAACCAGAGAAGACTTTTGTTCTGGGAGAATGGTCATTTTCGATGAAAGTGAATTGAGAGCGATCAGTTAGAAAGCAGCGAAACCAATTTAATATCAGGGGATCAAGGCACTAGCATGAAAGTTTCGCCATGTGAACACCAGCTTTCAATTCTATTTGGGTCGCATTGGAGCAATTCCTGATCATTATTGGAAGGTATGCAGTGGTACAGGTCACAGTCATCTGCGAAAAGACGAATTGTCGATGAAAGTTCGGAGGGAAGATCATTTATGAAGATGAAAAAAAAAAAAAATGGGCCGAGCAGCCAGCCTCTCGGGACACCAGAGAAGACTTTTGTTGTAGGAGAATGGTCATTTTCGATGACAGTGAATTGATAGGGATCAGTTAGGAAGCAGCGAATCCAATTTAATATCAGGGGATCAAGGCACTAGCATGAAAGTTTCGCGATGTGAACACCAGCTTTCAATTCTGATTATGTCGTATTGGAGCAATTCCTGATCATTATTGGAAGTTATGCGGTGGTACAGGTCACAGTCATTTGCGAAAAGACGAATTGTCGATGATATGTCGGAGGGAAGATCATTTATGAAGATGAAAAATAAAAGTGGGCCCAGCAGCGAGCCTTGCGGGACAACAGAAAAGACTTTTGTTGAGGGAGAAAGGTCATTATCGATGACAGTGAATTGAGAGGGATCAGTTAGGAAGCAGCGAATCCAATTTAATATCAGGGGATCAAGGCACTAGCATGAAAGTTTTGCCATGAGAACACCAGCTTTCAATTCTATTTAGGTCGCATTGGAGCAATTCCTGATCATTATTTTAAGTTATGCTGCGGTACAGGTCACAGTCATCTGCGAAAAGACGAATTGTCAATGAAATGTCGGAGGGAAGATCATTTATGAAGATGAAAATTAAAAGTGGGCCCAGCAGCGAGCCTTGCGGGACACCAGAGAAGACATTTTTTGTGGGTGAATGGTCATTTTCGATGACAGTGAATTGAGAGGGATCGGTTAGGAAGCAGCGAATCCAATTTAATATCAGGGGATCAAGGCACTAGCATGAAAGTTTCGTCATGTGAACACCAGCTTTCAATTCTGATTAGTTCGCAATGGAGCAATTCCTGATCATTATTGGAATTTATGCGGTGGTACAGGTCACAGTCATCTGCGAAAAGACGAATTGTCGATGAAATGACGGAGGAAAGATCATTTATGAAGATGAAAAATAAAAGTTGGCCGAGCAGTGAGCCTTCCGGGACACCAGAGAAGACTTTTGTTGTGGGAGAATTGTCATTTTCGATGACAGTGAATTGCGAGCGATCAGTTAGGAAGCAGCGAATCCAGTTTAATATCAGGGGATCAAGCCACAAGTATGAAAGTTTCGCCATGTGAACACCAGCTTTCAATTCTATTTAGGTCGCTTTGGAGCAATTCCTGATCATTATTGGAAGTTATGCGGCGGTACAGGACACAGTCATCTGCGAAAAGACGAATTGTCGATGAAATGTCGGAGGGAAGATTATTTATGAAGATGAAAAATAAAAGTGGGCCGAGCAGCGAGCCTTGCGTGAAACCAGAGAAGACTTTTGTTCTGGGAGAATGGTCATTTTCGATGAAAGTGAATTGAGAGCGATCAGTTAGAAAGCAGCGAAACCAATTTAATATCAGGGGATCAAGGCACTAGCATGAAAGTTTCGCCATGTGAACACCAGCTTTCAATTCTATTTGGGTCGCATTGGAGCAATTCCTGATCATTATTGGAAGGTATGCAGTGGTACAGGTCACAGTCATCTGCGAAAAGACGAATTGTCGATGAAAGTTCGGAGGGAAGATCATTTATGAAGATGAAAAAAAAAAAAAATGGGCCGAGCAGCCAGCCTCTCGGGACACCAGAGAAGACTTTTGTTGTAGGAGAATGGTCATTTTCGATGACAGTGAATTGATAGGGATCAGTTAGGAAGCAGCGAATCCAATTTAATATCAGGGGATCAAGGCACTAGCATGAAAGTTTCGCGATGTGAACACCAGCTTTCAATTCTGATTATGTCGTATTGGAGCAATTCCTGATCATTATTGGAAGTTATGCGGTGGTACAGGTCACAGTCATTTGCGAAAAGACGAATTGTCGATGATATGTCGGAGGGAAGATCATTTATGAAGATGAAAAATAAAAGTGGGCCCAGCAGCGAGCCTTGCGGGACAACAGAAAAGACTTTTGTTGAGGGAGAAAGGTCATTATCGATGACAGTGAATTGAGAGGGATCAGTTAGGAAGCAGCGAATCCAATTTAATATCAGGGGATCAAGGCACTAGCATGAAAGTTTCGCCATGTGAACACCAGCTTTCAAATGTATTTCGGTCGCTTTGGAGCAATTCGTGATCATTATTTTAAGGTATGCGGTGGTACAGGTCACAGTCATCTGCGAAAACACGAATTGTCGATGAAATGTCGGAGGGAAGATCATTTATGAAGATGAAATTTAAAAGTGGGCCGAGCACCGAGCCCTGCGGGACACCAGAGAAGACTTTTGTTGTGGGGGAATGGTCATTTTCGATGACAGTGAATTGAGAGTGATCAGTTAGGAAGCAGCGAATCCAATTTAATATCAGGGGATCAAGGCACTAGCATGAAAGTTTCGTCATGTGAACACCAGCTTTCAATTCTGATTAGTTCGCAATGGAGCAATTCCTGATCATTATTGGAATTTATGCGGTGGTACAGGTCACAGTCATCTGCGAAAAGACGAATTGTCGATGAAATGACGGAGGAAAGATCATTTATGAAGATGAAAAATAAAAGTTGGCCGAGCAGTGAGCCTTCCGGGACACCAGAGAAGACTTTTGTTGTGGGAGAATTGTCATTTTCGATGACAGTGAATTGCGAGCGATCAGTTAGGAAGCAGCGAATCCAGTTTAATATCAGGGGATCAAGCCACAAGTATGAAAGTTTCGCCATGTGAACACCAGCTTTCAATTCTATTTAGGTCGCTTTGGAGCAATTCCTGATCATTATTGGAAGTTATGCGGCGGTACAGGACACAGTCATCTGCGAAAAGACGAATTGTCGATGAAATGTCGGAGGGAAGATTATTTATGAAGATGAAAAATAAAAGTGGGCCGAGCAGCGAGCCTTGCGTGAAACCAGAGAAGACTTTTGTTCTGGGAGAATGGTCATTTTCGATGAAAGTGAATTGAGAGCGATCAGTTAGAAAGCAGCGAAACCAATTTAATATCAGGGGATCAAGGCACTAGCATGAAAGTTTCGCCATGTGAACACCAGCTTTCAATTCTATTTGGGTCGCATTGGAGCAATTCCTGATCATTATTGGAAGGTATGCAGTGGTACAGGTCACAGTCATCTGCGAAAAGACGAATTGTCGATGAAAGTTCGGAGGGAAGATCATTTATGAAGATGAAAAAAAAAAAAAATGGGCCGAGCAGCCAGCCTCTCGGGACACCAGAGAAGACTTTTGTTGTAGGAGAATGGTCATTTTCGATGACAGTGAATTGATAGGGATCAGTTAGGAAGCAGCGAATCCAATTTAATATCAGGGGATCAAGGCACTAGCATGAAAGTTTCGCGATGTGAACACCAGCTTTCAATTCTGATTATGTCGTATTGGAGCAATTCCTGATCATTATTGGAAGTTATGCGGTGGTACAGGTCACAGTCATTTGCGAAAAGACGAATTGTCGATGATATGTCGGAGGGAAGATCATTTATGAAGATGAAAAATAAAAGTGGGCCCAGCAGCGAGCCTTGCGGGACAACAGAAAAGACTTTTGTTGAGGGAGAAAGGTCATTATCGATGACAGTGAATTGAGAGGGATCAGTTAGGAAGCAGCGAATCCAATTTAATATCAGGGGATCAAGGCACTAGCATGAAAGTTTTGCCATGAGAACACCAGCTTTCAATTCTATTTAGGTCGCATTGGAGCAATTCCTGATCATTATTTTAAGTTATGCTGCGGTACAGGTCACAGTCATCTGCGAAAAGACGAATTGTCAATGAAATGTCGGAGGGAAGATCATTTATGAAGATGAAAATTAAAAGTGGGCCCAGCAGCGAGCCTTGCGGGACACCAGAGAAGACATTTTTTGTGGGTGAATGGTCATTTTCGATGACAGTGAATTGAGAGGGATCGGTTAGGAAGCAGCGAATCCAATTTAATATCAGGGGATCAAGGCACTAGCATGAAAGTTTCGCCATGTGAACACCAGCTTTCAAATGTATTTCGGTCGCTTTGGAGCAATTCGTGATCATTATTTTAAGGTATGCGGTGGTACAGGTCACAGTCATCTGCGAAAACACGAATTGTCGATGAAATGTCGGAGGGAAGATCATTTATGAAGATGAAATTTAAAAGTGGGCCGAGCACCGAGCCCTGCGGGACACCAGAGAAGACTTTTGTTGTGGGGGAATGGTCATTTTCGATGACAGTGAATTGAGAGTGATCAGTTAGGAAGCAGCGAATCCAATTTAATATCAGGGGATCAAGGCACTAGCATGAAAGTTTCGTCATGTGAACACCAGCTTTCAATTCTGATTAGTTCGCAATGGAGCAATTCCTGATCATTATTGGAATTTATGCGGTGGTACAGGTCACAGTCATCTGCGAAAAGACGAATTGTCGATGAAATGACGGAGGAAAGATCATTTATGAAGATGAAAAATAAAAGTTGGCCGAGCAGTGAGCCTTCCGGGACACCAGAGAAGACTTTTGTTGTGGGAGAATTGTCATTTTCGATGACAGTGAATTGCGAGCGATCAGTTAGGAAGCAGCGAATCCAGTTTAATATCAGGGGATCAAGCCACAAGTATGAAAGTTTCGCCATGTGAACACCAGCTTTCAATTCTATTTAGGTCGCTTTGGAGCAATTCCTGATCATTATTGGAAGTTATGCGGCGGTACAGGACACAGTCATCTGCGTAAAGACGAATTGTCGATGAAATGTCGGAGCGAAGATCATTTATGAAGATGAAAAATAAAAGTTGGCCGAGCACCGAGCCCTGCGGGACACCAGAGAAGACTTTTGTTGTGGGGGAATGGTCATTTTCGATGACAGTGAATTGAGAGTGATCAGTTAGGAAGCAGCGAATCATATTTATTATCAGGGGATCAAGGAACAAGCATGAAAGTTTTGCCATGTGAACACCAGCTTTCAATTCTATTTAGGTCGCATTGGAGCAATTCCTGATCATTATTTTAAGTTATGCTGCGGTACAGGTCACAGTCATCTGCGAAAAGACGAATTGTCGATGAAATGTCGGAGCGAAGATCATTTATGAAGATGAAAAATAAAAGTTGGCCGAGCACCGAGCCCTGCGGGACACCAGAGAAGACTTTTGTTGTGGGGGAATGGTCATTTTCGATGACAGTGAATTGAGAGTGATCAGTTAGGAAGCAGCGAAACCAATTTAATATCAGGGGATCAAGGCACTAGCATGAAAGTTTCGCCATGTGAACACCAGCTTTCAAATCTATTTCGGTCGCATTGGAGCAATTCGTGATCATTATTGGAAGGTATGCGGTGGTACAGGTCACAGTCATCTGCGAAAACACGAATTGTCGATGAAATGTCGGAGGGAAGATCATTTATGAAGATGAAATTTAAAAGTGGGCCCAGCAGCGAGCCTTGCGGGACACCAGGGTAGACTTTTGTTGTGGGAGAATGGCCATTTTCGATGACAGTGAATTGAGAGCGATCAGTTAGGAAGCAGGGAATCCAGTTTAATATCAGGAGATCAAGGCACAAGCATGAAAGTTTCGCCATGTGAACACCAGCTTTCAATCCTATTTAGGTCGCTTGGGAGCAATTCCTGATCATTATTGGAAGTTATGAGGCGGTACAGGTCACAGTCATCTGCGAAAAGACGAATTGTCGAAGAAATGTAGGAGGGAAGATCTTTTATAAAGATGAAAAATAAAATTGGGCCGAGCAGCGAGCCTTGCGGGGCTCCAGAGAAGACTTTTGTTGTGGGAGAATGGTCATTTTCGATGACGGTGAATTGAGAGCGATCAGTTAGGAAGCAGCGAATCCAATTTAATATCAGGGGTCAAGGAACAAGCATGAAAGTTTTGCCATGTGAACACCAGCTTTCAATTCTATTTAGGTCGCATTGGAGCAATTCCTGATCATTATTTTAAGTTATGCTGCGGTACAGGTCACAGTCATCTGCGAAGGACGAATTGTCGATGAAATGTCGGAGGGAAGATCATTTATGAAGATGAAATTTAAAAGTCGGCCCAGCAGCGAGCCTTGCGGGACACCAGGGAAGACTTTTATTGTGGGAGAATGGTCATTTTCGATAAGTGAATTGAGAGGGATATGTTAGGAAGCAGCGGATCCAATTTAATATCAGGGGATCAAGGCACTAGCATGAAAGTTTCGCCATGTGAACACCAGCTTTCAATTCTGATTATGTCGCATTGGAGGAATTCCTGATCATTATTGGAAGTTATGCGGTGGTACAGGTCACAGTCATTTGCGAAAAGACGAATTGTCGATGATATGTCGGAGGGAAGATCATTTATGAAGATGAAAAATAAAAGTGGGCCCAGCAGCGAGCCTTGCGGGACACCAGAAAAGACTTTTGTTGAGGGAGAAAGGTCATTTTCGATGACAGTGAATTGAGAGGGATCAGTTAGGAAGCAGCGAATCCAATTTAATATCAGGGGATCAAGGCACTAGCATGAAAGTTTCGCCATGTGAACACCAGCTTTCAATTCTATTTAGGTCGCATTGGAGCAATTCCTGATCATTATTTTAAGTTATGCTGCGGTACAGGTCACAGTCATTTGCGAAAAGACGAATTGTCGATGATATGTCGGAGGGAAGATCATTTATGAAGATGAAAAATAAAAGTGGGCCCAGCAGCGAGCCTTCCGGGACACCAGAGAAGACTTTTGTTGTGGGAGAATTGTCATTTTCGATGACAGTGAATTGCGAGCGATCAGTTAGGAAGCAGCGAATCCAGTTTAATATCAGGGGATCAAGCCACAAGCATGAAAGTTTCGCCATGTGAACACCAGCTTTCAATTCTATTTAGGTCGCTTTGGAGCAATTCCTGATCATTATTGGAAGTTATGCGGCGGTACAGGACACAGTCATCTGCGAAAAGACGAATTGTCGATGAAATGTCGGAGCGAAGATCATTTATGAAGATGAAAAATAAAAGTTGGCCGAGCACCGAGCCCTGCGGGACACCAGAGAAGACTTTTGTTGTGGGGGAATGGTCATTTTCGATGACAGTGAATTGAGAGTGATCAGTTAGGAAGCAGCGAATCATATTTAATATCAGGGGTTGAAGGAACAAGCATGAAAGTTTTGCCATGTGAACACCAGCTTTCAATTCTATTTAGGTCGCATTGGAGCAATTCCTGATCATTATTTTAAGTAATGCGGCGGTACAGGTCACAGTCATCTGCGAAAAGACGAATTGTCGATGAAATGTCGGAGCGAAGATCATTTATGAAGATGAAAAATAAAAGTTGGCCGAGCACCGAGCCCTGCGGGACACCAGAGAAGACTTTTGTTGTGGGGGAATGGTCATTTTCGATGACAGTGAATTGAGAGTGATCAGTTAGGAAGCAGCGAAACCAATTTAATATCAGGGGATCAAGGCACTAGCATGAAAGTTTCGCCATGTGAACACCAGCTTTCAAATCTATTTCGGTCGCATTGGAGCAATTCGTGATCATTATTGGAAGGTATGCGGTGGTACAGGTCACAGTCATCCGCGAAAACACGAATTGTCGATGAAATGTCGGAGGGAAGATCATTTATGAAGATGAAATTTAAAAGTGGGCCCAGCAGCGAGCCTTGCGGGACACCTGGGAAGACTTTTGTTGTGGGAGAATGGTCATTTTCGATGACAGTGAATTGAGAGGGATCAGTTAGGAAGCAGCGAATCCAATTTAATATCAGGGGATCAAGGCACTAGCATGAAAGTTTCGCCATGTGAACACCAGCTTTCAATTCTGATTAGTTCGCAATGAAGCAATTCCTGATCATTATTGGAAGTTATGCGGTGGTACAGGTCACAGTCATCTGCGAAAAGACGAATTGTCGATGAAATGACGGAGGAAAGATCATTTATGAAGACGAAAAATAAAAGTTGGCCGAGCAGTGAGCCTTCCGGGACACCAGAGAAGACTTTTGTTGTGGGAGAATTGTCATTTTCGATGACAGTGAATTGCGAGCGATCAGTTAGGAAGCAGCGAATCCAGTTTAATATCAGGGGATCAAGCCACAAGCATAAAAGTTTCGCCATGTGAACACCAGCTTTCAATTCTATTTAGGTCGCTTTGGAGCAATTCCTGATCATTATTGGAAGTTATGCGGCGGTACAGGACACAGTCATCTGCGAAAAGACGAATTGTCGATGAAATGTCGGAGCGAAGATCATTTATGAAGATGAAATTTAAAAGTGGGCCCAGCAGCGAGCCTTGCGGGACACCAGGGAAGACTTTTGTTGTGGGAGAATGGTCATTTTCGATGACAGTGAATTGAGAGGGATCAGTTAGGAAGCAGCGGATCCAATTTAATATCAGGGGATCAAGGCACCATGAAAGTTTCGCCATGTGAACACCAGCTTTCAATTCTTATTAGGTCGCATTGGAGCAATTCCTGATCATTATTGGAAGTTATGCGGTGGTACAGGTCACAGTCATCTGCGAAAAGAAGAATTGTCGATGAAATGTCGGAGGGAAGATCATTTATGAAGATGAAAAATAAAATTGGGCCAAGCAGCGAGCCTTGCGGGACTCCAGAGAAGACTTTTGTTGTGGGAGAATTGTCATTTTCGATGACAGTGAATTGCGAGCGATCGGTTAGGAAGCAGCGAATCCAGTTTAATATTAGGGGATCAAGCCACAAGCATGAAAGTTTTGCCATGTGAACACCAGCTTTGAATTCTATTTAGGTCGCTTTGGAGCAATTCCTGATCATTATTGGAAGTTATGCGGCGGTACAGGACACAGTCATCTGCGAAAAGACGAATTGTTGATGAAATGTCGGAGCGAAGATCATTTATGAAGATGAAAAATAAAAGTTGGCCGAGCACCGAGCCCTGCGGGACACCAGAGAAGACTTTTGTGGTGGGGGAATGGTCATTTTCGATGACAGTGAATTGAGAGCGATCAGTTAGGAAGCAGCGAATCATATTTAATATCAGGGGATCAAGGAACAAGCATGAAAGTTTCGCCATGTGAACACCAGCTTTCAATTCTATTTAGGTTGCATTGGAGCAATTCCTGATCATTATTTTAAGCTATGCTGCGGTACAGGTCACAGTCATTTGCGAAAAGACGAATTGCCGATGAAATTTCGGAGGGAAGATCATTTATGAAGATAAAAAATAAAAGTGGGCCCAGCAGCGAGCCTTGCGGGACACCAGAAAAGACTTTTGTTGAGGGAGAAAGGTCATTTTCGATGACAGTGAATTGAGAGGGATCAGTTAGGAAGCAGCGAATCCAATTTAATATCAGGGGATCAAGGCACTAGCATGAAAGTTTCGCCATGTGAACACCAGCTTTCAATTCTATTTAGGTCACATTGGAGCAATTCCTGATCATTATTTTAAGTTATGCTGCGGTACAGGTCACAGTCATCTGCGAAAAGACGAATTGTCGATGAAATGTCGGAGGGAAGATCATTTATGAAGATGAAAATTAAAAGTGGGCCAAGCAGCGAGCCTTGCGGGACACCAGAGAAGACATTTTTTGTGGGTGAATGGTCATTTTCGATGACAGTGAAGTGAGAGGGATCAGTTAGGAAGCAGCGAAACCAATTTAATATCAGGGGATCAAGGCACTAGCATGAAAGTTTCGCCATGTGAACACCAGCTTTCAAATCTATTTCGGTCGCATTGGAGCAATTCGTGATCATTATTGGAAGGTATGCGGTGGTACAGGTCACAGTCATCTGCGAAAACACGAATTGCCGATGAAATGTCGGAGGGAAGATCATTTATGAAGATGAAAAATAAAAGTTGGCCGAGCAGTGAGCCTTCCGGGACACCAGAGAAGACTTTTGTTGTGGGAGAATTGTCATTTTCGATGACAGTGAATTGCGAGCGATCAGTTAGGAAGCAGCGAATCCAGTTTAATATCAGGGGATCAAGCCACAAGCATGAAAGTTTCGCCATGTGAACACTAGCTTTCAATTCTATTTAGGTCGTTTTGGAGCAATTCCTGATCATTATTGGAAGTTATGCGGCGGTACAGGACACAGTCATCTGAGAAAAGACGAATTGTCGATGAAATGTCGGAGCGAAGATCATTTATGAAGATGAAAAATAAAAGTTGGCCGAGCACCGAGCCCTGCGGGACACCAGAGAAGACTTTTGTTGTGGGGGAATGGTCATTTTCGATGACAGTGAATTGAGAGTGATCAGTTAGGAAGCAGCGGATCCAATTTAATATCAGGGGATCAAGGAAAAAGCATGAAAGTTTCGCCATGTGAACACCAGCTTTCAATTCTATTTAGGTCGCACTGGAGCAAATCCTGATCATTATTAGTTATGCTGCGGTACAGGTCACAGTCATCTGCGAAAAGACGAATTGTCGATGAAATGTCGGAGGGAAGATTATTTATGAAGATGGAAAATAAAAGTGGGCCGAGCAGCGAGCCTACGGGACACCAGAGAAGACTTTTGTTCTGGGAGAATGGTCATTTTCGATGAGAGTGAATTGAGAGTGATCAGTTAGGAAGCAGCGAATCCAGTTTAATATCAGGAGATCAAGGCACAAGCATGAAAGTTTCGCCATGTGAACACCAGCTTTCAATCCTATTTAGGTCGCTTGGGAGCAATTCCTGATCATTATTGGAAGTTATGAGGCGGTACAGGTCACAGTCATCTGCGAAAAGACGAATTGTCGAAGAAATGTCGGAGGGAAGATCATTTATGAAGATGAAAAATAAAATTGGGCAGAGCAGCGAGCCTTGCGGGACTCCAGAGAAGACTTTTTTTGTGGGAGAATGGTCATTTTCGATGACGGTGAATTGAGAGCGATCAGTTAAGAAGCAGCGAATCCAATTTAATATCAGGGGTAGAGGCACAAGCATGAAAGTTTCGCCATGCGAACACCAGCTTTCAATTCTATTTAGGTCGCATTGGAGCATTTCCCGATCATAATTGGAGGTAATGCGGCGGTAAAGGACACAGTCATCTGCGGAAAGACGAATTGTCGATGAAATGACGGTGGAAAGATCATTTATGAAGATGAAAAATAAAAGTTGGCCGAGCAGTGAGCCTTCCGGGACACCAGAGAAGACTTTTGTTGTGGGAGAATTGTCATTTTCGATGACAGTGAATTGCGAGCGATCAGTTAGGAAGCAGCGAATCCAGTTTAATATCAGGGGATCAAGCCACAAGCATGAAAGTTTCGCCATGTGAACACCAGCTTTCAATTCTATTTAGGTCGCTTTGGAGCAATTCCTGATCATTATTGGAAGTTATGCGGCGGTACAGGACACAGTCATCTGCGAAAGGACGAATTGTCGATGAAATGTCGGAGCGAAGATCATTTATGAAGATGAAAAATAAAAGTTGGCCGAGCACCGAGCCCTGCGGGACACCAGAGAAGACTTTTGTTGTGGGGGAATGGTCATTTTCGATGACAGTGAATTGAGAGTGATCAGTTAGGAAGCAGCGAAACCAATTTAATATCAGGGGATCAAGGCACTAGCATGAAAGTTTCGCCATGTGAACACCAGCTTTCAAATCTATTTCGGTCGCATTGGAGCAATTCGTGATCATTATTGGAAGGTATGCGGTGGTACAGGTCACAGTCATCTGCGAAAACACGAATTGTCGATGAAATGTCGGAGGGAAGATCATTTATGAAGATGAAATTTAAAAGTGGGCCCAGCAGCGAGCCTTGCGGGACACCAGAGAAGACTTTTGTTGTGGGAGAATTGTCATTTTCGATGACAGTGAATTGCGAGCGATCAGTTAGGAAGCAGCGAATCCAGTTTAATATCAGGGGATCAAGCCACAAGCATAAAAGTTTCGCCATGTGAACACCAACTTTCAATTCTATTTAGGTCGCTTTGGAGCAATTCCTGATCATTATTGGAAGTTATGCGGCGGTACAGGACACAGTCATCTGCGAAAAGACGAATTGTCGATGAAATGTCGGAGCGAAGATCATTTATGAAGATGAAAAATTAAAGTTGGCCGAGCACCGAGCCCTGCGGGACACCAGAGAAGACTTTTGTTGTGGGGGAATGGTCATTTTCGATGACAGTGAATTGAGAGTGATCAGTTAAGAAGCAGCGAATCATATTTAATATCAGGGGATCAAGGAACAAGCATGAAAGTTTTGCCATGTGAACACCAGCTTTCAATTCTATTTAGGTCGCATTGGAGCAATTCCTGATCATTATTTTAAGTTATGCTGCGGTACAGGTCACAGTCATCTGCGAAGGACGAATTGTCGATGAAATGTCGGAGGGAAGATCATTTATGAAGATGAAATTTAAAAGTGGGCCCAGCAGCGAGCCTTGCGGGACACCAGGGAAGACTTTTGTTGGGGGAGAATGGTCATTTTCGATGAGAGTGAATTGAGAGGGATCAGTTAGGAAGCAGCGGATTCAATTTAATATCAGGGGATCAAGGCACTAGCATGAAAGTTTCGCCATGTGAACACCAGCTTTCAATTCTTATTAGTTCGCATTGGAGCAATTCCTGATCATTATTGGAAGTTATGCGGTGGTAGAGGTCACAGTCATCTGCGAAAAGACGAATTGTCGATGAAATGTCGGATGGAAGATTATTTATGAAGTTGAAAAATAAAAGTTGGCCGAGCAGTGAGCCTTCCGGGACACCAGAGAAGACTTTTGTTGTGGGAGAATTGTCATTTTCGATGACAGTGAGTTGCGAGCGATCAGTTAGGAAGCTGCGAATCCAGTTTATTATCAGGGGATCAAGCCACAAGCATGAAAGTTTCGCCATGTGAACACCAGCTTTCAATTCTATTTAGGTCGCTTTGGAGCAATTCCTGATCATTATTGGAAGTTATGCGGCGGTACAGGACACAGTCATCTGCGAAAAGACGAATTGTCGATGAAATGTCGGAGGGAAGATTATTTATGAAGATGAAAAATAAAAGTGGGCCGAGCAGCGAGCCTTGCGTGAAACCAGAGAAGACTTTTGTTCTGGGAGAATGGTCATTTTCGATGAAAGTGAATTGAGAGCGATCAGTTAGAAAGCAGCGAAACCAATTTAATATCAGGGGATCAAGGCACTAGCATGAAAGTTTCGCCATGTGAACACCAGCTTTCAATTCTATTTGGGTCGCATTGGAGCAATTCCTGATCATTATTGGAAGGTATGCAGTGGTACAGGTCACAGTCATCTGCGAAAAGACGAATTGTCGATGAAAGTTCGGAGGGAAGATCATTTATGAAGATGAAAAAAAAAAAAAAAAATGGGCCGAGCAGCCAGCCTCTCGGGACACCAGAGAAGACTTTTGTTGTAGGAGAATGGTCATTTTCGATGACAGTGAATTGATAGGGATCAGTTAGGAAGCAGCGAATCCAATTTAATATCAGGGGATCAAGGCACTAGCATGAAAGTTTCGCGATGTGAACACCAGCTTTCAATTCTGATTATGTCGTATTGGAGCAATTCCTGATCATTATTGGAAGTTATGCGGTGGTACAGGTCACAGTCATTTGCGAAAAGACGAATTGTCGATGATATGTCGGAGGGAAGATCATTTATGAAGATGAAAAATAAAAGTGGGCCCAGCAGCGAGCCTTGCGGGACAACAGAAAAGACTTTTGTTGAGGGAGAAAGGTCATTATCGATGACAGTGAATTGAGAGGGATCAGTTAGGAAGCAGCGAATCCAATTTAATATCAGGGGATCAAGGCACTAGCATGAAAGTTTTGCCATGTGAACACCAGCTTTCAATTCTATTTAGGTCGCATTGGAGCAATTCCTGATCATTATTTTAAGTTATGCTGCGGTACAGGTCACAGTCATCTGCGAAAAGACGAATTGTCAATGAAATGTCGGAGGGAAGATCATTTATGAAGATGAAAATTAAAAGTGGGCCCAGCAGCGAGCCTTGCGGGACACCAGAGAAGACATTTTTTGTGGGTGAATGGTCATTTTCGATGACAGTGAATTGAGAGGGATCGGTTAGGAAGCAGCGAATCCAATTTAATATCAGGGGATCAAGGCACTAGCATGAAAGTTTCGCCATGTGAACACCAGCTTTCAAATGTATTTCGGTCGCTTTGGAGCAATTCGTGATCATTATTTTAAGGTATGCGGTGGTACAGGTCACAGTCATCTGCGAAAACACGAATTGTCGATGAAATGTCGGAGGGAAGATCATTTATGAAGATGAAATTTAAAAGTGGGCCGAGCACCGAGCCCTGCGGGACACCAGAGAAGACTTTTGTTGTGGGGGAATGGTCATTTTCGATGACAGTGAATTGAGAGTGATCAGTTAGGAAGCAGCGAATCCAATTTAATATCAGGGGATCAAGGCACAAGCATGAAAGTTTCGTCATGTGAACACCAGCTTTCAATTCTGATTAGTTCGCAATGGAGCAATTCCTGATCATTATTGGAATTTATGCGGTGGTACAGGTCACAGTCATCTGCGAAAAGACGAATTGTCGATGAAATGACGGAGGAAAGATCATTTATGAAGATGAAAAATAAAAGTTGGCCGAGCAGTGAGCCTTCCGGGACACCAGAGAAGACTTTTGTTGTGGGAGAATTGTCATTTTCGATGACAGTGAATTGCGAGCGATCAGTTAGGAAGCAGCGAATCCAGTTTAATATCAGGGGATCAAGCCACAAGTATGAAAGTTTCGCCATGTGAACACCAGCTTTCAATTCTATTTAGGTCGCTTTGGAGCAATTCCTGATCATTATTGCAAGTTATGCGGCGGTACAGGACACAGTCATCTGCGTAAAGACGAATTGTCGATGAAATGTCGGAGCGAAGATCATTTATGAAGATGAAAAATAAAAGTTGGCCGAGCACCGAGCCCTGCGGGACACCAGAGAAGACTTTTGTTGTGGGGGAATGGTCATTTTCGATGACAGTGAATTGAGAGTGATCAGTTAGGAAGCAGCGAATCATATTTATTATCAGGGGATCAAGGAACAAGCATGAAAGTTTTGCCATGTGAACACCAGCTTTCAATTCTATTTAGGTCGCATTGGAGCAATTCCTGATCATTATTTTAAGTTATGCTGCGGTACAGGTCACAGTCATCTGCGAAAAGACGAATTGTCGATGAAATGTCGGAGCGAAGATCATTTATGAAGATGAAAAATAAAAGTTGGCCGAGCACCGAGCCCTGCGGGACACCAGAGAAGACTTTTGTTGTGGGGGAATGGTCATTTTCGATGACAGTGAATTGAGAGTGATCAGTTAGGAAGCAGCGAAACCAATTTAATATCAGGGGATCAAGGCACTAGCATGAAAGTTTCGCCATGTGAACACCAGCTTTCAAATCTATTTCGGTCGCATTGGAGCAATTCGTGATCATTATTGGAAGGTATGCGGTGGTACAGGTCACAGTCATCTGCGAAAACACGAATTGTCGATGAAATGTCGGAGGGAAGATCATTTATGAAGATGAAATTTAAAAGTGGGCCCAGCAGCGAGCCTTGCGGGACACCAGGGTAGACTTTTGTTGTGGGAGAATGGTCATTTTCGATGACAGTGAATTGAGAGCGATCAGTTAGGAAGCAGCGAATCCAGTTTAATATCAGGAGATCAAGGCACAAGCATGAAAGTTTCGCCATGTGAACACCAGCTTTCAATCCTATTTAGGTCGCTTGGGAGCAATTCCTGATCATTATTGGAAGTTATGAGGCGGTACAGGTCACAGTCATCTGCGAAAAGACGAATTGTCGAAGAAATGTAGGAGGGAAGATCTTTTATAAAGATGAAAAATAAAATTGGGCCGAGCAGCGAGCCTTGCGGGGCTCCAGAGAAGACTTTTGTTGTGGGAGAATGGTCATTTTCGATGACGGTGAATTGAGAGCGATCAGTTAGGAAGCAGCGAATCCAATTTAATATCAGGGGTCAAGGAACAAGCATGAAAGTTTTGCCATGTGAACACCAGCTTTCAATTCTATTTAGGTCGCATTGGAGCAATTCCTGATCATTATTTTAAGTTATGCTGCGGTACAGGTCACAGTCATCTGCGAAGGACGAATTGTCGATGAAATGTCGGAGGGAAGATCATTTATGAAGATGAAATTTAAAAGTCGGCCCAGCAGGGAGCCTTGCGGGACACCAGGGAAGACTTTTATTGTGGGAGAATGGTCATTTTCGATAAGTGAATTGAGAGGGATATGTTAGGAAGCAGCGGATCCAATTTAATATCAGGGGATCAAGGCACTAGCATGAAAGTTTCGCCATGTGAACACCAGCTTTCAATTCTGATTATGTCGCATTGGAGGAATTCCTGATCATTATTGGAAGTTATGCGGTGGTACAGGTCACAGTCATTTGCGAAAAGACGAATTGTCGATGATATGTCGGAGGGAAGATCATTTATGAAGATGAAAAATAAAAGTGGGCCCAGCAGCGAGCCTTGCGGGACACCAGAAAAGACTTTTGTTGAGGGAGAAAGGTCATTTTCGATGACAGTGAATTGAGAGGGATCAGTTAGGAAGCAGCGAATCCAATTTAATATCAGGGGATCAAGGCACTAGCATGAAAGTTTCGCCATGTGAACACCAGCTTTCAATTCTATTTAGGTCGCATTGGAGCAATTCCTGATCATTATTTTAAGTTATGCTGCGGTACAGGTCACACTCATTTGCGAAAAGACGAATTGTCGATGATATGTCGGAGGGAAGATCATTTATGAAGATGAAAAATAAAAGTGGGCCCAGCAGCGAGCCTTCCGGGACACCAGAGAAGACTTTTGTTGTGGGAGAATTGTCATTTTCGATGACAGTGAATTGCGAGCGATCAGTTAGGAAGCAGCGAATCCAGTTTAATATCAGGGGATCAAGCCACAAGCATGAAAGTTTCGCCATGTGAACACCAGCTTTCAATTCTATTTAGGTCGCTTTGGAGCAATTCCTGATCATTATTGGAAGTTATGCGGCGGTACAGGACACAGTCATCTGCGAAAAGACGAATTGTCGATGAAATGTCGGAGCGAAGATCATTTATGAAGATGAAAAATAAAAGTTGGCCGAGCACCGAGCCCTGCGGGACACCAGAGAAGACTTTTGTTGTGGGGGAATGGTCATTTTCGATGACAGTGAATTGAGAGTGATCAGTTAGGAAGCAGCGAATCATATTTAATATCAGGGGTTGAAGGAACAAGCATGAAAGTTTTGCCATGTGAACACCAGCTTTCAATTCTATTTAGGTCGCATTGGAGCAATTCCTGATCATTATTTTAAGTAATGCTGCGGTACAGGTCACAGTCATCTGCGAAAAGACGAATTGTCGATGAAATGTCGGAGCGAAGATCATTTATGAAGATGAAAAATAAAAGTTGGCCGAGCACCGAGCCCTGCGGGACACCAGAGAAGACTTTTGTTGTGGGGGAATGGTCATTTTCGATGACAGTGAATTGAGAGTGATCAGTTAGGAAGCAGCGAAACCAATTTAATATCAGGGGATCAAGGCACTAGCATGAAAGTTTCGCCATGTGAACACCAGCTTTCAAATCTATTTCGGTCGCATTGGAGCAATTCGTGATCATTATTGGAAGGTATGCGGTGGTACAGGTCACAGTCATCTGCGAAAACACGAATTGTCGATGAAATGTCGGAGGGAAGATCATTTAAGAAGATGAAATTTAAAAGTGGGCCCAGCAGCGAGCCTTGCGGGACACCTGGGAAGACTTTTGTTGTGGGAGAATGGTCATTTTCGATGACAGTGAATTGAGAGGGATCAGTTAGGAAGCAGCGAATCCAATTTAATATCAGGGGATCAAGGCACTAGCATGAAAGTTTCGCCATGTGAACACCAGCTTTCAATTCTGATTAGTTCGCAATGAAGCAATTCCTGATCATTATTGGAAGTTATGCGGTGGTACAGGTCACAGTCATCTGCGAAAAGACGAATTGTCGATGAAATGACGGAGGAAAGATCATTTATGAAGATGAAAAATAAAAGTTGGCCGAGCAGTGAGCCTTCCGGGACACCAGAGAAGACATTTGTTGTGGGAGAATTGTCATTTTCGATGACAGTGAATTGCGAGCGATCAGTTAGGAAGCAGCGAATCCAGTTTAATATCAGGGGATCAAGCCACAAGCATAAAAGTTTCGCCATGTGAACACCAGCTTTCAATTCTATTTAGGTCGCTTTGGAGCAATTCCTGATCATTATTGGAAGTTATGCGGCGGTACAGGACACAGTCATCTGCGAAAAGACGAATTGTCGATGAAATGTCGGAGCGAAGATCATTTATGAAGATGAAAAATTAAAGTTGGCCGAGCACCGAGCCCTGCGGGACACCAGAGAAGACTTTTGTTGTGGGGGAATGATCATTTTCGATGACAGTGAATTGAGAGTGATCAGTTAGGAAGCAGCGAATCATATTTAATATCAGGGGATCAAGGAACAAGCATGAAAGTTTTGCCATGTGAACACCAGCTTTCAATTCTATTTAGGTCGCATTGGAGCAATTCCTGATCATTATTTTAAGTTATGCTGCGGTACAGGTCACAGTCATCTGCGAAGGACGAATTGTCGATGAAATGTCGGAGGGAAGATCATTTATGAAGATGAAATTTAAAAGTGGGCCCAGCAGCGAGCCTTGCGGGACACCAGGGAAGACTTTTGTTGTGGGAGAATGGTCATTTTCGATGACAGTGAATTGAGAGGGATCAGTTAGGAAGCAGCGGATCCAATTTAATATCAGGGGATCAAGGCACTAGCATGAAAGTTTCGCCATGTGAACACCAGCTTTCAATTCTTATTAGGTCGCATTGGAGCAATTCCTGATCATTATTGGAAGTTATGCGGTGGTACAGGTCACAGTCATCTGCGAAAAGAAGAATTGTCGATGAAATGTCGGAGGGAAGATCATTTATGAAGATGAAAAATAAAATTGGGCCAAGCAGCGAGCCTTGCGGGACTCCAGAGAAGACTTTTGTTGTGGGAGAATTGTCATTTTCGATGACAGTGAATTGCGAGCGATCGGTTAGGAAGCAGCGAATCCAGTTTAATATTAGGGGATCAAGCCACAAGCATGAAAGTTTTGCCATGTGAACACCAGCTTTGAATTCTATTTAGGTCGCTTTGGAGCAATTCCTGATCATTATTGGAAGTTATGCGGCGGTACAGGACACAGTCATCTGCGAAAAGACGAATTGTTGATGAAATGTCGGAGCGAAGATCATTTATGAAGATGAAAAATAAAAGTTGGCCGAGCACCGAGCCCTGCGGGACACCAGAGAAGACTTTTGTGGTGGGGGAATGGTCATTTTCGATGACAGTGAATTGAGAGCGATCAGTTAGGAAGCAGCGAATCATATTTAATATCAGGGGATCAAGGAACAAGCATGAAAGTTTCGCCATGTGAACACCAGCTTTCAATTCTATTTAGGTTGCATTGGAGCAATTCCTGATCATTATTTTAAGCTATGCTGCGGTACAGGTCACAGTCATTTGCGAAAAGACGAATTGCCGATGAAATTTCGGAGGGAAGATCATTTATGAAGATAAAAAATAAAAGTGGGCCCAGCAGCGAGCCTTGCGGGACACCAGAAAAGACTTTTGTTGAGGGAGAAAGGTCATTTTCGATGAAAGTGAATTGAGAGGGATCAGTTAGGAAGCAGCGAATCCAATTTAATATCAGGGGATCAAGGCACTAGCATGAAAGTTTCGCCATGTGAACACCAGCTTTCAATTCTATTTAGGTCACATTGGAGCAATTCCTGATCATTATTTTAAGTTATGCTGAGGTACAGGTCACAGTCATCTGCGAAAAGACGAATTGTCGATGAAATGTCGGAGGGAAGATCATTTATGAAGATGAAAATTAAAAGTGGGCCAAGCAGCGAGCCTTGCGGGACACCAGAGAAGACATTTTTTGTGGGTGAATGGTCATTTTCGATGACAGTGAAGTGAGAGGGATCAGTTAGGAAGCAGCGAAACCAATTTAATATCAGGGGATCAAGGCATTAGCATGAAAGTTTCGCCATGTGAACACCAGCTTTCAAATCTATTTCGGTCGCATTGGAGCAATTCGTGATCATTATTGGAAGGTATGCGGTGGTACAGGTCACAGTCATCTGCGAAAACACGAATTGCCGATGAAATGTCGGAGGGAAGATCATTTATGAAGATGAAATTTAAAAGTGGGCCCAGCAGCGAGCCTTGCGGGACACCAGGCAAGACTTTTGTTGTGGGAGAATGCTCATTTTCGATGACAGTGAATTGAGAGGGATCAGTTAGGAAGGAGCGAATCCAATTTAATATCAGGGGATCAAGGCACTAGCATGAAAGTTTCGCCATGTGAACACCAGCTTTCAATTCTGATTAGTTCGCAATGGAGCAATTCCTGATCATTATTGGAAGTTATGCGGTGGTACAGGTCACAGTCATCTGCGAAAAGACGAATTGTCGATGAAATGACGGAGGAAAGATCATTTATGAAGATGAAAAATAAAAGTTGGCCGAGCAGTGAGCCTTCCGGGACACCAGAGAAGACTTTTGTTGTGGGAGAATTGTCATTTTCGATGACAGTGAATTGCGAGCGATCAGTTAGGAAGCAGCGAATCCAGTTTAATATCAGGGGATCAAGCCACAAGCATGAAAGTTTCGCCATGTGAACACTAGCTTTCAATTCTATTTAGGTCGCTTTGGAGCAATTCCTGATCATTATTGGAAGTTATGCGGCGGTACAGGACACAGTCATCTGAGAAAAGACGAATTGTCGATGAAATGTCGGAGCGAAGATCATTTATGAAGATGAAAAATAAAAGTTGGCCGAGCACCGAGCCCTGCGGGACACCAGAGAAGACTTTTGTTGTGGGGGAATGGTCATTTTCGATGACAGTGAATTGAGAGTGATCAGTTAGGAAGCAGCGGATCCAATTTAATATCAGGGGATCAAGGCACTAGCATGAAAGTTTCGCCGTGTGAACAACAGCTTTCAATTCTTATTAGTTCGCATTGGAGCAATTCCTGATCATTATTGGAAGTTATGCGGTGGTAGAGGTCACAGTCATCTGCGAAGGACGAATTGTCGATGAAATGTCGGAGGGAAGATTATTTATGAAGATGAAAAATAAAAGTGGGCCAAGCAGCGAGCCTTGCGGGACACCAGAGAAGACTTTGGTTGTGGGAGAATGGTCATTTTCGATGAGAGTGAATTGAGAGCGATCAGTTAGAAAGCAGCGAAACCAATTTAATATCAGGGGATCAAGGCACTAGCATGAAAGTTTCGCCATGTGAACACCAGCTTTCAATTCTATTTGGGTCGCATTGGAGCAATTCCTGATCATTATTGGAAGGTATGCAGTGGTACAGGTCACAGTCATCTGCGAAAAGACGAATTGTCGATGAAAGTTCGGAGGGAAGATCATTTATGAAGATGAAAAAGAAATGGGCCGAGCAGCCAGCCTCTCGGGACACCAGAGAAGACTTTTGTTGTAGGAGAATGGTCATTTGCGATGACAGTGAATTGATAGGGATCAGTTAGGAAGCAGCGAATCCAATTTAATATCAGGGGATCAAGGCACTAGCATGAAAGTTTCGCGATGTGAACACCAGCTTTCAATTCTGATTATGTCGCATTGGAGCAATTCCTGATCATTATTGGAAGTTATGCGGTGGTACAGGTCACAGTCTTCTGCGAAAAGACGAATTGTCGATGAAAGTTCGGAGGGACGATCATTTATGAAGATGAAAAATAAAATTGGGCCGAGCAGCGAGCCTTGCGGGACTCCAGAGAAGACTTTTGTTGTGGGAGAATGGTCATTTTCGATGACGGTGAATTGAGAGCGATCAGTTAGGAAGCAGCGAATCCAATTTAATATCAGGGGTCAAGGCACTAGCATGAAAGTTTCGCCATGTGAACACCAGCTTTCAATTCTATTTGGGTCGCATTGGAGCAATTCCTGATCATTATTGGAAGGTATGCAGTGGTACAGGTCACAGTCATCTGCGAAAAGACGAATTGTCGATGAAAGTTCGGAGGGAAGATCATTTATGAAGATGAAAAATAAAATTGGGCCGAGCAGCGAGCCTTGCGGGACTCCAGAGAAGACTTTTGTTGTGGGAGAATGGTCATTTTCGATGACGGTGAATTGAGAGCGATCAGTTAGGAAGCAGCGAATCCAATTTAATAAAAGGGGTCAAGGCACAAGCATGAAAGTTTCGCCAAGCGAACACCAGCTTTCAATTCTTTTTAGGTCGCATTGGAGCATTTCCTGATCATAATTGGAGCTAATGCGGCGGTAAAGGACACAGTCATCTGCGAAAAGACGAATTGTCGATGAAATGACGGAGGAAAGATCATTTATGAAGATGAAAAATAAAAGTTGGCCGAGCAGTGAGCCTTGCGGGACACCAGAGAAGACTTTTGTTGTGGGAGAATTGTCATTTTCGATGACAGTGAATTGCGAGCGATCAGTTAGGAAGCAGCGAATCCAGTTTAATATCAGGGGATCAGGCCACAAGCATGAAAGTTTCGCCATGTGAACACAAGCTTTCAATTCTATTTAGGTCGCTTTGGAGCAATTCCTGATCATTATTGGAAGTTGTGCGGCGGTACAGGACACAGTCTTCTGCGAAAAGACGAATTGTCGACGAAATGTCGGAGCGAAGATCATTTATGAAGATGAAAAATAAAAGTTGGCCGAGCACCGAGCCCTGCGGGACACCAGAGAAGACTTTTGTTGTGGGGGAATGGTCATTTTCGATGACAGTGAATTGAGAGCGATCAGTTAGGAAGCAGCGAATCATATTTAATATCAGGGGACCAAGGAACAAGCATGAAAGCTTTGCCATGTGAACACCAGCTTTCAATTCTATTTAGGTCGCATTGGAGCAATTCCTGATCATTATTTTTAGTTATGCTGCGGTACAGGTCACAGTCATCTGCGAAAAGACGAATTGTCGTTAAATTTCGGAGGGAAGATCATTTATGAAGATGAAAATTAAAAGTGGGCCCAGCAGCGAGCCTTGCGGGACACCAGAGAAGACATTTTTTGTGGGAGAATGGTCATTTTCGATGACAGTGAATTGAGAGGGATCAGTTAGGAAGCAGCGAAACCAATTTAATATCAGGGGATCAAGGCACTAGCATGAAAGTTTCGCCATGTGAACACCAGCTTTCAAATCTATTTAGGTCGCATTGGAGCAATTCGTGATCATTATTGGAAGGTATGCGGTGGTACAGGTCACAGTCATCTGCGAAAAGACGAATTGTCGATGAAATGTCGGAGGGAAGATCATTTATGAAGATGAAGAAAAATGGTCCGAGCAGCCAGCCTCTCGGGACACCAGACAAGACTTTTGTTGTGGGAGAATGGTCATTTTCGATTACAGTGAATTGAGAGCGATCCGTTAGGAAGCAGCGAATCCAATTTAATATCAGGAGATCAAGGCACAAGTTTCGCAATGTGAACACGAGCTTTCAATTCTATTTAGGTCGCACTGGAGCAATTCCTGATCATTATTAGTTATGCGGCGGTACAGGTCACAGTCATCTGCGAAAACACGAATTGTCGATGAAATGTCGGAGGGAAGATCATTTATGAAGATGAAAATTAAAAGTGGGCCCAGCAGCGAGCCTTGCGGTACACCAGAGAAAACTTTTGTTGTGGGAGAATGGTCATTTTCGATGACAGTGAATTTAGAGCGATCAGTTAGGAAGCAGCGAATCATATTTAATATCAGGGGATCAAGGAACAAGCATGAAAGTTTCGCCATGTGAACACCAGCTTTCAATCCTATTTAGGTCGCTTGGGAGCAATTCCTGATCATTATTGGAAGTTATGAGGCGGTACAGGTCACAGTCATCTGCGAAAAGACGAATTGTCGATGAAATGACGGAGGAAAGATCATTTATGAAGATGAAAAATAAAAGTGAGCCGAGCACTGAGCCCTGCGGGTCACCAGAGAAGACTTTTGTTGTGGGAGAATTGTCATTTTCGATGACAGTGAATTGCGAGCGATCAGTTAGGAAGCAGCGAATCCAGTTTAATATCAGGGGATCAGGCCACAACCATGAAAGTTTCGCCATGTGAACACCAGCTTTCAATTCTATTTAGGTCGCATTGGAGCAATTCCTGATCATTATTGGAAGTTGTGCGGCGGTACAGGACACAGTCATCTGCGAAAAGACGAATTGTCGATGAAATGTCGGAGCGAAGATCATTTATGAAGATGAAAAATAAAAGTTGGCTGAGCACCGAGCCCTGCGGGACACCAGAGAAGACTTTTGTTGTGGGGGAATGGTCATTTTCGATGACAGTGAATTGAGAGCGATCAGTTAGGAAGCAGCGAATCATATTTAATATCAGGGGATCAAGGAACAAGCATGAAAGTTTTGCCATGTGAACACCAGCTTTCAATTCTATTTAGGTCGCATTGGAGCAATTCCTGATCACTATTTAAGTTATGCTGCGGTACAGGTCACAGTCATCTGCGAAAAGACGAATTGTCGATGAAATGTCGGAGGGAAGATCATTTATGAAGATGAAAAATAAACGTGGGCCGAGCAGCGAGCCTTGCGGTGCACCAGAGAAAACTTTTGTTGTGGGAGAATTGTCATTTTCGATGACAGTGAATTGCGAGCGATCGGTTAGGAAGCAGCGAATCCAGTTTAATATCAGGGGATCAAGCCACAAGCATGAAAGTTTCGCCATGTGAACACCAGCTTTCAATTCTATTTACGTCGCTTTGGAGCAATTCCTGATCATTATTTTAAGTTATGCTGCGGTACAGGTCACAGTCATCTGCGAAAAGACGAATTGTGGATGAAATGTCGGAGGGAAGATCATTTATGAAGATGAAAATTAAAAGTGGGCCCAGCAGCGAGCCTTGCGGGACACCAGAGAAGACATTTTTTGTGGGAGAATGGTCATTTTCGATGACAGTGAATTGAGAGGGATCAGTTATGAAGCAGCGAAACCAATTTAATATCAGGGGATCAAGGCACTAGCATGAAAGTTTCGCCATGTGAACACCAGCTTTCAATTCTATTTAGGTCGCATTGGAGCAATTCGTGATCATTATTGGAAGGTATGCGGTGGTACAGGTCACAGTCATCTGCGAAAAGACGAATTGTCGATGAATTGTCGGAGGGAAGATCATTTATGAAGATGAAAAAAAAAAATGGGCCGAGCAGCCAGCCTCTCGGGACACCAGAGAAGACTTTTGTTGTGGGAGAATGGTCATTTTCGATGACAGTGAATTGAGAGCGATCCGTTAGGAAGCAGCGAATCCAATTTAATATCAGGGGATCAAGGCACAAGTTTCGCAATGTGAACACGAGCTTTCAATTCTATTTAGGTCGCACTGGAGCAATTCCTGATCATTATTAGTTATGCGGCGGTACAGGTAACAGTCATCTGCGAAAAGACGAATTGTTCGCTCAATCCCGAGAGCAATTTGCTACCCTTATATGCAAATATTTAACGCAGGAGTGCACATAATTTGTACGTTACATTGACTGTATTTTATGAACCGTGTTTTATTGACTGTACTTGCTGTTTTATCGTACTGGCCTGCGTTTATGAATTTTGATGTCAGACCCACTCCTATCTTAGTCCAGATGGACTGATAGTATGTACAAATAAATAAATAAATAAATAAATAAATAAATTTATGAAGATGAAAATAAAACTGGGCCGAGCAGCGAGCCTTGCGGGACACCAGAGAAGACATTTGTTGTGGGAGAATGGTCATTTTCGATGACAGTGAATTGAGGGCGATCAGTTAGGAAGCAGCGAATCATATTTAATATCAGGGGGTCAAGGCACAAGCATGAAAGTTTGGCCATGTGAACACCAGCTTTCAATTCTATTTAGGTCGCTTTGGAGCAATTCCTGATCATAATTGGAGGTTATGCGGCAGTAAAGGACACAGTCATCTGCGAAAAGACGAATTGTCGATGAAATGACGGAGGAAAGATCATTTATGAAGATGAAAAATAAAATTGGGCCGAGCAGCGAGCCTTGCGGGACTCCAGAGAAGACTTTTGTTGTGGGAGAATGGTCATTTTCGATGACAGTGAATTGAGAGCGATCAGTTAGGAAGCAGCGAAACCAATTTAATATCAGGGGAGCAAGGCACAAGTTTCGCAATGTGAACACCAGCTTTCAATTCTATTTAGGTCGCACTGGAGCAAATCCTGATCATTATTAGTTATGCGGCGGTACAGGTGACAGTCATCTGCGAAAAGACGAATTGTCGATGAAATGTCGGAGGGAAGATTATTTATGAAGATGGAAAATAAAAGGGGGCCGAGCAGCGAGCCTACGGGACACCAGAGAAGACTTTTGTTCTGGGAGAATGGTCATTTTCGATGAGAGTGAATTGAGAGCGATCAGTTAGGAAGCAGCAAATCATATTTAATATCAGGAGATCAAGGCACAAGCATGAAAGTTTCGCCATGTGAACACCAGCTTTCAATCCTAATTAGGTCGCTTGGGAGCAATTCCTGATCATTATTGGAAGTTATGAGGCGGTACAGGTCACAGTCATCTGCGAAAAGACGAATTGTCGAAGAAATGTCGGAGGGAAGATCATTTATGAAGATGAAAAATAAAATTGGGCCGAGCAGCGAGCCTTGCGTGACTCCAGAGAAGACTTTTGTTGTGGGAGAATGGTCATTTTCGATGACGGTGAATTGAGAGCGATCAGTTAGGAAGCAGCGCATCCAATTTAATATCAGGGGTCAAGGCACAAGCATGAAAGTTTCGCCATGCGAACACCAGCTTTCAATTCTTTTTAGGTCGCATTGGAGCATTTCCTGATCATAATTGGAAGTAATGCGGCGGTAAAGGACACAGTCATCTGCGAAAAGACGAATTGTCGATGAAATGACGGAAGAAAGATCATTTATGAAGATGAAAAATAAAAGTTGGCCGAGCAGTGAGCCTTGCGGGACACCAGAGAAGACTTTTGTTGTGGGAGAATTGTCATTTTCGATGACAGTGAATTGCGAGCGATCAGTTAGGAAGCAGCGAATCCAGTTTAATATCAGGGGATCAGGCCACAACCATGAAAGTTTCGCCATGTGAACACCAGCTTTCAATTCTATTTAGGTCGCATTGGAGCAATTCCTGATCATTATTGGAAGTTGTGCGGCGGTACAGGACACAGTCATCTGCGAAAAGACGAATTGTCGATGAAATGTCGGAGCGAAGATCATTTATGAAGATGAAAAATAAAAGTTGGCTGAGCACCGAGCCCTGCGGGACACCAGAGAAGACTTTTGTTGTGGGGGAATGGTCATTTTCGATGACAGTGAATTGAGAGCGATCAGTTAGGAAGCAGCGAATCATATTTAATATCAGGGGATCAAGGAACAAGCATGAAAGTTTTGCCATGTCAACACCAGCTTTCAATTCTATTTAGGTCGCATTGGAGCAATTCCTGATCACTATTTAGGTTATGCTGCGGTGCAGGTCACAGTCATTTGCGAAAAGACGAATTGTCGATGATATGTCGGAGGGAAGATCATTTATGAAGATGAAAAATAAAAGTGGGCCCAGCAGCGAGCCTTGCGGGACACCAGAGAAGACTTTAGTTGAGGGAGAATGGTCATTTTCGATGACAGTGAATTGAGAGGGATCAGTTAGGAAGCAGCGAATCCAATTTATTATCAGGGGATCAAGGAACAAGCATGAAAGTTTCGCCATGTGAACACCAGTTTTCAATTCTATTTAGGTCGCATTGGAGCAATTCCTGATCATTATTTTAAGTTATGCTGCGGTACAGGTCACAGTCATCTGCGAAAAGACGAATTGTCGATGAAATGTCGGAGGGAAGATCATTTATGAAGATGAAAAATAAAATTGGGCCGAGCAGCGAGCCTTGCGGGACTCCAGAGAAGACTTTTGTTGTGGGAGAATTGTCATTTTCGATGGCAGTGAATTGCGTGCGATCGGTTAGGAAGCAGCGAATCCAGTTTAATATCAGGGGATCAAGCCACAAGCATGAATGTTTCGCCATGTGAACACCAGCTTTCAATTCTATTTAGGTCGCTTTGGAGCAATTCCTGATCATTATTTTAAGTTATGCTGGGGTACAGGTCACAGTCATCTGCGAAAAGACGAATTGTCGATGAAATGTCGGAGGGAAGATCATTTATGAAGATGAAAATTAAAAGTGGGCCCAGCAGCGAGCCTTGCGGGACACCAGAGAAGACTTTTGTTGTGGGAGAATTGTCATTTTCGATGACAGTGAATTGCGAGCGATCAGTTAGGAAGCAGCGAATCATATTTAATATCAGGGGATCAAGGAACAAGCATGAAAGTTTTGCCATGTGAACACCAGCTTTCAATTCTATTTAGGTCGCATTGGAGCAATTCCTGATCACTATTTAAGTTATGCTGCGGTACAGGTCACAGTCATTTGCGAAAAGACGAATTGTCAATGATATGTCGGAGGGAAGATCATTTATGAAGATGAAAATTAAAAGTGGGCCCAGCAGCGAGCCTTGCGGTACACCAGAGAAAACTTTTGTTGTGGGAGAATGGTCATTTTCGATGACAGTGAATTTAGAGCGATCAGTTAGGAAGCAGCGAATCATATTTAATATCAGGGGATCAAGGAACAAGCATGAAAGTTTCGCCATGTGAACACCAGCTTTCAATTCTATTTAGGTCGCATTGGAGCAATACCTGATCATTATTTTAAGTTATGCTGCGGTACTGGTCACAGTCATCTGCGAAAAGACGAATTGTCGATGAAATGTCGGAGGGAAGATCATTTATGAAGATGAAAAATAAACGTGGGCCGAGCAGCGAGCCTTGCGGTGCACCAGAGAAAACTTTTGTTGTGGGAGAATGGTCATTTTCGATGACAGTGAATTGAGAGCGATCAGTTAGGAAGCAGCGAATCCAATTTAATATCAGGGGAGCAAGGCACAAGTTTCGCAATGTGAACACCAGCTTTCAATTCTATTTAGGTCGCACTGGAGCAAATCCTGATCATTATTAGTTATGCGGCGGTACAGGTCACAGTCATCTGCGAAAAGACGAATTGTCGATGAAATGTCGGAGGGAAGATTATTTATGAAGATGGAAAATAAAAGTGGGCCGAGCAGCGAGCCTACGGGACACCAGAGAAGACTTTTGTTCTGGGAGAATGGTCATTTTCGATAAGAGTGAATTGAGAGCGATCAGTTAGGAAGCAGCGAATCATTTTTTAATATCAGGAGATCAAGGCACAAGCATGAAAGTTTCGCCATGTGAACACCAGCTTTCAATCCTATTTAGGTCGCTTGGGAGCAATTCCTGATCATTATTGGAAGTTATGAGGCGGTACAGGTCACAGTCATCTGCGAAAAGACGAATTGTCGATGAAATGACGGAGGAAAGATCATTTATGAAGATGAAAAATAAAAGTGAGCCGAGCACTGAGCCCTGCGGGTCACCAGAGAAGACTTTTGTTGTGGGAGAATTGTCATTTTCGATGACAGTGAATTGCGAGCGATCAGTTAGGAAGCAGCGAATCATATTTAATATCAGGGGATCAAGGAACAAGCATGAAAGTTTTGCCATGTGAACACCAGCTTTCAATTCTATTTAGGTCGCATTGGAGCAATTCCTGATCACTATTTAAGTTATGCTGCGGTACAGGTCACAGTCATTTGCGAAAAGACGAATTGTCAATGATATGTCGGAGGGAAGATCATTTATGAAGATGAAAAATAAAAGTGGGCCCAGCAGCGAGCCTTGCGGGACACCAGAGAAGACTTTTGTTGAGGGAGAATGGTCATTTTCGATGACAGTGAATTGAGAGGGATCAGTTAGGAAGCAGCGAATCCAATTTAATATCAGGGGATCAAGGAACAAGCATGAAAGTTTCGCCATGTGAACACCAGTTTTCAATTCTATTTAGGTCGCATTGTAGCAATTCCTGATCATTATTTTAAGTTATGCTGCGGTACAGGTCACAGTCATCTGCGAAAAGACGAATTGTCGATGAAATGTCGGAGGGAAGATCATTTATGAAGATGAAAAATAAAAATGGGCCGAGCAGCGAGCCTTGCGGGACTCCAGAGAAGACTTTTGTTGTGAGAGGATTGTCATTTTCGATGACAGTGAATTGCGAGCGATCGGTTAGGAAGCAGCGAATCCAGTTTAATATCAGGGGATCAAGCCACAAGCATGAAAGTTTCGCCATGTGAACACCAGCTTTCAATTCTATTTAGGTCGCTTTGGAGCAATTCCTGATCATTATTTTAAGTTATGCTGCGGTACAGGTCACAGTCATCTGCGAAAAGACGAATTGTCGATGAAATGTCGGAGGGAAGATCATTTATGAAGATGAAAATTAAAAGTGGGCCCAGCAGCGAGCCTTGCGGGACACCAGAGAAGACATTTTTTGTGGGAGAATGGTCATTTTCGATGACAGTGAATTGAGAGGGATCAGTTATGAAGCAGCGAAACCAATTTAATATCAGGGGATCAAGGCACTAGCATGAAAGTTTCGCCATGTGAACACCAGCTTTCAATTCTATTTAGGTCGCATTGGAGCAATTCGTGATCATTATTGGAAGGTATGCGGTGGTACAGGTCACAGTCATCTGCGAAAAGACGAATTGTCGATGAAATGTCGGAGGGAAGATCATTTATGAAGATGAAAAAAAAAATGGGCCGAGCAGCCAGCCTCTCGGGACACCAGAGAAGACTTTTGTTGTGGGAGAATGGTCATTTTCGATGACAGTGAATTGAGAGCGATCCGTTAGGAAGCAGCGAATCCAATTTAATATCAGGGGATGAAGGCACAAGTTTCGCAATGTGAACACGAGCTTTCAATTCTATTTAGGTCGCACTGGAGCAATTCCTGATCATTATTAGTTATGCGGCGGTACAGGTAACAGTCATCTGCGAAAAGACGAATTGTTCGCTCAATCCCGAGAGCAATTTGCTACCCTTATATGCAAATATTTAACGCAGGAGTGCACATAATTTGTACGTTACATTGACTGTATTTTATGAACCGTGTTTTATTGACTGTACTTGCTGTTTTATCGTACTGGCCTGCGTTTATGAATTTTTATGTCAGACCCACTCCTATCTTAGTCCAGATGGACTGATAGTATGTACAAATAAATAAATAAATAAATAAATAAATAAATAAATTTATGAAGATGAAAATAAAACTGGGCCGAGCAGCGAGCCTTGCGGGACACCAGAGAAGACTTTTGTTGTGGAAGAATGGTCATTTTCGATGACAGTGAATTGAGGGCGATCAGTTAGGAAGCAGCGAATCATATTTAATATCAGGGGGTCAAGGCACAAGCATGAAAGTTTGGCCATGTGAACACCAGCTTTCAATTCTATTTAGGTCGCTTTGGAGCAATTCCTGATCATAATTGGAGGTTATGCGGCAGTAAAGGACACAGTCATCTGCGAAAAGACGAATTGTCGATGAAATGACGGAGGAGAGATCATTTATGAAGATGAAAAATAAAATTGGGCCGAGCAGCGAGCCTTGCGGGACTCCAGAGAAGACTTTTGTTGTGGGAGAATGGTCATTTTCGATGACAGTGAATTGAGAGCGATCAGTTAGGAAGCAGCGAAACCAATTTAATATCAGGGGAGCAAGGCACAAGTTTCGCAATGTGAACACCAGCTTTCAATTCTATTTAGGTCGCACTGGAGCAATTCCTGATCATTATTAGTTATGCGGCGGTACAGGTCACAGTCATCTGCGAAAAGACGAATTGTCGATGAAATGTCGGAGGGAAGATTATTTATGAAGATGGAAAATAAAAGTGGGCCGAGCAGCGAGCCTACGGGACACCAGAGAAGACTTTTGTTCTGGGAGAATGGTCATTTTCGATGAGAGTGAATTGAGAGCGATCAGTTAGGAAGCAGCGAATCATATTTAATATCAGGAGATCAAGGCACAAGCATGAAAGTTTCGCCATGTGAACACCAGCTTTCAATCCTATTTAGGTCGCTTGGGAGCAATTCCTGATCATTATTGGAAGTTATGAGGCGGTACAGGTCACAGTCATCCGCGAAAAGACGAATTGTCGAAGAAATGTCGGAGGGAAGATCATTTATGAAGATGAAAAATAAAATTGGGCCGAGCAGCGAGCCTTGCGGGACTCCAGAGAAGACTTTTGTTGTGGGAGAATGGTCATTTTCGATGACGGTGAATTGAGAGCGATCAGTTAGAAAGCAGCGCATCCAATTTAATATCAGGGGTCAAGGCACAAGCATGAAAGTTTCGCCATGCGAACACCAGCTTTCAATTCTTTTTAGGTCGCATTGGAGCATTTCCTGATCATAATTGGAAGTAATGCGGCGGTAAAGGACACAGTCATCTGCGAAAAGACGAATTGTCGATGAAATGACGGAAGAAAGATCATTTATGAAGATGAAAAATAAAAGTTGGCCGAGCAGTGAGCCTTGCGGGACACCAGAGAAGACTTTTGTTGTGGGAGAATTGTCATTTTCGATGACAGTGAATTGCGAGCGATCAGTTAGGAAGCAGCGAATCCATTTTAATATCAGGGGATCAGGCCACAAGCATGAAAGTTTCGCCATGTGAACACCAGCTTTCAATTCTATTTAGGTCGCTTTGGAGCAATTCCTGATCATTATTGGAAGTTGTGCGGCGGTACAGGACACAGTCATCTGCGAAAAGACGAATTGTCGATGAAATGTCGGAGCGAAGATCATTTATGAAGATGAAAAATAAAAGTTGGCTGAGCACCGAGCCCTGCGGGACACCAGAGAAGACTTTTGTTGTGGGGGAATGGTCATTTTCGATGACAGTGAATTGAGAGCGATCAGTTAGGAAGCAGCGAATCATATTTAATATCAGGGGATCAAGGAACAAGCATGAAAGTTTTGCCATGTGAACACCAGCTTTCAATTCTATTTAGGTCGCATTGGAGCAATTCCTGATCACTATTTAAGTTATGCTGCGGTACAGGTCACAGTCATTTGCGAAAAGACGAATTGTCAATGATATGTCGGAGGGAAGATTATTTATGAAGATGAAAAATAAAAGTGGGCCCAGCAGCGAGCCTTGCGGGACACCAGAGAAGACTTTTGTTGAGGGAGAATGGTCATTTTCGATGACAGTGAATTGAGAGGGATCAGTTAGGAAGCAGCGAATCCAATTTAATATCAGGGGATCAAGGAACAAGCATGAAAGTTTCGCCATGTGAACACCAGTTTTCAATTCTATTTAGGTCGCATTGGAGCAATTCCTGATCATTATTTTAAGTTATGCTGCGGTACAGGTCACAGTCATCTGCGAAAAGACGAATTGTCGATGAAATGTCGGAGGGAAGATCATTTATGAAGATGAAAATTAAAAGTGGGCCCAGCAGCGAGCCTTGCGGGACACCAGAGAAGACATTTTTTGTGGGAGAATGGTCATTTTCGATGACAGTGAATTGAGAGGGATCAGTTAGGAAGCAGCGAAACCAATTTAATATCAGGGGATCAAGGCACTAGCATGAAAGTTTCGCCATGTGAACACCAGCTTTCAAATCTATTTAGGTCGCATTGGAGAAATTCGTGATCATTATTGGAAGGTATGCGGTGGTACAGGTCACAGTCATCTGCGAAAAGACGAATTGTCGATGAAATGTCGGAGGGAAGATCATTTATGAAGATGAAAAAAAAAAATGGGCCGAGCAGCCAGCCTCTCGGGACATCAGAGAAGACTTTTGTTGTGGGAGAATGGTCATTTTCGATGACAGTGAATTGAGAGCGATCCGTTAGGAAGCAGCGAATCCAATTTAATATCAGGGGATCAAGGCACAAGTTTCGCAATGTGAACACGAGCTTTCAATTCTATTTAGGTCGCACTGGAGCAATTCCTGATCATTATTAGTTATGCGGCGGTACAGGTAACAGTCATCTGCGAAAAGACGAATTGTCGAAGAAATGTCGGAGGGAAGATCATTTATAAAGATGAAAAATAAAATTGGGCCGAGCAGCGAGCCTTGCGGGACTCCAGAGAAGACTTTTGTTGTGGGAGAATGGTCATTTTCGATGACGGTGAATTGAGAGCGATCAGTTAGGAAGCAGCGCATCCAATTTAATATCAGGGGTCAAGGCACAAGCATGAAAGTTTCGCCATGCGAACACCAGCTTTCAATTCTATTTAGGTCGCATTGGTGCATTTCCTGATCATAATTGGAAGTAATGCGGCGGTAAAGGACACAGTCATCTGCGAAAAGACGAATTGTCGATGAAATGACGGAGGAAAGATCATTTATGAAGATGAAAAATAAAAGTGAGCCGAGCACTGAGCCCTGCGGGTCACCAGAGAAGACTTTTGTTGTGGGAGAATTGTCATTTTCGATGACAGTGAATTGCGAGCGATCGGTTAGGAAGCAGCGAATCCAGTTTAATATCAGGGGATCAAGCCACAAGCATGAAAGTTTCGCCATGTGAACACCAGCTTTCAATTCTATTTAGGTCGCTTTGGAGCAATTCCTGATCATTATTTTAAGGTATGCTGCGGTACAGGTCACAGTCATCTGCGAAAAGACGAATTGTCGATGAAATGTCTGAGGGAAGATCATTTATGAAGATGAAAATTAAAAGTGGGCCCAGCAGCGAGCCTTGCGGTACACCAGAGAAAACTTTTGTTGTGGGAGAATGGTCATTTTCGATGACAGTGAATTTAGAGCGATCAGTTAGGAAGCAGCGAATCATATTTAATATCAGGGGATCAAGGAACAAGCATGAAAGTTTCGCCATGTGAACACCAGCTTTCAATCCTATTTAGGTCGCTTGGGAGCAATTCCTGATCATTATTGGAAGTTATGAGGCGGTACAGGTCACAGTCATCTGCGAAAAGACGAATTGTCGATGAAATGACGGAGGAAAGATCATTTATGAAGATGAAAAATAAAAGTGAGCCGAGCACTGAGCCCTGCGGGTCACCAGAGAAGACTTTTGTTGTGGGAGAATTGTCATTTTCGATGACAGTGAATTGCGAGCGATCAGTTAGCAAGCAGCGAATCCAGTTTAATATCAGGGGATCAGGCCACAACCATGACAGTTTCGCCATGTGAACACCAGCTTTCAATTCTATTTAGGTCGCATTGGAGCAATTCCTGATCATTATTGGAAGTTGTGCGGCGGTACAGGACACAGTCATCTGCGAAAAGACGAATTGTCGATGAAATGTCGGAGCGAAGATCATTTATGAAGATGAAAAATAAAAGTTGGCTGAGCACCGAGCCCTGCGGGACACCAGAGAAGACTTTTGTTGTGGGGGAATGGTCATTTTCGATGACAGTGAATTGAGAGTGATCAGTTAGGAAGCAGCGAATCATATTTAATATCAGGGGATCAAGGAACAAGCATGAAAGTTTTGCCATGTGAACACCAGCTTTCAATTCTATTTAGGTCGCATTGGAGCAATTCCTGATCACTATTTAAGTTATGCTGCGGTACAGGTCACAGTCATCTGCGAAAAGACGAATTGTCGATGAAATGTCGGAGGGAAGATCATTTATGAAGATGAAAAATAAAATTGGGCCGAGCAGCGAGCCTTGCGGGACTCCAGAGAAGACTTTTGTTGTGAGAGAATTGTCATTTTCGATGACAGTGAATTGCGAGCGATCGGTTAGGAAGCAGCGAATCCAGTTTAATATCAGGGGATCAAGCCACAAGCATGAAAGTTTCGCCATGTGAACACCAGCTTTCAATTCTATTTACGTCGCTTTGGAGCAATTCCTGATCATTATTTTAAGTTATGCTGCGGTACAGGTCACAGTCATCTGCGAAAAGACGAATTGTCGATGAAATGTCGGAGGGAAGATCATTTATGAAGATGAAAATTAAAAGTGGGCCCAGCAGCGAGCCTTGCGGGACACCAGAGAAGACATTTTTTGTGGGAGAATGGTCATTTTCGATGACAGTGAATTGAGAGGGATCAGTTATGAAGCAGCGAAACCAATTTAATATCAGGGGATCAAGGCACTAGCATGAAAGTTTCGCCATGTGAACACCAGCTTTCAATTCTATTTAGGTCGCATTGGAGCAATTCGTGATCATTATTGGAAGGTATGCGGTGGTACAGGTCACAGTCATCTGCGAAAAGACGAATTGTCGATGAATTGTCGGAGGGAAGATCATTTATGAAGATGAAAAAAAAAAATGGGCCGAGCAGCCAGCCTCTCGGGACACCAGAGAAGACTTTTGTTGTGGGAGAATGGTCATTTTCGATGACAGTGAATTGAGAGCGATCCGTTAGGAAGCAGCGAATCCAATTTAATATCAGGGGATCAAGGCACAAGTTTCGCAATGTGAACACGAGCTTTCAATTCTATTTAGGTCGCACTGGAGCAATTCCTGATCATTATTAGTTATGCGGCGGTACAGGTAACAGTCATCTGCGAAAAGACGAATTGTTCGCTCAATCCCGAGAGCAATTTGCTACCCTTATATGCAAATATTTAACGCAGGAGTGCACATAATTTGTACGTTACATTGACTGTATTTTATGAACCGTGTTTTATTGACTGTACTTGCTGTTTTATCGTACTGGCCTGCGTTTATGAATTTTGATGTCAGACCCACTCCTATCTTAGTCCAGATGGACTGATAGTATGTACAAATAAATAAATAAATAAATAAATAAATAAATAAATAAATAAATAAATAAATTTATGAAGATGAAAATAAAACTGGGCCGAGCAGCGAGCCTTGCGGGACACCAGAGAAGACTTTTGTTGTGGGAGAATGGTCATTTTCGATGACAGTGAATTGAGGGCGATCAGTTAGGAAGCAGCGAATCATATTTAATATCAGGGGGTCAAGGCACAAGCATGAAAGTTTGGCCATGTGAACACCAGCTTTCAATTCTATTTAGGTCGCTTTGGAGCAATTCCTGATCATAATTGGAGGTTATGCGGCAGTAAAGGACACAGTCATCTGCGAAAAGACGAATTGTCGATGAAATGATGGAGGAAAGATCATTTATGAAGATGAAAAATAAAATTGGGCCGAGCAGCGAGCCTTGCGGGACTCCAGAGAAGACTTTTGTTGTGGGAGAATGGTCATTTTCGATGACAGTGAATTGAGAGCGATCAGTTAGGAAGCAGCGAAACCAATTTAATATCAGGGGAGCAAGGCACAAGTTTCGCAATGTGAACACCAGCTTTCAATTCTATTTAGGTCGCACTGGAGCAAATCCTGATCATTATTAGTTATGCGGCGGTACAGGTCACAGTCATCTGCGAAAAGACGAATTGTCGATGAAATGTCGGAGGGAAGATTATTTATGAAGATGGAAAATAAAAGGGGGCCGAGCAGCGAGCCTACGGGACACCAGAGAAGACTTTTGTTCTGGGAGAATGGTCATTTTCGATGAGAGTGAATTGAGAGCGATCAGTTAGGAAGCAGCAAATCATATTTAATATCAGGAGATCAAGGCACAAGCATGAAAGTTTCGCCATGTGAACACCAGCTTTCAATCCTAATTAGGTCGCTTGGGAGCAATTCCTGATCATTATTGGAAGTTATGAGGCGGTACAGGTCACAGTCATCTGCGAAAAGACGAATTGTCGAAGAAATGTCGGAGGGAAGATCATTTATGAAGATGAAAAATAAAATTGGGCCGAGCAGCGAGCCTTGCGTGACTCCAGAGAAGACTTTTGTTGTGGGAGAATGGTCATTTTCGATGACGGTGAATTGAGAGCGATCAGTTAGGAAGCAGCGCATCCAATTTAATATCAGGGGTCAAGGCACAAGCATGAAAGTTTCGCCATGCGAACACCAGCTTTCAATTCTTTTTAGGTCGCATTGGAGCATTTCCTGATCATAATTGGAAGTAATGCGGCGGTAAAGGACACAGTCATCTGCGAAAAGACGAATTGTCGATGAAATGACGGAAGAAAGATCATTTATGAAGATGAAAAATAAAAGTTGGCCGAGCAGTGAGCCTTGCGGGACACCAGAGAAGACTTTTGTTGTGGGAGAATTGTCATTTTCGATGACAGTGAATTGCGAGCGATCAGTTAGGAAGCAGCGAATCCAGTTTAATATCAGGGGATCAGGCCACAACCATGAAAGTTTCGCCATGTGAACACCAGCTTTCAATTCTATTTAGGTCGCATTGGAGCAATTCCTGATCATTATTGGAAGTTGTGCGGCGGTACAGGACACAGTCATCTGCGAAAAGACGAATTGTCGATGAAATGTCGGAGCGAAGATCATTTATGAAGATGAAAAATAAAAGTTGGCTGAGCACCGAGCCCTGCGGGACACCAGAGAAGACTTTTGTTGTGGGGGAATGGTCATTTTCGATGACAGTGAATTGAGAGCGATCAGTTAGGAAGCAGCGAATCATATTTAATATCAGGGGATCAAGGAACAAGCATGAAAGTTTTGCCATGTGAACACCAGCTTTCAATTCTATTTAGGTCGCATTGGAGCAATTCCTGATCACTATTTAGGTTATGCTGCGGTGCAGGTCACAGTCATTTGCGAAAAGACGAATTGTCGATGATATGTCGGAGGGAAGATCATTTATGAAGATGAAAAATAAAAGTGGGCCCAGCAGCGAGCCTTGCGGGACACCAGAGAAGACTTTAGTTGAGAGAGAATGGTCATTTTCGATGACAGTGAATTGAGAGGGATCAGTTAGGAAGCAGCGAATCCAATTTATTATCAGGGGATCAAGGAACAAGCATGAAAGTTTCGCCATGTGAACACCAGTTTTCAATTCTATTTAGGTCGCATTGGAGCAATTCCTGATCATTATTTTAAGTTATGCTGCGGTACAGGTCACAGTCATCTGCGAAAAGACGAATTGTCGATGAAATGTCGGAGGGAAGATCATTTATGAAGATGAAAAATAAAATTGGGCCGAGCAGCGAGCCTTGCGGGACTCCAGAGAAGACTTTTGTTGTGGGAGAATTGTCATTTTCGATGGCAGTGAATTGCGTGCGATCGGTTAGGAAGCAGCGAATCCAGTTTAATATCAGGGGATCAAGCCACAAGCATGAATGTTTCGCCATGTGAACACCAGCTTTCAATTCTATTTAGGTCGCTTTGGAGCAATTCCTGATCATTATTTTAAGTTATGCTGGGGTACAGGTCACAGTCATCTGCGAAAAGACGAATTGTCGATGAAATGTCGGAGGGAAGATCATTTATGAAGATGAAAATTAAAAGTGGGCCCAGCAGCGAGCCTTGCGGGACACCAGAGAAGACATTTTTTGTGGGAGAATGGTCATTTTCGATGACAGTGAATTGAGAGGGATCAGTTAGGAAGCAGCGAATCCAATTTAATATCAGGGGATCAAGGAACAAGCATGAAAGTTTCGCCATGTAAACACCAGTTTTCAATTCTATTTAGGTCGCATTGGAGCAATTCCTGATCATTATTTTAAGTTATGCTGCGGTACAGGTCACAGTCATCTGCGAAAAGACGAATTGTCGATGAAATGTCGGAGGGAAGATCATTTATGAAGATGAAAATTAAAAGTGGGCCCAGCAGCGAGCCTTGCGGGACACCAGAGAAGACATTTTTTGTGGGAGAATGGTCATTTTCGATGACAGTGAATTGAGAGGGATCAGTTAGGAAGCAGCGAAACCAATTTAATATCAGGGGATCAAGGCACTAGCATGAAAGTTTCGCCATGTGAACACCAGCTTTCAAATCTATTTAGGTCGCATTGGAGAAATTCGTGATCATTATTGGAAGGTATGCGGTGGTACAGGTCACAGTCATCTGCGAAAAGACGAATTGTCGATGAAATGTCGGAGGGAAGATCATTTATGAAGATGAAAAAAAAAAAATGGGCCGAGCAGCCAGCCTCTCGGGACATCAGAGAAGACTTTTGTTGTGGGAGAATGGTCATTTTCGATGACAGTGAATTGAGAGCGATCCGTTAGGAAGCAGCGAATCCAATTTAATATCAGGGGATCAAGGCACAAGTTTCGCAATGTGAACACGAGCTTTCAATTCTATTTAGGTCGCACTGGAGCAATTCCTGATCATTATTAGTTATGCGGCGGTACAGGTAACAGTCATCTGCGAAAAGACGAATTGTCGAAGAAATGTCGGAGGGAAGATCATTTATAAAGATGAAAAATAAAATTGGGCCGAGCAGCGAGCCTTGCGGGACTCCAGAGAAGACTTTTGTTGTGGGAGAATGGTCATTTTCGATGACGGTGAATTGAGAGCGATCAGTTAGGAAGCAGCGCATCCAATTTAATATCAGGGGTCAAGGCACAAGCATGAAAGTTTCGCCATGCGAACACCAGCTTTCAATTCTATTTAGGTCGCATTGGAGCATTTCCTGATCATAATTGGAAGTAATGCGGCGGTAAAGGACACAGTCATCTGCGAAAAGACGAATTGTCGATGAAATGACGGAGGAAAGATCATTTATGAAGATGAAAAATAAAAGTGAGCCGAGCACTGAGCCCTGCGGGTCACCAGAGAAGACTTTTGTTGTGGGAGAATTGTCATTTTCGATGACAGTGAATTGCGAGCGATCGGTTAGGAAGCAGCGAATCCAGTTTAATATCAGGGGATCAAGCCACAAGCATGAAAGTTTCGCCATGTGAACACCAGCTTTCAATTCTATTTAGGTCGCTTTGGAGCAATTCCTGATCATTATTTTAAGTTATGCTGCGGTACAGGTCACAGTCATCTGCGAAAAGACGAATTGTCGATGAAATGTCTGAGGGAAGATCATTTATGAAGATGAAAATTAAAAGTGGGCCCAGCAGCGAGCCTTGCGGTACACCAGAGAAAACTTTTGTTGTGGGAGAATGGTCATTTTCGATGACAGTGAATTTAGAGCGATCAGTTAGGAAGCAGCGAATCATATTTAATATCAGGGGATCAAGGAACAAGCATGAAAGTTTCGCCATGTGAACACCAGCTTTCAATCCTATTTAGGTCGCTTGGGAGCAATTCCTGATCATTATTGGAAGTTATGAGGCGGTACAGGTCACAGTCATCTGCGAAAAGACGAATTGTCGATGAAATGACGGAGGAAAGATCATTTATGAAGATGAAAAATAAAAGTGAGCCGAGCACTGAGCCCTGCGGGTCACCAGAGAAGACTTTTGTTGTGGGAGAATTGTCATTTTCGATGACAGTGAATTGCGAGCGATCAGTTAGCAAGCAGCGAATCCAGTTTAATATCAGGGGATCAGGCCACAACCATGACAGTTTCGCCATGTGAACACCAGCTTTCAATTCTATTTAGGTCGCATTGGAGCAATTCCTGATCATTATTGGAAGTTGTGCGGCGGTACAGGACACAGTCATCTGCGAAAAGACGAATTGTCGATGAAATGTCGGAGCGAAGATCATTTATGAAGATGAAAAATAAAAGTTGGCTGAGCACCGAGCCCTGCGGGACACCAGAGAAGACTTTTGTTGTGGGGGAATGGTCATTTTCGATGACAGTGAATTGAGAGTGATCAGTTAGGAAGCAGCGAATCATATTTAATATCAGGGGATCAAGGAACAAGCATGAAAGTTTTGCCATGTGAACACCAGCTTTCAATTCTATTTAGGTCGCATTGGAGCAATTCCTGATCACTATTTAAGTTATGCTGCGGTACAGGTCACAGTCATCTGCGAAAAGACGAAGTGTCGATGAAATGTCGGAGGGAAGATCATTTATGAAGATGAAAAATAAAATTGGGCCGAGCAGCGAGCCTTGCGGGACTCCAGAGAAGACTTTTGTTGTGAGAGAATTGTCATTTTCGATGACAGTGAATTGCGAGCGATCGGTTAGGAAGCAGCGAATCCAGTTTAATATCAGGGGATCAAGCCACAAGCATGAAAGTTTCGCCATGTGAACACCAGCTTTCAATTCTATTTACGTCGCTTTGGAGCAATTCCTGATCATTATTTTAAGTTATGCTGCGGTACAGGTCACAGTCATCTGCGAAAAGACGAATTGTCGATGAAATGTCGGAGGGAAGATCATTTATGAAGATGAAAATTAAAAGTGGGCCCAGCAGCGAGCCTTGCGGGACACCAGAGAAGACATTTTTTGTGGGAGAATGGTCATTTTCGATGACAGTGAATTGAGAGGGATCAGTTATGAAGCAGCGAAACCAATTTAATATCAGGGGATCAAGGCACTAGCATGAAAGTTTCGCCATGTGAACACCAGCTTTCAATTCTATTTAGGTCGCATTGGAGCAATTCGTGATCATTATTGGAAGGTATGCGGTGGTACAGGTCACAGTCATCTGCGAAAAGACGAATTGTCGATGAATTGTCGGAGGGAAGATCATTTATGAAGATGAAAAAAAAAAATGGGCCGAGCAGCCAGCCTCTCGGGACACCAGAGAAGACTTTTGTTGTGGGAGAATGGTCATTTCGATGACAGTGAATTGAGAGCGATCCGTTAGGAAGCAGCGAATCCAATTTAATATCAGGGGATCAAGGCACAAGTTTCGCAATGTGAACACGAGCTTTCAATTCTATTTAGGTCGCACTGGAGCAATTCCTGATCATTATTAGTTATGCGGCGGTACAGGTAACAGTCATCTGCGAAAAGACGAATTGTTCGCTCAATCCCGAGAGCAATTTGCTACCCTTATATGCAAATATTTAACGCAGGAGTGCACATAATTTGTACGTTACATTGACTGTATTTTATGAACCGTGTTTTATTGACTGTACTTGCTGTTTTATCGTACTGGCCTGCGTTTATGAATTTTGATGTCAGACCCACTCCTATCTTAGTCCAGATGGACTGATAGTATGTACAAATAAATAAATAAATAAATAAATAAATAAATAAATTTATGAAGATGAAAATAAAACTGGGCCGAGCAGCGAGCCTTGCGGGACACCAGAGAAGACTTTTGTTGTGGGAGAATGGTCATTTTCGATGACAGTGAATTGAGGGCGATCAGTTAGGAAGCAGCGAATCATATTTAATATCAGGGGGTCAAGGCACAAGCATGAAAGTTTGGCCATGTGAACACCAGCTTTCAATTCTATTTAGGTCGCTTTGGAGCAATTCCTGATCATAATTGGAGGTTATGCGGCAGTAAAGGACACAGTCATCTGCGAAAAGACGAATTGTCGATGAAATGATGGAGGAAAGATCATTTATGAAGATGAAAAATAAAATTGGGCCGAGCAGCGAGCCTTGCGGGACTCCAGAGAAGACTTTTGTTGTGGGAGAATGGTCATTTTCGATGACAGTGAATTGAGAGCGATCAGTTAGGAAGCAGCGAAACCAATTTAATATCAGGGGAGCAAGGCACAAGTTTCGCAATGTGAACACCAGCTTTCAATTCTATTTAGGTCGCACTGGAGCAAATCCTGATCATTATTAGTTATGCGGCGGTACAGGTCACAGTCATCTGCGAAAAGACGAATTGTCGATGAAATGTCGGAGGGAAGATTATTTATGAAGATGGAAAATAAAAGGGGGCCGAGCAGCGAGCCTACGGGACACCAGAGAAGACTTTTGTTCTGGGAGAATGGTCATTTTCGATGAGAGTGAATTGAGAGCGATCAGTTAGGAAGCAGCAAATCATATTTAATATCAGGAGATCAAGGCACAAGCATGAAAGTTTCGCCATGTGAACACCAGCTTTCAATCCTAATTAGGTCGCTTGGGAGCAATTCCTGATCATTATTGGAAGTTATGAGGCGGTACAGGTCACAGTCATCTGCGAAAAGACGAATCGTCGAAGAAATGTCGGAGGGAAGATCATTTATGAAGATGAAAAATAAAATTGGGCCGAGCAGCGAGCCTTGCGTGACTCCAGAGAAGACTTTTGTTGTGGGAGAATGGTCATTTTCGATGACGGTGAATTGAGAGCGATCAGTTAGGAAGCAGCGCATCCAATTTAATATCAGGGGTCAAGGCACAAGCATGAAAGTTTCGCCATGCGAACACCAGCTTTCAATTCTTTTTAGGTCGCATTGGAGCATTTCCTGATCATAATTGGAAGTAATGCGGCGGTAAAGGACACAGTCATCTGCGAAAAGACGAATTGTCGATGAAATGACGGAAGAAAGATCATTTATGAAGATGAAAAATAAAAGTTGGCCGAGCAGTGAGCCTTGCGGGACACCAGAGAAGACTTTTGTTGTGGGAGAATTGTCATTTTCGATGACAGTGAATTGCGAGCGATCAGTTAGGAAGCAGCGAATCCAGTTTAATATCAGGGGATCAGGCCACAACCATGAAAGTTTCGCCATGTGAACACCAGCTTTCAATTCTATTTAGGTCGCATTGGAGCAATTCCTGATCATTATTGGAAGTTGTGCGGCGGTACAGGACACAGTCATCTGCGAAAAGACGAATTGTCGATGAAATGTCGGAGCGAAGATCATTTATGAAGATGAAAAATAAAAGTTGGCTGAGCACCGAGCCCTGCGGGACACCAGAGAAGACTTTTGTTGTGGGGGAATGGTCATTTTCGATGACAGTGAATTGAGAGCGATCAGTTAGGAAGCAGCGAATCATATTTAATATCAGGGGATCAAGGAACAAGCATGAAAGTTTTGCCATGTGAACACCAGCTTTCAATTCTATTTAGGTCGCATTGGAGCAATTCCTGATCACTATTTAGGTTATGCTGCGGTGCAGGTCACAGTCATTTGCGAAAAGACGAATTGTCGATGATATGTCGGAGGGAAGATCATTTATGAAGATGAAAAATAAAAGTGGGCCCAGCAGCGAGCCTTGCGGGACACCAGAGAAGACTTTAGTTGAGAGAGAATGGTCATTTTCGATGACAGTGAATTGAGAGGGATCAGTTAGGAAGCAGCGAATCCAATTTATTATCAGGGGATCAAGGAACAAGCATGAAAGTTTCGCCATGTGAACACCAGTTTTAAATTCTATTTAGGTCGCATTGGAGCAATTCCTGATCATTATTTTAAGTTATGCTGCGGTACAGGTCACAGTCATCTGCGAAAAGACGAATTGTCGATGAAATGTCGGAGGGAAGATCATTTATGAAGATGAAAAATAAAATTGGGCCGAGCAGCGAGCCTTGCGGGACTCCAGAGAAGACTTTTGTTGTGGGAGAATTGTCATTTTCGATGGCAGTGAATTGCGTGCGATCGGTTAGGAAGCAGCGAATCCAGTTTAATATCAGGGGATCAAGCCACAAGCATGAATGTTTCGCCATGTGAACACCAGCTTTCAATTCTATTTAGGTCGCTTTGGAGCAATTCCTGATCATTATTTTAAGTTATGCTGGGGTACAGGTCACAGTCATCTGCGAAAAGACGAATTGTCGATGAAATGTCGGAGGGAAGATCATTTATGAAGATGAAAATTAAAAGTGGGCCCAGCAGCGAGCCTTGCGGGACACCAGAGAAGACATTTTTTGTGGGAGAATGGTCATTTTCGATGACAGTGAATTGAGAGGGATCAGTTAGGAAGCAGCGAAACCAATTTAATATCAGGGGATCAAGGCACTAGCATGAAAGTTTCGCCATGTGAACACCAGCTTTCAATTCTATTTAGGTCGCATTGGAGCAATTCGTGATCATTATTGGAAGGTATGCGGTGGTACAGGTCACAGTCATCTGCGAAAAGACGAATAGTCGATGAAATGTCGGAGGGAAGATCATTTATGAAGATGAAAAAAAAAAATGGGCCGAGCAGCCAGCCTCTCGGGACACCAGAGAAGACTTTTGTTGTGGGAGAATGGTCATTTTCGATGACAGTGAATTGAGAGCGATCCGTTAGGAAGCAGCGAATCCAATTTAATATCAGGGGATCAAGGCACAAGTTTCGCAATGTGAACACGAGCTTTCAATTCTATTTAGGTCGCACTGGAGCAATTCCTGCTCATTATTAGTTATGCTGCGGTACAGGTAACAGTCATCTGCGAAAAGACGAATTGTTCGATGAAATGTCGGAGGGAAGATCATTTATGAAGATGAAAAATAAAACTGGGCCGAGCAGCGAGCCTTGCGGGACACCAGAGAAGACTTTTGTTGTGGGAGAATGGTCATTTTCGATGACAGTGAATTGAGGGCGATCAGTTAGGAAGCAGCGAATCATATTTAATATCAGGGGGTCAAGGCACAAGCATGAAAGTTTGGCCATGTGAACACCAGCTTTCAATTCTATTTAGGTCGCTTTGGAGCAATTCCTGATCATAATTGGAGGTTATGCGGCAGTAAAGGACACAGTCATCTGCGAAAAGACGAATTGTCGATGAAATGACGGAGGAAAGATCATTTATGAAGATGAAAAATAAAATTGGGCCGAGCAGCGAGCCTTGCGGGACTCCAGAGAAGACTTTTGTTGTAGGAGAATGGTCATTTTCGATGACAGTGAATTGAGAGCGATCAGTTAGGAAGCAGCGAAACCAATTTAATATCAGGGGAGCAAGGCACAAGTTTCGCAATGTGAACACCAGCTTTCAATTCTATTTAGGTCGCACTGGAGCAAATCCTGATCATTATTAGTTATGCGGCGGTACAGGTCACAGTCATCTGCGAAAAGACGAATTGCCGATGAAATGTCGGAGGGAAGATTATTTATGAAGATGGAAAATAAAAGTGGGCCGAGCAGCGAGCCTACGGGACACCAGAGAAGACTTTAGTTGAGGGAGAATGGTCATTTTCGATGACAGTGAATTGAGAGGGATCAGTTAGGAAGCAGCGAATCCAATTTATTATCAGGGGATCAAGGAACAAGCATGAAAGTTTCGCCATGTGAACACCAGTTTTCAATTCTATTTAGGTCGCATTGGAGCAATTCCTGATCATTATTTTAAGTTATGCTGCGGTACAGGACACAGTCATCTGCGAAAAGACGAATTGTCGATGAAATGCCGGAGCGAAGATCATTTATGAAGATGAAAAATAAAAGTTGGCTGAGCACCGAGCCCTGCGGGACACCAGAGAAGACTTTTGTTGTGGGGGAATGGTCATTTTCGATGACAGTGAATTGAGAGCGATCAGTTAGGAAGCAGCGAATCATATTTAATATCAGGGGATCAAGGAACAAGCATGAAAGTTTTGCCATGTGAACACCAGCTTTCAATTCTATTTAGGTCGCATTGGAGCAATTCCTGATCACTATTTAAGTTATGCTGCGGTACAGGTCACAGTCATTTGCGAAAAGACGAATTGTCGATGATATGTCGGAGGGAAGATCATTTATGAAGATGAAAAATAAAAGTGGGCCCAGCAGCGAGCCTTGCGGGACACCAGAGAAGACTTTTGTTGAGGGAGAATGGTCATTTTCGATGACAGTGAATTGAGAGGGATCAGTTAGGAAGCAGCGAATCCAATTTAATATCAGGGGATCAAGGAACAAGCATGAAAGTTTCGCCATGTGAACACCAGTTTTCAATTCTATTTAGGTCGCATTGGAGCAATTCCTGATCATTATTTTAAGTTATGCTGCGGTACAGGTCACAGTCATCTGCGAAAACAGGAATTGTCGATGAAATGTCGGAGGGAAGATCATTTATGAAGATGAAAAATAAAATTGGGCCGAGCAGCGAGCCTTGCGGGACTCCAGAGAAGACTTATGTTGTGGGAGAATTGTCATTTTCGATGACAGTGAATTGCGAGCGATCGGTTAGGAAGCAGCGAATCCAGTTTAATATCAGGGGATCAAGCCACAAGCATGAAAGTTTCGCCATGTGAACACCAGCTTTCAATTCTATTTAGGTCGCTTTGGAGCAATTCCTGATCATTATTTTAAGTTATGCTGCGGTACAGGTCACAGTCATCTGCGAAAAGACGAATTGTCGATGAAATGTCGGAGGGAAGATCATTTATGAAGATGAAAATTAAAAGTGGGCCCAGCAGCGAGCCTTGCGGGACACCAGAGAAGACATTTTTTGTGGGAGAATGGTCATTTTCGATGACAGTGAATTGAGAAAGATCAGTTAGGAAGCAGCGAAACCAATTTAATATCATGGGATCAAGGCACTAGCATGAAAGTTTCGCCATGTGAACACCAGCTTTCAATTCTATTTAGGTCGCATTGGAGCAATTCGTGATCATTATTGGAAGGTATGCGGTGGTACAGGTCACAGTCATCTGCGAAAAGACGAATTGTCGATGAAATGTCGGAGGGAAGATCATTTATGAAGATGAAAAAAAAAAAGATGGGCCGAGCAGCCAGCCTCTCGGGACACCAGAGAAGACTTTTGTTGTGGGAGAATGGTCATTTTCGATGACAGTGAATTGAGAGCGATCCGTTAGGAAGCAGCGAATCCAATTTAATATCAGGGGATCAAGGCACAAGTTTCGCAATGTGAACACGAGCTTTCAATTCTATTTAGGTCGCACTGGAGCAATTCCTGATCATTATTAGTTATGCGGCGGTACAGGTAACAGTCATCTGCGAAAAGACGAATTGTTCGCTCAATCCCGAGAGCAATTTGCTACCCTTATATGCAAATATTTAACGCAGGAGTGCACATAATTTGTACGTTACATTGACTGTATTTTATGAACCGTGTTTTATTGACTGTACTTGCTGTTTTATCGTACTGGCCTGCGTTTATGAATTTTGATGTGAGACCCACTCCTATCTTAGTCCAGATGGACTGATAGTATGTACAAATAAATAAATAAATAAATAAATAAATAAATTTATGAAGATGAAAATAAAACTGGGCCGAGCAGCGAGCCTTGCGGGACACCAGAGAAGACTTTTGTTGTGGGAGAATGGTCATTTTCGATGACAGTGAATTGAGGGCGATCAGTTAGGAAGCAGCGAATCATATTTAATATCAGGGGGTCAAGGCACAAGTTTCGCAATGTGAACACCAGCTTTCAATTCTATTTAGGTCGCACTGGAGCAAATCCTGATCATTATTAGTTATGCGGCGGTACAGGTCACAGTCATCTGCGAAAAGACGAATTGTCGATGAAATGTCGGAGGGAAGATTATTTATGAAGATGGAAAATAAAAGTGGGCCGAGCAGCGAGCCTACGGGACACCAGAGAAGACTTTTGTTCTGGGAGAATGGTCATTTTCGATGAGAGTGAATTGAGAGCGATCAGTTAGGAAGCAGCGAATCATATTTAATATCAGGAGATCAAGGCACAAGCATGAAAGTTTCGCCATGTGAACACCAGCTTTCAATCCTATTTAGGTCGCTTGGGAGCAATTCCTGATCATTATTGGAAGTTATGAGGCGGTACAGGTCACAGTCATCCGCGAAAAGACGAATTGTCGAAGAAATGTCGGAGGGAAGATCATTTATGAAGATGAAAAATAAAATTGGGCCGAGCAGCGAGCCTTGCGGGACTCCAGAGAAGACTTTTGTTGTGGGAGAATGGTCATTTTCGATGACGGTGAATTGAGAGCGATCAGTTAGGAAGCAGCGCATCCAATTTAATATCAGGGGTCAAGGCACAAGCATGAAAGTTTCGCCATGCGAACACCAGCTTTCAATTCTTTTTAGGTCGCATTGGAGCATTTCCTGATCATAATTGGAAGTAATGCGGCGGTAAAGGACACAGTCATCTGCGAAAAGACGAATTGTCGATGAAATGACGGAAGATCATTTATGAAGATGAAAAATAAAAGTTGGCCGAGCAGTGAGCCTTGCGGGACACAAGAGAAGACTTTTGTTGTGGGAGAATTGTCATTTTCGATGACAGTGAATTGCGAGCGATCAGTTAGGAAGCAGCGAATCCATTTTAATATCAGGGGATCAGGCCACAAGCATGAAAGTTTCGCCATGTGAACACCAGCTTTCAATTCTATTTAGGTCGCTTTGGAGCAATTCCTGATCATTATTGGAAGTTGTGCGGCGGTACAGGACACAGTCATCTGCGAAAAGACGAATTGTCGATGAAATGTCGGAGCGAAGATCATTTATGAAGATGAAAAATAAAAGTTGGCTGAGCACCGAGCCCTGCGGGACACCAGAGAAGAGTTTTGTTGTGGGGGAATGGTCATTTTCGATGACAGTGAATTGAGAGCGATCAGTTAGGAAGCAGCGAATCATATTTAATATCAGGGGATCAAGGAACAAGCATGAAAGTTTTGCCATGTGAACACCAGCTTTCAATTCTATTTAGGTCGCATTGGAGCAATTCCTGATCACTATTTAAGTTATGCTGCGGTACAGGTCACAGTCATTTGCGAAAAGACGAATTGTCAATGATATGTCGGAGGGAAGATTATTTATGAAGATGAAAAATAAAAGTGGGCCCAGCAGCGAGCCTTGCGGGACACCAGAGAAGACTTTTGTTGAGGGAGAATGGTCATTTTCGATGACAGTGAATTGAGAGGGATCAGTTAGGAAGCAGCGAATCCAATTTAATATCAGGGGATCAAGGAACAAGCATGAAAGTTTCGCCATGTGAACACCAGTTTTCAATTCTATTTAGGTCGCATTGGAGCAATTCCTGATCATTATTTTAAGTTATGCTGCGGTACAGGTCACAGTCATCTGCGAAAAGACGAATTGTCGATGAAATGTCGGAGGGAAGATCATTTATGAAGATGAAAATTAAAAGTGGGCCCAGCAGCGAGCCTTGCGGGACACCAGAGAAGACATTTTTTGTGGGAGAATGGTCATTTTCGATGACAGTGAATTGAGAGGGATCAGTTATGAAGCAGCGAAATCAATTTAATATCAGGGGATCAAGGCACTAGCATGAAAGTTTCGCCATGTGAACACCAGCTTTCAAATCTATTTAGGTCGCATTGGAGAAATTCGTGATCATTATTGGAAGGTATGCGGTGGTACAGGTCACAGTCATCTGCGAAAAGACGAATTGTCGATGAAATGTCGGAGGGAAGATCATTTATGAAGATGAAAAAAAAAAAATGGGCCGAGCAGCCAGCCTCTCGGGACATCAGAGAAGACTTTTGTTGTGGGAGAATGGTCATTTTCGATGACAGTGAATTGAGAGCGATCCGTTAGGAAGCAGCGAATCCAATTTAATATCAGGGGATCAAGGCACAAGTTTCGCAATGTGAACACGAGCTTTCAATTCTATTTAGGTCGCACTGGAGCAATTCCTGATCATTATTAGTTATGCGGCGGTACAGGTAACAGTCATCTGCGAAAAGACGAATTGTCGAAGAAATGTCGGAGGGAAGATCATTTATAAAGATGAAAAATAAAATTGGGCCGAGCAGCGAGCCTTGCGGGACTCCAGAGAAGACTTTTGTTGTGGGAGAATGGTCATTTTCGATGACGGTGAATTGAGAGCGATCAGTTAGGAAGCAGCGCATCCAATTTAATATCAGGGGTCAAGGCACAAGCATGAAAGTTTCGCCATGCGAACACCAGCTTTCAATTCTATTTAGGTCGCATTGGAGCATTTCCTGATCATAATTGGAAGTAATGCGGCGGTAAAGGACACAGTCATCTGCGAAAAGACGAATTGTCGATGAAATGACGGAGGAAAGATCATTTATGAAGATGAAAAATAAAAGTGAGCTGAGCACTGAGCCCTGCGGGTCACCAGAGAAGACTTATGTTGTGGGAGAATTGTCATTTTCGATGACAGTGAATTGCGAGCGATCGGTTAGGAAGCAGCGAATCCAGTTTAATATCAGGGGATCAAGCCACAAGCATGAAAGTTTCGCGATGTGAACACCAGCTTTCAATTCTATTTAGGTCGCTTTGGAGCAATTCCTGATCATTATTTTAAGTTATGCTGCGGTACAGGTCACAGTCATCTGCGAAAAGACGAATTGTCGATGAAATGTCTGAGGGAAGATCATTTATGAAGATGAAAATTAAAAGTGGGCCCAGCAGCGAGCCTTGCGGTACACCAGAGAAAACTTTTGTTGTGGGAGAATGGTCATTTTCGATGACAGTGAATTTAGAGCGATCAGTTAGGAAGCAGCGAATCATATTTAATATCAGGGGATCAAGGAACAAGCATGAAAGTTTCGCCATGTGAACACCAGCTTTCAATCCTATTTAGGTCGCTTGGGAGCAATTCCTGATCATTATTGGAAGTTATGAGGCGGTACAGGTCACAGTCATCTGCGAAAAGACGAATTATCGATGAAATGACGGAGGAAAGATCATTTATGAAGATGAAAAATAAAAGTGAGCCGAGCACTGAGCCCTGCGGGTCACCAGAGAAGACATTTGTTGTGGGAGAATTGTCATTTTCGATGACAGTGAATTGCGAGCGATCAGTTAGGAAGCAGCGAATCATATTTAATATCAGGGGATCAAGGAACAAGCATGAAAGTTTTGCCATGTGAACACCAGCTTTCAATTCTATTTAGGTCGCATTGGAGCAATTCCTGATCACTATTTAAGTTATGCTGCGGTACAGGTCACAGTCATTTGCGAAAAGACGAATTGTCAATGATATGTCGGAGGGAAGATCATTTATGAAGATGAAAAATAAAAGTGGGCCCAGCAGCCAGCCTTGCGGGACACCAGAGAAGACTTTTGTTGAGGGAGAATGGTCATTTTCGATGACAGTGAATTGAGAGGGATCAGTTAGGAAGCAGCGAATCCAATTTAATATCAGGGGATCAAGGAACAAGCATGAAAGTTTCGCCATGTGAACACCAGTTTTCAATTCTATTTAGGTCGCATTGTAGCAATTCCTGATCATTATTTTAAGTTATGCTGCGGTACAGGTCACAGTCATCTGCGAAAAGACGAATTGTCGATGAAATGTCGGAGGGAAGATCATTTATGAAGATGAAAAATAAAATTGGGCCGAGCAGCGAGCCTTGCGGGACTCCAGAGAAGACTTTTGTTGTGAGAGAATTGTCATTTTCGATGACAGTGAATTGCGAGCGATCGGTTAGGAAGCAGCGAATCCAGTTTAATATCAGGGGATCAAGCCACAAGCATGAAAGTTTCGCCATGTGAACACCAGCTTTCAATTCTATTTACGTCGCTTTGGAGCAATTCCTGATCATTATTTTAAGTTATGCTGCGGTACAGGTCACAGTCATCTGCGAAAAGACGAATTGTCGATGAAATGTCGGAGGGAAGATCATTTATGAAGATGAAAATTAAAAGTGGGCCCAGCAGCGAGCCTTGCGGGACACCAGAGAAGACATTTTTTGTGGGAGAATGGTCATTTTCGATGACAGTGAATTGAGAGGGATCAGTTATGAAGCAGCGAAACCAATTTAATATCAGGGGATCAAGGCACTAGCATGAAAGTTTCGCCATGTGAACACCAGCTTTCAATTCTATTTAGGTCGCATTGGAGCAATTCGTGATCATTATTGGAAGGTATGCGGTGGTACAGGTCACAGTCATCTGCGAAAAGACGAATTGTCGATGAAATGTCGGAGGGAAGATCATTTATGAAGATGAAAAAAAAAAATGGGCCGAGCAGCCAGCCTCTCGGGACACCAGAGAAGACTTTTGTTGTGGGAGAATGGTCATTTTCGATGACAGTGAATTGAGAGCGATCCGTTAGGAAGCAGCGAATCCAATTTAATATCAGGGGATCAAGGCACAAGTTTCGCAATGTGAACACGAGCTTTCAATTCTATTTAGGTCGCACTGGAGCAATTCCTGATCATTATTAGTTATGCGGCGGTACAGGTAACAGTCATCTGCGAAAAGACGAATTGTTCGCTCAATCCCGAGAGCAATTTGCTACCCTTATATGCAAATATTTAACGCAGGAGTGCACATAATTTGTACGTTACATTGACTGTATTTTATGAACCGTGTTTTATTGACTGTACTTGCTGTTTTATCGTACTGGCCTGCGTTTATGAATTTTGATGTCAGACCCACTCCTATCTTAGTCCAGATGGACTGATAGTATGTACAAATAAATAAATAAATAAATAAATAAATAAATAAATAAATAAATTTATGAAGATGAAAATAAAACTGGGCCGAGCAGCGAGCCTTGCGGGACACCAGAGAAGACTTTTGTTGTGGGAGAATGGTCATTTTCGATGACAGTGAATTGAGGGCGATCAGTTAGGAAGCAGCGAATCATATTTAATATCAGGGGGTCAAGGCACAAGCATGAAAGTTTGGCCATGTGAACACCAGCTTTCAATTCTATTTAGGTCGCTTTGGAGCAATTCCTGATCATAATTGGAGGTTATGCGGCAGTAAAGGACACAGTCATCTGCGAAAAGACGAATTGTCGATGAAATGACGGAGGAAAGATCATTTATGAAGATGAAAAATAAAATTGGGCCGAGCAGCGAGCCTTGCGGGACTCCAGAGAAGACTTTTGTTGTGGGAGAATGGTCATTTTCGATGACAGTGAATTGAGAGCGATCAGTTAGGAAGCAGCGAAACCAATTTAATATCAGGGGAGCAAGGCACAAGTTTCGCAATGTGAACACCAGCTTTCAATTCTATTTAGGTCGCACTGGAGCAAATCCTGATCATTATTAGTTATGCGGCGGTACAGGTCACAGTCATCTGCGAAAAGACGAATTGTCGATGAAATGTCGGAGGGAAGATTATTTATGAAGATGGAAAATAAAAGGGGGCCGAGCAGCGAGCCTACGGGACACCAGAGAAGACTTTTGTTCTGGGAGAATGGTCATTTTCGATGAGAGTGAATTGAGAGCGATCAGTTAGGAAGCAGCAAATCATATTTAATATCAGGAGATCAAGGCACAAGCATGAAAGTTTCGCCATGTGAACACCAGCTTTCAATCCTATTTAGGTCGCTTGGGAGCAATTCCTGATCATTATTGGAAGTTATGAGGCGGTACAGGTCACAGTCATCTGCGAAAAGACGAATTGTCGAAGAAATGTCGGAGGGAAGATCATTTATGAAGATGAAAAATAAAATTGGGCCGAGCAGCGAGCCTTGCGGGACTCCAGACAAGACTTTTGTTGTGGGAGAATGGTCATTTTCGATGACGGTGAATTGAGAGCGATCAGTTAGGAAGCAGCGCATCCAATTTAATATCAGGGGTCAAGGCACAAGCATGAAAGTTTCTCCATGCGAACACCAGCTTTCAATTCTATTTAGGTCGCATTGGAGCAATTCCTGATCACTATTTAAGTTATGCTGCGGTACAGGTCACAGTCATTTGCGAAAAGACGAATTGTCGATGATATGTCGGAGGGAAGATCATTTATGAAGATGAAAAATAAAAGTTGGCCTTGCAGTGAGCCTTGCGGGACACCAGAGAAGACTTTTGTTGTGGGAGAATTGTCATTTTCGATGACAGTGAATTGCGAGCGATCAGTTAGGAAGCAGCGAATCCAGTTTAATATCAGGGGATCAGGCCACAACCATGAAAGTTTCGCCATGTGAACACCAGCTTTCAATTCTATTTAGGTCGCACTGGAGCAATTCCTGATCATTATTGGAAGTTGTGCGGCGGTACAGGACACAGTCATCTGCGAAAAGACGAATTGTCGATGAAATGTCGGAGCGAAGATCATTTATGAAGATGAAAAATAAAAGTTGGCTGAGCACCGAGCCCTGCGGGACACCAGAGAAGACTTTTGTTGTGGGGGAATGGTCATTTTCGATGACAGTGAATTGAGAGCGATCAGTTAGGAAGCAGCGAATCATATTTAATATCAGGGGATCAAGGAACAAGCATGAAAGTTTTGCCATGTGAACACCAGCTTTCAATTCTATTTAGGTCGCATTGGAGCAATTCCTGATCACTATTTAAGTTATGCTGCGGTACAGGTCACAGTCATTTGCGAAAAGACGAATTGTCGATGATATGTCGGAGGGAAGATCATTTATGAAGATGAAAAATAAAAGTGGGCCCAGCAGCGAGCCTTGCGGGACACCAGAGAAGTCTTTAGTTGAGGGAGAATGGTCATTTTCGATGACAGTGAATTGAGAGGGATCAGTTAGGAAGCAGCGAATCCAATTTATTATCAGGGGATCAAGGAACAAGCATGAAAGTTTCGCCATGTGAACACCAGTTTTCAATTCTATTTAGGTCGCATTGGAGCAATTCCTGATCATTATTTTAAGTTATGCTGCGGTACAGGTCACAGTCATCTGCGAAAAGACGAATTGTCGATGAAATGTCGGAGGGAAGATCATTTATGAAGATGAAAAATAAAATTGGGCCGAGCAGCGAGCCTTGCGGGACTCCAGAGAAGACTTTTGTTGTGGGAGAATTGTCATTTTCGATGGCAGTGAATTGCGAGCGATCGGTTAGGAAGCAGCGAATCCAGTTTATTATCAGGGGATCAAGCCACAAGCATGAATGTTTCGCCATGTGAACACCAGCTTCCAATTCTATTTAGGTCGCTTTGGAGCAATTCCTGATCATTATTTTAAGTTATGCTGGGGTACAGGTCACAGTCATCTGCGAAAAGACGAATTGTCGATGAAATGTCGGAGGGAAGATTATTTATGAAGATGAAAATTAAAAGTGGGCCCAGCAGCGAGCCTTGCGGGACACCAGAGAAGACATTTTTTGTGGGAGAATGGTCATTTTCGATGACAGTGAATTGAGAGGAATCAGTTAGGAAGCAGCGAAACCAATTTAATATCAGAAGATCAAGGCACTAGCATGAAAGTTTCGCCATGTGAACACCAGCTTTCAATTCTATTTAGGTCGCATTGGAGCAATTCGTGATCATTATTGGAAGGTATGCGGTGGTACAGGTCACAGTCATCTGCGAAAAGACGAATAGTCGATGAAATGTCGGAGGGAAGATCATTTATGAAGATGAAAAAAAAAAAATGGGCCGAGCAGCCAGCCTCTCGGGACACCAGCGAAGACTTTTGTTGTGGGAGAATGGTCATTTTCGATGACAGTGAATTGAGAGCGATCCGTTAGGAAGCAGCGAATCCAATTTAATATCAGGGGATCAAGGCACAAGTATCGCAATGTGAACACGAGCTTTCAATTCTATTTAGGTCGCACTGGAGCAATTCCTGCTCATTATTAGTTATGCTGCGGTACAGGTAACAGTCATCTGCGAAAAGACGAATTGTTCGATGAAATGTCGGAGGGAAGATCATTTATGAAGATGAAAAATAAAACTGGGCCGAGCAGCGAGCCTTGCGGGACACCAGAGAAGACTTTTGTTGTGGGAGAATGGTCATTTTCGATGACAGTGAATTGAGGGCGATCAGTTAGGAAGCAGCGAATCATATTTAATATCAGGGGGTCAAGGCACAAGCATGAAAGTTTGGCCATGTGAACACCAGCTTTCAATTCTATTTAGGTCGCTTTGGAGCAATTCCTGATCATAATTGGAGGTTATGCGGCAGTAAAGGACACAGTCATCTGCGAAAAGACGAATTGTCGATGAAATGACGGAGGAAAGATCATTTATGAAGATGAAAAATAAAATTGGGCCGAGCAGCGAGCCTTGCGGGACTCCAGAGAAGACTTTTGTTGTAGGAGAATGGTCATTTTCGATGACAGTGAATTGAGAGCGATCAGTTAGGAAGCAGCGAAACCAATTTAATATCAGGGGAGCAAGGCACAAGTTTCGCAATGTGAACAATAGCTTTCAATTCTATTTAGGTCGCACTGGAGCAATTCCTGATCATTATTAGTTATGCGGCGGTACAGGTAACAGTCATCTGCGAAAAGACGAATTGTTCGCTCAATCCCGAGAGCAATTTGCTACCCTTATATGCAAATATTTAACGCAGGAGTGCACATAATTTGTACGTTACATTGACTGTATTTTATGAACCGTGTTTTATTGACTGTACTTGCTGTTTTATCGTACTGGCCTGCGTTTATGAATTTTGATGTCAGACCCACTCCTATCTTAGTCCAGATGGACTGATAGTATGTACAAATAAATAAATAAATAAATAAAAAAATAAATAAATAAATAAATTTATGAAGATGAAAATAAAACTGGGCCGAGCAGCGAGCCTTGCGGGACACCAGAGAAGATTTTTGTTGTGGGAGAATGGTCATTTTCGATGACAGTGAATTGAGGGCGATCAGTTAGGAAGCAGCGAATCATATTTAATATCAGGGGGTCAAGGCACAAGCATGAAAGTTTGGCCATGTGAACACCAGCTTTCAATTCTATTTAGGTCGCTTTGGAGCAATTCCTGATCATAATTGGAGGTTATGCGGCAGTAAAGGACACAGTCATCTGCGAAAAGACGAATTGTCGATGAAATGACGGAGGAAAGATCATTTATGAAGATGAAAAATAAAATTGGGCCGAGTAGCGAGCCTTGCGGGACTCCAGAGAAGACTTTTGTTGTGGGAGAATGGTCATTTTCGATGACAGTGAATTGAGAGCGATCAGTTAGGAAGCAGCGAAACCAATTTAATATCAGGGGAGCAAGGCACAAGTTTCGCAATGTGAACACCAGCTTTCAATTCTATTTAGGTCGCACTGGAGCAAATCCTGATCATTATTAGTTATGCGGCGGTACAGGTCACAGTCATCTGCGAAAAGACGAATTGTCGATGAAATGTCGGAGGGAAGATTATTTATGAAGATGGAAAATAAAAGGGGGCCGAGCAGCGAGCCTACGGGACACCAGAGAAGACTTTTGTTCTGGGAGAATGGTCATTTTCGATGAGAGTGAATTGAGAGCGATCAGTTAGGAAGCAGCAAATCATATTTAATATCAGGAGATCAAGGCACAAGCATGAAAGTTTCGCCATGTGAACACCAGCTTTCAATCCTATTTAGGTCGCTTGGGAGCAATTCCTGATCATTATTGGAAGTTATGAGGCGGTACAGGTCACAGTCATCTGCGAAAAGACGAATTGTCGAAGAAATGTCGGAGGGAAGATCATTTATGAAGATGAAAAATAAAACTGGGCCGAGCAGCGAGCCTTGCGGGACTCCAGACAAGACTTTTGTTGTGGGAGAATGGTCATTTTCGATGACGGTGAATTGAGAGCGATCAGTTAGGAAGCAGCGCATCCAATTTAATATCAGGGGTCAAGGCACAAGCATGAAAGTTTCGCCATGCGAACACCAGCTTTCAATTCTTTTTAGGTCGCATTGGAGCATTTCCTGATCATAATTGGAAGTAATGCGGCGGTAAAGGACACAGTCATCTGCGAAAAGACGAATTGTCGATGAAATGACGGAAGAAAGATCATTTATGAAGATGAAAAATAAAAGTTGGCCGAGCAGTGAGCCTTGCGGGACACCAGAGAAGACTTTTGTTGTGGGAGAACTGTCATTTTCGATGACAGTGAATTGCGAGCGATCAGTTAGGAAGCAGCGAATCCAGTTTAATATCAGGGGATCAGGCCACAACCATGAAAGTTTCGCCATGTGAACACCAGCTTTCAATTCTATTTAGGTCGCATTGGAGCAATTCCTGATCATTATTGGAAGTTGTGCGGCGGTACAGGACACAGTCATCTGCGAAAAGACGAATTGTCGATGAAATGTCGGAGCGAAGATCATTTATGAAGATGAAAAATAAAAGTTGGCTGAGCACCGAGCCCTGCGGGACACCAGAGAAGACTTTTGTTGTGGGGGAATGGTCATTTTCGATGACAGTGAATTGAGAGCGATCAGTTAGGAAGCAGCGAATCATATTTAATATCAGGGGATCAAGGAACAAGCATGAAAGTTTTGCCATGTGAACACCAGCTTTCAATTCTATTTAGGTCGCATTGGAGCAATTCCTGATCACTATTTAAGTTATGCTGCGGTACAGGTCACAGTCATTTGCGAAAAGACGAATTGTCGATGATATGTCGGAGGGAAGATCATTTATGAAGATGAAAAATAAAAGTGGGCCCAGCAGCGAGCCTTGCGGGACACCAGAGAAGACTTTAGTTGAGGGAGAATGGTCATTTTCGATGACAGTGAATTGAGAGGGATCAGTTAGGAAGCAGCGAATCCAATTTATTATCAGGGGATCAAGGAACAAGCATGAAAGTTTCGCCATGTGAACACCAGTTTTCAATTCTATTTAGGTCGCATTGGAGCAATTCCTGATCATTATTTTAAGTTATGCTGCGGTACAGGTAACAGTCATCTGCGAAAAGACGAATTGTTCGATGAAATGTCGGAGGGAAGATCATTTATGAAGATGAAAAATAAAACTGGGCCGAGCAGCGAGCCTTGCGGGACACCAGAGAAGACTTTTGTTGTGGGAGAATGGTCATTTTCGATGACAGTGAATTGAGGGCGATCAGTTAGGAAGCAGCGAATCATATTTAATATCAGGGGGTCAAGGCACAAGCATGAAAGTTTGGCCATGTGAACACCAGCTTTCAATTCTATTTAGGTCGCTTTGGAGCAATTCCTGATCATAATTGGAGGTTATGCGGCAGTAAAGGACACAGTCATCTGCGAAAAGACGAATTGTCGATGAAATGACGGAGGAAAGATCATTTATGAAGATGAAAAATAAAATTGGGCCGAGCAGCGAGCCTTGCGGGACTCCAGAGAAGACTTTTGTTGTAGGAGAATGGTCATTTTCGATGACAGTGAATTGAGAGCGATCAGTTAGGAAGCAGCGAAACCAATTTAATATCAGGGGAGCAAGGCACAAGTTTCGCAATGTGAACAATAGCTTTCAATTCTATTTAGGTCGCACTGGAGCAATTCCTGATCATTATTAGTTATGCGGCGGTACAGGTAACAGTCATCTGCGAAAAGACGAATTGTTCGCTCAATCCCGAGAGCAATTTGCTACCCTTATATGCAAATATTTAACGCAGGAGTGCACATAATTTGTACGTTACATTGACTGTATTTTATGAACCGTGTTTTATTGACTGTACTTGCTGTTTTATCGTACTGGCCTGCGTTTATGAATTTTGATGTCAGACCCACTCCTATCTTAGTCCAGATGGACTGATAGTATGTACAAATAAATAAATAAATAAATAAATAAATAAATAAATAAATAAATAAATAAATAAATAAATAAATAAATAAATAAATTTATGAAGATGAAAATAAAACTGGGCCGAGCAGCGAGCCTTGCGGGACACCAGAGAAGATTTTTGTTGTGGGAGAATGGTCATTTTCGATGACAGTGAATTGAGGGCGATCAGTTAGGAAGCAGCGAATCATATTTAATATCAGGGGGTCAAGGCACAAGCATGAAAGTTTGGCCATGTGAACACCAGCTTTCAATTCTATTTAGGTCGCTTTGGAGCAATTCCTGATCATAATTGGAGGTTATGCGGCAGTAAAGGACACAGTCATCTGCGAAAAGACGAATTGTCGATGAAATGACGGAGGAAAGATCATTTATGAAGATGAAAAATAAAATTGGGCCGAGTAGCGAGCCTTGCGGGACTCCAGAGAAGACTTTTGTTGTGGGAGAATGGTCATTTTCGATGACAGTGAATTGAGAGCGATCAGTTAGGAAGCAGCGAAACCAATTTAATATCAGGGGAGCAAGGCACAAGTTTCGCAATGTGAACACCAGCTTTCAATTCTATTTAGGTCGCACTGGAGCAAATCCTGATCATTATTAGTTATGCGGCGGTACAGGTCACAGTCATCTGCGAAAAGACGAATTGTCGATGAAATGTCGGAGGGAAGATTATTTATGAAGATGGAAAATAAAAGGGGGCCGAGCAGCGAGCCTACGGGACACCAGAGAAGACTTTTGTTCTGGGAGAATGGTCATTTTCGATGAGAGTGAATTGAGAGCGATCAGTTAGGAAGCAGCAAATCATATTTAATATCAGGAGATCAAGGCACAAGCATGAAAGTTTCGCCATGTGAACACCAGCTTTCAATCCTATTTAGGTCGCTTGGGAGCAATTCCTGATCATTATTGGAAGTTATGAGGCGGTACAGGTCACAGTCATCTGCGAAAAGACGAATTGTCGAAGAAATGTCGGAGGGAAGATCATTTATGAAGATGAAAAATAAAACTGGGCCGAGCAGCGAGCCTTGCGGGACTCCAGACAAGACTTTTGTTGTGGGAGAATGGTCATTTTCGATGACGGTGAATTGAGAGCGATCAGTTAGGAAGCAGCGCATCCAATTTAATATCAGGGGTCAAGGCACAAGCATGAAAGTTTCGCCATGCGAACACCAGCTTTCAATTCTTTTTAGGTCGCATTGGAGCATTTCCTGATCATAATTGGAAGTAATGTGGCGGTAAAGGACACAGTCATCTGCGAAAAGACGAATTGTCGATGAAATGACGGAAGAAAGATCATTTATGAAGATGAAAAATAAAAGTTGGCCGAGCAGTGAGCCTTGCGGGACACCAGAGAAGACTTTTGTTGTGGGAGAACTGTCATTTTCGATGACAGTGAATTGCGAACGATCAGTTAGGAAGCAGCGAATCCAGTTTAATATCAGGGGATCAGGCCACAACCATGAAAGTTTCGCCATGTGAACACCAGCTTTCAATTCTATTTAGGTCGCATTGGAGCAATTCCTGATCATTATTGGAAGTTGTGCGGCGGTACAGGACACAGTCATCTGCGAAAAGACGAATTGTCGATGAAATGTCGGAGCGAAGATCATTTATGAAGATGAAAAATAAAAGTTGGCTGAGCACCGAGCCCTGCGGGACACCAGAGAAGACTTTTGTTGTGGGGGAATGGTCATTTTCGATGACAGTGAATTGAGAGCGATCAGTTAGGAAGCAGCGAATCATATTTAATATCAGGGGATCAAGGAACAAGCATGAAAGTTTTGCCATGTGAACACCAGCTTTCAATTCTATTTAGGTCGCATTGGAGCAATTCCTGATCACTATTTAAGTTATGCTGCGGTACAGGTCACAGTCATTTGCGAAAAGACGAATTGTCGATGATATGTCGGAGGGAAGATCATTTATGAAGATGAAAAATAAAAGTGGGCCCAGCAGCGAGCCTTGCGGGACACCAGAGAAGACTTTAGTTGAGGGAGAATGGTCATTTTCGATGACAGTGAATTGAGAGGGATCAGTTAGGAAGCAGCGAATCCAATTTATTATCAGGGGATCAAGGAACAAGCATGAAAGTTTCGCCATGTGAACACCAGTTTTCAATTCTATTTAGGTCGCATTGGAGCAATTCCTGATCATTATTTTAAGTTATGCTGCGGTACAGGTCACAGTCATCTGCGAAAAGACGAATTGTCGATGAAATGTCGGAGGGAAGATCATTTATGAAGATGAAAAATAAAATTGGGCCGAGCAGCGAGCCTTGCGGGACTCCAGAGAAGACTTTTGTTGTGGGAGAATTGTCATTTTCGATGGCAGTGAATTGCGAGCGATCGGTTAGGAAGCAGCGAATCCAGTTTAATATCAGGGGATCAAGCCACAAGCATGAATGTTTCGCCATGTGAACACCAGCTTCCAATTCTATTTAGGTCGCTTTGGAGCAATTCCTGATCATTATTTTAAGTTATGCTGGGGTACAGGTCACAGTCATCTGCGAAAAGACGAATTGTCGATGAAATGTCGGAGGGGAGATTATTTATGAAGATGAAAATTAAAAGTGGGCCCAGCAGCGAGCCTTGCGGGACACCAGAGAAGACATTTTTTTGTGGGAGAATGGTCATTTTCGATGACAGTGAATTGAGAGGGATCAGTTAGGAAGCAGCGAAACCAATTTAATATCAGAAGATCAAGGCACTAGCATGAAAGTTTCGCCATGTGAACACCAGCTTTCAATTCTATTTAGGTCGCATTGGAGCAATTCGTGATCATTATTGGAAGGTATGCGGTGGTACAGGTCACAGTCATCTGCGAAAAGACGAATAGTCGATGAAATGTCGGAGGGAAGATCATTTATGAAGATGAAAAAAAAAAAATGGGCCGAGCAGCCAGCCTCTCGGGACACCAGAGAAGACTTTTGTTGTGGGAGAATGGTCATTTTCGATGACAGTGAATTGAGAGCGATCCGTTAGGAAGCAGCGAATCCAATTTAATATCAGGGGATCAAGGCACAAGTTTCGCAATGTGAACACGAGCTTTCAATTCTATTTAGGTCGCACTGGAGCAATTCCTGCTCATTATTAGTTATGCTGCGGTACAGGTAACAGTCATCTGCGAAAAGACGAATTGTTCGATGAAATGTCGGAGGGAAGATCATTTATGAAGATGAAAAATAAAACTGGGCCGAGCAGCGAGCCTTGCGGGACACCAGAGAAGACTTTTGTTGTGGGAGAATGGTCATTTTCGATGACAGTGAATTGAGGGCGATCAGTTAGGAAGCAGCGAATCATATTTAATATCAGGGGGTCAAGGCACAAGCATGAAAGTTTGGCCATGTGAACACCAGCTTTCAATTCTATTTAGGTCGCTTTGGAGCAATTCCTGATCATAATTGGAGGTTATGCGGCAGTAAAGGACACAGTCATCTGCGAAAAGACGAATTGTCGATGAAATGACGGAGGAAAGATCATTTATGAAGATGAAAAATAAAATTGGGCCGAGCAGCGAGCCTTGCGGGACTCCAGAGAAGACTTTTGTTGTAGGAGAATGGTCATTTTCGATGACAGTGAATTGAGAGCGATCAGTTAGGAAGCAGCGAAACCAATTTAATATCAGGGGAGCAAGGCACAAGTTTCGCAATGTGAACAATAGCTTTCAATTCTATTTAGGTCGCACTGGAGCAATTCCTGATCATTATTAGTTATGCGGCGGTACAGGTAACAGTCATCTGCGAAAAGACGAATTGTTCGCTCAATCCCGAGAGCAATTTGCTACCCTTATATGCAAATATTTAACGCAGGAGTGCACATAATTTGTACGTTACATTGACTGTATTTTATGAACCGTGTTTTATTGACTGTACTTGCTGTTTTATCGTACTGGCCTGCGTTTATGAATTTTGATGTCAGACCCACTCCTATCTTAGTCCAGATGGACTGATAGTATGTACAAATAAATAAATAAATAAATAAATAAATAAATAAATAAATAAATAAATAAATAAATAAATAAATTTATGAAGATGAAAATAAAACTGGGCCGAGCAGCGAGCCTTGCGGGACACCAGAGAAGATTTTTGTTGTGGGAGAATGGTCATTTTCGATGACAGTGAATTGAGGGCGATCAGTTAGGAAGCAGCGAATCATATTTAATATCAGGGGGTCAAGGCACAAGCATGAAAGTTTGGCCATGTGAACACCAGCTTTCAATTCTATTTAGGTCGCTTTGGAGCAATTCCTGATCATAATTGGAGGTTATGCGGCAGTAAAGGACACAGTCATCTGCGAAAAGACGAATTGTCGATGAAATGACGGAGGAAAGATCATTTATGAAGATGAAAAATAAAATTGGGCCGAGTAGCGAGCCTTGCGGGACTCCAGAGAAGACTTTTGTTGTGGGAGAATGGTCATTTTCGATGACAGTGAATTGAGAGCGATCAGTTAGGAAGCAGCGAAACCAATTTAATATCAGGGGAGCAAGGCACAAGTTTCGCAATGTGAACACCAGCTTTCAATTCTATTTAGGTCGCACTGGAGCAAATCCTGATCATTATTAGTTATGCGGCGGTACAGGTCACAGTCATCTGCGAAAAGACGAATTGTCGATGAAATGTCGGAGGGAAGATTATTTATGAAGATGGAAAATAAAAGGGGGCCGAGCAGCGAGCCTACGGGACACCAGAGAAGACTTTTGTTCTGGGAGAATGGTCATTTTCGATGAGAGTGAATTGAGAGCGATCAGTTAGGAAGCAGCAAATCATATTTAATATCAGGAGATCAAGGCACAAGCATGAAAGTTTCGCCATGTGAACACCAGCTTTCAATCCTATTTAGGTCGCTTGGGAGCAATTCCTGATCATTATTGGAAGTTATGAGGCGGTACAGGTCACAGTCATCTGCGAAAAGACGAATTGTCGAAGAAATGTCGGAGGGAAGATCATTTATGAAGATGAAAAATAAAACTGGGCCGAGCAGCGAGCCTTGCGGGACTCCAGACAAGACTTTTGTTGTGGGAGAATGGTCATTTTCGATGACGGTGAATTGAGAGCGATCAGTTAGGAAGCAGCGCATCCAATTTAATATCAGGGGTCAAGGCACAAGCATGAAAGTTTCGCCATGCGAACACCAGCTTTCAATTCTTTTTAGGTCGCATTGGAGCATTTCCTGATCATAATTGGAAGTAATGCGGCGGTAAAGGACACAGTCATCTGCGAAAAGACGAATTGTCGATGAAATGACGGAAGAAAGATCATTTATGAAGATGAAAAATAAAAGTTGGCCGAGCAGTGAGCCTTGCGGGACACCAGAGAAGACTTTTGTTGTGGGAGAACTGTCATTTTCGATGACAGTGAATTGCGAACGATCAGTTAGGAAGCAGCGAATCCAGTTTAATATCAGGGGATCAGGCCACAACCATGAAAGTTTCGCCATGTGAACACCAGCTTTCAATTCTATTTAGGTCGCATTGGAGCAATTCCTGATCATTATTGGAAGTTGTGCGGCGGTACAGGACACAGTCATCTGCGAAAAGACGAATTGTCGATGAAATGTCGGAGCGAAGATCATTTATGAAGATGAAAAATAAAAGTTGGCTGAGCACCGAGCCCTGCGGGACACCAGAGAAGACTTTTGTTGTGGGGGAATGGTCATTTTCGATGACAGTGAATTGAGAGCGATCAGTTAGGAAGCAGCGAATCATATTTAATATCAGGGGATCAAGGAACAAGCATGAAAGTTTTGCCATGTGAACACCAGCTTTCAATTCTATTTAGGTCGCATTGGAGCAATTCCTGATCACTATTTAAGTTATGCTGCGGTACAGGTCACAGTCATTTGCGAAAAGACGAATTGTCGATGATATGTCGGAGGGAAGATCATTTATGAAGATGAAAAATAAAAGTGGGCCCAGCAGCGAGCCTTGCGGGACACCAGAGAAGACTTTAGTTGAGGGAGAATGGTCATTTTCGATGACAGTGAATTGAGAGGGATCAGTTAGGAAGCAGCGAATCCAATTTATTATCAGGGGATCAAGGAACAAGCATGAAAGTTTCGCCATGTGAACACCAGTTTTCAATTCTATTTAGGTCGCATTGGAGCAATTCCTGATCATTATTTTAAGTTATGCTGCGGTACAGGTCACAGTCATCTGCGAAAAGACGAATTGTCGATGAAATGTCGGAGGGAAGATCATTTATGAAGATGAAAAATAAAATTGGGCCGAGCAGCGAGCCTTGCGGGACTCCAGAGAAGACTTTTGTTGTGGGAGAATTGTCATTTTCGATGGCAGTGAATTGCGAGCGATCGGTTAGGAAGCAGCGAATCCAGTTTAATATCAGGGGATCAAGCCACAAGCATGAATGTTTCGCCATGTGAACACCAGCTTCCAATTCTATTTAGGTCGCTTTGGAGCAATTCCTGATCATTATTTTAAGTTATGCTGGGGTACAGGTCACAGTCATCTGCGAAAAGACGAATTGTCGATGAAATGTCGGAGGGAAGATTATTTATGAAGATGAAAATTAAAAGTGGGCCCAGCAGCGAGCCTTGCGGGACACCAGAGAAGACATTTTTTTGTGGGAGAATGGTCATTTTCGATGACAGTGAATTGAGAGGGATCAGTTAGGAAGCAGCGAAACCAATTTAATATCAGAAGATCAAGGCACTAGCATGAAAGTTTCGCCATGTGAACACCAGCTTTCAATTCTATTTAGGTCGCATTGGAGCAATTCGTGATCATTATTGGAAGGTATGCGGTGGTACAGGTCACAGTCATCTGCGAAAAGACGAATAGTCGATGAAATGTCGGAGGGAAGATCATTTATGAAGATGAAAAAAAAAAAATGGGCCGAGCAGCCAGCCTCTCGGGACACCAGAGAAGACTTTTGTTGTGGGAGAATGGTCATTTTCGATGACAGTGAATTGAGAGCGATCCGTTAGGAAGCAGCGAATCCAATTTAATATCAGGGGATCAAGGCACAAGTTTCGCAATGTGAACACGAGCTTTCAATTCTATTTAGGTCGCACTGGAGCAATTCCTGCTCATTATTAGTTATGCTGCGGTACAGGTAACAGTCATCTGCGAAAAGACGAATTGTTCGATGAAATGTCGGAGGGAAGATCATTTATGAAGATGAAAAATAAAACTGGGCCGAGCAGCGAGCCTTGCGGGACACCAGAGAAGACTTTTGTTGTGGGAGAATGGTCATTTTCGATGACAGTGAATTGAGGGCGATCAGTTAGGAAGCAGCGAATCATATTTAATATCAGGGGGTCAAGGCACAAGCATGAAAGTTTGGCCATGTGAACACCAGCTTTCAATTCTATTTAGGTCGCTTTGGAGCAATTCCTGATCATAATTGGAGGTTATGCGGCAGTAAAGGACACAGTCATCTGCGAAAAGACGAATTGTCGATGAAATGACGGAGGAAAGATCATTTATGAAGATGAAAAATAAAATTGGGCCGAGCAGCGAGCCTTGCGGGACTCCAGAGAAGACTTTTGTTGTAGGAGAATGGTCATTTTCGATGACAGTGAATTGAGAGCGATCAGTTAGGAAGCAGCGAAACCAATTTAATATCAGGGGAGCAAGGCACAAGTTTCGCAATGTGAACACCAGCTTTCAATTCTATTTAGGTCGCACTGGAGCAAATCCTGATCATTATTAGTTATGCGGCGGTACAGGTCACAGTCATCTGCGAAAAGACGAATTGTCGATGAAATGTCGGAGGGAAGATTATTTATGAAGATGGAAAATAAAAGTGGGCCGAGCAGCGAGCCTACGGGACACCAGAGAAGACTTTAGTTGAGGGAGAATGGTCATTTTCGATGACAGTGAATTGAGAGGGATCAGTTAGGAAGCAGCGAATCCAATTTATTATCAGGGGATCAAGGAACAAGCATGAAAGTTTCGCCATGTGAACACCAGTTTTCAATTCTATTTAGGTCGCATTGGAGCAATTCCTGATCATTATTTTAAGTTATGCTGCGGTACAGGACACAGTCATCTGCGAAAAGACGAATTGTCGATGAAATGCCGGAGCGAAGATCATTTATGAAGATGAAAAATAAAAGTTGGCTGAGCACCGAGCCCTGCGGGACACCAGAGAAGACTTTTGTTGTGGGGGAATGGTCATTTTCGATGACAGTGAATTGAGAGCGATCAGTTAGGAAGCAGCGAATCATATTTAATATCAGGGGATCAAGGAACAAGCATGAAAGTTTTTCCATGTGAACACTAGCTTTCAATTCTATTTAGGTCGCATTGGAGCAATTCCTGATCACTATTTAAGTTATGCTGCGGTACAGGTCACAGTCATTTGCGAAAAGACGAATTGTCGATGATATGTCGGAGGGAAGATCATTTATGAAGATGAAAAATAAAAGTGGGCCCAGCAGCGAGCCTTGCGGGACACCAGAGAAGACTTTTGTTGAGGGAGAATGGTCATTTTCGATGACAGTGAATTGAGAGGGATCAGTTAGGAAGCAGCGAATCCAATTTAATATCAGGGGATCAAGGAACAAGCATGAAAGTTTCGCCATGTGAACACCAGTTTTCAATTCTATTTAGGTCGCATTGGAGCAATTCCTGATCATTATTTTAAGTTATGCTGCGGTACAGGTCACAGTCATTTGCGAAAAGACGAATTGTCGATGAAATGTCGGAGGGAAGATCATTTATGAAGATGAAAAATAAAATTGGGCCGAGCAGCGAGCCTTGCGGGACTCCAGAGAAGACTTTTGTTGTGGGAGAATTGTCATTTTCGATGACAGTGAATTGCGAGCGATCGGTTAGGAAGCAGCGAATCCAGTTTAATATCAGGGGATCAAGCCACAAGCATGAAAGTTTCGCCATGTGAACACCAGCTTTCAATTCTATTTAGGTCGCTTTGGAGCAATTCCTGATCATTATTTTAAGTTATGCTGCGGTACAGGTCACAGTCATCTGCGGAAAGACGAATTGTCGATGAAATGTCGGAGGGAAGATCATTTATGAAGATGAAAATTAAAAGTGGGCCCAGCAGCGAGCCTTGCGGGACACCAGAGAAGACATTTTTTGTGGGAGAATGGTCATTTTCGATGACAGTGAATTGAGAAAGATCAGTTAGGAAGCAGCGAAACCAATTTAATATCAGGGGATCAAGGCACTAGCATGAAAGTTTCGCCATGTGAACACCAGCTTTCAATTCTATTTAGGTCGCATTGGAGCAATTCGTGATCATTATTGGAAGGTATGCGGTGGTACAGGTCACAGTCATCTGCGAAAAGACGAATTGTCGATGAAATGTCGGAGGGAAGATCATTTATGAAGATGAAAAAAAAAGATGGGCCGAGCAGCCAGCCTCTCGGGACACCAGAGAAGACTTTTGTTGTGGGAGAATGGTCATTTTCGATGACAGTGAATTGAGAGCGATCCGTTAGGAAGCAGCGAATCCAATTTAATATCAGGGGATCAAGGCACAAGTTTCGCAATGTGAACACGAGCTTTCAATTCTATTTAGGTCGCACTGGAGCAATTCCTGATCATTATTAGTTATGCGGCGGTACAGGTAACAGTCATCTGCGAAAAGACGAATTGTTCGATGAAATGTCGGAGGGAAGATCATTTATGAAGATGAAAAATAAAACTGGGCCGAGCAGCGAGCCTTGCGGGACACCAGAGAAGACTTTTGTTGTGGGAGAATGGTCATTTTCGATGACAGTGAATTGAGGGCGATCAGTTAGGAAGCAGCGAAACCAATTTAATATCAGGGGAGCAAGGCACAAGTTTCGCAATGTGAACAATAGCTTTCAATTCTATTTAGGTCGCACTGGAGCAATTCCTGATCATTATTAGTTATGCGGCGGTACAGGTAACAGTCATCTGCGAAAAGACGAATTGTTCGCTCAATCCCGAGAGCAATTTGCTACCCTTATATGCAAATATTTAACGCAGGAGTGCACATAATTTGTACGTTACATTGACTGTATTTTATGAACCGTGTTTTATTGACTGTACTTGCTGTTTTATCGTACTGGCCTGCGTTTATGAATTTTGATGTCAGACCCACTCCTATCTTAGTCCAGATGGACTGATAGTATGTACAAATAAATAAATAAATAAATAAATTTATGAAGATGAAAATAAAACTGGGCCGAGCAGCGAGCCTTGCGGGACACCAGAGAAGATTTTTGTTGTGGGAGAATGGTCATTTTCGATGACAGTGAATTGAGGGCGATCAGTTAGGAAGCAGCGAATCATATTTAATATTAGGGGGTCAAGGCACAAGCATGAAAGTTTGGCCATGTGAACACCAGCTTTCAATTCTATTTAGGTCGCTTTGGAGCAATTCCTGATCATAATTGGAGGTTATGCGGCAGTAAAGGACACAGTCATCTGCGAAAAGACGAATTGTCGATGAAATGACGGAGGAAAGATCATTTATGAAGAAGAAAAATAAAATTGGGCCGAGTAGCGAGCCTTGCGGGACTCCAGAGAAGACTTTTGTTGTGGGAGAATGGTCATTTTCGATGACAGTGAATTGAGAGCGATCAGTTAGGAAGCAGCGAAACCAATTTAATATCAGGGGAGCAAGGCACAAGTTTCGCAATGTGAACACCAGCTTTCAATTCTATTTAGGTCGCACTGGAGCAAATCCTGATCATTATTAGTTATGCGGCGGTACAGGTCACAGTCATCTGCGAAAAGACGAATTGTCGATGAAATGTCGGAGGGAAGATTATTTATGAAGATGGAAAATAAAAGGGGGCCGAGCAGCGAGCCTACGGGACACCAGAGAAGACTTTTGTTCTGGGAGAATGGTCATTTTCGATGAGAGTGAATTGAGAGCGATCAGTTAGGAAGCAGCAAATCATATTTAATATCAGGAGATCAAGGCACAAGCATGAAAGTTTCGCCATGTGAACACCAGCTTTCAATCCTATTTAGGTCGCTTGGGAGCAATTCCTGATCATTATTGGAAGTTATGAGGCGGTACAGGTCACAGTCATCTGCGAAAAGACGAATTGTCGAAGAAATGTCGGAGGGAAGATCATTTATGAAGATGAAAAATAAAACTGGGCCGAGCAGCGAGCCTTGCGGGACTCCAGACAAGACTTTTGTTGTGGGAGAATGGTCATTTTCGATGACGGTGAATTGAGAGCGATCAGTTAGGAAGCAGCGCATCCAATTTAATATCAGGGGTCAAGGCACAAGCATGAAAGTTTCGCCATGCGAACACCAGCTTTCAATTCTTTTTAGGTCGCATTGGAGCATTTCCTGATCATAATTGGAAGTAATGCGGCGGTAAAGGACACAGTCATCTGCGAAAAGACGAATTGTCGATGAAATGACGGAAGAAAGATCATTTATGAAGATGAAAAATAAAAGTTGGCCGAGCAGTGAGCCTTGCGGGACACCAGAGAAGACTTTTGTTGTGGGAGAACTGTCATTTTCGATGACAGTGAATTGCGAGCGATCAGTTAGGAAGCAGCGAATCCAGTTTAATATCAGGGGATCAGGCCACAACCATGAAAGTTTCGCCATGTGAACACCAGCTTTCAATTCTATTTAGGTCGCATTGGAGCAATTCCTGATCATTATTGGAAGTTGTGCGGCGGTACAGGACACAGTCATCTGCGAAAAGACGAATTGTCGATGAAATGTCGGAGCGAAGATCATTTATGAAGATGAAAAATAAAAGTTGGCTGAGCACCGAGCCCTGCGGGACACCAGAGAAGACTTTTGTTGTGGGGGAATGGTCATTTTCGATGACAGTGAATTGAGAGCGATCAGTTAGGAAGCAGCGAATCATATTTAATATCAGGGGATCAAGGAACAAGCATGAAAGTTTTGCCATGTGAACACCAGCTTTCAATTCTATTTAGGTCGCATTGGAGCAATTCCTGATCACTATTTAAGTTATGCTGCGGTACAGGTCACAGTCATTTGCGAAAAGACGAATTGTCGATGATATGTCGGAGGGAAGATCATTTATGAAGATGAAAAATAAAAGTGGGCCCAGCAGCGAGCCTTGCGGGACACCAGAGAAGACTTTAGTTGAGGGAGAATGGTCATTTTCGATGACAGTGAATTGAGAGGGATCAGTTAGGAAGCAGCGAATCCAATTTATTATCAGGGGATCAAGGAACAAGCATGAAAGTTTCGCCATGTGAACACCAGTTTTCAATTCTATTTAGGTCGCATTGGAGCAATTCCTGATCATTATTTTAAGTTATGCTGCGGTACAGGTCACAGTCATCTGCGAAAAGACGAATTGTCGATGAAATGTCGGAGGGAAGATCATTTATGAAGATGAAAAATAAAATTGGGCCGAGCAGCGAGCCTTGCGGGACTCCAGAGAAGACTTTTGTTGTGGGAGAATTGTCATTTTCGATGGCAGTGAATTGCGAGCGATCGGTTAGGAAGCAGCGAATCCAGTTTAATATCAGGGGATCAAGCCACAAGCATGAATGTTTCGCCATGTGAACACCAGCTTCCAATTCTATTTAGGTCGCTTTGGAGCAATTCCTGATCATTATTTTAAGTTATGCTGGGGTACAGGTCACAGTCATCTGCGAAAAGACGAATTGTCGATGAAATGTCGGAGGGAAGATTATTTATGAAGATGAAAATTAAAAGTGGGCCCAGCAGCGAGCCTTGCGGGACACCAGAGAAGACATTTTTTGTGGGAGAATGGTCATTTTCGATGACAGTGAATTGAGAGGGATCAGTTAGGAAGCAGCGAAACCAATTTAATATCAGAAGATCAAGGCACTAGCATGAAAGTTTCGCCATGTGAACACCAGCTTTCAATTCTATTTAGGTCGCATTGGAGCAATTCGTGATCATTATTGGAAGGTATGCGGTGGTACAGGTCACAGTCATCTGCGAAAAGACGAATAGTCGATGAAATGTCGGAGGGAAGATCATTTATGAAGATGAAAAAAAAAAAAATGGGCCGAGCAGCCAGCCTCTCGGGACACCAGAGAAGACTTTTGTTGTGGGAGAATGGTCATTTTCGATGACAGTGAATTGAGAGCGATCCGTTAGGAAGCAGCGAATCCAATTTAATATCAGGGGATCAAGGCACAAGTTTCGCAATGTGAACACGAGCTTTCAATTCTATTTAGGTCGCACTGGAGCAATTCCTGCTCATTATTAGTTATGCTGCGGTACAGGTAACAGTCATCTGCGAAAAGACGAATTGTTCGATGAAATGTCGGAGGGAAGATCATTTATGAAGATGAAAAATAAAACTGGGCCGAGCAGCGAGCCTTGCGGGACACCAGAGAAGACTTTTGTTGTGGGAGAATGGTCATTTTCGATGACAGTGAATTGAGGGCGATCAGTTAGGAAGCAGCGAATCATATTTAATAACAGGGGGTCAAGGCACAAGCATGAAAGTTTGGCCATGTGAACACTAGCTTTCAATTCTATTTAGGTCGCTTTGGAGCAATTCCTGATCATAATTGGAGGTTATGCGGCAGTAAAGGACACAGTCATCTGCGAAAAGACGAATTGTCGATGAAATGACGGAGGAAAGATCATTTATGAAGATGAAAAATAAAATTGGGCCGAGCAGCGAGCCTTGCGGGACTCCAGAGAAGACTTTTGTTGTAGGAGAATGGTCATTTTCGATGACAGTGAATTGAGAGCGATCAGTTAGGAAGCAGCGAAACCAATTTAATATCAGGGGAGCAAGGCACAAGTTTCGCAATGTGAACACCAGCTTTCAATTCTATTTAGGTCGCACTGGAGCAAATCCTGATCATTATTAGTTATGCGGCGGTACAGGTCACAGTCATCTGCGAAAAGACGAATTGTCGATGAAATGTCGGAGGGAAGATTATTTATGAAGATGGAAAATAAAAGTGGGCCGAGCAGCGAGCCTACGGGACACCAGAGAAGACTTTAGTTGAGGGAGAATGGTCATTTTCGATGACAGTGAATTGAGAGGGATCAGTTGGGAAGCAGCGAATCCAATTTATTATCAGGGGATCAAGGAACAAGCATGAAAGTTTCGCCATGTGAACACCAGTTTTCAATTCTATTTAGGTCGCATTGGAGCAATTCCTGATCATTATTTTAAGTTATGCTGCGGTACAGGACACAGTCATCTGCGAAAAGACGAATTGTCGATGAAATGCCGGAGCGAAGATCATTTATGAAGATGAAAAATAAAAGTTGGCTGAGCACCGAGCCCTGCGGGACACCAGAGAAGACTTTTGTTGTGGGGGAATGGTCATTTTCGATGACAGTGAATTGAGAGCGATCAGTTAGGAAGCAGCGAATCATATTTAATATCAGGGGATCAAGGAACAAGCATGAAAGTTTTGCCATGTGAACACTAGCTTTCAATTCTATTTAGGTCGCATTGGAGCAATTCCTGATCACTATTTAAGTTATGCTGCGGTACAGGTCACAGTCATTTGCGAAAAGACGAATTGTCGATGATATGTCGGAGGGAAGATCATTTATGAAGATGAAAAATAAAAGTGGGCCCAGCAGCGAGCCTTGCGGGACACCAGAGAAGACTTTTGTTGAGGGAGAATGGTCATTTTCGATGACAGTGAATTGAGAGGGATCAGTTAGGAAGCAGCGAATCCAATTTAATATCAGGGGATCAAGGAACAAGCATGAAAGTTTCGCCATGTGAACACCAGTTTTCAATTCTATTTAGGTCGCATTGGAGCAATTCCTGATCATTATTTTAAGTTATGCTGCGGTACAGGTCACAGTCATTTGCGAAAAGACGAATTGTCGATGAAATGTCGGAGGGAAGATCATTTATGAAGATGAAAAATAAAATTGGGCCGAGCAGCGAGCCTTGCGGGACTCCAGAGAAGACTTTTGTTGTGGGAGAATTGTCATTTTCGATGACAGTGAATTGCGAGCGATCGGTTAGGAAGCAGCGAATCCAGTTTAATATCAGGGGATCAAGCCACAAGCATGAAAGTTTCGCCATGTGAACACCAGCTTTCAATTCTATTTAGGTCGCTTTGGAGCAATTCCTGATCATTATTTTAAGTTATGCTGCGGTACAGGTCACAGTCATCTGCGGAAAGACGAATTGTCGATGAAATGTCGGAGGGAAGATCATTTATGAAGATGAAAATTAAAAGTGGGCCCAGCAGCGAGCCTTGCGGGACACCAGAGAAGACATTTTTTGTGGGAGAATGGTCATTTTCGATGACAGTGAATTGAGAAAGATCAGTTAGGAAGCAGCGAAACCAATTTAATATCAGGGGATCAAGGCACTAGCATGAAAGTTTCGCCATGTGAACACCAGCTTTCAATTCTATTTAGGTCGCATTGGAGCAATTCGTGATCATTATTGGAAGGTATGCGGTGGTACAGGTCACAGTCATCTGCGAAAAGACGAATTCTCGATGAAATGTCGGAGGGAAGATCATTTATGAAGATGAAAAAAAAAGATGGGCCGAGCAGCCAGCCTCTCGGGACACCAGAGAAGACTTTTGTTGTGGGAGAATGGTCATTTTCGATGACAGTGAATTGAGAGCGATCCGTTAGGAAGCAGCGAATCCAATTTAATATCAGGGGATCAAGGCACAAGTTTCGCAATGTGAACACGAGCTTTCAATTCTATTTAGGTCGCACTGGAGCAATTCCTGATCATTATTAGTTATGCGGCGGTACAGGTAACAGTCATCTGCGAAAAGACGAATTGTTCGATGAAATGTCGGAGGGCAGATCATTTATGAAGATGAAAAATAAAACTGGGCCGAGCAGCGAGCCTTGCGGGACACCAGAGAAGACTTTTGTTGTGGGAGAATGGTCATTTTCGATGACAGTGAATTGAGGGCGATCAGTTAGGAAGCAGCGAATCATATTTAATATCAGGGGGTCAAGGCACAAGCATGAAAGTTTGGCCATGTGAACACCAGCTTTCAATTCTATTTAGGTCGCTTTGGAGCAATTCCTGATCATAATTGGAGGTTATGCGGCAGTAAAGGACACAGTCATCTGCGAAAAGACGAATTGTCGATGAAATGACGGAGGAAAGATCATTTATGAAGATGAAAAATAAAATTGGGCCGAGCAGCGAGTCTTGCGGGACTCCAGAGAAGACTTTTGTTGTAGGAGAATGGTCATTTTCGATGACAGTGAATTGAGAGCGATCAGTTAGGAAGCAGCGAAACCAATTTAATATCAGGGGAGCAAGGCACAAGTTTCGCAATGTGAACACCAGCTTTCAATTCTATTTAGGTCGCACTGGAGCAAATCCTGATCATTATTAGTTATGCGGCGGTACAGGTCACAGTCATCTGCGAAAAGACGAATTGTCGATGAAATGTCGGAGGGAAGATTATTTATGAAGATGGAAAATAAAAGTGGGCCGAGCAGCGAGCCTACGGGACACCAGAGAAGACTTTTGTTCTGGGAGAATGGTCATTTTCGATGAGAGTGAATTGAGAGCGATCAGTTAGGAAGCAGCGAATCCAGTTTAATATCAGGAGATCAAGGCACAAGCATGAAAGTTTCGCCATGTGAACACCAGCTTTCAATCCTATTTAGGTCGCTTGGGAGCAATTCCTGATCATTATTGGAAGTTATGAGGCGGTACAGGTCACAGTCATCTGCGAAAAGACGAATTGTCGAAGAAATGTCGGAGGGAAGATCATTTATGAAGATGAAAAATAAATTGGGCCGAGCAGCGAGCCTTGCGGGACTCCAGAGAAGACTTTTGTTGTGGGAGAATGGTCATTTTCGATGACGGTGAATTGAGAGCGATCAGTTAGGAAGCAGCGCATCCAATTTAATATCAGGGGTCAAGGCACAAGCATGAAAGTTTCGCCATGCGAACACCAGCTTTCAATTCTATTTAGGTCGCATTGGAGCATTTCCTGATCATAATTGGAAGTAATGCGGCGGTAAAGGACACAGTCATCTGCGAAAAGACGAATTGTCGATGAAATGACGGAAGAGAGATCATTTATGAAGATGAAAAATAAAAGTTGGCCGAGCAGTGAGCCTTGCGGGACACCAGAGAAGACTTTTGTTGTGGGAGAATTGTCATTTTCGATGACAGTGAATTGCGAGCGATCAGTTAGGAAGCAGCGAATCCAGTTTAATATCAGGGGATCAGGCCACAAGCATGAAAGTTTCGCCATGTGAACACCAGCTTTCAATTCTATTTAGGTCGCTTTGGAGCAATTCCTGATCATTATTGGAAGTTGTGCGGCGGTACAGGACACAGTCATCTGCGAAAAGACGAATTGTCGATGAAATGTCGGAGCGAAGATCATTTATGAAGATGAAAAATAAAAGTTGGCTGAGCACCGAGCCCTGCGGGACACCAGAGAAGAATTTTGTTGTTGGGGAATGGTCATTTTCGATGACAGTGAATTGAGAGCGATCAGTTAGGAAGCAGCGAATCATATTTAATATCAGGGGATCAAGGAACAAGCGTGAAAGTTTTGCCATGTGAACACCAGCTTTCAATTCTATTTAGGTCGCATTGGAGCAATTCCTGATCACTATTTAAGTTATGCTGCGGTACAGGTCACAGTCATTTGCGAAAAGACGAATTGTCGATGATATGTCGGAGGGAAGATCATTTATGAAGATGAAAAATAAAAGTGGGCCCAGCAGCGAGCCTTGCGGGACACCAGAGAAGACTTTTGTTGAGGGAGAATGGTCATTTTCGATGACAGTGAATTGAGAAAGATCAGTTAGGAAGCAGCGAATCCAATTTAATATCAGGGGATCAAGGAACAAGCATGAAAGTTTCGCCATGTGAACACCAGTTTTCAATTCTATTTAGGTCGCATTGGAGCAATTCCTGATCATTATTTTAAGTTATGCTGCGGTACAGGTCACAGTCATCTGCGAAAAGAAGAATTGTCGATGAAATGTCGGAGGGAAGATCATTTATGAAGATGAAAAATAAAATTGGGCCGAGCAGCGAGCCTTGCGGGACTCCAGAGAAGACTTTTGTTGTGGGAGAATTGTCATTTTCGATGACAGTGAATTGCGAGCGATCGGTTAGGAAGCAGCGAATCCAGTTTAATATCAGGGGATCAAGCCACAAGCATGAAAGTTTCGCCATGTGAACACCAGCTTTCAATTCTATTTAGGTCGCTTTGGAGCAATTCCTGATCATTATTTTAAGTTATGCTGCGGTACAGGTCACAGTCATCTGCGAAAAGACGAATTGTCGATGAAATGTCGGAGGGAAGATCATTTATGAAGATGAAAATTAAAAGTGGGCCCAGCAGCGAGCCTTGCGGGACACCAGAGAAGACATTTTTTGTGGGAGAATGGTCATTTTCGATGACAGTGAATTGAGAAAGATCAGTTAGGAAGCAGCGAAACCAATTTAATATCAGGGGATCAAGGCACTAGCATGAAAGTTTCGCCATGTGAACACCAGCTTTCAATTCTATTTAGGTCGCATTGGAGCAATTCGTGATCATTATTGGAAGGTATGCGGTGGTACAGGTCACAGTCATCTGCGAAAAGACGAATTGTCGATGAAATGTCGGAGGGAAGATCATTTATGAAGATGAAAAAAAAAGATGGGCCGAGCAGCCAGCCTCTCGGGACACCAGAGAAGACTTTTGTTGTGGGAGAATGGTCATTTGCGATGACAGTGAATTGAGAGCGATCCGTTAGGAAGCAGCGAATCCAATTTAATATCAGGGGATCAAGGCACAAGTTTCGCAATGTGAACACGAGCTTTCAATTCTATTTAGGTCGCACTGGAGCAATTCCTGATCATTATTAGTTATGCGGCGGTACAGGTAACAGTCATCTGCGAAAAGACGAATTGTTCGATGAAATGTCGGAGGGAAGATCATTTATGAAGATGAAAAATAAAACTGGGCCGAGCAGCGAGCCTTGCGGGACACCAGAGAAGACTTTTGTTGTGGGAGAATGGTCATTTTCGATGACAGTGAATTGAGGGCGATCAGTTAGGAAGCAGCGAATCATATTTAATATCAGGGGGTCAAGGCACAAGCATGAAAGTTTGGCCATGTGAACACCAGCTTTCAATTCTATTTAGGTCGCTTTGGAGCAATTCCTGATCATAATTGGAGGTTATGCGGCAGTAAAGGACACAGTCATCTGCGAAAAGACGAATTGTCGATGAAATGTCGGAGCGAAGATCATTTATGAAGATGAAAAATAAAAGTTGGCTGAGCACCGAGCCCTGCGGGACACCAGAGAAGACTTTTGTTGTTGGGGAATGGTCATTTTCGATGACAGTGAATTGAGAGCGATCAGTTAGGAAGCAGCGAAACCAATTTAATATCAGGGGAGCAAGGCACAAGTTTCGCAATGTGAACACCAGCTTTCAATTCTATTTAGGTCGCATTGGAGCAATTCCTGATCACTATTTAAGTTATGCTGCGGTACAGGTCACAGTCATTTGCGAAAAGACGAATTGTCGATGATATGTCGGAGGGAAGATCATTTATGAAGATGAAAAATAAAAGTGGGCCCAGCAGCGAGCCTTGCGGGACACCAGAGAAGACTTTAGTTGAGGGAGAATGGTCATTTTCGATGACAGTGAATTGAGAGGGATCAGTTAGGAAGCAGCGAATCCAATTTATTATCAGGGGATCAAGGAACAAGCATGAAAGTTTCGCCATGTGAACACCAGTTTTCAATTCTATTTAGGTCGCATTGGAGCAATTCCTGATCATTATTTTAAGTTATGCTGCGGTACAGGTCACAGTCATCTGCGAAAAGACGAATTGTCGATGAAATGTCGGAGGGAAGATCATTTATGAAGATGAAAAATAAAATTGGGCCGAGCAGCGAGCCTTGCGGGACTCCAGAGAAGACTTTTGTTGTGGGAGAATTGTCATTTTCGATGACAGTGAATTGCGAGCGATCGGTTAGGAAGCAGCGAATCCAGTTTAATATCAGGGGATCAAGCCACAAGCATGAATGTTTCGCCATGTGAACACCAGCTTTCAATTCTATTTAGGTCGCTTTGGAGCAATTCCTGATCATTATTTTAAGTTATGCTGGGGTACAGGTCACAGTCATCTGCGAAAAGACGAATTGTCGATGAAATGTCGGAGGGAAGATCATTTATGAAGATGAAAATTAAAAGTGGGCCCAGCAGCGAGCCTTGCGGGACACCAGAGAAGACATTTTTTGTGGGAGAATGGTCATTTTCGATGACAGTGAATTGAGAGGGATCAGTTAGGAAGCAGCGAAACCAATTTAATATCAGGGGATCAAGGCACTAGCATGAAAGTTTCGCCATGTGAACACCAGCTTTCAATTCTATTTAGGTCGCATTGGAGCAATTCGTGATCATTATTGGAAGGTATGCGGTGGTACAGGTCACAGTCATCTGCGAAAAGACGAATAGTCGATGAAATGTCGGAGGGAAGATCATTTATGAAGATGAAAAAAAAAAAAAAATGGGCCGAGCAGCCAGCCTCTCGGGACACCAGAGAAGACTTTTGTTGTGGGAGAATGGTCATTTTCGATGACAGTGAATTGAGAGCGATCCGTTAGGAAGCAGCGAATCCAATTTAATATCAGGGGATCAAGGCACAAGTTTCGCAATGTGAACACGAGCTTTCAATTCTATTTAGGTCGCACTGGAGCAATTCCTGCTCATTATTAGTTATGCGGCGGTACAGGTAACAGTCATCTGCGAAAAGACGAATTGTTCGATGAAATGTCGGAGGGAAGATCATTTATGAAGATGAAAAATAAAACTGGGCCGAGCAACGAGCCTTGCGGGACACCAGAGAAGACTTTTGTTGTGGGAGAATGGTCATTTTCGATGACAGTGAATTGAGGGCGATCAGTTAGGAAGCAGCGAATCATATTTAATATCAGGGGGTCAAGGCACAAGCATGAAAGTTTGGCCATGTGAACACCAGCTTTCAATTCTATTTAGGTCGCTTTGGAGCAATTCCTGATCATAATTGGAGGTTATGCGGCAGTAAAGGACACAGTCATCTGCGAAAAGACGAATTGTCGATGAAATGACGGAGGAAAGATCATTTATGAAGATGAAAAATAAAATTGGGCCGAGCAGCGAGCCTTGCGGGACTCCAGAGAAGACTTTTGTTGTAGGAGAATGGTCATTTTCGATGACAGTGAATTGAGAGCGATCAGTTAGGAAGCAGCGAAACCAATTTAATATCAGGGGAGCAAGGCACAAGTTTCGCAATGTGAACACCAGCTTTCAATTCTATTTAGGTCGCACTGGAGCAAATCCTGATCATTATTAGTTATGCGGCGGTACAGGTCACAGTCATCTGCGAAAAGACGAATTGTCGATGAAATGTCGGAGGGAAGATTATTTATGAAGATGGAAAATAAAAGTGGGCCGAGCAGCGAGCCTACGGGACACCAGAGAAGACTTTAGTTGAGGGAGAATGGTCATTTTCGATGACAGTGAATTGAGAGGGAGCAGTTAGGAAGCAGCGAATCCAATTTATTATCAGGGGATCAAGGAACAAGCATGAAAGTTTCGCCATGTGAACACCAGCTTTCAATTCTATTTAGGTCGCATTGGAGCAATTCCTGATCATTATTGGAAGTTGTGCGGCGGTACAGGACACAGTCATCTGCGAAAAGACGAATTGTCGATGAAATGTCGGAGCGAAGGTCATTTATGAAGATGAAAAATAAAAGTTGGCTGAGCACCGAGCCCTGCGGGACACCAGAGAAGACTTTTGTTGTGGGGGAATGGTCATTTTCGATGACAGTGAATTGAGAGCGATCAGTTAGGAAGCAGCGAATCATATTTAATATCAGGGGATCAAGGAACAAGCATGAAAGTTTTGCCATGTGAACACCAGCTTTCAATTCTATTTAGGTCGCATTGGAGCAATTCCTGATCACTATTTAAGTTATGCTGCGGTACAGGTCACAGTCATTTGCGAAAAGACGAATTGTCGATGATATGTCGGAGGGAAGATCATTTATGAAGATGAAAAATAAAAGTGGGCCCAGCAGCGAGCCTTGCGGGACACCAGAGAAGACTTTAGTTGAGGGAGAATGGTCATTTTCGATGACAGTGAATTGAGAGGGATCAGTTAGGAAGCAGCGAATCCAATTTATTATCAGGGGATCAAGGAACAAGCATGAAAGTTTCGCCATGTGAACACCAGTTTTCAATTCTATTTAGGTCGCATTGGAGCAATTCCTGATCATTATTTTAAGTTATGCTGCGGTACAGGTCACAGTCATCTGCGAAAAGACGAATTGTCGATGAAATGTCGGAGGGAAGATCATTTATGAAGATGAAAAATAAAATTGGGCCGAGCAGCGAGCCTTGCGGGACTCCAGAGAAGACTTTTGTTGTGGGAGAATTGTCATTTTCGATGACAGTGAATTGCGAGCGATCGGTTAGGAAGCAGCGAATCCAGTTTAATATCAGGGGATCAAGCCACAAGCATGAATGTTTCGCCATGTGAACACCAGCTTTCAATTCTATTTAGGTCGCTTTGGAGCAATTCCTGATCATTATTTTAAGTTATGCTGGGGTACAGGTCACAGTCATCTGCGAAAAGACGAATTGTCGATGAAATGTCGGAGGGAAGATCATTTATGAAGATGAAAATTAAAAGTGGGCCCAGCAGCGAGCCTTGCGGGACACCAGAGAAGACATTTTTTGTGGGAGAATGGTCATTTTCGATGACAGTGAATTGAGAGGGATCAGTTAGGAAGCAGCGAAACCAATTTAATATCAGGGGATCAAGGCACTAGCATGAAAGTTTCGCCATGTGAACACCAGCTTTCAATTCTATTTAGGTCGCATTGGAGCAATTCGTGATCATTATTGGAAGGTATGCGGTGGTACAGGTCACAGTCATCTGCGAAAAGACGAATAGTCGATGAAATGTCGGAGGGAAGATCATTTATGAAGATGAAAAAAAAAAAAAAAATGGGCCGAGCAGCCAGCCTCTCGGGACACCAGAGAAGACTTTTGTTGTGGGAGAATGGTCATTTTCGATGACAGTGAATTGAGAGCGATCCGTTAGGAAGCAGCGAATCCAATTTAATATCAGGGGATCAAGGCACAAGTTTCGCAATGTGAACACGAGCTTTCAATTCTATTTAGGTCGCACTGGAGCAATTCCTGCTCATTATTAGTTATGCGGCGGTACAGGTAACAGTCATCTGCGAAAAGACGAATTGTTCGATGAAATGTCGGAGGGAAGATCATTTATGAAGATGAAAAATAAAACTGGGCCGAGCAACGAGCCTTGCGGGACACCAGAGAAGACTTTTGTTGTGGGAGAATGGTCATTTTCGATGACAGTGAATTGAGGGCGATCAGTTAGGAAGCAGCGAATCATATTTAATATCAGGGGGTCAAGGCACAAGCATGAAAGTTTGGCCATGTGAACACCAGCTTTCAATTCTATTTAGGTCGCTTTGGAGCAATTCCTGATCATAATTGGAGGTTATGCGGCAGTAAAGGACACAGTCATCTGCGAAAAGACGAATTGTCGATGAAATGACGGAGGAAAGATCATTTATGAAGATGAAAAATAAAATTGGGCCGAGCAGCGAGCCTTGCGGGACTCCAGAGAAGACTTTTGTTGTAGGAGAATGGTCATTTTCGATGACAGTGAATTGAGAGCGATCAGTTAGGAAGCAGCGAAACCAATTTAATATCAGGGGAGCAAGGCACAAGTTTCGCAATGTGAACACCAGCTTTCAATTCTATTTAGGTCGCACTGGAGCAAATCCTGATCATTATTAGTTATGCGGCGGTACAGGTCACAGTCATCTGCGAAAAGACGAATTGTCGATGAAATGTCGGAGGGAAGATTATTTATGAAGATGAAAAATAAAAGTGGGCCGAGCAGCGAGCCTACGGGACACCAGAGAAGACTTTTGTTCTGGGAGAATGGTCATTTTCGATGAGAGTGAATTGAGAGCGATCAGTTAGGAAGCAGCGAATCCAGTTTAATATCAGGAGATCAAGGCACAAGCATGAAAGTTTCGCCATGTGAACACCAGCTTTCAATCCTATTTAGGTCGCTTGGGAGCAATTCCTGATCATTATTGGAAGTTACGAGGCGGTAAAGGTCACAGTCATCTGCGAAAAGACGAATTGTCGAAGAAATGTCGGAGGGAAGATCATTTATGAAGATGAAAAATAAAATTGGGCCGAGCAGCGAGCCTTGCGGGACTCCAGAGAAGACTTTTGTTGTGGGAGAATGGTTATTTTCGATGACGGTGAATTGAGAGCGATCAGTTAGGAAGCAGCGCATCCAATTTAATATCAGGGGTCAAGGCGCAAGCATGAAAGTTTCGCCATGCGAACACCAGCTTTCAATTCTATTTAGGTCGCATTGGAGCATTTCCTGATCATTATTGGAAGTAATGCGGCGGTAAAGGACACAGTCATCTGCGAAAAGACGAATTGTCGATGAAATGACGGAAGAAAGATCATTTATGAAGATGAAAAATAAAAGTTGGCCGAGCAGTGAGCCTTGCGGGACACCAGAGAAGACTTTTGTTGTGGGAGAATTGTCATTTTCGATGACAGTGAATTGCGAGCGATCAGTTAGGAAGCAGCGAATCCAGTTTAATATCAGGGGATCAGGCCACAAGCATGAAAGTTTCGCCATGTGAACACCAGCTTTCAATTCTATTTAGGTCGCTTTGGAGCAATTCCTGATCATTATTGGAAGTTGTGCGGCGGTACAGGACACAGTCATCTGCGAAAAGACGAATTGTCGATGAAATGTCGGAGCGAAGATCATTTATGAAGATGAAAAATAAAAGTTGGCTGAGCACCGAGCCCTGCGGGACACCAGAGAAGACTTTTGTTGTTGGGGAATGGTCATTTTCGATGACAGTGAATTGAGAGCGATCAGTTAGGAAGCAGCGAATCATATTTAATATCAGGGGATCAAGGAACAAGCGTGAAAGTTTTGCCATGTGAACACCAGCTTTCAATTCTATTTAGGTCGCATTGGAGCAATTCCTGATCACTATTTAAGTTATGCTGCGGTACAGGTCACAGTCATTTGCGAAAAGACGAATTGTCGATGATATGTCGGAGGGAAGATCATTTATGAAGATGAAAAATAAAAGTGGGCCCAGCAGCGAGCCTTGCGGGACACCAGAGAAGACTTTTGTTGAGGGAGAATGGTCATTTTCGATGACAGTGAATTGAGAGGGATCAGTTAGGAAGCAGCGAATCCAATTTAATATCAGGGGATCAAGGAACAAGCATGAAAGTTTCGCCATGTGAACACCAGTTTTCAATTCTATTTAGGTCGCATTGGAGCAATTCCTGATCATTATTTTAAGTTATGCTGCGGTACAGGTCACAGTCATCTGCGAAAAGACGAATTGTCGATGAAATGTCGGAGGGAAGATCATTTATGAAGATGAAAAATAAAATTGGGCCGAGCAGCGAGCCTTGCGGGACACCAGAGAAGACTTTTGTTGTGGGAGAATGGTCATTTTCGATGACAGTGAATTGAGAGCGATCCGTTAGGAAGCAGCGAATCCAATTTAATATCAGGGGATCAAGGCACAAGTTTCGCAATGTGAACACGAGCTTTCAATTCTATTTAGGTCGCTTTGGAGCAATTCCTGATCATAATTGGAGGTTATGCGGCAGTAAAGGACACAGTCATCTGCGAAAAGACGAATTGTCGATGAAATGACGGAGGAAAGATCATTTATGAAGATGAAAAATAAAATTGGGCCGAGCAGCGAGCCTTGCGGGACTCCAGAGAAGACTTTTGTTGTAGGAGAATGGTCATTTTCGATGACAGTGAATTGAGAGCGATCAGTTAGGAAGCAGCGAAACCAATTTAATATCAGGGGAGCAAGGCACAAGTTTCGCAATGTGAACACCAGCTTTCAATTCTATTTAGGTCGCACTGGAGCAAATCCTGATCATTATTAGTTATGCGGCGGTACAGGTCACAGTCATCTGCGAAAAGTCGAATTGTCGATGAAATGTCGGAGGGAAGATTATTTATGAAGATGGAAAATAAAAGTGGGCCGAGCAGCGAGCCTACGGGACACCAGAGAAGACTTTTGTTCTGGGAGAATGGTCATTTTCGATGAGAGTGAATTGAGAGCGATCAGTTAGGAAGCAGCGAATCCAGTTTAATATCAGGAGATCAAGGCACAAGCATGAAAGTTTCGCCATGTGAACACCAGCTTTCAATCCTATTTAGGTCGCTTGGGAGCAATTCCTGATCATTATTGGAAGTTACGAGGCGGTACAGGTCACAGTCATCTGCGAAAAGACGAATTGTCGAAGAAATGTCGGAGGGAAGATCATTTATGAAGATGAAAAATAAAATTGGGCCGAGCAGCGAGCCTTGCGGGACTCCAGAGAAGACTTTTGTTGTGGGAGAATGGTTATTTTCGATGACGGTGAATTGAGAGCGATCAGTTAGGAAGCAGCGCATCCAATTTAATATCAGGGGTCAAGGCACAAGCATGAAAGTTTCGCCATGCGAACACCAGCTTTCAATTCTATTTAGGTCGCATTGGAGCATTTCCTGATCATAATTGGAAGTAATGCGGCGGTAAAGGACACAGTCATCTGCGAAAAGACGAATTGTCGATGAAATGACGGAAGAAAGATCATTTATGAAGATGAAAAATAAAAGTTGGCCGAGCAGTGAGCCTTGCGGGACACCAGAGAAGACTTTTGTTGTGGGAGAATTGTCATTTTCGATGACAGTGAATTGCGAGCGATCAGTTAGGAAGCAGCGAATCCAGTTTAATATCAGGGGATCAGGCCACAAGCATGAAAGTTTCGCCATGTGAACACCAGCTTTCAATTCTATTTAGGTCGCTTTGGAGCAATTCCTGATCATTATTGGAAGTTGTGCGGCGGTACAGGACACAGTCATCTGCGAAAAGACGAATTGTCGATGAAATGTCGGAGCGAAGATCATTTATGAAGATGAAAAATAAAAGTTGGCTGAGCACCGAGCCCAGCGGGACACCAGAGAAGACTTTTGTTGTTGGGGAATGGTCATTTTCGATGACAGTGAATTGAGAGCGATCAGTTAGGAAGCAGCGAATCATATTTAATATCAGGGGATCAAGGAACAAGCGTGAAAGTTTTGCCATGTGAACACCAGCTTTCAATTCTATTTAGGTCGCATTGGAGCAATTCCTGATCACTATTTAAGTTATGCTGCGGTACAGGTCACAGTCATTTGCGAAAAGACAAATTGTCGATGGTATGTCGGAGGGAAGATCATTTATGAAGATGAAAAATAAAAGTGGGCCCAGCAGCGAGCCTTGCGGGACACCAGAGAAGACTTTTGTTGAGGGAGAATGGTCATTTTCGATGACAGTGAATTGAGAGGGATCAGTTAGGAAGCAGCGAATCCAATTTATTATCAGGGGATCAAGGAACAAGCATGAAAGTTTCGCCATGTGAACACCAGTTTTCAATTCTATTTAGGTCGCATTGGAGCAATTCCTGATCTTTATTTTAAGTTATGCTGCGGTACAGGTCACAGTCATCTGCGAAAAGACGAATTGTCGATGAAATGTCGGAGGGAAGATCATTTATGAAGATGAAAATTAAAAGTGGGCCCAGCAGCGAGCCTTGCGGGACACCAGAGAAGACATTTTTTGTGGGAGAATGGTCATTTTCGATGACAGTGAATTGAGAAAGATCAGTTAGGAAGCAGCGAAACCAATTTAATATCAGGGGATCAAGGCACTAGCATGAAAGTTTCGCCATGTGAACACCAGCTTTCAATTCTATTTAGGTCGCATTGGAGCAATTCGTGATCATTATTGGAAGGTATGCGGTGGTACAGGTCACAGTCATCTGCGAAAAGACGAATTGTCGATGAAATGTCGGAGGGAAGATCATTTATGAAGATGAAAAAAAAAAAAAATGGGCCGAGCAGCCAGCCTCTCGGGACACCAGAGAAGACTTTGTTGTGGGAGAATGGTCATTTTCGATGACAGTGAATTGAGAGCGATCCGTTAGGAAGCAGCGAATCCAATTTAATATCAGGGGATCAAGGCACAAGTTTCGCAATGTGAACACGAGCTTTCAATTCTATTTAGGTCGCACTGGAGCAATTCCTGATCATTATTAGTTATGCGGCGGTACAGGTAACAGTCATCTGCGAAAAGACGAATTGTTCGATGAAATGTCGGAGGGAAGATCATTTATGAAGATGAAAAATAAAACTGGGCCGAGCAGCGAGCCTTGCGGGACACCAGAGAAGACTTTTGTTGTGGGAGAATGGTCATTTTCGATGACAGTGAATTGAGAGCGATCCGTTAGGAAGCAGCGAATCCAATTTAATATCAGGGGATCAAGGCACAAGTTTCGCAATGTGAACACGAGCTTTCAATTCTATTTAGGTCGCTTTGGAGCAATTCCTGATCATAATTGGAGGTTATGCGGCAGTAAAGGACACAGTCATCTGCGAAAAGACGAATTGTCGATGAAATGACGGAGGAAAGATCATTTATGAAGATGAAAAATAAAATTGGGCCGAGCAGCGAGCCTTGCGGGACTCCAGAGAAGACTTTTGTTGTAGGAGAATGGTCATTTTCGATGACAGTGAATTGAGAGCGATCAGTTAGGAAGCAGCGAAACCAATTTAATATCAGGGGAGCAAGGCACAAGTTTCGCAATGTGAACACCAGCTTTCAATTCTATTTAGGTCGCACTGGAGCAAATCCTGATCATTATTAGTTATGCGGCGGTACAGGTCACAGTCATCTGCGAAAAGACGAATTGTCGATGAAATGTCGGAGGGAAGATTATTTATGAAGATGGAAAATAAAAGTGGGCCGAGCAGCGAGCCTACGGGACACCAGAGAAGACTTTTGTTCTGGGAGAATGGTCATTTTCGATGAGAGTGAATTGAGAGCGATCAGTTAGGAAGCAGCGAATCCAGTTTAATATCAGGAGATCAAGGCACAAGCATGAAAGTTTCGCCATGTGAACACCAGCTTTCAATCCTATTTAGGTCGCTTGGGAGCAATTCCTGATCATTATTGGAAGTTACGAGGCGGTACAGGTCACAGTCATCTGCGAAAAGACGAATTGTCGAAGAAATGTCGGAGGGAAGATCATTTATGAAGATGAAAAATAAAATTGGGCCGAGCAGCGAGCCTTGCGGGACTCCAGAGAAGACTTTTGTTGTGGGAGAATGGTTATTTTCGATGACGGTGAATTGAGAGCGATCAGTTAGGAAGCAGCGCATCCAATTTAATATCAGGGGTCAAGGCACAAGCATGAAAGTTTCGCCATGCGAACACCAGCTTTCAATTCTATTTAGGTCGCATTGGAGCATTTCCTGATCATAATTGGAAGTAATGCGGCGGTAAAGGACACAGTCATCTGCGAAAAGACGAATTGTCGATGAAATGACGGAAGAAAGATCATTTATGAAGATGAAAAATAAAAGTTGGCCGAGCAGTGAGCCTTGCGGGACACCAGAGAAGACTTTTGTTGTGGGAGAATTGTCATTTTCGATGACAGTGAATTGCGAGCGATCAGTTAGGAAGCAGCGAATCCAGTTTAATATCAGGGGATCAGGCCACAAGCATGAAAGATTCGCCATGTGAACACCAGCTTTCAATTCTATTTAGGTCGCTTTGGAGCAATTCCTGATCATTATTGGAAGTTGTGCGGCGGTACAGGACACAGTCATCTGCGAAAAGACGAATTGTCGATGAAATGTCGGAGCGAAGATCATTTATGAAGATGAAAAATAAAAGTTGGCTGAGCACCGAGCCCTGCGGGACACCAGAGAAGACTTTTGTTGTTGGGGAATGGTCATTTTCGATGACAGTGAATTGAGAGCGATCAGTTAGGAAGCAGCGAATCATATTTAATATCAGGGGATCAAGGAACAAGCGTGAAAGTTTTGCCATGTGAACACCAGCTTTCAATTCTATTTAGGTCGCATTGGAGCAATTCCTGATCACTATTTAAGTTATGCTGCGGTACAGGTCACAGTCATTTGCGAAAAGACAAATTGTCGATGATATGTCGGAGGGAAGATCATTTATGAAGATGAAAAATAAAAGTGGGCCCAGCAGCGAGCCTTGCGGGACACCAGAGAAGACTTTTGTTGAGGGAGAATGGTCATTTTCGATGACAGTGAATTGAGAGGGATCAGTTAGGAAGCAGCGAATCCAATTTATTATCAGGGGATCAAGGAACAAGCATGAAAGTTTCGCCATGTGAACACCAGTTTTCAATTCTATTTAGGTCGCATTGGAGCAATTCCTGATCATTATTTTAAGTTATGCTGCGGTACAGGTCACAGTCATCTGCGAAAAGACGAATTGTCGATGAAATGTCGGAGGGAAGATCATTTATGAAGATGAAAAATAAAATTGGGCCGAGCAGCGAGCCTTGCGGGACACCAGAGAAGACTTTTGTTGTGGGAGAATGGTCATTTTCGATGACAGTGAATTGAGAGCGATCCGTTAGGAAGCAGCGAATCCAATTTAATATCAGGGGATCAAGGCACAAGTTTCGCAATGTGAACACGAGCTTTCAATTCTATTTAGGTCGCTTTGGAGCAATTCCTGATCATAATTGGAGGTTATGCGGCAGTAAAGGACACAGTCATCTGCGAAAAGACGAATTGTCGATGAAATGACGGAGGAAAGATCATTTATGAAGATGAAAAATAAAATTGGGCCGAGCAGCGAGCCTTGCGGGACTCCAGAGAAGACTTTTGTTGTAGGAGAATGGTCATTTTCGATGACAGTGAATTGAGAGCGATCAGTTAGGAAGCAGCGAAACCAATTTAATATCAGGGGAGCAAGGCACAAGTTTCGCAATGTGAACACCAGCTTTCAATTCTATTTAGGTCGCACTGGAGCAAATCCTGATCATTATTAGTTATGCGGCGGTACAGGTCACAGTCATCTGCGAAAAGACGAATTGTCGATGAAATGTCGGAGGGAAGATTATTTATGAAGATGGAAAATAAAAGTGGGCCGAGCAGCGAGCCTACGGGACACCAGAGAAGACTTTTGTTCTGGGAGAATGGTCATTTTCGATGAGAGTGAATTGAGAGCGATCAGTTAGGAAGCAGCGAATCCAGTTTAATATCAGGAGATCAAGGCACAAGCATGAAAGTTTCGCCATGTGAACACCAGCTTTCAATCCTATTTAGGTCGCTTGGGAGCAATTCCTGATCATTATTGGAAGTTACGAGGCGGTACAGGTCACAGTCATCTGCGAAAAGACGAATTGTCGAAGAAATGTCGGAGGGAAGATCATTTATGAAGATGAAAAATAAAATTGGGCCGAGCAGCGAGCCTTGCGGGACTCCAGAGAAGACTTTTGTTGTGGGAGAATGGTTATTTTCGATGACGGTGAATTGAGAGCGATCAGTTAGGAAGCAGCGCATCCAATTTAATATCAGGGGTCAAGGCACAAGCATGAAAGTTTCGCCATGCGAACACCAGCTTTCAATTCTATTTAGGTCGCATTGGAGCATTTCCTGATCATAATTGGAAGTAATGCGGCGGTAAAGGACACAGTCATCTGCGAAAAGACGAATTGTCGATGAAATGACGGAAGAAAGATCATTTATGAAGATGAAAAATAAAAGTTGGCCGAGCAGTGAGCCTTGCGGGACACCAGAGAAGACTTTTGTTGTGGGAGAATTGTCATTTTCGATGACAGTGAATTGCGAGCGATCAGTTAGGAAGCAGCGAATCCAGTTTAATATCAGGGGATCAGGCCACAAGCATGAAAGTTTCGCCATGTGAACACCAGCTTTCAATTCTATTTAGGTCGCTTTGGAGCAATTCCTGATCATTATTGGAAGTTGTGCGGCGGTACAGGACACAGTCATCTGCGAAAAGACGAATTGTCGATGAAATGTCGGAGCGAAGATCATTTATGAAGATGAAAAATAAAAGTTGGCTGAGCACCGAGCCCAGCGGGACACCAGAGAAGACTTTTGTTGTTGGGGAATGGTGATTTTCGATGACAGTGAATTGAGAGCGATCAGTTAGGAAGCAGCGAATCATATTTAATATCAGGGGATCAAGGAACAAGCGTGAAAGTTTCGCCATGTGAACACCAGTTTTCAATTCTATTTAGGTCGCATTGGAGCAATTCCTGATCATTATTTTAAGTTATGCTGCGGTACAGGTCACAGTCATCTGCGAAAAGACGAATTGTCGATGAAATGTCGGAGGGAAGATCATTTATGAAGATGAAAATTAAAAGTGGGCCCAGCAGCGAGCCTTGCGGGACACCAGAGAAGACATTTTTTGTGGGAGATTGGTCATTTTCGATGACAGTGAATTGAGAAAGATCAGTTAGGAAGCAGCGAAACCAATTTAATATCAGGGGATCAAGGCACTAGCATGAAAGTTTCGCCATGTGAACTCCAGCTTTCAATTCTATTTAGGTCGCATTGGAGCAATTCGTGATCATTATTGGAAGGTATGCGGTGGTACAGGTCACAGTCATCTGCGAAAAGACGAATTGTCGATGAAATGTCGGAGGGAAGATCATTTATGAAGATGAAAAAAAAAGATGGGCCGAGCAGCCAGCCTCTCGGGACACCAGAGAAGACTTTTGTTGTGGGAGAATGGTCATTTGCGATGACAGTGAATTGAGAGCGATCCGTTAGGAAGCAGCGAATCCAATTTAATATCAGGGGATCAAGGCACAAGTTTCGCAATGTGAACACGAGCTTTCAATTCTATTTAGGTCGCACTGGAGCAATTCCTGATCATTATTAGTTATGCGGCGGTACAGGTAACAGTCATCTGCGAAAAGACGAATTGTTCGATGAAATGTCGGAGGGAAGATCATTTATGAAGATGAAAAATAAAACTGGGCCGAGCAGCGAGCCTTGCGGGACACCAGAGAAGACTTTTGTTGTGGGAGAATGGTCATTTTCGATGACAGTGAATTGAGAGCGATCCGTTAGGAAGCAGCGAATCCAATTTAATATCAGGGGATCAAGGCACAAGTTTCGCAATGTGAACACGAGCTTTCAATTCTATTTAGGTCGCTTTGGAGCAATTCCTGATCATAATTGGAGGTTATGCGGCAGTAAAGGACACAGTCATCTGCGAAAAGACGAATTGTCGATGAAATGACGGAGGAAAGATCATTTATGAAGATGAAAAATAAAATTGGGCCGAGCAGCGAGCCTTGCGGGACTCCAGAGAAGACTTTTGTTGTAGGAGAATGGTCATTTTCGATGACAGTGAATTGAGAGCGATCAGTTAGGAAGCAGCGAAACCAATTTAATATCAGGGGAGCAAGGCACAAGTTTCGCAATGTGAACACCAGCTTTCAATTCTATTTAGGTCGCACTGGAGCAAATCCTGATCATTATTAGTTATGCGGCGGTACAGGTCACAGTCATCTGCGAAAAGACGAATTGTCGATGAAATGTCGGAGGGAAGATTATTTATGAAGATGGAAAATAAAAGTGGGCCGAGCAGCGAGCCTACGGGACACCAGAGAAGACTTTTGTTCTGGGAGAATGGTCATTTTCGATGAGAGTGAATTGAGAGCGATCAGTTAGGAAGCAGCGAATCCAGTTTAATATCAGGAGATCAAGGCACAAGCATGAAAGTTTCGCCATGTGAACACCAGCTTTCAATCCTATTTAGGTCGCTTGGGAGCAATTCCTGATCATTATTGGAAGTTACGAGGCGGTACAGGTCACAGTCATCTGCGAAAAGACGAATTGTCGAAGAAATGTCGGAGGGAAGATCATTTATGAAGATGAAAAATAAAATTGGGCCGAGCAGCGAGCCTTGCGGGACTCCAGAGAAGACTTTTGTTGTGGGAGAATGGTTATTTTCGATGACAGTGAATTGCGAGCGATCAGTTAGGAAGCAGCGAATCCAGTTTAATATCAGGGGATCAGGCCACAAGCATGAAAGTTTCGCCATGTGAACACCAGCTTTCAATTCTATTTAGGTCGCTTTGGAGCAATTCCTGATCATTATTGGAAGTTGTGCGGCGGTACAGGACACAGTCATCTGCGAAAAGACGAATTGTCGATGAAATGTCGGAGCGAAGATCATTTATGAAGATGAAAAATAAAAGTTGGCTGAGCACCGAGCCCAGCGGGACACCAGAGAAGACTTTTGTTGTTGGGGAATGGTGATTTTCGATGACAGTGAATTGAGAGCGATCAGTTAGGAAGCAGCGAATCATATTTAATATCAGGGGATCAAGGCACAAGTTTCGCAATGTGAACACGAGCTTTCAATTCTATTTAGGTCGCTTTGGAGCAATTCCTGATCATAATTGGAGGTTATGCGGCGGTACAGGACACAGTCATCTGCGAAAAGACGAATTGTCGATGAAATGTCGGAGCGAAGATCATTTATGAAGATGAAAAATAAAAGTTGGCTGAGCACCGAGCCCAGCGGGACACCAGAGAAGACTTTTGTTGTTGGGGAATGGTGATTTTCGATGACAGTGAATTGAGAGCGATCAGTTAGGAAGCAGCGAATCATATTTAATATCAGGGGATCAAGGAACAAGCGTGAAAGTTTTGCCATGTGAACACCAGCTTTCAATTCTATTTAGGTCGCATTGGAGCAATTCCTGATCACTATTTAAGTTATGCTGCGGTACAGGTCACAGTCATTTGCGAAAAGACAAATTGTCGATGATATGTCGGAGGGAAGATCATTTATGAAGATGAAAAATAAAAGTGGGCCCAGCAGCGAGCCTTGCGGGACACCAGAGAAGACTTTTGTTGAGGGAGAATGGTCATTTTCGATGACAGTGAATTGAGAGGGATCAGTTAGGAAGCAGCGAATCCAATTTATTATCAGGGGATCAAGGAACAAGCATGAAAGTTTCGCCATGTGAACACCAGTTTTCAATTCTATTTAGGTCGCATTGGAGCAATTCCTGATCATTATTTTAAGTTATGCTGCGGTACAGGTCACAGTCATCTGCGAAAAGACGAATTGTCGATGAAATGTCGGAGGGAAGATCATTTATGAAGATGAAAATTAAAAGTGGGCCCAGCAGCGAGCCTTGCGGGACACCAGAGAAGACATTTTTTGTGGGAGATTGGTCATTTTCGATGACAGTGAATTGAGAAAGATCAGTTAGGAAGCAGCGAAACCAATTTAATATCAGGGGATCAAGGCACTAGCATGAAAGTTTCGCCATGTGAACTCCAGCTTTCAATTCTATTTAGGTCGCATTGGAGCAATTCGTGATCATTATTGGAAGGTATGCGGTGGTACAGGTCACAGTCATCTGCGAAAAGACGAATTGTCGATGAAATGTCGGAGGGAAGATCATTTATGAAGATGAAAAAAAAAGATGGGCCGAGCAGCCAGCCTCTCGGGACACCAGAGAAGACTTTTGTTGTGGGAGAATGGTCATTTGCGATGACAGTGAATTGAGAGCGATCCGTTAGGAAGCAGCGAATCCAATTTAATATCAGGGGATCAAGGCACAAGTTTCGCAATGTGAACACGAGCTTTCAATTCTATTTAGGTCGCACTGGAGCAATTCCTGATCATTATTAGTTATGCGGCGGTACAGGTAACAGTCATCTGCGAAAAGACGAATTGTTCGATGAAATGTCGGAGGGAAGATCATTTATGAAGATGAAAAATAAAACTGGGCCGAGCAGCGAGCCTTGCGGGACACCAGAGAAGACTTTTGTTGTGGGAGAATGGTCATTTTCGATGACAGTGAATTGAGAGCGATCCGTTAGGAAGCAGCGAATCCAATTTAATATCAGGGGATCAAGGCACAAGTTTCGCAATGTGAACACGAGCTTTCAATTCTATTTAGGTCGCTTTGGAGCAATTCCTGATCATAATTGGAGGTTATGCGGCAGTAAAGGACACAGTCATCTGCGAAAAGACGAATTGTCGATGAAATGACGGAGGAAAGATCATTTATGAAGATGAAAAATAAAATTGGGCCGAGCAGCGAGCCTTGCGGGACTCCAGAGAAGACTTTTGTTGTAGGAGAATGGTCATTTTCGATGACAGTGAATTGAGAGCGATCAGTTAGGAAGCAGCGAAACCAATTTAATATCAGGGGAGCAAGGCACAAGTTTCGCAATGTGAACACCAGCTTTCAATTCTATTTAGGTCGCACTGGAGCAAATCCTGATCATTATTAGTTATGCGGCGGTACAGGTCACAGTCATCTGCGAAAAGACGAATTGTCGATGAAATGTCGGAGGGAAGATTATTTATGAAGATGGAAAATAAAAGTGGGCCGAGCAGCGAGCCTACGGGACACCAGAGAAGACTTTTGTTCTGGGAGAATGGTCATTTTCGATGAGAGTGAATTGAGAGCGATCAGTTAGGAAGCAGCGAATCCAGTTTAATATCAGGAGATCAAGGCACAAGCATGAAAGTTTCGCCATGTGAACACCAGCTTTCAATCCTATTTAGGTCGCTTGGGAGCAATTCCTGATCATTATTGGAAGTTACGAGGCGGTACAGGTCACAGTCATCTGCGAAAAGACGAATTGTCGAAGAAATGTCGGAGGGAAGATCATTTATGAAGATGAAAAATAAAATTGGGCCGAGCAGCGAGCCTTGCGGGACTCCAGAGAAGACTTTTGTTGTGGGAGAATGGTTATTTTCGATGACGGTGAATTGAGAGCGATCAGTTAGGAAGCAGCGCATCCAATTTAATATCAGGGGTCAAGGCACAAGCATGAAAGTTTCGCCATGCGAACACCAGCTTTCAATTCTATTTAGGTCGCATTGGAGCATTTCCTGATCATAATTGGAAGTAATGCGGCGGTAAAGGACACAGTCATCTGCGAAAAGACGAATTGTCGATGAAATGACGGAAGAAAGATCATTTATGAAGATGAAAAATAAAAGTTGGCCGAGCAGTGAGCCTTGCGGGACACCTGAGAAGACTTTTGTTGTGGGAGAATTGTCATTTTCGATGACAGTGAATTGCGAGCGATCAGTTAGGAAGCAGCGAATCCAGTTTAATATCAGGGGATCAGGCCACAAGCATGAAAGTTTCGCCATGTGAACACCAGCTTTCAATTCTATTTAGGTCGCTTTGGAGCAATTCCTGATCATTATTGGAAGTTGTGCGGCGGTACAGGACACAGTCATCTGCGAAAAGACGAATTGTCGATGAAATGTCGGAGCGAAGATCATTTATGAAGATGAAAAATAAAAGTTGGCTGAGCACCGAGCCCTGCGGGACACCAGAGAAGACTTTTGTTGTTGGGGAATGGTCATTTTCGATGACAGTGAATTGAGAGCGATCAGTTAGGAAGCAGCGAATCATATTTAATATCAGGGGATCAAGGAACAAGCGTGAAAGTTTTGCCATGTGAACACCAGCTTTCAATTCTATTTAGGTCGCATTGGAGCAATTCCTGATCACTATTTAAGTTATGCTGCGGTACAGGTCACAGTCATTTGCGAAAAGACGAATTGTCGATGATATGTCGGAGGGAAGATCATTTATGAAGATGAAAAATAAAAGTGGGCCCAGCAGCGAGCCTTGCGGGACACCAGAGAAGACTTTTGTTGAGGGAGAATGGTCATTTTCGATGACAGTGAATTGAGAGGGATCAGTTAGGAAGCAGCGAATCCAATTTAATATCAGGGGATCAAGGAACAAGCATGAAAGTTTCGCCATGTGAACACCAGTTTTCAATTCTATTTAGGTCGCATTGGAGCAATTCCTGATCATTATTTTAAGTTATGCTGCGGTACAGGTCACAGTCATCTGCGAAAAGACGAATTGTCGATGAAATGTCGGAGGGAAGATCATTTATGAAGATGAAAAATAAAATTGGGCCGAGCAGCGAGCCTTGCGGGACTCCAGAGAAGACTTTTGTTGTGGGAGAATTGTCATTTTCGATGACAGTGAATTGCGAGCGATCGGTTAGGAAGCAGCGAATCCAGTTTAATATCAGGGGATCAAGCCACAAGCATGAAAGTTTCGCCATGTGAACACCAGCTTTCAATTCTATTTAGGTCGCTTTGGAGCAATTCCTGATCATTATTTTAAGTTATGCTGCGGTACAGGTCACAGTCATCTGCGAAAAGACGAATTGTCGATGAAATGTCGGAGGGAAGATCATTTATGAAGATGAAAATTAAAAGTGGGCCCAGCAGCGAGCCTTGCGGGACACCAGAGAAGACATTTTTTGTGGGAGAATGGTCATTTTCGATGACAGTGAATTGAGAAAGATCAGTTAGGAAGCAGCGAAACCAATTTAATATCAGGGGATCAAGGCACTAGCATGAAAGTTTCGCCATGTGAACACCAGCTTTCAATTCTATTTAGGTCGCATTGGAGCAATTCGTGATCATTATTGGAAGGTATGCGGTGGTACAGGTCACAGTCATCTGCGAAAAGACGAATTGTCGATGAAATGTCGGAGGGAAGATCATTTATGAAGATGAAAAAAAAAAAATGGGCCGAGCAGCCAGCCTCTCGGGACACTAGAGAAGACTTTTGTTGTGGGAGAATGGTCATTTTCGATGACAGTGAATTGAGAGCGATCCGTTAGGAAGCAGCGAATCCAATTTAATATCAGGGGATCAAGGCACAAGTTTCGCAATGTGAACACGAGCTTTCAATTCTATTTAGGTCGCACTGGAGCAATTCCTGATCATTATTAGTTATGCGGCGGTACAGGTAACAGTCATCTGCGAAAAGACGAATTGTTCGATGAAATGTCGGAGGGAAGATCATTTATGAAGATGAAAAATAAAACTGGGCCGAGCAGCGAGCCTTGCGGGACACCAGAGAAGACTTTTGTTGTGGGAGAATGGTCATTTTCGATGACAGTGAATTGAGAGCGATCCGTTAGGAAGCAGCGAATCCAATTTAATATCAGGGGATCAAGGCACAAGTTTCGCAATGTGAACACGAGCTTTCAATTCTATTTAGGTCGCTTTGGAGCAATTCCTGATCATAATTGGAGGTTATGCGGCAGTAAAGGACACAGTCATCTGCGAAAAGACGAATTGTCGATGAAATGACGGAGGAAAGATCATTTATGAAGATGAAAAATAAAATTGGGCCGAGCAGCGAGCCTTGCGGGACTCCAGAGAAGACTTTTGTTGTAGGAGAATGGTCATTTTCGATGACAGTGAATTGAGAGCGATCAGTTAGGAAGCAGCGAAACCAATTTAATATCAGGGGAGCAAGGCACAAGTTTCGCAATGTGAACACCAGCTTTCAATTCTATTTAGGTCGCACTGGAGCAAATCCTGATCATTATTAGTTATGCGGCGGTACAGGTCACAGTCATCTGCGAAAAGACGAATTGTCGATGAAATGTCGGAGGGAAGATTATTTATGAAGATGGAAAATAAAAGTGGGCCGAGCAGCGAGCCTACGGGACACCAGAGAAGACTTTTGTTCTGGGAGAATGGTCATTTTCGATGAGAGTGAATTGAGAGCGATCAGTTAGGAAGCAGCGAATCCAGTTTAATATCAGGAGATCAAGGCACAAGCATGAAAGTTTCGCCATGTGAACACCAGCTTTCAATCCTATTTAGGTCGCTTGGGAGCAATTCCTGATCATTATTGGAAGTTACGAGGCGGTACAGGTCACAGTCATCTGCGAAAAGACGAATTGTCGAAGAAATGTCGGAGGGAAGATCATTTATGAAGATGAAAAATAAAATTGGGCCGAGCAGCGAGCCTTGCGGGACTCCAGAGAAGACTTTTGTTGTGGGAGAATGGTTATTTTCGATGACGGTGAATTGAGAGCGATCAGTTAGGAAGCAGCGCATCCAATTTAATATCAGGGGTCAAGGCACAAGCATGAAAGTTTGGCCATGCGAACACCAGCTTTCAATTCTATTTAGGTCGCATTGGAGCATTTCCTGATCATAATTGGAAGTAATGCGGCGGTAAAGGACACAGTCATCTGCGAAAAGACGAATTGTCGATGAAATGACGGAAGAAAGATCATTTATGAAGATGAAAAATAAAAGTTGGCCGAGCAGTGAGCCTTGCGGGACACCAGAGAAGACTTTTGTTGTGGGAGAATTGTCATTTTCGATGACAGTGAATTGCGAGCGATCAGTTAGGAAGCAGCGAATCCAGTTTAATATCAGGGGATCAGGCCACAAGCATGAAAGTTTCGCCATGTGAACACCAGCTTTCAATTCTATTTAGGTCGCTTTGGAGCAATTCCTGATCATTATTGGAAGTTGTGCGGCGGTACAGGACACAGTCATCTGCGAAAAGACGAATTGTCGATGAAATGTCGGAGCGAAGATCATTTATGAAGATGAAAAATAAAAGTTGGCTGAGCACCGAGCCCTGCGGGACACCAGAGAAGACTTTTGTTGTTGGGGAATGGTCATTTTCGATGACAGTGAATTGAGAGCGATCAGTTAGGAAGCAGCGAATCATATTTAATATCAGGGGATCAAGGAACAAGCGTGAAAGTTTTGCCATGTGAACACCAGCTTTCAATTCTATTTAGGTCGCATTGGAGCAATTCCTGATCACTATTTAAGTTATGCTGCGGTACAGGTCACAGTCATTTGCGAAAAGACAAATTGTCGATGATATGTCGGAGGGAAGATCATTTATGAAGATGAAAAATAAAAGTGGGCCCAGCAGCGAGCCTTGCGGGACACCAGAGAAGACTTTTGTTGAGGGAGAATGGTCATTTTCGATGACAGTGAATTGAGAGGGATCAGTTAGGAAGCAGCGAATCCAATTTATTATCAGGGGATCAAGGAACAAGCATGAAAGTTTCGCCATGTGAACACCAGTTTTCAATTCTATTTAGGTCGCATTGGAGCAATTCCTGATCATTATTTTAAGTTATGCTGCGGTACAGGTCACAGTCATCTGCGAAAAGACGAATTGTCGATGAAATGTCGGAGGGAAGATCATTTATGAAGATGAAAAATAAAATTGGGCCGAGCAGCGAGCCTTGCGGGACACCAGAGAAGACTTTTGTTGTGGGAGAATGGTCATTTTCGATGACAGTGAATTGAGAGCGATCCGTTAGGAAGCAGCGAATCCAATTTAATATCAGGGGATCAAGGCACAAGTTTCGCAATGTGAACACGAGCTTTCAATTCTATTTAGGTCGCTTTGGAGCAATTCCTGATCATAATTGGAGGTTATGCGGCAGTAAAGGACACAGTCATCTGCGAAAAGACGAATTGTCGATGAAATGACGGAGGAAAGATCATTTATGAAGATGAAAAATAAAATTGGGCCGAGCAGCGAGCCTTGCGGGACTCCAGAGAAGACTTTTGTTGTAGGAGAATGGTCATTTTCGATGACAGTGAATTGAGAGCGATCAGTTAGGAAGCAGCGAAACCAATTTAATATCAGGGGAGCAAGGCACAAGTTTCGCAATGTGAACACCAGCTTTCAATTCTATTTAGGTCGCACTGGAGCAAATCCTGATCATTATTAGTTATGCGGCGGTACAGGTCACAGTCATCTGTGAAAAGACGAATTGTCGATGAAATGTCGGAGGGAAGATTATTTATGAAGATGGAAAATAAAAGTGGGCCGAGCAGCGAGCCTACGGGACACCAGAGAAGACTTTTGTTCTGGGAGAATGGTCATTTTCGATGAGAGTGAATTGAGAGCGATCAGTTAGGAAGCAGCGAATCCAGTTTAATATCAGGAGATCAAGGCACAAGCATGAAAGTTTCGCCATGTGAACACCAGCTTTCAATCCTATTTAGGTCGCTTGGGAGCAATTCCTGATCATTATTGGAAGTTACGAGGCGGTACAGGTCACAGTCATCTGCGAAAAGACGAATTGTCGAAGAAATGTCGGAGGGAAGATCATTTATGAAGATGAAAAATAAAATTGGGCCGAGCAGCGAGCCTTGCGGGACTCCAGAGAAGACTTTTGTTGTGGGAGAATGGTTATTTTCGATGACGGTGAATTGAGAGCGATCAGTTAGGAAGCAGCGCATCCAATTTAATATCAGGGGTCAAGGCACAAGCATGAAAGTTTGGCCATGCGAACACCAGCTTTCAATTCTATTTAGGTCGCATTGGAGCATTTCCTGATCATAATTGGAAGTAATGCGGCGGTAAAGGACACAGTCATCTGCGAAAAGACGAATTGTCGATGAAATGACGGAAGAAAGATCATTTATGAAGATGAAAAATAAAAGTTGGCCGAGCAGTGAGCCTTGCGGGACACCAGAGAAGACTTTTGTTGTGGGAGAATTGTCATTTTCGATGACAGTGAATTGCGAGCGATCAGTTAGGAAGCAGCGAATCCAGTTTAATATCAGGGGATCAGGCCACAAGCATGAAAGTTTCGCCATGTGAACACCAGCTTTCAATTCTATTTAGGTCGCTTTGGAGCAATTCCTGATCATTATTGGAAGTTGTGCGGCGGTACAGGACACAGTCATCTGCGAAAAGACGAATTGTCGATGAAATGTCGGAGCGAAGATCATTTATGAAGATGAAAAATAAAAGTTGGCTGAGCACCGAGCCCAGCGGGACACCAGAGAAGACTTTTGTTGTTGGGGAATGGTCATTTTCGATGACAGTGAATTGAGAGCGATCAGTTAGGAAGCAGCGAATCATATTTAATATCAGGGGATCAAGGAACAAGCGTGAAAGTTTTGCCATGTGAACACCAGCTTTCAATTCTATTTAGGTCGCATTGGAGCAATTCCTGATCACTATTTAAGTTATGCTGCGGTACAGGTCACAGTCATTTGCGAAAAGACAAATTGTCGATGATATGTCGGAGGGAAGATCATTTATGAAGATGAAAAATAAAAGTGGGCCCAGCAGCGAGCCTTGCGGGACACCAGAGAAGACTTTTGTTGAGGGAGAATGGTCATTTTCGATGACAGTGAATTGAGAGGGATCAGTTAGGAAGCAGCGAATCCAATTTATTATCAGGGGATCAAGGAACAAGCATGAAAGTTTCGCCATGTGAACACCAGTTTTCAATTCTATTTAGGTCGCATTGGAGCAATTCCTGATCATTATTTTAAGTTATGCTGCGGTACAGGTCACAGTCATCTGCGAAAAGACGAATTGTCGATGAAATGTCGGAGGGAAGATCATTTATGAAGATGAAAAATAAAATTGGGCCGAGCAGCGAGCCTTGCGGGACTCCAGAGAAGACTTTTGTTGTGGGAGAATTGTCATTTTCGATGACAGTGAATTGCGAGCGATCGGTTAGGAAGCAGCGAATCCAGTTTAATATCAGGGGATCAAGCCACAAGCATGAAAGTTTCGCCATGTGAACACCAGCTTTCAATTCTATTTAGGTCGCTTTGGAGCAATTCCTGATCATTATTTTAAGTTATGCTGCGGTACAGGTCACAGTCATCTGCGAAAAGACGAATTGTCGATGAAATGTCGGAGGGAAGATCATTTATGAAGATGAAAATTAAAAGTGGGCCCAGCAGCGAGCCTTCCGGGACACCAGAGAAGACATTTTTTGTGGGAGAATGGTCATTTTCGATGACAGTGAATTGAGAAAGATCAGTTAGGAAGCAGCGAAACCAATTTAATATCAGGGGATCAAGGCACTAGCATGAAAGTTTCGCCATGGGAACTCCAGCTTTCAATTCTATTTAGGTCGCATTGGAGCAATTCGTGATCATTATTGGAAGGTATGCGGTGGTACAGGTCACAGTCATCTGCGAAAAGACGAATTGTCGATGAAATGTCGGAGGGAAGATCATTTATGAAGATGAAAAAAAAAGATGGGCCGAGCAGCCAGCCTCTCGGGACACCAGAGAAGATTTTTGTTGTGGGAGAATGGTCATTTGCGATGACAGTGAATTGAGAGCGATCCGTTAGGAAGCAGCGAATCCAATTTAATATCAGGGGATCAAGGCACAAGTTTCGCAATGTGAACACGAGCTTTCAATTCTATTTAGGTCGCACTGGAGCAATTCCTGATCATTATTAGTTATGCGGCGGTACAGGTAACAGTCATCTGCGAAAAGACGAATTGTTCGATGAAATGTCGGAGGGAAGATCATTTATGAAGATGAAAAATAAAACTGGGCCGAGCAGCGAGCCTTGCGGGACACCAGAGAAGACTTTTGTTGTGGGAGAATGGTCATTTTCGATGACAGTGAATTGAGGGCGATCAGTTAGGAAGCAGCGAATCATATTTAATATCAGGGGGTCAAGGCACAAGCATGAAAGTTTGGCCATGTGAACACCAGCTTTCAATTCTATTTAGGTCGCTTTGGAGCAATTCCTGATCATAATTGGAGGTTATGCGGCAGTAAAGGACACAGTCATCTGCGAAAAGACGAATTGTCGATGAAATGACGGAGGAAAGATCATTTATGAAGATGAAAAATAAAATTGGGCCGAGCAGCGAGCCTTGCGGGACTCCAGAGAAGACTTTTGTTGTAGGAGAATGGTCATTTTCGATGACAGTGAATTGAGAGCGATCAGTTAGGAAGCAGCGAAACCAATTTAATATCAGGGGAGCAAGGCACAAGTTTCGCAATGTGAACACCAGCTTTCAATTCTATTTAGGTCGCACTGGAGCAAATCCTGATCATTATTAGTTATGCGGCGGTACAGGTCACAGTCATCTGCGAAAAGACGAATTGTCGATGAAATGTCGGAGGGAAGATTATTTATGAAGATGGAAAATAAAAGTGGGCCGAGCAGCGAGCCTACGGGACACCAGAGAAGACTTTTGTTCTGGGAGAATGGTCATTTTCGATGACGGTGAATTGAGAGCGATCAGTTAGGAAGCAGCGAATCATATTTAATATCAGGGGATCAAGGAACAAGCGTGAAAGTTTTGCCATGTGAACACCAGCTTTCAATTCTATTTAGGTCGCATTGGAGCAATTCCTGATCACTATTTAAGTTATGCTGCGGTACAGGTCACAGTCATTTGCGAAAAGACGAATTGTCGATGATATGTCGGAGGGAAGATCATTTATGAAGATGAAAAATAAAAGTGGGCCCAGCAGCGAGCCTTGCGGGACTCCAGAGAAGACTTTTGTTGTGGGAGAATGGTCATTTTCGATGACGGTGAATTGAGAGCGATCAGTTAGGAAGCAGCGCATCCAATTTAATATCAGGGGTCAAGGCTCAAGCATGAAAGTTTCGCCATGCGAACACCAGCTTTCAATTCTTTTTAGGTCGCATTGGAGCATTTCCTGATCATAATTGGAAGTAATGCGGTGGTAAAGGACACAGTCATCTGCGAAAAGACGAATTGTCGATGAAATGACGGAAGAAAGATCATTTATGAAGATGAAAAATAAAAGTTGGCCGAGCAGTGAGCCTTGCGGAACACCAGAGAAGACTTTTGTTGTGGGAGAATTGTCATTTTCGATGACAGTGAATTGCGAGCGATCAGTTAGGAAGCAGCGAATCCAGTTTAATATCAGGGGATCAGGCCACAAGCATGAAAGTTTCGCCATGTGAACACCAGCTTTCAATTCTATTTAGGTCGCATTGGAGCAATTCCTGATCATTATTGGAAGTTGTGCGGCGGTACAGGACACAGTCATCTGCGAAAAGACGAATTGTCGATGAAATGTCGGAGCGAAGATCATTTATGAAGATGAAAAATAAAAGTTGGCTGAGCACCGAGCCCTGCGGGACACCAGAGAAGACTTTTGTTGTGGGGGAATGGTCATTTTCGATGACAGTGAATTGAGAGCGATCAGTTAGGAAGCAGCGAATCATATTTAATATCAGGGGATCAAGGAACAAGCATGAAAGTTTTGCCATGTGAACACCAGCTTTCAATTCTATTTAGGTCGCACTGGAGCAATTCCTGATCACTATTTAATTTATGCTGCGGTACAGGTCACAGTCATTTGCGAAAAGACGAATTGTCGATGATATGTCGGAGGGAAGATCATTTATGAAGATGAAAAATAAAAGTGGGCCCAGCAGCGAGCCTTGCGGGACACCAGAGAAGACTTTAGTTGAGGGAGAATGGTCATTTTCGATGACAGTGAATTGAGAGGGATCAGTTAGGAAGCAGCGAATCCAATTTATTATCAGGGGATCAAGGAACAAGCATGAAAGTTTCGCCATGTGAACACCAGTTTTCAATTCTATTTAGGTCGCATTGGAGCAATTCCTGATCATTATTTTAAGTTATGCTGCGGTACAGGTCACAGTCATCTGCGAAAAGACGAATTGTCGATGAAATGTCGGAGGGAAGATCATTTATGAAGATGAAAAATAAAATTGGGCCGAGCAGCGAGCCTTGCGGGACTCCAGAGAAGACTTTTGTTGTGGGAGAATTGTCATTTTCGATGGCAGTGAATTGCGAGCGATCGGTTAGGAAGCAGCGAATCCAGTTTAATATCAGGGGATCAAGCCACAAGCATGAATGTTTCGCCATGTGAACACCAGCTTTCAATTCTATTTAGGTCGCTTTGGAGCAATTCCTGATCATTATTTTAAGTTATGCTGTTGTACAGGTCACAGTCATCTGCGAAAAGACGAATTGTCGATGAAATGTCGGAGGGAAGATCATTTATGAAGATGAAAATTAAAAGTGGGCCCAGCAGCGAGCCTTGCGGGACACCAGAGAAGACATTTTTTGTGCGAGAATGGTCATTTTCGATGACAGTGAATTGAGAGGGATCAGTTAGGAAGCAGCGAAACCAATTTAATATCAGGGGATCAAGGCACTAGCATGAAAGTTTCGCCATGTGAACACCAGCTTTCAATTCTATTTAGGTCGCATTGGAGCAATTCGTGATCATTATTGGAAGGTATGCGGTGGTACAGGTCACAGTCATCTGCGAAAAGACGAATAGTCGATGAAATGTCGGAGGGAAGATCATTTATGAAGATGAAAAAAAAAAAAAAAATGGGCCGAGCAGCCAGCCTCTCGGGACACCAGAGAAGACTTTTGTTGTGGGAGAATGGTCATTTTCGATGACAGTGAATTGAGAGCGATCCGTTAGGAAGCAGCGAATCCAATTTAATATCAGGGGATCAAGGCACAAGTTTCGCAATGTGAACACGAGCTTTCAATTCTATTTAGGTCGCACTGGAGCAATTCCTGCTCATTATTAGTTATGCGGCGGTACAGGTAACAGTCATCTGCGAAAAGACGAATTGTTCGATGAAATGTCGGAGGGAAGATCATTTATGAAGATGAAAAATAAAACTGGGCCGAGCAGCGAGCCTTGCGGGACACCAGAGAAGACTTTTGTTGTGGGAGAATGGTCATTTTCGATGACAGTGAATTGAGAGCGATCCGTTAGGAAGCAGCGAATCCAATTTAATATCAGGGGATCAAGGCACAAGTTTCGCAATGTGAACACGAGCTTTCAATTCTATTTAGGCCGCTTTGGAGCAATTCCTGATCATAATTGGAGGTTATGCGGCAGTAAAGGACACAGTCATCTGCGAAAAGACGAATTGTCGATGAAATGACGGAGGAAAGATCATTTATGAAGATGAAAAATAAAATTGGGCCGAGCAGCGAGCCTTGCGGGACTCCAGAGAAGACTTTTGTTGTAGGAGAATGGTCATTTTCGATGACAGTGAATTGAGAGCGATCAGTTAGGAAGCAGCGAAACCAATTTAATATCAGGGGAGCAAGGCACAAGTTTCGCAATGTGAACACCAGCTTTCAATTCTATTTAGGTCGCACTGGAGCAAATCCTGATCATTATTAGTTATGCGGCGGTACAGGTCACAGTCATCTGCGAAAAGACGAATTGTCGATGAAATGTCGGAGGGAAGATTATTTATGAAGATGGAAAATAAAAGTGGGCCGAGCAGCGAGCCTACGGGACACCAGAGAAGACTTTTGTTCTGGGAGAATGGTCATTTTCGATGAGAGTGAATTGAGAGCGATCAGTTAGGAAGCAGCGAATCCAGTTTAATATCAGGAGATCAAGGCACAAGCATGAAAGTTTCGCCATGTGAACACCAGCTTTCAATCCTATTTAGGTCGCTTGGGAGCAATTCCTGATCATTATTGGAAGTTACGAGGCGGTACAGGTCACAGTCATCTGCGAAAAGACGAATTGTCGAAGAAATGTCGGAGGGAAGATCATTTATGAAGATGAAAAATAAAATTGGGCCGAGCAGCGAGCCTTGCGGGACTCCAGAGAAGACTTTTGTTGTGGGAGAATGGTTATTTTCGATGACGGTGAATTGAGAGCGATCAGTTAGGAAGCAGCGCATCCAATTTAATATCAGGGGTCAAGGCACAAGCATGAAAGTTTCGCCATGCGAACACCAGCTTTCAATTCTATTTAGGTCGCATTGGAGCATTTCCTGATCATAATTGGAAGTAATGCGGCGGTAAAGGACACAGTCATCTGCGAAAAGACGAATTGTCGATGAAATGACGGAAGAAAGATCATTTATGAAGATGAAAAATAAAAGTTGGCCGAGCAGTGAGCCTTGCGGGACACCAGAGAAGACTTTTGTTGTGGGAGAATTGTCATTTTCGATGACAGTGAATTGCGAGCGATCAGTTAGGAAGCAGCGAATTCAGTTTAATATCAGGGGATCAGGCCACAAGCATGAAAGTTTCGCCATGTGAACACCAGCTTTCAATTCTATTTAGGTCGCTTTGGAGCAATTCCTGATCATTATTGGAAGTTGTGCGGCGGTACAGGACACAGTCATCTGCGAAAAGACGAATTGTCGATGAAATGTCGGAGCGAAGATCATTTATGAAGATGAAAAATAAAAGTTGGCTGAGCACCGAGCCCTGCGGGACACCAGAGAAGACTTTTGTTGTTGGGGAATGGTCATTTTCGATGACAGTGAATTGAGAGCGATCAGTTAGGAAGCAGCGAATCATATTTAATATCAGGGGATCAAGGAACAAGCGTGAAAGTTTTGCCATGTGAACACCAGCTTTCAATTCTATTTAGGTCGCATTGGAGCAATTCCTGATCACTATTTAAGTTATGCTGCGGTACAGGTCACAGTCATTTGCGAAAAGACAAATTGTCGATGATATGTCGGAGGGAAGATCATTTATGAAGATGAAAAATAAAAGTGGGCCCAGCAGCGAGCCTTGCGGGACACCAGAGAAGACTTTTGTTGAGGGAGAATGGTCATTTTCGATGACAGTGAATTGAGAGGGATCAGTTAGGAAGCAGCGAATCCAATTTATTATCAGGGGATCAAGGAACAAGCATGAAAGTTTCGCCATGTGAACACCAGTTTTCAATTCTATTTAGGTCGCATTGGAGCAATTCCTGATCATTATTTTAAGTTATGCTGCGGTACAGGTCACAGTCATCTGCGAAAAGACGAATTGTCGATGAAATGTCGGAGGGAAGATCATTTATGAAGATGAAAAATAAAATTGGGCCGAGCAGCGAGCCTTGCGGGACACCAGAGAAGACTTTTGTTGTGGGAGAATGGTCATTTTCGATGACAGTGAATTGAGAGCGATCCGTTAGGAAGCAGCGAATCCAATTTAATATCAGGGGATCAAGGCACAAGTTTCGCAATGTGAACACGAGCTTTCAATTCTATTTAGGTCGCTTTGGAGCAATTCCTGATCATAATTGGAGGTTATGCGGCAGTAAAGGACACAGTCATCTGCGAAAAGACGAATTGTCGATGAAATGACGCAGGAAAGATCATTTATGAAGATGAAAAATAAAATTGGGCCGAGCAGCGAGCCTTGCGGGACTCCAGAGAAGACTTTTGTTGTAGGAGAATGGTCATTTTCGATGACAGTGAATTGAGAGCGATCAGTTAGGAAGCAGCGAAACCAATTTAATATCAGGGGAGCAAGGCACAAGTTTCGCAATGTGAACACCAGCTTTCAATTCTATTTAGGTCGCACTGGAGCAAATCCTGATCATTATTAGTTATGCGGCGGTACAGGTCACAGTCATCTGCGAAAAGACGAATTGTCGATGAAATGTCGGAGGGAAGATTATTTATGAAGATGGAAAATAAAAGTGGGCCTAGCAGCGAGCCTACGGGACACCAGAGAAGACTTTTGTTCTGGGAGAATGGTCATTTTCGATGAGAGTGAATTGAGAGCGATCAGTTAGGAAGCAGCGAATCCAGTTTAATATCAGGAGATCAAGGCACAAGCATGAAAGTTTCGCCATGTGAACACCAGCTTTCAATCCTATTTAGGTCGCTTGGGAGCAATTCCTGATCATTATTGGAAGTTACGAGGCGGTACAGGTCACAGTCATCTGCGAAAAGACGAATTGTCGAAGAAATGTCGGAGGGAAGATCATTTATGAAGATGAAAAATAAAATTGGGCCGAGCAGCGAGCCTTGCGGGACTCCAGAGAAGACTTTTGTTGTGGGAGAATGGTTATTTTCGATGACGGTGAATTGAGAGCGATCAGTTAGGAAGCAGCGCATCCAATTTAATATCAGGGGTCAAGGCACAAGCATGAAAGTTTCGCCATGCGAACACCAGCTTTCAATTCTATTTAGGTCGCATTGGAGCATATCTGATCATAATTGGAAGTAATGCGGCGGTAAAGGACACAGTCATCTGCGAAAAGACGAATTGTCGATGAAATGACGGAAGAAAGATCATTTATGAAGATGAAAAATAAAAGTTGGCCGAGCAGTGAGCCTTGCGGGACACCAGAGAAGACTTTTGTTGTGGGAGAATTGTCATTTTCGATGACAGTGAATTGCGAGCGATCAGTTAGGAAGCAGCGAATCCAGTTTAATATCAGGGGATCAGGCCACAAGCATGAAAGTTTCGCCATGTGAACACCAGCTTTCAATTCTATTTAGGTCGCTTTGGAGCAATTCCTGATCATTATTGGAAGTTGTGCGGCGGTACAGGACACAGTCATCTGCGAAAAGACGAATTGTCGATGAAATGTCGGAGCGAAGATCATTTATGAAGATGAAAAATAAAAGTTGGCTGAGCACCGAGCCCAGCGGGACACCAGAGAAGACTTTTGTTGTTGGGGAATGGTCATTTTCGATGACAGTGAATTGAGAGCGATCAGTTAGGAAGCAGCGAATCATATTTAATATCAGGGGATCAAGAAACAAGCGTGAAAGTTTTGCCATGTGAACACCAGCTTTCAATTCTATTTAGGTCGCATTGGAGCAATTCCTGATCACTATTTAAGTTATGCTGCGGTACAGGTCACAGTCATTTGCGAAAAGACAAATTGTCGATGATATGTCGGAGGGAAGATCATTTATGAAGATGAAAAATAAAAGTGGGCCCAGCAGCGAGCCTTGCGGGACACCAGAGAAGACTTTTGTTGAGGGAGAATGGTCATTTTCGATGACAGTGAATTGAGAGGGATCAGTTAGGAAGCAGCGAATCCAATTTATTATCAGGGGATCAAGGAACAAGCATGAAAGTTTCGCCATGTGAACACCAGTTTTCAATTCTATTTAGGTCGCATTGGAGCAATTCCTGATCATTATTTTAAGTTATGCTGCGGTACAGGTCACAGTCATCTGTGAAAAGACGAATTGTCGATGAAATGTCGGAGGGAAGATCATTTATGAAGATGAAAAATAAAATTGGGCCGAGCAGCGAGCCTTGCGGGACTCCAGAGAAGACTTTTGTTGTGGGAGAATTGTCATTTTCGATGACAGTGAATTGCGAGCGATCGGTTAGGAAGCAGCGAATCCAGTTTAATATCAGGGGATCAAGCCACAAGCATGAAAGTTTCGCCATGTGAACACCAGCTTTCAATTCTATTTAGGTCGCTTTGGAGCAATTCCTGATCATTATTTTAAGTTATGCTGCGGTACAGGTCACAGTCATCTGCGAAAAGACGAATTGTCGATGAAATGTCGGAGGGAAGATCATTTATGAAGATGAAAATTAAAAGTGGGCCCAGCAGCGAGCCTTGCGGGACACCAGAGAAGACATTTTTTGTGCGAGAATGGTCATTTTCGATGACAGTGAATTGAGAAAGATCAGTTAGGAAGCAGCGAAACCAATTTAATATCAGGGGATCAAGGCACTAGCATGAAAGTTTCGCCATGTGAACTCCAGCTTTCAATTCTATTTAGGTCGCATTGCAGCAATTCGTGATCATTATTGGAAGGTATGCGGTGGTACAGGTCACAGTCATCTGCGAAAAGACGAATTGTCGATGAAATGTCGGAGGGAAGATCATTTATGAAGATGAAAAAAAAAGATGGGCCGAGCAGCCAGCCTCTCGGGACACCAGAGAAGACTTTTGTTGTGGGAGAATGGTCATTTGCGATGACAGTGAATTGAGAGCGATCCGTTAGGAAGCAGCGAATCCAATTTAATATCAGGGGATCAAGGCACAAGTTTCGCAATGTGAACACGAGCTTTCAATTCTATTTAGGTCGCACTGGAGCAATTCCTGATCATTATTAGTTATGCGGCGGTACAGGTAACAGTCATCTGCGAAAAGACGAATTGTTCGATGAAATGTCGGAGGGAAGATCATTTATGAAGATGAAAAATAAAACTGGGCCGAGCAGCGAGCCTTGCGGGACACCAGAGAAGACTTTTGTTGTGGGAGAATGGTCATTTTCGATGACAGTGAATTGAGGGCGATCAGTTAGGAAGCAGCGAATCATATTTAATATCAGGGGGTCAAGGCACAAGCATGAAAGTTTGGCCATGTGAACACCAGCTTTCAATTCTATTTAGGTCGCTTTGGAGCAATTCCTGATCATAATTGGAGGTTATGCGGCAGTAAAGGACACAGTCATCTGCGAAAAGACGAATTGTCGATGAAATGACGGAGGAAAGATCATTTGTGAAGATGAAAAATAAAATTGGGCCGAGCAGCGAGCCTTGCGGGACTCCAGAGAAGACTTTTGTTGTAGGAGAATGGTCATTTTCGATGACAGTGAATTGAGAGCGATCAGTTAGGAAGCAGCGAAACCAATTTAATATCAGGGGAGCAAGGCACAAGTTTCGCAATGTGAACACCAGCTTTCAATTCTATTTAGGTCGCACTGGAGCAAATCCTGATCATTATTAGTTATGCGGCGGTACAGGTCACAGTCATCTGCGAAAAGACGAATATTCGATGAAATGTCGGAGGGAAGATTATTTATGAAGATGGAAAATAAAAGTGGGCCGAGCAGCGAGCCTACGGGACACCAGAGAAGACTTTTGTTGTGGGAGAATGGTCATTTTCGATGACGGTGAATTGAGAGCGATCAGTTAGGAAGCAGCGCATCCAATTTAATATCAGGGGTCAAGGCACAAGCATGAAAGTTTCGCCATGCGAACACCAGCTTTCAATTCTTTTTAGGTCGCATTGGAGCATTTCCTGATCATAATTGGAAGTAATGCGGTGGTAAAGGACACAGTCATCTGCGAAAAGACGAATTGTCGATGAAATGACGGAAGAAAGATCATTTATGAAGATGAAAAATAAAAGTTGGCCGAGCAGTGAGCCTTGCGGAACACCAGAGAAGACTTTTGTTGTGGGAGAATTGTCATTTTCGATGACAGTGAATTGCGAGCGATCAGTTAGGAAGCAGCGAATCCAGTTTAATATCAGGGGATCAGGCCACAAGCATGAAAGTTTCGCCATGTGAACACCAGCTTTCAATTCTATTTAGGTCGCATTGGAGCAATTCCTGATCATTATTGGAAGTTGTGCGGCGGTACAGGACACAGTCATCTGCGAAAAGACGAATTGTCGATGAAATGTCGGAGCGAAGATCATTTATGAAGATGAAAAATAAAAGTTGGCTGAGCACCGAGCCCTGCGGGACACCAGAGAAGACTTTTGTTGTTGGGGAATGGTCATTTTCGATGACAGTGAATTGAGAGCGATCAGTTAGGAAGCAGCGAATCATATTTAATATCAGGGGATCAAGGAACAAGCATGAAAGTTTTGCCATGTGAACACCAGCTTTCAATTCTATTTAGGTCGCATTGGAGCAATTCCTGATCACTATTTAATTTATGCTGCGGTACAGGTCACAGTCATTTGCGAAAAGACGAATTGTCGATGATATGTCGGAGGGAAGATCATTTATGAAGATGAAAAATAAAAGTGGGCCCAGCAGCGAGCCTTGCGGGACACCAGAGAAGACTTTAGTTGAGGGAGAATGGTCATTTTCGATGACAGTGAATTGAGAGGGATCAGTTAGGAAGCAGCGAATCCAATTTATTATCAGGGGATCAAGGAACAAGCATGAAAGTTTCGCCATGTGAACACCAGTTTTCAATTCTATTTAGGTCGCATTGGAGCAATTCCTGATCATTATTTTAAGTTATGCTGTTGTACAGGTCACAGTCATCTGCGAAAAGACGAATTGTCGATGAAATGTCGGAGGGAAGATCATTTATGAAGATGAAAATTAAAAGTGGGCCCAGCAGCGAGCCTTGCGGGACACCAGAGAAGACATTTTTTGTGGGAGAATGGTCATTTTCGATGACAGTGAATTGAGAGGGATCAGTTAGGAAGCAGCGAAACCAATTTAATATCAGGGGATTAAGGCACTAGCATGAAAGTTTCGCCATGTGAACACCAGCTTTCAATTCTATTTAGGTCGCATTGGAGCAATTCGTGATCATTATTGGAAGGTATGCGGTGGTACAGGTCACAGTCATCTGCGAAAAGACGAATAGTCGATGAAATGTCGGAGGGAAGATCATTTATGAAGATGAAAAAAAAAAAAAAAATGGGCCGAGCAGCCAGCCGCTCGGGACACCAGAGAAGACTTTTGTTGTGGGAGAATGGTCATTTTCGATGACAGTGAATTGAGAGCGATCCGTTAGGAAGCAGCGAATCCAATTTAATATCAGGGGATCAAGGCACAAGTTTCGCAATGTGAACACGAGCTTTCAATTCTATTTAGGTCGCACTGGAGCAATTCCTGCTCATTATTAGTTATGCGGCGGTACAGGTAACAGTCATCTGCGAAAAGACGAATTGTTCGATGAAATGTCGGAGGGAAGATCATTTATGAAGATGAAAAATAAAACTGGGCCGAGCAGCGAGCCTTGCGGGACACCAGAGAAGACTTTTGTTGTGGGAGAATGGTCATTTTCGATGACAGTGAATTGAGGGCGATCAGTTAGGAAGCAGCGAATCATATTTAATATCAGGGGGTCAAGGCACAAGCATGAAAGTTTGGCCATGTGAACACCAGCTTTCAATTCTATTTAGGTCGCTTTGGAGCAATTCCTGATCATAATTGGAGGTTATGCGGCAGTAAAGGACACAGTCATCTGCGAAAAGACGAATTGTCGATGAAATGACGGAGGAAAGATCATTTATGAAGATGAAAAATAAAACTGGGCCGAGCAGCGAGCCTTGCGGGACTCCAGAGAAGACTTTTGTTGTAGGAGAATGGTCATTTTCGATGACAGTGAATTGAGAGCGATCAGTTAGGAAGCAGCGAAACCAATTTAATATCAGGGGAGCAAGGCACAAGTTTCGCAATGTGAACACCAGCTTTCAATTCTATTTAGGTCGCACTGGAGCAAATCCTGATCATTATTAGTTATGCGGCGGTACAGGTCACAGTCATCAGCGAAAAGACGAATTGTCGATGAAATGTCGGAGGGAAGATTATTTATGAAGATGGAAAATAAAAGTGGGCCGAGCAGCGAGCCTACGGGACACCAGAGAGGACTTTAGTTGAGGGAGAATGGTCATTTTCGATGACAGTGAATTGAGAGGGATCAGTTAGGAAGCAGCGAATCCAATTTATTATCAGGGGATCAAGGAACAAGCATGAAAGTTTCGCCATGTGAACACCAGTTTTCAATTCTATTTAGGTCGCATTGGAGCAATTCCTGATCATTATTTTAAGTTATGCTGCGGTACAGGACACAGTCATCTGCGAAAAGACGAATTGTCGATGAAATGCCGGAGCGAAGATCATTTATGAAGATGAAAAATAAAAGTTGGCTGAGCACCGAGCCCTGCGGGACACCAGAGAAGACTTTTGTTGTGGGGGAATGGTCATTTTCGATGACAGTGAATTGAGAGCGATCAGTTAGGAAGCAGCGAATCATATTTAATATCAGGGGATCAAGGAACAAGCATGAAAGTTTTGCCATGTGAACACCAGCTTTCAATTCTATTTAGGTCGCATTGGAGCAATTCCTGATCACTATTTAAGTTATGCTGCGGTACAGGTCACAGTCATTTGCGAAAACACGAATTGTCGATGATATGTCGGAGGGAAGATCATTTATGAAGATGAAAAATAAAAGTGGGCCCAGCAGCGAGCCTTGCGGGACACCAGAGAAGACTTTTGTTGAGGGAGAATGGTCATTTTCGATGACAGTGAATTGAGAGGGATCAGTTAGGAAGCAGCGAATCCAATTTAATATCAGGGGATCAAGGAACAAGCATGAAAGTTTCGCCATGTGAACACCAGTTTTCAATTCTATTTAGGTCGCATTGGAGCAATTCCTGATCATTATTTTAAGTTATGCTGCGGTACAGGTCACAGTCATCTGCGAAAAGACGAATTGTCGATGAAATGTCGGAGGGAAGATCATTTATGAAGATGAAAAATAAAATTGGGCCGAGCAGCGAGCCTTGCGGGACTCCAGAGAAGACTTTTGTTGTGGGAGAATTGTCATTTTCGATGACAGTGAATTGCGAGCGATCGGTTAGGAAGCAGCGAATCCAGTTTAATATCAGGGGATCAAGCCACAAGCATGAAAGTTTCGCCATGTGAACACCAGCTTTCAATTCTATTTAGGTCGCTTTGGAGCAATTCCTGATCATTATTTTAAGTTATGCTGCGGTACAGGTCACAGTCATCTGCGAAAAGACGAATTGTCGATGAAATGTCGGAGGGAAGATCATTTATGAAGATGAAAATTAAAAGTGGGCCCAGCAGCGAGCCTTGCGGGACACCAGAGAAGACATTTTTTGTGGGAGAATGGTCATTTTCGATGACAGTGAATTGAGAAAGATCAGTTAGGAAGCAGCGAAACCAATTTAATATCAGGGGATCAAGGCACTAGCATGAAAGTTTCGCCATGTGAACACCAGCTTTCAATTCCATTTAGGTCGCATTGGAGCAATTCGTGATCATTATTGGAAGGTATGCGGTGGTACAGGTCACAGTCATCTGCGAAAAGACGAATTGTCGATGAAATGTCGGAGGGAAGATCATTTATGAAGATGAAAAAAAAAAATGGGCCGAGCAGCCAGCCTCTCGGGACACCAGAGAAGACTTTTGTTGTGGGAGAATGGTCATTTTCGATGACAGTGAATTGAGAGCGATCCGTTAGGAAGCAGCGAATCCAATTTAATATCAGGGGATCAAGGCACAAGTTTCGCAATGTGAACACGAGCTTTCAATTCTATTTAGGTCGCACTGGAGCAATTCCTGATCATTATTAGTTATGCGGCGGTACAGGTAACAGCCATCTGCGAAAAGACGAATTGTTCGATGAAATGTCGGAGGGAAGATCATTTATGAAGATGAAAAATAAAACTGGGCCGAGCAGCGAGCCTTGCGGGACACCAGAGGAGACTTTTGTTGTGGGAGAATGGTCATTTTCGATGACAGTGAATTGAGAGCGATCCGTTAGGAAGCAGCGAATCCAATTTAATATCAGGGGATCAAGGCACAAGTTTCGCAATGTGAACACGAGCTTTCAATTCTATTTAGGTCGCTTTGGAGCAATTCCTGATCATAATTGGAGGTTATGCGGCAGTAAAGGACACAGTCATCTGCGAAAAGACGAATTGTCGATGAAATGACGGAGGAAAGATCATTTATGAAGATGAAAAATAAAATTGGGCCGAGCAGCGAGCCTTGCGGGACTCCAGAGAAGACTTTTGTTGTAGGAGAATGGTCATTTTCGATGACAGTGAATTGAGAGCGATCAGTTAGGAAGCAGCGAAACCAATTTAATATCAGGGGAGCAAGGCACAAGTTTCGCAATGTGAACACCAGCTTTCAATTCTATTTAGGTCGCACTGGAGCAAATCCTGATCATTATTAGTTATGCGGCGGTACAGGTCACAGTCATCTGCGAAAAGACGAATTGTCGATGAAATGTCGGAGGGAAGATTATTTATGAAGATGGAAAATAAAAGTGGGCCGAGCAGCGAGCCTACGGGACACCAGAGAAGACTTTTGTTCTGGGAGAATGGTCATTTTCGATGAGAGTGAATTGAGAGCGATCAGTTAGGAAGCAGCGAATCCAGTTTAATATCAGGAGATCAAGGCACAAGCATGAAAGTTTCGCCATGTGAACACCAGCTTTCAATCCTATTTAGGTCGCTTGGGAGCAATTCCTGATCATTATTGGAAGTTACGAGGCGGTACAGGTCACAGTCATCTGCGAAAAGACGAATTGTCGAAGAAATGTCGGAGGGAAGATCATTTATGAAGATGAAAAATAAAATTGGGCCGAGCAGCGAGCCTTGCGGGACTCCAGAGAAGACTTTTGTTGTGGGAGAATGGTCATTTTCGATGACGGTGAATTGAGAGCGATCAGTTAGGAAGCAGCGCATCCAATTTAATATCAGGGGTCAAGGCACAAGCATGAAAGTTTCGCCATGCGAACACCAGCTTTCAATTCTATTTAGGTCGCATTGGAGCATTTCCTGATCATAATTGGAAGTAATGGGGCGGTAAAGGACACAGTCATCTGCGAAAAGACGAATTGTCGATGAAATGACGGAAGAAAGATCATTTATGAAGATGAAAAATAAAAGTTGGCCGAGCAGTGAGCCTTGCGGGACACCAGAGAAGACCTTTGTTGTGGGAGAATTGTCATTTTCGATGACAGTGAATTGCGAGCGATCAGTTAGGAAGCAGCGAATCCAGTTTAATATCAGGGGATCAGGCCACAAGCATGAAAGTTTCGCCATGTGAACACCAGCTTTCAATTCTATTTAGGTCGCTTTGGAGCAATTCCTGATCATTATTGGAAGTTGTGCGGCGGTACAGGACACAGTCATCTGCGAAAAGACGAATTGTCGATGAAATGTCGGAGCGAAGATCATTTATGAAGATGAAAAATAAAAGTTGGCTGAGCACCGAGCCCTGCGGGACACCAGAGAAGACTTTTGTTGTTGGGGAATGGTCATTTTCGATGACAGTGAATTGAGAGCGATCAGTTAGGAAGCAGCGAATCATATTTAATATCAGGGGATCAAGGAACAAGCGTGAAAGTTTTGCCATGTGAACACCAGCTTTCAATTCTATTTAGGTCGCATTGGAGCAATTCCTGATCACTATTTAAGTTATGCTGCGGTACAGGTCACAGTCATTGCGAAAAGACGAATTGTCGATGATATGTCGGAGGGAAGATCATTTATGAAGATGAAAAATAAAAGTGGGCCCAGCAGCGAGCCTTGCGGGACACCAGAGAAGACTTTTGTTGAGGGAGAATGGTCATTTTCGATGACAGTGAATTGAGAGGGATCAGTTAGGAAGCAGCGAATCCAATTTATTATCAGGGGATCAAGGAACAAGCATGAAAGTTTCGCCATGTGAACACCAGTTTTCAATTCTATTTAGGTCGCATTGGAGCAATTCCTGATCATTATTTTAAGTTATGCTGCGGTACAGGTCACAGTCATCTGCGAAAAGACGAATTGTCGATGAAATGTCGGAGCGAAGATCATTTATGAAGATGAAAAATAAAATTGGGCCGAGCAGCGAGCCTTGCGGGACTCCAGAGAAGACTTTTGTTGTGGGAGAATTGTCATTTTCGATGACAGTGAATTGCGAGCGATCGGTTAGGAAGCAGCGAATCCAGTTTAATATCAGGGGATCAAGCCACAAGCATGAAAGTTTCGCCATGTGAACACCAGCTTTCAATTCTATTTAGGTCGCTTTGGAGCAATTCCTGATCATTATTTTAAGTTATGCTGCGGTACAGGTCACAGTCATCTGCGAAAAGACGAATTGTCGATGAAATGTCGGAGGGAAGATCATTTATGAAGATGAAAATTAAAAGTGGGCCCAGCAGCGAGCCTTGCGGGACACCAGAGAAGACATTTTTTGTGGGAGAATGGTCATTTTCGATGACAGTGAATTGAGGGCGATCAGTTAGGAAGCAGCGAATCATATTTAATATCAGGGGGTCAAGGCACAAGCATGAAAGTTTGGCCATGTGAACACCAGCTTTCAATTCTATTTAGGTCGCTTTGGAGCAATTCCTGATCATAATTGGAGGTTATGCGGCAGTAAAGGACACAGTCATCTGCGAAAAGACGAATTGTCGATGAAATGACGGAGGAAAGATCATTTATGAAGATGAAAAATAAAATTGGGCCGAGCAGCGAGCCTTGCGGGACTCCAGAGAAGACTTTTGTTGTAGGAGAATGGTCATTTTCGATGACAGTGAATTGAGAGCGATCAGTTAGGAAGCAGCGAAACCAATTTAATATCAGGGGAGCAAGGCACAAGTTTCGCAATGTGAACACCAGCTTTCAATTCTATTTAGGTCGCACTGGAGCAAATCCTGATCATTATTAGTTATGCGGCGGTACAGGTCACAGTCATCTGCGAAAAGACGAATTGTCGATGAAATGTCGGAGGGAAGATTATTTATGAAGATGGAAAATAAAAGTGGGCCGAGCAGCGAGCCTACGGGACACCAGAGAAGACTTTTGTTCTGGGAGAATGGTCATTTTCGATGACGGTGAATTGAGAGCGATCAGTTAGGAAGCAGCGAATCATATTTAATATCAGGGGATCAAGGAACAAGCGTGAAAGTTTTGCCATGTGAACACCAGCTTTCAATTCTATTTAGGTCGCATTGGAGCAATTCCTGATCACTATTTAAGTTATGCTGCGGTACAGGTCGCAGTCATTTGCGAAAAGACGAATTGTCGATGATATGTCGGAGGGGAGATCATTTATGAAGATGAAAAATAAAAGTGGGCCCAGCAGCGAGCCTTGCGGGACACCAGAGAAGACTTTTGTTGAGGGAGAATGGTCATTTTCGATGACAGTGAATTGAGAGGGATCAGTTAGGAAGCAGCGAATCCAATTTAATATCAGGGGATCAAGGAACAAGCATGAAAGTTTCGCCATGTGAACACCAGTTTTCAATTCTATTTAGGTCGCATTGGAGCAATTCCTGATCAATATTTTAAGTTATGCTGCGGTACAGGTCACAGTCATCTGCGAAAAGTCGAATTGTCGATGAAATGTCGGAGGGAAGATCATTTATGAAGATGAAAAATAAAATTGGGCCGAGCAGCGAGCCTTGCGGGACTCCAGAGAAGACTTTTGTTGTGGGAGAATTGTCATTTTCGATGACAGTGAATTGCGAGCGATCGGTTAGGAAGCAGCGAATCCAGTTTAATATCAGGGGATCAAGCCACAAGCATGAAAGTTTCGCCATGTGAACACCAGCTTTCAATTCTATTTAGGTCGCTTTGGAGCAATTCCTGATCATTATTTTAAGTTATGCTGCGGTACAGGTCACAGTCATATGCGAAAAGACGAATTGTCGATGAAATGTCGGAGGGAAGATCATTTATGAAGATGAAAATTAAAAGTGGGCCCAGCAGCGAGCCTTGCGGGACACCAGAGAAGACATTTTTTGTGGGAGAATGGTCATTTTCGATGACAGTGAATTGAGAGGGATCAGTTAGGAAGCAGCGAAACCAATTTAATATCAGGGGATCAAGGCACTAGCATGAAAGTTTCGCCATGTGAACACCAGCTTTCAATTCTATTCAGGTCGCATTGGAGCAATTCGTGATCATTATTGGAAGGTATGCGGTGGTACAGGTCACAGTCATCTGCGAAAAGACGAATTGTCGATGAAATGTCGGAGGGAAGATCATTTATGAAGATGAAAAAAAAAAATGGGCCGAGCAGCCAGCCTCTCGGGACACCAGAGAAGACTTTTGTTGTGGGAGAATGGTCATTTTCGATGACAGTGAATTGAGAGCGATCCGTTAGGAAGCAGCGAATCCAATTTAATATCAGGGGATCAAGGCACAAGTTTCGCAATGTGAACACGAGGTTTCAATTCTATTTAGGTCGCACTGGAGCAATTCCTGATCATTATTAGTTATGCGGCGGTACAGGTAACAGTCATCTGCGAAAAGACGAATTGTTCGATGAAATGTCGGAGGGAAGATCATTTATGAAGATGAAAAATAAAACTGGGCCGAGCAGCGAGCCTTGCGGGACACCAGAGAAGACTTTTGTTGTGGGAGAATGGTCATTTTCGATGACAGTGAATTGCGAGCGATCGGTTAGGAAGCAGCGAATCCAGTTTAATATCAGGGGATCAAGCCACAAGCATGAAAGTTTCGCCATGTGAACACCAGCTTTCAATTCTATTTAGGTCGCTTTGGAGCAATTCCTGATCATTATTTTAAGTTATGCTGCGGTACAAGTCACAGTCATCTGCGAAAAGACGAATTGTCGATGAAATGTCGGAGGGAAGATCATTTATGAAGATGAAAATTAAAAGTGGGCCCAGCAGCGAGCCTTGCGGGACACCAGAGAAGACATTTTTTGTGGGAGAATGGTCATTTTCGATGACAGTGAATTGAGAGGGATCAGTTAGGAAGCAGCGAAACCAATTTAATATCAGGGGATCAAGGCACTAGCATGAAAGTTTCGAAATGTGAACACCAGCTTTCAAATCTATTTAGGTCGCATTGGAGCAATTCGTGATCATTATTGGAAGGTATGCGGTGGTACAGGTCACAGTCATCTGCGAAAAGACGAATAGTCGATGAAATGTCGGAGGGAAGATCATTTATGAAGATGAAAAAAAAAATGGGCCGAGCAGCCAGCCTCTCGGGACACCAGAGAAGACTTTTGTTGTGGGAGAATGGTCATTTTCGATGACAGTGAATTGAGAGCGATCCGTTAGGAAGCAGCAAATCCAATTTAATATCAGGGGATCAAGGCACAAGTTTCGCAATGTGAACACGAGCTTTCAATTCTATTTAGGTCGCACTGGAGCAATTCCTGATCATTATTAGTTATGCGGCGGTACAGGTAACAGTCATCTGCGAAAAGACGAATTGTTCGATGAAATGTCGGAGGGAAGATCATTTATGAAGATGAAAAATAAAACTGGGCCGAGCAGCGAGCCTTGCGGGACACCAGAGAAGACTTTTGTTGTGGGAGAATGGTCATTTTCGATGACAGTGAATTGAGGGCGATCAGTTAGGAAGCAGCGAATCATATTTAATATCAGGGGGTCAAGGCACAAGCATGAAAGTTTGGCCATGTGAACACCAGCTTTCAATTCTATTTAGGTCGCTTTGGAGCAATTCCTGATCATAATTGGAGGTTATGCGGCAGTAAAGGACACAGTCATCTGCGAAAAGACGAATTGTCGATGAAATGACGGAGGAAAGATCATTTATGAAGATGAAAAATAAAATTGGGCCGAGCAGCGAGCCTTGCGGGACTCCAGAGAAGACTTTTGTTGTGGGAGAATGGTCATTTTCGATGACAGTGAATTGAGAGCGATCAGTTAGGAAGCAGCGAAACCAATTTAATATCAGGGGAGCAAGGCACAAGTTTCGCAATGTGAACACCAGCTTTCAATTCTATTTAGGTCGCACTGGAGCAAATCCTGATCATTATTAGTTATGCGGCGGTACAGGTCACAGTCATCTGCGAAAAGACGAATTGTCGATGAAATGTCGGAGGGAAGATTATTTATGAAGATGGAAAATAAAAGTGGGCCGAGCAGCGAGCCTACGGGACACCAGAGAAGACTTTTGTTCTGGGAGAATGGTCATTTTCGATGAGAGTGAATTGAGAGCGATCAGTTAGGAAGCAGCGAATCCAGTTTAATATCAGGAGATCAAGGCACAAGCATGAAAGTTTCGCCATGTGAACACCAGCTTTCAATCCTATTTAGGTCGCTTGGGAGCAATTCCTGATCCTTATTGGAAGTTATGAGGCGGTACAGGTCACAGTCATCTGCGAAAAGACGAATTGTCGAAGAAATGTCGGAGGGAAGATCATTTATGAAGATGAAAAATAAAATTGGGCCGAGCAGCGAGCCTTGCGGGACTCCAGAGAAGACTTTTGTTGTGGGAGAATGGTCATTTTCGATGACGGTGAATTGAGAGCGATCAGTTAGGAAGCAGCGCATCCAATTTAATATCAGGGGTCAAGGCACAAGCATGAAAGTTTCGCCATGTGAACACGAGCTTTCAATTCTATTTAGGTCGCATTGGAGCAATTCCTGATCATTATTAGTTATGCGGCGGTACAGGTAACAGTCATCTGCGAAAAGACGAATTGTTCGATGAAATGTCGGAGGGAAGATCATTTATGAAGATGAAAAATAAAACTGGGCCGAGCAGCGAGCCTTGCGGGACACCAGAGAAGACTTTTGTTGTGGGAGAATGGTCATTTTCGATGACAGTGAATTGAGGGCGATCAGTTAGGAAGCAGCGAATCATATTTAATATCAGGGGGTCAAGGCACAAGCATGAAAGTTTGGCCATGTGAACACCAGCTTTCAATTCTATCTAGGTCGCTTTGGAGCAATTCCTGATCATAATTGGAGGTTATGCGGCAGTAAAGGACACAGTCATCTGCGAAAAGACGAATTGTCGATGAAATGACGGAGGAAAGATCATTTATGAAGATGAAAAATAAAATTGGGCCGAGCAGCGAGCCTTGCGGGACTCCAGAGAAGACTTTTGTTGTGGGAGAATGGTCATTTTCGATGACAGTGAATTGAGAGCGATCAGTTAGGAAGCAGCGAAACCAATTTAATATCAGGGGAGCAAGGCACAAGTTTCGCAATGTGAACACCAGCTTTCAATTCTATTTATGTCGCACTGGAGCAAATCCTGATCATTATTAGTTATGCAGCGGTACAGGTCACAGTCATCTGCGAAAAGACGAATTGTCGATGAAATGTCGGAGGGAAGATTATTTATGAAGATGGAAAATAAAAGTGGGCCGAGCAGCGAGCCTACGGGACACCAGAGAAGACTTTTGTTCTGGGAGAATGGTCATTTTCGATGAGAGTGAATTGAGAGCGATCAGTTAGGAAGCAGCGAATCCAGTTTAATATCAGGAGATCAAGGCACAAGCATGAACGTTTCGCCATGTGAACACCAGCTTTCAGTCCTATTTAGGTCGCTTGGGAGCAATTCCTGATCATTATTGGAAGTTATGAGGCGGTACAGGTCACAGTCATCTGCGAAAAGACGAATTGTCGAAGAAATGTCGGAGGGAAGATCATTTATGAAGATGAAAAATAAAATTGGGCCGAGCAGCGAGCCTTGCGGGACTCCAGAGAAGACTTTTGTTGTGGGAGAATGGTCATTTTCGATGACGGTGAATTGAGAGCGATCAGTTAGGAAGCAGCGCATCCAATTTAATATCAGGGGTCAAGGCACAAGCATGAAAGTTTCGCCATGCGAACACCAGCTTTCAATTCTATTTAGGTCGCATTGGAGCATTTCCTGATCATAATTGGAAGTAATGCGGCGGTAAAGGACACAGTCATCTGCGAAAAGACGAATTGTCGATGAAATGACGGAAGAAAGATCATTTATGAAGATGAAAAATAAAAGTTGGCCGAGCAGTGAGCCTTGCGGGACACCAGAGAAGACTTTTGTTGTGGGAGAATTGTCATTTTCGATGACAGTGAATTGCGAGCGATCAGTTAGGAAGCAGCGAATCCAGTTTAATATCAGGGGATCAGGCCACAAGCATGAAAGTTTCGCCATGTGAACACCAGCTTTCAATTCTATTTAGGTCGCTTTGGAACAATTCCTGATCATTATTGGAAGTTGTGCGGCGGTACAGGACACAGTCATCTGCGAAAAGACGAATTGTCGATGAAATGTCGGAGCGAAGATCATTTATGAAGATGAAAAATAAAAGTTGGCTGAGCACCGAGCCCTGCGGGACACCAGAGAAGACTTTTGTTGTGGGGGAATGGTCATTTTCGATGACAGTGAATTGAGAGCGATCAGTTAGGAAGCAGCGAATCATATTTAATATCAGGGGATCAAGGAACAAGCATGAAAGTTTTGCCATGTGAACACCAGCTTTCAATTCTATTTAGGTCGCATTGGAGCAATTCCTGATCACTATTTAAGTTATGCTGCGGTACAGGTCACAGTCATTTGCGAAAAGACGAATTGTCGATGATATGTCGGAGGGAAGATCATTTATGAAGATGAAAAATAAAAGTGGGCCCAGCAGCGAGCCTTGCGGGACACCAGAGAAGACTTTTGTTGAGGGAGAATGGTCATTTTCGATGACAGTGAATTGAGAGGGATCAGTTAGGAAGCAGCGAATCCAATTTAATATCAGGGGATCAAGGAACAAGCATGAAAGTTTCGCCATGTGAACACCAGTTTTCAATTCTATTTAGGTCACATTGGAGCAATTCCTGATCATTATTTTAAGTTATGCTGCGGTACAGGTCACAGTCATCTGCGAAAATACGAATTGTCGATGAAATGTCGGAGGGAAGATCATTTATGAAGATGAAAAATAAAATTGGGCTGAGCAGCGAGCCTTGCGGGACTCCAGAGAAGACTTTTGTTGTGGGAGAATTGTCATTTTCGATGACAGTGAATTGCGAGCGATCGGTTAGGAAGCAGCGAATCCAGTTTAATATCAGGGGATCAAGCCACAAGCATAAAAGTTTCGCCATGTGAACACCAGCTTTCAATTCTATTTAGGTCGCTTTGGAGCAATTCCTGATCATTATTTTAAGTTATGCTGCGGTACAAGTCACAGTCATCTGCGAAAAGACGAATTGTCGATGAAATGTCGGAGGGAAGATCATTTATGAAGATGAAAATTAAAAGTGGGCCCAGCAGCGAGCCTTGCGGGACACCAGAGAAGACATTTTTTGTGGGAGAATGGTCATTTTCGATGACAGTGAATTGAGAGGGATCAGTTAGGAAGCAGCGAAACCAATTTAATATCAGGGGATCAAGGCACTAGCATGAAAGTTTCGCCATGTGAACACCAGCTTTCAAATCTATTTAGGTCGCATTGGAGCAATTCGTGATCATTATTGGAAGGTATGTGGTGGTACAGGTCACAGTCATCTGCGAAAAGACGAATAGTCGATGAAATGTCGGAGGGAAGATCATTTATGAAGATGAAAAAAAAATGGGCCGAGCAGCCAGCCTCTCGGGACACCAGAGAAGACTTTTGTTGTGGGAGAATGGTCATTTTCGATGACAGTGAATTGAGAGCGATCCGTTAGGAAGCAGCGAATCCAATTTAATATCAGGGGATCAAGGCACAAGTTTCGCAATGTGAACACGAGCTTTCAATTCTATTTAGGTCGCACTGGAGCAATTCCTGATCATTATTAGTTATGCGGCGGTACAGGTAACAGTCATCTGCGAAAAGACGAATTGTTCGATGAAATGTCGGAGGGAAGATCATTTATGAAGATGAAAAATAAAACTGGGCCGAGCAGCGAGCCTTGCGGGACACCAGAGAAGACTTTTGTTGTGGGAGAATGGTCATTTTCGATGACAGTGAATTGAGGGCGATCAGTTAGGAAGCAGCGAATCATATTTAATATCAGGGGGTCAAGGCACAAGCATGAAAGTTTGGCCATGTGAACACCAGCTTTCAATTCTATTTAGGTCGCTTGGGAGCAATTCCTGATCCTTATTGGAAGTTATGAGGCGGTACAGGTCACAGTCATCTGCGAAAAGACGAATTGTCGAAGAAATGTCGGAGGGAAGATCATTTATGAAGATGAAAAATAAAATTGGGCCGAGCAGCGAGCCTTGCGGGACTCCAGAGAAGACTTTTGTTGTGGGAGAATGGTCATTTTCGATGACAGTGAATTGAGAGCGATCAGTTAGGAAGCAGCGAAACCAATTTAATATCAGGGGAGCAAGGCACAAGTTTCGCAATGTGAACACCAGCTTTCAATTCTATTTAGGTCGCACTGGAGCAAATCCTGATCATTATTAGTTATGCGGCGGTACAGGTCACAGTCATCTGCGAAAAGACGAATTGTCGATGAAATGTCGGAGGGAAGATTATTTATGAAGATGGAAAATAAAAGTGGGCCGAGCAGCGAGCCTACGGGACACCAGAGAAGACTTTTGTTCTGGGAGAATGGTCATTTTCGATGAGAGTGAATTGAGAGCGATCAGTTAGGAAGCAGCGAATCCAGTTTAATATCAGGAGATCAAGGCACAAGCATGAAAGTTTCGCCATGTGAACACCAGCTTTCAATCCTATTTAGGTCGCTTGGGAGCAATTCCTGATCCTTATTGGAAGTTATGAGGCGGTACAGGTCACAGTCATCTGCGAAAAGACGAATTGTCGAAGAAATGTCGGAGGGAAGATCATTTATGAAGATGAAAAATAAAATTGGGCCGAGCAGCGAGCCTTGCGGGACTCCAGAGAAGACTTTTGTTGTGGGAGAATGGTCATTTTCGATGACGGTGAATTGAGAGCGATCAGTTAGGAAGCAGCGCATCCAATTTAATATCAGGGGTCAAGGCACAAGCATGAAAGTTTCGCCATGTGAACACGAGCTTTCAATTCTATTTAGGTCGCATTGGAGCAATTCCTGATCATTATTAGTTATGCGGCGGTACAGGTAACAGTCATCTGCGAAAAGACGAATTGTTCGATGAAATGTCGGAGGGAAGATCATTTATGAAGATGAAAAATAAAACTGGGCCGAGCAGCGAGCCTTGCGGGACACCAGAGAAGACTTTTGTTGTGGGAGAATGGTCATTTTCGATGACAGTGAATTGAGGGCGATCAGTTAGGAAGCAGCGAATCATATTTAATATCAGGGGGTCAAGGCACAAGCATGAAAGTTTGGCCATGTGAACACCAGCTTTCAATTCTATCTAGGTCGCTTTGGAGCAATTCCTGATCATAATTGGAGGTTATGCGGCAGTAAAGGACACAGTCATCTGCGAAAAGACGAATTGTCGATGAAATGACGGAGGAAAGATCATTTATGAAGATGAAAAATAAAATTGGGCCGAGCAGCGAGCCTTGCGGGACTCCAGAGAAGACTTTTGTTGTGGGAGAATGGTCATTTTCGATGACAGTGAATTGAGAGCGATCAGTTAGGAAGCAGCGAAACCAATTTAATATCAGGGGAGCAAGGCACAAGTTTCGCAATGTGAACACCAGCTTTCAATTCTATTTATGTCGCACTGGAGCAAATCCTGATCATTATTAGTTATGCAGCGGTACAGGTCACAGTCATCTGCGAAAAGACGAATTGTCGATGAAATGACGGAAGAAAGATCATTTATGAAGATGAAAAATAAAAGTTGGCCGAGCAGTGAGCCTTGCGGGACACCAGAGAAGACTTTTGTTGTGGGAGAATTGTCATTTTCGATGACAGTGAATTGCGAGCGATCAGTTAGGAAGCAGCGAATCCAGTTTAATATCAGGGGATCAGGCCACAAGCATGAAAGTTTCGCCATGTGAACACCAGCTTTCAATTCTATTTAGGTCGCTTTGGAACAATTCCTGATCATTATTGGAAGTTGTGCGGCGGTACAGGACACAGTCATCTGCGAAAAGACGAATTGTCGATGAAATGTCGGAGCGAAGATCATTTATGAAGATGAAAAATAAAAGTTGGCTGAGCACCGAGCCCTGCGGGACACCAGAGAAGACTTTTGTTGTGGGGGAATGGTCATTTTCGATGACAGTGAATTGAGAGCGATCAGTTAGGAAGCAGCGAATCATATTTAATATCAGGGGATCAAGGAACAAGCATGAAAGTTTTGCCATGTGAACACCAGCTTTCAATTCTATTTAGGTCGCATTGGAGCAATTCCTGATCACTATTTAAGTTATGCTGCGGTACAGGTCACAGTCATTTGCGAAAAGACGAATTGTCGATGATATGTCGGAGGGAAGATCATTTATGAAGATGAAAAATAAAAGTGGGCCCAGCAGCGAGCCTTGCGGGACACCAGAGAAGACTTTTGTTGAGGGAGAATGGTCATTTTCGATGACAGTGAATTGAGAGGGATCAGTTAGGAAGCAGCGAATCCAATTTAATATCAGGGGATCAAGGAACAAGCATGAAAGTTTCGCCATGTGAACACCAGTTTTCAATTCTATTTAGGTCACATTGGAGCAATTCCTGATCATTATTTTAAGTTATGCTGCGGTACAGGTCACAGTCATCTGCGAAAATACGAATTGTCGATGAAATGTCGGAGGGAAGATCATTTATGAAGATGAAAAATAAAATTGGGCTGAGCAGCGAGCCTTGCGGGACTCCAGAGAAGACTTTTGTTGTGGGAGAATTGTCATTTTCGATGACAGTGAATTGCGAGCGATCGGTTAGGAAGCAGCGAATCCAGTTTAATATCAGGGGATCAAGCCACAAGCATGAAAGTTTCGCCATGTGAACACCAGCTTTCAATTCTATTTAGGTCGCTTTGGAGCAATTCCTGATCATTATTTTAAGTTATGCTGCGGTACAAGTCACAGTCATCTGCGAAAAGACGAATTGTCGATGAAATGTCGGAGGGAAGATCATTTATGAAGATGAAAATTAAAAGTGGGCCCAGCAGCGAGCCTTGCGGGACACCAGAGAAGACATTTTTTGTGGGAGAATGGTCATTTTCGATGACAGTGAATTGAGAGGGATCAGTTAGGAAGCAGCGAAACCAATTTAATATCAGGGGATCAAGGCACTAGCATGAAAGTTTCGCCATGTGAACACCAGCTTTCAAATCTATTTAGGTCGCATTGGAGCAATTCGTGATCATTATTGGAAGGTATGCGGTGGTACAGGTCACAGTCATCTGCGAAAAGACGAATAGTCGATGAAATGTCGGAGGGAAGATCATTTATGAAGATGAAAAAAAAATGGGCCGAGCAGCCAGCCTCTCGGGACACCAGAGAAGACTTTTGTTGTGGGAGAATGGTCATTTTCGATGACAGTGAATTGAGAGCGATCCGTTAGGAAGCAGCGAATCCAATTTAATATCAGGGGATCAAGGCACAAGTTTCGCAATGTGAACACGAGCTTTCAATTCTATTTAGGTCGCACTGGAGCAATTCCTGATCATTATTAGTTATGCGGCGGTACAGGTAACAGTCATCTGCGAAAAGACGAATTGTTCGATGAAATGTCGGAGGGAAGATCATTTATGAAGATGAAAAATAAAACTGGGCCGAGCAGCGAGCCTTGCGGGACACCAGAGAAGACTTTTGTTGTGGGAGAATGGTCATTTTCGATGACAGTGAATTGAGGGCGATCAGTTAGGAAGCAGCGAATCATATTTAATATCAGGGGGTCAAGGCACAAGCATGAAAGTTTGGCCATGTGAACACCAGCTTTCAATTCTATTTAGGTCGCTTTGGAGCAATTCCTGATCATAATTGGAGGTTATGCGGCAGTAAAGGACACAGTCATCTGCGAAAAGACGAATTGTCGATGAAATGACGGAGGAAAGATCATTTATGAAGATGAAAAATAAAATTGGGCCGAGCAGCGAGCCTTGCGGGACTCCAGAGAAGACTTTTGTTGTGGGAGAATGGTCATTTTCGATGACAGTGAATTGAGAGCGATCAGTTAGGAAGCAGCGAAACCAATTTAATATCAGGGGAGCAAGGCACAAGTTTCGCAATGTGAACACCAGCTTTCAATTCTATTTAGGTCGCACTGGAGCAAATCCTGATCATTATTAGTTATGCGGCGGTACAGGTCACAGTCATCTGCGAAAAGACGAATTGTCGATGAAATGTCGGAGGGAAGATTATTTATGAAGATGGAAAATAAAAGTGGGCCGAGCAGCGAGCCTACGGGACACCAGAGAAGACTTTTGTTCTGGGAGAATGGTCATTTTCGATGAGAGTGAATTGAGAGCGATCAGTTAGGAAGCAGCGAATCCAGTTTAATATCAGGAGATCAAGGCACAAGCATGAAAGTTTCGCCATGTGAACACCAGCTTTCAATCCTATTTAGGTCGCTTGGGAGCAATTCCTGATCATTATTGGAAGTTATGAGGCGGTACAGGTCACAGTCATCTGCGAAAAGACGAATTGTCGAAGAAATGTCGGAGGGAAGATCATTTATGAAGATGAAAAATAAAATTGGGCCGAGCAGCGAGCCTTGCGGGACTCCAGAGAAGACTTTTGTTGTGGGAGAATGGTCATTTTCGATGACGGTGAATTGAGAGCGATCAGTTAGGAAGCAGCGCATCCAATTTAATATCAGGGGTCAAGGCACAAGCATGAAAGTTTCGCCATGCGAACACCAGCTTTCAATTCTATTTAGGTCGCATTGGAGCATTTCCTGATCATAATTGGAAGTAATGCGGCGGTAAAGGACACAGTCATCTGCGAAAAGACGAATTGTCGATGAAATGACGGAAGAAAGATCATTTATGAAGATGAAAAATAAAAGTTGGCCGAGCAGTGAGCCTTGCGGGACACCAGAGAAGACTTTTGTTGTGGGAGAATTGTCATTTTCGATGACAGTGAATTGCGAGCGATCAGTTAGGAAGCAGCGAATCCAGTTTAATATCAGGGGATCAGGCCACAAGCATGAAAGTTTCGCCATGTGAACACCAGCTTTCAATTCTATTTAGGTCGCTTTGGAACAATTCCTGATCATTATTGGAAGTTGTGCGGCGGTACAGGACACAGTCATCTGCGAAAAGACGAATTGTCGATGAAATGTCGGAGCGAAGATCATTTATGAAGATGAAAAATAAAAGTTGGCTGAGCACCGAGCCCTGCGGGACACCAGAGAAGACTTTTGTTGTGGGGGAATGGTCATTTTCGATGACAGTGAATTGAGAGCGATCAGTTAGGAAGCAGCGAATCATATTTAATATCAGGGGATCAAGGAACAAGCATGAAAGTTTTGCCATGTGAACACCAGCTTTCAATTCTATTTAGGTCGCATTGGAGCAATTCCTGATCACTATTTAAGTTATGCTGCGGTACAGGTCACAGTCATTTGCGAAAAGACGAATTGTCGATGATATGTCGGAGGGAAGATCATTTATGAAGATGAAAAATAAAAGTGGGCCCAGCAGCGAGCCTTGCGGGACACCAGAGAAGACTTTTGTTGAGGGAGAATGGTCATTTTCGATGACAGTGAATTGAGAGGGATCAGTTAGGAAGCAGCGAATCCAATTTAATATCAGGGGATCAAGGAACAAGCATGAAAGTTTCGCCATGTGAACACCAGTTTTCAATTCTATTTAGGTCACATTGGAGCAATTTCTGATCATTATTTTAAGTTATGCTGCGGTACAGGTCACAGTCATCTGCGAAAATACGAATTGTCGATGAAATGTCGGAGGGAAGATCATTTATGAAGATGAAAAATAAAATTGGGCTGAGCAGCGAGCCTTGCGGGACTCCAGAGAAGACTTTTGTTGTGGGAGAATTGTCATTTTCGATGACAGTGAATTGCGAGCGATCGGTTAGGAAGCAGCGAATCCAGTTTAATATCAGGGGATCAAGCCACAAGCATGAAAGTTTCGCCATGTGAACACCAGCTTTCAATTCTATTTAGGTCGCTTTGGAGCAATTCCTGATCATTATTTTAAGTTATGCTGCGGTACAAGTCACAGTCATCTGCGAAAAGACGAATTGTCGATGAAATGTCGGAGGGAAGATCATTTATGAAGATGAAAATTAAAAGTGGGCCCAGCAGCGAGCCTTGCGGGACACCAGAGAGGACGTTTTTTGTGGGAGAATGGTCATTTTCGATGACAGTGAATTGAGAGGGATCAGTTAGGAAGCAGCGAAACCAATTTAATATCAGGGGATCAAGGCACTAGCATGAAAGTTTCGCCATGTGAACACCAGCTTTCAAATCTATTTAGGTCGCATTGGAGCAATTCGTGATCATTATTGGAAGGTATGCGGTGGTACAGGTCACAGTCATCTGCGAAAAGACGAATAGTCGATGAAATGTCGGAGGGAAGATCATTTATGAAGATGAAAAAAAATGGGCCGAGCAGCCAGCCTCTCGGGACACCAGAGAAGGCTTTTGTTGTGGGAGAATGGTCATTTTCGATGACAGTGAATTGAGAGCGATCCGTTAGGAAGCAGCGAATCCAATTTAATATCAGGGGATCAAGGCACAAGTTTCGCAATGTGAACACGAGCTTTCAATTCTATTTAGGTCGCACTGGAGCAATTCCTGATCATTATTAGTTATGCGGCGGTACAGGTAACAGTCATCTGCGAAAAGACGAATTGTTCGATGAAATGTCGGAGGGAAGATCATTTATGAAGATGAAAAATAAAACTGGGCCGAGCAGCGAGCCTTGCGGGACACCAGAGAAGACTTTTGTTGTGGGAGAATGGTCATTTTCGATGACAGTGAATTGAGGGCGATCAGTTAGGAAGCAGCGAATCATATTTAATATCAGGGGGTCAAGGCACAAGCATGAAAGTTTGGCCATGTGAACACCAGCTTTCAATTCTATTTAGGTCGCTTTGGAGCAATTCCTGATCATAATTGGAGGTTATGCGGCAGTAAAGGACACAGTCATCTGCGAAAAGACGAATTGTCGATGAAATGACGGAGGAAAGATCATTTATGAAGATGAAAAATAAAATTGGGCCGAGCAGCGAGCCTTGCGGGACTCCAGAGAAGACTTTTGTTGTGGGAGAATGGTCATTTTCGATGACGGTGAATTGAGAGCGATCAGTTAGGAAGCAGCGCATCCAATTTAATATCAGGGGTCAAGGCACAAGCATAAAAGTTTCGCCATGCGAACACCAGCTTTCAATTTTATTTAGGTCGCATTGGAGCATTTCCTGATCATAATTGGAAGTAATGCGGCGGTAAAGGACACAGTCATCTGCGAAAAGACGAATTGTCGATGAAATGACGGAAGAAAGATCATTTATGAAGATGAAAAATAAAAGTTGGCCGAGCAGTGAGCCTTGCGGGACACCAGAGAAGACTTTTGTTGTGGGAGAATTGTCATTTTCGATGACAGTGAATTGCGAGCGATCAGTTAGGAAGCAGCGAATCCAGTTTAATATCAGGGGATCAGGCCACAAGCATGAAAGTTTCGCCATGTGAACACCAGCTTTCAATTCTATTTAGGTCGCTTTGGAGCAATTCCTGATCATTATTGGAAGTTGTGCGGCGGTACAGGACACAGTCATCTGCGAAAAGACGAATTGTCGATGAAATGTCGGAGCGAAGATCATTTATGAAGATGAAAAATAAAAGTTGGCTGAGCACCGAGCCCTGCGGGACACCAGAGAAGACTTTTGTTGTGGGGGAATGGTCATTTTCGATGACAGTGAATTGAGAGCGATCAGTTAGGAAGCAGCGAATCATATTTAATATCAGGGGATCAAGGAACAAGCATGAAAGTTTTGCCATGTGAACACCAGCTTTCAATTCTATTTAGGTCGCATTGGAGCAATTCCTGATCACTATTTAAGTTATGCTGCGGTACAGGTCACAGTCATTTGCGAAAAGACGAATTGTCGATGATATGTCGGAGGGAAGATCATTTATGAAGATGAAAAATAAAAGTGGGCCCAGCAGCGAGCCTTGCGGGACACCAGAGAAGACTTTTGTTGAGGGAGAATGGTCATTTTCGATGACAGTGAATTGAGAGGGATCAGTTAGGAAGCAGCGAATCCAATTTAATATCAGGGGATCAAGGAACAAGCATGAAAGTTTCGCCATGTGAACACCAGTTTTCAATTCTATTTAGGTCGCATTGGAGCAATTCCTGATCATTATTTTAAGTTATGCTGCGGTACAGGTCACAGTCATCTGCGAAAAGACGAATTGTCGATGAAATGTCGGAGGGAAGATCATTTATGAAGATGAAAAATAAAATTGGGCTGAGCAGCGAGCCTTGCGGGACTCCAGAGAAGACTTTTGTTGTGGGAGAATTGTCATTTTCGATGACAGTGAATTGCGAGCGATCGGTTAGGAAGCAGCGAATCCAGTTTAATATCAGGGGATCAAGCCACAAGCATGAAAGTTTCGCCATGTGAACACCAGCTTTCAATTCTATTTAGGTCGCTTTGGAGCAATTCCTGATCATTATTTTAAGTTATGCTGCGGTACAAGTCACAGTCATCTGCGAAAAGACGAATTGTCGATGAAATGTCGGAGGGAAGATCATTTATGAAGATGAAAATTAAAAGTGGGCCCAGCAGCGAGCCTTGCGGGACACCAGAGAAGACATTTTTTGTGGGAGAATGGTCATTTTCGATGACAGTGAATTGAGAGGGATCAGTTAGGAAGCAGCGAAACCAATTTAATATCAGGGGATCAAGGCACTAGCATGAAAGTTTCGCCATGTGAACACCAGCTTTCAAATCTATTTAGGTCGCATTGGAGCAATTCGTGATCATTATCGGAAGGTATGCGGTGGTACAGGTCACAGTCATCTGCGAAAAGACGAATTGTCGATGAAATGTCGGAGGGAAGATCATTTATGAAGATGAAAAATAAAATTGGGCTGAGCAGCGAGCCTTGCGGGACTCCAGAGAATACTTTTGTTGTGGGAGAATGGTCATTTTCGATGACAGTGAATTGAGAGCGATCGGTTAGGAAGCAGCGAATCCAGTTTAATATCAGGGGATCAAGCCACAAGCATGAAAGTTTCGCCATGTGAACACCAGCTTTCAATTCTATTTAGGTCGCTTTGGAGCAATTCCTGATCATTATTTTAAGTTATGCTGCGGTACAAGTCACAGTCATCTGCGAAAAGACGAATTGTCGATGAAATGTCGGAGGGAAGATCATTTATGAAGATGAAAAAAAAAATGGGCCGAGCAGCCAGCCTCTCGGGACATCAGAGAAGACTTTTGTTGTGGGAGAATGGTCATTTTCGATGACAGTGAATTGAGAGCGATCCGTTAGGAAGCAGCGAATCCAATTTAATATCAGGGGATCAAGGCACAAGTTTCGCAATGTGAACACGAGCTTTCAATTCTATTTAGGTCGCACTGGAGCAATTCCTGATCATTATTAGTTATGCGGCGGTACAGGTAACAGTCATCTGCGAAAAGACGAATTGTTCGATGAAATGTCGGAGGGAAGATCATTTATGAAGATGAAAAATAAAACTGGGCCGAGCAGCGAGCCTTGCAGGACACCAGGGAAGACTTTTGTTGTGGGAGAATGGTCATTTTCGATGACAGTGAATTGAGGGCGATCAGTTAGGAAGCAGCGAATCATATTTAATATCAGGGGGTCAAGGCACAAGCATGAAAGTTTGGCCATGTGAACACCAGCTTTCAATTCTATTTAGGTCGCTTTGGAGCAATTCCTGATCATAATTGGAGGTTATGCGGCAGTAAAGGACACAGTCATCTGCGAAAAGACGAATTGTCGATGAAATGACGGAGGAAAGATCATTTATGAAGATGAAAAATAAAATTGGGCCGAGCAGCGAGCCTTGCGGGACTCCAGAGAAGACTTTTGTTGTGGGAGAATGGTCATTTTCGATGACAGTGAATTGAGAGCGATCAGTTAGGAAGCAGCGAAACCAATTTAATATCAGGGGAGCAAGGCACAAGTTTCGCAATGCGAACACCAGCTTTCAATTCTATTTAGGTCGCACTGGAGCAAATCCTGATCATTATTAGTTATGCGGCGGTACAGGTCACAGTCATCTGCGAAAAGACGAATTGTCGATGAAATGTCGGAGGGAAGATTATTTATGAAGATGGAAAATAAAAGTGGGCCGAGCAGCGAGCCTACGGGACACCAGAGAAGACTTTTGTTCTGGGAGAATGGTCATTTTCGATGAGAGTGAATTGAGAGCGATCAGTTAGGAAGCAGCGAATCCAGTTTAATATCAGGAGATCAAGGCACAAGCATGAAAGTTTCGCCATGTGAACACCAGCTTTCAATCCTATTTAGGTCGCTTGGGAGCAATTCCTGATCCTTATTGGAAGTTATGAGGCGGTACAGGTCACAGTCATCTGCGAAAAGACGAATTGTCGAAGAAATGTCGGAGGGAAGATCATTTATGAAGATGAAAAATAAAATTGGGCCGAGCAGCGAGCCTTGCGGGACTCCAGAGAAGACTTTTGTTGTGGGAGAATGGTCATTTTCGATGACGGTGAATTGAGAGCGATCAGTTAGGAAGCAGCGCATCCAATTTAATATCAGGGGTCAAGGCACAAGCATGAAAGTTTCGCCATGCGAACACCAGCTTTCAATTTTATTTAGGTCGCATTGGAGCATTTCCTGATCATAATTGGAAGTAATGCGGCGGTAAAGGACACAGTCATCTGCGAAAAGACGAATTGTCGATGAAATGACGGAAGAAAGATCATTTATGAAGATGAAAAATAAAAGTTGGCCGAGCAGTGAGCCTTGCGGGACACCAGAGAAGACTTTTGTTGTGGGAGAATTGTCATTTTCGATGACAGTGAATTGCGAGCGATCAGTTAGGAAGCAGCGAATCCAGTTTAATATCAGGGGATCAGGCCACAAGCATGAAAGTTTCGCCATGTGAACACCAGCTTTCAATTCTATTTAGGTCGCTTTGGAGCAATTCCTGATCATTATTGGAAGTTGTGCGGCGGTACAGGACACAGTCATCTGCGAAAAGACGAATTGTCGATGAAATGTCGGAGCGAAGATCATTTATGAAGATGAAAAATAAAAGTTGGCTGAATACCGTGCCCTGCGGGACACCTGAGAAGACTTTTGTTGTGGGGGAATGGTCATTTTCGATGACAGTGAATTGAGAGCGATCAGTTAGGAAGCAGCGAATCATATTTAATATCAGGGGATCAAGGAACAAGCATGAAAGTTTTGCCATGTGAACACCAGCTTTCAATTCTATTTAGGTCGCATTGGAGCAATTCCTGATCACTATTTAAGTTATGCTGCGGTACAGGTCACAGTCATTTGCGAAAAGACGAATTGTCGATGATATGTCGGAGGGAAGATCATTTATGAAGATGAAAAATAAAAGTGGGCCCAGCAGCGAGCCTTGCGGGACACCAGAGAAGACTTTTGTTGAGGGAGAATGGTCATTTTCGATGACAGTGAATTGAGAGGGATCAGTTAGGAAGCAGCGAATCCAATTTAATATCAGGGGATCAAGGAACAAGCATGAAAGTTTCGCCATGTGAACACCAGTTTTCAATTCTATTTAGGTCGCATTGGAGCAAATCCTGATCATTATTTTAAGTTATGCTGCGGTACAGGTCACAGTCATCTGCGAAAAGACGAATTGTCGATGAAATGTCGGAGGGAAGATCATTTATGAAGATGAAAAATAAAATTGGGCTGAGCAGCGAGCCTTGCGGGACTCCAGAGAAGACTTTTGTTGTGGGAGAATTGTCATTTTCGATGACAGTGAATTGCGAGCGATCGGTTAGGAAGCAGCGAATCCAGTTTAATATCAGGGGATCAAGCCACAAGCATGAAAGTTTCGCCATGTGAACACCAGCTTTCAATTCTATTTAGGTCGCTTTGGAGCAATTCCTGATCATTATTTTAAGTTATGCTGCGGTACAAGTCACAGTCATCTGCGAAAAGACGAATTGTCGATGAAATGTCGGAGGGAAGATCATTTATGAAGATGAAAATTAAAAGTGGGCCCAGCAGCGAGCCTTGCGGGACACCAGAGAAGACATTTTTTGTGGGAGAATGGTCATTTTCGATGACAGTGAATTGAGAGGGATCAGTTAGGAAGCAGCGAAACCAATTTAATATCAGGGGATCAAGGCACTAGCATGAAAGTTTCGCCATGTGAACACCAGCTTTCAAATCTATTTAGGTCGCATTGGAGCAATTCGTGATCATTATCGGAAGGTATGCGGTGGTACAGGTCACAGTCATCTGCGAAAAGACGAATTGTCGATGAAATGTCGGAGGGAAGATCATTTATGAAGATGAAAAATAAAAGTGGGCCCAGCAGCGAGCCTTGCGGGACACCAGAGAAGACTTTTGTTGAGGGAGAATGGTCATTTTCGATGACAGTGAATTGAGAGGGATCAGTTAGGAAGCAGCGAATCCAATTTAATATCAGGGGATCAAGGAACAAGCATGAAAGTTTCGCCATGTGAACACCAGTTTTCAATTCTATTTAGGTCGCATTGGAGCAATTCCTGATCATTATTTTAAGTTATGCTGCGGTACAGGTCACAGTCATCTGCGAAAAGACGAATTGTCGATGAAATGTCGGAGGGAAGATCATTTATGAAGATGAAAAATAAAATTGGGCTGAGCAGCGAGCCTTGCGGGACTCCAGAGAAGACTTTTGTTGTGGGAGAATTGTCATTTTCGATGACAGTGAATTGCGAGCGATCGGTTAGGAAGCAGCGAATCCAGTTTAATATCAGGGGATCAAGCCACAAGCATGAAAGTTTCGCCATGTGAACACCAGCTTTCAATTCTATTTAGGTCGCTTTGGAGCAATTCCTGATCATTATTTTAAGTTATGCTGCGGTACAAGTCACAGTCATCTGCGAAAAGACGAATTGTCGATGAAATGTCGGAGGGAAGATCATTTATGAAGATGAAAATTAAAAGTGGGCCCAGCAGCGAGCCTTGCGGGACTCCAGAGAATACTTTTGTTGTGGGAGAATGGTCATTTTCAATGACAGTGAATTGAGAGCGATCGGTTAGGAAGCAGCGAATCCAGTTTAATATCAGGGGATCAAGCCACAAGCATGAAAGTTTCGCCATGTGAACACCAGCTTTCAATTCTATTTAGGTCGCTTTGGAGCAATTCCTGATCATTATTTTAAGTTATGCTGCGGTACAAGTCACAGTCATCTGCGAAAAGACGAATTGTCGATGAAATGTCGGAGGGAAGATCATTTATGAAGATGAAAAAAAAAATGGGCCGAGCAGCCAGCCTCTCGGGACATCAGAGAAGACTTTTGTTGTGGGAGAATGGTCATTTTCGATGACAGTGAATTGAGAGCGATCCGTTAGGAAGCAGCGAATCCAATTTAATATCAGGGGATCAAGGCACAAGTTTCGCAATGTGAACACGAGCTTTCAATTCTATTTAGGTCGCACTGGAGCAATTCCTGATCATTATTAGTTATGCGGCGGTACAGGTAACAGTCATCTGCGAAAAGACGAATTGTTCGATGAAATGTCGGAGGGAAGATCATTTATGAAGATGAAAAATAAAACTGGGCCGAGCAGCGAGCCTTGCAGGACACCAGGGAAGACTTTTGTTGTGGGAGAATGGTCATTTTCGATGACAGTGAATTGAGGGCGATCAGTTAGGAAGCAGCGAATCATATTTAATATCAGGGGGTCAAGGCACAAGCATGAAAGTTTGGCCATGTGAACACCAGCTTTCAATTCTATTTAGGTCGCTTTGGAGCAATTCCTGATCATAATTGGAGGTTATGCGGCAGTAAAGGACACAGTCATCTGCGAAAAGACGAATTGTCGATGAAATGACGGAGGAAAGATCATTTATGAAGATGAAAAATAAAATTGGGCCGAGCAGCGAGCCTTGCGGGACTCCAGAGAAGACTTTTGTTGTGGGAGAATGGTCATTTTCGATGACAGTGAATTGAGAGCGATCAGTTAGGAAGCAGCGAAACCAATTTAATATCAGGGGAGCAAGGCACAAGTTTCGCAATGCGAACACCAGCTTTCAATTCTATTTAGGTCGCACTGGAGCAAATCCTGATCATTATTAGTTATGCGGCGGTACAGGTCACAGTCATCTGCGAAAAGACGAATTGTCGATGAAATGTCGGAGGGAAGATTATTTATGAAGATGGAAAATAAAAGTGGGCCGAGCAGCGAGCCTACGGGACACCAGAGAAGACTTTTGTTCTGGGAGAATGGTCATTTTCGATGAGAGTGAATTGAGAGCGATCAGTTAGGAAGCAGCGAATCCAGTTTAATATCAGGAGATCAAGGCACAAGCATGAAAGTTTCGCCATGTGAACACCAGCTTTCAATCCTATTTAGGTCGCTTGGGAGCAATTCCTGATCCTTATTGGAAGTTATGAGGCGGTACAGGTCACAGTCATCTGCGAAAAGACGAATTGTCGAAGAAATGTCGGAGGGAAGATCATTTATGAAGATGAAAAATAAAATTGGGCCGAGCAGCGAGCCTTGCGGGACTCCAGAGAAGACTTTTGTTGTGGGAGAATGGTCATTTTCGATGACGGTGAATTGAGAGCGATCAGTTAGGAAGCAGCGCATCCAATTTAATATCAGGGGTCAAGGCACAAGCATGAAAGTTTCGCCATGCGAACACCAGCTTTCAATTTTATTTAGGTCGCATTGGAGCATTTCCTGATCATAATTGGAAGTAATGCGGCGGTAAAGGACACAGTCATCTGCGAAAAGACGAATTGTCGATGAAATGACGGAAGAAAGATCATTTATGAAGATGAAAAATAAAAGTTGGCCGAGCAGTGAGCCTTGCGGGACACCAGAGAAGACTTTTGTTGTGGGAGAATTGTCATTTTCGATGACAGTGAATTGCGAGCGATCAGTTAGGAAGCAGCGAATCCAGTTTAATATCAGGGGATCAGGCCACAAGCATGAAAGTTTCGCCATGTGAACACCAGCTTTCAATTCTATTTAGGTCGCTTTGGAGCAATTCCTGATCATTATTGGAAGTTGTGCGGCGGTACAGGACACAGTCATCTGCGAAAAGACGAATTGTCGATGAAATGTCGGAGCGAAGATCATTTATGAAGATGAAAAATAAAAGTTGGCTGAATACCGTGCCCTGCGGGACACCTGAGAAGACTTTTGTTGTGGGGGAATGGTCATTTTCGATGACAGTGAATTGAGAGCGATCAGTTAGGAAGCAGCGAATCATATTTAATATCAGGGGATCAAGGAACAAGCATGAAAGTTTTGCCATGTGAACACCAGCTTTAAATTCTATTTAGGTCGCATTGGAGCAATTCCTGATCACTATTTAAGTTATGCTGCGGTACAGGTCACAGTCATTTGCGAAAAGACGAATTGTCGATGATATGTCGGAGGGAAGATCATTTATGAAGATGAAAAATAAAAGTGGGCCCAGCAGCGAGCCTTGCGGGACTCCAGAGAAGACTTTTGTTGAGGGAGAATGGTCATTTTCGATGACAGTGAATTGAGAGGGATCAGTTAGGAAGCAGCGAATCCAATTTAATATCAGGGGATCAAGGAACAAGCATGAAAGTTTCGCCATGTGAACACCAGTTTTCAATTCTATTTAGGTCGCATTGGAGCAATTCCTGATCTTTATTTTAAGTTATGCTGCGGTACAGGTCACAGTCATCTGCGAAAAGACGAATTGTCGATGAAATGTCGGAGGGAAGATCATTTATGAAGATGAAAAATAAAATTGGGCTGAGCAGCGAGCCTTGCGGGACTCCAGAGAAGACTTTTGTTGTGGGAGAATTGTCATTTTCGATGACAGTGAATTGCGAGCGATCGGTTAGGAAGCAGCGAATCCAGTTTAATATCAGGGGATCAAGCCACAAGCATGAAAGTTTCGCCATGTGAACACCAGCTTTCAATTTAATTAGGTCGCTTTGGAGCAATTCCTGATCATTATTTTAAGTTATGCTGCGGTACAAGTCACAGTCATCTGCGAAAAGACGAATTGTCGATGAAATGTCGGAGGGAAGATCATTTATGAAGATGAAAATTAAAAGTGGGCCCAGCAGCGAGCCTTGCGGGACACCAGAGAAGACATTTTTTGTGGGAGAATGGTCATTTTCGATGACAGTGAATTGAGAGGGATCAGTTAGGAAGCAGCGAAACCAATTTAATATCAGGGGATCAAGGCACTAGCATGAAAGTTTCGCCATGTGAACACCAGCTTTCAAATCTATTTAGGTCGCATTGGAGCAATTCGTGATCATTATTGGAAGGTATGCGGTGGTACAGGTCACAGTCATCTGCGAAAAGACGAATAGTCGATGAAATGTCGGAGGGAAGATCATTTATGAAGATGAAAAAAAAATGGGCCGAGCAGCCAGCCTCTCGGGACACCAGAGAAGACTTTTGTTGTGGGAGAATGGTCATTTTCGATGACAGTGAATTGAGAGCGATCCGTTAGGAAGCAGCGAATCCAATTTAATATCAGGGGATCAAGGCACAAGTTTCGCAATGTGAACACGAGCTTTCAATTCTATTTAGGTCACACTGGAGCAATTCCTGATCATTATTAGTTATGCAGCGGTACAGGTATCAGTCATCTGCGAAAAGACGAATTGTCGATGAAATGTCGGAGCGAAGATCATTTATGAAGATGAAAAATAAAAGTTGGCTGAGCACCGAGCCCTGCGGGACACCAGAGAAGACTTTTGTTGTGGGGGAATGGTCATTTTCGATGACAGTGAATTGAGAGCGATCAGTTAGGAAGCAGCGAATCATATTTAATATCAGGGGATCAAGGAACAAGCATGAAAGTTTTGCCATGTGAACACCAGCTTTCAATTCTATTTAGGTCGCATTGGAGCAATTCCTGATCACTATTTAAGTTATGCTGCGGTACAGGTCACAGTCATTTGCGAAAAGACGAATTGTCGATGATATGTCGGAGGGAAGATCATTTATGAAGATGAAAAATAAAAGTGGGCCCAGCAGCGAGCCTTGCGGGACACCAGAGAAGACTTTTGTTGAGGGAGAATGGTCATTTTCGATGACAGTGAATTGAGAGGGATCAGTTAGGAAGAACGAATCCAATTTAATATCAGGGGATCAAGGAACAAGCATGAAAGTTTCGCCATGTGAACACCAGTTTTCAATTCTATTTAGGTCGCATTGGAGCAATTCCTGATCATTATTTTAAGTTATGCTGCGGTACAGGTCACAGTCATCTGCGAAAAGACGAATTGTCGATGAAATGTCGGAGGGAAGATCATTTATGAAGATGAAAAATAAAATTGGGCTGAGCAGCGAGCCTTGCGGGACTCCAGAGAAGACTTTTGTTGTGGGAGAATTGTCATTTTCGATGACAGTGAATTGCGAGCGATCGGTTAGGAAGCAGCGAATCCAGTTTAATATCAGGGGATCAAGCCACAAGCATGAAAGTTTCGCCATGTGAACACCAGCTTTCAATTCTATTTAGGTCGCTTTGGAACAATTCCTGATCATTATTTTAAGTTATGCTGCGGTACAAGTCACAGTCATCTGCGAAAAGCCGAATTGTCGATGAAATGTCGGAGGGAAGATCATTTATGAAGATGAAAATTAAAAGTGGGCCCAGCAGCGAGCCTTGCGGGACACCAGAGAAGACATTTTTTTGTGGGAGAATGGTCATTTTCGATGACAGTGAATTGAGAGGGATCAGTTAGGAAGCAGCGAAACCAATTTAATATCAGGGGATCAAGGCACTAGCATGAAAGTTTCGCCATGTGAACACCAGCTTTCAAATCTATTTAGGTCGCATTGGAGCAATTCGTGATCATTATCGGAAGGTATGCGGTGGTACAGGTCACAGTCATCTGCGAAAAGACGAATAGTCGATGAAATGTCGGAGGGAAGATCATTTATGAAGATGAAAAAAAAAATGGGCCGAGCAGCCAGCCTCTCGGGACACCAGAGAAGACTTTTGTTGTGGGAGAATGGTCATTTTCGATGACAGTGAATTGAGAGCGATCCGTTAGGAAGCAGCGAATCCAATTTAATATCAGGGGATCAAGGCACAAGTTTCGCAATGTGAACACGAGCTTTCAATTCTATTTAGGTCGCACTGGAGCAATTCCTGATCATTATTAGTTATGCGGCGGTACAGGTAACAGTCATCTGCGAAAAGACGAATTGTTCGATGAAATGTCGGAGGGAAGATCATTTATGAAGATGAAAAATAAAACTGGGCCGAGCAGCGAGCCTTGCAGGACACCAGAGAAGACTTTTGTTGTGGGAGAATGGTCATTTTCGATGACAGTGAATTGAGGGCGATCAGTTAGGAAGCAGCGAATCATATTTAATATCAGGGGGTCAAGGCACAAGCATGAAAGTTTGGCCATGTGAACACCAGCTTTCAATTCTATTTAGGTCGCTTTGGAGCAATTCCTGATCATAATTGGAGGTTATGCGGCAGTAAAGGACACAGTCATCTGCGAAAAGACGAATTGTCGATGAAATGACGGAGGAAAGATCATTTATGAAGATGAAAAATAAAATTGGGCCGAGCAGCGAGCCTTGCGGGACTCCAGAGAAGACTTTTGTTGTGGGAGAATGGTCATTTTCGATGACAGTGAATTGAGAGCGATCAGTTAGGAAGCAGCGAAACCAATTTAATATCAGGGGAGCAAGGCACAAGTTTCGCAATGCGAACACCAGCTTTCAATTCTATTTAGGTCGCACTGGAGCAAATCCTGATCATTATTAGTTATGCGGCGGTACAGGTCACAGTCATCTGCGAAAAGACGAATTGTCGATGAAATGTCGGAGGGAAGATTATTTATGAAGATGGAAAATAAAAGTGGGCCGAGCAGCGAGCCTACGGGACACCAGAGAAGACTTTTGTTCTGGGAGAATGGTCATTTTCGATGAGAGTGAATTGAGAGCGATCAGTTAGGAAGCAGCGAATCCAGTTTAATATCAGGAGATCAAGGCACAAGCATGAAAGTTTCGCCATGTGAACACCAGCTTTCAATCCTATTTAGGTCGCTTGGGAGCAATTCCTGATCCTTATTGGAAGTTATGAGGCGGTACAGGTCACAGTCATCTGCGAAAAGACGAATTGTCGAAGAAATGTCGGAGGGAAGATCATTTATGAAGATGAAAAATAAAATTGGGCCGAGCAGCGAGCCTTGCGGGACTCCAGAGAAGACTTTTGTTGTGGGAGAATGGTCATTTTCGATGACGGTGAATTGAGAGCGATCAGTTAGGAAGCAGCGCATCCAATTTAATATCAGGAGTCAAGGCACAAGCATGAAAGTTTCGCCATGCGAACACCAGCTTTCAATTTTATTTAGGTCGCATTGGAGCATTTCTTGATCATAATTGGAAGTAATGCGGCGGTAAAGGACACAGTCATCTGCGAAAAGACGAATTGTCGATGAAATGACGGAAGAAAGATCATTTATGAAGATGAAAAATAAAAGTTGGCCGAGCAGTGAGCCTTGCGGGACACCAGAGAAGACTTTTGTTGTGGGAGAATTGTCATTTTCGATGACAGTGAATTGCGAGCGATCAGTTAGGAAGCAGCGAATCCAGTTTAATATCAGGGGATCAGGCCACAAGCATGAAAGTTTCGCCATGTGAACACCAGCTTTCAATTCTATTTAGGTCGCTTTGGAGCAATTCCTGATCATTATTGGAAGTTGTGCGGCGGTACAGGACACAGTCATCTGCGAAAAGACGAATTGTCGATGAAATGTCGGAGCAAAGATCATTTATGAAGATGAAAAATAAAAGTTGGCTGAGCACCGAGCCCTGCGGGACACCAGAGAAGACTTTTGTTGTGGGGGAATGGTCATTTTCGATGACAGTGAATTGAGAGCGATCAGTTAGGAAGCAGCGAATCATATTTAATATCAGGGGATCAAGGAACAAGCATGAAAGTTTTGCCATGTGAACACCAGCTTTCAATTCTATTTAGGTCGCATTGGAGCAATTCCTGATCACTATTTAAGTTATGCTGCGGTACAGGTCACAGTCATTTGCGAAAAGACGAATTGTCGATGATATGTCGGAGGGAAGATCATTTATGAAGATGAAAAATAAAAGTGGGCCCAGCAGCGAGCCTTGCGGGACACCAGAGAAGACTTTTGTTGAGGGAGAATGGTCATTTTCGATGACAGTGAATTGAGAGGGATCAGTTAGGAAGCAGCGAATCCAATTTAATATCAGGGGATCAAGGAACAAGCATGAAAGTTTCGCCATGTGAACACCAGTTTTCAATTCTATTTAGGTCGCATTGGAGCAATTCCTGATCATTATTTTAAGTTATGCTGCGGTACAGGTCACAGTCATCTGCGAAAAGACGAATTGTCGATGAAATGTCGGAGGGAAGATCATTTATGAAGATGAAAAATAAAATTGGGCTGAGCAGCGAGCCTTGCGGGACTCCAGAGAAGACTTTTGTTGTGGGAGAATTGTCATTTTCGATGACAGTGAATTGCGAGCGATCGGTTAGGAAGCAGCGAATCCAGTTTAATATCAGGGGATCAAGCCACAAGCATGAAAGTTTCGCCATGTGAACACCAGCTTTCAATTTAATTAGGTCGCTTTGGAGCAATTCCTGATCATTATTTTAAGTTATGCTGCGGTACAAGTCACAGTCATCTGCGAAAAGACGAATTGTCGATGAAATGTCGGAGGGAAGATCATTTATGAAGATGAAAATTAAAAGTGGGCCCAGCAGCGAGCCTTGCGGGACACCAGAGAAGACATTTTTTGTGGGAGAATGGTCATTTTCGATGACAGTGAATTGAGAGGGATCAGTTAGGAAGCAGCGAAACCAATTTAATATCAGGGGATCAAGGCACTAGCATGAAAGTTTCGCCATGTGAACACCAGCTTTCAAATCTATTTAGGTCGCATTGGAGCAATTCGTGATCGTTATTGGAAGGTATGCGGTGGTACAGGTCACAGTCATCTGCGAAAAGACGAATAGTCAATGAAATGTCGGAGGGAAGATCATTTATGAAGATGAAAAAAAAAATGGGCCGAGCAGCCAGCCTCTCGGGACACCAGAGAAGACTTTTGTTGTGGGAGAATGGTCATTTTCGATGACAGTGAATTGAGAGCGATCCGTTAGGAAGCAGCGAATCCAATTTAATATCAGGGGATCAAGGCACAAGTTTCGCAATGTGAACACGAGCTTTCAATTCTATTTAGGTCACACTGGAGCAATTCCTGATCATTATTAGTTATGCAGCGGTACAGGTATCAGTCATCTGCGAAAAGACGAATTGTTCGATGAAATGTCGGAGGGAAGATCATTTATGAAGATGAAAAATAAAACTGGGCCGAGCAGCGAGCCTTGCGGGACACCAGAGAAGACTTTTGTTGTGGGAGAATGGTCATTTTCGATGACAGTGAATTGAGGGCGATCAGTTAGGAAGCAGCGAATCATATTTAATATCAGGGGGTCAAGGCACAAGCATGAAAGTTTGGCCATGTGAACACCAGCTTTCAATTCTATTTAGGTCGCTTTGGAGCAATTCCTGATCATAATTGGAGGTTATGCGGCAGTAAAGGACACAGTCATCTGCGAAAAGACGAATTGTCGATGAAATGACGGAGGAAAGATCATTTATGAAGATGAAAAATAAAATTGGGCCGAGCAGCGAGCCTTGCGGGACTCCAGAGAAGACTTTTGTTGTGGGAGAATGGTCATTTTCGATGACAGTGAATTGAGAGCGATCAGTTAGGAAGCAGCGAAACCAATTTAATATCAGGGGAGCAAGGCACAAGTTTCGCAATGCGAACACCAGCTTTCAATTCTATTTAGGTCGCACTGGAGCAAATCCTGATCATTATTAGTTATGCGGCGGTACAGGTCACAGTCATCTGCGAAAAGACGAATTGTCGATGAAATGTCGGAGGGAAGATTATTTATGAAGATGGAAAATAAAAGTGGGCCGAGCAGCGAGCCTACGGGACACCAGAGAAGACTTTTGTTCTGGGAGAATGGTCATTTTCGATGAGAGTGAATTGAGAGCGATCAGTTAGGAAGCAGCGAATCCAGTTTAATATCAGGAGATCAAGGCACAAGCATGAAAGTTTCGCCATGTGAACACCAGCTTTCAATCCTATTTAGGTCGCTTGGGAGCAATTCCTGATCCTTATTGGAAGTTATGAGGCGGTACAGGTCACAGTCATCTGCGAAAAGACGAATTGTCGAAGAAATGTCGGAGGGAAGATCATTTATGAAGATGAAAAATAAAATTGGGCCGAGCAGCGAGCCTTGCGGGACTCCAGAGAAGACTTTTGTTGTGGGAGAATGGTCATTTTCGATGACGGTGAATTGAGAGCGATCAGTTAGGAAGCAGCGCATCCAATTTAATATCAGGGGTCAAGGCACAAGCATGAAAGTTTCGCCATGCGAACACCAGCTTTCAATTTTATTTAGGTCGCATTGGAGCATTTCCTGATCATAATTGGAAGTAATGCGGCGGTAAAGGACACAGTCATCTGCGAAAAGACGAATTGTCGATGAAATGACGGAAGAAAGATCATTTATGAAGATGAAAAATAAAAGTTGGCCGAGCAGTGAGCCTTGCGGGACACCAGAGAAGACTTTTGTTGTGGGAGAATTGTCATTTTCGATGACAGTGAATTGCGAGCGATCAGTTAGGAAGCAGCGAATCCAGTTTAATATCAGGGGATCAGGCCACAAGCATGAAAGTTTCGCCATGTGAACACCAGCTTTCAATTCTATTTAGGTCGCTTTGGAGCAATTCCTGATCATTATTGGAAGTTGTGCGGCGGTACAGGACACAGTCATCTGCGAAAAGACGAATTGTCGATGAAATGTCGGAGCGAAGATCATTTATGAAGATGAAAAATAAAAGTTGGCTGAGCACCGAGCCCTGCGGGACACCAGAGAAGACTTTTGTTGTGGGGGAATGGTCATTTTCGATGACAGTGAATTGAGAGCGATCAGTTAGGAAGCAGCGAATCATATTTAATATCAGGGGATCAAGGAACAAGCATGAAAGTTTTGCCATGTGAACACCAGCTTTCAATTCTATTTAGGTCGCATTGGAGCAATTCCTGATCACTATTTAAGTTATGCTGCGGTACAGGTCACAGTCATTTGCGAAAAGACGAATTGTCGATGATATGTCGGAGGGAAGATCATTTATGAAGATGAAAAATAAAAGTGGGCCCAGCAGCGAGCCTTGCGGGACACCAGAGAAGACTTTTGTTGAGGGAGAATGGTCATTTTCGATGACAGTGAATTGAGAGGGATCAGTTAGGAAGCAGCGAATCCAATTTAATATCAGGGGATCAAGGAACAAGCATGAAAGTTTCGCCATGTGAACACCAGTTTTCAATTCTATTTAGGTCGCATTGGAGCAATTCCTGATCATTATTTTAAGTTATGCTGCGGTACAGGTCACAGTCATCTGCGAAAAGACGAATTGTCGATGAAATGTCGGAGGGAAGATCATTTATGAAGATGAAAAATAAAATTGGGCTGAGCAGCGAGCCTTGCGGGACTCCAGAGAAGACTTTTGTTGTGGGAGAATTGTCATTTTCGATGACAGTGAATTGCGAGCGATCGGTTAGGAAGCAGCGAATCCAGTTTAATATCAGGGGATCAAGCCACAAGCATGAAAGTTTCGCCATGTGAACACCAGCTTTCAATTTAATTAGGTCGCTTTGGAGCAATTCCTGATCATTATTTTAAGTTATGCTGCGGTACAAGTCACAGTCCTCTGCGAAAAGACGAATTGTCGATGAAATGTCGGAGGGAAGATCATTTATGAAGATGAAAATTAAAAGTGGGCCCAGCAGCGAGCCTTGCGGGACACCAGAGAAGACATTTTTTGTGGGAGAATGGTCATTTTCGATGACAGTGAATTGAGAGGGATCAGTTAGGAAGCAGCGAAACCAATTTAATATCAGGGGATCAAGACACTAGCATGAACGTTTCGCCATGTGAACACCAGCTTTCAAATCTATTTAGGTCGCATTGGAGCAATTCGTGATCATTATTGGAAGGTATGCGGTGGTACAGGTCACAGTCATCTGCGAAAAGACGAATAGTCGATGAAATGTCGGAGGGAAGATCATTTATGAAGATGAAAAAAAAAATGGGCCGAGCAGCCAGCCTCTCGGGACACCAGAGAAGACTTTTGTTGTGGGAGAATGGTCATTTTCGATGACAGTGAATTGAGAGCGATCCGTTAGGAAGCAGCGAATCCAATTTAATATCAGGGGATCAAGGCACAAGTTTCGCAATGTGAACACGAGCTTTCAATTCTATTTAAGGTCACACTGGAGCAATTCCTGATCATTATTAGTTATGCAGCGGTACAGGTATCAGTCATCTGCGAAAAGACGAATTGTTCGATGAAATGTCGGAGGGAAGATCATTTATGAAGATGAAAAATAAAACTGGGCCGAGCAGCGAGCCTTGCGGGACACCAGAGAAGACTTTTGTTGTGGGAGAATGGTCATTTTCGATGACAGTGAATTGAGGGCGATCAGTTAGGAAGCAGCGAATCATATTTAATATCAGGGGGTCAAGGCACAAGCATGAAAGTTTGGCCATGTGAACACCAGCTTTCAATTCTATTTAGGTCGCTTTGGAGCAATTCCTGATCATAATTGGAGGTTATGTGGCAGTAAAGGACACAGTCATCTGCGAAAAGACGAATTGTCGATGAAATGACGGAGGAAAGATCATTTATGAAGATGAAAAATAAAATTGGGCCGAGCAGCGAGCCTTGCGGGACTCCAGAGAAGACTTTTGTTGTGGGAGAATGGTCATTTTCGATGACAGTGAATTGAGAGCGATCAGTTAGGAAGCAGCGAAACCAATTTAATATCAGGGGAGCAAGGCACAAGTTTCGCAATGCGAACACCAGCTTTCAATTCTATTTAGGTCGCACTGGAGCAAATCCTGATCATTATTAGTTATGCGGCGGTACAGGTCACAGTCATCTGCGAAAAGACGAATTGTCGATGAAATGTCGGAGGGAAGATTATTTATGAAGATGGAAAATAAACGTGGGCCGAGCAGCGAGCCTACGGGACACCAGAGAAGACTTTTGTTCTGGGAGAATGGTCATTTTCGATGAGAGTGAATTGAGAGCGATCAGTTAGGAAGCAGCGAATCCAGTTTAATATCAGGAGATCAAGGCACAAGCATGAAAGTTTGGCCATGTGAACACCAGCTTTCAATCCTATTTAGGTCGCTTGGGAGCAATTCCTGATCCTTATTGGAAGTTATGAGGCGGTACAGGTCACAGTCATCTGCGAAAAGACGAATTGTCGAAGAAATGTCGGAGGGAAGATCATTTATGAAGATGAAAAATAAAATTGGGCCGAGCAGCGAGCCTTGCGGGACTCCAGAGAAGACTTTTGTTGTGGGAGAATGGTCATTTTCGATGACGGTGAATTGAGAGCGATCAGTTAGGAAGCAGCGCATCCAATTTAATATCAGGGGTCAAGGCACAAGCATGAAAGTTTCGCCATGCGAACACCAGCTTTCAATTTTATTTAGGTCGCATTGGAGCATTTCCTGATCATAATTGGAAGTAATGCGGCGGTAAAGGACACAGTCATCTGCGAAAAGACGAATTGTCGATGAAATGACGGAAGAAAGATCATTTATGAAGATGAAAAATAAAAGTTGGCCGAGCAGTGAGCCTTGCGGGACACCAGAGAAGACTTTTGTTGTGGGAGAATTGTCATTTTCGATGACAGTGAATTGCGAGCGATCAGTTAGGAAGCAGCGAATCCAGTTTAATATCAGGGGATCAGGCCACAAGCATGAAAGTTTCGCCATGTGAACACCAGCTTTCAATTCTATTTAGGTCGCTTTGGAGCAATTCCTGATCATTATTGGAAGTTGTGCGGCGGTACAGGACACAGTCATCTGCGAAAAGACGAATTGTCGATGAAATGTCGGAGCGAAGATCATTTATGAAGATGAAAAATAAAAGTTGGCTGAGCACCGAGCCCTGCGGGACACCAGAGAAGACTTTTGTTGTGGGGGAATGGTCATTTTCGATGACAGTGAATTGAGAGCGATCAGTTAGGAAGCAGCGAATCATATTTAATATCAGGGGATCAAGGAACAAGCATGAAAGTTTTGCCATGTGAACACCAGCTTTCAATTCTATTTAGGTCGCATTGGAGCAATTCCTGATCACTATTTAAGTTATGCTGCGGTACAGGTCACAGTCATTTGCGAAAAGACTTATTGTCGATGATATGTCGGAGGGAAGATCATTTATGAAGATGAAAAATAAAAGTGGGCCCAGCAGCGAGCCTTGCGGGACACCAGAGAAGACTTTTGTTGAGGGAGAATGGTCATTTTCGATGACAGTGAATTGAGAGGGATCAGTTAGGAAGCAGCGAATCCAATTTAATATCAGGGGATCAAGGAACAAGCATGAAAGTTTCGCCATGTGAACACCAGTTTTCAATTCTATTTAGGTCGCATTGGAGCAATTCCTGATCATTATTTTAAGTTATGCTGCGGTACAGGTCACAGTCATCTGCGAAAAGACGAATTGTCGATGAAATGTCGGAGGGAAGATCATTTATGAAGATGAAAAATAAAATTGGGCTGAGCAGCGAGCCTTGCGGGACTCCAGAGAAGACTTTTGTTGTGGGAGAATTGTCATTTTCGATGACAGTGAATTGCGAGCGATCGGTTAGGAAGCAGCGAATCCAGTTTAATATCAGGGGATCAAGCCACAAGCATGAAAGTTTCGCCATGTGAACACCTGCTTTCAATTCTATTTAGGTCGCTTTGGAGCAATTCCTGATCATTATTTTAAGTTATGCTGCGGTACAGGTCACAGTCATCTGCGAAAAGACGAATTGTCGATGAAATGTCGGAGGGAAGATCATTTATGAAGATGAAAATTAAAAGTGGGCCCAGCAGCGAGCCTTGCGGGACACCAGAGAAGACATTTTTTGTGGGAGAATGGTCATTTTCGATGACAGTGAATTGAGAGGGATCAGTTAGGAAGCAGCGAAACCAATTTAATATCAGGGGATCAAGGCACTAGCATGAAAGTTTCGCCATGTGAACACCAGCTTTCAAATCTATTTAGGTCGCATTGGAGCAATTCGTGATCATTATTGGAAGGTATGCGGTGGTACAGGTCACAGTCATCTGCGAAAAGACGAATAGTCGATGAAATGTCGGAGGGAAGATCATTTAATCAGATGAAAAATAAAACTGGGCCGAGCAGCGAGCCTTGCGGGACAACAGAGAAGACTTTTGTTGTGGGAGAATGGTCATTTTCGATTACAGTGAATATAGGGCGATCAGTTAGGAAGCAGCGAATCATATTTAATATCAGGGGGTCAAGGCACAAGCATGAAAGTTTGGCCATGTGAACACCAGCTTTCAATTCTATTTAGGTCGCTTTGGAGCAATTCCTGATCATAATTGGAGGTTATGCGGCAGTAAAGGACACAGTCATCTGCGAAAAGACGAATTGTCGATGAAATGACGGAGGAAAGATCATTTATGAAGATAAAAAATAAAATTGGGCCGAGCAGCGAGCCTTGCGGGACTCCAGAGAAGACTTTTGTTGTGGGAGAATGGTCATTTTCGATGACAGTGAATTGAGAGCGATCAGTTAGGAAGCAGCGAAACCAATTTAATATCAGGGGAGCAAGGCACAAGTTTCGCAATGTGAACACCAGCTTTCAATTCTATTTAGGTCGCACTGGAGCAAATCCTGATCATTATTAGTTATGCGGCGGTACAGGTCACAGTCATCTGCGAAAAGACGAATTGTCGATGAAATGTCGGAGGGAAGATTATTTATGAAGATGGAAAATAAAAGTGGGCCGAGCAGCGAGCCTACGGGACACCAGAGAAGACTTTTGTTCTGGGAGAATGGTCATTTTCGATGAGAGTGAATTGAGAGCGATCAGTTAGGAAGCAGCGAATCCAGTTTAATATCAGGAGATCAAGGCACAAGCATGAAAGTTTCGCCATGTGAACACCAGCTTTCAATCCTATTTAGGTCGCTTGGGAGCAATTCCTGATCCTTATTGGAAGTTATGAGGCGGTACAGGTCACAGTCATCTGCGAAAAGACGAATTGTCGAAGAAATGTCGGAGGGAAGATCATTTATGAAGATGAAAAATAAAATTGGGCCGAGCAGCGAGCCTTGCGGGACTCCAGAGAAGACTTTTGTTGTGGGAGAATGGTCATTTTCGATGACGGTGAATTGAGAGCGATCAGTTAGGAAGCAGCGCATCCAATTTAATATCAAGGGTCAAGGCACAAGCATGAAAGTTTCGCCATGCGAAGACCAGCTTTCAATTTTATTTAGGTCGCATTGGAGCATTTCCTGATCATAATTGGAAGTAATGCGGCGGTAAAGGACACAGTCATCTGCGAAAAGACGAATTGTCGATGAAATGACGGAAGAAAGATCATTTATGAAGATGAAAAATAAAAGTTGGCCGAGCAGTGAGCCTTGCGGGACACCAGAGAAGACTTTTGTTGTGGGAGAATTGTCATTTTCGATGACAGTGAATTGCGAGCGATCAGTTAGGAAGCAGCGAATCCAGTTTAATATCAGGGGATCAGGCCACAAGCATGAAAGTTTCGCCATGTGAACACCAGCTTTCAATTCTATTTAGGTCGCTTTGGAGCAATTCCTGATCATTATTGGAAGTTGTGCGGCGGTACAGGACACAGTCATCTGCGAAAAGACGAATTGTCGATGAAATGTCGGAGCGAAGATCATTTATGAAGATGAAAAATAAAAGTTGGCTGAGCATCGAGCCCTGCGGGACACCAGAGAAGACTTTTGTTGTGGGGGAATGGTCATTTTCGATGACAGTGAATTGAGAGCGATCAGTTAGGAAGCAGCGAATCATATTTAATATCAGGGGATCAAGGAACAAGCATGAAAGTTTTGCCATGTGAACACCAGCTTTCAATTCTATTTAGGTCGCATTGGAGCAATTCCTGATCACTATTTAAGTTATGCTGCGGTACAGGTCACAGTCATTTGCGAAAAGACGAATTGTCGATGATATGTCGGAGGGAAGATGATTTATGAAGATGAAAAATAAAAGTGGGCCCAACAGCGAGCCTTGCGGGACACCAGAGAAGACTTTTGTGGAGGGAGAATGGTCATTTTTGATGACAGTGAATTGAGAGGGATCGGTTAGGAAGCAGCGAATCCAGTTTAATATCAGGGGAGCAAGCCACAAGCATGAAAGTTTCGCCATGTGAACACCAGCTTTCAATTCTATTTAGGTCGCTTTGGAGCAATTCCTGATCATTATTCTAAGTTATGCTGCGGTACAGGTCACAGTCATCTGCGAAAAGACGAATTGTCGATGAAATGTCGGAGGGAAGATCATTTATGAAGATGAAAATTAAAAGTGGGCCCAGCAGCGAGCCTTGCGGGACACCAGAGAAGACATTTTTTGTGGGAGAATGGTCATTTTCGATGACAGTGAATTGAGAGGGATCCGTTAGGAAGCAGCGAATCCAATTTAATATCAGGGGATCAAGGCACAAGTTTCGCAATGTGAACACGAGCTTTCAATTCTATTTAGGTCGCACTGGAGCAATTCCTGATCATTATTAGTTATGCGGTGGTACAGGTCACAGTCATTTGCGAAAAGACGATTTGTCGATGAAATGACGGAGGAAAGATCATTTATGAAGATGAAAAATAAAAGTGAGCCGAGCACTGAGCCCTGCGGGTCACCAGAGAAGACTTTTGTTGTGGGGGAATGGTAGATTTCGATGACAGTGAATTGAGAGTGATCAGTTAGGAACCAGCGAATCTAATTTAATATCAGGAGATCAAGGCACAAGTATGAAAGATTGGCCATGTGAACACCAGCTTTCCATTCTATTTAGGTCGCATTGGCGCAATACCTGATCTATATTTTAAGTTATGCTGCGGTACAGGTCACAGTCATCTGCGAAAAGACGAATTGTCGATGAAATGTCGGAGGGAAGATCATTTATGAAGATGAAAAATAAAAGTGGGGCGAGCAGCGAGCCTTGCGGTACACCAGAGAAAACTTTTGTTGTGGGAGAATGGTCATTTTCGATGACAGTGAATTGAGAGCGATCAGTTAGGAAGAAGCGAATTATATTTAATATCAGGGGATCAAGGAACAAGCATGAAAGCTTCGCCATGTGAACAACAGCTTTCAATTCTATTTAGGTCGCATTGGAGCAATTCCTGATCATTATTTTAAGTTATGCTGCGGTACAGGTCACAGTCATTTGCGAAAAGACGAATTGTCGATGAAATGTCGCAGGGAAGATCATTTATGAAGATGAAAAATAAAATTGGGCCGAGCAGCGAGCCTTGCGGGACTCCAGAGAAGACTTTTGTTGTGGGAGAATGGTCATTTTCGATGACAGTGAATTGAGAGCGATCAGTTAGGAAGCAGCGAATCCAATTTAATATCAGGGGTTAAAGCACAAGCATGAAAGTTTCGCCATGCGAACACCAGCTTTCAATTCTATTTAGGTCGCATTGGAGCAATTCCTGATCATAATTGGAGGTTATGCGGCGGTAAAGGACACAGTCATCTGCGAAAAGACGAATTGTCGATGAAATGACGGAGGAAAGATTGTTTATGAAGATGAAAAATAAAAGTGGGCCGAGCAGCGAGCCTACTGGACACCAGAGAAGACTTTTGTTCTGGGAGAATGGTCATTTTCGATGAGAGTGAATTGAGAGCGATCAGTTAGGAAGCAGCGAATCCAGTTTAATATCAGGAGATCAAGGCACAAGCATGAAAGTTTCGCCATGTGAACACCAGCTTTCAATTCTATTTAGGTCGCATTGGAGCAATTCCTGATCACTATTTAAGTTATGCTGCGGTACAGGTCACAGTCATCTGCGAAAAGACGAATTGTCGATGATATGTCGGAGGGAAGATCATTTATGAAGTTGAAAAATAAAAGTGGGCCCAGCAGCGAGCCTTGCGGGACACCAGAGAAGACTTTTGTTGAGGGAGAATGGTCATTTTCGATGACAGTGAATTGAGAGGGATCAGTTAGGAAGCAGCGAATCCAATTTAATATCAGGGGATCAAGGAACAAGCATGAAAGTTTCGCCATGTGAACACCAGTTTTCAATTCTATTTAGGTCGCATTGGAGCAATTCCTGATCATTATTTTAAGTTATGCTGCGGTACAGGTCACAGTCATCTGCGAAAAGACGAATTGTCGATGAAATGTCGGAGGGAAGATCATTTATGAAGATGAAAAATAAAATTGGGCCGAGCAGCGAGCCTTGCGGGACTCCAGAGAAGACTTTTGTTGTGGGAGAATGGTCATTTTCGATGACAGTGAATTGAGAGCGATCAGTTAGGAAGCACCAAATCCAATTTAATATCAGGGGTTAAAGCACAAGCATGAAAGTTTCGCCATGCGAACACCAGCTTTCAATCCTATTTAGGTCGCTTGGGAGCAATTCCTGATCATTATTGGAAGTTATGAGGCGGTAAAGGACACAGTCATCTGCGAAAAGACGAATTGTCGATGAAATGACGGAAGAAAGATCATTTATGAAGATGAAAAATAAAAGTTGGCCGAGCAGTGAGCCTTGCGGGACACCAGAGAAGACTTTTGTTGTGGGAGAATTGTCATTTTCGATGACAGTGAATTGCGAGCGATCAGTTAGGAAGCAGCGAATCCAGTTTAATATCAGGGGATCAGGCCACAAGCATGAAAGTTTCGCCATGTGAACACCAGCTTTCAATTCTATTTAGGTCGCTTTGGAGCAATTCCTGATCATTATTGGAAGTTGTGTGGCGGTACAGGACACAGTCATCTGCGAAAAGACGAATTGTCGATGAAATGTCGGAGCGAAGATCATTTATGAAGATGAAAAATAAAAGTTGTCTGAGCACCGAGCCCTGCGGGACACCAGAGAAGACTTTTGTTGTGGGGGAATGGTCATTTTCGATGACAGTGAATTGAGAGCGATCAGTTAGGAAGCAGCGAATCATATTTAATATCAGGGGATCAAGGAACAAGCATGAAAGTTTTGCCATGTGAACACCAGCTTTCAATTCTATTTAGGTCGCATTGGAGCAATTCCTGATCACTATTTAAGTTATGCTGCGGTACAGGTCACAGTCATTTGCGAAAAGACGAATTGTCGATGATATGTCGGAGGGAAGATCATTTATGAAGATGAAAAATAAAAGTGGGCCCAGCAGCGAGCCTTGCGGGACACCAGAGAAGACTTTTGTTGAGGGAGAATGGTCATTTTCGATGACAGTGATTTGAGAGGGATCAGTTAGGAAGCAGCGAATCCAATTTAATATCAGGGGATCAAGGAACAAGCATGAAAGTTTCGCCATGTGAACAACAGTTTTCAATTCTATTTAGGTCGCATTGGAGCAATTCCTGATCATTATTTTAAGTTATGCTGCGGTACAGGTCACAGTCATCTGCGAAAAGACGAATTGTCGATGAAATGTCGGAGGGAAGATCATTTATGAAGATGAAAAATAAAATTGGGCCGAGCAGCGAGCCTTGCGGGACTCCAGAGAAGACTTTTGTTGTGGGAGAATTGTCATTTTCGATGACAGTGAATTGCGAGCGATCGGTTAGGAAGCAGCGAATCCAGTTTAATATCAGGGGATCAAGCCACAAGCATGAAAGTTTCGCCATGTGAACACCAGCTTTCAATTCTATTTAGGTCGCTTTGGAGCAATTCCTGATCATTATTTTAAGTTATGCTGCGGTACAGGTCACAGTCATCTGCGAAAAGACGAATTGTCGATGAAATGTCGGAGGGAAGATCATTTATGAAGATGAAAATTAAAAGTGGGCCCAGCAGCGAGCCTTGCGGGACACCAGAGAAGACATTTTTTGTGGGAGAATGGTCATTTTCGATGACAGTGAATTGAGAGGGATCAGTTAGGAAGCAGCGAAACCAATTTAATATCAGGGGATCAAGGCACTAGCATGAAAGTTTCGCCATGTGAACACCAGCTTTCAAATCTATTTAGGTCGCATTGGAGCAATTCGTGATCATTATTGGAAGGTATGCGGTGGTACAGGTCACAGTCATCTGCGAAAAGACGAATAGTCGATGAAATGTCGGAGGGAAGATCATTTATGAAGATGAAAAAAAAAAAAATGGGCCGAGAAGCCAGCCTCTCGGGACACCAGAGAAGACTTTTGTTGTGGGAGAATGGTCATTTTCGATGACAGTGAATTGAGAGCGATCCGTTAGGAAGCAGCGAATCCAATTTAATATCAGGGGATCAAGGCACAAGTTTCGCAATGTGAACACGAGCTTTCAATTCTATTTAGGTCGCACTGGAGCAATTCCTGATCATTATTAGTTATGCGGCGGTACAGGTAACAGTCATCTGCGAAAAGACGAATTGTTCGATGAAATGTCGGAGGGAAGATCATTTATGAAGATGAAAAATAAAAGTGGGCCGAGCAGCGAGCCTTGCGGGACACCAGAGAAGACTTTTGTTGTGGGAGAATGGTCATTTTCGATGACAGTGAATTGAGGGCGATCAGTTAGGAAGCAGCGAATCATATTTAATATCAGGGGGTCAAGGCACAAGCATGAAAGTTTCGCCATGTGAACACCAGCTTTCAAATTTATTTAGGTCGCATTGGAGCAATTCGTGATCATTATTGGAAGGTATGCGGTGGTACAGGTCACAGTCATCTGCAAAAAGACGAATAGTCGATGAAATGTCGGAGGGAAGATCATTTATGAAGATGAAAAAAAAAAAAATGGGCCGAGCAGCCAGCCTCTCGGGACACCAGAGAAGACTTTTGTTGTGGGAGAATGGTCATTTTCGATGACAGTGAATTGAGAGCGATCCGTTAGGAAGCAGCGAATCCAATTTAATATCAGGGGATCAAGGCACAAGTTTCGCAATGTGAACACGAGCTTTCAATTCTATTTAGGTCGCACTGGAGCAATTCCTGATCATTATTAGTTATGCTGCGGTACAGGTCACAGTCATTTGCGAAAAGACGAATTGTCGATGAAATGTCGCAGGGAAGATCATTTATGAAGATGAAAAATAAAATTGGGCCGAGCAGCGAGCCTTGCGGGACTCCAGAGAAGACTTTTGTTGTGGGAGAATGGTCATTTTCGATGACAGTGAATTGAGAGCGATCAGTTAGGAAGCAGCGAATCCAATTTAATATCAGGGGTTAAAGCACAAGCATGAAAGTTTCGCCATGCGAACACCAGCTTTCAATTCTATTTAGGTCGCATTGGAGCAATTCCTGATCATAATTGGAGGTTATGCGGCGGTAAAGGACACAGTCATCTGCGAAAAGACGAATTGTCGATGAAATGACGGAGGAAAGATCATTTATGAAGATGAAAAATAAAATTGGGCCGAGCAGCGAGCCTTGCGGGACTCCAGAGAAGACTTTTGTTGTAGGAGAATGGTCATTTTCGATGACAGTGAATTGAGAGCGATCAGTTAGGAAGCAGCGAAACCAATTTAATATCAGGGGAGCAAGGCACAAGTTTCGCAATGTGAACACCAGCTTTCAATTCTATTTAGGTCGCACTGGAGCAAATCCTGATCATTATTAGTTATGCGGCGGTACAGGTCACAGTCATCTGCGAAAAGACGAATTGTCGATGAAATGACGGAGGAAAGATTGTTTATGAAGATGGAAAATAAAAGTGGGCCGAGCAGCGAGCCTACTGGACACCAGAGAAGACTTTTGTTCTGGTTGAATGGTCATTTTCGATGAGAGTGAATTGAGAGCGATCAGTTAGGAAGCAGCGAATCCAGTTTAATATCAGGGGATCAAGGCACAAGCATGAAAGTTTCGCCATGTGAACACCAGCTTTCAATTCTATTTAGGTCGCATTGGAGCAATTCCTGATCACTATTTAAGTTATGCTGCGGTACAGGTCACAGTCATCTGCGAAAAGACGAATTGTCGATGAAATGACGGAAGAAAGATCATTTATGAAGATGAAAAATAAAAGTTGGCCGAGCAGTGAGCCTTGCGGGACACCAGAGAAGACTTTTGTTGTGGGAGAATTGTCATTTTCGATGACAGTGAATTGCGAGCGATCAGTTAGGAAGCAGCGAATCCAGTTTAATATCAGGGGATCAGGCCACAAGCATGAAAGTTTCGCCATGTGAACACCAGCTTTCAATTCTATTTAGGTCGCTTTGGAGCAATTCCTGATCATTATTGGAAGTTGTGCGGCGGTACAGGACACAGTCATCTGCGAAAAGACGAATTGTCGATGAAATGTCGGAGCGAAGATCATTTATGAAGATGAAAAATAAAAGTTGGCTGAGCCCCGAGCCCTGCGGGACACCAGAGAAGACTTTTGTTGTTGGGGAATGGTCATTTTCGATGACAGTGAATTGAGAGCGATCAGTTAGGAAGCAGCGAATCATATTTAATATCAGGGGATCAAGGAACAAGCGTGAAAGTTTTGCCATGTGAACACCAGCTTTCAATTCTATTTAGGTCGCATTGGAGCAATTCCTGATCACTATTTAAGTTATGCTGCGGTACAGGTCACAGTCATTTGCGAAAAGACGAATTGTCGATGATATGTCGGAGGGAGGATCATTTATGAAGATGAAAAATAAAAGTGGGCCCAGCAGCGAGCCTTGCGGGACACCAGAGAAGACTTTTGTTGAGGGAGAATGGTCATTTTCGATGACAGTGAATTGAGAGGGATCAGTTAGGAAGCAGCGAATCCAATTTAATATCAGGGGATCAAGGAACAAGCATGAAAGTTTCGCCATGTGAACACCAGCTTTCAATTCTATTTAGGTCGCTTTGGAGCAATTCCTGATCATTATTTTAAGTTATGCTGCGGTACAGGTCACAGTCATCTGCGAAAAGACGAATTGTCGATGAAATGTCGGAGGGAAGATCATTTATGAAGATGAAAATTAAAAGTGGGCCCAGCAGCGAGCCTTGCGGGACACCAGAGAAGACATTTTTTGTGGGAGAATGGTCATTTTCGATGACAGTGAATTGAGAGGGATCAGTTAGGAAGCAGCGAAACCAATTTAATATCAGGGGATCAAGGCACTAGCATGAAAGTTTCGCCATGTGAACACCAGCTTTCAAATCTATTTAGGTCGCATTGGAGCAATTCGTGATCATTATTGGAAGGTATGCGGTTTTACAGGTCACAGTCATCTGCGAAAAGACGAATAGTCGATGAAATGTCGGAGGGAAGATCATTTATGAAGATGAAAAAAAAAAAAAAAATGGGCCGAGAAGCCAGCCTCTCGGGACACCAGAGAAGACTTTTGTTGTGGGAGAATGGTCATTTTCGATGACAGTGAATTGAGAGCGATCCGTTAGGAAGCAGCGAATCCAATTTAATATCAGGGGATCAAGGCACAAGTTTCGCAATGTGAACACGAGCTTTCAATTCTATTTAGGTCGCACTGGAGCAATTCCTGATCATTATTAGTTATGCGGCGGTACAGGTAACAGTCATCTGCGAAAAGACGAATTGTTCGATGAAATGTCGGAGGGAAGATCATTTATGAAGATGAAAAATAAAAGTGGGCCGAGCAGCGAGCCTTGCGGGACACCAGAGAAGACTTTTGTTGTGGGAGAATGGTCATTTTCGATGACAGTGAATTGAGGGCGATCAGTTAGGAAGCAGCGAATCATATTTAATATCAGGGGGTCAAGGCACAAGCATGAAAGTTTCGCCATGTGAACACCAGCTTTCAAATTTATTTAGGTCGCATTGGAGCAATTCGTGATCATTATTGGAAGGTATGCGGTGGTACAGGTCACAGTCATCTGCGAAAAGACGAATAGTCGATGAAATGTCGGAGGGAAGATCATTTATGAAGATGAAAAAAAAAAATGGGCCGAGCAGCCAGCCTCTCGGGACACCAGAGAAGACTTTTGTTGTGGGAGAATGGTCATTTTCGATGACAGTGAATTGAGAGCGATCCGTTAGGAAGCAGCGAATCCAATTTAATATCAGGGGATCAAGGCACAAGTTTCGCAATGTGAACACGAGCTTTCAATTCTATTTAGGTCGCACTGGAGCAATTCCTGATCATTATTAGTTATGCTGCGGTACAGGTCACAGTCATTTGCGAAAAGACGAATTGTCGATGAAATGTCGCAGGGAAGATCATTTATGAAGATGAAAAATAAAATTGGGCCGAGCAGCGAGCCTTGCGGGACTCCAGAGAAGACTTTTGTTGTGGGAGAATGGTCATTTTCGATGACAGTGAATTGAGAGCGATCAGTTAGGAAGCAGCGAATCCAATTTAATATCAGGGGTTAAAGCACAAGCATGAAAGTTTCGCCATGCGAACACCAGCTTTCAATTCTATTTAGGTCGCATTGGAGCAATTCCTGATCATAATTGGAGGTTATGCGGCGGTAAAGGACACAGTCATCTGCGAAAAGACGAATTGTCGATGAAATGACGGAGGAAAGATTGTTTATGAAGATGGAAAATAAAAGTGGGCCGAGCAGCGAGCCTACTGGACACCAGAGAAGACTTTTGTTCTGGGAGAATGGTCATTTTCGATGAGAGTGAATTGAGAGCGATCAGTTAGGAAGCAGCGAATCCAGTTTAATATCAGGGGATCAAGGCACAAGCATGAAAGTTTCGCCATGTGAACACCAGCTTTCAATTCTATTTAGGTCGCATTGGAGCAATTCCTGATCACTATTTAAGTTATGCTGCGGTACAGGTCACAGTCATCTGCGAAAAGACGAATTGTCGATGAAATGTCGGAGGGAAGATCATTTATGAAGATGAAAAATAAAATTGGGCCGAGCAGCGAGCCTTGCGGGACTCCAGAGAAGACTTTTGTTGTGGGAGAATGGTCATTTTCGATGACAGTGAATTGAGAGCGATCAGTTAGGAAGCACCGAATCCAATTTAATATCAGGGGTTAAAGCACAAGCATGAAAGTTTCGCCATGCGAACACCAGCTTTCAATCCTATTTAGGTCGCTTGGGAGCAATTCCTGATCATTATTGGAAGTTATGAGGCGATACAGGTCACAGTCATCTGCGAAAAGACGAATTGTCGAAGAAATGTCGGAGGGAAGATCATTTATGAAGATGAAAAATAAAATTGGGCCGAGCAGCGAGCCTTTCGGGACTCCAGAGAAGACTTTTGTTGTGGGAGAATGGTCATTTTCGATGACGGTGAATTGAGAGCGATCAGTTAGGAAGCAGCGCATCCAATTTAATATCAGGGGTCAAGGCACAAGCATGAAAGTTTCGCCATGCGAACACCAGCTTTCAATTCTATTTAGGTCGCATTGGAGCATTTCCTGATCATAATTGGAAGTAATGCGGCGGTAAAGGACACAGTCATCTGCGAAAAGACGAATTGTCGATGAAATGACGGAAGAAAGATCATTTATGAAGATGAAAAATAAAAGTTGGCCGAGCAGTGAGCCTTGCGGGACACCAGAGAAGACTTTTGTTGTTGGGGAATGGTCATTTTCGATGACAGTGAATTGAGAGCGATCAGTTAGGAAGCAGCGAATCATATTTAATTTCAGGGGATCAAGGAACAAGCGTGAAAGTTTTGCCATGTGAACACCAGCTTTCAATTCTATTTAGGTCGCATTGGAGCAATTCCTGATCACTATTTAAGTTATGCTGCGGTACAGGTCACAGTCATTTGCGAAAAGACGAATTGTCGATGATATGTCGGAGGGAAGATCATTTATGAAGATGAAAAATAAAAGTGGGCCCAGCAGCGAGCCTTGCGGGACACCAGAGAAGACTTTTGTTGATGGAGAATGGTCATTTTCGATGACAGTGAATTGAGAGGGATCAGTTAGGAAGCAGCGAATCCAATTTAATATCAGGGGATCAAGGAACAAGCATGAAAGTTTCGCCATGTGAACACCAGTTTTCAATTCTATTTAGGTCGCATTGGAGCAATTCCTGATCAATATTTTAAGTTATGCTGCGGTACAGGTCACAGTCATCTGCGAAAAGACGAATTGTCGATGAAATGTCGGAGGGAAGATCATTTATGAAGATGAAAAATAAAATTGGGCCGAGCAGCGAGCCTTGCGGGACTCCAGAGAAGACTTTTGTTGTGGGAGAATTGTCATTTTCGATGACAGTGAATTGCGAGCGATCGGTTAGGAAGCAGCGAATCCAGTTTAATATCAGGGGATCAAGCCACAAGCATGAAAGTTTCGCCATGCGAACACCAGCTTTCAATCCTATTTAGGTCGCTTGGGAGCAATTCCTGATCATTATTGGAAGTTATGAGGCGATACAGGTCACAGTCATCTGCGAAAAGACGAATTGTCGAAGAAATGTCGGAGGGAAGATCATTTATGAAGATGAAAAATAAAATTGGGCCGAGCAGCGAGCCTTTCGGGACTCCAGAGAAGACTTTTGTTGTGGGAGAATGGTCATTTTCGATGACGGTGAATTGAGAGCGATCAGTTAAGAAGCAGCGCATCCAATTTAATATCAGGGGTCAAGGCACAAGCATGAAAGTTTCGCCATGCGAACACCAGCTTTCAATTCTATTTAGGTCGCATTGGAGCATTTCCTGATCATAATTGGAAGTAATGCGGCGGTAAAGGACACAGTCATCTGCGAAAAGACGAATTGTCGATGAAATGACGGAAGAAAGATCATTTATGAAGATGAAAAATAAAAGTTGGCCGAGCAGTGAGCCTTGCGGGACACCAGAGAAGACTTTTGTTGTTGGGGAATGGTCATTTTCGATGACAGTGAATTGAGAGCGATCAGTTAGGAAGCAGCGAATCATATTTAATTTCAGGGGATCAAGGAACAAGCGTGAAAGTTTTGCCATGTGAACACCAGCTTTCAATTCTATTTAGGTCGCATTGGAGCAATTCCTGATCACTATTTAAGTTATGCTGCGGTACAGGTCACAGTCATTTGCGAAAAGACGAATTGTCGATGATATGTCGGAGGGAAGATCATTTATGAAGATGAAAAATAAAAGTGGGCCCAGCAGCGAGCCTTGCGGGACACCAGAGAAGACTTTTGTTGATGGAGAATGGTCATTTTCGATGACAGTGAATTGAGAGGGATCAGTTAGGAAGCAGCGAATCCAATTTAATATCAGGGGATCAAGGAACAAGCATGAAAGTTTCGCCATGTGAACACCAGTTTTCAATTCTATTTAGGTCGCATTGGAGCAATTCCTGATCAATATTTTAAGTTATGCTGCGGTACAGGTCACAGTCATCTGCGAAAAGACGAATTGTCGATGAAATGTCGGAGGGAAGATCATTTATGAAGATGAAAAATAAAATTGGGCCGAGCAGCGAGCCTTGCGGGACTCCAGAGAAGACTTTTGTTGTGGGAGAATTGTCATTTTCGATGACAGTGAATTGCGAGCGATCGGTTAGGAAGCAGCGAATCCAGTTTAATATCAGGGGATCAAGCCACAAGCATGAAAGTTTCGCCATGTGAACACCAGCTTTCAATTCTATTTAGGTCGCTTTGGAGCAATTCCTGATCATTATTTTAAGTTATGCTGCGGTACAGGTCACAGTCATATGCGAAAAGACGAATTGTCGATGAAATGTCGGAGGGAAGATCATTTATGAAGATGAAAATTAAAAGTGGGCCCAGCAGCGAGCCTTGCGGGACACCAGAGAAGACATTTTTTGTGGGAGAATGGTCATTTTCGATGACAGTGAATTGAGAGGGATCAGTTAGGAAGCAGCGAAACCAATTTAATATCAGGGGATCAAGGCACTAGCATGAAAGTTTCGCCTTGTGAACACCAGCTTTCAATTCTATTCAGGTCGCATTGGAGCAATTCGTGATCATTATTGGAAGGTATGCGGTGGTACAGGTCACAGTCATCTGCGAAAAGACGAATTGTCGATGAAATGTCGGAGGGAAGATCATTTATGAAGATGAAAAAAAAAAATGGGCCGAGCAGCCAGCCTCTCGGGACACCAGAGAAGACTTTTGTTGTGGGAGAATGGTCATTTTCGATGACAGTGAATTGAGAGCGATCCGTTAGGAAGCAGCGAATCCAATTTAATATCAGGGGATCAAGGCACAAGTTTCGCAATGTGAACACGAGCTTTCAATTCTATTTAGGTCGCACTGGAGCAATTCCTGATCATTATTAGTTATGCGGCGGTACAGGTAACAGTCATCTGCGAAAAGACGAATTGTTCGATGAAATGTCGGAGGGAAGATCATTTATGAAGATGAAAAATAAAACTGGGCCGAGCAGCGAGCCTTGCGGGACACCAGAGAAGACTTTTGTTGTGGGAGAATGGTCATTTTCGATGACAGTGAATTGAGGGCGATCAGTTAGGAAGCAGCGAATCATATTTAATATCAGGGGGTCAAGGCACAAGCATGAAAGTTTGGCCATGTGAACACCAGCTTTCAATTCTATCTAGGTCGCTTTGGAGCAATTCCTGATCATAATTGGAGGTTATGCGGCAGTAAAGGACACAGTCATCTGCGAAAAGACGAATTGTCGATGAAATGACGGAGGAAAGATCATTTATGAAGATGAAAAATAAAATTGGGCCGAGCAGCGAGCCTTGCGGGACTCCAGAGAAGACTTTTGTTGTGGGAGAATGGTCATTTTCGATGACAGTGAATTGAGAGCGATCAGTTAGGAAGCAGCGAAACCAATTTAATATCAGGGGAGCAAGGCACAAGTTTCGCAATGTGAACACCAGCTTTCAATTCTATTTAGGTCGCACTGGAGCAAATCCTGATCATTATTAGTTATGCAGCGGTACAGGTCACAGTCATCTGCGAAAAGACGAATTGTCGATGAAATGTCGGAGGGAAGATTATTTATGAAGATGGAAAATAAAAGTGGGCCGAGCAGCGAGCCTACGGGACACCAGAGAAGACTTTTGTTCTGGGAGAATGGTCATTTTCGATGAGAGTGAATTGAGAGCGATCCGTTAGGAAGCAGCGAATCCAGTTTAATATCAGGAGATCAAGGCACAAGCATGAAAGTTTCGCCATGTGAACACCAGCTTTCAATCCTATTTAGGTCGCTTGGGAGCAATTCCTGATCATTATTGGAAGTTATGAGGCGGTACAGGTCACAGTCATCTGCGAAAAGACGAATTGTCGAAGAAATGTCGGAGGGAAGATCATTTATGAAGATGAAAAATAAAATTGGGCCGAGCAGCGAGCCTTGCGGGACTCCAGAGAAGACTTTTGTTGTGGGAGAATGGTCATTTTCGATGACGGTGAATTGAGAGCGATCAGTTAGGAAGCAGCGCATCCAATTTAATATCAGGGGTCAAGGCACAAGCATGAAAGTTTCGCCATGCGAACACCAGCTTTCAATTCTATTTAGGTCGCATTGGAGCATTTCCTGATCATAATTGGAAGTAATGCGGCGGTAAAGGACACAGTCATCTGCGAAAAGACGAATTGTCGATGAAATGACGGAAGAAAGATCATTTATGAAGATGAAAAATAAAAGTTGGCCGAGCAGTGAGCCTTGCGGGACACCAGAGAAGACTTTTGTTGTGGGAGAATTGTCATTTTCGATGACAGTGAATTGCGAGCGATCAGTTAGGAAGCAGCGAATCCAGTTTAATATCAGGGGATCAGGCCACAAGCATGAAAGTTTCGCCATGTGAACACCAGCTTTCAATTCTATTTAGGTCGCTTTGGAGCAATTCCTGATCATTATTGGAAGTTGTGCGGCGGTACAGGACACAGTCATCTGCGAAAAGACGAATTGTCGATGAAATGTCGGAGCGAAGATCATTTATGAAGATCAAAAATAAAAGTTGGCTGAGCACCGAGCCCTGCGGGACACCAGAGAAGACTTTTGTTGTGGGGGAATGGTCATTTTCGATGACAGTGAATTGAGAGCGATCAGTTAGGAAGCAGCGAATCATATTTAATATCAGGGGATCAAGGAACAAGCATGAAAGTTTTGCCATGTGAACACCAGCTTTCAATTCTATTTAGGTCGCATTGGAGCAATTCCTGATCACTATTTAAGCTATGCTGCGGTACAGGTCACAGTCATTTGCGAAAAGACGAATTGTCGATGATATGTCGGAGGGAAGATCATTTATGAAGATGAAAAATAAAAGTGGGCCCAGCAGCGAGCCTTGCGGGACACCAGAGAAGACTTTTGTTGAGGGAGAATGGTCATTTTCGATGACAGTGAATTGAGAGGGATCAGTTAGGAAGCAGCGAATCCAATTTAATATCAGGGGATCAAGGAACAAGCATGAAAGTTTCGCCATGTGAACACCAGTTTTCAATTCTATTTAGGTCGCATTGGAGCAATTCCTGATCATTATTTTAAGTTATGCTGCGGTACAGGTCACAGTCATCTGCGAAAAGACGAATTGTCGATGAAATGTCGGAGGGAAGATCATTTATGAAGATGAAAAATAAAATTGGGCTGAGCAGCGAGCCTTGCGGGACTCCAGAGAAGACTTTTGTTGTGGGAGAATTGTCATTTTCGATGACAGTGAATTGCGAGCGATCGGTTAGGAAGCAGCGAATCCAGTTTAATATCAGGGGATCAAGCCACAAGCATGAAAGTTTCGCCATGTGAACACAAGCTTTCAATTCTATTTAGGTCGCTTTGGAGCAATTCCTGATCATTATTTTAGGTTATGCTGCGGTACAAGTCACAGTCATCTGCGAAAAGACGAATTGTCGATGAAATGTCGGAGGCAAGATCATTTATGAAGATGAAAATTAAAAGTGGGCCCAGCAGCGAGCCTTGCGGGACACCAGAGAAGACATTTTTTGTGGGAGAATGGTCATTTTCGATGACAGTGAATTGAGAGGGATCAGTTAGGAAGCAGCGAATCCAATTTAATATCAGGGGATCAAGGAACAAGCATGAAAGTTTCGCCATGTGAACACCAGTTTTCAATTCTATTTAGGTCGCATTGGAGCAATTCCTGATCATTATTTTAAGTTATGCTGCGGTACAGGTCACAGTCATCTGCGAAAAGACGAATTGTCGATGAAATGTCGGAGGGAAGATCATTTATGAAGATGAAAAATAAAATTGGGCCGAGCAGCGAGCCTTGCGGGACTCCAGAGAAGACTTTTGTTTTGGGAGAATTGTCATTTTCTATGACAGTGAATTGCGAGCGATCAGTTAGGAAGCAGCGAATCCAGTTTAATATCAGGGGATCAAGCCACAAGCATGAAAGTTTCGCCATGTGAACACCAGCTTTCAATTCTATTTAGGTCGCTTTGGAGCAATTCCTGATCATTATTTTAAGTTATGCTGCGGTACAGGTCACAGTCATCTGCGAAAAGACGAATTGTCGATGAAATGTCGGAGGGAAGATCATTTATGAAGATGAAAAAAAAAAATGGGCCGAGCAGCCAGCCTCTCGGGACACCAGAGAAGACTTTTGTTGTGGGAGAATGGTCATTTTCGATGACAGTGAATTGAGAGCGATCCGTTAGGAAGCAGCGAATCCAATTTAATATCAGGGGATCAAGGCACAAGTTTCGCAATGTGAACACGAGCTTTCAATTCTATTTAGGTCGCACTGGAGCAATTCCTGATCATTATTAGTTATGCGGCGGTACAGGTAACAGTCATCTGCGAAAAGACGAATTGTTCGATGAAATGTCGGAGGGAAGATCATTTATGAAGATGAAAAATAAAACTGGGCCGAGCAGCGAGCCTTGCGGGACACCAGAGAAGACTTTTGTTGTGGGAGAATGGTCATTTTCGATGACAGTGAATTGAGAGCGATCAGTTAGGAAGCACCGAATCCAATTTAATATCAGGGGTTAAAGCACAAGCATGAAAGTTTCGCCATGCGAACACCAGCTTTCAATCCTATTTAGGTCGCTTGGGAGCAATTCCTGATCATTATTGGAAGTTATGAGGCGATACAGGTCACAGTCATCTGCGAAAAGACGAATTGTCGAAGAAATGTCGGAGGGAAGATCATTTATGAAGATGAAAAATAAAATTGGGCCGAGCAGCGAGCCTTGCGGGACTCCAGAGAAGACTTTTGTTGTGGGAGAATGGTCATTTTCGATGACGGTGAATTGAGAGCGATCAGTTAGGAAGCAGCGCATGCAATTTAATATCAGGGGTCAAGGCACAAGCATGAAAGTTTCGCCATGCGAACACCAGCTTTCAATTCTATTTAGGTCGCATTGGAGCATTTCCTGATCATAATTGGAAGTAATGCGGCGGTAAAGGACACAGTCATCTGCGAAAAGACGAATTGTCGATGAAATGACGGAAGAAAGATCATTTATGAAGATGAAAAATAAAAGTTGGCCGAGCAGTGAGCCTTGCGGGACACCAGAGAAGACTTTTGTTGTGGGAGAATTGTCATTTTCGATGACAGTGAATTGCGAGCGATCAGTTAGGAAGCAGCGAATCCAGTTTAATATCAGGGGATCAGGCCACAAGCATGAAAGTTTCGCCATGTGAACACCAGCTTTCAATTCTATTTAGGTCGCTTTGGAGCAATTCCTGATCATTATTGGAAGTTGTGCGGCGGTACAGGACACAGTCACCTGCGAAAAGACGAATTGTCGATGAAATGTCGGAGCGAAGATCATTTATGAAGATGAAAAATAAAAGTTGGCTGAGCACCGAGCCCTGCGGGACACCAGAGAAGACTTTTGTTGTTGGGGAATGGTCATTTTCGATGACAGTGAATTGAGAGCGATCAGTTAGGAAGCAGCGAATCATATTTAATATCAGGGGATCAAGGAACAAGCGTGAAAGTTTTGCCATGTGAACACCAGCTTTCAATTCTATTTAGGTCGCATTGGAGCAATTCCTGATCACTATTTAAGTTATGCTGCGGTACAGGTCACAGTCATTTGCGAAAAGACGAATTGTCGATGATATGTCGGAGGGAGGATCATTTATGAAGATGAAAAATAAAAGTGGGCCCAGCAGCGAGCCTTGCGGGACACCAGAGAAGACTTTTGTTGAGGGAGAATGGTCATTTTCGATGACAGTGAATTGAGAGGGATCAGTTAGGAAGCAGCGAATCCAATTTAATATCAGGGGATCAAGGAACAAGCATGAAAGTTTCGCCATGTGAACACCAGTTTTCAATTCTATTTAGGTCGCATTGGAGCAATTCGTGATCATTATTTTAAGTTATGCTGCGGTACAGGTCACAGTCATCTGCGAAAAGACGAATTGTCGATGAAATGTCGGAGGGAAAATCATTTATGAAGATGAAAAATAAAATTGGGCCGAGCAGCGAGCCTTGCGGGACTCCAGAGAAGACTTTTGTTGTGGGAGAATTGTCATTTTCGATGACAGTGAATTGCGAGCGATCGGTTAGGAAGCAGCGAATCCAGTTTAATATCAGGGGATCAAGCCACAAGCATGAAAGTTTCGCCATGTGAACACCAGCTTTCAATTCTATTTAGGTCGCTTTGGAGCAATTCCTGATCATTATTTTAAGTTATGCTGCGGTACAGGTCACAGTCATCTGCGAAAAGACGAATTGTCGATGAAATGTCGGAGGGAAGATCATTTATCAAGATGAAAATTAAAAGTGGGCCCAGCAGCGAGCCTTGCGGGACACCAGAGAAGACATTTTTTGTGGGAGAATGGTCATTTTCGATGACAGTGAATTGAGAGGGATCAGTTAGGAAGCAGCGAAACCAATTTAATATCAGGGGATCAAGGCACTAGCATGAAAGTTTCGCCATGTGAACACCAGCTTTCAAATCTATTTAGGTCGCATTGGAGCAATTCGTGATCATTATTGGAAGGTATGCGGTGGTACAGGTCACAGTCATCTGCGAAAAGACGAATAGTCGATGAAATGTCGGAGGGAAGATCATTTATGAAGATGAAAAAAAAAAATGGGCCGAGAAGCCAGCCTCTCGGGACACCAGAGAAGACTTTTGTTGTGGGAGAATGGTCATTTTCGATGACAGTGAATTGAGAGCGATCCGTTAGGAAGCAGCGAATCCAATTTAATATCAGGGGATCAAGGCACAAGTTTCGCAATGTGAACACGAGCTTTCAATTCTATTTAGGTCGCACTGGAGCAATTCCTGATCATTATTAGTTATGCGGCGGTACAGGTAACAGTCATCTGCGAAAAGACGAATTGTTCGATGAAATGTCGGAGGGAAGATCATTTATGAAGATGAAATATAAAAGTGGGCCGAGCAGCGAGCCTTGCGGGACACCAGAGAAGACTTTTGTTGTGGGAGAATGGTCATTTTCGATGACAGTGAATTGAGGGCGATCAGTTAGGAAGCAGCGAATCATATTTAATATCAGGGGGTCAAGGCACAAGCATGAAAGTTTCGCCATGTGAACACCAGCTTTCAAATTTATTTAGGTCGCATTGGAGCAATTCGTGATCATTATTTTAAGTTATGCTGCGGTACAGGTCACAGTCATCTGCGAAAAGACGAATTGTCGATGAAATGTCGGAGGGAAGATCATTTATGAAGATGAAAAAAAAAAAATGGGCCGAGCAGCCAGCCTCTCGGGACACCAGAGAAGACTTTTGTTGTGGGAGAATGGTCATTTTCGATGACAGTGAATTGAGAGCGATCCGTTAGGAAGCAGCGAATCCAATTTAATATCAGGGGATCAAGGCACAAGTTTCGCAATGTGAACACGAGCTTTCAATTCTATTTAGGTCGCACTGGAGCAATTCCTGATCATTATTAGTTATGCTGCGGTACAGGTCACAGTCATTTGCGAAAAGACGAATTGTCGATGAAATGTCGCAGGGAAGATCATTTATGAAGATGAAAAATAAAATTGGGCCGAGCAGCGAGCCTTGCGGGACTCCAGAGAAGACTTTTGTTTTGGGAGAATGGTCATTTTCGATGACAGTGAATTGAGAGCGATCAGTTAGGAAGCAGCGAATCCAATTTAATATCAGGGGTTAAAGCACAAGCATGAAAGTTTCGCCATGCGAACACCAGCTTTCAATTCTATTTAGGTCGCATTGGAGCAATTCCTGATCATAATTGGAGGTTATGCGGCGGTAAAGGACACAGTCATCTGCGAAAAGACGAATTGTCGATGAAATGACGGAGGAAAGATTGTTTATGAAGATGGAAAATAAAAGTGGGCCGAGCAGCGAGCCTACTGGACACCAGAGAAGACTTTTGTTCTGGGAGAATGGTCATTTTCGATGAGAGTGAATTGAGAGCGATCAGTTAGGAAGCAGCGAATCCAGTTTAATATCAGGGGATCAAGGCACAAGCATGAAAGTTTCGCCATGTGAACACCAGCTTTCAATTCTATTTAGGTCGCATTGGAGCAATTCCTGATCACTATTTAAGTTATGCTGCGGTACAGGTCACAGTCATCTGCGAAAAGACGAATTGTCGATGAAATGTCGGAGGGAAGATCATTTATGAAGATGAAAAATAAAATTGGGCCGAGCAGCGAGCCTTGCGGGACTCCAGAGAAGACTTTTGTTGTGGGAGAATGGTCATTTTCGATGACAGTGAATTGAGAGCGATCAGTTAGGAAGCACCGAATCCAATTTAATATCAGGGGTTAAAGCACAAGCATGAAAGTTTCGCCATGCGAACACCAGCTTTCAATCCTATTTAGGTCGCTTGGGAGCAATTCCTGATCATTATTGGAAGTTATGAGGCGATACAGGTCACAGTCATCTGCGAAAAGACGAATTGTCGAAGAAATGTCGGAGGGAAGATCATTTATGAAGATGAAAAATAAAATTGGGCCGAGCAGCGAGCCTTGCGGGACTCCAGAGAAGACTTTTGTTGTGGGAGAATGGTCATTTTCGATGACGGTGAATTGAGAGCGATCAGTTAGGAAGCAGCGCATCCAATTTAATATCAGGGGTCAAGGCACAAGCATGAAAGTTTCGCCATGCGAACACCAGCTTTCAATTCTATTTAGGTCGCATTGGAGCATTTCCTGATCATAATTGGAAGTAATGCGGCGGTAAAGGACACAGTCATCTGCGAAAAGACGAATTGTCGATGAAATGACGGAAGAAAGATCATTTATGAAGATGAAAAATAAAAGTTGGCCGAGCAGTGAGCCTTGCGGGACACCAGAGAAGACTTTTGTTGTTGGGGATGGTCATTTTCGATGACAGTGAATTGAGAGCGATCAGTTAGGAAGCAGCGAATCATATTTAATATCAGGGGATCAAGGAACAAGCGTGAAAGTTTTGCCATGTGAACACCAGCTTTCAATTCTATTTAGGTCGCATTGGAGCAATTCCTGATCACTATTTAAGTTATGCTGCGGTACAGGTCACAGTCATTTGCGAAAAGACGAATTGTCGATGATATGTCGGAGGGAAGATCATTTATGAAGATGAAAAATAAAAGTGGGCCCAGCAGCGAGCCTTGCGGGACACCAGAGAAGACTTTTGTTGAGGGAGAATGGTCATTTTCGATGACAGTGAATTGAGAGGGATCAGTTAGGAAGCAGCGAATCCAATTTAATATCAGGGGATCAAGGAACAAGCATGAAAGTTTCGCCATGTGAACACCAGTTTTCAATTCTATTTAGGTCGCATTGGAGCAATTCCTGATCATTATTTTAAGTTATGCTGCGGTACAGGTCACAGTCATCTGCGAAAAGACGAATTGTCGATGAAATGTCGGAGGGAAGATCATTTATGAAGATGAAAAATAAAATTGGGCGAGCAGCGAGCCTTGCGGGACTCCAGAGAAGACTTTTGTTGTGGGAGAATTGTCATTTTCGATGACAGTGAATTGCGAGCGATCGGTTAGGAAGCAGCGAATCCAGTTTAATATCAGGGGATCAAGCCACAAGCATGAAAGTTTCGCCATGTGAACACCAGCTTTCAATTCTATTTAGGTCGCTTTGGAGCAATTCCTGATCATTATTTTAAGTTATGCTGCGGTACAGGTCACAGTCATATGCGAAAAGACGAATTGTCGATGAAATGTCGGAGGGAAGATCATTTATGAAGATGAAAATTAAAAGTGGGCCCAGCAGCGAGCCTTGCGGGACACCAGAGAAGACATTTTTTGTGGGAGAATGGTCATTTTCGATGACAGTGAATTGAGAGGGATCAGTTAGGAAGCAGCGAAACCAATTTAATATCAGGGGATCAAGGCACTAGCATGAAAGTTTCGCCATGTGAACACCAGCTTTCAATTCTATTCAGGTCGCATTGGAGCAATTCGTGATCATTATTGGAAGGTATGCGGTGGTACAGGTCACAGTCATCTGCGAAAAGACGAATTGTCGATGAAATGTCGGAGGGAAGATCATTTATGAAGATGAAAAAAAAAAATGGGCCGAGCAGCCAGCCTCTCGGGACACCAGAGAAGACTTTTGTTGTGGGAGAATGGTCATTTTCGATGACAGTGAATTGAGAGCGATCCGTTAGGAAGCAGCGAATCCAATTTAATATCAGGGGATCAAGGCACAAGTTTCGCAATGTGAACACGAGCTTTCAATTCTATTTAGGTCGCACTGGAGCAATTCCTGATCATTATTAGTTATGTGGCGGTACAGGTAACAGTCATCTGCGAAAAGACGAATTGTTCGATGAAATGTCGGAGGGAAGATCATTTATGAAGATGAAAAATAAAAGTGGGCCGAGCAGCGAGCCTTGCGGGACACCAGAGAAGACTTTTGTTGTGGGAGAATGGTCATTTTCGATGACAGTGAATTGAGGGCGATCAGTTAGGAAGCAGCGAATCATATTTAATATCAGGGGGTCAAGGCACAAGCATGAAAGTTTGGCCATGTGAACACCAGCTTTCAATTCTATCTAGGTCGCTTTGGAGCAATTCCTGATCATAATTGGAGGTTATGCGGCAGTAAAGGACACAGTCATCTGCGAAAAGACGAATTGTCGATGAAATGACGGAGGAAAGATCATTTATGAAGATGAAAAATAAAATTGGGCCGAGCAGTGAGCCTTGCGGGACTCCAGAGAAGACTTTTGTTGTGGGAGAATGGTCATTTTCGATGACAGTGAATTGAGAGCGATCAGTTAGGAAGCAGCGAAACCAATTTAATATCAGGGGAGCAAGGCACAAGTTCCGCAATGTGAACACCAGCTTTCAATTCTATTTAGGTCGCACTGGAGCAAATCCTGATCATTATTAGTTATGCAGCGGTACAGGTCACAGTCATCTGCGAAAAGACGAATTGTCGATGAAATGTCGGAGGGAAGATTATTTATGAAGATGGAAAATAAAAGTGGGCCGAGCAGTGAGCCTACGGGACACCAGAGAAGACTTTTGTTCTGGGAGAATGGTCATTTTCGATGAGAGTGAATTGAGAGCGATCCGTTAGGAAGCAGCGAATCCAGTTTAATATCAGGAGATCAAGGCACAAGCATGAAAGTTTCGCCATGTGAACACCAGCTTTCAATCCTATTTAGGTCGCTTGGGAGCAATTCCAGATCATTATTGGAAGTTATGAGGCGGTACAGGTCACAGTCATCTGCGAAAAGACGAATTGTCGAAGAAATGTCGGAGGGAAGATCATTTATGAAGATGAAAAATAAAATTGGGCCGAGCAGCGAGCCTTGCGGGACTCCAGAGAAGACTTTTGTTGTGGGAGAATGGTCATTTTCGATGACGGTGAATTGAGAGCGATCAGTTAAAAAGCAGCGCATCCAATTTAATATCAGGGGTCAAGGCACAAGCATGAAAGTTTCGCCATGCGAACACCAGCTTTCAATTCTATTTAGGTCGCATTGGAGCATTTCCTGATCATAATTGGAAGTAATGCGGCGGTAAAGGACACAGTCATCTGCGAAAAGACGAATTGTCGATGAAATGACGGAAGAAAGATCATTTATGAAGATGAAAAATAAAAGTTGGCCGAGCAGTGAGCCTTGCGGGACACCAGAGAAGACTTTTGTTGTGGGAGAATTGTCATTTTCGATGACAGTGAATTGCGAGCGATCAGTTAGGAAGCAGCGAATCCAGTTTAATATCAGGGGATCAGGCCACAAGCATGAAAGTTTCGCCATGTGAACACCAGCTTTCAATTCTATTTAGGTCGCTTTGGAGCAATTCCTGATCATTATTGGAAGTTGTGCGGCGGTACAGGACACAGTCATCTGCGAAAAGACGAATTGTCGATGAAATGTCGGAGCGAAGATTATTTATGAAGATGAAAAATAAAAGTTGGCTGAGCACCGAGCCCTGCGGGACACCAGAGAAGACTTTTGTTGTGGGGGAATGGTCATTTTCGATGACAGTGAATTGAGAGCGATCAGTTAGGAAGCAGTGAATCATATTTAATATCAGGGGATCAAGGAACAAGCATGAAAGTTTTGCCATGTGAACACCAGCTTTCAATTCTATTTAGGTCGCATTGGAGCAATTCCTGATCACTATTTAAGCTATGCTGCGGTACAGGTCACAGTCATTTGCGAAAAGACGAATTGTCGATGATATGTCGGAGGGAAGATCATTTATGAAGATGAAAAATAAAAGTGGGCCCAGCAGCGAGCCTTGCGGGACACCAGAGAAGACTTTTATTGAGGGAGAATGGTCATTTTCGATGACAGTGAATTGAGAGGGATCAGTTAGGAAGCAGCGAATCCAATTTAATATCAGGGGATCAAGGAACAAGCATGAAAGTTTCGCCATGTGAACACCAGTTTTCAATTCTATTTAGGTCGCATTGGAGCAATTCCTGATCATTATTTTAAGTTATGCTGCGGTACAGGTCACAGTCATCTGCGAAAAGACGAATTGTCGATGAAATGTCGGAGGGAAGATCATTTATGAAGATGAAAAATAAAATTGGGCTGAGCAGCGAGCCTTGCGGGACTCCAGAGAAGACTTTTGTTGTGGGAGAATTGTCATTTTCGATGACAGTGAATTGCGAGCGATCGGTTAGGAAGCAGCGAATCCAGTTTAATATCAGGGGATCAAGCCACAAGCATGAAAGTTTCGCCATGTGAACACCAGCTTTCAATTCTATTTAGGTCGCTTTGGAGCAATTCCTGATCATTATTTTAAGTTATGCTGCGGTACAAGTCACAGTCATCTGCGAAAAGACGAATTGTCGATGAAATGTCGGAGGGAAGATCATTTATGAAGATGAAAATTAAAAGTGGGCCCAGCAGCGAGCCTTGCGGGACACCAGAGAAGACATTTTTTGTGGGAGAATGGTCATTTTCGATGACAGTGAATTGAGAGGGATCAGTTAGGAAGCAGCGAATCCAATTTAATATCAGGGGATCAAGGAACAAGCATGAAAGTTTCGCCATGTGAACACCAGTTTTCAATTCTATTTAGGTCGCATTGGAGCAATTCTTGATCATTATTTTAAGTTATGCTGCGGTACAGATCACAGTCATCTGCGAAAAGACGAATTGTCGATGAAATGTCGGAGGGAAGATCATTTATGAAGATGAAAAATAAAATTGGGCCGAGCAGCGAGCCTTGCGGGACTCCAGAGAAGACTTTTGTTTTGGGAGAATTGTCATTTTCTATGACAGTGAATTGCGAGCGATCAGTTAGGAAGCAGCGAATCCAGTTTAATATCAGGGGATCAAGCCACAAGCATGAAAGTTTCGCCATGTGAACACCAGCTTTCAATTCTATTTAGGTCGCTTTGGAGCAATTCCTGATCATTATTTTAAGTTATGCTGCGGTACAGGTCACAGTCATCTGCGAAAAGACGAATTGTCGATGAATTGTCGGAGGGAAGATCATTTATGAAGATGAAAAAAAAAAAATGGGCCGAGCAGCCAGCCTCTCGGGACACCAGAGAAGACTTTTGTTGTGGGAGAATGGTCATTTTCGATGACAGTGAATTGCGAGCGATCAGTTAGGAAGCAGCGAATCCAGTTTAATATCAGGGGATCAAGCCACAAGCATGAAAGTTTCGCCATGTGAACACCAGCTTTCAATTCTATTTAGGTCGCTTTGGAGCAATTCCTGATCATTATTTTAAGTTATGCTGCGGTACAGGTCACAGTCATCTGCGAAAAGACGAATTGTCGATGAATTGTCGGAGGGAAGATCATTTATGAAGATGAAAAAAAAAAATGGGCCGAGCAGCCAGCCTCTCGGGACACCAGAGAAGACTTTTGTTGTGGGAGAATGGTCATTTTCGATGACAGTGAATTGAGAGCGATCCGTTAGGAAGCAGCGAATCCAATTTAATATCAGGGGATCAAGGCACAAGTTTCGCAATGTGAACACGAGCTTTCAATTCTATTTAGGTCGCACTGGAGCAATTCCTGATCATTATTAGTTATGCGGCGGTACAGGTAACAGTCATCTGCGAAAAGACGAATTGTTCGATGAAATGTCGGAGGGAAGATCATTTATGAAGATGAAAAATAAAACTGGGCCGAGCAGCGAGCCTTGCGGGACACCAGAGAAGACTTTTGTTGTGGGAGAATGGTCATTTTCGATGACAGTGAATTGAGGGCGATCAGTTAGGAAGCAGCGAATCATATTTAATATCAGGGGGTCAAGGCACAAGCATGAAAGTTTAGCCATGTGAACACCAGCTTTCAATTCTATTTAGGTCGCTTTGGAGCAATTCCTGATCATTATTTTAAGTTATGCTGCGGTACAAGTCACAGTCATCTGCGAAAAGACGAATTGTCGATGAAATGTCGGAGGGAAGATCATTTATGAAGATGAAAATTAAAATTGGGCCGAGCAGCGAGCCTTGCGGGACTCCAGAGAAGACTTTTGTTGTGGGAGAATGGTCATTTTCGATGACGGTGAATTGAGAGCGATCAGTTAGGAAGCAGCGCATCCAATTTAATATCAGGGGTCAAGGCACAAGCATGAAAGTTTCGCCATGCGAACACCAGCTTTCAATTCTATTTAGGTCGCATTGGAGCATTTCCTGATCATAATTGGAAGTAATGCGGCGGTAAAGGACACAGTCATCTGCGAAAAGACGAATTGTCGATGAAATGACGGAAGAAAGATCATTTATGAAGATGAAAAATAAAAGTTGGCCGAGCAGTGAGCCTTGCGGGACACCAGAGAAGACTTTTGTTGTGGGAGAATTGTCATTTTCGATGACAGTGAATTGCGAGCGATCAGTTAGGAAGCAGCGAATCCAGTTTAATATCAGGGGATCAGGCCACAAGCATGAAAGTTTCGCCATGTGAACACCAGCTTTCAATTCTAATTAGGTCGCTTTGGAGCAATTCCTGATCATTATTGGAAGTTGTGCGGCGGTACAGGACACAGTCATCTGCGAAAAGACGAATTGTCGATGAAATGTCGGAGCGAAGATCATTTATGAAGATGAAAAATAAAAGTTGGCTGAGCACCGAGCCCTGCGGGACACCAGAGAAGACTTTTGTTGTGGGGGAATGGTCATTTTCGATGACAGAGAATTGAGAGCGATCAGTTAGGAAGCAGCGAATCATATTTAATATCAGGGGATCAAGGAACAAGCATGAAAGTTTTGCCATGTGAACACCAGCTTTCAATTCTATTTAGGTCGCATTGGAGCAATTCCTGATCACTATTTAAGCTATGCTGCGGTACAGGTCACAGTCATTTGCGAAAAGACGAATTGTCGATGATATGTCGGAGGGAAGATCATTTATGAAGATGAAAAATAAAAGTGGGCCCAGCAGCGAGCCTTGCGGGACACCAGAGAAGACTTCTGTTGAGGGAGAATGGTCATTTTCGATGACAGTGAATTGAGAGGGATCAGTTAGGAAGCAGCGAATCATATTTAATATCAGGGGATCAAGGAACAAGCATGAAAGTTTTGCCATGTGAACACCAGCTTTCAATTCTATTTAGGTCGCATTGGAGCAATTCCTGATCACTATTTAAGCTATGCTGCGGTACAGGTCACAGTCATCTGCGAAAAGACGAATTGTCGATGAAATGTCGGAGGGAAGATCATTTATGAAGATGAAAAATAAAATTGGGCCGAGCAGCGAGCCTTGCGGGACTCCAGAGAAGACTTTTGTTGTGGGAGAATGGTCATTTTCGATGACAGTGAATTGAGAGCGATCAGTTAGGAAGCACCCAATCCAATTTAATATCAGGGGTTAAAGCACAAGCATGAAAGTTTCGCCATGCGAACACCAGCTTTCAATCCTATTTAGGTCGCTTGGGAGCAATTCCTGATCATTATTGGAAGTTATGAGGCGATACAGGTCACAGTCATCTGCGAAAAGACGAATTGTCGAAGAAATGTCGGAGGGAAGATCATTTATGAAGATGAAAAATAAAATTGGGCCGAGCAGCGAGCCTTGCGGGACTCCAGAGAAGACTTTTGTTGTGGGAGAATGGTCATTTTCGATGACGGTGAATTGAGAGCGATCAGTTAGGAAGCAGCGCATCCAATTTAATATCAGGGGTCAAGGCACAAGCATGAAAGTTTCGCCATGCGAACACCAGCTTTCAATTCTATTTAGGTCGCATTGGAGCATTTCCTGATCATAATTGGAAGTAATGCGGCGGTAAAGGACACAGTCATCTGCGAAAAGACGAATTGTCGATGAAATGACGGAAGAAAGATCATTTATGAAGATGAAAAATAAAAGTTGGCCGAGCAGTGAGCCTTGCGGGACACCAGAGAAGACTTTTGTTGTTGGGGATGGTCATTTTCGATGACAGTGAATTGAGAGCGATCAGTTAGGAAGCAGCGAATCATATTTAATATCAGGGGATCAAGGAACAAGCGTGAAAGTTTTGCCATGTGAACACCAGCTTTCAATTCTATTTAGGTCGCATTGGAGCAATTCCTGATCACTATTTAAGTTATGCTGCGGTACAGGTCACAGTCATTTGCGAAAAGACGAATTGTCGATGATATGTCGGAGGGAAGATCATTTATGAAGATGAAAAATAAAAGTGGGCCCAGCAGCGAGCCTTGCGGGACACCAGAGAAGACTTTTGTTGAGGGAGAATGGTCATTTTCGATGACAGTGAATTGAGAGGGATCAGTTAGGAAGCAGCGAATCCAATTTAATATCAGGGGATCAAGGAACAAGCATGAAAGTTTCGCCATGTGAACACCAGTTTTCAATTCTATTTAGGTCGCATTGGAGCAATTCCTGATCATTATTTTAAGTTATGCTGCGGTACAGGTCACAGTCATCTGCGAAAAGACGAATTGTCGATGAAATGTCGGAGGGAAGATCATTTATGAAGATGAAAAATAAAATTGGGCCGAGCAGCGAGCCTTGCGGGACTCCAGAGAAGACTTTTGTTGTGGGAGAATTGTCATTTTCGATGACAGTGAATTGCGAGCGATCGGTTAGGAAGCAGCGAATCCAGTTTAATATCAGGGGATCAAGCCACAAGCATGAAAGTTTCGCCATGTGAACACCAGCTTTCAATTCTATTTAGGTCGCTTTGGAGCAATTCCTGATCATTATTTTAAGTTATGCTGCGGTACAGGTCACAGTCATATGCGAAAAGACGAATTGTCGATGAAATGTCGGAGGGAAGATCATTTATGAAGATGAAAATTAAAAGTGGGCCCAGCAGCGAGCCTTGCGGGACACCAGAGAAGACATTTTTTGTGGGAGAATGGTCATTTTCGATGACAGTGAATTGAGAGGGATCAGTTAGGAAGCAGCGAAACCAATTTAATATCAGGGGATCAAGGCACTAGCATGAAAGTTTCGCCATGTGAACACCAGCTTTCAATTCTATTCAGGTCGCATTGGAGCAATTCGTGATCATTATTGGAAGGTATGCGGTGGTACAGGTCACAGTCATCTGCGAAAAGACGAATTGTCGATGAAATGTCGGAGGGAAGATCATTTATGAAGATGAAAAAAAAAAATGGGCCGAGCAGCCAGCCTCTCGGGACACCAGAGAAGACTTTTGTTGTGGGAGAATGGTCATTTTCGATGACAGTGAATTGAGAGCGATCCGTTAGGAAGCAGCGAATCCAATTTAATATCAGGGGATCAAGGCACAAGTTTCGCAATGTGAACACGAGCTTTCAATTCTATTTAGGTCGCACTGGAGCAATTCCTGATCATTATTAGTTATGTGGCGGTACAGGTAACAGTCATCTGCGAAAAGACGAATTGTTCGATGAAATGTCGGAGGGAAGATCATTTATGAAGATGAAAAATAAAAGTGGGCCGAGCAGCGAGCCTTGCGGGACACCAGAGAAGACTTTTGTTGTGGGAGAATGGTCATTTTCGATGACAGTGAATTGAGGGCGATCAGTTAGGAAGCAGCGAATCATATTTAATATCAGGGGGTCAAGGCACAAGCATGAAAGTTTGGCCATGTGAACACCAGCTTTCAATTCTATCTAGGTCGCTTTGGAGCAATTCCTGATCATAATTGGAGGTTATGCGGCAGTAAAGGACACAGTCATCTGCGAAAAGACGAATTGTCGATGAAATGACGGAGGAAAGATCATTTATGAAGATGAAAAATAAAATTGGGCCGAGCAGTGAGCCTTGCGGGACTCCAGAGAAGACTTTTGTTGTGGGAGAATGGTCATTTTCGATGACAGTGAATTGAGAGCGATCAGTTAGGAAGCAGCGAAACCAATTTAATATCAGGGGAGCAAGGCACAAGTTCCGCAATGTGAACACCAGCTTTCAATTCTATTTAGGTCGCACTGGAGCAAATCCTGATCATTATTAGTTATGCAGCGGTACAGGTCACAGTCATCTGCGAAAAGACGAATTGTCGATGAAATGTCGGAGGGAAGATTATTTATGAAGATGGAAAATAAAAGTGGGCCGAGCAGTGAGCCTACGGGACACCAGAGAAGACTTTTGTTCTGGGAGAATGGTCATTTTCGATGAGAGTGAATTGAGAGCGATCCGTTAGGAAGCAGCGAATCCAGTTTAATATCAGGAGATCAAGGCACAAGCATGAAAGTTTCGCCATGTGAACACCAGCTTTCAATCCTATTTAGGTCGCTTGGGAGCAATTCCAGATCATTATTGGAAGTTATGAGGCGGTACAGGTCACAGTCATCTGCGAAAAGACGAATTGTCGAAGAAATGTCGGAGGGAAGATCATTTATGAAGATGAAAAATAAAATTGGGCCGAGCAGCGAGCCTTGCGGGACTCCAGAGAAGACTTTTGTTGTGGGAGAATGGTCATTTTCGATGACGGTGAATTGAGAGCGATCAGTTAGGAAGCAGCGCATCCAATTTAATATCAGGGGTCAAGGCACAAGCATGAAAGTTTCGCCATGCGAACACCAGCTTTCAATTCTATTTAGGTCGCATTGGAGCATTTCCTGATCATAATTGGAAGTAATGCGGCGGTAAAGGACACAGTCATCTGCGAAAAGACGAATTGTCGATGAAATGACGGAAGAAAGATCATTTATGAAGATGAAAAATAAAAGTTGGCCGAGCAGTGAGCCTTGCGGGACACCAGAGAAGACTTTTGTTGTGGGAGAATTGTCATTTTCGATGACAGTGAATTGCGAGCGATCAGTTAGGAAGCAGCGAATCCAGTTTAATATCAGGGGATCAGGCCACAAGCATGAAAGTTTCGCCATGTGAACACCAGCTTTCAATTCTATTTAGGTCGCTTTGGAGCAATTCCTGATCATTATTGGAAGTTGTGCGGCGGTACAGGACACAGTCATCTGCGAAAAGACGAATTGTCGATGAAATGTCGGAGCGAAGATCATTTATGAAGATGAAAAATAAAAGTTGGCTGAGCACCGAGCCCTGCGGGACACCAGAGAAGACTTTTGTTGTGGGGGAATGGTCATTTTCGATGACAGTGAATTGAGAGCGATCAGTTAGGAAGCAGTGAATCATATTTAATATCAGGGGATCAAGGAACAAGCATGAAAGTTTTGCCATGTGAACACCAGCTTTCAATTCTATTTAGGTCGCATTGGAGCAATTCCTGATCACTATTTAAGCTATGCTGCGGTACAGGTCACAGTCATTTGCGAAAAGACGAATTGTCGATGATATGTCGGAGGGAAGATCATTTATGAAGATGAAAAATAAAAGTGGGCCCAGCAGCGAGCCTTGCGGGACACCAGAGAAGACTTTTGTTGAGGGAGAATGGTCATTTTCGATGACAGTGAATTGAGAGGGATCAGTTAGGAAGCAGCGAATCCAATTTAATATCAGGGGATCAAGGAACAAGCATGAAAGTTTCGCCATGTGAACACCAGTTTTCAATTCTATTTAGGTCGCATTGGAGCAATTCCTGATCATTATTTTAAGTTATGCTGCGGTACAGGTCACAGTCATCTGCGAAAAGACGAATTGTCGATGAAATGTCGGAGGGAAGATCATTTATGAAGATGAAAAATAAAATTGGGCTGAGCAGCGAGCCTTGCGGGACTCCAGAGAAGACTTTTGTTGTGGGAGAATTGTCATTTTCGATGACAGTGAATTGCGAGCGATCGGTTAGGAAGCAGCGAATCCAGTTTAATATCAGGGGATCAAGCCACAAGCATGAAAGTTTCGCCATGTGAACACCAGCTTTCAATTCTATTTAGGTCGCTTTGGAGCAATTCCTGATCATTATTTTAAGTTATGCTGCGGTACAAGTCACAGTCATCTGCGAAAAGACGAATTGTCGATGAAATGTCGGAGGGAAGATCATTTATGAAGATGAAAATTAAAAGTGGGCCCAGCAGCGAGCCTTGCGGGACACCAGAGAAGACATTTTTTGTGGGAGAATGGTCATTTTCGATGACAGTGAATTGAGAGGGATCAGTTAGGAAGCAGCGAATCCAATTTAATATCAGGGGATCAAGGAACAAGCATGAAAGTTTCGCCATGTGAACACCAGTTTTCAATTCTATTTAGGTCGCATTGGAGCAATTCCTGATCATTATTTTAAGTTATGCTGCGGTACAGGTCACAGTCATCTGCGAAAAGACGAATTGTCGATGAAATGTCGGAGGGAAGATCATTTATGAAGATGAAAAATAAAATTGGGCCGAGCAGCGAGCCTTGCGGGACTCCAGAGAAGACTTTTGTTTTGGGAGAATTGTCATTTTCTATGACAGTGAATTGCGAGCGATCAGTTAGGAAGCAGCGAATCCAGTTTAATATCAGGGGATCAAGCCACAAGCATGAAAGTTTCGCCATGTGAACACCAGCTTTCAATTCTATTTAGGTCGCTTTGGAGCAATTCCTGATCATTATTTTAAGTTATGCTGCGGTACAGGTCACAGTCATCTGCGAAAAGACGAATTGTCGATGAATTGTCGGAGGGAAGATCATTTATGAAGATGAAAAAAAAAAATGGGCCGAGCAGCCAGCCTCTCGGGACACCAGAGAAGACTTTTGTTGTGGGAGAATGGTCATTTTCGATGACAGTGAATTGCGAGCGATCAGTTAGGAAGCAGCGAATCCAGTTTAATATCAGGGGATCAAGCCACAAGCATGAAAGTTTCGCCATGTGAACACCAGCTTTCAATTCTATTTAGGTCGCTTTGGAGCAATTCCTGATCATTATTTTAAGTTATGCTGCGGTACAGGTCACAGTCATCTGCGAAAAGACGAATTGTCGATGAATTGTCGGAGGGAAGATCATTTATGAAGATGAAAAAAAAAAAATGGGCCGAGCAGCCAGCCTCTCGGGACACCAGAGAAGACTTTTGTTGTGGGAGAATGGTCATTTTCGATGACAGTGAATTGAGAGCGATCCGTTAGGAAGCAGCGAATCCAATTTAATATCAGGGGATCAAGGCACAAGTTTCGCAATGTGAACACGAGCTTTCAATTCTATTTAGGTCGCACTGGAGCAATTCCTGATCATTATTAGTTATGCGGCGGTACAGGTAACAGTCATCTGCGAAAAGACGAATTGTTCGATGAAATGTCGGAGGGAAGATCATTTATGAAGATGAAAAATAAAACTGGGCCGAGCAGCGAGCCTTGCGGGACACCAGAGAAGACTTTTGTTGTGGGAGAATGGTCATTTTCGATGACAGTGAATTGAGGGCGATCAGTTAGGAAGCAGCGAATCATATTTAATATCAGGGGGTCAAGGCACAAGCATGAAAGTTTAGCCATGTGAACACCAGCTTTCAATTCTATTTAGGTCGCTTTGGAGCAATTCCTGATCATTATTTTAAGTTATGCTGCGGTACAAGTCACAGTCATCTGCGAAAAGACGAATTGTCGATGAAATGTCGGAGGGAAGATCATTTATGAAGATGAAAATTAAAATTGGGCCGAGCAGCGAGCCTTGCGGGACTCCAGAGAAGACTTTTGTTGTGGGAGAATGGTCATTTTCGATGACGGTGAATTGAGAGCGATCAGTTAGGAAGCAGCGCATCCAATTTAATATCAGGGGTCAAGGCACAAGCATGAAAGTTTCGCCATGCGAACACCAGCTTTCAATTCTATTTAGGTCGCATTGGAGCATTTCCTGATCATAATTGGAAGTAATGCGGCGGTAAAGGACACAGTCATCTGCGAAAAGACGAATTGTCGATGAAATGACGGAAGAAAGATCATTTATGAAGATGAAAAATAAAAGTTGGCCGAGCAGTGAGCCTTGCGGGACACCAGAGAAGACTTTTGTTGTGGGAGAATTGTCATTTTCGATGACAGTGAATTGCGAGCGATCAGTTAGGAAGCAGCGAATCCAGTTTAATATCAGGGGATCAGGCCACAAGCATGAAAGTTTCGCCATGTGAACACCAGCTTTCAATTCTAATTAGGTCGCTTTGGAGCAATTCCTGATCATTATTGGAAGTTGTGCGGCGGTACAGGACACAGTCATCTGCGAAAAGACGAATTGTCGATGAAATGTCGGAGCGAAGATCATTTATGAAGATGAAAAATAAAAGTTGGCTGAGCACCGAGCCCTGCGGGACACCAGAGAAGACTTTTGTTGTGGGGGAATGGTCATTTTCGATGACAGAGAATTGAGAGCGATCAGTTAGGAAGCAGCGAATCATATTTAATATCAGGGGATCAAGGAACAAGCATGAAAGTTTTGCCATGTGAACACCAGCTTTCAATTCTATTTAGGTCGCATTGGAGCAATTCCTGATCACTATTTAAGCTATGCTGCGGTACAGGTCACAGTCATTTGCGAAAAGACGAATTGTCGATGATATGTCGGAGGGAAGATCATTTATGAAGATGAAAAATAAAAGTGGGCCCAGCAGCGAGCCTTGCGGGACACCAGAGAAGACTTCTGTTGAGGGAGAATGGTCATTTTCGATGACAGTGAATTGAGAGGGATCAGTTAGGAAGCAGCGAATCCAATTTAATATCAGGGGATCAAGGAACAAGCATGAAAGTTTCGCCATGTGAACACCAGTTTTCAATTCTATTTAGGTCGCATTGGAGCAATTCCTGATCATTATTTTAAGTTATGCTGCGGTACAGGTCACAGTCATCTGCGAAAAGACGAATTGTCGATGAAATGTCGGAGGGAAGATCATTTATGAAGATGAAAAATAAAATTGGGCTGAGCAGCGAGCCTTGCGGGACTCCAGAGAAGACTTTTGTTGTGGGAGAATTGTCATTTTCGATGACAGTGAATTGCGAGCGATCGGTTAGGAAGCAGCGAATCCAGTTTAATATCAGGGGATCAAGCCACAAGCATGAAAGTTTCGCCATGTGAACACCAGCTTTCAATTCTATTTAGGTCGCTTTGGAGCAATTCCTGATCATTATTTTAAGTTATGCTGCGGTACAAGTCACAGTCATCTGCGAAAAGACGAATTGTCGATGAAATGTCGGAGGGAAGATCATTTATGAAGATGAAAATTAAAAGTGGGCCCAGCAGCGAGCCTTGCGGGACACCAGAGAAGACATTTTTGTGGGAGAATGGTCATTTTCGATGACAGTGAATTGAGAGGGATCAGTTAGGAAGCAGCGAATCCAATTTAATATCAGGGGATCAAGGAACAAGCATGAAAGTTTCGCCATGTGAACACCAGTTTTCAATTCTATTTAGGTCGCATTGGAGCAATTCCTGATCATTATTTTAAGTTATGCTGCGGTACAGGTCACAGTCATCTGCGAAAAGACGAATTGTCGATGAAATGTCGGAGGGAAGATCATTTATGAAGATGAAAAATAAAATTGGGCCGAGCAGCGAGCCTTGCGGGACTCCAGAGAAGACTTTTGTTTTGGGAGAATTGTCATTTTCTATGACAGTGAATTGCGAGCGATCAGTTAGGAAGCAGCGAATCCAGTTTAATATCAGGGGATCAAGCCACAAGCATGAAAGTTTCGCCATGTGAACACCAGCTTTCAATTCTATTTAGGTCGCTTTGGAGCAATTCCTGATCATTATTTTAAGTTATGCTGCGGTACAGGTCACAGTCATCTGCGAAAAGACGAATTGTCGATGAATTGTCGGAGGGAAGATCATTTATGAAGATGAAAAAAAAAAAATGGGCCGAGCAGCCAGCCTCTCGGGACACCAGAGAAGACTTTTGTTGTGGGAGAATGGTCATTTTCGATGACAGTGAATTGAGAGCGATCCGTTAGGAAGCAGCGAATCCAATTTAATATCAGGGGATCAAGGCACAAGTTTCGCAATGTGAACACGAGCTTTCAATTCTATTTAGGTCGCACTGGAGCAATTCCTGATCATTATTAGTTATGCGGCGGTACAGGTAACAGTCATCTGCGAAAAGACGAATTGTTCGATGAAATGTCGGAGGGAAGATCATTTATGAAGATGAAAAATAAAACTGGGCCGAGCAGCGAGCCTTGCGGGACACCAGAGAAGACTTTTGTTGTGGGAGAATGGTCATTTTCGATGACAGTGAATTGAGGGCGATCAGTTAGGAAGCAGCGAATCATATTTAATATCAGGGGGTCAAGGCACAAGCATGAAAGTTTAGCCATGTGAACACCAGCTTTCAATTCTATTTAGGTCGCTTTGGAGCAATTCCTGATCATTATTTTAAGTTATGCTGCGGTACAAGTCACAGTCATCTGCGAAAAGACGAATTGTCGATGAAATGTCGGAGGGAAGATCATTTATGAAGATGAAAATTAAAATTGGGCCGAGCAGCGAGCCTTGCGGGACTCCAGAGAAGACTTTTGTTGTGGGAGAATGGTCATTTTCGATGACGGTGAATTGAGAGCGATCAGTTAGGAAGCAGCGCATCCAATTTAATATCAGGGGTCAAGGCACAAGCATGAAAGTTTCGCCATGCGAACACCAGCTTTCAATTCTATTTAGGTCGCATTGGAGCATTTCCTGATCATAATTGGAAGTAATGCGGCGGTAAAGGACACAGTCATCTGCGAAAAGACGAATTGTCGATGAAATGACGGAAGAAAGATCATTTATGAAGATGAAAAATAAAAGTTGGCCGAGCAGTGAGCCTTGCGGGACACCAGAGAAGACTTTTGTTGTGGGAGAATTGTCATTTTCGATGACAGTGAATTGCGAGCGATCAGTTAGGAAGCAGCGAATCCAGTTTAATATCAGGGGATCAGGCCACAAGCATGAAAGTTTCGCCATGTGAACACCAGCTTTCAATTCTAATTAGGTCGCTTTGGAGCAATTCCTGATCATTATTGGAAGTTGTGCGGCGGTACAGGACACAGTCATCTGCGAAAAGACGAATTGTCGATGAAATGTCGGAGCGAAGATCATTTATGAAGATGAAAAATAAAAGTTGGCTGAGCACCGAGCCCTGCGGGACACCAGAGAAGACTTTTGTTGTGGGGGAATGGTCATTTTCGATGACAGAGAATTGAGAGCGATCAGTTAGGAAGCAGCGAATCATATTTAATATCAGGGGATCAAGGAACAAGCATGAAAGTTTTGCCATGTGAACACCAGCTTTCAATTCTATTTAGGTCGCATTGGAGCAATTCCTGATCACTATTTAAGCTATGCTGCGGTACAGGTCACAGTCATTTGCGAAAAGACAAATTGTCGATGATATGTCGGAGGGAAGATCATTTATGAAGATGAAAAATAAAAGTGGGCCCAGCAGCGAGCCTTGCGGGACACCAGAGAAGACTTTTGTTGAGGGAGAATGGTCATTTTCGATGACAGTGAATTGAGAGGGATCAGTTAGGAAGCAGCGAATCCAATTTAATATCAGGGGATCAAGGAACAAGCATGAAAGTTTCGCCATGTGAACACCAGTTTTCAATTCTATTTAGGTCGCATTGGAGCAATTCCTGATCATTATTTTAAGTTATGCTGCGGTACAGGTCACAGTCATCTGCGAAAAGACGAATTGTCGATGAAATGTCGGAGGGAAGATCATTTATGAAGATGAAAAATAAAATTGGGCTGAGCAGCGAGCCTTGCGGGACTCCAGAGAAGACTTTTGTTGTGGGAGAATTGTCATTTTCGATGACAGTGAATTGCGAGCGATCGGTTAGGAAGCAGCGAATCCAGTTTAATATCAGGGGATCAAGCCACAAGCATGAAAGTTTCGCCATGTGAACACCAGCTTTCAATTCTATTTAGGTCGCTTTGGAGCAATTCCTGATCATTATTTTAAGTTATGCTGCGGTACAAGTCACAGTCATCTGCGAAAAGACGAATTGTCGATGAAATGTCGGAGGGAAGATCATTTATGAAGATGAAAATTAAAAGTGGGCCCAGCAGCGAGCCTTGCGGGACACCAGAGAAGACATTTTTTGTGGGAGAATGGTCATTTTCGATGACAGTGAATTGAGAGGGATCAGTTAGGAAGCAGCGAATCCAATTTAATATCAGGGGATCAAGGAACAAGCATGAAAGTTTCGCCATGTGAACACCAGTTTTCAATTCTATTTAGGTCGCATTGGAGCAATTCCTGATCATTATTTTAAGTTATGCTGCGGTACAGGTCACAGTCATCTGCGAAAAGACGAATTGTCGATGAAATGTCGGAGGGAAGATCATTTATGAAGATGAAAAATAAAATTGGGCCGAGCAGCGAGCCTTGCGGGACTCCAGAGAAGACTTTTGTTGTGGGAGAATTGTCATTTTCTATGACAGTGAATTGCGAGCGATCGGTTAGGAAGCAGCGAATCCAGTTTAATATCAGGGGATCAAGCCACAAGCATGAAAGTTTCGCCATGTGAACACCAGCTTTCAATTCTATTTAGGTCGCTTTGGAGCAATTCCTGATCATTATTTTAAGTTATGCTGCGGTACAGGTCACAGTCATCTGCGAAAAGACGAATTGTCGATGAAATGTCGGAGGGAAGATCATTTATGAAGATGAAAAAAAAAAATGGGCCGAGCAGCCAGCCTCTCGGGACACCAGAGAAGACTTTTGTTGTGGGAGAATGGTCATTTTCGATGACAGTGAATTGAGAGCGATCCGTTAGGAAGCAGCGAATCCAATTTAATATCAGGGGATCAAGGCACAAGTTTCGCAATGTGAACACGAGCTTTCAATTCTATTTAGGTCGCACTGGAGCAATTCCTGATCATTATTAGTTATGCGGCGGTACAGGTAACAGTCATCTGCGAAAAGACGAATTGTTCGATGAAATGTCGGAGGGAAGATCATTTATGAAGATGAAAAATAAAACTGGGCCGAGCAGCGAGCCTTGCGGGACACCAGAGAAGACTTTTGTTGTGGGAGAATGGTCATTTTCGATGACAGTGAATTGAGGGCGATCAGTTAGGAAGCAGCGAATCATATTTAATATCAGGGGGTCAAGGCACAAGCATGAAAGTTTGGCCATGTGAACACCAGCTTTCAATTCTATTTAGGTCGCTTTGGAGCAATTCCTGATCATTATTTTAAGTTATGCTGCGGTACAAGTCACAGTCATCTGCGAAAAGACGAATTGTCGATGAAATGTCGGAGGGAAGATCATTTATGAAGATGAAAATTAAAAGTGGGCCCAGCAGCGAGCCTTGCGGGACACCAGAGAAGACATTTTTTGTGGGAGAATGGTCATTTTCGATGACAGTGAATTGAGAGGGATCAGTTAGGAAGCAGCGAAACCAATTTAATATCAGGGGATCAAGGCACTAGCATGAAAGTTTCGCCATGTGAACACCAGCTTTCAAATCTATTTAGGTCGCATTGGAGCAATTCGTGATCATTATTGGAAGGTATGCGGTGGTACAGGTCACAGTCATCTGCGAAAAGACGAATAGTCGATGAAATGTCGGAGGGAAGATCATTTATGAAGATGAAAAAAAAAATGGGCCGAGCAGCCAGCCTCTCGGGACACCAGAGAAGACTTTTGTTGTGGGAGAATGGTCATTTTCGATGACAGTGAATTGAGAGCGATCCGTTAGGAAGCAGCGAATCCAATTTAATATCAGGGGATCAAGGCACAAGTTTCGCAATGTGAACACGAGCTTTCAATTCTATTTAGGTCGCACTGGAGCAATTCCTGATCATTATTAGTTATGCGGCGGTACAGGTAACAGTCATCTGCGAAAAGACGAATTGTTCGATGAAATGTCGGAGGGAAGATCATTTATGAAGATGAAAAATAAAACTGGGCCGAGCAGCGAGCCTTGCGGGACACCAGAGAAGACTTTTGTTGTGGGAGAATGGTCATTTTCGATGACAGTGAATTGAGGGCGATCAGTTAGGAAGCAGCGAATCATATTTAATATCAGGGGGTCGAGGCACAAGCATGAAAGTTTGGCCATGTGAACACCAGCTTTCAATTCTATTTAGGTCGCTTTGGAGCAATTCCTGATCATAATTGGAGGTTATGCGGCAGTAAAGGACACAGTCATCTGCGAAAAGACGAATTGTCGATGAAATGACGGAGGAAAGATCATTTATGAAGATGAAAAATAAAATTGGGCCGAGCAGCGAGCCTTGCGGGACTCCAGAGAAGACTTTTGTTGTGGGAGAATGGTCATTTTCGATGACAGTGAATTGAGAGCGATCAGTTAGGAAGTAGCGAAACCAATTTAATATCAGGGGAGCAAGGCACAAGTTTCGCAATGTGAACACCAGCTTTCAATTCTATTTAGGTCGCACTGGAGCAAATCCTGATCATTATTAGTTATGCGGCGGTACAGGTCACAGTCATCTGCGAAAAGACGAATTGTCGATGAAATGTCGGAGGGAAGATTATTTATGAAGATGGAAAATAAAAGTGGGCCGAGCAGCGAGCCTACGGGACACCAGAGAAGACTTTTGTTCTGGGAGAATGGTCATTTTCGATGAAGTGAATTGAGAGCGATCAGTTAGGAAGCAGCGAATCCAGTTTAATATCAGGAGATCAAGGCACAAGCTTGAAAGTTTCGCCATGTGAACACCAGCTTTCAATCCTATTTAGGTCGCTTGGGAGCAATTCCTGATCCTTATTGGAAGTTATGAGGCGGTACAGGTCACAGTCATCTGCGAAAAGACGAATTGTCGAAGAAATGTCGGAGGGAAGATCATTTATGAAGATGAAAAATAAAATTGGGCCGAGCAGCGAGCCTTGCGGGACTCCAGAGAAGACTTTTGTTGTGGGCGAATGGTCATTTTCGATGACGGTGAATTGAGAGCGATCAGTTAGGAAGCAGCGCATCCAATTTAATATCAGGGGTCAAGGCACAAGCATGAAAGTTTCGCCATGCGAACACCAGCTTTCAATTTTATTTAGGTCGCATTGGAGCATTTCCTGATCATAATTGGAAGTAATGCGGCGGTAAAGGACACAGTCATCTGCGAAAAGACGAATTGTCGATGAAATGACGGAAGAAAGATCATTTATGAAGATGAAAAATAAAAGTTGGCCGAGCAGTGAGCCTTGCGGGACACCAGAGAAGACTTTTGTTGTGGGAGAATTGTCATTTTCGATGACAGTGAATTGCGAGCGATCAGTTAGGAAGCAGCGAATCCAGTTTAATATCAGGGGATCAGGCCACAAGCATGAAAGTTTCGCCATGTGAACACCAGCTTTCAATTCTATTTAGGCCGCTTTGGAGCAATTCCTGATCATTATTGGAAGTTGTGCGGCGGTACAGGACACAGTCATCTGCGAAAAGACGAATTGTCGATGAAATGTCGGAGCGAAGATCATTTATGAAGATGAAAAATAAAAGTTGGCTGAGCACCGAGCCCTGCGGGACACCAGAGAAGACTTTTGTTGTGGGGGAATGGTCATTTTCGATGACAGTGAATTGAGAGCGATCAGTTAGGAAGCAGCGAATCATATTTAATATCAGGGGATCAAGGAACAAGCATGAAAGTTTTGCCATGTGAACACCAGCTTTCAATTCTATTTAGGTCGCATTGGAGCAATTCCTGATCACTATTTAAGTTATGCTGCGGTACAGGTCACAGTCATTTGCGAAAAGACGAATTGTCGATGATATGTCGGAGGGAAGATCATTTATGAAGATGAAAAATAAAAGTGGGCCCAGCAGCGAGCCTTGCGGGACACCAGAGAAGACTTTTGTTGAGGGAGAATGGTCATTTTCGATGACAGTGAATTGAGAGGGATCAGTTAGGAAGCAGCGAATCCAATTTAATATCAGGGGATCAAGGAACAAGCATGAAAGTTTCGCCATGTGAACACCAGTTTTCAATTCTATTTAGGTCGCATTGGAGCAATTCCTGATCATTATTTTAAGTTATGCTGCGGTACAGGTCACAGTCATCTGCGAAAAGACGAATTGTCGATGAAATGTCGGAGGGAAGATCATTTATGAAGATGAAAAATAAAATTGGGCTGAGCAGCGAGCCTTGCGGGACTCCAGAGAAGACTTTTGTTGTGGGAGAATTGTCATTTTCGATGACAGTGAATTGCGAGCGATCGGTTAGGAAGCAGCGAATCCAGTTTAATATCAGGGGATCAAGCCACAAGCATGAAAGTTTCGCCATGTGAACACCAGCTTTCAATTCTATTTAGGTCGCTTTGGAGCAATTCCTGATCATTATTTTAAGTTATGCTGCGGTACAAGTCACAGTCATCTGCGAAAAGACGAATTGTCGATGAAATGTCGGAGGGAAGATCATTTATGAAGATGAAAATTAAAAGTGGGCCCAGCAGCGAGCCTTGCGGGACACCAGAGAAGACATTTTTTGTGGGAGAATGGTCATTTTCGATGACAGTGAATTGAGAGGGATCAGTTAGGAAGCAGCGAAACCAATTTAATATCAGGGGATCAAGGCACTAGCATGAAAGTTTCGCCATGTGAACACCAGCTTTCAAATCTATTTAGGTCGCATTGGAGCAATTCGTGATCATTATTGGAAGGTATGCGGTGGTACAGGTCACAGTCATCTGCGAAAAGACGAATAGTCGATGAAATGTCGGAGGGAAGATCATTTATGAAGATGAAAAAAAAATGGGCCGAGCAGCCAGCCTCTCGGGACACCAGAGAAGACTTTTGTTGTGGGAGAATGGTCATTTTCGATGACAGTGAATTGAGAGCGATCCGTTAGGAAGCAGCGAATCCAATTTAATATCAGGGGATCAAGGCACAAGTTTCGCAATGTGAACACGAGCTTTCAATTCTATTTAGGTCGCACTGGAGCAATTCCTGATCATTATTAGTTATGCGGCGGTACAGGTAACAGTCATCTGCGAAAAGACGAATTGTTCGATGAAATGTCGGAGGGAAGATCATTTATGAAGATGAAAAATAAAACTGGGCCGAGCAGCGAGCCTTGCGGGACACCAGAGAAGACTTTTGTTGTGGGAGAATGGTCATTTTCGATGACAGTGAATTGAGGGCGATCAGTTAGGAAGCAGCGAATCATATTTAATATCAGGGGGTCAAGGCACAAGCATGAAAGTTTGGCCATGTGAACACCAGCTTTCAATTCTATTTAGGTCGCTTTGGAGCAATTCCTGATCATAATTGGAGGTTATGCGGCAGTAAAGGACACAGTCATCTGCGAAAAGACGAATTGTCGATGAAATGACGGAGGAAAGATCATTTATGAAGATGAAAAATAAAATTGGGCCGAGCAGCGAGCCTTGCGGGACTCCAGAGAAGACTTTTGTTGTGGGAGAATGGTCATTTTCGATGACAGTGAATTGAGAGCGATCAGTTAGGAAGCAGCGAAACCAATGTAATATCAGGGGAGGAAGGCACAAGTTTCGCAATGTGAACACCAGCTTTCAATTCTATTTAGGTCGCACTGGAGCAAATCCTGATCATTATTAGTTATGCGGCGGTACAGGTCACAGTCATCTGCGAAAAGACGAATTGTCGATGAAATGTCGGAGGGAAGATTATTTATGAAGATGGAAAATAAAAGTGGGCCGAGCAGCGAGCCTACGGGACACCAAAGAAGACTTTTGTTCTGGGAGAATGGTCATTTTCGATGAGAGTGAATTGAGAGCGATCAGTTAGGAAGCAGCGAATCCAGTTTAATATCAAGAGATCAAGGCACAAGCATGAAAGTTTCGCCATGTGAACACCAGCTTTCAATCCTATTTAGGTCGCTTGGGAGCAATTCCTGATCCTTATTGGAAGTTATGAGGCGGTACAGGTCACAGTCATCTGCGAAAAGACGAATTGTCGAAGAAATGTCGGAGGGAAGATCATTTATGAAGATGAAAAATAAAAATGGGGCGAGCAGCGAGCCTTGCGGGACTCCAGAGAAGACTTTTGTTGTGGGAGAATGGTCATTTTCGATGACGGTGAATTGAGAGCGATCAGTTAGGAAGCAGCGCATCCAATTTAATATCAGGGGTCAAGGCACAAGCATGAAAGTTTCGCCATGCGAACACCAGCTTTCAATTTTATTTAGGTCGCATTGGAGCATTTCCTGATCATAATTGGAAGTAATGCGGCGGTAAAGGACACAGTCATCTGCGAAAAGACGAATTGTCGATGAAATGACGGAAGAAAGATCATTTATGAAGATGAAAAATAAAAGTTGGCCGAGCAGTGAGCCTTGCAGGACACCAGAGAAGACTTTTGTTGTGGGGGAATGGTCATTTTCGATGACAGTGAATTGAGAGCGATCAGTTAGGAAGCAGCGAATCATATTTAATATCAGGGGATCAAGGAACAAGCATGAAAGTTTTGCCATGTGAACACCAGCTTTCAATTCTATTTAGGTCGCATTGGAGCAATTCCTGATCACTATTTAAGTTATGCTGCGGTACAGGTCACAGTCATTTGCGAAAAGACGAATTGTCGATGAAATGTCGGAGCGAAGATCATTTATGAAGATGAAAAATAAAAGTTGGCTGAGCACCGAGCCCTGCGGGACACCAGAGAAGACTTTTGTTGTGGGGGAATGGTCATTTTCGATGACAGTGAATTGAGAGCGATCAGTTAGGAAGCAGCGAATCATATTTAATATCAGGGGATCAAGGAACAAGCATGAAAGTTTTGCCATGTGAACACCAGCTTTCAATTCTATTTAGGTCGCATTGGAGCAATTCCTGATCACTATTTAAGTTATGCTGCGGTACAGGTCACAGTCATTTGCGAAAAGACGAATTGTCGATGATATGTCGGAGGGAAGATCATTTATGAAGATGAAAAATAAAAGTGGGCCCAGCAGCGAGCCTTGCGGGACACCAGAGAAGACTTTTGTTGAGGGAGAATGGTCATTTTCGATGACAGTGAATTGAGAGGGATCAGTTAGGAAGCAGCGAATCCAGTTTAATATCAGGGGATCAAGCCACAAGCATGAAAGTTTCGCCATGTGAACACCAGCTTTCAATTTAATTAGGTCGCTTTGGAGCAATTCCTGATCATTATTTTAAGTTATGCTGCGGTACAAGTCACAGTCATCTGCGAAAAGACGAATTGTCGATGAAATGTCGGAGGGAAGATCATTTATGAAGATGAAAATTAAAAGTGGGCCCAGCAGCGAGCCTTGCGGGACACCAGAGAAGACATTTTTTGTGGGAGAATGGTCATTTTCGATGACAGTGAATTGAGAGGGATCAGTTAGGAAGCAGCGAAACCAATTTAATATCAGGGGATCAAGGCACTAGCATCAAAGTTTCGCCATGTGAACACCAGCTTTCAAATCTATTTAGGTCGCATTGGAGCAATTCGTGATCATTATTGGAAGGTATGCGGTGGTACAGGTCACAGTCATCTGCGAAAAGACGAATAGTCGATGAAATGTCGGAGGGAAGATCATTTATGAAGATGAAAAAAAAAATGGGCCGAGCAGCCAGCCTCTCGGGACACCAGAGAAGACTTTTGTTGTGGGAGAATGGTCATTTTCGATGACAGTGAATTGAGAGCGATCCGTTAGGAAGCAGCGAATCCAATTTAATATCAGGGGATCAAGGCACAAGTTTCGCAATGTGAACACGAGCTTTCAATTCTATTTAGGTCGCACTGGAGCAATTCCTGATCATTATTAGTTATGCGGCGGTACAGGTAACAGTCATCTGCGAAAAGACGAATTGTTCGATGAAATGTCGGAGGGAAGATCATTTATGAAGATGAAAAATAAAACTGGGCCGAGCAGCGAGCCTTGCGGGACACCAGAGAAGACTTTTGTTGTGGGAGAATGGTCATTTTCGATGACAGTGAATTGAGGGCGATCAGTTAGGAAGCAGCGAATCATATTTAATATCAGGGGATCAAGGAACAAGCATGAAAGTTTCGCCATGTGAACACCAGTTTTCAATTCTATTTAGGTCGCATTGGAGCAATTCCTGATCATTATTTTAAGTTATGCTGCGGTACAGGTCACAGTCATCTGCGAAAAGACGAATTGTCGATGAAATGTCGGAGGGAAGATCATTTATGAAGATGAAAAATAAAATTGGGCTGAGCAGCGAGCCTTTCGGGACTCCAGAGAAGACTTTTGTTGTGGGAGAATTGTCATTTTCGATGACAGTGAATTGCGAGCGATCGGTTAGGAAGCAGCGAATCCAGTTTAATATCAGGGGATCAAGCCACAAGCATGAAAGTTTCGCCATGTGAACACCTGCTTTCAATTCTATTTAGGTCGCTTTGGAGCAATTCCTGATCATTATTTTAAGTTATGCTGCGGTACAGGTCACAGTCATCTACGAAAAGACGAATTGTCGATGAAATGTCGGAGGGAAGATCCTTTATGAAGATGAAAATTAAAAGTGGGCCCAGCAGCGAGCCTTGCGGGACACCAGAGAAGACATTTTTTTGTGGGAGAATGGTCATTTTCGATGACAGTGAATTGAGAGGGATCAGTTAGGAAGCAGCGAAACCAATTTAATATCAGGGGATCAAGGCACTAGCATGAAAGTTTCGTAATGTGAACACCAGCTTTCAAATCTATTTAGGTCGCATTGGAGCAATTCGTGATCATTATTGGAAGGTATGCGGTGGTACAGGTCACAGTCATCTGCGAAAAGACGAATAGTCGATGAAATGTCGGAGGGAAGATCATTTATGAAGATGAAAAAAAAAAATGGGCCGAGCAGCCAGCCTCTCGGGACACCAGAGAAGACTTTTGTTGTGGGAGAATGGTCATTTTCGATGACAGTGAATTGAGAGCGATCCGTTAGGAAGCAGCGAATCCAATTTAATATCAGGGGATCAAGGCACAAGTTTCGCAATGTGAACACGAGCTTTCAATTCTATTTAGGTCGCACTGGAGCAATTCCTGATCATTATTAGTTATGCGGCGGTACAGGTAACAGTCATCTGCGAAAAGACGAATTGTTCGATGAAATGTCGAAGGGAAGATCATTTAATAAGATGAAAAATAAAACTGGGCCGAGCAGCGAGCCTTGCGGGACAACAGAGAAGACTTTTGTTGTGGGAGAATGGTCATTTTCGATGACAGTGAATTGAGGGCGATCAGTTAGGAAGCAGCGAATCATATTTAATATCAGGGGGTCAAGGCACAAGCATGAAAGTTTGGCCATGTGAACACCAGCTTTCAATTCTATTTAGGTCGCTTTGGAGCAATTCCTGATCATAATTGGAGGTTATGCGGCAGTAAAGGACACAGTCATCTGCGAAAAGACGAATTGTCGATGAAATGACGGAGGAAAGATCATTTATGAAGATGAAAAATAAAATTGGGCCGAGCAGCGAGCCTTGCGGGACTCCAGAGAAGACTTTTGTTGTGGGAGAATGGTCATTTTCGATGACAGTGAATTGAGAGCGATCAGTTAGGAAGCAGCGAAACCAATTTAATATCAGGGGAGCAAGGCACAAGTTTCGCAATGTGAACACCAGCTTTCAATTCTATTTAGGTCGCACTGGAGCAAATCCTGATCATTATTAGTTATGCGGCGGTACAGGTCACAGTCATCTGCGAAAAGACGAATTGTCGATGAAATGTCGGAGGGAAGATTATTTATGAAGATGGAAAATAAAAGTGGGCCGAGCAGCGAGCCTTGCGGGACTCCAGAGAAGACTTTTGTTGTGGGAGAATGGTCATTTTCGATGACGGTGAATTGAGAGCGATCAGTTAGGAAGCAGCGCATCCAATTTAATATCAGGGGTCAAGGCACAAGCATGAAAGTTTCGCCATGCGAACACCAGCTTTCAATTTTATTTAGGTCGCATTGGAGCATTTCCTGATCATAATTGGAAGTAATGCGGCGGTAAAGGACACAGTCATCTGCGAAAAGACGAATTGTCGATGAAATGACGGAAGAAAGATCATTTATGAAGATGAAAAATAAAAGTTGGCCGAGCAGTGAGCCTTGCGGGACACCAGAGAAGACTTTTGTTGTGGGAGAATTGTCATTTTCGATGACAGTGAATTGCGAGCGATCAGTTAGGAAGCAGCGAATCCAGTTTAATATCAGGGGATCAGGCCACAAGCATGAAAGTTTCGCCATGTGAACACCAGCTTTCAATTCTATTTAGGTCGCTTTGGAGCAATTCCTGATCATTATTGGAAGTTGTGCGGCGGTACAGGACACAGTCATCTGCGAAAAGACGAATTGTCGATGAAATGTCGGAGCGAAGATCATTTATGAAGATGAAAAATAAAAGTTGGCTGAGCACCGAGCCCTGCGGGACACCAGAGAAGACTTTTGTTGTGGGGGAATGGTCATTTTCGATGACAGTGAATTGAGAGCGATCAGTTAGGAAGCAGCGAATCATATTTAATATCAGGGGATCAAGGAACAAGCATGAAAGTTTTGCCATGTGAACACCAGCTTTCATTTCTATTTAGGTCGCATTGGAGCAATTCCTGATCACTATTTAAGTTATGCTGCGGTACAGGTCACAGTCATTTGCGAAAAGACGAATTGTCGATGATATGTCGGAGGGAAGATGATTTATGAAGATGAAAAATAAAAGTGGGCCCAGCAGCGAGCCTTGCGGGACACCAGAGAAGACTTTTGTTGAGGGAGAATGGTCATTTTCGATGACAGTGAATTGAGAGGGATCAGTTAGGAAGCAGCGAATCCAATTTAATATCAGGGGATCAAGGAACAAGCATGAAAGTTTCGCCATGTGAACACCAGTTTTCAATTCTATTTAGGTCGCATTGGAGCAATTCCTGATCATTATTTTAAGTTATGCTGCGGTACAAGTCACAGTCATCTGCGAAAAGACGAATTGTCGATGAAATGTCGGAGGGAAGATCATTTATGAAGATGAAAAATAAAATTGGGCCGAGCAGCGAGCCTTGCGGGACTCCAGAGAAGACTTTTGTTGTGGGAGAATTGTCATTTTCGATGACAGTGAATTGCGAGCGATCGGTTAGGAAGCAGCGAATCCAGTTTAATATCAGGGGAGCAAGCCACAAGCATGAAAGTTTCGCCATGTGAACACCAGCTTTCAATTCTATTTAGGTCGCTTTGGAGCAATTCCTGATCATTATTCTAAGTTATGCTGCGGTACAGGTCACAGTCATCTGCGAAAAGACGAATTGTCGATGAAATGTCGGAGGGAAGATCATTTATGAAGATGAAAATTAAAAGTGGGCCCAGCAGCGAGCCTTGCGGGACACCAGAGAAGACATTTTTTGTGGGAGAATGGTCATTTTCGATGACAGTGAATTGAGAGGGATCAGTTAGGAAGCAGCGAAACCAATTTAATATCAGGGGATCAAGGCACTAGCATGAAAGTTTCGCCATGTGAACACCAGCTTTCAAATCTATTTAGGTCGCATTGGAGCAATTCGTGATCATTATTGGAAGGAATGCGGTGGTACAGGTCACAGTCATCTGCGAAAAGACGAATAGTCGATTAAATGTCGCAGGGAAGATCATTTATGAAGATGAAAAAAAAAAATGGGCCGAGCAGCCAGCCTCTCGGGACACCAGAGAAGACTTTTGTTGTGGAAGAATGGTCATTTTCGATGACAGTGAATTGAGAGCGATCCGTTAGGAAGCAGCGAATCCAATTTAATATCAGGGGATCAAGGCACAAGTTTCGCAATGTGAACACGAGCTTTCAATTCTATTTAGGTCGCACTGGAGCAATTCCTGATCATTATTAGTTATGCGGTGGTACAGGTCACAGTCATTTGCGAAAAGACGAATTGTCGATGAAATGACGGAGGAAAGATCATTTATGAAGATGAAAAATAAAAGTGAGCCGAGCACTGAGCCCTGCGGGTCACCAGAGAAGACTTTTGTTGTGGGGGAATGGTAGATTTCGATGACAGTGAATTGAGAGTGATCAGTTAGGAACCAGCGAATCTAATTTAATATCAGGAGATCAAGGCACAAGTATGAAAGATTGGCCATGTGAACACCAGCTTTCAATTCTATTTAGGTCGCATTGGCGCAATACCTGATCTATATTTTAAGCTATGCTGCGGTACAGGTCACAGTCATCTGCGAAAAGACGAATTGTCGATGAAATGTCGGAGGGAAGATCATTTATGAAGATGAAAAATAAAAGTGGGGCGAGCAGCGAGCCTTGCGGTACACCAGAGAAAACTTTTGTTGTGGGAGAATGGTCATTTTCGATGACAGTGAATTGAGAGCGATCAGTTAGGAAGAAGCGAATTATATTTAATATCAGGGGATCAAGGAACAAGCATGAAAGTTTCGCCATGCGAACACCAGCTTTCAATCCTATTTAGGTCGCTTGGGAGCAATTCCTGATCATTTTTGGAAGTTATGAGGCGGTACAGGTCACAGTCATCTGCGAAAAGACGAATTGTCGAAGAAATGTCGGAGGGAAGATCATTTATGAAGATGAAAAATAAAATTGGGCCGAGCAGCGAGCCTTGCGGGACTCCAGAGAAGACTTTTGTTGTGGGAGAATGGTCATTTTCGATGACGGTGAATTGAGAGCGATCAGTCAGGAAGCAGCGCATCCAATTTAATATCAGGGGTCAAGGCACAAGCATGAAAGTTTCGCCATGCGAACACCAGCTTTCAATTTTATTTAGGTCGCATTGGAGCATTTCCTGATCATAATTGGAAGTAATGCGGCGGTAAAGGAAACAGTCATCTGCGAAAAGACGAATTGTCGATGAAATGACGGAAGAAAGATCATTTATGAAGATGAAAAATAAAAATTGGCCGAGCAGTGAGCCTTGCGGGACACCAGAGAAGACTTTTGTTGTGGGAGAATTGTCATTTTCGATGACAGTGAATTGCGAGCGATCAGTTAGGAAGCAGCGAATCCAGTTCAATATCAGGGGATCAGGCCACAAGCATGAATGTTTCGCCATGTGAACACCAGCTTTCAATTCTATTTAGGTCGCTTTGGAGCAATTCCTGATCATTATTGGAAGTTGTGCGGCGGTACAGGACACAGTCATCTGCGAAAAGACGAATTGTCGATGAAATGTCGGAGCGAAGATCATTTATGAAGATGAAAAATAAAAGTTGGCTGAGCACCGAGCCCTGCGGGACACCAAGAGAAGACTTTTGTTGTGGGGGAATGGTCATTTTCGATGACAGTGAATTGAGAGCGATCAGTTAGGAAGCAGCGAATCATATTTAATATCAGGGGATCAAGGAACAAGCATGAAAGTTTTGCCATGTGAACACCAGCTTTCAATTCTATTTAGGTCGCATTTGAGCAATTCCTGATCACTATTTAAGTTATGCTGCGGTACAGGTCACAGTCATTTGCGAAAAGACGAATTGTCGATGATATGTCGGAGGGAAGATCATTTATGAAGATGAAAAATAAAAGTGGGCCCAGCAGCGAGCCTTGCGGGACACCAGAGAAGACTTTTGTTGGGGGAGAATGGTCATTTTCGATGACAGTGAATTGAGAGGGATCAGTTAGGAAGCGGCGAATCCAATTTAATATCAGGGGATCAAGGAACAAGCATGAAAGTTTCGCCATGTGAACACCAGTTTTCAATTCTATTTAGGTCGCATTGGAGCAATTCCTGATCATTATTTTAAGTTATGCTGCGGTACAGGTCACAGTCATCTGCGAAAAGACGAATTGTCGATGAAATGTCGGAGGGAAGATCATTTATGAAGATGAAAAATAAAATTGGGCCGAGCAGCGAGCCTTGCGGGACTCCAGAGAAGACTTTTGTTGTGGGAGAATTGTCATTTTCGATGACAGTGAATTGCGAGCGATCGGTTAGGAAGCAGCGAATCCAGTTTAATATCAGGGGAGCAAGTCACAAGCATGAAAGTTTCGCCATGTGAACACCAGCTTTCAATTCTATTTAGGTCGCTTTGGAGCAATTCCTGATCATTATTTTAAGTTATGCTGCGGTACAGGTCACAGTCATCTGCGAAAAGACGAATTGTCGATGAAATGTCGGAGGGAAGATCATTTATGAAGATGAAAATTAAAAGTGGGCCCAGCAGCGAGCCTTGCGGGACACCAGAGAAGACATTTTTTGTGGGAGAATGGTCATTTTCGATGACAGTGAATTGAGAGGGATCAGTTAGGAAGCAGCGAAACCAATTTAATATCAGGGGATCAAGGCACTAGCATGAAAGTTTCGCCATGTGAACACCAGCTTTCAAATCTATTTAGGTCGCATTGGAGCAATTCGTGATCATTATTGGAAGGTATGCGGTGCTACAGGTCACAGTCATCTGCGAAAAGACGAATAGTCGATGAAATGTCGGAGGGAATATCATTTATGAAGATGAAAAAAAAAATGGGCCGAGCAGCCAGCCTCTCGGGACACCAGAGAAGACTTTTGTTGTGGGAGAATGGTCATTTTCGATGACAGTGAATTGAGAGCGATCCGTTAGGAAGCAGCGAATCCAATTTAATATCAGGGGATCAAGGCACAAGTTTCGCAATGTGAACACGAGCTTTCAATTCTATTTAGGTCGCACTGGAGCAATTCCTGATCATTATTAGTTATGCGGCGGTACAGGTAACAGTCATCTGCGAAAAGACGAATTTTTCGATGGAATGTCGGAGGGAAGATCATTTATGAAGATGAAAAATAAAAGTGGGCCGAGCAGCGAGCCTTGCGGGACACCAGAGAAGACTTTTGTTGAGGGAGAATGGTCATTTTCGATGACAGTGAATTGAGAGGGATCAGTTAGGAAGAAGCGAATTATATTTAATATCAGGGGATCAAGGAACAAGCATGAAAGTTTCGCCATGCGAACACCAGCTTTCAATCCTATTTAGGTCGCTTGGGAGCAATTCCTGATCATTATTGGAAGTTATGAGGCGGTACAGGTCACAGTCATCTGCGAAAAGACGAATTGTCGAAGAAATGTCGGAGGGAAGATCATTTATGAAGATGAAAAATAAAATTGGGCCGAGCAGCGAGCCTTGCGGGACTCCAGAGAAGACTTTTGTTGTGGGAGAATGGTCATTTTCGATGACGGTGAATTGAGAGCGATCAGTCAGGAAGCAGCGCATCCAATTTAATATCAGGGGTCAAGGCACAAGCATGAAAGTTTCGCCATGCGAACACCAGCTTTCAATTTTATTTAGGTCGCATTGGAGCATTTCCTGATCATAATTGGAAGTAATGCGGCGGTAAAGGAAACAGTCATCTGCGAAAAGACGAATTGTCGATGAAATGACGGAAGAAAGATCATTTATGAAGATGAAAAATAAAAATTGGCCGAGCAGTGAGCCTTGCGGGACACCAGAGAAGACTTTTGTTGTGGGAGAATTGTCATTTTCGATGACAGTGAATTGCGAGCGATCAGTTAGGAAGCAGCGAATCCAGTTCAATATCAGGGGATCAGGCCACAAGCATGAATGTTTCGCCATGTGAACACCAGCTTTCAATTCTATTTAGGTCGCTTTGGAGCAATTCCTGATCATTATTGGAAGTTGTGCGGCGGTACAGGACACAGTCATCTGCGAAAAGACGAATTGTCGATGAAATGTCGGAGCGAAGATCATTTATGAAGATGAAAAATAAAAGTTGGCTGAGCACCGAGCCCTGCGGGACACCAAGAGAAGACTTTTGTTGTGGGGGAATGGTCATTTTCGATGACAGTGAATTGAGAGCGATCAGTTAGGAAGCAGCGAATCATATTTAATATCAGGGGATCAAGGAACAAGCATGAAAGTTTTGCCATGTGAACATCAGCTTTCAATTCTATTTAGGTCGCATTTGAGCAATTCCTGATCACTATTTAAGTTATGCTGCGGTACAGGTCACAGTCATTTGCGAAAAGACGAATTGTCGATGATATGTCGGAGGGAAGATCATTTATGAAGATGAAAAATAAAAGTGGGCCCAGCAGCGAGCCTTGCGGGACACCAGAGAAGACTTTTGTTGGGGGAGAATGGTCATTTTCGATGACAGTGAATTGAGAGGGATCAGTTAGGAAGCGGCGAATCCAATTTAATATCAGGGGATCAAGGAACAAGCATGAAAGTTTCGCCATGTGAACACCAGTTTTCAATTCTATTTAGGTCGCATTGGAGCAATTCCTGATCATTATTTTAAGTTATGCTGCGGTACAGGTCACAGTCATCTGCGAAAAGACGAATTGTCGATGAAATGTCGGAGGGAAGATCATTTATGAAGATGAAAAATAAAATTGGGCCGAGCAGCGAGCCTTGCGGGACTCCAGAGAAGACTTTTGTTGTGGGAGAATTGTCATTTTCGATGACAGTGAATTGCGAGCGATCGGTTAGGAAGCAGCGAATCCAGTTTAATATCAGGGGAGCAAGTCACAAGCATGAAAGTTTCGCCATGTGAACACCAGCTTTCAATTCTATTTAGGTCGCTTTGGAGCAATTCCTGATCATTATTTTAAGTTATGCTGCGGTACAGGTCACAGTCATCTGCGAAAAGACGAATTGTCGATGAAATGTCGGAGGGAAGATCATTTATGAAGATGAAAATTAAAAGTGGGCCCAGCAGCGAGCCTTGCGGGACACCAGAGAAGACATTTTTTGTGGGAGAATGGTCATTTTCGATGACAGTGAATTGAGAGGGATCAGTTAGGAAGCAGCGAAACCAATTTAATATCAGGGGATCAAGGCACTAGCATGAAAGTTTCGCCATGTGAACACCAGCTTTCAAATCTATTTAGGTCGCATTGGAGCAATTCGTGATCATTATTGGAAGGTATGCGGTGCTACAGGTCACAGTCATCTGCGAAAAGACGAATAGTCGATGAAATGTCGGAGGGAATATCATTTATGAAGATGAAAAAAAAAATGGGCCGAGCAGCCAGCCTCTCGGGACACCAGAGAAGACTTTTGTTGTGGGAGAATGGTCATTTTCGATGACAGTGAATTGAGAGCGATCCGTTAGGAAGCAGCGAATCCAATTTAATATCAGGGGATCAAGGCACAAGTTTCGCAATGTGAACACGAGCTTTCAATTCTATTTAGGTCGCACTGGAGCAATTCCTGATCATTATTAGTTATGCGGCGGTACAGGTAACAGTCATCTGCGAAAAGACGAATTTTTCGATGGAATGTCGGAGGGAAGATCATTTATGAAGATGAAAAATAAAAGTGGGCCGAGCAGCGAGCCTTGCGGGACACCAGAGAAGACTTTTGTTGAGGGAGAATGGTCATTTTCGATGACAGTGAATTGAGAGGGATCAGTTAGGAAGAAGCGAATTATATTTAATATCAGGGGATCAAGGAACAAGCATGAAAGTTTCGCCATGCGAACACCAGCTTTCAATCCTATTTAGGTCGCTTGGGAGCAATTCCTGATCATTATTGGAAGTTATGAGGCGGTACAGGTCACAGTCATCTGCGAAAAGACGAATTGTCGAAGAAATGTCGGAGGGAAGATCATTTATGAAGATGAAAAATAAAATTGGGCCGAGCAGCGAGCCTTGCGGGACTCCAGAGAAGACTTTTGTTGTGGGAGAATGGTCATTTTCGATGACGGTGAATTGAGAGCGATCAGTCAGGAAGCAGCGCATCCAATTTAATATCAGGGGTCAAGGCACAAGCATGAAAGTTTCGCCATGCGAACACCAGCTTTCAATTTTATTTAGGTCGCATTGGAGCATTTCCTGATCATAATTGGAAGTAATGCGGCGGTAAAGGAAACAGTCATCTGCGAAAAGACGAATTGTCGATGAAATGACGGAAGAAAGATCATTTATGAAGATGAAAAATAAAAATTGGCCGAGCAGTGAGCCTTGCGGGACACCAGAGAAGACTTTTGTTGTGGGAGAATTGTCATTTTCGATGACAGTGAATTGCGAGCGATCAGTTAGGAAGCAGCGAATCCAGTTCAATATCAGGGGATCAGGCCACAAGCATGAATGTTTCGCCATGTGAACACCAGCTTTCAATTCTATTTAGGTCGCTTTGGAGCAATTCCTGATCATTATTGGAAGTTGTGCGGCGGTGCAGGACACAGTCATCTGCGAAAAGACGAATTGTCGATGAAATGTCGGAGCGAAGATCATTTATGAAGATGAAAAATAAAAGTTGGCTGAGCACCGAGCCCTGCGGGACACCAAGAGAAGACTTTTGTTGTGGGGGAATGGTCATTTTCGATGACAGTGAATTGAGAGCGATCAGTTAGGAAGCAGCGAATCATATTTAATATCAGGGGATCAAGGAACAAGCATGAAAGTTTTGCCATGTGAACACCAGCTTTCAATTCTATTTAGGTCGCATTTGAGCAATTCCTGATCACTATTTAAGTTATGCTGCGGTACAGGTCACAGTCATTTGCGAAAAGACGAATTGTCGATGATATGTCGGAGGGAAGATCATTTATGAAGATGAAAAATAAAAGTGGGCCCAGCAGCGAGCCTTGCGGGACACCAGAGAAGACTTTTGTTGGGGGAGAATGGTCATTTTCGATGACAGTGAATTGAGAGGGATCAGTTAGGAAGCAGCGAATCCAATTTAATATCAGGGGATCAAGGAACAAGCATGAAAGTTTCGCCATGTGAACACCAGTTTTCAATTCTATTTAGGTCGCATTGGAGCAATTCCTGATCATTATTTTAAGTTATGCTGCGGTACAGGTCACAGTCATCTGCGAAAAGACGAATTGTCGATGAAATGTCGGAGGGAAGATCATTTATGAAGATGAAAAATAAAATTGGGCCGAGCAGCGAGCCTTGCGGGACTCCAGAGAAGACTTTTGTTGTGGGAGAATTGTCATTTTCGATGACAGTGAATTGCGAGCGATCGGTTAGGAAGCAGCGAATCCAGTTTAATATCAGGGGAGCAAGTCACAAGCATGAAAGTTTCGCCATGTGAACACCAGCTTTCAATTCTATTTAGGTCGCTTTGGAGCAATTCCTGATCATTATTTTAAGTTATGCTGCGGTACAGGTCACAGTCATCTGCGAAAAGACGAATTGTCGATGAAATGTCGGAGGGAAGATCATTTATGAAGATGAAAATTAAAAGTGGGCCCAGCAGCGAGCCTTGCGGGACACCAGAGAAGACATTTTTTGTGGGAGAATGGTCATTTTCGATGACAGTGAATTGAGAGGGATCAGTTAGGAAGCAGCGAAACCAATTTAATATCAGGGGATCAAGGCACTAGCATGAAAGTTTCGCCATGTGAACACCAGCTTTCAAATCTATTTAGGTCGCATTGGAGCAATTCGTGATCATTATTGGAAGGTATGCGGTGCTACAGGTCACAGTCATCTGCGAAAAGACGAATAGTCGATGAAATGTCGGAGGGAATATCATTTATGAAGATGAAAAAAAAAATGGGCCGAGCAGCCAGCCTCTCGGGACACCAGAGAAGACTTTTGTTGTGGGAGAATGGTCATTTTCGATGACAGTGAATTGAGAGCGATCCGTTAGGAAGCAGCGAATCCAATTTAATATCAGGGGATCAAGGCACAAGTTTCGCAATGTGAACACGAGCTTTCAATTCTATTTAGGTCGCACTGGAGCAATTCCTGATCATTATTAGTTATGCGGCGGTACAGGTAACAGTCATCTGCGAAAAGACGAATTTTTCGATGGAATGTCGGAGGGAAGATCATTTATGAAGATGAAAAATAAAAGTGGGCCGAGCAGCGAGCCTTGCGGGACACCAGAGAAGACTTTTGTTGAGGGAGAATGGTCATTTTCGATGACAGTGAATTGAGAGGGATCAGTTAGGAAGCAGCGAATCCAATTTAATATCAGGGGATCAAGGAACAAGCATGAAAGTTTCGCCATGTGAACACCAGTTTTCAATTCTATTTAGGTCGCATTGGAGCAATTCCTGATCATTATTTTAAGTTATGCTGCGGTACAGGTCACAGTCATCTGCGAAAAGACGAATTGTCGATGAAATGTCGGAGGGAAGATCATTTATGAAGATGAAAAATAAAATTGGGCCGAGCAGCGAGCCTTGCGGGACTCCAGAGAAGACTTTTGTTGTGGGAGAATTGTCATTTTCGATGACAGTGAATTGCGAGCGATCGGTTAGGAAGCAGCGAATCCAGTTTAATATCAGGGGAGCAAGTCACAAGCATGAAAGTTTCGCCATGTGAACACCAGCTTTCAATTCTATTTAGGTCGCTTTGGAGCAATTCCTGATCATTATTTTAAGTTATGCTGCGGTACAGGTCACAGTCATCTGCGAAAAGACGAATTGTCGATGAAATGTCGGAGGGAAGATCATTTATGAAGATGAAAATTAAAAGTGGGCCCAGCAGCGAGCCTTGCGGGACACCAGAGAAGACATTTTTTGTGGGAGAATGGTCATTTTCGATGACAGTGAATTGAGAGGGATCAGTTAGGAAGCAGCGAAACCAATTTAATATCAGGGGATCAAGGCACTAGCATGAAAGTTTCGCCATGTGAACACCAGCTTTCAAATCTATTTAGGTCGCATTGGAGCAATTCGTGATCATTATTGGAAGGTATGCGGTGGTACAGGTCACAGTCATCTGCGAAAAGACGAATAGTCGATGAAATGTCGGAGGGAATATCATTTATGAAGATGAAAAAAAAAATGGGCCGAGCAGCCAGCCTCTCGGGACACCAGAGAAGACTTTTGTTGTGGGAGAATGGTCATTTTCGATGACAGTGAATTGAGAGCGATCCGTTAGGAAGCAGCGAATCCAATTAAATATCAGGGGATCAAGGCACAAGTTTCGCAATGTGAACACGAGCTTTCAATTCTATTTAGGTCGCACTGGAGCAATTCCTGATCATTATTAGTTATGCGGCGGTACAGGTAACAGTCATCTGCGAAAAGACGAATTTTTCGATGGAATGTCGGAGGGAAGATCATTTATGAAGATGAAAAATAAAAGTGGGCCGAGCAGCGAGCCTTGCGGGACACCAGAGAAGACTTTTGTTGTGGGAGAATGGTCATTTTCGATGACAGTGAATTGAGGGCGATCAGTTAGGAAGCAGCGAATCATATTTAATATCAGGGGGTCAAGGCACAAGCATGAAAGTTTGGCCATGTGAACACCAGCTTTCAATTCTATTTAGGTCGCTTTGGAGCAATTCCTGATCATAATTGGAGGTTATGCGTCAGTAAAGGACACAGTCATCTGCGAAAAGACGAATTGTCGATGAAATGACGGAGGAAAGATCATTTATGAAGATGAAAAATAAAAGTGAGCCGAGCACTGAGCCCTGCGGGTCACCAGAGAAGACTTTTGTTGTGGGGGAATGGTAGATTTCGATGACAGTGAATTGAGAGTGATCAGTTAGGAAGCAGCGAATCCAATTTAATATCAGGAGATCAAGGCACAAGTATGAAAGATTGGCCATGTGAACACCAGCTTTCAATTCTATTTAGGTCGCATTAGCGCAATACCTGATCATTATTTTAAGTTATGCTGCGGTACAGGTCACAGTCATCTGCGAAAAGACGAATTGTCGATGAAATGTCGGAGGGAAGATCATTTATGAAGATGAAAAATAAAAGTGGGGCGAGGAGCGAGCCTTGCGGTACACCAGAGAAAACTTTTGTTGTGGGAGAATGGTCATTTTCGATGACAGTGAATTGAGAGCGATCAGTTAGGAAGCAGCGAATTATATTTAATATCAGGGGATCAAGGAACAAGCATGAAAGCTTCGCCATGTGAACAACAGCTTTCAATTCTATTTAGGTCGCATTGGAGCAATTCCTGATCATTATTTTAAGTTATGCTGCGGTACAGGTCACAGTCATTTGCGAAAAGACGAATTGTCGATGAAATGTCGCAGGGAAGATCATTTATGAAGATGAAAAATAAAATTGGGCCGAGCAGCGAGCCTTGCGGGACTCCAGAGAAGACTTTTGTTGTGGGAGAATGGTCATTTTCGATGACAGTGAATTGAGAGCGATCAGTTAGGAAGCAGCGAATCCAATTTAATATCAGGGGTTAAAGCACAAGCATGAAAGTTTCGCCATGCGAACACCAGCTTTCAATTCTATTTAGGTCGCATTGGAGCAATTCCTGATCATAATTGGAGGTTATGCGGCGGTAAAGGACACAGTCATCTGCGAAAAGACGAATTGTCGATGAAATGACGGAGGAAAGATTGTTTATGAAGATGGAAAATAAAAGTGGGCCGAGCAGCGAGCCTACTGGACACCAGAGAAGACTTTTGTTCTGGGAGAATGGTCATTTTCGATGAGAGTGAATTGAGAGCGATCAGTTAGGAAGCAGCGAATCCAGTTTAATATCAGGAGATTAAGGCACAAGCATGAAAGTTTCGCCATGTGAACACCAGCTTTCAATTCTATTTAGGTCGCATTGGAGCAATTCCTGATCACTATTTAAGTTATGCTGCGGTACAGGTCACAGTCATCTGCGAAAAGACGAATTGTCGATGTTATGTCGGAGGGAAGATCATTTATGAAGATGAAAAATAAAAGTGGGCCCAGCAGCGAGCCTTGCGGGACACCAGAGAAGACTTTTGTTGAGGGAGAATGGTCATTTTCGATGACAGTGAATTGAGAGGGATCAGTTAGGAAGCAGCGAATCCAATTTAATATCAGGGGATCAAGGAACAAGCATGAAAGTTTCGCCATGTGAACACCAGTTTTCAATTCTATTTAGGTCGCATTGGAGCAATTCCTGATCATTATTTTAAGTTATGCTGCGGTACAGGTCACAGTCATCTGCGAAAAGACGAATTGTCGATGAAATGTCGGAGGGAAGATCATTTATGAAGATGAAAAATAAAATTGGGCCGAGCAGCGAGCCTTGCGGGACTCCAGAGAAGACTTTTGTTGTGGGAGAATGGTCATTTTCGATGACAGTGAATTGAGAGCGATCAGTTAGGAAGCACCGAATCCAATTTAATATCAGGGGTTAAAGCACAAGCATGAAAGTTTCGCCATGCGCACACCAGCTTTCAATCCTATTTAGGTCGCTTGGGAGCAATTCCTGATCATTATTGGAAGTTATGAGGCGATACAGGTCACAGTCATCTGCGAAAAGACGAATTGTCGAAGAAATGTCGGAGGGAAGATCATTTATGAAGATGAAAAATAAAATTGGGCCGAGCAGCGAGCCTTGCGGGACTCCAGAGAAGACTTTTGTTGTGGGAGAATGGTCATTTTCGATGACGGTGAATTCAGAGCGATCAGTTAGGAAGCAGCGCATCCAATTTAATATCAGGGGTCAAGGCACAAGCATGAAAGTTTCGCCATGCGAACACCAGCTTTCAATTTTATTTAGGTCGCATTGGAGCATTTCCTGATCATAATTGGAAGTAATGCGGCGGTAAAGGACACAGTCATCTGCGAAAAGACGAATTGTCGATGAAATGACGGAAGAAAGATCATTTATGAAGATGAAAAATAAAAGTTGGCCGAGCAGTGGGCCTTGCGGGACACCAGAGAAGACTTTTGTTGTGGGAGAATTGTCATTTTCGATGACAGTGAATTGCGAGCGATCAGTTAGGAAGCAGCGAATCCAGTTTAATATCAGGGGATCAGGCCACAAGCATGAAAGTTTTGCCATGTGAACACCAGCTTTCAATTCTATTTAGGTCGCTTTGGAGCAATTCCTGATCATAGTTGGAAGTAATGCGGCGGTAAAGGACACAGTCATCTGCGAAAAGACGAATTGTCGATGAAATGACGGAAGAAAGATCATTTATGAAGATGAAAAATAAAAGTGGGCCCAGCAGCGAGCCTTGCGGGACACCAGAGAAGACTTTTGTTGAGGGAGAATGGTCATTTTCGATGACAGTGAATTGAGAGGGATCAGTTAGGAAGCAGCGAATCCAATTTAATATCAGGGGATCAAGGAACAAGCATGAAAGTTTCGCCATGTGAACACCAGTTTTCAATTCTATTTAGGTCGCATTGGAGCAATTCCTGATCATTATTTTAAGTTATGCTGCGGTACAGGTCACAGTCATCTGCGAAAAGACGAATTGTCGATGAAATGTCGGAGGGAAGATCATTTATGAAGATGAAAAATAAAATTGGGCCGAGCAGCGAGCCTTGCGGGACTCCAGAGAAGACTTTTGTTGTGGGAGAATTGTCATTTTCGATGACAGTGAATTGCGAGCGATCGGTTGGGAAGCAGCGAATCCAGTTTAATATCAGGGGATTAAGCCACAAGCATGAAAGTTTCGCCATGTGAACACCAGCTTTCAATTCTATTTAGGTCGCTTTGGAGCAATTCCTGATCATTATTTTAAGTTATGCTGCGGTACAGGTCACAGTCATCTGCGAAAAGACGAATTGTCGATGAAATGTCGGAGGGAAGATCATTTATGAAGATGAAAATTAAAAGTGGGCCCAGCAGCGAGCCTTGCGGGACACCAGAGAAGACATTTTTTGTGGGAGAATGGTCATTTTCGATGACAGTGAATTGAGAGGGATCAGTTAGGAAGCAGCGAAACCAATTTAATATCAGGGGATCAAGGCACTAGCATGAAAGTTTCGCCATGTGAACACCAGCTTTCAAATCTATTTAGGTCGCATTGGAGCAATTCGTGATCATTATTGGAAGGTATGCGGTGGTACAGGTCACAGTCATCTGCGAAAAGACGAATAGTCGATGAAATGTCGGAGGGAAGATCATTTATGAAGATGAAAAAAAAAAATGGGCCGAGCAGCCAGCCTCTCGGGACACCAGAGAAGACTTTTGTTGTGGGAGAATGGTCATTTTCGATGACAGTGAATTGAGAGCGATCCGTTAGGAAGCAGCGAATCCAATTTAATATCAGGGGATCAAGGCACAAGTTTCGCAATGTGAACACGAGCTTTCAATTCTATTTAGGTCGCACTGGAGCAATTCCTGATCATTATTAGTTATGCGGCGGTACAGGTAACAGTCATCTGCGAAAAGACGAATTGTTCGATGAAATGTCGGAGGGAAGATCATTTATGAAGATGAAAAATAAAAGTGGGCCGAGCAGCGAGCCTTGCGGGACACCAGAGAAGACTTTTGTTGTGGGAGAATGGTCATTTTCGATGACAGTGAATTGAGGGCGATCAGTTAGGAAGCAGCGAATCATATTTAATATCAGGAGATCAAGGCACAAGTATGAAAGATTGGCCATGTGAACACCAGCTTTCAATTCTATTTAGGTCGCATTGGCGCAATACCTGATCATTATTTTAAGTTATGCTGTGGTACAGGTCACAGTCATCTGCGAAAAGACGAATTGTCGATGAAATGTCGGAGGGAAGATCATTTATGAAGATGAAAAATAAAAGTGGGGCGAGCAGCGAGCCTTGCGGTACACCAGAGAAAACTTTTGTTGTGGGAGAATGGTCATTTTCGATGACAGTGAATTGAGAGCGATAGGTTAGGAAGCAGCGAATTATATTTAATATCAGGGGATCAAGGAACAAGCATGAAAGCTTCGCCATGTGAACAACAGCTTTCAATTCTATTTAGGTCGCATTGGAGCAATTCCTGATCATTATTTTAAGTTATGCTGCGGTACAGGTCACAGTCATTTGCGAAAAGACGAATTGTCGATGAAATGTCGCAGGGAAGATCATTTATGAAGATGAAAAATAAAATTGGGCCGAGCAGCGAGCCTTGCGGGACTCCAGAGAAGTCTTTTGTTGTGGGAGAATGGTCATTTTCGATGACAGTGAATTGAGAGCGATCAGTTAGGAAGCAGCGAATCCAATTTAATATCAGGGGTTAAAGCACAAGCATGAAAGTTTCGCCATGCGAACACCAGTTTTCAATTCTATTTAGGTCGCATTGGAGCAATTCCTGATCATAATTGGAGGTTATGCGGCGGTAAAGGACACAGTCATCTGCGAAAAGACGAATTGTCGATGAAATGACGGAGGAAAGATTGTTTATGAAGATGGAAAATAAAAGTGGGCCGAGCAGCGAGCCTACTGGACACCAGAGAAGACTTTTGTTCTGGGAGAATGGTCATTTTCGATGAGAGTGAATTGAGAGCGATCAGTTAGGAAGCAGCGAATCCAGTTTAATATCAGGAGATCAAGGCACAAGCATGAAAGTTTCGCCATGTGAACACCAGCTTTCAATTCTTATTAGTTCGCATTGGAGCAATTCCTGATCATTATTGGAAGTTATGAGGCGGTACAGGTCACAGTCATCTGCGAAAAGACGAATTGTCGATGAAATGTCGGAGGGAAGATCATTTATGAAGATGAAAATAAAATGGGCCGAGCTGCCAGCCTCTCGGGACACAAGATAAGACTTTTGTTGTGAGAGAATGGTCATTTTTGATGACAGTGAATTGAGAGCGATCCGTTAGGAAGCAGCGAATCCAATTTAATATCAGGGGATCAAGGCACAAGTTTCGCAATGTGAACACGAGCTTTCAATTCTATTTAGGTCGCACTGGAGCAATTCCTGATCATTATTAGTTATGCGGCGGTACAGGTAACAGTCATCTGCGAAAAGACGAATTGTTCGATGAAATGTCGGAGGGAAGATCATTTATGAAGATGAAAAATAAAAGTGGGCCGAGCAGCGAGCCTTGCGGGACACCAGAGAAGACTTTTGTTGTGGGAGAATGGTCATTTTCGATGACAGTGAATTGAGGGCGATCAGTTAGGAAGCAGCGAATCATATTTAATATCAGGGGGTCAAGGCACAAGCATGAAAGTTTGGCCATGTGAACACCAGCTTTCAATTCTATTTAGGTCGCTTTGGAGCAATTCCTGATCATAATTGGAGGTTATGCGGCAGTAAAGGACACAGTCATCTGCGAAAAGACGAATTGTCGATGAAATGACGGAGGAAAGATCATTTATGAAGATGAAAAATAAAAGTGAGCCGAGCACTGAGCCCAGCGGGTCACCAGAGAAGACTTTTGTTGTGGGGGAATGGTAGATTTCGATGACAGTGAATTGAGAGTGATCAGTTAGGAAGCAGCAAATCCAATTTAATATCAGGAGATCAAGGCACAAGTATGAAAGATTGGCCATGTGAACACCAGCTTTCAATTCTATTTAGGTCGCATTGGCGCAATACCTGATCATTATTTTAAGTTATGCTGCGGTACAGGTCACAGTCATCTGCGAAAAGACGAATTGTCGATGAAATGTCGGAGGGAAGGTCATTTATGAAGATGAAAAATAAAAGTGGGGCGAGCAGCGAGCCTTGCGGTACACCAGAGAAAACTTTTGTTGTGGGAGAATGGTCATTTTCGATGACAGTGAATTGAGAGCGATCAGTTAGGAAGCAGCGAATTATATTTAATATCAGGGGATCAAGGAACAAGCATGAAAGCTTCGCCATGTGAACAACAGCTTTCAATTCTATTTAGGTCGCATTGGAGCAATTCCTGATCATTATTTTAAGTTATGCTGCGGTACAGGTCACAGTCATTTGCGAAAAGACGAATTGTCGATGAAATGTCGCAGGGAAGATCATTTATGAAGATGAAAAATAAAATTGGGCCGAGCAGCGAGCCTTGCGGGACTCCAGAGAAGTCTTTTGTTGTGGGAGAATGGTCATTTTCGATGACAGTGAATTGAGAGCGATCAGTTAGGAAGCAGCGAATCCAATTTAATATCAGGGGTTAAAGCACAAGCATGAAAGTTTCGCCATGCGAACACCAGTTTTCAATTCTATTTAGGTCGCATTGGAGCAATTCCTGATCATAATTGGAGGTTGTGCGGCGGTAAAGGACACAGTCATCTGCGAAAAGACGAATTGTCGATGAAATGACGGAGGAAAGATTGTTTATGAAGATGGAAAATAAAAGTGGGCCGAGCAGCGAGCCTACTGGACACCAGAGAAGACTTTTGTTCTGGGAGAATGGTCATTTTCGATGAGAGTGAATTGAGAGCGATCAGTTAGGAAGCAGCGAATCCAGTTTAATATCAGGAGATCAAGGCACAAGCATGAAAGTTTCGCCATGTGAACACCAGCTTTCAATTCTTATTAGTTCGCATTGGAGCAATTCCTGATCATTATTGGAAGTTATGAGGCGGTACAGGTCACAGTCATCTGCGAAAAGACGAATTGTCGATGAAATGTCGGAGGGAAGATCATTTATGAAGATGAAAAAAAAAAATGGGCCGAGCTGCCAGCCTCTCGGGACACAAGATAAGACTTTTGTTGTGAGAGAATGGTCATTTTTGATGACAGTGAATTGAGAGCGATCCGTTAGGAAGCAGCGAATCCAATTTAATATCAGGGGATCAAGGCACAAGTTTCGCAATGTGAACACCAGCTTTCAATTCTATTTAGGTCGCATTGGAGCAATTCCTGATCATTATTGGAAGGTATGCGGTGGTACAGGTCACAGTCATCTGCGAAAAGACGAATTGTCGATGAAATGTCGGAGGGAAGATCATTTATGAAGATGAAAAAAAAAATGGGCCGAGCAGCGAGCCTCTCGGGACACCAGAGAAGACTTTTGTTGTGGGAGAATGGTCATTTTCCATGACAGTGAATTGAGAGCGATCAGTTAGGAAGTAGCGAATCCAATTTATTATCAGGAGATCAAGGCACAAACATGAAAGTTTGGCCATGTGAACACCAGCTTTCACTTCTATTTAGGTCGCATTGGAGCAATTCCTGATCATAATTGGAGGTTATGCGGTGGTAAAGGACACTGTCATCTGCGAAAAAACGAATTGTCGATGAAATGACGGAGAAAAGATCATTTATGAAGATAAAAATAAAAGTGGGCCGAGCAGTGAGTCTTGCGGGACACCAGAGAAGACTTTTGTTGTGGGAGAATGGTCATTTGCGATGACAGTGAATTGAGAGCGATCACATAGGAAGCAGCGAATCATATTTAATATCAGGGAGTCAAGGCACAAGCATGAAAGATTCGCCATGTGAACACCAGCTTTCAATTCTATTTAGGTCGCATTGGAGCAATTCCTGATCATTATTGGAAGTTATGCGGTGGTACAGGACACAGTCATCTGCGAAAAAACGAATTGTCGATTAAATGTCGGAGGGAAGATCATTTATGAAGATGAAAAATAGAAGTGGGCCCAGCAGTGAGTCTTCCGGGACACCAGAGAAGACTTTTGTTGTGGGAGAATGGTCATTTTCGATGACAGTGAATTGAGAGCGATCAGTTAAGAAGCAGCGAATCCAGATTAATATCAGGGGATCAAGGCACAAGCATGAAAGTTTCGCCATGCGAACAGCTGCTTTAAATTCTATTTAGGTCGCTTTGGAGCAATTCCTGATCATAATTATAGGTTATGCGGCGGTAAAGGACACAGTCATCTGCGAAAAGACGAATTGTCGATGAAATGACGTAGGAAAGATCATTTATGAAGATGAAAAATAAAAGTGGGCCGAGCACTGAGCCCTGCGGGACACCAGAGAAGACTTTTGTTGTAGGGGAATGGTAGATTTCGATGACAGTGAATTGAGAGTGATCAGTTAGGAAGCAGCGAATCCAATTTAATATCAGGAGATCAAGGCACAAGTATGAAAGATTGGCCATGTGAACACCAGCTTTCATTTATATTTAGGTCGCATTGGAGCAATACCTGATCATTATTTTAAGTTATGCTGCGGTACAGGTCACAGTCATCTGCGAAAAGACGAATTGTCGATGAAATGTCGGAGGGAAGATCATTTATGAAGGTGAAAAAAAAAAAAAAATGGGCCGAGCAGCCAGCCTCTTGGGACACAAGATAAGGCTTTTGTTGAGGGAGAATGGTCATTTTTATGACAGTGAATTGAGAGCGATCCGTTATGAAGCAGCGAATCCAATTTAATATCAGGGGATCAAGGCGCAAGTTTCGCAATGTGAACACCAGCTTTCAATCCTATTTAGGTCGCTTGGGAGCAATTCCTGATCATTATTGGAAGTTATGAGGCGGCACAGGTCACAGTCATCTGCGAAAAGACGAATTGTCGAAGAAATGTCGGAGGGAAGATCATTTATGAAGATGAAAAATAAAATTGGGCCGAGCAGCGAGCCTTGCGGGACTCCAGAGAAGACTTTTGTTGTGGGAGAATGGTCATTTTTGATGACGGTGAATTGAGAGCGATCAGTTAGGAAGCAGCGCATCCAATTTAATATCAGGGGTCAAGGCACGAGCATGAAAGTTTCGCCATGCGAACACCAGCTTTCAATTCTATTTAGGTCGCATTGGAGCATTTCCTGATCATAATTGGAAGTAATGCGGCGGTAAAGGACACAGTCATCTGCGAAAAGACGAATTGTCGATGAAATGACGGAAGAAAGATCATTTATGAAGATGAAAAATAAAAGTTGGCCGAGCACCGAGCCCTGCGGGACACCAGAGAAGACTTTTGTTGTGGGGGAATGGTCATTTTCGATGACAGTGAATTGAGAGCGATCAGTTAGGAAGCAGCGAATCATATTTAATATCAGGGGATCAAGGAACAAGCATGAAAGTTTTGCGATGTGAACACCAGCTTTCAATTCTATTTAGGTCGCATTGGAGCAATTCCTGATCACTATTTAAGTTATGCTGCGGTACAGGTCACAGTCATTTGCGAAAAGACGAATTGTCGATGATATGTCGGAGGGAAGATCATTTATGAAGATGAAAAATAAAAGTGGGCCCAGCAGCGAGCCTTGCGGGACACCAGAGAAGACTTTAGTTGAGGGAGAATGGTCATTTTCGATGACAGTGAATTGAGAGGGATCAGTTAGGAAGCAGCGAATCCAATTTAATATCAGGGAATCAAGGAACAAGCATGAAAGTTTCGCCATGTGAACACCAGTTTTCAATTCTATTTAGGTCGCATTGGAGCAATTCCTGATCATTATTTTAAGTTATGCTGCGGTACAGGTCACAGTCATCTGCGAAAAGACGAATTGTCGATGAAATGTCGGAGGGAAGATCATTTATGAAGATGAAAATTAAAAGTGGGCCCAGCAGCGAGCCTTGCGGGACACCAGAGAAGACATTTTTTGTGGGAGAATGGTCATTTTCGATGACAGTGAATTGAGAGGGATCAGTTAGGAAGCAGCGAAACCAATTTAATATCAGGGGATCAAGGCACTAGCATGAAAGTTTCGCCATGTGAACACCAGCTTTCAATTCTATTTAGGTCGCATTGGAGCAATTCGTGATCATTATTGGAAGGTATGCGGTGGTACAGGTCACAGTCATCTGCGAAAAGACGAATTGTCGATGAAATGTCGGAGGGAAGATCATTTATGAAGATGAAAAAAAAATAAAATGGGCCGAGCAGCCAGCCTCTCGGGACACCAGAGAAGACTTTTGTTGTGGGAGAATGGTCATTTTCGATGACAGTGAATTGAGAGCGATCCGTTAGGAAGCAGCGAATCCAATTTAATATCAGGGGATCAAGGCACAAGTTTCGCAATGTGAACACGAGCTTTCAATTCTATTTAGGTCTCACTGGAGCAATTCCTGATCATTATTAGTTATGCGGCGGTACAGGTAACAGTCATCTGCGAAAAGACGAATTGTTTGATGAAATGTCGGAGGGAAGATCATTTATGAAGATGAAAAATAAAACTGGGCCGAGCAGCGAGCCTTGCGGGACACCAGAGAAGACTTTTGTTGTGGGAGAATGGTCATTTTCGATGAGAGTGAATTGAGAGCGATCAGTTAAGAAGCAGCGAATCCAGATTAATATCAGGGGATCAAGGCACAAGCATGAAAGTTTCGCCATGCGAACAGCTGCTTTAAATTCTATTTAGGTCGCTTTGGAGCAATTCCTGATCATAATTATAGGTTATGCGGCGGTAAAGGACACAGTCATCTGCGAAAAGACGAATTGTCGATGAAACGACGTAGGAAAGATCATTTATGAAGATGAAAAATAAAAGTGGGCCGAGCACTGAGCCCTGCGGGACAACAGAGAAGACTTTTGTTGTAGGGGAATGGTAGATTTCGATGACAGTGAATTGAGAGTGATCAGTTAGGAAGCAGCGAATCCAATTTAATATCAGGAGATCAAGGCACAAGTATGAAAGATTGGCCATGTGAACACCAGCTTTCAATTATATTTAGGTCGCATTGGAGCAATACCTGATCATTATTTTAAGTTATGCTGCGGTACAGGTCACAGTCATCTGCGAAAAGACGAATTGTCGATGAAATGTCGGAGGGAAGATCATTTATGAAGATGAAAAAAAAATGGGCCGAGCAGCCAGCCTCTTGGGACACAAGATAAGACCTTTGTTGAGGGAGAATGGTCATTTTTGATGACAGTGAATTGAGAGCGATCCGTTATGAAGCAGCGAATCCAATTTAATATCAGGGGATCAAGGCGCAAGTTTCGCAATGTGAACACCAGCTTTCAATCCTATTTAGGTCGCTTGGGAGCAATTCCTGATCATTATTGGAAGTTATGAGGCGGTACAGGTCACAGTCATCTGCGAAAAGACGAATTGTCGAAGAAATGTCGGAGGGAAGATCATTTATGAAGATGAAAAATAAAATTGGGCCGAGCAGCGAGCCTTGCGGGACTCCAGAGAAGACTTTTGTTGTGGGAGAATGGTCATTTTCGATGACGGTGAATTGAGAGCGATCAGTTAGGAAGCAGCGCATCCAATTTAATATCAGGGGTCAAGGCACAAGCATGAAAGTTTCGCCATGCGAACACCAGCTTTCAATTCTTTTTAGGTCGCATTGGAGCATTTCCTGATCATAATTGGAAGTAATGCGGCGGTAAAGGACACAGTCATCTGCGAAAAGACGAATTGTCGATGAAATGACGGAAGAAAGATCATTTATGAAGATGAAAAATAAAAGTTGGCCGAGCAGTGAGCCTTGCGGGACACCAGAGAAGACTTTTGTTGTGGGAGAATTGTCATTTTCGATGACAGTGAATTGCGAGCGATCAGTTAGGAAGCAGCGAATCCAGTTTAATATCAGGGGATCAGGCCACAAGCATGAAAGTTTCGCCATGTGAACACCAGCTTTCAATTCTATTTAGGTCGCTTTGGAGCAATTCCTGATCATTATTGGAAGTTGTGCGGCGGTACAGGACACAGTCATCTGCGAAAAGACGAATTGCCGATGAAATGTCGGAGCGAAGACCATTTATGAAGATGAAAAATAAAAGTTGGCTGAGCACCGAGCCCTGCGGGACGCCAGAGAAGACTTTTGTTGTGGAGGAATGTGTGTTGTGTTGTGTGTTGTGTTGGGTTTTATGGCGCATAAGCAACTAAGGCTATCATGCGCCAAGAGCGAGGTTAATGTATGTTCTGGTTGCAAAAGAGGAAATGGATATGTTTAATCTATAGTTTATTTAAAAAGCTTCCTTCTTCTAGGAAACTGAGAACAGATGCCAGGTTTACAAGTGCTCTTTCTCCTAAAAGCAAGGTGGGATGGATTGAGATGGTATGATTGTAAAATATAGTAAAATGTTTTCTCCGTAGTGCCTCAAGTTTTGAGCATGTAATTAGAATGTGGTTTACAGTGAGTATCTCGTCGCATTCTTCACAGGTCGGTTTGTTATGTTTCATTAGCAGAAAGTTATGTGTTAGATGTGTATGTCCAATACGAAGACGGCATACTATCACTTCCATAAAACGTTGTTGATGTGTGCTCGATTGCCATTCTCCTAGTACAGGCTTTATGAGACGCAACTTATTATTTTCTTGGTTGTTCCATCTGGACTGCCATTTATTCATCTGTTTATGTTTTATTAATTTCAAGCAATCACTATGTGGTATGTTTACTTTCTGAATCAATTTGTTGTGGGCAAGTGCAGCACATTTGTCTGCTCTTTCATTGCCGTCAATGCCTACGTGACTAGGGACCCAACAGAACACTATGTTGTGTCCTTGTGTCGTGATCATTTTTAAATTATGTATTATGTCACCGATTAGAGGCATGGCAGCATTTCTGTGATTTAAAGCCATCAGTACACTCAACGAATCGGTGTAGATGACACTGTTACAAATGCCTTCATTCACTATTTTTTCTACAGCTGTCAGGATAGCACAGGATTCAGCTGTAAAGATTGATGCGCACTGAGGAAGCCTAATTATTTGTTCCCAGTTCTCTTCAACTACGGCACAGCCAACATAAGTAGAAGTTTTTGATCCATCTGTATAAAACTCTGTATAATTACTGTACTTTTCTTTTATTGTGCGAAATTCTTGTATTATATGCTCTTTAGGAGTTTGGCTTTTGTTGAAGTGTGTTAGAGTGAGATCACAGACATTTGGAAGTTTGTACCATGGGGGTAGGGGGCTGTTTTTTGGTGCAGTGTCGGGCAAGGTGTCCAGAATTTCTAACTCACTGCAAATGTTTTCGAAACGCATTATCAGTGGCCTCGTCGCTTGTGGTTTATTTGTGAAAATTACTCGTGAGCGGCATGTTGAGACTATTGGATAGCAGAGGTGTTTTTTCTGTGACCTTATTCTAAGGACATAAGCACATGTAAGTGAAGCCCTTCTATCTTTCAGCGGAGGCTCATTCGTCTCTGCATACAGACTATCAACAGGGGATGTTCTGTAAGCGCCACAAGAAAGGCGTAAACCTAAGTTATGTACCGGGTCCAATTTCCTTAGGTATGATGGTCTCAGCTGACCCGTAGACTATGGACCCGTAGTCCAAGCTAGACCGCACAACAGATCGATATATATGTAGAAGACACGCCCTATCAGACCCCCAGTGTTTCCGAGAGAGAACCTTCAGTATGTTTAGAGATTTTATGGCTTTCCTCTTTAGGATGTTTATGTGAGGCAGGAATGTTAGTTTTCTGTCGAACGTTACACCCAAAAATTTATGTTCGCTCTTTACTGGCAACTCAATCCCATTTAAGTGTAACTTGGGATTGATCTGTATACCTCGTTTCAGCGAGAACATTACTGCCACGGTTTTCTGTGGGGAAAATTTGAACCCATTTTTAAAAGCCCATGAGTCTAGTTTATTTACTGTTAATTGTACTTGTCTTTCACAAATTGATATGTTTGAGGATGTGCAGGCTATTTGAAGGTCGTCGACATACAGCGAGAACATAATGGATTTTGGGATTACCTTGCTAATAGAATTCGTTTTTACAATAAACAAAGTTGTACTTAAAATGCACCCCTGAGGTACCCCATTCTCTTGAATAAAGTTCCTCGAGAAGGTGGTACCGAGACGTACTTGAAATGAACGACCTGATAGAAAGTCCTTCAGAACATTTAGCATCCGGCCTCGGATGCCCAAATCTGCTATATCGCGTAGGATCCCGAACCTCCAAGTCGTATCGTATGCCTTTTCCATGTCAAAGAAAACGGCGAGGCAATTTTGTTTATGTATGAACGCTTCCCTGACAGTATTTTCAAGACGCACTAAGTGGTCGGTCGTTGCACACCCTTTTTTAAAACCACACTGATGAACATTAAGAAGTTTATGAGATTCTAAGATGAAAGTTAGTCGGATGTTTAAAACACTTTCAAAACATTTTGCTAAACAGCTGGTCAGAGCTATGGGTCTGTAACTGCCCGCTGAGGTCGGCGGCTTTCCTGGTTTCAGAAACGGAACAATAACGGCTTGTTTCCAAGCCTCCGGGAGTTTACCCAGAGTCCAAATTTTGTTAAAGAATTTCACAAGTGCCTCTACAGAGGATTCGGATAAATGAGCCAGCATTTCGTAATGAATTTCGTCAGGACCAGGCGCAGTCTGTTTTCCAGCAGCAAGGACGTTCTTTACTTCTTGGAGTGTAATAAAACTATTATATGATTCATTTCTGCCACCACTTGTTGTGAGTTTTTGTTTCTCAGCTATGTTTTTGTATTTTAGGAATGTTTCTGTGTAGTGTGACGAACTTGAAACGTGTGCGAAATGTTCGCCTAGTATATTGGCCTGTTCTTCCATGCTAGTCTGAACACCAGGGGCTGTGAGGATGGGAATTGTAAACGGGGAAAAGTTTCCACTGAGTTTACGAACTTGTTCCCACATTTTTTTAGACGTCATTGAGCTATTTATTGACGTGACATACTTCTGCCAGGATTCTTTTTCAGAGTTGCGACGGATGTATCGAGCTTTAGCTTTGGCCTTTTTAAAAGCTGTAAGATTTTCGTGTGTAGGGTACCTTCGGAAAACACCCCATGCTTTATTTTGTCGCTTTTTGGCCTCCTTACATTCCCGAGACCACCACGTCTTGTGTTTTTGTCGCACCACACCTAAGGACTGTGGAATGGCGAGGTGAGCGGCAGTGATAATGCAAGTCGTGAACAACTCATTTATTCTGTCGACACTAAGGGCATCTGTAAAAACTGCTCCTAGATTCGCCTCTACTTTAAAAAGCTCCCAATCTGCTAAGTGAAGTTTCCACCGTTTCGGTTTGGTCGGCAAGAGTGATGGTGAGGATGATAAGCTGATTATTGCTGGCAGGTGGTCGCTACTATACGGGTTGTTCAGAACATCCCATTTAAAATCATTAAAAAGGGAAGGTGAACTAAAAGCCAAATCTAAAAAACTCATTTTTCCTGTCCTTGGTGAACAGTACGTGGGCTCACAGGAGTTCAATAAGCAAATGTCTGAACTAAGAATAAAATCCTCGATAAGCTGTCCACGTGTATCACTTTTTTCACTTCCCCACAAAGGAGAGTGTGCATTAAAATCTCCTACTACTAGGTAGGGCTCTGGTAGCTGGCAAAAAAGGTTTTCTAGATCATGGAGTGTTATTTTAAGATTTGGTTGAATATAGACAGAACACACCGTAAGAGTTTTAAAGGCAATTATTCTGGCTGCTACAGCTTCTAAGGGAGTGTTTAATTTCAGTTCTTGAGCTGGAACTCCACTTTGCAATATGATGGCCGCACCACCCGAAAGCCTGCTTGCTTGCTCTCGATCTCGACGGAAGACTTGATATTTTTTCAGTATATTCGAGTGCATGCAACCTAAATTTGTTTCCTGTACGCACAGTGCAACTGGCGAGACTGTATCTAGAATGTCTTTTATGTCATTAATATTCTTTAGAAGTCCTCTACAGTTCCACTGTACCAGGAATGCCATCTTTTTTTGTTGAAAGCTTGGAGATTAAGTTAAGTTTTTTCCAGGGCCCGTGATTCGGGCCTTGTCTGTTTTTGTTCGTTCCAAGGAGCTCCGCCGTCTCTGTGACGAAGACGGCAAAGAGCTGTCCTGGCCTATGTCCATTACCTCGTCTGAGGTGCTGGACGAACGTGCCAGAGGCACGTGTTCCTTATTTTTAGACCTTGCCTCGTGGGCAGAGGTCTTGTGGCCCGCCGACCCTGAGGGACGCGTAGCCTGTTTTGGGGGTGGTGGAGGAGCGGGAGCTGCTTCCACCAGGGCAGGGGATGGCACTACCTCAGCCTCGTTTGAGGTCTGGGTAGGTGCCGAAGGCCGTTGTGGTGCCCCGCCCTGTCGCACCACATCGGCGAGATTTGGTTTCGCTGTGAACTGAAAAGTGTTCTTGGTTTTGTTGTACTGGGTACGTGCCTCTTTGTATGTGATGTTCTTTGTTGTTTTTAGTGTTATGATCTGCTTTTCTTCTTTCCATTTTTGGCAGGATCGAGAGTATGCGGGGTGATCCCCCTCACAGTTTGCACAGCGTGGGTCTGCGGTGCAGTTATCAGAGTTGTGGTCGTTCGCAGCACATTTCGCACAAGTTCTGCGGCCACGGCAACTTTGCGAACCATGGCCGTATTTCTGGCAGTTGAAGCATCTCCTCGGATTTGGGATGTACGGTCGGACGTTTATTTTGATGTATCCAACTTCAATTGACTCTGGGAGGGTGCAGCTATTGAAAGTCAGAACCAGATGTTTTGTAGGGATCTCCTTGTTATCCTTTCGGATTTTTATTCTGTGAACCGCTATGACGTTTTGATCTGCTAGTCCTTCTGCCATTTCATCTTCAGTGAGAGCAATGAAGTCTATCTCAGATATTACTCCTTTTACAATGTTCAAGGATCGGTGGGGAGTGATGACGACGGGGATGTCCCCAAGCGACACAATGTTTTTCAGGTTGGAGGACTGGCACTTAGTTTGTACTTCTAGCAAGAGGTCACCATTTGCAAGTTTTGATACTTTGTATCCAGGGCCCAGGTCTTTAGTGAGACACTTTGACACTATGAAAGGGGATATTTTTCGAGCGCGTTTTTCTAGCTCTTCGCTATGTATGACATGGAACTTTGGGAAAGTCTCTTTTGTTTTCACAAAGAAATGGCTTGTAGCATCGGTCCGCCCTCGTTTGCTTGGAGGGCGATCATTTGTTTGGGAGAAAGAATCCATGAAAGGGTTTGTGTTTTCGGTAGTTGTGCCTGCCACCCACCATGGAGCCCAACGAGGGGACGGGACAGGAACTTGAAAGAAGTCCTGCCCACGCCAGCAGTACACCGCCACTATAACCAAATATGGGCAACTCAGGGTAGCTACTCCACACAAGGTTAACCCTCGCCGCCAAGAAAAAAGGAAAAACAAGAAATGAGGAGGAGACAGGACAGTGCTGAGAAAAGAGATAGGAAAGTGAAAGATGAAGTGGAGGACAGGAAAAGGCGACTGCCGATTTCCCCCGGGTGGGTCAGCCCGGAGGTGCCGTCTGTGGGAAGCGTGGGCCAAAGTGGTGTGTTGCCTCCGCCGAGGGGCCTTAAAGGTCCAAACACTCGGCATCGGCTCAACCACCAGGATCCCCTTTTCCCCAGACACGGCGATGCCACGCACGGCTAAGCGTGGGTGCTCGGGGTCCGTGGTGTCGCACAAAACACACAAACACCTGCTTTAAAAGGTGCCCCCTGCGGGGGTTGTGGAGGAATGGTCATTTTCGATGACAGTGAATTGAGAGCGATCAGTTAGGAAGCAGCGAATCATATTTAATATCAGGGGATCAAGGAACAAGCATGAAAGTTTTGCCATGTGAACACCAGCTTTCAATTCTATTTAGGTCGCATTGGAGCAATTCCTGATCACTATTTAAGTTATGCTGCGGTACAGGTCACAGTCATTTGCGAAAAGACGAATTGTCGATGATATGTCGGAGGGAAGATCATTTATGAAGATGAAAAATAAAATTGGGCCGAGCAGCGAGCCTTGCGGGACTCCAGAGAAGACTTTTGTTGTGGGAGAATGGTCATTTTTGATGACGGTGAATTGAGAGCGATCAGTTAGGAAGCAGCGCATCCAATTTAATATCAGGGGTCAAGGCACGAGCATGAAAGTTTCGCCATGCGAACACCAGCTTTCAATTCTATTTAGGTCGCATTGGAGCATTTCCTGATCATAATTGGAAGTAATGCGGCGGTAAAGGACACAGTCATCTGCGAAAAGACGAATTGTCGATGAAATGACGGAAGAAAGATCATTTATGAAGATGAAAAATAAAAGTTGGCCGAGCACCGAGCCCTGCGGGACACCAGAGAAGACTTTTGTTGTGGGGGAATGGTCATTTTCGATGACAGTGAATTGAGAGCGATCAGTTAGGAAGCAGCGAATCATATTTAATATCAGGGGATCAAGGAACAAGCATGAAAGTTTTGCGATGTGAACACCAGCTTTCAATTCTATTTAGGTCGCATTGGAGCAATTCCTGATCACTATTTAAGTTATGCTGCGGTACAGGTCACAGTCATTTGCGAAAAGACGAATTGTCGATGATATGTCGGAGGGAAGATCATTTATGAAGATGAAAAATAAAAGTGGGCCCAGCAGCGAGCCTTGCGGGACACCAGAGAAGACTTTAGTTGAGGGAGAATGGTCATTTTCGATGACAGTGAATTGAGAGGGATCAGTTAGGAAGCAGCGAATCCAATTTAATATCAGGGAATCAAGGAACAAGCATGAAAGTTTCGCCATGTGAACACCAGTTTTCAATTCTATTTAGGTCGCATTGGAGCAATTCCTGATCATTATTTTAAGTTATGCTGCGGTACAGGTCACAGTCATCTGCGAAAAGACGAATTGTCGATGAAATGTCGGAGGGAAGATCATTTATGAAGATGAAAATTAAAAGTGGGCCCAGCAGCGAGCCTTGCGGGACACCAGAGAAGACATTTTTTGTGGGAGAATGGTCATTTTCGATGACAGTGAATTGAGAGGGATCAGTTAGGAAGCAGCGAAACCAATTTAATATCAGGGGATCAAGGCACTAGCATGAAAGTTTCGCCATGTGAACACCAGCTTTCAATTCTATTTAGGTCGCATTGGAGCAATTCGTGATCATTATTGGAAGGTATGCGGTGGTACAGGTCACAGTCATCTGCGAAAAGACGAATTGTCGATGAAATGTCGGAGGGAAGATCATTTATGAAGATGAAAAAAAAATAAAATGGGCCGAGCAGCCAGCCTCTCGGGACACCAGAGAAGACTTTTGTTGTGGGAGAATGGTCATTTTCGATGACAGTGAATTGAGAGCGATCCGTTAGGAAGCAGCGAATCCAATTTAATATCAGGGGATCAAGGCACAAGTTTCGCAATGTGAACACGAGCTTTCAATTCTATTTAGGTCTCACTGGAGCAATTCCTGATCATTATTAGTTATGCGGCGGTACAGGTAACAGTCATCTGCGAAAAGACGAATTGTTTGATGAAATGTCGGAGGGAAGATCATTTATGAAGATGAAAAATAAAACTGGGCCGAGCAGCGAGCCTTGCGGGACACCAGAGAAGACTTTTGTTGTGGGAGAATGGTCATTTTCGATGAGAGTGAATTGAGAGCGATCAGTTAAGAAGCAGCGAATCCAGATTAATATCAGGGGATCAAGGCACAAGCATGAAAGTTTCGCCATGCGAACAGCTGCTTTAAATTCTATTTAGGTCGCTTTGGAGCAATTCCTGATCATAATTATAGGTTATGCGGCGGTAAAGGACACAGTCATCTGCGAAAAGACGAATTGTCGATGAAACGACGTAGGAAAGATCATTTATGAAGATGAAAAATAAAAGTGGGCCGAGCACTGAGCCCTGCGGGACAACAGAGAAGACTTTTGTTGTAGGGGAATGGTAGATTTCGATGACAGTGAATTGAGAGTGATCAGTTAGGAAGCAGCGAATCCAATTTAATATCAGGAGATCAAGGCACAAGTATGAAAGATTGGCCATGTGAACACCAGCTTTCAATTATATTTAGGTCGCATTGGAGCAATACCTGATCATTATTTTAAGTTATGCTGCGGTACAGGTCACAGTCATCTGCGAAAAGACGAATTGTCGATGAAATGTCGGAGGGAAGATCATTTATGAAGATGAAAAAAAAATGGGCCGAGCAGCCAGCCTCTTGGGACACAAGATAAGACCTTTGTTGAGGGAGAATGGTCATTTTTGATGACAGTGAATTGAGAGCGATCCGTTATGAAGCAGCGAATCCAATTTAATATCAGGGGATCAAGGCGCAAGTTTCGCAATGTGAACACCAGCTTTCAATCCTATTTAGGTCGCTTGGGAGCAATTCCTGATCATTATTGGAAGTTATGAGGCGGTACAGGTCACAGTCATCTGCGAAAAGACGAATTGTCGAAGAAATGTCGGAGGGAAGATCATTTATGAAGATGAAAAATAAAATTGGGCCGAGCAGCGAGCCTTGCGGGACTCCAGAGAAGACTTTTGTTGTGGGAGAATGGTCATTTTCGATGACGGTGAATTGAGAGCGATCAGTTAGGAAGCAGCGCATCCAATTTAATATCAGGGGTCAAGGCACAAGCATGAAAGTTTCGCCATGCGAACACCAGCTTTCAATTCTTTTTAGGTCGCATTGGAGCATTTCCTGATCATAATTGGAAGTAATGCGGCGGTAAAGGACACAGTCATCTGCGAAAAGACGAATTGTCGATGAAATGACGGAAGAAAGATCATTTATGAAGATGAAAAATAAAAGTTGGCCGAGCAGTGAGCCTTGCGGGACACCAGAGAAGACTTTTGTTGTGGGAGAATTGTCATTTTCGATGACAGTGAATTGCGAGCGATCAGTTAGGAAGCAGCGAATCCAGTTTAATATCAGGGGATCAGGCCACAAGCATGAAAGTTTCGCCATGTGAACACCAGCTTTCAATTCTATTTAGGTCGCTTTGGAGCAATTCCTGATCATTATTGGAAGTTGTGCGGCGGTACAGGACACAGTCATCTGCGAAAAGACGAATTGCCGATGAAATGTCGGAGCGAAGACCATTTATGAAGATGAAAAATAAAAGTTGGCTGAGCACCGAGCCCTGCGGGACGCCAGAGAAGACTTTTGTTGTGGAGGAATGTGTGTTGTGTTGTGTGTTGTGTTGGGTTTTATGGCGCATAAGCAACTAAGGCTATCATGCGCCAAGAGCGAGGTTAATGTATGTTCTGGTTGCAAAAGAGGAAATGGATATGTTTAATCTATAGTTTATTTAAAAAGCTTCCTTCTTCTAGGAAACTGAGAACAGATGCCAGGTTTACAAGTGCTCTTTCTCCTAAAAGCAAGGTGGGATGGATTGAGATGGTATGATTGTAAAATATAGTAAAATGTTTTCTCCGTAGTGCCTCAAGTTTTGAGCATGTAATTAGAATGTGGTTTACAGTGAGTATCTCGTCGCATTCTTCACAGGTCGGTTTGTTATGTTTCATTAGCAGAAAGTTATGTGTTAGATGTGTATGTCCAATACGAAGACGGCATACTATCACTTCCATAAAACGTTGTTGATGTGTGCTCGATTGCCATTCTCCTAGTACAGGCTTTATGAGACGCAACTTATTATTTTCTTGGTTGTTCCATCTGGACTGCCATTTATTCATCTGTTTATGTTTTATTAATTTCAAGCAATCACTATGTGGTATGTTTACTTTCTGAATCAATTTGTTGTGGGCAAGTGCAGCACATTTGTCTGCTCTTTCATTGCCGTCAATGCCTACGTGACTAGGGACCCAACAGAACACTATGTTGTGTCCTTGTGTCGTGATCATTTTTAAATTATGTATTATGTCACCGATTAGAGGCATGGCAGCATTTCTGTGATTTAAAGCCATCAGTACACTCAACGAATCGGTGTAGATGACACTGTTACAAATGCCTTCATTCACTATTTTTTCTACAGCTGTCAGGATAGCACAGGATTCAGCTGTAAAGATTGATGCGCACTGAGGAAGCCTAATTATTTGTTCCCAGTTCTCTTCAACTACGGCACAGCCAACATAAGTAGAAGTTTTTGATCCATCTGTATAAAACTCTGTATAATTACTGTACTTTTCTTTTATTGTGCGAAATTCTTGTATTATATGCTCTTTAGGAGTTTGGCTTTTGTTGAAGTGTGTTAGAGTGAGATCACAGACATTTGGAAGTTTGTACCATGGGGGTAGGGGGCTGTTTTTTGGTGCAGTGTCGGGCAAGGTGTCCAGAATTTCTAACTCACTGCAAATGTTTTCGAAACGCATTATCAGTGGCCTCGTCGCTTGTGGTTTATTTGTGAAAATTACTCGTGAGCGGCATGTTGAGACTATTGGATAGCAGAGGTGTTTTTTCTGTGACCTTATTCTAAGGACATAAGCACATGTAAGTGAAGCCCTTCTATCTTTCAGCGGAGGCTCATTCGTCTCTGCATACAGACTATCAACAGGGGATGTTCTGTAAGCGCCACAAGAAAGGCGTAAACCTAAGTTATGTACCGGGTCCAATTTCCTTAGGTATGATGGTCTCAGCTGACCCGTAGACTATGGACCCGTAGTCCAAGCTAGACCGCACAACAGATCGATATATATGTAGAAGACACGCCCTATCAGACCCCCAGTGTTTCCGAGAGAGAACCTTCAGTATGTTTAGAGATTTTATGGCTTTCCTCTTTAGGATGTTTATGTGAGGCAGGAATGTTAGTTTTCTGTCGAACGTTACACCCAAAAATTTATGTTCGCTCTTTACTGGCAACTCAATCCCATTTAAGTGTAACTTGGGATTGATCTGTATACCTCGTTTCAGCGAGAACATTACTGCCACGGTTTTCTGTGGGGAAAATTTGAACCCATTTTTAAAAGCCCATGAGTCTAGTTTATTTACTGTTAATTGTACTTGTCTTTCACAAATTGATATGTTTGAGGATGTGCAGGCTATTTGAAGGTCGTCGACATACAGCGAGAACATAATGGATTTTGGGATTACCTTGCTAATAGAATTCGTTTTTACAATAAACAAAGTTGTACTTAAAATGCACCCCTGAGGTACCCCATTCTCTTGAATAAAGTTCCTCGAGAAGGTGGTACCGAGACGTACTTGAAATGAACGACCTGATAGAAAGTCCTTCAGAACATTTAGCATCCGGCCTCGGATGCCCAAATCTGCTATATCGCGTAGGATCCCGAACCTCCAAGTCGTATCGTATGCCTTTTCCATGTCAAAGAAAACGGCGAGGCAATTTTGTTTATGTATGAACGCTTCCCTGACAGTATTTTCAAGACGCACTAAGTGGTCGGTCGTTGCACACCCTTTTTTAAAACCACACTGATGAACATTAAGAAGTTTATGAGATTCTAAGATGAAAGTTAGTCGGATGTTTAAAACACTTTCAAAACATTTTGCTAAACAGCTGGTCAGAGCTATGGGTCTGTAACTGCCCGCTGAGGTCGGCGGCTTTCCTGGTTTCAGAAACGGAACAATAACGGCTTGTTTCCAAGCCTCCGGGAGTTTACCCAGAGTCCAAATTTTGTTAAAGAATTTCACAAGTGCCTCTACAGAGGATTCGGATAAATGAGCCAGCATTTCGTAATGAATTTCGTCAGGACCAGGCGCAGTCTGTTTTCCAGCAGCAAGGACGTTCTTTACTTCTTGGAGTGTAATAAAACTATTATATGATTCATTTCTGCCACCACTTGTTGTGAGTTTTTGTTTCTCAGCTATGTTTTTGTATTTTAGGAATGTTTCTGTGTAGTGTGACGAACTTGAAACGTGTGCGAAATGTTCGCCTAGTATATTGGCCTGTTCTTCCATGCTAGTCTGAACACCAGGGGCTGTGAGGATGGGAATTGTAAACGGGGAAAAGTTTCCACTGAGTTTACGAACTTGTTCCCACATTTTTTTAGACGTCATTGAGCTATTTATTGACGTGACATACTTCTGCCAGGATTCTTTTTCAGAGTTGCGACGGATGTATCGAGCTTTAGCTTTGGCCTTTTTAAAAGCTGTAAGATTTTCGTGTGTAGGGTACCTTCGGAAAACACCCCATGCTTTATTTTGTCGCTTTTTGGCCTCCTTACATTCCCGAGACCACCACGTCTTGTGTTTTTGTCGCACCACACCTAAGGACTGTGGAATGGCGAGGTGAGCGGCAGTGATAATGCAAGTCGTGAACAACTCATTTATTCTGTCGACACTAAGGGCATCTGTAAAAACTGCTCCTAGATTCGCCTCTACTTTAAAAAGCTCCCAATCTGCTAAGTGAAGTTTCCACCGTTTCGGTTTGGTCGGCAAGAGTGATGGTGAGGATGATAAGCTGATTATTGCTGGCAGGTGGTCGCTACTATACGGGTTGTTCAGAACATCCCATTTAAAATCATTAAAAAGGGAAGGTGAACTAAAAGCCAAATCTAAAAAACTCATTTTTCCTGTCCTTGGTGAACAGTACGTGGGCTCACAGGAGTTCAATAAGCAAATGTCTGAACTAAGAATAAAATCCTCGATAAGCTGTCCACGTGTATCACTTTTTTCACTTCCCCACAAAGGAGAGTGTGCATTAAAATCTCCTACTACTAGGTAGGGCTCTGGTAGCTGGCAAAAAAGGTTTTCTAGATCATGGAGTGTTATTTTAAGATTTGGTTGAATATAGACAGAACACACCGTAAGAGTTTTAAAGGCAATTATTCTGGCTGCTACAGCTTCTAAGGGAGTGTTTAATTTCAGTTCTTGAGCTGGAACTCCACTTTGCAATATGATGGCCGCACCACCCGAAAGCCTGCTTGCTTGCTCTCGATCTCGACGGAAGACTTGATATTTTTTCAGTATATTCGAGTGCATGCAACCTAAATTTGTTTCCTGTACGCACAGTGCAACTGGCGAGACTGTATCTAGAATGTCTTTTATGTCATTAATATTCTTTAGAAGTCCTCTACAGTTCCACTGTACCAGGAATGCCATCTTTTTTTGTTGAAAGCTTGGAGATTAAGTTAAGTTTTTTCCAGGGCCCGTGATTCGGGCCTTGTCTGTTTTTGTTCGTTCCAAGGAGCTCCGCCGTCTCTGTGACGAAGACGGCAAAGAGCTGTCCTGGCCTATGTCCATTACCTCGTCTGAGGTGCTGGACGAACGTGCCAGAGGCACGTGTTCCTTATTTTTAGACCTTGCCTCGTGGGCAGAGGTCTTGTGGCCCGCCGACCCTGAGGGACGCGTAGCCTGTTTTGGGGGTGGTGGAGGAGCGGGAGCTGCTTCCACCAGGGCAGGGGATGGCACTACCTCAGCCTCGTTTGAGGTCTGGGTAGGTGCCGAAGGCCGTTGTGGTGCCCCGCCCTGTCGCACCACATCGGCGAGATTTGGTTTCGCTGTGAACTGAAAAGTGTTCTTGGTTTTGTTGTACTGGGTACGTGCCTCTTTGTATGTGATGTTCTTTGTTGTTTTTAGTGTTATGATCTGCTTTTCTTCTTTCCATTTTTGGCAGGATCGAGAGTATGCGGGGTGATCCCCCTCACAGTTTGCACAGCGTGGGTCTGCGGTGCAGTTATCAGAGTTGTGGTCGTTCGCAGCACATTTCGCACAAGTTCTGCGGCCACGGCAACTTTGCGAACCATGGCCGTATTTCTGGCAGTTGAAGCATCTCCTCGGATTTGGGATGTACGGTCGGACGTTTATTTTGATGTATCCAACTTCAATTGACTCTGGGAGGGTGCAGCTATTGAAAGTCAGAACCAGATGTTTTGTAGGGATCTCCTTGTTATCCTTTCGGATTTTTATTCTGTGAACCGCTATGACGTTTTGATCTGCTAGTCCTTCTGCCATTTCATCTTCAGTGAGAGCAATGAAGTCTATCTCAGATATTACTCCTTTTACAATGTTCAAGGATCGGTGGGGAGTGATGACGACGGGGATGTCCCCAAGCGACACAATGTTTTTCAGGTTGGAGGACTGGCACTTAGTTTGTACTTCTAGCAAGAGGTCACCATTTGCAAGTTTTGATACTTTGTATCCAGGGCCCAGGTCTTTAGTGAGACACTTTGACACTATGAAAGGGGATATTTTTCGAGCGCGTTTTTCTAGCTCTTCGCTATGTATGACATGGAACTTTGGGAAAGTCTCTTTTGTTTTCACAAAGAAATGGCTTGTAGCATCGGTCCGCCCTCGTTTGCTTGGAGGGCGATCATTTGTTTGGGAGAAAGAATCCATGAAAGGGTTTGTGTTTTCGGTAGTTGTGCCTGCCACCCACCATGGAGCCCAACGAGGGGACGGGACAGGAACTTGAAAGAAGTCCTGCCCACGCCAGCAGTACACCGCCACTATAACCAAATATGGGCAACTCAGGGTAGCTACTCCACACAAGGTTAACCCTCGCCGCCAAGAAAAAAGGAAAAACAAGAAATGAGGAGGAGACAGGACAGTGCTGAGAAAAGAGATAGGAAAGTGAAAGATGAAGTGGAGGACAGGAAAAGGCGACTGCCGATTTCCCCCGGGTGGGTCAGCCCGGAGGTGCCGTCTGTGGGAAGCGTGGGCCAAAGTGGTGTGTTGCCTCCGCCGAGGGGCCTTAAAGGTCCAAACACTCGGCATCGGCTCAACCACCAGGATCCCCTTTTCCCCAGACACGGCGATGCCACGCACGGCTAAGCGTGGGTGCTCGGGGTCCGTGGTGTCGCACAAAACACACAAACACCTGCTTTAAAAGGTGCCCCCTGCGGGGGTTGTGGAGGAATGGTCATTTTCGATGACAGTGAATTGAGAGCGATCAGTTAGGAAGCAGCGAATCATATTTAATATCAGGGGATCAAGGAACAAGCATGAAAGTTTTGCCATGTGAACACCAGCTTTCAATTCTATTTAGGTCGCATTGGAGCAATTCCTGATCACTATTTAAGTTATGCTGCGGTACAGGTCACAGTCATTTGCGAAAAGACGAATTGTCGATGATATGTCGGAGGGAAGATCATTTATGAAGATGAAAAATAAAAGTGGGCCCAGCAGCGAGCCTTGCGGGACACCAGAGAAGACTTTTGTTGAGGGAGAATGGTCATTTTCGATGACAGTGAATTGAGAGGGATCAGTTAGGAAGCAGCGAATGCAATTTAATATCAGGAGATCAAGGAACAAGCATGAAAGTTTCGCCATGTGAACACCAGTTTTCAATTCTATTTAGGTCGCATTGGAGCAATTCCTGATCATTATTTTAAGCTATGCTGCGGTACAGGTCACAGTCATCTGCGAAAAGACGAATTGTCGATGAAATGTCGGAGGGAAGATCATTTATGAAGATGAAAAATAAAATTGGGCCGAGCAGCGAGCCTTGCGGGACTCCAGAGAAGACTTTTGTTGTGGGAGAATTGTCATTTTCGATGACAGTGAATTGAGAGCGATCAGTTAGGAAGCAGCGAATCCAATTTAATATCAGGGGTTAAAGCACAAGCATGAAAGTTTCGCCATGCGAACACCAGTTTTCAATTCTATTTAGGTCGCATTGGAGCAATTCCTGATCATAATTGGAGGTTATGCGGCGGTAAAGGACACAGTCATCTGCGAAAAGACGAATTGTCGATGAAATGACGGAGGAAAGATTGTTTATGAAGATGGAAAATAAAAGTGGGCCGAGCAGCGAGCCTACTGGACACCAGAGAAGACTTTTGTTCTGGGAGAATGGTCATTTTCGATGAGAGTGAATTGAGAGCGATCAGTTAGGAAGCAGCGAATCCAGTTTAATATCAGGAGATCAAGGCACAAGCATGAAAGTTTCGCCATGTGAACACCAGCTTTCAATTCTTATTAGTTCGCATTGGAGCAATTCCTGATCATTATTGGAAGTTATGAGGCGGTACAGGTCACAGTCATCTGCGAAAAGACGAATTGTCGATGAAATGTCGGAGGGAAGATCATTTATGAAGATGAAAAAAAAATGGGCCGAGCTGCCAGCCTCTCGGGACACAAGATAAGACTTTTGTTGTGAGAGAATGGTCATTTTCCATGACAGTGAATTGAGAGCGATCAGTTAGGAAGTAGCGAATCCAATTTATTATCAGGAGATCAAGGCACAAACATGAAAGTTTGGCCATGTGAACACCAGCTTTCACTTCTATTTAGGTCGTATTGGAGCAATTCCTGATCATAATTGGAGGTTATGCGGTGGTAAAGGACACTGTCATCTGCGAAAAAACGAATTGTCGATGAAATGACGGAGGAAAGATCATTTATGAAGATGAAAAATAAAAGTGGGCCGAGCAGTGAGTCTTGCGGGACACCAGAGAAGACTTTTGTTGTGGGAGAATGGTCATTTGCGATGACAGTGAATTGAGAGCGATCACTTAGGAAGCAGCGAATCATATTTAATATCAGGGAGTCAAGGCACAAGCATGAAAGATTCGCCATGTGAACACCAGCTTTCAATTCTATTTAGGTCGCATTGGAGCAATTCCTGATCATTATTGGAAGTTATGCGGTGGTACAGGACACAGTCATCTGCGAAAAAACGAATTGTCGATTAAATGTCGGAGGGAAGATCATTTATGAAGATGAAAAATAGAAGTGGGCCCAGCAGTGAGTCTTCCGGGACACCAGAGAAGACTTTTGTTGTGGGAGAATGGTCATTTTCGACGACAGTGAATTGAGAGCGATCAGTTAAGAAGCAGCGAATCCAGATTAATATCAGGGGATCAAGGCACAAGCATGAAAGTTTCGCCATGCGAACAGCTGCTTTAAATTCTATTTAGGTCGCTTTGGAGCAATTCCTGATCATAATTATAGGTTATGCGGCGGTAAAGGACACAGTCATCTGCGAAAAGACGAATTGTCGATGAAATGACGTAGGAAAGATCATTTATGAAGATGAAAAATAAAAGTGGGCCGAGCACTGAGCCCTGCGGGACAACAGAGAAGACTTTTGTTGTAGGGGAATGGTAGATTTCGATGACAGTGAATTGAGAGTGATCAGTTAGGAAGCAGCGAATCCAATTTAATATCAGGAGATCAAGGCACAAGTATGAAAGATTGGCCATGTGAACACCAGCTTTCAATTATATTTAGGTCGCATTGGAGCAATACCTGATCATTATTTTAAGTTATGCTGCGGTACAGGTCACAGTCATCTGCGAAAAGACGAATTGTCGATGAAATGTCGGAGGGAAGATCATTTATGAAGATGAAAAAAAAAATGGGCCGAGCAGCCAGCCTCTTGGGACACAAGATAAGGCTTTTGTTGAGGGAGAATGGTCATTTTTATGACAGTGAATTGAGAGCGATCCGTTATGAAGCAGCGGATCCAATTTAATATCAGGGGATCAAGGCGCAAGTTTCGCAATGTGAACACCAGCTTTCAATCCTATTTAGGTCGCTTGGGAGCAATTCCTGATCATTATTGGAAGTTGTGAGGCGGTACAGGTCACAGTCATCTGCGAAAAGACGAATTGTCGAAGAAATGTCGGAGGGAAGATCATTTATGAAGATGAAAAATAAAATTGGGCCGAGCAGCGAGCCTTGCGGGACTCCAGAGAAGACTTTTGTTGTGGGAGAATGGTCATTTTTGATGACGGTGAATTGAGAGCGATCAGTTAGGAAGCAGCGCATCCAATTTAATATCAGGGGTCAAGGCACGAGCATGAAAGTTTCGCCATGCGAACACCAGCTTTCAATTCTATTTAGGTCGCATTGGAGCATTTCCTGATCATAATTGGAAGTAATGCGGCGGTAAAGGACACAGTCATCTGCGAAAAGACGAATTGTCGATGAAATGACGGAAGAAAGATCATTTATGAAGATGAAAAATAAAAGTTGGCCGAGCACCGAGCCCTGCGGGACACCAGAGAAGACTTTTGTTGTGGGGGAATGGTCATTTTCGATGACAGTGAATTGAGAGCGATCAGTTAGGAAGCAGCGAATCATATTTAATATCAGGGGATCAAGGAACAAGCATGAAAGTTTTGCGATGTGAACACCAGCTTTCAATTCTATTTAGGTCGCATTGGAGCAATTCCTGATCACTATTTAAGTTATGCTGCGGTACAGGTCACAGTCATTTGCGAAAAGACGAATTGTCGATGATATGTCGGAGGGAAGATCATTTATGAAGATGAAAAATAAAAGTGGGCCCAGCAGCGAGCCTTGCGGGACACCAGAGAAGACTTTAGTTGAGGGAGAATGGTCATTTTCGATGACAGTGAATTGAGAGGGATCAGTTAGGAAGCAGCGAATCCAATTTAATATCAGGGAATCAAGGAACAAGCATGAAAGTTTCGCCATGTGAACACCAGTTTTCAATTCTATTTAGGTCGCATTGGAGCAATTCCTGATCATTATTTTAAGTTATGCTGCGGTACAGGTCACAGTCATCTGCGAAAAGACGAATTGTCGATGAAATGTCGGAGGGAAGATCATTTATGAAGATGAAAATTAAAAGTGGGCCCAGCAGCGAGCCTTGCGGGACACCAGAGAAGACATTTTTTGTGGGAGAATGGTCATTTTCGATGACAGTGAATTGAGAGGGATCAGTTAGGAAGCAGCGAAACCAATTTAATATCAGGGGATCAAGGCACTAGCATGAAAGTTTCGCCATGTGAACACCAGCTTTCAATTCTATTTAGGTCGCATTGGAGCAATTCGTGATCATTATTGGAAGGTATGCGGTGGTACAGGTCACAGTCATCTGCGAAAAGACGAATTGTCGATGAAATGTCGGAGGGAAGATCATTTATGAAGATGAAAAAAAATAAAATGGGCCGAGCAGCCAGCCTCTCGGGACACCAGAGAAGACTTTTGTTGTGGGAGAATGGTCATTTTCGATGACAGTGAATTGAGAGCGATCCGTTAGGAAGCAGCGAATCCAATTTAATATCAGGGGATCAAGGCACAAGTTTCGCAATGTGAACACGAGCTTTCAATTCTATTTAGGTCTCACTGGAGCAATTCCTGATCATTATTAGTTATGCGGCGGTACAGGTAACAGTCATCTGCGAAAAGACGAATTGTTTGATGAAATGTCGGAGGGAAGATCATTTATGAAGATGAAAAATAAAACTGGGCCGAGCAGCGAGCCTTGCGGGACACCAGAGAAGACTTTTGTTGTGGGAGAATGGTCATTTTCGATGAGAGTGAATTGAGAGCGATCAGTTAAGAAGCAGCGAATCCAGATTAATATCAGGGGATCAAGGCACAAGCATGAAAGTTTCGCCATGCGAACAGCTGCTTTAAATTCTATTTAGGTCGCTTTGGAGCAATTCCTGATCATAATTATAGGTTATGCGGCGGTAAAGGACACAGTCATCTGCGAAAAGACGAATTGTCGATGAAACGACGTAGGAAAGATCATTTATGAAGATGAAAAATAAAAGTGGGCCGAGCACTGAGCCCTGCGGGACAACAGAGAAGACTTTTGTTGTAGGGGAATGGTAGATTTCGATGACAGTGAATTGAGAGTGATCAGTTAGGAAGCAGCGAATCCAATTTAATATCAGGAGATCAAGGCACAAGTATGAAAGATTGGCCATGTGAACACCAGCTTTCAATTATATTTAGGTCGCATTGGAGCAATACCTGATCATTATTTTAAGTTATGCTGCGGTACAGGTCACAGTCATCTGCGAAAAGACGAATTGTCGATGAAATGTCGGAGGGAAGATCATTTATGAAGATGAAAAAAAAATGGGCCGAGCAGCCAGCCTCTTGGGACACAAGATAAGACCTTTGTTGAGGGAGAATGGTCATTTTTGATGACAGTGAATTGAGAGCGATCCGTTATGAAGCAGCGAATCCAATTTAATATCAGGGGATCAAGGCGCAAGTTTCGCAATGTGAACACCAGCTTTCAATCCTATTTAGGTCGCTTGGGAGCAATTCCTGATCATTATTGGAAGTTATGAGGCGGTACAGGTCACAGTCATCTGCGAAAAGACGAATTGTCGAAGAAATGTCGGAGGGAAGATCATTTATGAAGATGAAAAATAAAATTGGGCCGAGCAGCGAGCCTTGCGGGACTCCAGAGAAGACTTTTGTTGTGGGAGAATGGTCATTTTCGATGACGGTGAATTGAGAGCGATCAGTTAGGAAGCAGCGCATCCAATTTAATATCAGGGGTCAAGGCACAAGCATGAAAGTTTCGCCATGCGAACACCAGCTTTCAATTCTTTTTAGGTCGCATTGGAGCATTTCCTGATCATAATTGGAAGTAATGCGGCGGTAAAGGACACAGTCATCTGCGAAAAGACGAATTGTCGATGAAATGACGGAAGAAAGATCATTTATGAAGATGAAAAATAAAAGTTGGCCGAGCAGTGAGCCTTGCGGGACACCAGAGAAGACTTTTGTTGTGGGAGAATTGTCATTTTCGATGACAGTGAATTGCGAGCGATCAGTTAGGAAGCAGCGAATCCAGTTTAATATCAGGGGATCAGGCCACAAGCATGAAAGTTTCGCCATGTGAACACCAGCTTTCAATTCTATTTAGGTCGCTTTGGAGCAATTCCTGATCATTATTGGAAGTTGTGCGGCGGTACAGGACACAGTCATCTGCGAAAAGACGAATTGCCGATGAAATGTCGGAGCGAAGACCATTTATGAAGATGAAAAATAAAAGTTGGCTGAGCACCGAGCCCTGCGGGACGCCAGAGAAGACTTTTGTTGTGGAGGAATGTGTGTTGTGTTGTGTGTTGTGTTGGGTTTTATGGCGCATAAGCAACTAAGGCTATCATGCGCCAAGAGCGAGGTTAATGTATGTTCTGGTTGCAAAAGAGGAAATGGATATGTTTAATCTATAGTTTATTTAAAAAGCTTCCTTCTTCTAGGAAACTGAGAACAGATGCCAGGTTTACAAGTGCTCTTTCTCCTAAAAGCAAGGTGGGATGGATTGAGATGGTATGATTGTAAAATATAGTAAAATGTTTTCTCCGTAGTGCCTCAAGTTTTGAGCATGTAATTAGAATGTGGTTTACAGTGAGTATCTCGTCGCATTCTTCACAGGTCGGTTTGTTATGTTTCATTAGCAGAAAGTTATGTGTTAGATGTGTATGTCCAATACGAAGACGGCATACTATCACTTCCATAAAACGTTGTTGATGTGTGCTCGATTGCCATTCTCCTAGTACAGGCTTTATGAGACGCAACTTATTATTTTCTTGGTTGTTCCATCTGGACTGCCATTTATTCATCTGTTTATGTTTTATTAATTTCAAGCAATCACTATGTGGTATGTTTACTTTCTGAATCAATTTGTTGTGGGCAAGTGCAGCACATTTGTCTGCTCTTTCATTGCCGTCAATGCCTACGTGACTAGGGACCCAACAGAACACTATGTTGTGTCCTTGTGTCGTGATCATTTTTAAATTATGTATTATGTCACCGATTAGAGGCATGGCAGCATTTCTGTGATTTAAAGCCATCAGTACACTCAACGAATCGGTGTAGATGACACTGTTACAAATGCCTTCATTCACTATTTTTTCTACAGCTGTCAGGATAGCACAGGATTCAGCTGTAAAGATTGATGCGCACTGAGGAAGCCTAATTATTTGTTCCCAGTTCTCTTCAACTACGGCACAGCCAACATAAGTAGAAGTTTTTGATCCATCTGTATAAAACTCTGTATAATTACTGTACTTTTCTTTTATTGTGCGAAATTCTTGTATTATATGCTCTTTAGGAGTTTGGCTTTTGTTGAAGTGTGTTAGAGTGAGATCACAGACATTTGGAAGTTTGTACCATGGGGGTAGGGGGCTGTTTTTTGGTGCAGTGTCGGGCAAGGTGTCCAGAATTTCTAACTCACTGCAAATGTTTTCGAAACGCATTATCAGTGGCCTCGTCGCTTGTGGTTTATTTGTGAAAATTACTCGTGAGCGGCATGTTGAGACTATTGGATAGCAGAGGTGTTTTTTCTGTGACCTTATTCTAAGGACATAAGCACATGTAAGTGAAGCCCTTCTATCTTTCAGCGGAGGCTCATTCGTCTCTGCATACAGACTATCAACAGGGGATGTTCTGTAAGCGCCACAAGAAAGGCGTAAACCTAAGTTATGTACCGGGTCCAATTTCCTTAGGTATGATGGTCTCAGCTGACCCGTAGACTATGGACCCGTAGTCCAAGCTAGACCGCACAACAGATCGATATATATGTAGAAGACACGCCCTATCAGACCCCCAGTGTTTCCGAGAGAGAACCTTCAGTATGTTTAGAGATTTTATGGCTTTCCTCTTTAGGATGTTTATGTGAGGCAGGAATGTTAGTTTTCTGTCGAACGTTACACCCAAAAATTTATGTTCGCTCTTTACTGGCAACTCAATCCCATTTAAGTGTAACTTGGGATTGATCTGTATACCTCGTTTCAGCGAGAACATTACTGCCACGGTTTTCTGTGGGGAAAATTTGAACCCATTTTTAAAAGCCCATGAGTCTAGTTTATTTACTGTTAATTGTACTTGTCTTTCACAAATTGATATGTTTGAGGATGTGCAGGCTATTTGAAGGTCGTCGACATACAGCGAGAACATAATGGATTTTGGGATTACCTTGCTAATAGAATTCGTTTTTACAATAAACAAAGTTGTACTTAAAATGCACCCCTGAGGTACCCCATTCTCTTGAATAAAGTTCCTCGAGAAGGTGGTACCGAGACGTACTTGAAATGAACGACCTGATAGAAAGTCCTTCAGAACATTTAGCATCCGGCCTCGGATGCCCAAATCTGCTATATCGCGTAGGATCCCGAACCTCCAAGTCGTATCGTATGCCTTTTCCATGTCAAAGAAAACGGCGAGGCAATTTTGTTTATGTATGAACGCTTCCCTGACAGTATTTTCAAGACGCACTAAGTGGTCGGTCGTTGCACACCCTTTTTTAAAACCACACTGATGAACATTAAGAAGTTTATGAGATTCTAAGATGAAAGTTAGTCGGATGTTTAAAACACTTTCAAAACATTTTGCTAAACAGCTGGTCAGAGCTATGGGTCTGTAACTGCCCGCTGAGGTCGGCGGCTTTCCTGGTTTCAGAAACGGAACAATAACGGCTTGTTTCCAAGCCTCCGGGAGTTTACCCAGAGTCCAAATTTTGTTAAAGAATTTCACAAGTGCCTCTACAGAGGATTCGGATAAATGAGCCAGCATTTCGTAATGAATTTCGTCAGGACCAGGCGCAGTCTGTTTTCCAGCAGCAAGGACGTTCTTTACTTCTTGGAGTGTAATAAAACTATTATATGATTCATTTCTGCCACCACTTGTTGTGAGTTTTTGTTTCTCAGCTATGTTTTTGTATTTTAGGAATGTTTCTGTGTAGTGTGACGAACTTGAAACGTGTGCGAAATGTTCGCCTAGTATATTGGCCTGTTCTTCCATGCTAGTCTGAACACCAGGGGCTGTGAGGATGGGAATTGTAAACGGGGAAAAGTTTCCACTGAGTTTACGAACTTGTTCCCACATTTTTTTAGACGTCATTGAGCTATTTATTGACGTGACATACTTCTGCCAGGATTCTTTTTCAGAGTTGCGACGGATGTATCGAGCTTTAGCTTTGGCCTTTTTAAAAGCTGTAAGATTTTCGTGTGTAGGGTACCTTCGGAAAACACCCCATGCTTTATTTTGTCGCTTTTTGGCCTCCTTACATTCCCGAGACCACCACGTCTTGTGTTTTTGTCGCACCACACCTAAGGACTGTGGAATGGCGAGGTGAGCGGCAGTGATAATGCAAGTCGTGAACAACTCATTTATTCTGTCGACACTAAGGGCATCTGTAAAAACTGCTCCTAGATTCGCCTCTACTTTAAAAAGCTCCCAATCTGCTAAGTGAAGTTTCCACCGTTTCGGTTTGGTCGGCAAGAGTGATGGTGAGGATGATAAGCTGATTATTGCTGGCAGGTGGTCGCTACTATACGGGTTGTTCAGAACATCCCATTTAAAATCATTAAAAAGGGAAGGTGAACTAAAAGCCAAATCTAAAAAACTCATTTTTCCTGTCCTTGGTGAACAGTACGTGGGCTCACAGGAGTTCAATAAGCAAATGTCTGAACTAAGAATAAAATCCTCGATAAGCTGTCCACGTGTATCACTTTTTTCACTTCCCCACAAAGGAGAGTGTGCATTAAAATCTCCTACTACTAGGTAGGGCTCTGGTAGCTGGCAAAAAAGGTTTTCTAGATCATGGAGTGTTATTTTAAGATTTGGTTGAATATAGACAGAACACACCGTAAGAGTTTTAAAGGCAATTATTCTGGCTGCTACAGCTTCTAAGGGAGTGTTTAATTTCAGTTCTTGAGCTGGAACTCCACTTTGCAATATGATGGCCGCACCACCCGAAAGCCTGCTTGCTTGCTCTCGATCTCGACGGAAGACTTGATATTTTTTCAGTATATTCGAGTGCATGCAACCTAAATTTGTTTCCTGTACGCACAGTGCAACTGGCGAGACTGTATCTAGAATGTCTTTTATGTCATTAATATTCTTTAGAAGTCCTCTACAGTTCCACTGTACCAGGAATGCCATCTTTTTTTGTTGAAAGCTTGGAGATTAAGTTAAGTTTTTTCCAGGGCCCGTGATTCGGGCCTTGTCTGTTTTTGTTCGTTCCAAGGAGCTCCGCCGTCTCTGTGACGAAGACGGCAAAGAGCTGTCCTGGCCTATGTCCATTACCTCGTCTGAGGTGCTGGACGAACGTGCCAGAGGCACGTGTTCCTTATTTTTAGACCTTGCCTCGTGGGCAGAGGTCTTGTGGCCCGCCGACCCTGAGGGACGCGTAGCCTGTTTTGGGGGTGGTGGAGGAGCGGGAGCTGCTTCCACCAGGGCAGGGGATGGCACTACCTCAGCCTCGTTTGAGGTCTGGGTAGGTGCCGAAGGCCGTTGTGGTGCCCCGCCCTGTCGCACCACATCGGCGAGATTTGGTTTCGCTGTGAACTGAAAAGTGTTCTTGGTTTTGTTGTACTGGGTACGTGCCTCTTTGTATGTGATGTTCTTTGTTGTTTTTAGTGTTATGATCTGCTTTTCTTCTTTCCATTTTTGGCAGGATCGAGAGTATGCGGGGTGATCCCCCTCACAGTTTGCACAGCGTGGGTCTGCGGTGCAGTTATCAGAGTTGTGGTCGTTCGCAGCACATTTCGCACAAGTTCTGCGGCCACGGCAACTTTGCGAACCATGGCCGTATTTCTGGCAGTTGAAGCATCTCCTCGGATTTGGGATGTACGGTCGGACGTTTATTTTGATGTATCCAACTTCAATTGACTCTGGGAGGGTGCAGCTATTGAAAGTCAGAACCAGATGTTTTGTAGGGATCTCCTTGTTATCCTTTCGGATTTTTATTCTGTGAACCGCTATGACGTTTTGATCTGCTAGTCCTTCTGCCATTTCATCTTCAGTGAGAGCAATGAAGTCTATCTCAGATATTACTCCTTTTACAATGTTCAAGGATCGGTGGGGAGTGATGACGACGGGGATGTCCCCAAGCGACACAATGTTTTTCAGGTTGGAGGACTGGCACTTAGTTTGTACTTCTAGCAAGAGGTCACCATTTGCAAGTTTTGATACTTTGTATCCAGGGCCCAGGTCTTTAGTGAGACACTTTGACACTATGAAAGGGGATATTTTTCGAGCGCGTTTTTCTAGCTCTTCGCTATGTATGACATGGAACTTTGGGAAAGTCTCTTTTGTTTTCACAAAGAAATGGCTTGTAGCATCGGTCCGCCCTCGTTTGCTTGGAGGGCGATCATTTGTTTGGGAGAAAGAATCCATGAAAGGGTTTGTGTTTTCGGTAGTTGTGCCTGCCACCCACCATGGAGCCCAACGAGGGGACGGGACAGGAACTTGAAAGAAGTCCTGCCCACGCCAGCAGTACACCGCCACTATAACCAAATATGGGCAACTCAGGGTAGCTACTCCACACAAGGTTAACCCTCGCCGCCAAGAAAAAAGGAAAAACAAGAAATGAGGAGGAGACAGGACAGTGCTGAGAAAAGAGATAGGAAAGTGAAAGATGAAGTGGAGGACAGGAAAAGGCGACTGCCGATTTCCCCCGGGTGGGTCAGCCCGGAGGTGCCGTCTGTGGGAAGCGTGGGCCAAAGTGGTGTGTTGCCTCCGCCGAGGGGCCTTAAAGGTCCAAACACTCGGCATCGGCTCAACCACCAGGATCCCCTTTTCCCCAGACACGGCGATGCCACGCACGGCTAAGCGTGGGTGCTCGGGGTCCGTGGTGTCGCACAAAACACACAAACACCTGCTTTAAAAGGTGCCCCCTGCGGGGGTTGTGGAGGAATGGTCATTTTCGATGACAGTGAATTGAGAGCGATCAGTTAGGAAGCAGCGAATCATATTTAATATCAGGGGATCAAGGAACAAGCATGAAAGTTTTGCCATGTGAACACCAGCTTTCAATTCTATTTAGGTCGCATTGGAGCAATTCCTGATCACTATTTAAGTTATGCTGCGGTACAGGTCACAGTCATTTGCGAAAAGACGAATTGTCGATGATATGTCGGAGGGAAGATCATTTATGAAGATGAAAAATAAAAGTGGGCCCAGCAGCGAGCCTTGCGGGACACCAGAGAAGACTTTTGTTGAGGGAGAATGGTCATTTTCGATGACAGTGAATTGAGAGGGATCAGTTAGGAAGCAGCGAATGCAATTTAATATCAGGAGATCAAGGAACAAGCATGAAAGTTTCGCCATGTGAACACCAGTTTTCAATTCTATTTAGGTCGCATTGGAGCAATTCCTGATCATTATTTTAAGCTATGCTGCGGTACAGGTCACAGTCATCTGCGAAAAGACGAATTGTCGATGAAATGTCGGAGGGAAGATCATTTATGAAGATGAAAAATAAAATTGGGCCGAGCAGCGAGCCTTGCGGGACTCCAGAGAAGACTTTTGTTGTGGGAGAATTGTCATTTTCGATGACAGTGAATTGAGAGCGATCAGTTAGGAAGCAGCGAATCCAATTTAATATCAGGGGTTAAAGCACAAGCATGAAAGTTTCGCCATGCGAACACCAGTTTTCAATTCTATTTAGGTCGCATTGGAGCAATTCCTGATCATAATTGGAGGTTATGCGGCGGTAAAGGACACAGTCATCTGCGAAAAGACGAATTGTCGATGAAATGACGGAGGAAAGATTGTTTATGAAGATGGAAAATAAAAGTGGGCCGAGCAGCGAGCCTACTGGACACCAGAGAAGACTTTTGTTCTGGGAGAATGGTCATTTTCGATGAGAGTGAATTGAGAGCGATCAGTTAGGAAGCAGCGAATCCAGTTTAATATCAGGAGATCAAGGCACAAGCATGAAAGTTTCGCCATGTGAACACCAGCTTTCAATTCTTATTAGTTCGCATTGGAGCAATTCCTGATCATTATTGGAAGTTATGAGGCGGTACAGGTCACAGTCATCTGCGAAAAGACGAATTGTCGATGAAATGTCGGAGGGAAGATCATTTATGAAGATGAAAAAAAAAATGGGCCGAGCTGCCAGCCTCTCGGGACACAAGATAAGACTTTTGTTGTGAGAGAATGGTCATTTTCCATGACAGTGAATTGAGAGCGATCAGTTAGGAAGTAGCGAATCCAATTTATTATCAGGAGATCAAGGCACAAACATGAAAGTTTCGCCATGCGAACAGCTGCTTTAAATTCTATTTAGGTCGCTTTGGAGCAATTCCTGATCATAATTATAGGTTATGCGGCGGTAAAGGACACAGTCATCTGCGAAAAGACGAATTGTCGATGAAATGACGGAGGAAAGATCATTTATGAAGATGAAAAATAAAAGTGGGCCGAGCAGTGAGTCTTGCGGGACACCAGAGAAGACTTTTGTTGTGGGAGAATGGTCATTTGCGATGACAGTGAATTGAGAGCGATCACTTAGGAAGCAGCGAATCATATTTAATATCAGGGAGTCAAGACACAAGCATGAAAGATTCGCCATGTGAACACCAGCTTTCAATTCTATTTAGGTCGCATTGGAGCAAATCCTGATCATTATTGGAAGTTATGCGGTGGTACAGGACACAGTCATCTGCGAAAAAACGAATTGTCGATTAAATGTCGGAGGGAAGATCATTTATGAAGATGAAAAATAGAAGTGGGCCCAGCAGTGAGTCTTCCGGGACACCAGAGAAGACTTTTGTTGTGGGAGAATGGTCATTTTCGACGACAGTGAATTGAGAGCGATCAGTTAAGAAGCAGCGAATCCAGATTAATATCAGGGGATCAAGGCACAAGCATGAAAGTTTCGCCATGCGAACAGCTGCTTTAAATTCTATTTAGGTCGCTTTGGAGCAATTCCTGATCATAATTATAGGTTATGCGGCGGTAAAGGACACAGTCATCTGCGAAAAGACGAATTGTCGATGAAATGACGTAGGAAAGATCATTTATGAAGATGAAAAATAAAAGTGGGCCGAGCACTGAGCCCTGCGGGACAACAGAGAAGACTTTTGTTGTAGGGGAATGGTAGATTTCGATGACAGTGAATTGAGAGTGATCAGTTAGGAAGCAGCGAATCCAATTTAATATCAGGAGATCAAGGCACAAGTATGAAAGATTGGCCATGTGAACACCAGCTTTCAATTATATTTAGGTCGCATTGGAGCAATACCTGATCATTATTTTAAGTTATGCTGCGGTACAGGTCACAGTCATCTGCGAAAAGACGAATTGTCGATGAAATGTCGGAGGGAAGATCATTTATGAAGATGAAAAAAAAAAGGGCCGAGCAGCCAGCCTCTTGGGACACAAGATAAGACTTTTGTTGAGGGAGAATGGTCATTTTTGATGACAGTGAATTGAGAGCGATCCGTTATGAAGCAGCGAATCCAATTTAATATCAGGGGATCAAGGCGCAAGTTTCGCAATGTGAACACCAGCTTTCAATCCTATTTAGGTCGCTTGGGAGCAATTCCTGATCATTATTGGAAGTTATGAGGCGGTACAGGTCACAGTCATCTGCGAAAAGACGAATTGTCGAAGAAATGTCGAAGGGAAGATCATTTATGAAGATGAAAAATAAAATTGGGCCGAGCAGCGAGCCTTGCGGGACTCCAGAGAAGACTTTTGTTGTGGGAGAATGGTCATTTTCGATGACGGTGAATTGAGAGCGATCAGTTAGGAAGCAGCGAATCCAGTTTAATATCTGGGGATCAGGGCACAAGCATGAAAGTTTCGCCATGTGAACACCAGCTTTCAATTCTATTTAGGTCGCTTTGGAGCAATTCCTGATCATTATTGGAAGTTGTGCGGCGGTACAGGACACAGTCATCTGCGAAAAGACGAATTGTCGATGAAATGTCGGAGCGAAGATCATTTATGAAGATGAAAAATAAAAGTTGGCTGAGCACCGAGCCCTGCGGGACACCAGAGAAGACTTTTGTTGTGGGGGAATGGTCATTTTCGATGACAGTGAATTGAGAGCGATCAGTTAGGAAGCAGCGAATCATATTTAATATCAGGGGATCAAGGAACAAGCATGAAAGTTTCGCCATGTGAACACCAGTTTTCAATTCTATTTAGGTCGCATTGGAGCAATTCCTGATCATTATTTAAAGTTATGCTGCGGTTCAGGTCACAGTCGTTTGCGAAAAGACGAATTGTCGATGATATGTCGGAGGGAAGATCATTTATGAAGATGAAAAATAAAAGTGGGCCCAGCAGCGAGCCTTGCGGGACACCAGAGAAGACTTTGTTGAGGGAGAATGGTCATTTTCGATGACAGTGAATTGAGAGGGAATGGTTAGGAAGCAGCGAATCCAATTTAATATCAGGGGATCAAGGAACAAGCATGAAAGTTTCGCCATGTGAACACCAGTTTTCAATTCTATTTAGGTCGCATTGGAGCAATTCCTGATCATTATTTAAAGTTATGCTGCGGTACAGGTCACAGTCATCTGCGAAAAGACGAATTGTCGATGAAATGTCGGAGGGAAGATCATTTATGAAGATGAAAAATAAAATTGGGCCGAGCAGCGAGCCTTGCGGGACTCCAGAGAAGACTTTTGTTGTGGGAGAATTGTCATTTTCGATGACAGTGAATTGCGAGCGATCGGTTAGGAAGCAGCGAATCCAGTTTAATATCAGGGGATCAAGCCACAAGCATGAAAGTTTCGCCATGTGAACACCAGCTTTCAATTCTATTTAGGTCGCTTTGGAGCAATTCCTGATCATTATTTTAAGTTATGCTGCGGTACAGGTCACAGTCATCTGCGAAAAGACGAATTGTCGATGAAATGTCGGAGGGAAGATCATTTATGAAGATGAAAAAAAAATGGGCCGAGCAGCGAGCCTCTCGGGACACCAGAGAAGACTTTTGTTGTGGGAGAATGGTCATTTTCCATGACAGTGAATTGAGAGCGATCAGTTAGGAAGTAGCGAATCCAATTTATTATCAGGAGATCAAGGCACAAACATGAAATTTTGGCCATGTGAACACCAGCTTTCACTTCTATTTAGGTCGCATTGGAGCAATTCCTGATCATAATTGGAGGTTATGCGGTGGTAAAGGACACAGTCATCTGCGAAAAGACGAATTGTCGATGAAATGACGTAGGAAAGATCATTTATGAAGATGAAAAATAAAAGTGGGCCGAGCACTGAGCCCTGCGGGACAACAGAGAAGACTTTTGTTGTAGGGGAATGGTAGATTTCGATGACAGTGAATTGAGAGTGATCAGTTAGGAAGCAGCGAATCCAATTTAATATCAGGAGATCAAGGCACAAGTATGAAAGATTGGCCATGTGAACACCAGCTTTCAATTATATTTAGGTCGCATTGGAGCAATACCTGATCATTATTTTAAGTTATGCTGCGGTACAGGTCACAGTCATCTGCGAAAAGACGAATTGTCGATGAAATGTCGGAGGGAAGATCATTTATGAAGATGAAAAAAAAAATGGGCCGAGCAGCCAGCCTCTTGGGACACAAGATAAGACTTTTGTTGAGGGAGAATGGTCATTTTTGATGACAGTGAATTGAGAGCGATCCGTTATGAAGCAGCGAATCCAATTTAATATCAGGGGATCAAGGCGCAAGTTTCGCAATGTGAACACCAGCTTTCAATCCTATTTAGGTCGCTTGGGAGCAATTCCTGATCATTATTGGAAGTTATGAGGCGGTACAGGTCACAGTCATCTGCGAAAAGACGAATTGTCGAAGAAATGTCGGAGGGAAGATCATTTATGAAGATGAAAAATAAAATTGGGCCGAGCAGCGAGCCTTGCGGGACTCCAGAGAAGACTTTTGTTGTGGGAGAATGGTCATTTTCGATGACGGTGAATTGAGAGCGATCAGTTAGGAAGCAGCGAATCCAGTTTAATATCTGGGGATCAGGGCACAAGCATGAAAGTTTCGCCATGTGAACACCAGCTTTCAATTCTATTTAGGTCGCTTTGGAGCAATTCCTGATCATTATTGGAAGTTGTGCGGCGGTACAGGACACAGTCATCTGCGAAAAGACGAATTGTCGATGAAATGTCGGAGCGAAGATCATTTATGAAGATGAAAAATAAAAGTTGGCTGAGCACCGAGCCCTGCGGGACACCAGAGAAGACTTTTGTTGTGTGGGAATGGTCATTTTCGATGACAGTGAATTGAGAGCGATCAGTTAGGAAGCAGCGAATCATATTTAATATCAGGGGATCAAGGAACAAGCATGAAAGTTTCGCCATGTGAACACCAGTTTTCAATTCTATTTAGGTCGCATTGGAGCAATTCCTGATCATTATTTAAAGTTATGCTGCGGTACAGGTCACAGTCGTTTGCGAAAAGACGAATTGTCGATGATATGTCGGAGGGAAGATCATTTATGAAGATGAAAAATAAAAGTGGGCCCAGCAGCGAGCCTTGCGGGACACCAGAGAAGACTTTGTTGAGGGAGAATGGTCATTTTCGATGACAGTGAATTGAGAGGGATCAGTTAGGAAGCAGCGAATCCAATTTAATATCAGGGGATCAAGGAACAAGCATGAAAGTTTCGCCATGTGAACACCAGTTTTCAATTCTATTTAGGTCGCATTGGAGCAATTCCTGATCATTATTTAAAGTTATGCTGCGGTACAGGTCACAGTCATCTGCGAAAAGACGAATTGTCGATGAAATGTCGGAGGGAAGATCATTTATGAAGATGAAAAATAAAATTGGGCCGAGCAGCGAGCCTTGCGGGACTCCAGAGAAGACTTTTGTTGTGGGAGAATTGTCATTTTCGATGACAGTGAATTGCGAGCGATCGGTTAGGAAGCAGCGAATCCAGTTTAATATCAGGGGATCAAGCCACAAGCATGAAAGTTTCGCCATGTGAACACCAGCTTTCAATTCTATTTAGGTCGCTTTGGAGCAATTCCTGATCATTATTTTAAGTTATGCTGCGGTACAGGTCACAGTCATCTGCGAAAAGACGAATTGTCGATGAAATGTCGGAGGGAAGATCATTTATGAAGATGAAAATTAAAAGTGGGCCCAGCAGCGAGCCTTGCGGGACACCAAAGAAGACATTTTTTGTGGGAGAATGGTCATTTTCGATGACAGTGAATTGAGAGGGATCAGTTAGGAAGCAGCGAAACCAATTTAATATCAGGGGATCAAGGCACTAGCATGAAAGTTTCGCCATGTGAACACCAGCTTTCAATTCTATTTAGGTCGCATTGGAGCAACTCGTGATCATTATTGGAAGGTATGCGGTGGTACAGGTCACAGTCATCTGCGAAAAGACGAATTGTCGATGAAATGTCGGAGGGAAGATCATTTATGAAGATGAAAAAAAAAAAATGGGCCGAGCAGCCAGCCTCTCGGGACACCAGAGAAGACTTTTGTTGTGGGAGAATGGTCATTTTCGATGACAGTGAATTGAGAGCGATCCGTTAGGAAGCAGCGAATCCAATTTAATATCAGGGGATCAAGGCACAAGTTTCGCAATGTGAACACGAGCTTTCAATTCTATTTAGGTCGCACTGGAGCAATTCCTGATCATTATTAGTTATGCGGCGGTACAGGTAACAGTCATCTGCGAAAAGACGAATTGTTCGATGAAATGTCGGAGGGAAGATCATTTATGAAGATGAAAAATAAAACTGGGCCGAGCAGCGAGCCTTGCGGGACACCATAGAAGACTTTTGTTGTGGGAGAATGGTCATTTTCGATGACAGTGAATTGAGGGCGATCAGTTAGGAAGCAGCGAATCATATTTAATATCAGGGGGTCAAGGCACAAGCATGAAAGTTTGGCCATGTGAACACCAGCTTTCAATTCTATTTAGGTCGCTTTGGAGCAATTCCTGATCATAATTGGAGGTTATGCGGCAGTAAAGGACACAGTCATCTGCGAAAAGACGAATTGTCGATGAAATGACGGAGGAAAGATCATTTATGAAGATGAAAAATAAAATTGGACCGAGCAGCGAGCCTTGCGGGACTCCAGAGAAGACTTTTGTTGTGGGAGAATGGTCATTTTCGATGACAGTGAATTGAGAGCGATCAGTTAGGAAGCAGCGAATCCAATTTAATATCAGGGGTGAAAGCACAAGCATGAAAGTTTCGCCATGCGAACACCAGCTTTCAATTCTATTTAGGTCGCATTGGAGCAATTCCTGATCATAATTGGAGGTTTTGCGGCGGTAAAGGACACAGTCATCTGCGAAAAGACGAATTGTCGATGAAATGACGGAGGAAAGATTGTTTATGAAGATGGAAAATAAAAGTGGGCCGAGCAGCGAGCCTACGGGACACCAGAGAAGACTTTTGTTCTGGGAGAATGGTCATTTTCGATGAGAGTGAATTGAGAGCGATCAGTTTGGAAGCAGCGAATCCAGTTTAATATCAGGAGATCAAGGCACAAGCATGAAAGTTTCGCCATGTGAACACCAGCTTTCAATTCTTATTAGTTCGCATTGGAGCAATTCCTGATCATTATTGGAAGTTATGAGGCGGTACAGGTCACAGTCATCTGCGAAAAGACGAATTGTCGATGAAATGTCGGAGGGAAGATCATTTATGAAGATGAAAAAAAAAATGGGCCGAGCTGCCAGCCTCTCGGGACACAAGATAAGACTTTTGTTGTGAGAGAATGGTCATTTTTGATGACAGTGAATTGAGAGCGATCCGTTAGGAAGCAGCGAATCCAATTTAATATCAGGGGATCAAGGCACAAGTTTCGCAATGTGAACACCAGCTTTCAATTCTATTTAGGTCGCATTGGAGCAATTCCTGATCATTATTGGAAGGTATGCGGTGGTACAGGTCACAGTCATCTGCGAAAAGACGAATTGTCGATGAAATGTCGGAGGGAAGATCATTTATGAAGATGAAAAAAAAAAATAGGCCGAGCAGCGAGCCTCTCGGGACACCAGAGAAGACTTTTGTTGTGGGAGAATGGTCATTTTCCATGACAGTGAATTGAGAGCGATCAGTTAGGAATTAGCGAATCCAATTTATTATCAGGAGATCAAGGCACAAACATGAAAGTTTGGCCATGTGAACACCAGCTTTCACTTCTATTTAGGTCGCATTGGAGCAATTCCTGATCATAATTGGAGGTTATGCGGTGGTAAAGGACACTGTCATCTGCAAAAAAACGAATTGTCGATGAAATGACGGAGGAAAGATCATTTTTGAAGATGAAAAATAAAAGTGGGCCGAGCAGTGAGTCTTGCGGGACACCAGAGAAGACTTTTGTTGTGGGAGAATGGTCATTTGCGATGACAGTGAATTGAGAGCGATCACTTAGGAAGCAGCGAATCATATTTAATATCAGGGAGTCAAGGCACAAGCATGAAAGATTCGCCATGTGAACACCAGCTTTCAATTCTATTTAGGTCGCATTGGAGCAATTCCTGATCATTATTGGAAGTTATGCGGTGGTACAGGACACAGTCATCTGCGAAAAAACGAATTGTCGATTAAATGTCGGAGGGAAGATCATTTATGAAGATGAAAAATAGAAGTGGGCCCAGCAGTGAGTCTTCCGGGACACCAGAGAAGACTTTTGTTGTGGGAGAATGGTCATTTTCGATGACAGTGAATTAAGAGCGATCAGTTAAGAAGCAGCGAATCCAGATTAATATCAGGGGATCAAGGCACAAGCATGAAAGTTTCGCCATGCGAACAGCTGCTTTAAATTCTATTTAGGTCGCTTTGGAGCAATTCCTGATCATAATTATAAGTTATGCGGCGGTAAAGGACACAGTCATCTGCGAAAAGACGAATTGTCGATGAAATGACGTAGGAAAGGTCATTTATGAAGATCAAAAATAAAAGTGGGCCGAACACTGAGCCCTGCGGGACACCAGAGAAGACTTGTTGTGGGGGAATGGTAGATTTCGATGACAGTGAATTGAGAGTGATCAGTTAGGAAGCAGCGAATCCAATTTAATATCAGGAGATCAAGGCACAAGTATGAAAGATTGGCCATGTGAACACCAGCTTTCAATTATATTTAGGTCGCATTGGAGCAATACCTGATCATTATTTTAAGTTATGCTGCGGTACAGGTCACAGTCATCTGCGAAAAGACGAATTTTCGATGAAATGTCGGAGGGAAGATCATTTATGAAGATGAAAAAAAAATGGGCCGAGCAGCCAGGCTCTTGGGACACAAGATAAGACTTTTGTTGAGGGAGAATTGTCATTTTCGATGACAGTGAATTGAGAGCGATCCGTTATGAAGCAGCGAATCCAATTTAATATCAGGGGATCAAGGCGCAAGTTTCGCAATGTGAACACCAGCTTTCAATCCTATTTAGGTCGCTTGGGAGCAATTCCTGATCATTATTGGAAGTTATGAGGCGGTACAGGTCACAGTCATCTGCGAAAAGACGAATTGTCGAAGAAATGTCGGAGGGAAGATCATTTATGAAGATGAAAAATAAAATTGGGCCGAGCAGCGAGCCTTGCGGGACTCCAGAGAAGACTTTTGTTGTGGGAGAATGGTCATTTTCGATGACGGTGAATTGAGAGCGATCAGTTAGGAAGCAGCGCATCCAATTTAATACCAGGGGTCAAGGCACAAGCATGACAGTTTCGCCATGCGAACACAAGCTTTCAATTCTATTTAGGTCGCATTGGAGCAATTCCTGATCACTATTTAAGTTATGCTGCGGTACAGGTAAAAGTCATTTGCGAAAAGACGAATTGTCGATGATATGTCGGAGGGAAGATCATTTATGAAGATGAAAAATAAAAGTGGGCCCAGCAGCGAGCCTTGCGGGACACCAGAGAAGACTTTTGTTGAGGGAGAATGGTCATTTTCGATGACAGTGAATTGAGAGGGATCAGTTAGGAAGCAGCGAATCCAATTTAATATCAGGGGATCAAGGAACAAGCATGAAAGTTTCGCCATGTGAACACCAGTTTTCAATTCTATTTAGGTCGCATTGGAGCAATTCCTGATCATTATTTTAAGTTATGCTGCGGTACAGGTCACAGTCATCTGCGAAAAGACGAATTGTCGATGAAATGTCGGAGGGAAGATCATTTATGATGAAAAATAAAATTGGGCCGAGCAGCGAGCCTTGCGGGACTCCAGAGAAGACTTTTGTTGTGGGAGAATTGTCATTTTCGATGACAGTGAATTGCGAGCGATCGGTTAGGAAGCAGCGAATCCAGTTTAATATCAGGGGATCAAGCCACAAGCATGAAAGTTTCGCCATGTGAACACCAGCTTTCAATTCTATTTAGGTCGCTTTGGAGCAATTCCTGATCATTATTTTAAGTTATGCTGCGGTACAGGTCACAGTCATCTGCGAAAAGACGAATTGTAGATGAAATGTCGGAGGGAAGATCATTTATGAAGATGAAAATTAAAAGTGGGCCCAGCAGCGAGCCTTGCGGGACACCAGAGAAGACATTTTTTGTGGGAGAATGGTCATTTTCGATGACAGTGAATTGAGAGGGATCAGTTAGGAAGCAGCGAAACCAATTTAATATCAGGGGATCAAGGCACTAGCATGAAAGTTTCGCCATGTGAACACCAGCTTTCAATTCTATTTAGGTCGCATTGGAGCAATTCGTGATCATTATTGGAAGGTATGCGGTGGTACAGGTCACAGTCATCTGCGAAAAGACGAATTGTCGATGAAATGTCGGAGGGAAGATCATTTATGAAGATGAAAAAAAAAAAAATGGGCCGAGCAGCCAGCCTCTCGGGACACCAGAGAAGACTTTTGTTGTGGGAGAATGGTCATTTTCGATGACAGTGAATTGAGAGCGATCCGTTAGGAAGCAGCGAATCCAATTTAATATCAGGGGATCAAGGCACAAGTTTCGCAATGTGAACACGAGCTTTCAATTCTATTTAGGTTGCACTGGAGCAATTCCTGATCATTATTAGTTATGCGGCGGTACAGGTAACAGTCATCTGCGAAAAGACGAATTGTTCGATGAAATGTCGGAGGGAAGATCATTTATGAAGATGAAAAATAAAACTGGGCCGAGCAGCGAGCCTTGCGGGACACCAGAGAAGGCTTTTGTTGTGGGAGAATGGTCATTTTCGATGACAGTGAATTGAGGGCGATCAGTTAGGAAGCAGCGAATCATATTTAATATCAGGGGGTCAAGGCACAAGCATGAAAGTTTGGCCATGTGAACACCAGCTTTCAATTCTATTTAGGTCGCTTTGGAGCAATTCCTTTTCATAATTGGAGGTTATGCGGCAGTAAAGGACACAGTCATCTGCGAAAAGACGAATTGTCGTCGAAATGACGGAGGAAAGATCATTTATGAAGATGAAAAATAAAATTGGGCCGAGCAGCGAGCCTTGCGGGACTTCAGAGAAGACTTTTGTTGTGGGAGAATGGTCATTTTCGATGACAGTGAATTGAGAGCGATCAGTTAGGAAGCAGCGAATCCAATTTAATATCAGGGGTTAAAGCACAAGCATGAAAGTTTCGCCATGCGAACACCAGCTTTCAATTCTATTTAGGTCGCATTGGAGCAATTCCTGATCATAATTGGAGGTTATGCGGCGGTAAAGGACACAGTCATCTGCGAAAAGACGAATTGTCGATGAAATGACGGAGGAAAGATTGTTTATGAAGATGGAAAATAAAAGTGGGCCGAGCAGCGAGCCTACGGGACACCAGAGAAGACTTTTGTTCTGGGAGAATGGCCATTTTCGATGAGAGTGAATTGAGAGCGATCAGTTAGGAAGCAGCGAATCCAGTTTAATATCAGGGGATCAAGCCACAAGCATGAAAGTTTCGCCATGTGAACACCAGCTTTCAATTCTATTTAGGTCGCTTTGGAGCAATTCCTGATCATTATTTTAAGTTATGCTGCGGTACAGGTCACAGTCATCTGCGAAAAGACGAATTGTCGATGAAATGTCGGAGGGAAGATCATTTATGAAGATGAAAATTAAAAGTGGGCCCAGCAGCGAGCCTTGCGGGACACCAGAGAAGACATTTTTTGTGGGAGAATGGTCATTTTCGATGACAGTGAATTGAGAGGGATCAGTTAGGAAGCAGCGAAACCAATTTAATATCAGGGGATCAAGGCACTAGCATGAAAGTTTCGCCATGTGAACACCAGCTTTCAATTCTATTTAGGTCGCATTGGAGCAATTCGTGATCATTATTGGAAGGTATGCGGTGGTACAGGTCACAGTCATCTGCGAAAAGACGAATTGTCGATGAAATGTCGGAGGGAAGATCATTTATGAAGATGAAAAAAAAAAAAATGGGCCGAGCAGCCAGCCTCTCGGGACACCAGAGAAGACTTTTGTTGTGGGAGAATGGTCATTTTCGATGACAGTGAATTGAGAGCGATCCGTTAGGAAGCAGCGAATCCAATTTAATATCAGGGGATCAAGGCATAAGTTTCGCAATGTGAACACGAGCTTTCAATTCTATTTAGGTCGCACTGGAGCAATTCCTGATCATTATTAGTTATGCGGCGGTACAGGTAACAGTCATCTGCGAAAAGACGAATTGTTCGATGAAATGTCGGAGGGAAGATCATTTATGAAGATGAAAAATAAAACTGGGCCGAGCAGCGAGCCTTGCGGGACACCATAGAAGACTTTTGTTGTGGGAGAATGGTCATTTTCGATGACAGTGAATTGACGGCGATCAGTTAGGAAGCAGCGAATCATATTTAATATCAGGGGGTCAAGGCACAAGCATGAAAGTTTGGCCATGTGAACACCAGCTTTCAATTCTATTTAGGTCGCTTTGGAGCAATTCCTGATCATAATTGGAGGTTATGCGGCAGTAAAGGACACAGTCATCTGCGAAAAGACGAATTGTCGATGAAATGACGGAGGAAAGATCATTTATGAAGATGAAAAATAAAATTGGGCCGAGCAGCGAGCCTTGCGGGACTCCAGAGAAGACTTTTGTTGTGGGAGAATGGTCATTTTCGATGACAGTGAATTGAGAGCGATCAGTTAGGAAGCAGCGAATCCAATTTAATATCAGGGGTGAAAGCACAAGCATGAAAGTTTCGCCATGCGAACACCAGCTTTCAATTCTATTTAGGTCGCATTGGAGCAATTCCTGATCATAATTGGAGGTTATGCGGCGGTAAAGGACACAGTCATCTGCGAAAAGACGAATTGTCGATGAAATGACGGAGGAAAGATTGTTTATGAAGATGGAAAATAAAAGTGGGCCGAGCAGCGAGCCTACGGGACACCAGAGAAGACTTTTGTTCTGGGAGAATGGTCATTTTCGATGAGAGTGAATTGAGAGCGATCAGTTAGGAAGCAGCGAATCCAGTTTAATATCAGGAGATCAAGGCACAAGCATGAAAGTTTCGCCATGTGAACACCAGCTTTCAATTCTTATTAGTTCGCATTGGAGCAATTCCTGATCATTATTGGAAGTTATGAGGCGGTACAGGTCACAGTCATCTGAGAAAAGACGAATTGTCGATGAAATGTCGGAGGGAAGATCATTTATGAAGATGAAAAAAAAAATGGGCCGAGCTGCCAGCCTCTCGGGACACAAGATAACACTTTTGTTGTGAGAGAATGGTCATTTTTGATGACAGTGAATTGAGAGCGATTCGTTAGGAAGCAGCGAATCCAATTTAATATCAGGGGATCAAGGCACAAGTTTCGCAATGTGAACACCAGCTTTCAATTCTATTTAGGTCGCATTGGAGCAATTCCTGATCATTATTGGAAGGTATGCGGTGGTACAGGTCACAGTCATCTGCGAAAAGACGAATTGTCGATGAAATGTCGGAGGGAAGATAATTTATGAAGATGAAAAAAAAAAATAGGCCGAGCAGCGAGCCTCTCGGGACACCAGAGAAGACTTTTGTTGTGGGAGAATGGTCATTTTTTATGACAGTGAATTGAGAGCGATCAGTTAGGAATTGGCGAATCCAATTTATTATCAGGAGATCAAGGCACAAACATGAAAGTTTGGCCATGTGAACACCAGCTTTCACTTCTATTTAGGTCGCATTGGAGCAATTCCTGATCATAATTGGAGGTTATGCGGTGGTAAAGGACACTGTCATCTGCGAAAAAACGAATTGTCGATTAAATGTCGGAGGGAAGATCATTTATGAAGATGAAAAATAAAAGTGGGCCCAGCAGCGAGCCTTGCGGGACACCAGAGAAGACTTTTGTTGAGGGAGAATGGTCATTTTCGATGACAGTGAATTGAGAGGGATCAGTTAGGAAGCAGCGAATCCAATTTAATATCAGGGGATCAAGGAACAAGCATGAAAGTTTCGCCATGTGAACACCAGTTTTCAATTCTATTTAGGTCGCATTGGAGCAATTCCTGATCATTATTTTAAGTTATGCTGCGGTACAGGTCACAGTCATCTGCGAAAAGACGAATTGTCGATGAAATGTCGGAGGGAAGATCATTTATGATGAAAAATAAAATTGGGCCGAGCAGCGAGCCTTGCGGGACTCCAGAGAAGACTTTTGTTGTGGGAGAATGGTCATTTTCGATGACGGTGAATTGAGAGCGATCAGTTAGGAAGCAGCGCATCCAATTTAATATCAGGGGTCAAAGCACAAGCATGAAAGTTTCGCCATGCGAACACCAGCTTTCAATTCTATTTAGGTCGCATTGGAGCAATTCCTGATCACTATTTAAGTTATGCTGCGGTACAGGTCACAGTCATTTGCGAAAAGACGAATTGTCGATGATATGTCGGAGGGAAGATCATTTATGAAGATGAAAAATAAAAGTGGGCCCAGCAGCGAGCCTTGCGGGACACCAGAGAAGACTTTTGTTGAGGGAGAATGGTCATTTTCGATGACAGTGAATTGAGAGGGATCAGTTAGGAAGCAGCGAATCCAATTTAATATCAGGGGATCAAGGAACAAGCATGAAAGTTTCGCCATGTGAACACCAGTTTTCAATTCTATTTAGGTCGCATTGGAGCAATTCCTGATCATTATTTTAAGTTATGCTGCGGTACAGGTCACAGTCATCTGCGAAAAGACGAATTGTCGATGAAATGTCGGAGGGAAGATCATTTATGATGAAAAATAAAATTGGGCCGAGCAGCGAGCCTTGCGGGACTCCAGAGAAGACTTTTGTTGTGGGAGAATATTCATTTTCGATGACAGTGAATTGCGAGCGATCGGTTAGGAAGCAGCGAATCCAGTTTAATATCAGGGGATCAAGCCACAAGCATGAAAGTTTCGCCATGTGAACACCAGCTTTCAATTCTATTTAGGTCGCTTTGGAGCAATTCCTGATCATTATTTTAAGTTATGCTGCGGTACAGGTCACAGTCATCTGCGAAAAGACGAATTGTCGATGAAATGTCGGAGGGAAGATCATTTATGAAGATGGAAATTAAAAGTGGGCCCAGCAGCGAGCCTTGCGGGACACCAGAGAAGACATTTTTTGTGGGAGAATGGTCATTTTCGATGACAGTGAATTGAGAGGGATCAGTTAGGAAGTAGCGAAACCAATTTAATATCAGGGGATCAAGGCACTAGCATGAAAGTTTCGCCATGTGAACACCAGCTTTCAATTCTATTTAGGCAGCATTGGAGCAATTCGTGATCATTATTGGAAGGTATGCGGTGGTACAGGTCACAGTCATCTGCGAAAAGACGAATTGTCGATGAAATGTCGGAGGGAAGATCATTTATGAAGATGAAAAAAAAAAAATGGGCCGAGCAGCCAGCCTCTCGGGACACCAGAGAAGACTTTTGTTGTGGTAGAATGGTCATTTTCGATGACAGTGAATTGAGAGCGATCCGTTAGGAAGCAGCGAATCCAATTTAATATCAGGGGATCAAGGCACAAGTTTCGCAATGTGAACACGAGCTTTCAATTCTATTTAGGTTGCACTGGAGCAATTCCTGATCATTATAAGTTATGCGGCGGTACAGGTAACAGTCATCTGCGAAAAGACGAATTGTTCGATGAAATGTCGGAGGGAAGATCATTTATGAAGATGAAAAATAAAACTGGTCCGAGCAGCGAGCCTTGCGGGACACCAGAGAAGACTTTTGTTGTGGGAGAATGGTCATTTTCGATGACAGTGAATTGAGGGCGATCAGTTAGGAAGCAGCGAATCATATTTAATATCAGGGGGTCAAGGCACAAGCATGAAAGTTTGGCGATGTGAACACCAGCTTTCAATTCTATTTAGGTCGCTTTGGAGCAATTCCTGATCATAATTGGAGGTTATGCGGCAGTAAAGGACACAGTCATCTGCGAAAAGACGAATTGTCGATGAAATGACGGAGGAAAGATCATTTATGAAGATGAAAAATAAAATTGGGCCGAGCAGCGAGCCTTGCGGGACTCCAGAGAAGACTTTTGTTGTGGGAGAATGGTCATTTTCGATGACAGTGAATTGAGAGCGATCAGTTAGGAAGCAGCGAATCCAATTTAATATCAGCGGTTAAAGCACAAGCATGAAAGTTTCGCCATGCGAACACCAGCTTTCAATTCTATTTAGGTCGCATTGGAGCAATTCCTGATCATAATTGGAGGTTATGCGGCGGTAAAGGACACAGTCATCTGCGAAAAGACGAATTGTCGATGAAATGACGGAGGAAAGATTGTTTATGAAGATGGAAAATAAAAGTGGGCCGAGCAGCGAGCCTACGGGACACCAGAGAAGACTTTTGTTCTGGGAGAATGGCCATTTTCGATGAGAGTGAATTGAGAGCGATCAGTTAGGAAGCAGCGAATCCAGTTTAATATCAGGGGATCAAGCCACAAGCATGAAAGTTTCGCCATGTGAACACCAGCTTTCAATTCTATTTAGGTCGCTTTGGAGCAATTCCTGATCATTATTTTAAGTTATGCTGCGGTACAGGTCACAGTCATCTGCGAAAAGACGAATTGTCGATGAAATGTCGGAGGGAAGATCATTTATGAAGATGAAAATTAAAAGTGGGCCCAGCAGCGAGCCTTGCGGGACACCAGAGAAGACATCTTTTGTGGGAGAATGGTCATTTTCGATGACAGTGAATTGAGAGGGATCAGTTAGGAAGCAGCGAAACCAATTTAATATCAGGGGATCAAGGCACTAGCATGAAAGTTTCGCCATGTGAACACCAGCTTTCAATTCTATTTAGGTCGCATTGGAGCAATTCGTGATCATTATTGGAAGGTATGCGGTGGTACAGGTCACAGTCATCTGCGAAAAGACGAATTGTCGATGAAATGTCGGAGGGAAGATCATTTATGAAGATGAAAAAAAAAATGGGCCGAGCAGCCAGCCTCTCGGGACACCAGAGAAGACTTTTGTTGTGGGAGAATGGTCATTTTCGATGACAGTGAATTGAGAGCGATCCGTTAGGAAGCAGCGAATCCAATTTAATATCAGGGGATCAAGGCACAAGTTTCGCAATGTGAACACGAGCTTTCAATTCTATTTAGGTTGCACTGGAGCAGTTCCTGATCATTATTAGTTATGCGGCGGTACAGGTAACAGTCATCTGCGAAAAGACGAATTGTTCGATGAAATGTCGGAGGGAAGATCATTTATGAAGATGAAAAATAAAACTGGGCCGAGCAGCGAGCCTTGCGGGACACCAGAGAAGACTTTTGTTGTGGGAGAATGGTCATTTTCGATGACAGTGAATTGGGGGCGATCAGTTAGGAAGCAGCGAATCATATTTAATATCAGGGGGTCAAGGCACAAGCATGAAAGTTTGGCCATGTGAACACCAGCTTTCAATTCTATTTAGGTCGCTTTGGAGCAATTCCTGATCATAATTGGAGGTTATGCGGCAGTAAAGGATACAGTCATCTGCGAAAAGACGAATTGTCGATGAAATGACGGAGGAAAGATCATTTATGAAGATGAAAAATAAAATTGGGCCGAGCAGCGAGCCTTGCGGGACTCCAGAGAAGACTTTTGTTGTGGGAGAATGGTCATTTTCGATGACAGTGAATTGAGAGCGATCAGTTAGGAAGCAGCGAATCCAATTTAATATCAGGGGTTAAAGCACAAGCATGAAAGTTTCGCCATGCGAACACCAGCTTTCAATTCTATTTAGGTCGCATTGGAGCAATTCCTGATCATAATTGGAGGTTATGCGGCGGTAAAGGACACAGTCATCTGCGAAAAGACGAATTGTCGATGAAATGACGGAGGAAAGATTGTTTATGAAGATGGAAAATAAAAGTGGGCCGAGCAGCGAGCCTACGGGACACCAGAGAAGACTTTTGTTCTGGGAGAATGGCCATTTTCGATGAGAGTGAATTGAGAGCGATCAGTTAGGAAGCAGCGAATCCAGTTTAATATCAGGAGATCAAGGCACAAGCATGAAAGTTTCGCCATGTGAACACCAGCTTTCATTTCTTATTAGTTCGCATTGGAGCAATTTCTGATCATTATTGGAAGTTATGAGGCGGTACAGGTCACAGTCATCTGCGAAAAGACGAATTGTCGATGAAATGTCGGAGGGAAGATCATTTATGAAGATGAAAAAAAAAAATGGGCCGAGCTGCCAGCCTCTCGGGACACAAGATAAGACTTTTGTTGTGAGAGAATGGTCATTTTTGATGACAGTGAATTGAGAGCGATCCGTTAGGAAGCAGCGAATCCAATTTAATATAAGGGGATCAAGGCACAAGTTTCGCAATGTGAACACCAGCTTTCAATTCTATTTAGGTCGCATTGGAGCAATTCCTGATCATTATTGGAAGGTATGCGGTGGTACAGGTCACAGTCATCTGCGAAAAGACGAATTGTCGATGAAATGTCGGAGGGAAGATCATTTATGAAGATGAAAAATAGAAGTGGGCCCAGCAGTGAGTCTTCCGGGACACCAGAGAAGACTTTTGTTGTGGGAGAATGGTCATTTTCGATGACAGTGAATTGAGAGCGGTCAGTTAAGAAGCAGCGAATCCAGATTAATATCAGGGGATCAAGGCACAAGCATGAAAGTTTCGCCATGCGAACAGCTGCTTTAAATTCTATTTAGGTCGCTTTGGAGCAATTCCTGATCATAATTATAGGTTATGCGGCGGTAAAGGACACAGTCATCTGCGAAAAGACGAATTGTCGATGAAATGACGTAGGAAAGATCATTTATGAAGATGAAAAATAAAAGTGGGCCGAGCACTGAGCCCTGCGGGACACCAGAGAAGACTTTTGTTGTGGGGGAATGGTAGATTTCGATGACAGTGAATTGAGAGTGATCAGTTAGGAAGCAGCGAATCCAATTTAATATCAGGAGATCAAGGCACAAGTATGAAAGATTGGCCATGTGAACACCAGCTTTCAATTATATTTAGGTCGCATTGGAGCAATACCTGATCATTATTTTAAGTTATGCTGCGGTACAGGTCACAGTCATCTGCGAAAAGACGAATTGTCGATGAAATGTCGGAGGGAAGATCATTTATGAAGATGAAAAAAAAAAAAATGGGCCGAGCAGCCAGCCTCTTGGGACACAAGATAAGACTTTTGTTGAGGGAGAATGGTCATTTTTGATGACAGTGAATTGAGAGCGATCCGTTATGAAGCAGCGAATCCAATTTAATATCAGGGGATCAAGGCGCAAGTTTCGCAATGTGAACACCAGCTTTCAATCCTATTTAGGTCGCTTGGGAGCAATTCCTGATCATTATTGGAAGTTATGAGGCGGTACAGGTCACAGTCATCTGCGAAAAGACGAATTGTCGAAGAAATGTCGGAGGGAAGATCATTTATGAAGATGAAAAATAAAATTGGGCCGAGCAGCGAGCCTTGCGGGACTCCAGAGAAGACTTTTGTTGTGGGAGAATGGTCATTTTCGATGACGGTGAATTGAGAGCGATCAGTTAGGAAGCAGCGCATCCAATTTAATATCAGGGGTCAAGGCACAGGCATGAAAGTTTCGCCATGCGAACACCAGCTTTCAATTCTATTTAGGTCGCATTGGAGCATTTCCTGATCATAATTGGAAGTAATGCGGCGGTAAAGGACACAGTCATCTGCGAAAAGACGAATTGTCGATGAAATGACGGAAGAAAGATCATTTAAGAAGATGAAAAATAAAAGTTGGCCGAGCAGTGAGCCTTGCGGGACACCAGAGAAGACTTTTGTTGTGGGAGAATTGTCATTTTCGATGACAGTGAATTGCGAGCGATCAGTTAGGAAGCAGCGAATCCAGTTTAATATCAGGGGATCAGGCCACAAGCATGAAAGTTTCGCCATGTGAACACCAGCTTTCAATTCTATTTAGGTCGCTTTGGAGCAATTCCTGATCATTATTGGAAGTTGTGCGGCGGTACAGGACACAGTCATCTGCGAAAAGACGAATTGTCGATGAAATGTCGGAGCGAAGATCATTTATGAAGATGAAAAATAAAAGTTGGCTGAGCACCGAGCCCTGCGGGACAATAGAGAAGACTTTTGTTGTGGGGGAATGGTCATTTTCGATGACAGTGAATTGAGAGCGATCAGTTAGGAAGCAGCGAATCATATTTAATATCAGGGGATCAAGGAACAAGCATGAAAGTTTTGCCATGTGAACACCAGCTTTCAATTCTATTTAGGTCGCATTGGAGCAATTCCTGATCACTATTTAAGTTATGCTGCGGTACAGGTCACAGTCATTTGCGAAAAGACGAATTGTCGATGATATGTCGGAGGGAAGATCATTTATGAAGATGAAAAATAAAAGTGGGCCCAGCAGCGAGCTTTGCGGGACACCAGAGAAGACTTTTGTTGAGGGAGAATGGTCATTTTCGATGACAGTGAATTGAGAGGGATCAGTTAGGAAGCAGCGAATCCAATTTAATATCAGGGGATCAAGGAACAAGCATGAAAGTTTCGCCATGTGAACACCAGTTTTCAATTCTATTTAGGTCGCATTGGAGCAATTCCTGATCATTATTTTAAGTTATGCTGCGGTACAGGTCACAGTCATCTGCGAAAAGACGAATTGTCGATGAAATGTCGGAGGGAAGATCATTTATGAAGATGAAAAAAAAAAGATGGGCCGAGCAGCCAGCCTCTCGGGACACCAGAGAAGACTTTTGTTGTGGGAGAATGGTCATTTGCGATGACAGTGAATTGAGAGCGATCCGTTAGGAAGCAGCGAATCATATTTAATATCAGGGGATCAAGGAACAAGCATGAAAGTTTTGCCATGTGAACACCAGCTTTCAATTCTATTTAGGTCGCATTGGAGCAATTCCTGATCACTATTTAAGTTATGCTGCGGTACAGGTCACAGTCATTTGCGAAAAGACGAATTGTCGATGATATGTCGGAGGGAAGATCATTTATGAAGATGAAAAATAAAAGTGGGCCCAGCAGCGAGCTTTGCGGGACACCAGAGAAGACTTTTGTTGAGGGAGAATGGTCATTTTCGATGACAGTGAATTGAGAGGGATCAGTTAGGAAGCAGCGAAACCAATTTAATATCAGGGGATCAAGGCACTAGCATGAAAGTTTCGCCATGTGAACACCAGCTTTCAATTCTATTTAGGTCGCATTGGAGCAATTCGTGATCATTATTGGAAGGTATGCGGTGGTACAGGTCACAGTCATCTGCGAAAAGACGAATTGTCGGTGAAATGTCGGAGGGAAGATCATTTATGAAGATGAAAAGAAAAAAATGGGCCGAGCAGCCAGCCTCTCGGGACACCAGAGAAGACTTTTGTTGTGGGAGAATGGTCATTTTCGATGACAGTGAATTGAGAGCGATCCGTTAGGAAGCAGCGAATTCAATTTAATATCAGGGGATCAAGGCACAAGTTTCGCAATGTGAACACGAGCTTTCAATTCTATTTAGGTCGCACTGGAGCAATTCCTGATCATTATTAGTTATGCGGCGGTACAGGTAACAGTCATCTGCGAAAAGACGAATTGTTCGATGAAATGTCGGAGGGAAGATCATTTATGAAGATGAAAAATAAAAGTGGGCCGAGCAGCGAGCCTTGCGGGACACCAGAGAAGACTTTTGTTGTGGGAGAATGGTCATTTTCGATGACAGTGAATTGAGGGCGATCAGTTAGGAAGCAGCGAATCATATTTAATATCAGGGGGTCAAGGCACAAGCATGAAAGTTTGGCCATGTGAACACCAGCTTTCAATTCTATTTAGGTCGCTTTGGAGCAATTCCTGATCATAATTGGAGGTTATGCGGCAGTAAAGGACACAGTCATCTGCGAAAAGACGTATTGTCGATGAAATGACGGAGGAAAGATCATTTATGAAGATGAAAAATAAAAATGAGCCGAGCACTGAGCCCTGCGGGTCACCAGAGAAGACTTTTGCTGTGGGAGAATGGTAGATTTCGATGACAGTGAATTGAGAGTGATCAGTTAGGAAGCAGCGAATCCAATTTAATATCAGGAGATCAAGGCACAAGTATGAAAGATTGGCCATGTGAACACCAGCTTTCAATTCTATTTAGGTCGCATTGGCGCAATACCTGATCATTATTTTAAGTTATGCTGCGGTACAGGTCACAGTATTCTGCGAAAAGACGAATTGTCGATGAAATATCGGAGGGAAGATCATTTATGAAGATGAAAAATAAAAGTGGGGCGAGCAGCGAGCCTTGCGGTACACCAGAGAAAACTTTTGTTGTGGGAGAATGGTCATTTTCGATGACAGTGAATTCAGAGCGATCAGTTAGGAAGCAGAGAATTATATTTAATATCAGGGGATCAAGGAACAAGCATGAAAGCTTCGCCATGTGAACAACAGCTTTCTATTCTATTTAGGTCGCATTGGAGCAATTCCTGATCATTATTTTAAGTTATGCTGCGGTACAGGTCACAGTCATTTGCGAAAAGACGAATTGTCGATGAAATGTCGCAGGGAAGATCATTTATGAAGATGAAAAATAAAATTGGGCCGAGCAGCGAGCCTTGCGGGACTCCAGAGAAGACTTTTGTTGTGGGAGAATGGCCATTTTCGATGACAGTGAATTGAGAGCGATCAGTTAGGAAGCAGCGAATCCAATTTAATATCAGGGTTTAAAGCACAAGCATGAAAGTTTCGCCATGCGAACACCAGCTTTCAATTCTATTTAGGTCGCATTGGAGCAATTCCTGATCATAATTGGAGGTTATGCGGCGGTAAAGGACACAGTCATCTGCGAAAAGACGAATTGTCGATGAAATGACGGAGGAAAGATTGTTTATGAAGATGGAAAATAAAAGTGGGCCGAGCAGCGAGCCTACTGGACACCAGAGAAGACTTTTTTTCTGGGAGAATGGTCATTTTCGATGAGAGTGAATTGAGAGCGATCAGTTAGGAAGCAGCGAATCCAGTTTATTATCAGGAGATCAAGGCACAAGCATGAAAGTTTCGCCGTGTGAACACCAGCTTTTAATTCTTATTAGTTCGCATTGGAGCAATTCCTGATCATTATTGGAAGTTATGAGGCGGTACAGGTCACAGTCATCTGCGAAAAGACGAATTGTCGATGAAATGTCGGAGGGAAGATCATTTATGAAGATGAAAAAAAAAATGGGCCGAGCTGCCAGCCTCTCGGGACACAAGATCAGACTTTTGTTGTGAGAGAATGGTCATTTTTGATGACAGTGAATTGAGAGCGATTCGTTAGGAAGCAGCGAATCCAATTTAATATCAGGGGATCAAGGCACAAGTTTCGCAATGTGAACACCAGCTTTCAATTCTATTTAGGTCACATTGGAGCAATTCCTGATCATTATTGGAAGGTATGCGGTGGTACAGGTCACAGTCATCTGCGAAAAGACGAATTGTCGATGAAATGTCGGAGGGAAGATCATTTATGAAGATGAAAAAAAAAATGGGCCGAGCAGCGAGCCTCTCGGGACACCAGAGAAGACTTTTGTTGTGGGAGAATGGTCATTTTCTATGACAGTGAATTGAGAGCGATCAGTTAGGAAGCAGCGAATCATATTTAATATCAGGGAGTGAAGGCACAAGCATGAAAGATTCGCCATGTGAACACCAGCTTTCAATTCTATTTAGGTCGCATTGGAGCAATTCCTGATCATTATTGGAAGTTATGCGGTGGTACAGGACACAGTCATCTGCGAAAAAACGAATTGTCGATTAAATGTCGGAGGGAAGATCATTTATGAAGATGAAAAATAGAAGTGGGCCCAGCAGTGAGTCTTCCGGGACACCAGAGAAGACTTTTGTTGTGGGAGAATGGTCATTTTTGATGACAGTGAATTGAGAGTGATCAGTTAGGAAGCAGCGAATCCAATTTAATATCAGGAGATCAAGGCACAAGTATGGAAGATTGGCCATGTGAACACCAGCTTTGAATTATATTTAGGTCGCATTGGAGCAATACCTCATCATTATTTTAAGTTATGCTGCGGTACAGGTCACAGTCATCTGCGAAAAGACGAATTGTCGATGAAATGTCGGAGGGAAGATCATTTATGAAGATGAAAAAAAAAATGGGCCGAGCAGCCAGCCTCTTGGGACACAAGATAAGAATTTTGTTGAGGGAGAATGGTCATTTTTGATGACAGTGAATTGAGAGCGATCCGTTATGAAGCAGCGAATCCAATTTAATATCAGGGGATCAAGGCGCAAGTTTCGCAATGTGAACACCAGCTTTCAATTCTATTTAGGTCGCATTGGAGCAATTCCTGATCATTATTGGAATGTATGCGGTGGTACAGGTCACAGTCATCTGCGAAAAGACGAATTGTCGATGAAATGTCGGAGGGAAGATCATTTATGAAGATGAAAAAAAAAAAAAAATGGGCCGAGCAGCGAGCCACTCGGGACACCAGAGAAGACTTTTGTTGTGGGAGAATGGTCATTTTCCATGACAGTGAATTGAGAGCGATCAGTTAGGAAGCAGCGAATCCAATTTAATATCAGAAGATCAAGGCACAAGTATGAAAGATTGGCCATGTGAACACCAGCTTTCAATTCTATTTAGGTCGCATTGGAGCAATTATTGATCTTTATTGGAAGGTATGCGGTGGTACAGGTCACAGTCATCTGCGAAAAGACGAATTGTCGATGAAATGTTGGAGGGAAGATCATTTATGAAGATGAAAAAAAAAAAATGGGCCGAGCAGCGAGCCTCTCGGGACACCAGAGAAGACTTTTGCTGCGGGGGAATGGTAGATTTCGATGACAGTGAATTGAGAGTGATCAGTTAGGAAGCAGCGAATCCAAGTTAATATCAGGAGATCAAGGAACAAGCATGAAAGTTTCGCCATGTGAACACCAGCTTTCAATTCTATTTAGGTCGCATTGGAGCAATTCCTGATCATTATTGGAAGGTATGCGGTGGTACAGGTCACAGTCATCTGCGTAAAGACGAATTGTCGATGAAATGTCGGAGGGAAAATCATTTATGAGATGAAAAAAAAATGGGCCGAGCAGCGAGCCTCTCGGGACACCAGAGAAGACTTTTATTGTGGGAGAATGGTCATTTTCCATGACAGTGAATTGAGAGCGATCAGTTAGGAAGTAGCGAATCCAATTTATTATCAGGAGATCAAGTCACAAACATGAAAGTTTGGCCATGTGAACACCAGCTTTCAATTCTATTTAGGTCGCATTGGAGCAATTCCTGATCATTATTGGAGGTTATGCGGTGGTACAGGACACAGTCATCTGCGAAAAGACGAATTGTCGATGAAATGTCGGAGGGAAGATCATTTATGAAGATGAAAAATAGAAGTGGGCCCAGCAGTGAATCTTGCGGGACACCAGAGAAGACTTTTGTTGAGGGAGAATGGTCATTTTCGATGACAGTGAATTGAAAGCGATCAGTTAGGAAGCAGCGAATCCAGTTTAATATCAGGGGATCAAGGGACAAGCTTGAAAGTTTCGCCATGCGAACACCTGCTTTGAATTCTATTTAGGTCGCATTGGAGCGATACCTGATCATAATTGGAAGGTATGCGGTGGTACAGGTGACAGTCATCTGCGTAAAGACGAATTGTCGATGAAATGTCGGAGGGAAGATCATTTATGAAGATGAAAAATAAAAGTGGGCCGAGCACTGAGCCCTGCGGGACACCAGAGAATGCTATTGTTGTGGGGGAATGGTAGATTTCGATGACATTGAATTGAGAGTGATCAGTTAGGAAGCAGCGAATCCAATTTAATATCAGGAGATCAAGGAACAAGCATGAAAGTTTCGCCATGTGAACACCAGCTTTCAATTCTATTTAGGTCGCATTGGAGCAATTCCTGATCATTATTGGAAGTTATGAGGCGGTACAGGTCACAGTCATCTGCGAAAAGACGAATTGTCGATGAAATGTCGGAGCGAAGATCATTTATGAAGATGAAAAATAAAAGTTGGCTGAGCACCGAGCCCTTCGGGACACCAGAGAAGACTTTTTTTGTGTGGGAATGGTCATTTTCGATGACAGTGAATTGAGAGCGATCACTTAGGAAGCAGCGAATCATATTTAATATCAGGGGATCAAGGAACAAGCATGAAAGTTTCGCCATGTGAACACCAGTTTTCAATTCTATTTAGGTCGCATTGGAGCAATTCCTGATCATTATTTTAGGTTATGCTGCGGTACAGGTCACAGTCATCTGCGAAAAGACGAATTGTCGATGAAATGTCGGAGGGAAGATCATTTATGAAGATGAAAAATAAAATTGGGCCGAGCAGCGAGCCTTGCGGCACTCCAGAGAAGACTTTTGTTGTGGGAGAATTGTCATTTTCGATGACAGTGAATTGCGAGCGATCGGTTAGGAAGCAGCGAATCCAGTTTAATATCAGGGGATCAAGCCACAAGCATGAAAGTTTCGCCATGTGAACACCAGCTTTCAATTCTATTTAGGTCGCTTTGGAGCAATTCCTGATCATTATTTTGAGTTATGCTGCGGTACAGGTCACAGTCATCTGCAAAAAGACGAATTGTCGATGAAATGTCGGAGGGAAGGTCATTTATGAAGATGAAAATTAAAAGTGGGCCCAGCAGCGAGCCTTGCGGGACACCAGAGAAGACATTTTTTGTGGGACAATGGTCATTTTCGATGACAGTGAATTGAGAGGGATCAGTTAGGAAGCAGCGAAACCAATTTAATATCAGGGGATCAAGGCACTAGCATGAAAGTTTCGCCATGTGAACACCAGCTTTCAAATCTATTTAGGTCGCATTGGAGCAATTCGTGATCATTATTGGAAGGTATGCGGTGGTACAGGTCACAGTCATCTGCGAAAAGACGAATTGTCGATGAAATGTCGGAGGGAAGATCATTTATGAAGATGAAAAAAAAATGGGCCGAGCAGCCAGCCTCTCGGGACACCAGAGAAGACTTTTGTTGTGGGAGAATGGTCATTTTCGATGACAGTGAATTGAGAGCAATCCGTTAGGAAGCAGCGAATCCAATTTAATATCAGGGGATCAAGGCACAAGTTTCGCAATGTGAACACGAGCTTTCAATTCTATTTAGGTCGCACTAGAGCAATTCCTGATCATTATTAGTTTTGCGGCGGTACAGGTAACAGTCATCTGCGAAAAGACGAATTGTTCGATGAAATGTCGGAGGGAAGATCATTTATGAAGATGAAAAATAAAAGTGGGCCGAGAAGCGAGCCTTGCGGGACACCAGAGAAGACTTTTGTTGTGGGAGAATGGTCATTTTCGATGACAGTGAATTGAGGGCGATCAGTTAGGAAGCAGCGAATCATATTTAATATCAGGGGGTCAAGGCACAAGCATGAAAGTTTGGCCATGTGAACACCAGCTTTCAATTCTATTTAGGTCGCATTGGCGCAATACCTGATCATTATTTTAAGTTATGCTGCGGTACAGGTCACAGTCATCTGCGAAAAGACGAATTGTCGATGAAATGTCGGAGGGAAGATCATTTATGAAGATGAAAAATAAAAGTGGGGCGAGCAGCGAGCCTTGCGGTACACCAGAGAAAACTTTTGTTGTGGGAGAATGGTCATTTTCGATGACAGTGAATTGAGAGCGATCAGTTAGGAAGCAGTGAATTATATTTAATATCAGGGGATCAAGGAACAAGCTTGAAACCTTCGCCATGTGAACAACAGCTTTCAATTCTATTTAGGTCGCATTGGAGCAATTCCTGATCATTGTTTTAAGTTATGCTGCGGTACAGGTCACAGTCATTTGCGAAAAGACGAATTGTCGATGAAATGTCGCAGGGAAGATCATTTATGAAGATGAAAAATAAAATTGGGCCGAGCAGCGAGCCTTGCGGGACTCCAGAGAAGACTTGTTGTGGGAGAATGGTCATTTTCTATGACAGTGAATTGAGAGCGATCAGTTAGGAAGCAGCGAATCCAATTTAATATCAGGGTTTAAAGCACAAGCATGAAAGTTTCGCCATGCGAACACCAGCTTTCAATTCTATTTAGGTCGCATTGGAGCAATTCCTGATCATAATTGGAGGTTATGCGGCGGTAAAGGACACAGTCATCTGCGAAAAGACGAATTGTCGATGAAATGACGGAGGAAAGATTGTTTATGAAGATGGAAAATAAAAGTGGGCCGAGCAGCGAGCCTACGGGACACCAGAGAAGACTTTTGTTCTGGGAGAATGGTCATTTTCGATGAGAGTGAATTGAGAGCGATCAGTTAGGAAGCAGCGAATCCAGTTTAATATCAGGAGATCAAGGCACAAGCATGAAAGTTTCGCCATGTGAACACCAGCTTTCAATTCTTATTAGTTCGCATTGGAGCAATTCCTGATCATTATTGGAAGTTATGAGGCGGTACAGGTCACAGTCATCTGCGAAAAGACGAATTGTCGATGAAATGTCGGAGGGAAGATCATTTATGAAGATGAAAAAAAAAATGGGCCGAGCTGCCAGCCTCTCGGGACACAAGATAAGACTTTTGTTGTGAGAGAATGGTCATTTTTGATGACAGTGGATTGAGAGCGATCCGTTAGGAAGCAGCGAATCCAATTTAATATGAGGGGATCAAGGCACAAGTTTCGCAATGTGAACACCAGCTTTCAATTCTATTTAGGTCGCATTGGAGCAATTCCTGATCATTATTGGAAGGTATGCGGTGGTACAGGTCACAGTCATCTGCGAAAAGACGAATTGTCGATCAAATGTCGGAGGGAAGAACATTTATGAAGATAAAAAAAAAAAAAATGGGCCGAGCAGCGAGCCTCTCGGGACACCAGAGAAGACTTTTGTTGTGGGAGAATGGTCATTTTCGATGACAGTGAATTGAGAGCGATCCGTTAGGAAGCAGCGAATCCAATTTAATATCAGGGGATCAAGGCACAAGTTTCGCAATGTGAACACGAGCTTTCAATTCTATTCAGGTCTCACTGGAGCAATTCCTGATCATTATTAGTTATGCGGCGGTACAGGTAACAGTCATCTGCGAAAAGACGAATTGTCGAAGAAATGTCGGAGGGAAGATCATTTATAAAGATGAACAATAAAAGTGGGCCGAGCAGTGAGTCTTGCGGGACACCAGAGAAGACTTTTGTTGTGGGAGAATGGTCATTTGCGATGACAGTGAATTGAGAGCGATCAGTTAGGAAGTAGCGAATCCAATTTATTATCAGAAGATCAAGGCACAAACATGAATGTTTGGCCATGTGAACACCAGCTTTCACTTCTATTTAGGTCGCATTGGAGCAATTCCTGATCATAATTGGAGGTTATGCGGTGGTACAGGTCACAGTCATCTGCGAAAAGACGAATTGTCGATGAAATGTCACAGGGAAGATCATTTATGAAGATGAAAAATAAAATTGGGCCGAGCAGCGAGCCTTGCGGGACTCCAGAGAAGACTTTTGTTGTGGGAGAATGGTCATTTTCGATGACAGTGAATTGAGAGCGATCAGTTAGGAAGCAGCGAATCCAATTTAATATCAGGGGTTAAAGCACAAGCATGAAAGTTTCGCCATGCGAACACCAGCTTTCAATTCTATTTAGGTCGCATTGGAGCAATTCCTGATCATTATTGGAAGTTATGCGGCGGTAAAGGACACTGTCATCTGCGAAAAAACGAATTGTCGATGAAATGACGGAAGAAAGATCATTTATGAAGATGAAAAATAAAAGTGGGCCGAGCAGTGAGTCTTGCGGGACACCAGAGAAGACTTTTGTTGTGGGAGAATGGTCATTTGCGATGACAGTGAATTGAGAGCGATCACTTAGGAAGCAGCGAATCATATTTAATATCAGGGAGTCAAGGCACAAGCATGAAAGATTCGCCATGTGAACACCAGCTTTCAATTCTATTTAGGTCGCATTGGAGCAATTCCTGATCATTATTGGAAGTTATGCGGTGGTACAGGACACAGTCATCTGCGAAAAAACGAATTGTCGATTAAATGTCGGAGGGAAGATCATTTATGAAGATGAAAAATAGAAGTGGGCCCAGCAGTGAGTCTTCCGGGACACCAGAGAAGACTTTTGTTGTGGGAGAATGGTCATTTTTGATGACAGTGAATTGAGAGTGATCAGTTAGGAAGCAGCGAATCCAATTTAATATCAGGAGATCAAGGCACAGGTATGAAAGATTGGCCATGTGAACACCAGCTTTCAATTATATTTAGGTCGCATTGGAGCAATACCTGATCATTATTTTAAGTTATGCTGCGGTACAGGTCACAGTCATCTGCGAACAGACGAATTGTCGATGAAATGTTGGAGGGAAGATCATTTATGAAGATGAAAAAAAAAATGGGCCGAGCAGCCAGCCTCTTGGGACACAAGATAAGACTTTTGCTGTGGGGGAATGGTAGATTTCGATGACAGTGAATTGAGAGTGATCAGTTAGGAAGCAGCGAATCCAAGTTAATATCAGGAGATCAAGGAACAAGCATGAAAGTTTCGCCATGTGAACACCAGCTTTCAATTCTATTTAGGTCGCATTGGAGCAATTCCTGATCATTTTTGGAAGGTATGCGGTGGTACAGGTCACAGTCATCTGCGTAAAGACGAATTGTCGATGAAATGTCGGAGGGAAGATCACTTATGAGATGAAAAAAAAATGGGCCGAGCAGCGAGCCTCTCGGAACACCAGAGAAGACTTTTATGGTGGGAGAATGGTCATTTTCCATGACAGTGAATTGAGAGCGATCAGTTAGGAAGTAGCGAATCCAATTTATTATCAGGAGATCAAGGCACAAACATGAAAGTTTGGCCATGTAAACACCAGCTTTCAATTCTATTTAGGTCGCATTGGAGCAATTCCTGATCATTATTGGAAGTTATGCGGTGGTACAGGACACAGTCATCTGCGAAAAGACGAATTGTCGATGAAATGTCGGAGGGAAGATCATTTATGAAGATGAAAAATAGAAGTGGGCCCAGCAGTGAATCTTGCGGGACACCAGAGAAGACTTTTGTTGAGGGAGAATGGTCATTTTCGATGACAGTGAATTGAAAGAGATCAGTTAGGAAGCAGCGAATCCAGTTTAATATCAGGGGATCAAGGCACAAGCATGAAAGTTTCGCCATGCGAACACCTGCTTTGAATTCTATTTAGGTCGCATTGGAGCAATACCTGATCATAATTGGAAGGTATGCGGTGTTACAGGTCACAGTCATCTGCGTAAAGACGAATTGTCGATGAAATGTCGGAGGGAAGATCATTTATGAAGATGAAAAATAAAAGTGGGCCGAGCACTGAGCCCTGCGGGACACCAGAGAAGACTATTGTTGTGGGGGAATGGTAGATTTCGATGACATTGAATTGAGAGTGATCAGTTAGGAAGCAGCGAATCCAATTTAACATCAGGAGATCAAGGAACAAGCATGAAAGTTTCGCCATGTGAACACCAGCTTTCAATTCTATTTAGGTCGCATTGGAGCAATTCCTGATCATTATTGGAAGGTATGCGGTGGTACAGGTCACAGTCATCTGCGTAAAGACGAATTGTCGATGAAATGTCGGAGGGAAGATCATTTATGAGATGAAAAAAAGAAATGGGCCGAGCAGCGAGCCTCTCGGGACACCAGAGAAGACTTTTATTGTGGGAGAATGGTCATTTTCCATGACAGTGAATTGAGAGCGATCAGTTAGGAAGTAGCGAATTTAATTTATTATCAGGAGATCAAGGCACAAACATGAAAGTTTGGCCATGTGAACACCAGCTTTAAATTCTTATTAGTTCGCATTGGAGCAATTCCTGATCATTATTGGAAGTTATGCGGTGGTACAGGTCACAGTCATCTGCGAAAAAACGAATTGTCGATGAAATGTCGGAGGGAAGATCATTTATGAAGATGAAAAATAAACGTGGGCCGAGCAGCGAGCCTTGCGGTACACCAGAGAAGACTTTTGTTCTGGGAGAATGGTCATTTTCGATGAGAGTGAATTGAGAGCGATCAGTTAGGAAGCAGCGAATCCAGTTTAATATCAGGAGATCAAGGCACAAGCATGAAAGTTTCGCAATGTGAACACCAGCTTTCAATTCTATTTAGGTCGCACTGGAACAAATCCTGATCATTATTAGTTATGCGGCGGTACAGGTCACAGTCATCTGCGAAAAGACGAATTGTCGATGAAATGTCGGAGGGAAGATTATTTATGAAGATGGAGAATAAAAGTGGGCCGAGCAGCGAGCCTACGGGACACCAGAGAAGACTTTTGTTCTGGGAGAATGGTCATTTTCGATGAGAGTGAATTGAGAGCGATCAGTTAGGAAGCAGCGAATCCAGTTTAATATCAGGAGATCAAGGCACAAGCATGAAAGTTTCGCCATGTGAACACCAGCTTTCAATCCTATTTAGGTCGCTTGGGAGCAATTCCTGATCATTATTGGAAGTTATGAGGCGGTACAGGTCACAGTCATCGGCGAAAAGACGAATTGTCGATGAAATGGCGGAGGGAAGATTATTTATGAAGATGGAAAATAAAAGTGGGCCGAGCAGCGAGCCTACGGGACACCAGAGAAGACTTTTGTTCTGGGAGAACGGTCATTTTCGATGAGAGTGAATTGAGAGCGATCAGTTAGGAAGCAGCGAATCCAGTTTAATATCAGGAGATCAAGGCACAAGCATGAAAGTTTTGCCATGTGAACACCAGCTTTCAATCCTATTTAGGTCGCTTTGGAGCAATTCCTGATCATTATTGGAAGTTGTGCAGCGGTACAGGACACAGTCATCTGCGAAAAGACGAATTGTCGATGAAATGTCGGAGCGAAGATCATTTATCAAGATGAAAAATAAAAGTTGGCTGAGCACCGAGCCCTTCGGGACACCAGAGAAGACTTTTGTTGTGGGGGAATGGTCATTTTCGATGACAGTGAATTGAGAGCGATCAGTTAGGAAGCAGCGAATCCAATTTAATATCAGGGGATCAAGGAACAAGCATGAAAGTTTCGCCATGTGAACACCAGTTTTCAATTCTATTTAGGTCGCATTGGAGCAATTCCTGATCATTATTTTAAGTTATGCTGCGGTACAGGTCACAGTCATCTGCGAAAAGACGAATTGTCGATGAAATGTCGGAGGGAAGATTATTTATGAAGATGGAGAATAAAAGTGGGCCGAGCAGCGAGCCTACGGGACACCAGAGAAGACTTTTGTTCTGGGAGAATGGTCATTTTCGATGAGAGTGAATTGAGAGCGATCAGTTAGGAAGCAGCGAATCCAGTTTAATATCAGGAGATCAAGGCACAAGCATGAAAGTTTCGCCATGTGAACACCAGCTTTCAATCCTATTTAGGTCGCTTGGGAGCAATTCCTGATCATTATTGGAAGTTATGAGGCGGTACAGGTCACAGTCATCGGCGAAAAGACAAATTGTCGATGAAATGGCGGAGGGAAGATTATTTATGAAGATGGAAAATAAAAGTGGGCCGAGCAGCGAGCCTACGGGACACCAGAGAAGACTTTTGTTCTGGGAGAATGGTCATTTTCGATGAGAGTGAATTGAGAGCGATCAGTTAGGAAGCAGCGAATCCAGTTTAATATCAGGAGATCAAGGCACAAGCATGAAAGTTTTGCCATGTGAACACCAGCTTTCAATCCTATTTAGGTCGCTTTGGAGCAATTCCTGATCATTATTGGAAGTTGTGCAGCGGTACAGGACACAGTCATCTGCGAAAAGACGAATTGTCGATGAAATGTCGGAGCGAAGATCATTTATCAAGATGAAAAATAAAAGTTGGCTGAGCACCGAGCCCTTCGGGACACCAGAGAAGACTTTTGTTGTGGGGGAATGGTCATTTTCGATGACAGTGAATTGAGAGCGATCAGTTAGGAAGCAGCGAATCCAATTTAATATCAGGGGATCAAGGAACAAGCATGAAAGTTTCGCCATGTGAACACCAGTTTTCAATTCTATTTAGGCCGCATTGGAGCAATTCCTGATCATTATTTTAAGTTATGCTGCGGTACAGGTCACAGTCATCTGCGAAAAGACGAATTGTCGATGAAATGTCGGAGGGAAGATCATTTATGAAGATGAAAAATAAAATTGGGCCGAGCAGCGAGCCTTGCGGCACTCCAGAGAAGACTTTTGTTGTGGGGGAATTGTCATTTTCGATGACAGTGAATTGCGAGCGATCGGTTAGGAAGCAGCGAATCCAGTTTAATATCAGGGGATCAAGCCAGAAGCATGAAAGTTTCGCCATGTGAACACCAGCTTTCAATTCTATTTAGGTCGCTTTGGAGCAATTCCTGATCATTAAGTTATGCTGCGGTACAGGTCACAGTCATCTGCGAAAAGACGAATTGTCGATGAAATGTCGGAGGGAAGATCATTTATGAAGATGAAAATTAAAAGTGGGCCCAGCAGCGAGCCTTGCGGGACACCAGAGAAGACATTTTTTGTGGGAGAATGGTCATTTTCGATGACAGTGAATTGAGAGGGATCAGTTAGGAAGCAGCGAAACCAATTTAATATCAGGGGATCAAGGCACTAGCATGAAAGTTTCGCCATGTGAACACCAGCTTTCAAATCTATTTAGGTCGCATTGGAGCAATTCGTGATCATTATTGGAAGGTATGCGGTGGTACAGGTCACAGTCATCTGCGAAAAGACGAATTGTCGATGAAATGTCGGAGGGAAGATCATTTATGAAGATGAAAAAAAAATGGGCCGAGCAGCCAGCCTCTCGGGACACCAGAGAAGAGTTTTGTTGTGGGAGAATGGTCATTTTCGATGACAGTGAATTGAAAGCGATCCGTTAGGAAGCAGCGAATCCAATTTAATATCAGGGGATCAAGGCACAAGTTTCGCAATGTGAACACGAGCTTTCAATTCTATTTAGGTCGCACTAGAGCAATTCCTGATCGTTATTAGTTATGCGGTGGTACAGGTAACAGTCATCTGCGAAAAGACGAATTGTTCGATGAAATGTCGGAGGGAAGATCATTTATGAAGATGAAAAATAAAAGTGGGCCGAGCAGCGAGCCTTGCGGGACACCAGAGAAGACTTTTGTTGTGGGAGAATGGTCATTTTCGATGTCAGTGAATTGAGGGCGATCAGTTAGGAAGCAGCGAATCATATTTAATATCAGGGGGTCAAGGCACAAGCATGAAAGTTTGGCCATGTGAACACCAGCTTTGAATTCTATTTAGGTCGCATTGGAGCAATTCCTGATCATAACTGGAGGTTATGCGGCACTAAAGGACACAGTCATCTGCGAAAAGACGAATTGTCGATGAAATGACGGAGGAAAGATCATTTATGAAGATGAAAAATAAAAGTGAGCCGAGCACTGAGCCCTGCGGGTCACCAGAGAAGACTTTTGTTGTGGGGGAATGGTAGATTTCGATGACAGTGAATTGAGAGTGATCAGTTAGGAAGCAGCGAATCCAATTTAATATCAGGAGATCAAGGCACAAGTATGAAAGATTGGCCATGTGAACACCAGCTTTCAATTCTATTTAGGTCGCATTGGAGCAATTCCTGATCATAATTGGAGGTTATGCGGCACTAAAGGACACAGTCATCTGCGAAAAGACGAATTGTCGATGAAATGTCGGAGGGAAGATCATTTATGACGATGAAAAATAAAAGTGGGGCGAGCAGCGAGACTTGCGGTACACCAGAGAAAACTTTTGTTGTGGGAGCATGGTCATTTTCGATGACAGTGAATTGAGAGCGATCAGTTAGGAAGCAGCGAATTATATTTAATATCAGGGGATCAAGGAACAAGCTTGAAAGCTTCGCCATGTGAACAACAGCTTTCAATTCTATTTAGGTCGCATTGGAGCAATTCCTGATCATTGTTTTAAGTTATGCTGCGGTACAGGTCACAGTCATTTGCGAAAAGACGAATTGGCGATGAAATGTCGCAGGGAAGATCATTTATGAAGATGACAAATAAAATTGGGCCGAGCAGCGAGCCTTGCGGGACTCCAGAGAAGACTTTTGTTGTGGGAGAATGGTCATTTTCGATGACAGTGAATTGAGAGCGATCAGTTAGGAAGCAGCGAATCCAATTTAATATCAGGGTTTAAAGCACAAGCATGAAAGTTTCGCCATGCGAACACCAGCTTTCAATTTTATTTAGGTCGCATTGGAGCAATTCCTGATCATAATTGGAGGTTATGCGGCGGTAAAGGACACAGTCATCTGCGAAAAGACGAATTGTCGATGAAATGACGGAGGAAAGATTGTTTATGAAGATGGAAAATAAAAGTGGGCCGAGCAGCGAGCCTACGGGACACCAGAGAAGACTTTTGTTCTGGGAGAATGGTCATTTTCGATGAGAGTGAATTGAGAGCGATCAGTTAGGAAGCAGCGAATCCAGTTTAATATCAGGAGATCAAGGCACAAGCATGAAGGTTTCGCCATGTGAACACCAGCTTTCAATTCTTATTAGTTCGCATTGGAGCAATTCCTGATCATAACTGGAGGTTATGCGGTGGTAAAGGACACTGTCATTTGCGAAAAAACGAATTGTCGATGAAATGACGGAGGAAAGATCATTTATGAAGATGAAAAATAAAAGTGGGCCGAGCAGTGATTCTTGCGGGACACCAGAGAAGACTTTTGTTGTGGGAGAATGGTCATTTGCGATGACAGTGAATTGAGAGCGATCACTTAGGAAGCAGCGAATCATATTTAATATCAGGGAGTCAAGGCACAAGCATGAAAGATTCGCCATGTGAACACCAGCTTTCAATTCTATTTAGGTCGCATTGGAGCAATTCCTGATCATTATTGGAAGTTATGCGGTGGTACAGGACACAGTCATCTGCGAAAAAACGAATTGTCGATTAAATGTCGGAGGGAAGATCATTTATGAAGATGAAAAATAGAAGTGGGCCCAGCAGTGAGTCTTCCGGGACACCAGAGAAGACTTTTGTTGTGGGAGAATGGTCATTTTCGATGACAGTGAATTGAGAGCGATCAGTTAAGAAGCAGCGAATCCAGATTAATATCAGGGGATCAAGGCAGAAGCATGAAAGTCTCGCCATGCGAACAGCTGCTTTAAATTCTATTTAGGTCGCTTTGGAGCAATTCCTGATCATAATTATAGGTTATGCGGCGGTAAAGGACACAGTCATCTGCGAAAAGACGAATTGTCGATGAAATGTCGGAGGGAAGATCATTTATGAAGACGAAAAAAAAAATGGGCCGAGCAGCGAGCCTCTCGGGACACCAGAGAAGACTTTTGTTGTGGGAGAATGGTCATTTTCCATGACAGTGAATTGAGAGCGATCAGTTAGGAAGCAGCGAATCCAATTTAATATCAGGAGATCAAGGCACAAGTATGAAAGATTGGCCATGTGAACACCAGCTTTCAATTCTATTTAGGTCGCATTGGAGCAATAATTGATCTTTATTGGAAGGTATGCGGTGGTACAGGTCACAGTCATCTGCGAAAAGACGAATTGTCGATGAAATGTTGGAGGGAAGATCATTTATGAAGATGAAAAAAAAAATGGGCCGAGCAGCGAGCCTCTCGGGACACCAGAGAAGACTTTTGCTGTGGGGGAATGGTAGATTTCGATGACAGTGAATTGAGAGTGATCAGTTAGGAAGCAGCGAATCCAAGTTAATATCAGGAGATCAAGGAACAAGCATCAAAGTTTCGCCATGTGAACACCAGCTTTCAATTCTATTTAGGTCGCATTGGAGGAATTCCTGATCATTATTGGAAGGTATGCGGTGGTACAGGTCACAGTCATCTGCGTAAAGACGAATTGTCGATGAAATGTCGGAGGGAAGATCATTTATGAGATGAAAAAAAAATGGGCCGAGCAGCGAGCCTCTCGGGACACCAGAGAAGACTTTTATTGTGGGAGAATGGTCATTTTCCATGACAGTGAATTGAGAGCGATCAGTTAGGAAGTAGCGAATCCAATTTATTATCAGGAGATCAAGGCACAAACATGAAAGTTTGGCCATGTGAACGCCAGCTTTCAATTCTATTTAGGTCGCATTGGAGCAATTCCTGATCATTATTGGAAGTTATGCGGTGGTACAGGACACAGTCATCTGCGAAAAGACGAATTGTCGATGAAATGTCGGAGGGAAGATCATTTATGAAGATGAAAAATAGAAGTGGGCCCAGCAGTGAATCTTGCGGGACACCAGAGAAGACTTTTGTTGAGGGAGAATGGTCATTTTCGATGACTGTGAATTGAGAGCGATCAGTTAGGAAGCAGCGAATCCAGTTTAATATCAGGGGATCAAGGCACAAGCATGTAAGTTTCGCCATGCGAACACCTGCTTTGAATTCTATTTAGGTCGCATTGGAGCAATACCTGATCATAATTGGAAGGTATGCGGTGGTACAGGTCACAGTCATCTGCGTAAAGGCGAATTGTCGATGAAATGTCGGAGGGAAGATCATTTATGACGATGAAAAATAAAAGTGGGCCGAGCACTGAGCCCTGCGGGACACCAGAGAAGACTTTTGTTGTGGGGGAATGGTAGATTTCGATGACATTGAATTGAGAGTGATCAGTTAGGAAGCAGCGAATCCAATTTAATATCAGGAGATCAAGGAACAAGCGTGAAAGTTTCGCCATGTGAACACCAGCTTTCAATTCTATTTAGGTCGCATTGGAGCAATTCCTGATCATAATTGGAAGGTATGCGGTGGTACAGGTCACAGTCATCTGCGTAAAGACGAATTGTCGATGAAATGTCGGAGGGAAGATCATTTATGAGATGAAAAAAAAATGGGCCGAGCAGCGAGCCTCTCGGGACACCAGAGAAGACTTTTATTGTGGGAGAATGGTCATTTTCCATGACAGTGAATTGAGAGCGATCAGTTAGGAAGTAGCGAATCCAATTTATTATCAGGAGATCAAGGCACAAACATGAAAGTTTGGCCATGTGAACGCCAGCTTTCAATTCTATTTAGGTCGCATTGGAGCAATTCCTGATCATTATTGGAAGTTATGCGGTGGTACAGGACACAGTCATCTGCGAAAAGACGAATTGTCGATGAAATGTCGGAGGGAAGATCATTTATGAAGATGAAAAATAGAAGTGGGCCCAGCAGTGAATCTTGCGGGACACCAGAGAAGACTTTTGTTGAGGGAGAATGGTCATTTTCGATGACAGTGAATTGAGAGCGATCAGTTAGGAAGCAGCGAATCCAGTTAAATATCAGGGGATCAAGGCACAAGCATGAAAGTTTCGCCATGCGAACACCTGCTTTGAATTCTATTTAGGTCGCATTGGAGCAATACCTGATCATAATTGGAAGGTATGCGGTGGTACAGGTCACAGTCATCTGCGTAAAGACGAATTGTCGATGAAATGTCGGAGGGGAGATCATTTATGAAGATGAAAAATAAAAGTGGGCCGAGCACTGAGCCCTGCGGGACACCAGATAATACTTTTGTTGTGGGGGAATGGTAGATTTCGATGACATTGAATTGAGAGTGATCAGTTAGGAAGCAGCGAATCCAATTTAATATCAGGAGATCAAGGAACAAGCATGAAAGTTTCGCCATGTGAACACCAGCTTTCAATTCTATTTAGGTCGCATTGGAGCAATTACTGATCATTATTGGAAGGTATGCGGTGGTACAGGTCACAGTCATCTGCGTAAAGACGAATTGTCGATGAAATGTCGGAGGGAAGATCATTTATGAGATGAAAAAAAAATGGGCCGAGCAGCGAGCCTGTCGGGACACCAGAGAAGACTTTTATTGTGGGAGAATGGTCATTTTCCATGACAGTGAATTGAGAGCGATCAGTTAGGAAGTAGCGAATCCAATTTATTATCAGGAGATCAAGGCACAAACATGAAAGTTTGGCCATGTGAACTCTAGCTTTCAATTCTATTTAGGGCGCATTGGAGCAATTCCTGATCACAATTGGAGGTTATGCGGTGGTAAAGGACACTGTCATCTGCGAAAAAACGAATTGTCGATGAAATGACGGAGAAAAGATCATTTATGAAGATGAAAAATAAAAGTGGGCCGATCAGTGAGTCTTGCGGGACACCAGGGAAGACTTTTGTTGTGGTGGAATGGTAGATTTCGATGACAGTGATTTGAGAGTGATCAGTTAGGAAGCAGCGAATCCAATTTAATATCAGGAGATCAAGGCACAAGTATGAAAGATTGGCCGTGTGAACACAAGCTTTCAATTCTATTTAGGTCGCATTGGAGCAATACCTGATCATTATTTTAAGTTATGCTGCCGTACAGGTCACAGTCATCTGCGAAAAGACGAATTGTCGATGAAATGTCGGAGGGAAGATCATTTATGAAGACAAAAAATAAAAGTGGGGCGAGCAGCGTGCCTTGCGGTACACCAGACAAAACTTTTGTTGTGGGAGAATGGTCATTTTCGATGACAGTGAATTGAGAGCAATCAGTTAGAAAGCAGCGAATCATATTTAATATCAGGGGATCAAGGAACAAGAATAAAGATTCGCCATGTGAACACCAGCTTTCAATTCTTTTTAGGTCGCATTGGAGCAATTCCTGATCATTATTTTAAGTTATGCTGCGGCACAGGTCACAGTCATCTGCGAAAAGACGAGTTGTGGATGAAATGACGGAGGAAAGATAATTTATGAAGATGAAAAATAAAATTGGGCTGAGCACTGAGCCCTGCGGGACACCAGAGAAGATTTTTGTTATGGGGGAATGGTAGATTTCGATGACAGTGAATTGAGAGTGATCAGTTAGGGATCAAGGCACAAGTATGAAAGATTGGCCATGTGAACACCAGCTTTCAATTATATTTAGGTCGCATTGGAGCAATTCCTGATCATTATTGGAAGTTATGCGGTGGTACAGGACACAGTCATCTGCGAAAAGACGAATTGTCGATTAAATGTCGGAGGGAAGATCATTTATGACGATGAAAAATAGAAGTGGGCCCAGCAGTGAGTCTTGCGGGACACCAGAGAAGACTTTTGTTGTGGGAGAATGGTCATTTTCGATGACAGTGAATTGAGAGCGATCACTTAGGAAGCAGCGAATCATATTTAATATCAGGGGGTCAAGGCACAAGCATGAAAGTTTCGCCATGCGAACACCTGCTTTGAATTCTATTTAGGTCGCATTGGAGCAATTCCTGATCATAATTGGAGGTTATGCGGCGGTAAAGGACACAGTCATCTGCGAAAAGACGAATTGTCGATGAAATGACGGAGGAAAGATCATTTATGAAGATGTAAAATAAAAGTGGGCCGAGCACTGAGCCCTGCGGGACACCAGAGAAGACTTTTGTTGTGGGAGAATGGTCATTTTTGATGACAGTGAATTGGGAGCGATCCGTTAGGAAGCAGCGAATCAAATTTAATATCAGGGGATCAAGGCACAAGTTTCGCAATGTGAACACCAGCTTTCAATTCTATTTAGGTCGCATTGGAGCAATTCCTGATCATTATTGGAAGGTATGCGGTGGTACAGGTCACAGTCATCTGCGAAAAGACGAATTGTCGATGAAATGTCGGAGGGAAGATCATTTATGAAGATGAAAAAAAAAAATGGGCCGAGCAGCGAGCCTCTCGGGACACCAGAGAAGACTTTTGCTGTGGGGGAATGGTAGATTTCGATGACAGTGAATTGAGAGTGATCAGTTAGGAAGCAGCGAATCCAAGTTAATATCAGGAGATCAAGGAACAAGCATCAAAGTTTCGCCATGTGAACACCAGCTTTCAATTCTATTTAGGTCGCATTGGAGGAATTCCTGATCATTATTGGAAGGTATGCGGTGGTACAGGTCACAGTCATCTGCGTAAAGACGAATTGTCGATGAAATGTCGGAGGGAAGATCATTTATGAGATGAAAAAAAAATGGGCCGAGCAGCGAGCCTCTCGGGACACCAGAGAAGACTTTTATTGTGGGAGAATGGTCATTTTCCATGACAGTGAATTGAGAGCGATCAGTTAGGAAGTAGCGAATCCAATTTATTATCAGGAGATCAAGGCACAAACATGAAAGTTTGGCCATGCGAACACCAGCTTTCAATTCTATTTAGGTCGCATTGGAGCAATTCCTGATCATAATTGGAGGTTATGCGGCGGTAAAGGACACAGTCATCTGCGAAAAGACGAATTGTCGATGAAATGACGGAGGAAAGATTGTTTATGAAGATGAAAAATAGAAGTGGGCCCAGCAGTGAATCTTGCGGGACACCAGAGAGGACTTTTGTTGAGGGAGAATGGTCATTTTCGATGACTGTGAATTGAGAGCGATCAGTTAGGAAGCAGCGAATCCAGTTTAATATCAGGGGATCAAGGCACAAGCATGTAAGTTTCGCCATGCGAACACCTGCTTTGAATTCTATTTAGGTCGCATTGGAGCAATACCTGATCATAATTGGAAGGTATGCGGTGGTACAGGTCACAGTCATCTGCGTAAAGGCGAATTGTCGATGAAATGTCGGAGGGAAGATCATTTATGAAGATGAAAAATAAAAGTGGGCCGAGCACTGAGCCCTGCGGGACACCAGAGAAGACTTTTGTTGTGGGGGAATGGTAGATTTCGATGACATTGAATTGAGAGTGATCAGTTAGGAAGCAGCGAATCCAATTTAATATCAGGAGATCAAGGAACAAGCGTGAAAGTTTCGCCATGTGAACACCAGCTTTCAATTCTATTTAGGTCGCATTGGAGCAATTCCTGATCATAATTGGAAGGTATGCGGTGGTACAGGTCACAGACATCTGCGTAAAGACGAATTGTCGATGAAATGTCGGAGGGAAGATCATTTATGAGATGAAAAAAAAATGGGCCGAGCAGCGAGCCTCTCGGGACACCAGAGAAGACTTTTATTGTGGGAGAATGGTCATTTTCCATGACAGTGAATTGAGAGCGATCAGTTAGGAAGTAGCGAATCCAATTTATTATCAGGAGATCAAGGCACAAACATGAAAGTTTGGCCATGTGAACGCCAGCTTTCAATTCTATTTAGGTCGCATTGGAGCAATTCCTGATCATTATTGGAAGTTATGCGGTGGTACAGGACACAGTCATCTGCGAAAAGACGAATTGTCGATGAAATGTCGGAGGGAAGATCATTTATGAAGATGAAAAATAGAAGTGGGCCCAGCAGTGAATCTTGCGGGACACCAGAGAAGACTTTTGTTGAGGGAGAATGGTCATTTTCGATGACAGTGAATTGAGAGCGATCAGTTAGGAAGCAGCGAATCCAGTTAAATATCAGGGGATCAAGGCACAAGCATGAAAGTTTCGCCATGCGAACACCTGCTTTGAATTCTATTTATGTCGCATTGGAGCAATACCTGATCATAATTGGAAGGTATGCGGTGGTACAGGTCACAGTCATCTGCGTAAAGACGAATTGTCGATGAAATGTCGGAGGGGAGATCATTTATGAAGATGAAAAATAAAAGTGGGCCGAGCACTGAGCCCTGCGGGACACCAGATAATACTTTTGTTGTGGGGGAATGGTAGATTTCGATGACATTGAATTGAGAGTGATCAGTTAGGAAGCAGCGAATCCAATTTAATATCAGGAGATCAAGGAACAAGCATGAAAGTTTCGCCATGTGAACACCAGCTTTCAATTCTATTTAGGTCGCATTGGAGCAATTACTGATCATTATTGGAAGGTATGCGGTGGTACAGGTCACAGTCATCTGCGTAAAGACGAATTGTCGATGAAATGTCGGAGGGAAGATCATTTATGAGATGAAAAAAAAATGGGGCGAGCAGCGAGCCTGTCGGGACACCAGAGAAGACTTTTATTGTGGGAGAATGGTCATTTTCCATGACAGTGAATTGAGAGCGATCAGTTAGGAAGTAGCGAATCCAATTTATTATCAGGAGATCAAGGCACAAACATGAAAGTTTGGCCATGTGAACTCTAGCTTTCAATTCTATTTAGGGCGCATTGGAGCAATTCCTGATCACAATTGGAGGTTATGCGGTGGTAAAGGACACTGTCATCTGCGAAAAAACGAATTGTCGATGAAATGACGGAGAAAAGATCATTTATGAAGATGAAAAATAAAAGTGGGCCGATCAGTGAGTCTTGCGGGACACCAGGGAAGACTTTTGTTGTGGTGGAATGGTAGATTTCGATGACAGTGATTTGAGAGTGATCAGTTAGGAAGCAGCGAATCCAATTTAATATCAGGAGATCAAGGCACAAGTATGAAAGATTGGCCGTGTGAACACAAGCTTTCAATTCTATTTAGGTCGCATTGGAGCAATGCCTGATCATTATTTTAAGTTATGCTGCCGTACAGGTCACAGTCATCTGCGAAAAGACGAATTGTCGATGAAATGTCGGAGGGAAGATCATTTATGAAGACAAAAAATAAAAGTGGGGCGAGCAGCGTGCTTTGCGGTACACCAGACAAAACTTTTGTTGTGGGAGAATGGTCATTTTCGATGACAGTGAATTGAGAGCAATCAGTTAGAAAGCAGCGAATCATATTTAATATCAGGGGATCAAGGAACAAGAATAAAGATTCGCCATGTGAACACCAGCTTTCAATTCTATTTAGGTCGCATTGGAGCAATTCCTGATCATTATTTTAAGTTATGCTGCGGCACAGGTCACAGTCATCTGCGAAAAGACGAGTTGTGGATGAAATGACGGAGGAAAGATAATTTATGAAGATGAAAAATAAAATTGGGCTGAGCACTGAGCCCTGCGGGACACCAGAGAAGATTTTTGTTATGGGGGAATGGTAGATTTCGATGACAGTGAATTGAGAGTGATCAGTTAGGAAGCAGCGAATCCAATTTAATATCAGGAGATCAAGGCACAAGTATGAAAGATTGGCCATGTGAACACCAGCTTTCAATTATATTTAGGTCGCATTGGAGCAATTCCTGATCATTATTGGAAGTTATGCGGTGGTACAGGACACAGTCATCTGCGAAAAGACGAATTGTCGATTAAATGTCGGAGGGAAGATCATTTATGACGATGAAAAATAGAAGTGGGCCCAGCAGTGAGTCTTGCGGGACACCAGAGAAGACTTTTGTTGTGGGAGAATGGTCATTTTCGATGACAGTGAATTGAGAGCGATCACTTAGGAAGCAGCGAATCATATTTAATATCAGGGGGTCAAGGCACAAGCATGAAAGTTTCGCCATGCGAACACCTGCTTTGAATTCTATTTAGGTCGCATTGGAGCAATTCCTGATCATAATTGGAGGTTATGCGGCGGTAAAGGACACAGTCATCTGCGAAAAGACGAATTGTCGATGAAATGACGGAGGAAAGATCATTTATGAAGATGTAAAATAAACGTGGGCCGAGCACTGAGCCCTGCGGGACACCAGAGAAGACTTTTGTTGTGAGAGAATGGTCATTTTTGATGACAGTGAATTGGGAGCGATCCGTTAGGAAGCAGCGAATCAAATTTAATATCAGGGGATCAAGGCACAAGTTTCGCAATGTGAACACCAGCTTTCAATTCTATTTAGGTCGCATTGGAGCAATTCCTGATCATTATTGGAAGGTATGCGGTGGTACAGGTCACAGTCATCAGCGAAAAGACGAATTGTCGATGAAATGTCGGAGGGAAGATCATTTATGAAGATGAAAAAAAAAATGGGCCGAGCAGCGAGCCTTGCGGGACTCCAGAGAAGACTTTTGTTGTGGGAGAATGGTCATTTTCGATGATGGTGAATTGAGAGCGATCAGTTAGGAAGCAGCACATCCAATTTAATATCAGGGGTCAAGGCACAAGCATGAAAGTTTCGCCATGCGAACACCAGCTTTCAATTCTATTTAGGTCGCATTGGAGCATTTCCTGATCATAATTGGAAGTAATGCGGCGGTAAAGGACACAGTCATCTGCGAAAAGACGAATTGTCGATGAAATGACGGAAGAAAGATCATTTATGAAGATGAAAAATAAAAGTTGGCCGAGCAGTGAGCCTTGCGGGACACCAGAGAAGACTTTTGTTGTGGGAGAATTGTCATTTTCGATGACAGTGAATTGCGAGCGATCAGTTAGGAAGCAGCGAATCCAGTTTAATATCAGGGGATCAGGCCACAAGCATGAAAGTTTCGCCATGTGAACACCAGCTTTCAATTCTATTTAGGTCGCTTTGGAGCAATTCCTGATCATTATTGGAAGTTGTGCGGCGGTACAGGACAGAGTCATCTGCGAAAAGACGAATTGTCGATGAAATGTCGGAGCGAAGATCATTTATGAAGATGAAAAATAAAAGTTGGCTGAGCACCGAGCCCTGCGGGACACCAGAGAAGACTTTTGTTGTGGGGGAATGGTCATTTTCGATGACAGTGAATTGAGAGCGATCAGTTAAGAAGCAGCGAATCCAGATTAATATCAGGGGATCAAGGCACAAGCATGAAAGTTTCGCCATGCGAACAGCTGCTTTAAATTCTATTTATGTCGCTTTGGAGCAATTCCTGATCATAATTATAGGTTATGCGGCGGTAAAGGACACAGTCATCTGCGAAAAGACGAATTGTCGATGAAATGACGTAGGAAAGATCATTTATGAAGATGAAAAATAAAAGTGGGCCGAGCACTCAGCCCTGCGGGACACCAGAGAAGACTTGTTGTGGGGGAACGGCAGATTTCGATGACAGTGAATTGAGAGTGATCAGTTAGGAACCAGCGAATCCAATTTAATATCAGGAGATCAAGGCACAAGTATGAAAGATTGGCCATGTGAACACCAGCTTTCAATTATATTTAGGTAGCATTGGAGCAATACCTGATCATTATTTTAAGTTATGCTGCGGTACAGGTCACAGTCATCTGCGAAAAGACGAATTGTCGATGAAATGTCGGAGGGAAGATCATTTATGAAGATGAAAAATAAAATTGGGCCGAGCAGCGAGCCTTGCGGGACTCCAGAGAAGACTTTTGTTGTGGGAGAATTGTCATTTTCGATGACAGTGAATTGCGAGCGATCGGTTAGGAAGCAGCGAATCCAGTTTAATATCAGGGGATCAAGCCACAAGCATAAAAGTTTCGCCATGTGAAGACCAGCTTTCAATTCTATTTAGGTCGCTTTGGAGCAATTCCTGATCATTATTTTAAGTTATGCTGCGGTACAGGTCACAGTCATCTACGAAAAGACGAATTGTCGATGAAATGTCGGAGGGAAGATCATTTATGAAGATGAAAATTAAAAGTGGGCCCAGCAGCGAGCCTTGCGGGACACCAGAGAAGACATTTTTTGTGGGAGAATGGTCATTTTCGATGACAGTGAATTGAGAGGGATCAGTTAGGAAGCAGCGAAACCAATTTAATATCAGGGGATCAAGGCACAAGCATGAAAGTTTCGCCATGTGAACACCAGCTTTCAAATCTATTTAGGTCGCATTGGAGCAATTCGTGATCATTATTGGAAGGTATGCGGTGGTACAGGTCACAGTCATCTGCGAAAAGACGAATTGTCGATGAAATGTCGGGGGGAAGATCATTTATGAAGATGAAAAAAAAAAAAAAATGGGCCGAGCAGCCAGCCTCTCGGGACACCAGAGAAGACTTTTATTGTGGGAGAATGGTCATTTTCCATGACAGTGAATTGAGAGCGATCAGTTAGGAAGTAGCGAATCCAATTTATTATCAGGAGATCAAGGCACAAACATGAAAGTTTGGCCATGTGAACACCAGCTTTCAATTCTATTTAGGTCGCATTGGAGCAATTCCTGATCATAATTGGAGGTTATGCGGTGGTAAAGGACACTGTCATCTGCGAAAAAACGAATTGTCGATGAAATGACGGAGAAAAGATCATTTATGAAGATGAAAAATAAAAGTGGGCCGAGCAGTGAGTCTTGCGGGACACCAGAGAAGACTTTTGTTGTGGGAGAATGGTCATTTTCGATGACAGTGAATTGAGAGCGATCAATTAGGAAGCAGCGAATCATATTTAATATCAGGGGGTCAAGGCACAAGCATGAAAGTTTCGCCATGCGAACACCTGCTTTGAATTCTATATAGGTCGCATTGGAGCAATTCTTGATCATTATTGGAAGTTATGCGGTGGTACAGGACACAGTCATCTGCGAAAAGACGAATTGTCGATGAAATGTCGGAGGGAAGATCATTTATGAAGATGAAAAATAGAAGTGGGCCCAGCAGTGAATCTTGCGGGACACCAGAGAAGACTTTTGTTGTGGGAGAATGGTCATTTTCGATGACAGTGAATTGAGAGCGATCAGTTAGGAAGCAGCGAATCCAGTTTAATATCAGGGGATCAAGGCACAAGCATGAAAGTTTCGCCATGCGAGCACCTGCTTTGAATTCTATATAGGTCGCATTGGAGCAATTCCTGATCATTATTGGAAGGTATGCGGTGGTACAGGTCACAGTCATCTGCGTAAAGACGAATTGTCGATGAAATGTCGGAGGGAAGATCATTTATGAGATGAAAAAAAAAATGGGCCGAGCAGCGAGCCTCTCGGGACACCAGAGAAGACTTTTATTGTGGGAGAATGGTCATTTTTCATGACAGTGAATTGAGAGCGATCAGTTAAGAAGTAGCGAATCCAATTTATTATCAGGAGATCAAGGCACAAACATGAAAGTTTGGCCATGTGAACACCAGCTTTCAATTCTATTTAGGTCGCATTGGAGCAATTCCTGATCATAATTGGAGGTTATGCGGTGGTAAAGGACACTGTCATCTGCGAAAAAACGAATTGTCGATGAAATGACGGAGAAAAGATCATTTATGAAGATGAAAAATAAAAGTGGGCCGAGCAGTGAGTCTTGCGGGACACCAGAGAAGACTTTTGTTGTGGGAGAATGGTCATTTTCGATGACAGTGAATTGAGAGCGATCAATTAGGAAGCAGCGAATCATATTTAATATCAGGGGGTCAAGGCACAAGCATAAAAGTTTGGCCATGTGAACACCAGCTTTCAATTCTATTTATGAAGACGATCACAATTGGAGGTTATGCGGTGGTAAAGGACACTGTCATCTGCGAAAAAACGAATTGTCGATGAAATGACGGAGAAAAGATCATTTATGAAGATGAAAAATAAAAGTGGGCCGAGCAGTGAGTCTTGCAGGACACCAGAGAAGACTTTTGTTGTGGTGGAATGGTAGATTTCGATGACAGTGATTTGAGAGTGATCAGTTAGGAAGCAGCGAATCCAATTTAATATCAGGAGATTAAGGCACAAGTATGAAAGATTGGCCGTGTGAACACAAGCTTTCAATTCTATTTAGGTCGCATTGGAGCAATACCTGATCATTATTTTAAGTTATGCTGCCGTACAGGTCACAGCCATCTGCGAAAAGACGAATTGTCGATTAAATGTCGGAGGGAAGATCATTTATGACGATGAAAAATAGAAGTGGGCCCAGCAGTGAGTCTTGCGGGACACCAGAGAAGACTTTTGTTGTGGGAGAATGGTCATTTTCGATGACAGTGAATTGAGAGCGATCACTTAGGAAGCAGCGAATCATATTTAATATCAGGGGGTCAAGGCACAAGCATGAAAGTTTCGCCATGCGAACACCTGCTTTGAATTCTATTTAGGTCGCATTGGAGCAATTCCTGATCATAATTGGAGGTTATGCGGCGGTAAAGGACACAGTCATCTGCGAAAAGACGAATTGTCGATGAAATGACGGAGGAAAGATCATTTATGAAGATGTAAAATAAAAGTGGGCCGAGCACTGAGCCCTGCGGGACACCAGAGAAGACTTTTGTTGTGGGAGAATGGTCATTTTTGATGACAGTGAATTGGGAGCGATCCGTTAGGAAGCAGCGAATCAAATTTAATATCAGGGGATCAAGGCACAAGTTTCGCAATGTGAACACCAGCTTTCAATTCTATTTAGGTCGCATTGGAGCAATTCCTGATCATTATTGGAAGGTATGCGGTGGTACAGGTCACAGTCATCTGCGAAAAGACGAATTGTCGATGAAATGTCGGAGCGAAGATCATTTATGAAGATGAAAAATAAAAGTTGGCTGAGCACCGAGCCCTGCGGGACACCAGAGAAGACTTTTGTTGTGGGGGAATGGTCATTTTTGATGACAGTGAATTGGGAGCGATCCGTTAGGAAGCAGCGAATCAAATTTAATATCAGGGGATCAAGGCACAAGTTTCGCAATGTGAACACCAGCTTTCAATTCTATTTAGGTCGCATTGGAGCAATTCCTGATCATTATTGGAAGGTATGCGGTGGTACAGGTCACAGTCATCTGCGAAAAGACGAATTGTCGATGAAATGTCGGAGCGAAGATCATTTATGAAGATGAAAAATAAAAGTTGGCTGAGCACCGAGCCCTGCGGGACACCAGAGAAGACTTTTGTTGTGGGGGAATGGTCATTTTCGATGACAGTGAATTGAGAGCGATCAGTTAAGAAGCAGCGAATCCAGATTAATATCAGGGGATCAAGGCACAAGCATGAAAGTTTCGCCATGCGAACAGCTGCTTTAAATTCTATTTATGTCGCTTTGGAGCAATTCCTGATCATAATTATAGGTTATGCGGCGGTAAAGGACACAGTCATCTGCGAAAAGACGAATTGTCGATGAAATGACGTAGGAAAGATCATTTATGAAGATGAAAAATAAAAGTGGGCCGAGCACTCAGCCCTGCGGGACACCAGAGAAGACTTGTTGTGGGGGAACGGCAGATTTCGATGACAGTGAATTGAGAGTGATCAGTTAGGAAGCAGCGAATCCAATTTAATATCAGGAGATCAAGGCACAAGTATGAAAGATTGGCCATGTGAACACCAGCTTTCAATTATATTTAGGTAGCATTGGAGCAATACCTGATCATTATTTTAAGTTATGCTGCGGTACAGGTCACAGTCATCTGCGAAAAGACGAATTGTCGATGAAATGTCGGAGGGAAGATCATTTATGAAGATGAAAAATAAAATTGGGCCGAGCAGCGAGCCTTGCGGGACTCCAGAGAAGACTTTTGTTGTGGGAGAATGGTCATTTTCGATGACGGTGAATTGAGAGCGATCAGTGAGGAAGCAGCGCATCCAATTTAATATCAGGGGTCAAGGCACAAGCATGAAAGTTTCGCCATGCGAACACCAGCTTTCAATTCTATTTAGGTCGCATTGGAGCATTTCCTGATCATAATTGGAAGTAATGCGGCGGTAAAGGACACAGTCATCTGCGAAAAGACGAATTGTCGATGAAATGACGGAAGAAAGATCATTTATGAAGATGAAAAATAAAAGTTGGCCGAGCAGTGAGCCTTGCGGGACACCAGAGAAGACTTTTGTTGTGGGAGAATTGTCATTTTCGATGACAGTGAATTGCGAGCGATCAGTTAGGAAGCAGCGAATCCAGTTTAATATCAGGGGATCAGGCCACAAGCATGAAAGTTTCGCCATGTGAACACCAGCTTTCAATTCTATTTAGGTCGCTTTGGAGCAATTCCTGATCATTATTGGAAGTTGTGCGGCGGTACAGGACAGAGTCATCTGCGAAAAGACGAATTGTCGATGAAATGTCGGAGCGAAGATCATTTATGAACATGAAAAATAAAAGTTGGCTGAGCACCGAGCCCTGCGGGACACCAGAGAAGACTTTTGTTGTGGGGGAATGGCCATTTTCGATGACAGTGAATTGAGAGCGATCAGTTAAGAAGCAGCGAATCCAGATTAATATCAGGGGATCAAGGCACAAGCATGAAAGTTTCGCCATGCGAACAGCTGCTTTAAATTCTATTTATGTCGCTTTGGAGCAATTCCTGATCATAATTATAGGTTATGCGGCGGTAAAGGACACAGTCATCTGCGAAAAGACGAATTGTCGATGAAATGACGTAGGAAAGATCATTTATGAAGATGAAAAATAAAAGTGGGCCGAGCACTCAGCCCTGCGGGACACCAGAGAAGACTTGTTGTGGGGGAACGGCAGATTTCGATGACAGTGAATTGAGAGTGATCAGTTAGGAAGCAGCGAATCCAATTTAATATCAGGAGATCAAGGCACAAGTATGAAAGATTGGCCATGTGAACACCAGCTTTCAATTACATTTAGGTAGCATTGGAGCAATACCTGATCATTATTTTAAGTTATGCTGCGGTACAGGTCACAGTCATCTGCGAAAAGACGAATTGTCGATGAAATGTCGGAGGGAAGATCATTTATGAAGATGAAAAATAAAATTGGGCCGAGCAGCGAGCCTTGCGGGACTCCAGAGAAGACTTTTGTTGTGGGAGAATTGTCATTTTCGATGACAGTGAATTGCGAGCGATCGGTTAGGAAGCAGCGAATCCAGTTTAATATCAGGGGATCAAGCCACAAGCATGAAAGTTTCGCCATGTGAAGACCAGCTTTCAATTCTATTTAGGTCGCTTTGGAGCAATTCCTGATCATTATTTTAAGTTATGCTGCGGTACAGGTCACAGTCATCTACGAAAAGACGAATTGTCGATGAAATGTCGGAGGGAAGATCATTTATGAAGATGAAAATTAAAAGTGGGCCCAGCAGCGAGCCTTGCGGGACACCAGAGAAGACATTTTTTGTGGGAGAATGGTCATTTTCGATGACAGTGAATTGAGAGGGATCAGTTAGGAAGCAGCGAAACCAATTTAATATCAGGGGATCAAGGCACAAGCATGAAAGTTTCGCCATGTGAACACCAGCTTTCAAATCTATTTAGGTCGCATTGGAGCAATTCGTGATCATTATTGGAAGGTATGCGGTGGTACAGGTCACAGTCATCTGCGAAAAGACGAATTGTCGATGAAATGTCGGAGGGAAGATCATTTATGAAGATGAAAAAAAAAAAATGGGCCGAGCAGCCAGCCTCTCGGGACACCAGAGAAGACTTTTATTGTGGGAGAATGGTCATTTTCCATGACAGTGAATTGAGAGCGATCAGTTAGGAAGTAGCGAATCCAATTTATTATCAGGAGATCAAGGCACAAACATGAAAGTTTGGCCATGTGAACACCAGCTTTCAATTCTATTTAGGTAGCATTGGAGCAATTCCTGATCATAATTGGAGGTTATGCGGTGGTAAAGGACACTGTCATCTGCGAAAAAACGAATTGTCGATGAAATGACGGAGAAAAGATCATTTATGAAGATGAAAAATAAAAGTGGGCCGAGCAGTGAGTCTTGCGGGACACCAGAGAAGACTTTTGTTGTGGGAGAATGGTCATTTTCGATGACAGTGAATTGAGAGCGATCAATTAGGAAGCAGCGAATCATATTTAATATCAGGGGGTCAAGGCACAAGCATGAAAGTTTCGCCATGCGAACACCTGCTTTGAATTCTATTTAGGTCGCATTGGAGCAATTCTTGATCATTATTGGAAGTTATGCGGTGGTACAGGACACAGTCATCTGCGAAAAGACGAATTGTCGATGAAATGTCGGAGGGAAGATCATTTATGAAGATGAAAAATAGAAGTGGGCCCAGCAGTGAATCTTGCGGGACACCAGAGAAGACTTTTGTTGTGGGAGAATGGTCATTTTCGATGACAGTGAATTGAGAGCGATCAGTTAGGAAGCAGCGAATCCAGTTTAATATCAGGGGATCAAGGCACAAGCATGAAAGTTTCGCCATGCGAGCACCTGCTTTGAATTCTATATAGGTCGCATTGGAGCAATTCCTGATCATTATTGGAAGGTATGCGGTGGTACAGGTCACAGTCATCTGCGTAAAGACGAATTGTCGATGAAATGTCGGAGGGAAGATCATTTATGAGATGAAAAAAAAAAATGGGCCGAGCAGCGAGCCTCTCGGGACACCAGAGAAGACTTTTATTGTGGGAGAATGGTCATTTTCCATGACAGTGAATTGAGAGCGATCAGTTAGGAAGTAGCGAATCCAATTTATTATCAGGAGATCAAGGCACAAACATGAAAGTTTGGCCATGTGAACACCAGCTTTCAATTCTATTTAGGTCGCATTGGAGCAATTCCTGATCATAATTGGAGGTTATGCGGTGGTAAAGGACACTGTCATCTGCGAAAAAACGAATTGTCGATGAAATGACGGAGAAAAGATCATTTATGAAGATGAAAAATAAAAGTGGGCCGAGCAGTGAGTCTTGCGGGACACCAGAGAAGACTTTTGTTGTGGGAGAATGGTCATTTTCGATGACAGTGAATTGAGAGCGATCAATTAGGAAGCAGCGAATCATATTTAATATCAGGGGGTCAAGGCACAAGCATAAAAGTTTGGCCATGTGAACACCAGCTTTCAATTCTATTTAGGTCGCATTGGAGCAATTCCTGATCACAATTGGAGGTTATGCGGTGGTAAAGGATACTGTCATCTGCGAAAAAACGAATTGTCGATGAAATGACGGAGAAAAGATCATTTATGAAGATGAAAAATAAAAGTGGGCCGAGCACTGAGCCCTGCGGGACACCAGAGAAGACTTTTGTTGTGGGAGAATGGTCATTTTTGATGACAGTGAATTGGGAGCGATCCGTTAGGAAGCAGCGAATCAAATTTAATATCAGGGGATCAAGGCACAAGTTTCGCAATGTGAACACCGGCTTTCAATTCTATTTAGGTCGCATTGGAGCAATTCCTGATCATTATTGGAAGGTATGCGGTGGTACAGGTCACAGTCATCTGCGAAAAGACGAATTGTCGATGAAATGACGGAGGAAACATCATTTATGAAGTTGAAAAATAAAAGTGGGCCGAGCACTGAGCCCTGCGGGACACCAGAGAAGACTTTTGTTGTGGGGGAATGGTAGATTTCGATGACAGTGAATTGAGAGTGATCTGTTAGGAAGCAGCGAATCCAATTTAATATCAGGAGATCAAGGCACAAGTATGAAAGATTGGCCATGTGAACACCAGCTTTCAATTCTATTTAGGTCGCATTGTAGCAATACCTGATCATTATTGGAAGGTATGCGGTGGTACAGGTCACAGTCATCTGCTAAAAGACGAATTGTCGATGAATTTCGAAGGGAAGATCATTTATGAAGATGAAAAAAAAATGGGCCGAGCAGCGAGCCTCTCGGGACATCAGAGAAGACTTTTGTTGTGGGAGAATGGTCATTTTCCATGACAGTGAATTGAGAGCGATCAGTTAGAAAGCAGCGAATCCAATTTAATATCAGGAGATCAAGGCACAAGTGTGAAAGATTGGCCATGTGAACACCAGCTTTCAATTCTATTTAGGTTGCATTGGAGCAATACCTGATCATTATTTTAAGTTATGCTGCGGTACAGGTCACAGTCATCTACGAAAAGACGAATTGTCGATGAAATGTCGGAGGGAAGATCACTTATGAAGATGAAAAATAAAAGTGGGGCGAGAAGCGAGCCTTGCGGTACATCAGAGAAAACTTTTGTTGTGGGAGAATGGTCATTTTCGATGACAGTGAATTGAGAGCGATCAGTTAGGAAGCAGCGAATCATATTTAATATCAGGGGATCAAGGAACAAGCATGAAAGATTCGCCATGTGAACACCAGCTTTCAATTCTATTTAGGTCGCATTGGAGAAATTCCTGATCATTATTTTAAGTTATGCTGCGGTACAGGTCACAGTCATTTGCGAAAAGACGAATTGTCGATGAAATGTCGGAGGGAAGATCATTTATGAAGAAGAAAAATAAAAGTGTGCCGAGCAGCGAGCCTTGTGGGACACCAGAGAAGACTTTAGTTGTGGGAGAATGGTCATTTTCGATGAGAGTGAATTGAGAGCGATCAGTTAGGAAGCGGCGAATCCAGTTTAATATCAGGGGATAAAGGCACAAGCATGAACGTTTGGCCATGTGAACACCAGCTTTCAATTCTATTTGGGTCGCATTGGAGCAATTCCTGATCATTATTGGAAGTGATGCGGTGGTACAGGACACAGTCATCTGCGAAAAGACGAATTGTCGATGAAATGTCGGAGGGAAGATCATTTATGAAGATGAAAAATAGAAGTGGGCCCAACAGTGAGTCTTGCGGGACACCAGAGAAGACTTTTGTTGTGGGAGAATGGTCATTTTCGATGACAGTGAATTGAGAGCGATCACTTAGGAAGCAGCGAATCATATTTAATATCAGGAGATCAAGACACAAGTATGAAAGATTGGCCATGTGAACACCAGCTTTCAATTCTATTTAGGTCGCATTGTAGGAATACCTGATCATTATTGGAAGGTATGCGGTGGTACAGGTCACAGTCATCTGCTAAAAGACGAATTGTCGATGAATTTCGGAGGGAAGATCATTTATGAAGATGAAAAAAAAATGGGCCGAGCAGCGAGCCTCTCGGGACACCAGAGAAGACTTTTGTTGTGGGAGAATGGTCATTTTCCATGACAGTGAATTGAGAGCGATCAGTTAGAAAGCAGCGAATCCAATTTAATATCAGGAGATCAAGGCACAAGTGTGAAAAATTGGCCATGTGAACACCAGCTTTCAATTCTATTTAGGTTGCATTGGAGCAATACCTGATCATTATTTTAAGTTATGCTGCGGTACAGGTCACAGTCATCTACGAAAAGACGAATTGTCGATGAAATGTCGGAGGGAAGATCATTTATGAAGATGAAAAATAAAAGTGGGGCGAGAAGCGAGCCTTGCGGTACATCAGAGAAAACTTTTGTTGTGGGAGAATGGTCATTTTCGATGACAGTGAATTGAGAGCGATCAGTTAGGAAGCAGCGAATCATATTTAATATCAGGGGATCAAGGAACAAGCATGAAAGATTCGCCATGTGAACACCAGCTTTCAATTCTATTTAGGTCGCATTGGAGAAATTCCTGATCATTATTTTAAGTTATGCTGCGGTACAGGTCACAGTCATTTGCGAAAAGACGAATTGTCGATGAAATGTCGGAGGGAAGATCATTTATGAAGAAGAAAAATAAAAGTGTGCCGAGCAGCGAGCCTTGTGGGACACCAGAGAAGACTTTAGTTGTGGGAGAATGGTCTTTTCGATGAGAGTGAATTGAGAGCGATCAGTTAGGAAGCGGCGAATCCAGTTTAATATCAGGGGATAAAGGCACAAGCATGAACGTTTGGCCATGTGAACACCAGCTTTCAATTCTATTTGGGTCGCATTGGAGCAATTCCTGATCATTATTGGAAGTGATGCGGTGGTACAGGACACAGTCATCTGCGAAAAGACGAATTGTCGATGAAATGTCGGAGGGAAGATCATTTATGAAGATGAAAAATAGAAGTGGGCCCAACAGTGAGTCTTGCGGGACACCAGAGAAGACTTTTGTTGTGGGAGAATGGTCATTTTCGATGACAGTGAATTGAGAGCGATCACTTAGGAAGCAGCGAATCATATTTAATATCAGGGGGTCAAGGCACAAGCATGAAAGTTTCGACATGCGAACACCAGCTTTCAATTCTATTTAGGTCGCTTTGGAGCAATTCCGGATCATTATTGGAAGTTATGCGGCGGTAAAGGACACAGTCATCTGCGAAAAGACGAATTGTCGATGAAATGACGGAGGAAAGATCATTTATGAAGATGAAAAATAAAAGCGGGCCCAGCACTCAGCCCTGCGGGACACCAGAGAAGACTTTTGTTGTGGGGGAATGGTAGATTTCGATGACAGTGAATTGAGAGTGAGCAGTTAGGAAGCAGCGAATCCAATTAATATCAGGAGATCAAGGCACAAGTATGAAAGATTGGCCATGTGAACACCAGCTTTCAATTCTATTTAGGTTGCGTTGGAGCAATACCTGATCATTATTTTAAGTTATGCTGCGGTACAGGTCACAGTCATCTGCGAAAAGACGAATTGTCGATGAAATGTCGGAGGGAAGATCATTTATGAAGATGAAAAATAAAAGTGGGGCGAGCAGCGAGCCTTGCGGTACACCAGAGAAAACTTTTGTTGTGGGAGAATGGTCATTTTCGATGACAGTGAATTGAGAGCGATCAGTTAGGAAGCAGCGAATCATATTTAATATAAGGGGATCAAGGAACAAGCATGAAAGATTCGCCATGTGAACACCAGCTTTCAATTCTATTTAGGTCGCATTGGAGCTATTCCTGATCATTATTTTAAGTTATGCTGCGGTACAGGTCACAGTCATTTGCGAAAAGACGAATTGTCGATGAAATGTCGGAGGGAAGATCATTTATGAAGAAAAAAAATAAAAGTGTGCCGAGCAGCGAGCGTTGCGGGACACCAGAGAAGACTTTAGTTGTGGGAGAATGGTCATTTTCGACGAGAGTGAATTGAGAGCGATCAGTTTGGAAGCGGCGAATCCAGTTTAATATCAGGGGATCAAGGCACAAGCATGAAAATTTGGCCATGTGAACACCAGCTTTCAATTCTATTTATGTCGCATTGGAGCAATACCTGATCATTATTTTAGGTTATGCGGTGGTACAGGACACAGTCATCTGCGAAAAGACGAATTGTCGATGAAATGTCGGAGGGAAGATCATTTATGAAGATGAAAAAAAGAAGTGGGCCCAGCAGTGAGTCTTGCGGGACACCAGAGAAGACTTTTGTTGTGGGAGAATGGTCATTTTCGATGACAGTGAATTGAGAGCGATCACTTAGGAAGCAGCGAATCATATTTAATATCAGGAGATCAAGGCACAAGTATGAAAGATTGGCCATGTGAACACCAGCTTTCAATTCTATTTATGTCGCATTGGAGCAATACCTGATCATTATTTTAGGTTATGCTGCGGTACAGGTCACAGTCATCTGCGAAAAGACGAATTGTCGATGAATTTCGGAGGGAAGATGATTTATGAAGATGAAAAAAAAATGGGCCGAGCAGCGAGCCTCTCGGGACACCAGAGAAGACTTTTGTTGTGGGAGAATGGTCATTTTCCATGACAGTGAATTGAGAGCGATCAGTTAGGAAGCAGCGAATCCAATTTAATATGAGGAGATCAAGGCACAAGCATGAAAGTTTGGCCATGTGAACACCAGCTTTCAATTCTATTTAGGTCTCATTGGAGCAATTCCTGATCACTATTTAAGTTATGCTGCGGTACAGGTCACAGTCATTTGAGAAAAGACGAATTGTCGATGATATGTCGGAGGGAAGATCATTTATGAAGATGAAAAATAAAAGTGGGCCCAGCAGCGAGCCTTGCGGGACACCAGAGAAGACTTTTGTTGAGGGAGAATGGTCATTTTCGATGACAGTGAATTGAGAGGGATCAGTTAGGAAGCAGCGAATCCAATTTAATATCAGGGGATCAAGGAACAAGCATGAAAGTTTCGCCATGTGAACACCAGTTTTCAATTCTATTTAGGTCGCATTGGAGCAATTCCTGATCATTATTTTAAGTTATGCTGCGGTACAGGTCACAGTCATCTGCGAAAAGACGAATTGTCGATGAAATGTCGGAGGGAAGATCATTTATGAAGATGAAAAATAAAATTGGGCCGAGCAGCGAGCCTTGCGGCACTCCAGAGAAGACTTTTGTTGTGGGAGAATTGTCATTTTCGATGACAGTGAATTGCGAGCGATCGGTTAGGAAGCAGCGAATCCAGTTTAATATCAGGGGATCAAGCCACAAGCATGAAAGTTTCGCCATGTGAGCACCAGCTTTCAATTCTATTTAGGTCGCTTTGGAGCAATTCCTGATCATTATTTTAAGTTATGCTGCGGTACAGGTCACAGTCATCTGGGAAAAGACGAATTGTCGATGAAATGTCGGAGGGAAGATCATTTATGAAGATGAAAATTAAAAGTGGGCCCAGCAGCGAGCCTTGCGGGTCTCCAGAGAAGACATTTTTTTGTGGGAGAATGGTCATTTTCGATGACAGTTAGTTGAGAGGGATCGGTTAGGAAGCAGCGAAACCAATTTAATATCAGGGGATCAAGGCACTAGCATGAAAGTTTCGCCATGTGAACACCAGCTTTCAAATCTACTTAGGTCGCATTGGAGCAATTCTTGATCATTATCGGAAAGTATGCGGTGGTACAGGTCACAGTCATCTGCGAAAAGAGGAATTGTCGATGAAATGTCGGAGGGAAGATCATTTATGAAGATGAAAAAAAAAAATGGGCCGAGCAGCCAGCCTCTCGGGACACCAGAGAAGACTTTTGTTGTGGGAGAATGGTCATTTTCGATGACAGTGAATTGAGAGCGATCCGTTAGGAAGCAGCGAATCCAATTTAATATCAGGGGATCAAGGCACAAGTTTCGCAATGTGAACACGAGCTTTCAATTCTATTTAGGTCGCACTGGAGCAATTCCTGATCATTATTAGTTATGCGGCGGTACAGGTAACAGTCATCTGCGAAAAGACGAATTGTTCGATGAAATGTCGGAGGGAAGATCATTTATGAAGATGAAAAATAAAACTGGGCCGAGCAGCGAGCCTTGCAGGACACCAGAGAAGACTTTTGTTGTGGGAGAATGGTAATTTTCGATGACAGTGAATTGAGGGCGATCAGTTAGGAAGCAGCGAATCATATTTAATATCAGGGGGTCAAGGCACAAGCATGAAAGTTTAGCCATGTGAACACCAGCTTTCAATTCTATTTAGGTCGCTTTGGAGCAATTCCTGATCATAATTGGAGGTTATGCGGCAGTAAAGGACACAGTCATCTGCGAAAAGACGAATTGTCGATGAAATGACGGAGGAAATATCATTTATGAAGATGAAAAATAAAAGTGAGCCGAGCACTGAGCCCTGCGGCTCACCAGAGAAGACTTTTGTTGTGGGGGAATGGTAGATTTCGATGACAGTGAATTGAGAGTGATCAGTTAGGAAGCAGCGAATCCAATTTAATATCAGGAGATCAAGGCACAAGTATGAAAGATTGGCCATGTGAACACCAGCTTTCAATTCTATTTAGGTCGCATTGGCGCAATACCTGATCATTATTTTAAGTTATGCTGCGGTACAGGTCACAGTCATCTGCGAAAAGACGAATTGTCGATGAAATGTCGGAGGGAAGATCATTTATGAAGATGAAAAATAAAATTGGGCCGAGCAGCGAGCCTTGCGGGACTCCAGAGAAGACTTTTGTTGTGGGAGAATTGTCATTTTCGATGACAGTGAATATCGAGCGATCGGTTAGGAAGCAGCGAATCCAGTTTAATATCAGGGGATCAAGGCACAAGCATGAAAGTTTCGCCATGCGAACAGCTGCTTTAAATTCTATTTAGGTGCTTTGGAGCAATTCCTGATCATAATTATAGGTTATGCGGCGGTAAAGGACACAGTCATCTGCGAAAAGACGAATTGTCGATGAAATGACGTAGGAAAGATCATTTATGAAGATGAAAAATAAAAGTGGGATGAGCACTGAGCCGTGCGGGACACCAGAGAGGACTTTTGTTGTGGGGGAATGGTAGATTTCGATGACAGTGAATTGAGAGTGATCAGTTAGGAAGCAGCGAATCCAATTTAATATCAGAAGATCAAGGCACAAGTATGAAAGATTGGCCATGTGAACACCAGCTTTCAATTATATTTAGGTCGCATTGGAGCAATACCTGATCATTATTTTAAGTTATGCTGCGGTACAGGTCACAGTCATCTGCGAAAAGACGAATTATCGATGAAATGTCGGAGGGAAGATCATTTATGAAGATGAAAAAAAAAAATGGGCCGAGCAGCCAGCCTCTCGGGACACAAGATAAGACTTTTGTTGAGGGAGAATGGTCATTTGTGATGACAGTGAATTGAGAGCGATCCGTTATGAAGCAGCGAATCCAATTTAATATCAGGGGATCAAGGCGCAAGTTTCTCAATGTGAACACCAGCTTTCAATTCTATTTAGGTCGCATTGGAGCAATTCCTGATCATTATTGGAAGGTATGCGGTGGTACAGGTCACAGTCATCTGCGAAAAGACGAATTGTCGATGAAATGTCGGAGGGAAGATCATTTATGAAGATGAAAAAAAAAATGGGCCGAGCAGCGAGCCTCTCGGGACACCAGAGAAGACTTTTATTGTGGGAGAATGGTCAGTTTCCATGACAGTGAATTGAGAGCGATCAGTTAGGAAGCAGCGAATCCAGATTAATATCAGGGGATCAAGGCAAAAGCATGAAAGTTTCGCCATGCGAACACCTGCTTTGAATTCTATTCAGGACGTATTGGAGCAATACCTGATCATAATTGGAAGGTATGCGGTGGTACAGGTCACAGTCATCTGCGTAAAGACGAATTGTCGATGAAATGTCGGAGGGAAGATCATTTATGAAGATGAAAAATAAAAGTGGGCCGAGCACTGAGCCCTGCGGGACACCAGAGAAGACTTTTGTTGTGGGGGAATGGTAGATTTCGATGACATTGAATTGAGAGTGATCAGTTAGGAAGCAGCGAATCCAATTTAATATCAGGAGATCAAGGAACAAGCATGAAAGTTTCGCCATGTGAACACCAGCTTTCAATTCTATTTAGGTCGCATTGGAGCAATTCCTGATCATTATTGGAAGGTATGCCGTGGTACAGGTCACAGTCATCTGCGTAAAGACGAATTGTCGATGAAATGTCGGAGGGAAGATCATTTATGAGATGAAAAAAAAAATGGGCCGAGCAGCGAGCCTCTCGGGACACCAGAGAAGACTTTTATTGTGGGAGAATGGTCAGTTTCCATGACAGTGAATTGAGAGCGATCAGTTAGGAAGCAGCGAATCCAGATTAATATCAGGGGATCAAGGCAAAAGCATGAAAGTTTCGCCATGCGAACACCTGCTTTGAATTCTATTCAGGACGTATTGGAGCAATACCTGATCATAATTGGAAGGTATGCGGTGGTACAGGTCACAGTCATCTGCGTAAAGACGAATTGTCGATGAAATGACGGAGAAAAGATCATTTATGAAGATGAAAAATAAAAATGGGCCGAGCAGTGAGTCTTGCGGGACACCAGAGAAGACTTTTGTTGTGGGAGAATGGTCATTTTCGATGACAGTGAATTGAGAGCGATCAATTAGGAAGCAGCGAATCATATTTAATATCAGGGGGTCAAGGAACAAGCATGAAAGTTTCGCCATGTGAACACCAGCTTTCAATTCTATTTAGGTCGCATTGGAGCAATTCCTGATCATTATTGGAAGGTATGCGGTGGTACAGGTCACAGTCATCTGCGTAAAGACGAATTGTCGATGAAATGTCGGAGGGAAGATCATTTATGAGATGAAAAAAAAATGGGCCGAGCAGCGAGCCTCTCGGGACACCAGAGAAGACTTTTGTTGTGAGAGAATGGTCATTTTTGATGACAGTGAATTGAGAGCGATCCGTTAGGAAGCAGCGAATCCAATTTAATATCAGGTGATCAAGGCACAAGTTTCGCAATGTGAACACCAGCTTTCAATTCTATTTAGGTCGCATTGGAGCAATTCCTGATCATTATTGGAAGTTATGCGGTGGTACAGGACACAGTCATCTGCGAAAAGACGAATTGTCGATGAAATGTCGGAGGGAAGATCATTTATGAAGATGAAAAATAGAAGTGGGCCCAGCAGTGAATCTTGCGGGACACCAGAGAAGACTTTTGTTGAGGGAGAATGGTCATTTTCGATGACAGTGAATTGAGAGCGATCAGTTAGGAAGCAGCGAATCCAGTTTAATATCAGGGGATCAAGGCACAAGCATGAAAGTTTCGCCATGCGAACACCTGCTTTGAATTCTATTTAGGTCGCATTGGAGCAATACCTGATCATAATTGGAAGGTATGCGGTGGTACAGGTCACAGTCATCTGCGTAAAGACGAATTGTCGATGAAATGTCGGAGGGAAGATCATTTATAAATTGAAAAAAGAAAGTGGGCCGAGCACTGAGCCCTGCGGGACACCAGAGAAGACTTTTGTTGGGGGGGAATGGTAGATTTCGATGACAGTGAATTGAGAGTGATCAGTTAGGAAGCAGCGAATCCAATTTAATATCAGGAGATCAAGGCACAAGTATGAAAGATTGGCCATGTGAACACCAGCTTTCAATTCTATTTAGGTCGCATTGGCGCAATACCTGATCATTATTTTAAGTTATGCTGCGGTACAGGTCACAGTCATCTGCGAAAAGACGAATTGTCGATGAAATGTCGGAGGGAAGATCATTTATGAAGATGAAAAATAAAATTGGGCCGAGCAGCGAGCCTTGCGGGACTCCAGAGAAGACTTTTGTTGTGGGAGAATTGTCATTTTCGATGACAGTGAATATCGAGCGATCGGTTAGGAAGCAGCGAATCCAGTTTAATATCAGGGGATCAAGGCACAAGCATGAAAGTTTCGCCATGCGAACAGCTGCTTTAAATTCTATTTAGGTGCTTTGGAGCAATTCCTGATCATAATTATAGGTTATGCGGCGGTAAAGGACACAGTCATCTGCGAAAAGACGAATTGTCGATGAAATGACGTAGGAAAGATCATTTATGAAGATGAAAAATAAAAGTGGGATGAGCACTGAGCCGTGCGGGACACCAGAGAGGACTTTTGTTGTGGGGGAATGGTAGATTTCGATGACAGTGAATTGAGAGTGATCAGTTAGGAAGCAGCGAATCCAATTTAATATCAGAAGATCAAGGCACAAGTATGAAAGATTGGCCATGTGAACACCAGCTTTCAATTATATTTAGGTCGCATTGGAGCAATACCTGATCATTATTTTAAGTTATGCTGCGGTACAGGTCACAGTCATCTGCGAAAAGACGAATTATCGATGAAATGTCGGAGGGAAGATCATTTATGAAGATGAAAAAAAAAAATGGGCCGAGCAGCCAGCCTCTCGGGACACAAGATAAGACTTTTGTTGAGGGAGAATGGTCATTTGTGATGACAGTGAATTGAGAGCGATCCGTTATGAAGCAGCGAATCCAATTTAATATCAGGGGATCAAGGCGCAAGTTTCTCAATGTGAACACCAGCTTTCAATTCTATTTAGGTCGCATTGGAGCAATTCCTGATCATTATTGGAAGGTATGCGGTGGTACAGGTCACAGTCATCTGCGAAAAGACGAATTGTCGATGAAATGTCGGAGGGAAGATCATTTATGAAGATGAAAAAAAAAATGGGCCGAGCAGCGAGCCTCTCGGGACACCAGAGAAGACTTTTATTGTGGGAGAATGGTCAGTTTCCATGACAGTGAATTGAGAGCGATCAGTTAGGAAGCAGCGAATCCAGATTAATATCAGGGGATCAAGGCAAAAGCATGAAAGTTTCGCCATGCGAACACCTGCTTTGAATTCTATTCAGGACGTATTGGAGCAATACCTGATCATAATTGGAAGGTATGCGGTGGTACAGGTCACAGTCATCTGCGTAAAGACGAATTGTCGATGAAATGTCGGAGGGAAGATCATTTATGAAGATGAAAAATAAAAGTGGGCCGAGCACTGAGCCCTGCGGGACACCAGAGAAGACTTTTGTTGTGGGGGAATGGTAGATTTCGATGACATTGAATTGAGAGTGATCAGTTAGGAAGCAGCGAATCCAATTTAATATCAGGAGATCAAGGAACAAGCATGAAAGTTTCGCCATGTGAACACCAGCTTTCAATTCTATTTAGGTCGCATTGGAGCAATTCCTGATCATTATTGGAAGGTATGCCGTGGTACAGGTCACAGTCATCTGCGTAAAGACGAATTGTCGATGAAATGTCGGAGGGAAGATCATTTATGAGATGAAAAAAAAAAATGGGCCGAGCAGCGAGCCTCTCGGGACACCAGAGAAGACTTTTATTGTGGGAGAATGGTCAGTTTCCATGACAGTGAATTGAGAGCGATCAGTTAGGAAGCAGCGAATCCAGATTAATATCAGGGGATCAAGGCAAAAGCATGAAAGTTTCGCCATGCGAACACCTGCTTTGAATTCTATTCAGGACGTATTGGAGCAATACCTGATCATAATTGGAAGGTATGCGGTGGTACAGGTCACAGTCATCTGCGTAAAGACGAATTGTCGATGAAATGACGGAGAAAAGATCATTTATGAAGATGAAAAATAAAAATGGGCCGAGCAGTGAGTCTTGCGGGACACCAGAGAAGACTTTTGTTGTGGGTGAATGGTCATTTTCGATGACAGTGAATTGAGAGCGATCAATTAGGAAGCAGCGAATCATATTTAATATCAGGGGGTCAAGGAACAAGCATGAAAGTTTCGCCATGTGAACACCAGCTTTCAATTCTATTTAGGTCGCATTGGAGCAATTCCTGATCATTATTGGAAGGTATGCGGTGGTACAGGTCACAGTCATCTGCGTAAAGACGAATTGTCGATGAAATGTCGGAGGGAAGATCATTTATGAGATGAAAAAAAAAAAATGGGCCGAGCAGCGAGCCTCTCGGGACACCAGAGAAGACTTTTGTTGTGAGAGAATGGTCATTTTTGATGACAGTGAATTGAGAGCGATCCGTTAGGAAGCAGCGAATCCAATTTAATATCAGGTGATCAAGGCACAAGTTTCGCAATGTGAACACCAGCTTTCAATTCTATTTAGGTCGCATTGGAGCAATTCCTGATCATTATTGGAAGTTATGCGGTGGTACAGGACACAGTCATCTGCGAAAAGACGAATTGTCGATGAAATGTCGGAGGGAAGATCATTTATGAAGATGAAAAATAGAAGTGGGCCCAGCAGTGAATCTTGCGGGACACCAGAGAAGACTTTTGTTGAGGGAGAATGGTCATTTTCGATGACAGTGAATTGAGAGCGATCAGTTAGGAAGCAGCGAATCCAGTTTAATATCAGGGGATCAAGGCACAAGCATGAAAGTTTCGCCATGCGAACACCTGCTTTGAATTCTAATTAGGTCGCATTGGAGCAATACCTGATCATAATTGGAAGGTATGCGGTGGTACAGGTCACAGTCATCTGCGTAAAGACGAATTGTCGATGAAATGTCGGAGGGAAGATCATTTATAAATTGAAAAAAGAAAGTGGGCCGAGCACTGAGCCCTGCGGGACACCAGAGAAGACTTTTGTTGGGGGGGAATGGTAGATTTCGATGACAGTGAATTGAGAGTGATCAGTTAGGAAGCAGCGAATCCAATTTAATATCAGGAGATCAAGGCACAAGTATGAAAGATTGGCCATGTGAACACCAGCTTTCAATTCTATTTAGGTCGCATTGGCGCAATACCTGATCATTATTTTAAGTTATGCTGCGGTACAGGTCACAGTCATCTGCGAAAAGACGAATTGTCGATGAAATGTCGGAGGGAAGATCATTTATGAAGATGAAAAATAAAATTGGGCCGAGCAGCGAGCCTTGCGGGACTCCAGAGAAGACTTTTGTTGTGGGAGAATTGTCATTTTCGATGACAGTGAATATCGAGCGATCGGTTAGGAAGCAGCGAATCCAGTTTAATATCAGGGGATCAAGGCACAAGCATGAAAGTTTCGCCATGCGAACAGCTGCTTTAAATTCTATTTAGGTGCTTTGGAGCAATTCCTGATCATAATTATAGGTTATGCGGCGGTAAAGGACACAGTCATCTGCGAAAAGACGAATTGTCGATGAAATGACGTAGGAAAGATCATTTATGAAGATGAAAAATAAAAGTGGGATGAGCACTGAGCCGTGCGGGACACCAGAGAGGACTTTTGTTGTGGGGGAATGGTAGATTTCGATGACAGTGAATTGAGAGTGATCAGTTAGGAAGCAGCGAATCCAATTTAATATCAGAAGATCAAGGCACAAGTATGAAAGATTGGCCATGTGAACACCAGCTTTCAATTATATTTAGGTCGCATTGGAGCAATACCTGATCATTATTTTAAGTTATGCTGCGGTACAGGTCACAGTCATCTGCGAAAAGACGAATTATCGATGAAATGTCGGAGGGAAGATCATTTATGAAGATGAAAAAAAAAATGGGCCGAGCAGCCAGCCTCTCGGGACACAAGATAAGACTTTTGTTGAGGGAGAATGGTCATTTGTGATGACAGTGAATTGAGAGCGATCCGTTGTGAAGCAGCGAATCCAATTTAATATCAGGGGATCAAGGCGCAAGTTTCGCAATGTGAACACCAGCTTTCAATTCTATTTAGGTCGCATTGGAGCAATTCCTGATCATTATTGGAAGGTATGCGGTGGTACAGGTCACAGTCATCTGCGAAAAGACGAATTGTCGATGAAATGTCGGAGGGAAGATCATTTATGAAGATGAAAAAAAAAATGGGCCGAGCAGCGAGCCTCTCGGGACACCAGAGAAGACTTTTATTGTGGGAGAATGGTCAGTTTCCATGACAGTGAATTGAGAGCGATCAGTTAGGAAGCAGCGAATCCAGATTAATATCAGGGGATCAAGGCAAAAGCATGAAAGTTTCGCCATGCGAACACCTGCTTTGAATTCTATTCAGGACGTATTGGAGCAATACCTGATCATAATTGGAAGGTATGCGGTGGTACAGGTCACAGTCATCTGCGTAAAGACGAATTGTCGATGAAATGTCGGAGGGAAGATCATTTATGAAGATGAAAAATAAAAGTGGGCCGAGCACTGAGCCCTGCGGGACACCAGAGAAGACTTTTGTTGTGGGGGAATGGTAGATTTCGATGACATTGAATTAAGAGTGATCAGTTAGGAAGCAGCGAATCCAATTTAATATCAGGAGATCAAGGAACAAGCATGAAAGTTTCGCCATGTGAACACCAGCTTTCAATTCTATTTAGGTCGCATTGGAGCAATTCCTGATCATTATTGGAAGGTATGCGGTGGTACAGGTCACAGTCATCTGCGTAAAGACGAATTGTCGATGAAATGTCGGAGGGAAGATCATTTATGAGATGAAAAAAAAAATGGGCCGAGCAGCGAGCCTCTCGGGACACCAGAGAAGACTTTTGTTGTGAGAGTGGTCATTTTCCATGACAGTGAATTGAGAGCGATCAGTTAGGAAGTAGCGAATCCAATTTATTATCAGGAGATCAAGGCACAAACATGAAAGTTTGGCCATGTGAACACCAGCTTTCAATTCTATTTAGGTCGCATTGGAGCAATTCCTGATCATAATTGGAGGTTATGCGGTGGTAAAGGACACTGTCATCTGCGAAAAAACGAATTGTCGATGAAATGACGGAGAAAAGATCATTTATGAAGATGAAAAATAAAAATGGGCCGAGCAGTGAGTCTTGCGGGACACCAGAGAAGACTTTTGTTGTGGGAGAATGGTCATTTTCGATGACAGTGAATTGAGAGCGATCAATTAGGAAGCAGCGAATCATATTTAATATCAGGGGGTCAAGGAACAAGCATGAAAGTTTCGCCATGTGAACACCAGCTTTCAATTCTATTTAGGTCGCATTGGAGCAATTCCTGATCATTATTGGAAGGTATGCGGTGGTACAGGTCACAGTCATCTGCGTAAAGACGAATTGTCGATGAAATGTCGGAGGGAAGATCATTTATGAGATGAAAAAAAAAAATGGGCCGAGCAGCGAGCCTCTCGGGACACCAGAGAAGACTTTTGTTGTGAGAGAATGGTCATTTTTGATGACAGTGAATTGAGAGCGATCCGTTAGGAAGCAGCGAATCCAATTTAATATCAGGTGATCAAGGCACAAGTTTCGCAATGTGAACACCAGCTTTCAATTCTATTTAGGTCGCATTGGAGCAATTCCTGATCATTATTGGAAGTTATGCGGTGGTACAGGACACAGTCATCTGCGAAAAGACGAATTGTCGATGAAATGTCGGAGGGAAGATCATTTATGAAGATGAAAAATAGAAGTGGGCCCAGCAGTGAATCTTGCGGGACACCAGAGAAGACTTTTGTTGAGGGAGAATGGTCATTTTCGATGACAGTGAATTGAGAGCGATCAGTTAGGAAGCAGCGAATCCAGTTTAATATCAGGGGATCAAGGCACAAGCATGAAAGTTTCGCCATGCGAACACCTGCTTTGAATTCTATTTAGGTCGTATTGGAGCAATACCTGATCATAATTGGAAGGTATGCGGTGGTACAGGTCACAGTCATCTGCGTAAAGACGAATTGTCGATGAAATGTCGGAGGGAAGATCATTTATGAAGATGAAAAATAAAAGTGGGCCGAGCACTGAGCCCTGCGGGACACCAGAGAAGACTTTTGTTGTGGGGGAATGGTAGATTTCGATGACATTGAATTGAGAGTGATCAGTTAGGAAGCAGCGAATCCAATTTAATATCAGGAGATCAAGGAACAAGCATGAAAGTTTCGCCATGTGAACACCAGCTTTCAATTCTATTTAGGTCGCATTGGAGCAATTCCTGATCATTATTGGAAGGTATGCCGTGGTACAGGTCACAGTCATCTGCGTAAAGACGAATTGTCGATGAAATGTCGGAGGGAAGATCATTTATGAGATGAAAAAAAAAAATGGGCCGAGCAGCGAGCCTCTCGGGACACCAGAGAAGACTTTTATTGTGGGAGAATGGTCAGTTTCCATGACAGTGAATTGAGAGCGATCAGTTAGGAAGCAGCGAATCCAGATTAATATCAGGGGATCAAGGCAAAAGCATGAAAGTTTCGCCATGCGAACACCTGCTTTGAATTCTATTCAGGACGTATTGGAGCAATACCTGATCATAATTGGAAGGTATGCGGTGGTACAGGTCACAGTCATCTGCGTAAAGACGAATTGTCGATGAAATGACGGAGAAAAGATCATTTATGAAGATGAAAAATAAAAATGGGCCGAGCAGTGAGTCTTGCGGGACACCAGAGAAGACTTTTGTTGTGGGTGAATGGTCATTTTCGATGACAGTGAATTGAGAGCGATCAATTAGGAAGCAGCGAATCATATTTAATATCAGGGGGTCAAGGAACAAGCATGAAAGTTTCGCCATGTGAACACCAGCTTTCAATTCTATTTAGGTCGCATTGGAGCAATTCCTGATCATTATTGGAAGGTATGCGGTGGTACAGGTCACAGTCATCTGCGTAAAGACGAATTGTCGATGAAATGTCGGAGGGAAGATCATTTATGAGATGAAAAAAAAAAATGGGCCGAGCAGCGAGCCTCTCGGGACACCAGAGAAGACTTTTGTTGTGAGAGAATGGTCATTTTTGATGACAGTGAATTGAGAGCGATCCGTTAGGAAGCAGCGAATCCAATTTAATATCAGGTGATCAAGGCACAAGTTTCGCAATGTGAACACCAGCTTTCAATTCTATTTAGGTCGCATTGGAGCAATTCCTGATCATTATTGGAAGTTATGCGGTGGTACAGGACACAGTCATCTGCGAAAAGACGAATTGTCGATGAAATGTCGGAGGGAAGATCATTTATGAAGATGAAAAATAGAAGTGGGCCCAGCAGTGAATCTTGCGGGACACCAGAGAAGACTTTTGTTGAGGGAGAATGGTCATTTTCGATGACAGTGAATTGAGAGCGATCAGTTAGGAAGCAGCGAATCCAGTTTAATATCAGGGGATCAAGGCACAAGCATGAAAGTTTCGCCATGCGAACACCTGCTTTGAATTCTATTTAGGTCGCATTGGAGCAATACCTGATCATAATTGGAAGGTATGCGGTGGTACAGGTCACAGTCATCTGCGTAAAGACGAATTGTCGATGAAATGTCGGAGGGAAGATCATTTATAAATTGAAAAAAGAAAGTGGGCCGAGCACTGAGCCCTGCGGGACACCAGAGAAGACTTTTGTTGGGGGGGAATGGTAGATTTCGATGACAGTGAATTGAGAGTGATCAGTTAGGAAGCAGCGAATCCAATTTAATATCAGGAGATCAAGGCACAAGTATGAAAGATTGGCCATGTGAACACCAGCTTTCAATTCTATTTAGGTCGCATTGGCGCAATACCTGATCATTATTTTAAGTTATGCTGCGGTACAGGTCACAGTCATCTGCGAAAAGACGAATTGTCGATGAAATGTCGGAGGGAAGATCATTTATGAAGATGAAAAATAAAATTGGGCCGAGCAGCGAGCCTTGCGGGACTCCAGAGAAGACTTTTGTTGTGGGAGAATTGTCATTTTCGATGACAGTGAATATCGAGCGATCGGTTAGGAAGCAGCGAATCCAGTTTAATATCAGGGGATCAAGGCACAAGCATGAAAGTTTCGCCATGCGAACAGCTGCTTTAAATTCTATTTAGGTGCTTTGGAGCAATTCCTGATCATAATTATAGGTTATGCGGCGGTAAAGGACACAGTCATCTGCGAAAAGACGAATTGTCGATGAAATGACGTAGGAAAGATCATTTATGAAGATGAAAAATAAAAGTGGGATGAGCACTGAGCCGTGCGGGACACCAGAGAGGACTTTTGTTGTGGGGGAATGGTAGATTTCGATGACAGTGAATTGAGAGTGATCAGTTAGGAAGCAGCGAATCCAATTTAATATCAGAAGATCAAGGCACAAGTATGAAAGATTGGCCATGTGAACACCAGCTTTCAATTATATTTAGGTCGCATTGGAGCAATACCTGATCATTATTTTAAGTTATGCTGCGGTACAGGTCACAGTCATCTGCGAAAAGACGAATTATCGATGAAATGTCGGAGGGAAGATCATTTATGAAGATGAAAAAAAAAATGGGCCGAGCAGCCAGCCTCTCGGGACACAAGATAAGACTTTTGTTGAGGGAGAATGGTCATTTGTGATGACAGTGAATTGAGAGCGATCCGTTGTGAAGCAGCGAATCCAATTTAATATCAGGGGATCAAGGCGCAAGTTTCGCAATGTGAACACCAGCTTTCAATTCTATTTAGGTCGCATTGGAGCAATTCCTGATCATTATTGGAAGGTATGCGGTGGTACAGGTCACAGTCATCTGCGAAAAGACGAATTGTCGATGAAATGTCGGAGGGAAGATCATTTATGAAGATGAAAAAAAAAATGGGCCGAGCAGCGAGCCTCTCGGGACACCAGAGAAGACTTTTATTGTGGGAGAATGGTCAGTTTCCATGACAGTGAATTGAGAGCGATCAGTTAGGAAGCAGCGAATCCAGATTAATATCAGGGGATCAAGGCAAAAGCATGAAAGTTTCGCCATGCGAACACCTGCTTTGAATTCTATTCAGGACGTATTGGAGCAATACCTGATCATAATTGGAAGGTATGCGGTGGTACAGGTCACAGTCATCTGCGTAAAGACGAATTGTCGATGAAATGTCGGAGGGAAGATCATTTATGAAGATGAAAAATAAAAGTGGGCCGAGCACTGAGCCCTGCGGGACACCAGAGAAGACTTTTGTTGTGGGGGAATGGTAGATTTCGATGACATTGAATTAAGAGTGATCAGTTAGGAAGCAGCGAATCCAATTTAATATCAGGAGATCAAGGAACAAGCATGAAAGTTTCGCCATGTGAACACCAGCTTTCAATTCTATTTAGGTCGCATTGGAGCAATTCCTGATCATTATTGGAAGGTATGCGGTGGTACAGGTCACAGTCATCTGCGTAAAGACGAATTGTCGATGAAATGTCGGAGGGAAGATCATTTATGAGATGAAAAAAAAAAATGGGCCGAGCAGCGAGCCTCTCGGGACACCAGAGAAGACTTTTGTTGTGAGAGTGGTCATTTTCCATGACAGTGAATTGAGAGCGATCAGTTAGGAAGTAGCGAATCCAATTTATTATCAGGAGATCAAGGCACAAACATGAAAGTTTGGCCATGTGAACACCAGCTTTCAATTCTATTTAGGTCGCATTGGAGCAATTCCTGATCATAATTGGAGGTTATGCGGTGGTAAAGGACACTGTCATCTGCGAAAAAACGAATTGTCGATGAAATGACGGAGAAAAGATCATTTATGAAGATGAAAAATAAAAATGGGCCGAGCAGTGAGTCTTGCGGGACACCAGAGAAGACTTTTGTTGTGGGAGAATGGTCATTTTCGATGACAGTGAATTGAGAGCGATCAATTAGGAAGCAGCGAATCATATTTAATATCAGGGGGTCAAGGAACAAGCATGAAAGTTTCGCCATGTGAACACCAGCTTTCAATTCTATTTAGGTCGCATTGGAGCAATTCCTGATCATTATTGGAAGGTATGCGGTGGTACAGGTCACAGTCATCTGCGTAAAGACGAATTGTCGATGAAATGTCGGAGGGAAGATCATTTATGAGATGAAAAAAAAAAATGGGCCGAGCAGCGAGCCTCTCGGGACACCAGAGAAGACTTTTGTTGTGAGAGAATGGTCATTTTTGATGACAGTGAATTGAGAGCGATCCGTTAGGAAGCAGCGAATCCAATTTAATATCAGGTGATCAAGGCACAAGTTTCGCAATGTGAACACCAGCTTTCAATTCTATTTAGGTCGCATTGGAGCAATTCCTGATCATTATTGGAAGTTATGCGGTGGTACAGGACACAGTCATCTGCGAAAAGACGAATTGTCGATGAAATGTCGGAGGGAAGATCATTTATGAAGATGAAAAATAGAAGTGGGCCCAGCAGTGAATCTTGCGGGACACCAGAGAAGACTTTTGTTGAGGGAGAATGGTCATTTTCGATGACAGTGAATTGAGAGCGATCAGTTAGGAAGCAGCGAATCCAGTTTAATATCAGGGGATCAAGGCACAAGCATGAAAGTTTCGCCATGCGAACACCTGCTTTGAATTCTATTTAGGTCGTATTGGAGCAATACCTGATCATAATTGGAAGGTATGCGGTGGTACAGGTCACAGTCATCTGCGTAAAGACGAATTGTCGATGAAATGTCGGAGGGAAGATCATTTATGAAGATGAAAAATGAAAGTGGGCCGAGCACTGAGCCCTGCGGGACACCAGAGAAGACTTTTGTTGGGGGGGAATGGTAGATTTCGATGACATTGAATTGAGAGTGATCAGTTAGGAAGCAGCGAATCCAATTTAATATCAGGAGATCAAGGAACAAGCATGAAAGTTTCGCCATGTGAACACCAGCTTTCAATTCTATTTAGGTCGCATTGGAGCAATTCCTGATCATTATTGGAAGGTATGCGGTGGTACAGGACACAGTCATCTGCGAAAAGACGAATTGTCGATGAAATGTCGGAGGGAAGATCATTTATGAAGATGAAAAATAGAAGTGGGCCCAGCAGTGAATCTTGCGGGACACCAGAGAAGACTTTTGTTGTGGGAGAATGATCATTTGCGATGACAGTGAATTGAGAGCGATCACTTAGGAAGTAGCGAATCATGTTTAATATCAGGGAGTCAAGGCACAAGCATGAAAGATTCGCCATGTGAACACCAGATTTCAATTCTATTTAGGTCGCATTGGAGCAATTCCTGATCATTATTGGAAGTTATGCGGTGGTACAGGACACAGTCAGCTGCGAAAAAACGAATTGTCGATTAAATGTCGGAGGGAAGATCATTTATGAAGATGAAAAATAGAAGTGGGCCCAGCAGTGAGTCTTCCGGGACACCAGAGAAGACTTTTGTTGTGGGAGAATGGTCATTTTCGATGACAGTGAATTGAGAGCGATCAGTTAAGATGCAGCGAATCCAGATTAATATCAGGGGATCAAGGCACAAGCATGAAAGTTTCGCCATGCGAACAGCTGCTTTAAATTCTATTTAGGTCGCTTTGGAGCAATTCCTGATCATAATTATAGGTTATGCGGCGGTAAAGGACACAGTCATCTGCGAAAAGACGAATTGTCGATGAAATGACGTAGGAAAGATCATTTATGAAGATGAAAAATAAAAGTGGGATGAGCACTGAGCCGTGCGGGACACCAGAGAGGACTTTTGTTGTGGGGGAATGGTAGATTTCGATGACAGTGAATTGAGAGTGATCAGTTAGGCAGCAGCGAATCCAATTTAATATCAGGAGATCAAGGCACAAGTATGAAAGATTGGCCATGTGAACACCAGCTTTCAATTATATTTAGGTCGCATTGGAGCAATACCTGATCATTATTTTAAGTTATGCTGCGGTACAGGCCACAGTCATCTGCGAAAAGACGAATTGTCGATGAAATGTCGGAGGGAAGATCATTTATGAAGATGAAAAAAAAAATGGGCCGAGCAGCCAGCCTCTCGGGACACAAGATAAGACTTTTGTTGAGGGAGAATGGTCATTTTTGATGACAGTGAATTGAGAGCGATCCGTTATGAAGCAGCGAATCCAATTTAATATCAGGGGATCAAGGCGCAAGTTTCGCATAGTGAACACCAGCTTTCAATTCTATTTAGGTCGCATTGGAGCAATTCCTGATCATTATTGGAATGTATGCGGTGGTACAGGTCACAGTCATCTGCGAAAAGACGAATTGTCGATGAAATGTCGGAGGGAAGATCATTTATGAAGATGAAAAAAAAAAATGGGCCGAGCAGCGAGCCTCTCGGGACACCAGAGAAGACTTTTGTTGTGGGAGAATGGTCATTTTCCATGACAGTGAATTGAGAGCGATCAGTTAGGAAGCAGCGAATCCAATTTAATATCAGGAGATCAAGGCACAAGTATGAAAGATTGGCCATGTGAACACCAGCTTTCAATTCTATTTAGATCGCATTGGAGCAATTATTGATCTTTATTGGAAGGTATGCGGTGGTACAGGTCACAGTCATCTGCGAAAAGACGAATTGTCGATGAAATGTTGGAGGGAAGATCATTTATGAAGATGAAAAAAAAAATGGGCCGAGCAGCGAGCCTCTCGGGACACCAGAGAAGACTTTTATTGTGGTAGAATGGTCAGTTTCCATGACAGTGAATTGAGAGCGATCAGTTAGGAAGTAGCGAATCCAATTTATTATCAGGAGATCAAGGCACAAACATGAAAGTTTGGCCATGTGAACGCCAGCTTTCAATTCTATTTAGGTCGCATTGGAGCAATTCCTGATCATTATTGGAAGTTATGCGGTGGTACAGGACACAGTCATCTGCGAAAAGACGAATTGTCGATGAAATGTCGGAGGGAAGATCATTTATGAAGATGAAAAATAGAAGTGGGCCCAGCAGTGAATCTTGCGGGACACCAGAGAAGACTTTTGTTGAGGGAGAATTTTCATTTTCGATGACAGTGAATTGAGAGCGATCAGTTAGGAAGCAGCGAATCCAATTTAATATCAGGGGATCAAGGCAAAAGCATGAAAGTTTCGCCATGCGAACACCTGCTTTGAATTCTATTTAGGACGCATTGGAGCAATACCTGATCATAATTGGAAGGTATGCGGTGGTACAGGTCACAGTCATCTGCGTAAAGACGAATTGCCGATGAAATGTCGGAGGGAAGATCATTTATGAAGATGAAAAATAAAAGTGGGCCGAGCACTGAGCCCTGCGGGACACCAGAGAAGACTTTTGTTGTGGGGGAATGGTAGATTTCGATGACATTGAATTGAGAGTGATCAGTTAGGAAGCAGCGAATCCAATTTAATATCAGGAGATCAAGGAACAAGCATGAAAGTTTCGCCATGTGAACACCAGCTTTCAATTCTATTTAGGTCGCATTGGAGCAATTCCTGATCATTATTGGAAGGTATGCGGTAGTACAGGTCACAGTCATCTGCGTAAAGACGAATTGTCGATGAAATGTCGGAGGGAAGATCATTTATGAGATGAAAAAAAAATGGGCCGAGCAGCGAGCCTCTCGGGACACCAGAGAAGACTTTTGTTGTGAGAGAATGGTCATTTTCCATGACAGTGAATTGAGAGCGATCAGTTAGGAAGTAGCGAATCCAATTTATTATCAGGAGATCAAGGCACAAACATGAAAGTTTGGCCATGTGAACACCAGCTTTCAATTCTATTTAGGTCGCATTGGAGAAATTCCTGATCATAATTGGAGGTTATGCGGTGGTAAAGGACACTGTCATCTGCGAAAAAACGAATTGTCGATGAAATGACGGAGAAAAGATCATTTATGAAGATGAAAAATAAAAGTGGGCCGAGCAGTGAGTCTTGCGGGACACCAGAGAAGACTTTTGTTGTGGGAGAATGGTCATTTTCGATGACAGTGAATTGAGAGCGATCAATTAGGAAGCAGCGAATCATATTTAATATCAGGGGGTCAAGGAACAAGCATTAAAGTTTCGCCATGTGAACACCAGCTTTCAATTCTATTTAGGTCGCTTTGGAGCAATTCCTGATCATTATTGGAAGGTATGCGGTGGTACAGGTCACAGTCATCTGCGTAAAGACGAATTGTCGATGAAATGTCGGAGGGAAGATCATTTATGAGATGAAAAAAAAATGGGCCGAGCAGCGAGCCTCTCGGGACACCAGAGAAGACTTTTGTTGTGAGAGAATGGTCATTTTTGATAACAGTGAATTGAGAGCGATCCGTTAGGAAGCAGCGAATCCAATTTAATATCAGGGGATCAAGGCACAAGTTTCGCAATGTGAACACCAGCTTTCAATTCTATTTAGGTCGCATTGGAGCAATTCCTGATCATTATTGGAAGTTATGCGGTGGTACAGGACACAGTCATCTGCGAAAAGACGAATTGTCGATGAAATGTCGGAGGGAAGATCATTTATGAAGATGAAAAATAGAAGTGGGCCCAGCAGTGAATCTTGCGGGACACCAGAGAAGACTTTTGTTGAGGGAGAATGGTCATTTTCGATGACAGTGAATTGAGAGCGATCAGTTAGGAAGCAGCGAATCCAGTTTAATATCAGGGGATCAAGGCACAAGCATGAAAGTTTCGCCATGCGAACACCTGCTTTGAATTCTATTTAGGTCGCATTGGAGCAATACCTGATCATAATTGGAAGGTATGCGGTGGTACAGGTCACAGTCATCTGCGTAAAGACGAATTGTCGATGAAATGTCGGAGGGAAGATCATTTATGAAGATGAAAAATAAAAGTGGGCGGAGCACTGAGCCCTGCGGGACACCAGAGAAGACTTTTGTTGGGGGGGAATGGTAGATTTCGATGACATTGAATTGAGAGTGATCAGTTAGGAAGCAGCGAATCCAATTTAATATCAGGAGATCAAGGAACAAGCATGAAAGTTTCGCCATGTGAACACCAGCTTTCAATTCTATTTAGGTCGCATTGGAGCAATTCCTGATCATAATTGGAGGTTATGCGGTGGTAAAGGACACTGTCATCTGCGAAAAAACGAATTGTCGATGAAATGACGGAGAAAAGATCATTTATGAAGATGAAAAATAAAAGTGGGCCCAGCAGTGAGTCTTGTGGGAGACCAGAGAAGACTTTTGTTGTGGGAGAATGGTCATTTTCGATGACAGTGAATTGAGAGTGATCAGTTAGGAAGCAGCGAATCCAATTTAATATCAGGAGATCAAGGCACAAGTATGAAAGATTGGCCATGTGAACACCAGCTTTCAATTATATTTAGATCGCATTGGAGCAATTCCTGATCATTATTGGAAGTTATGCGGTGGTACAGGACACAGTCATCTGCGAAAAGACGAATTGTCGATGAAATGTCGGAGGGAAGATCATTTATGAAGATGAAAAATAGAAGTGGGCCCAGCAGTGAGTCTTGCGGGACACCAGAGAAGACTTTTGTTGTGGGAGAATGGTCATTTTCGATGACAGTGAATTGAGAGCGATCACTTAGGAAGCAGCGAATCATATTTAATATCAGGGGGTCAAGGCACAAGCATGAAAGTTTCGCCATGCGAACACCTGCTTTGAATTCTATTTAGGTCGCATTGGAGCAATTCCTGATCATAATTGGAGGTTATGCGGCGGTAAAGGACACAGTCATCTGCGAAAAGACGAATTGTCGATGAAATGACGGAGGAAAGATCATTTATGAAGATGAAAAATAAAAGTGGGCCGAGCACTGAGCCCTGCGGGACACCAGAGAAGACTTTTGTTGTGGGAGAATGGTCATTTTTGATGACAGTGAATTGGGAGCGATCCGTTAGGAAGCAGCGAATCAAATTTAATATCAGGGGATCAAGGCACAAGTTTCGCAATGTGAACACCAGCTTTCAATTCTATTTAGGTCGCATTGGAGCAATTCCTGATCATTATTGGAAGGTATGCGGTGGTACAGGTCACAGTCATCTGCGAAAAGACGAATTGTCGATGAAATGACGGAGGAAACATCATTTATGAAGTTGAAAAATAAAAGTGGGCCGAGCACTGAGCCCTGCGGGACACCAGAGAAGACTTTTGTTGTGGGGGAATGGTAGATTTCGATGACAGTGAATTGAGAGTGATCTGTTAGGAAGCAGCGAATCCAATTTAATATCAGGAGATCAAGGAACAAGTATGAAAGATTGGCCATGTGAACACCAGCTTTCAATTCTATTTAGGTCGCATTGTAGCAATACCTGATCATAATTGGAAGGTATGCGGTGGTACAGGTCACAGTCATCTGCGTAAAGACGAATTGTCGATGAAATGTCGGAGGGAAGATCATTTATGAAGATGAAAAATAAAAGTGGGCCGAGCACTGAGCCCTGCGGGACACCAGAGAAGACTTTTGTTGTGGGGGAATGGTAGATTTCGATGACATTGAATTGAGAGTGATCAGTTAGGAAGCAGCGAATCCAATTTAATATCAGGAGATCAAGGAACAAGCATGAAAGTTTCGCCATGTGAACACCAGCTTTCAATTCTATTTAGGTCGCATTGGAGCAATTCCTGATCATTATTGGAAGGTATGCGGTGGTACAGGTCACAGTCATCTGCGTAAAGACGAATTGTCGATGAAATGTCGGAGGGAAGATCATTTATGAGATGAAAAAAAAATGGGCCGAGCAGCGAGCCTCTCGGGACACCAGAGAAGACTTTTGTTGTGAGAGAATGGTCATTTTCCATGACAGTGAATTGAGAGCGATCAGTTAGGAAGTAGCGAATCCAATTTATTATCAGGAGATCAAGGCACAAACATGAAAGTTTGGCCATGTGAACACCAGCTTTCAATTCTATTTAGGTCGCATTGGAGCAATTCCTGATCATAATTGGAGGTTATGCGGTGGTAAAGGACACTGTCATCTGCGAAAAAACGAATTGTCGATGAAATGACGGAGAAAAGATCATTTATGAAGATGAAAAATAAAAGTGGGCCGAGCAGTGAGTCTTGCGGGACACCAGAGAAGACTTTTGTTGTGGGAGAATGGTCATTTTCGATGACAGTGAATTGAGAGCGATCAATTAGGAAGCAGCGAATCATATTTAATATCAGGGGGTCAAGGAACAAGCATGAAAGTTTCGCCATGTGAACACCAGCTTTCAATTCTATTTAGGTCGCATTGGAGCAATTCCTGATCATTATTGGAAGGTATGCGGTGGTACAGGTCACAGTCATCTGCGTAAAGACGAATTGTCGATGAAATGTCGGAGGGAAGATCATTTATGAGATGAAAAAAAAATGGGCCGAGCAGCGAGCCTCTCGGGACACCAGAGAAGACTTTTGTTGTGAGAGAATGGTCATTTTTGATGACAGTGAATTGAGAGCGATCCGTTAGGAAGCAGCGAATCCAATTTAATATCAGGGGATCAAGGCACAAGTTTCGCAATGTGAACACCAGCTTTCAATTCTATTTAGGTCGCATTGGAGCAATTCCTGATCATTATTGGAAGTTATGCGGTGGTACAGGTCACAGTCATCTGCGTAAAGACGAATTGTCGATGAAATGTCGGAGGGAAGATCATTTATGAGATGAAAAAAAAATGGGCCGAGCAGCGAGCCTCTCGGGACACCAGAGAAGACTTTTGTTGTGAGAGAATGGTCATTTTTGATGACAGTGAATTGAGAGCGATCAGTTAGGAAGCAGCGAATCCAGTTTAATATCAGGGGATCAAGGCACAAGCATGAAAGTTTCGCCATGCGAACACCTGCTTTGAATTCTATTTAGGTCGCATTGGAGCAATACCTGATCATAATTGGAAGGTATGCGGTGGTACAGGTCACAGTCATCTGCGTAAAGACGAATTGTCGATGAAATGTCGGAGGGAAGATCATTTATGAAGATGAAAAATAAAAGTGGGCCGAGCACTGAGCCCTGCGGGACACCAGAGAAGACTTTTGTTGGGGGGGAATGGTAGATTTCGATGACATTGAATTGAGAGTGATCAGTTAGGAAGCAGCGAATCCAATTTATTATCAGGAGATCAAGGAACAAGCATGAAAGTTTCGCCATGTGAACACCAGCTTTCAATTCTATTTAGGTCGCATTGGAGCAATTCCTGATCATAATTGGAGGTTATGCGGTGGTAAAGGACACTGTCATCTGCGAAAAAACGAATTGTCGATGAAATGACGGAGGAAAGATCATTTATGAAGATGAAAAATAAAAGTGGGCCCAGCAGTGAGTCTTGTGGGAGACCAGAGAAGACTTTTGTTGTGGGAGAATGGTCATTTTCGATGACAGTGAATTGAGAGTGATCAGTTAGGAAGCAGCGAATCCAATTTAATATCAGGAGATCAAGGCACAAGTATGAAAGATTGGCCATGTGAACACCAGCTTTCAATTATATTTAGATCGCATTGGAGCAATTCCTGATCATTATTGGAAGTTATGCGGTGGTACAGGACACAGTCATCTGCGAAAAGACGAATTGTCGATGAAATGTCGGAGGGAAGATCATTTATGAAGATGAAAAATAGAAGTGGGCCCAGCAGTGAGTCTTGCGGGACACCAGAGAAGACTTTTGTTGTGGGAGAATGGTCATTTTCGATGACAGTGAATTGAGAGCGATCACTTAGGAAGCAGCGAATCATATTTAATATCAGGGGGTCAAGGCACAAGCATGAAAGTTTCGCCATGCGAACACCTGCTTTGAATTCTATTTAGGCCGCATTGGAGCAATTCCTGATCATAATTGGAGGTTATGCGGCGGTAAAGGACACAGTCATCTGCGAAAAGACGAATTGTCGATGAAATGACGGAGGAAAGATCATTTATGAAGATGAAAAATAAAAGTGGGCCGAGCACTGAGCCCTGCGGGACACCAGAGAAGACTTTTGTTGTGGGAGAATGGTCATTTTTGATGACAGTGAATTGGGAGCGATCCGTTAGGAAGCAGCGAATCAAATTTAATATCAGGGGATCAAGGCACAAGTTTCGCAATGTGAACACCAGCTTTCAATTCTATTTAGGTCGCATTGGATCAATTCCTGATCATTATTGGAAGGTATGCGGTGGTACAGGTCACAGTCATCTGCGAAAAGACGAATTGTCGATGAAATGTCGGAGGGAAGATCATTTATGAAGATGAAAAAAAAAATGGGCCGAGCAGCGAGCCTCTCGGGACACCAGAGAAGACTTTTGTTGTGGGAGAATGGTCATTTTCCATGACTGTGAATTGAGAGCGATCAGTTAGGAAGCAGCGAATCCAATTTAATATCAGGAGATCAAGGCACAAGTATGAAAGATTGGTCATGTGAACACCAGCTTTCAATTCTATTTAGGTCGCATTGGAGCAATTATTGATCTTTATTGGAAGGTATGCGGTGGTACAGGTCACAGTCATCTGCGAAAAGACGAATTGTCGATGAAATGTCGGAGGGAAGATCATTTATGAAGATGAAAAAAAAAATGGGCCGAGCAGCGAGCCTCTCGGGACACCAGAGAAGACTTTTATTGTGGGAGAATGGTCAGTTTCCATGACAGTGAATTGAGAGCGATCAGTTAGGAAGCAGCGAATCCAGATTAATATCAGGGGATCAAGGCAAAAGCATGAAAGTTTCGCCATGCGAACACCTGCTTTGAATTCTATTTAGGACGTATTGGAGCAATACCTGATCATAATTGGAAGGTATGCGGTGGTACAGGTCACAGTCATCTGCGTAAAGACGAATTGTCGATGAAATGTCGGAGGGAAGATCATTTATGAAGATGAAAAATAAAAGTGGGCCGAGCACTGAGCCCTGCGGGACACCAGAGAAGACTTTTGTTGTGGGGGAATGGTAGATTTCGATGACATTGAATTGAGAGTGATCAGTTAGGAAGCAGCGAATCCAATTTAATATCAGGAGATCAAGGAACAAGCATGAAAGTTTCGCCATGTGAACACCAGCTTTCAATTCTATTTAGGTCGCATTGGAGCAATTCCTGATCATTATTGGAAGGTATGCGGTGGTACAGGTCACAGTCATCTGCGTAAAGACGAATTGTCGATGAAATGTCGGAGGGAAGATCATTTATGAGATGAAAAAAAAAATGGGCCGAGCAGCGAGCCTCTCGGGACACCAGAGAAGACTTTTGTTGTGAGAGTGGTCATTTTCCATGACAGTGAATTGAGAGCGATCAGTTAGGAAGTAGCGAATCCAATTTATTATCAGGAGATCAAGGCACAAACATGAAAGTTTGGCCATGTGAACACCAGCTTTCAATTCTATTTAGGTCGCATTGGAGCAATTCCTGATCATAATTGGAGGTTATGCGGTGGTAAAGGACACTGTCATCTGCGAAAAAACGAATTGTCGATGAAATGACGGAGAAAAGATCATTTATGAAGATGAAAAATAAAAATGGGCCGAGCAGTGAGTCTTGCGGGACACCAGAGAAGACTTTTGTTGTGGGAGAATGGTCATTTTCGATGACAGTGAATTGAGAGCGATCAATTAGGAAGCAGCGAATCATATTTAATATCAGGGGGTCAAGGAACAAGCATGAAAGTTTCGCCATGTGAACACCAGCTTTCAATTCTATTTAGGTCGCATTGGAGCAATTCCTGATCATTATTGGAAGGTATGCGGTGGTACAGGTCACAGTCATCTGCGTAAAGACGAATTGTCGATGAAATGTCGGAGGGAAGATCATTTATGAGATGAAAAAAAAAATGGGCCGAGCAGCGAGCCTCTCGGGACACCAGAGAAGACTTTTGTTGGGAGAGAATGGTCATTTTTGATGACAGTGAATTGAGAGCGATCCGTTAGGAAGCAGCGATGCCAATTTAATATCAGGGGATCAAGGCACAAGTTTCGCAATGTGAACACCAGCTTTCAATTCTATTTAGGTCGCATTGGAGCAATTCCTGATCATTATTGGCAGTTATGCGGTGGTACAGGACACAGTCATCTGCGAAAAGACGAATTGTCGATGAAATGTCGGAGGGAAGATCATTTATGAAGATGAAAAATAGAAGTGGGCCCAGCAGTGAATCTTGCGGGACACCAGAGAAGACTTTTGTTGAGGGAGAATGGTCATTTTCGATGACAGTGAATTGAGAGCGATCAGTTAGGAAGCAGCGAATCCAGTTTAATATCAGGGGATCAAGGCACAAGCATGAAAGTTTCGCCATGCGAACACCTGCTTTGAATTCTATTTAGGTCGCATTGGAGCAATACCTGATCATAATTGGAAGGTATGCGGTGGTACAGGTCACAGTCATCTGCGTAAAGACGAATTGTCGATGAAATATCGGAGGGAAGATCATTTATGAAGATGAAAAATGAAAGTGGGCCGAGCACTGAGCCCTGCGGGACACCAGAGAAGACTTTTGTTGGGGGGGAATGGTAGATTTCGATGACATTGAATTGAGAGTGATCAGTTAGGAAGCAGCGAATCCAATTTAATATCAGGAGATCAAGGAACAAGCATGAAAGTTTCGCCATGTGAACACCAGCTTTCAATTCTATTTAGGTCGCATTGGAGCAATTCCTGATCATTATTGGAAGGTATGCGGTGGTACAGGTCACAGTCATCTGCGTAAAGACGAATTGTCGATGAAATGTCGGAGGGAAGATCATTTATGAGATGAAAAAAAAATGGGCCGAGCAGCGAGCCTCTCGGGACACCAGAGAAGACTTTTGTTGTGGGAGAATGGTCATTTTCCATGACAGTGAATTGAGAGCGATTAGTTAGGAAGTAGCGAATCCAATTTATTATCAGGAGATCAAGGCACAAACATGAAAGTTTGGCCATGTGAACACCAGCTTTCAATTCTATTTAGGTCGCATTGGAGCAATTCCTGATCATAATTGGAGGTTATGCGGTGGTAAAGGACACTGTCATCTGCGAAAAAACGAATTGTCGATGAAATGACGGAGAAAAGATCATTTATGAAGATGAAAAATAAAAGTGGGCCGAGCAGTGAGTCTTGCGGGACACCAGAGAAGACTTTTGTTGTGGGAGAATGGTCATTTTCGATGACAGTGAATTGAGAGCGATCAATTAGGAAGCAGCGAATCATATTTAATATCAGGGGGTCAAGGCACAAGCATGAAAGTTTCGCCATGCGAACACCTGCTTTGAATTCTATTTAGGTCGCATTGGAGCAATTCCTGATCATTATTGGAAGTTATGCGGTGGTACAGGACACAGTCATCTGCGAAAAGACGAATTGTCGATGAAATGTCGGAGGGAAGATCATTTATGAAGATGAAAAATAGAAGTGGGCCCAGCAGTGAATCTTGCGGGACACCAGAGAAGACTTTTGTTGTGGGAGAATGATCATTTGCGATGACAGTGAATTGAGAGCGATCACTTAGGAAGTAGCGAATCATATTTAATATCAGGGAGTCAAGGCACAAGCATGAAAGATTCGCCATGTGAACACCAGATTTCAATTCTATTTAGGTCGCATTGGAGCAATTCCTGATCATTATTGGAAGTTATGCGGTGGTACAGGACACAGTCAGCTGCGAAAAAACGAATTGTCGATTAAATGTCGGAGGGAAGATCATTTATGAAAATGAAAAATAGAAGTGGGCCCAGCAGTGAGTCTTCCGGGACACCAGAGAAGACTTTTGTTGTGGGAGAATGGTCATTTTCGATGATAGTGAATTGAGAGCGATCAGTTAAGAAGCAGCGAATCCAGATTAATATCAGGGGATCAAGGCACAAGCATGAAAGTTTCGCCATGCGAACAGCTGCTTTAAATTCTATTTAGGTCGCTTTGGAGCAATTCCTGATCATAATTATAGGTTATGCGGCGGTAAAGGACACAGTCATCTGCGAAAAGACGAATTGTCGATGAAATGACGTAGGAAAGATCATTTATGAAGATGAAAAATAAAAGTGGGATGAGCACTGAGCCGTGCGGGACACCAGAGAGGACTTTTGTTGTGGGGGAATGGTAGATTTCGATGACAGTGAATTGAGAGTGATCAGTTAGGCAGCAGCGAATCCAATTTAATATCAGGAGATCAAGGCACAAGTATGAAAGATTGGCCATGTGAACACCAGCTTTCAATTATATTTAGGTCGCATTGGAGCAATACCTGATCATTATTTTAAGTTATGCTGCGGTACAGGTCACAGTCATCTGCGAAAAGACGAATTGTCGATGAAATGTCGGAGGGAAGATCATTTATGAAGATGAAAAAAAAAATGGGCCGAGCAGCCAGCCTCTCGGGACACAAGATAAGACTTTTGTTGAGGGAGAATGGTCATTTTTGATGACAGTGAATTGAGAGCGATCCGTTATGAAGCAGCGAATCCAATTTAATATCAGGGGATCAAGGCGCAAGTTTCGCAATGTGAACACCAGCTTTCAATTCTATTTAGGTCGCATTGGAGCAATTCCTGATCATTATTGGAAGGTATGCGGTGGTACAGGTCACAGTCATCTGCGAAAAGACGAATTGTCGATGAAATGTCGGAGGGAAGATAATTTATGAAGATGAAAAAAAAAAATGGGCCGAGCAGCGAGCCTCTCGGGACACCAGAGAAGACTTTTGTTGTGGGAGAATGGTCATTTTCCATGACAGTGAATTGAGAGCGATCAGTTAGGAAGCAGCGAATCCAATTTAATATCAGGAGATCAAGGCACAAGTATGAAAGATTGGCCATGTGAACACCAGCTTTCAATTCTATTTAGGTCGCATTGGAGCAATTATTGATCTTTATTGGAAGGTATGCGGTGGTGCAGGTCACAGTCATCTGCGAAAAGACGAATTGTCGATGAAATGTTGGAGGGAAGATCATTTATGAAGATGAAAAAAAAAATGGGCCGAGCAGCGAGCCTCTCGGGACACCAGAGAAGACTTTTATTGTGGGAGAATGGTCAGTTTCCATGACAGTGAATTGAGAGCGATCAGTTAGGAAGTAGCGAATCCAATTTATTATCAGGAGATCAAGGCACAAACATGAAAGTTTGGCCATGTGAACGCCAGCTTTCAATTCTATTTAGGTCGCATTGGAGCAATTCCTGATCATTATTGGAAGTTATGCGGTGGTACAGGACACAGTCATCTGCGAAAAGACGAATTGTCGATGAAATGTCGGAGGGAAGATCATTTATGAAGATGAAAAATAGAAGTGGGCCCAGCAGTGAATCTTGCGGGACACCAGAGAAGACTTTTGTTGAGGGAGAATTTTCATTTTCGATGACAGTGAATTGAGAGCGATCAGTTAGGAAGCAGCGAATCCAATTTAATATCAGGGGATCAAGGCAAAAGCATGAAAGTTTCGCTATGCGAACACCTGCTTTGAATTCTATTTAGGACGCATTGGAGCAATACCTGATCATAATTGGAAGGTATGCGGTGGTACAGGTCACAGTCATCTGCGTAAAGACGAATTGTCGATGAAATGTCGGAGGGAAGATCATTTATGAAGATGAAAAATAAAAGTGGGCCGAGCACTGAGCCCTGCGGGACACCAGAGAAGACTTTTGTTGTGGGGGAATGGTAGATTTCGATGACATTGAATTGAGAGTGATCAGTTAGGAAGTAGCGAATCCAATTTATTATCAGGAGATCAAGGCACAAACATGAAAGTTTGGCCATGTGAACGCCAGCTTTCAATTCTATTTAGGTCGCATTGGAGCAATTCCTGATCATTATTGGAAGTTATGCGGTGGTACAGTACACAGTCATCTGCGAAAAGACGAATTTTCGATGAAATGTCGGAGGGAAGATCATTTATGAAGATGAAAAATAGAAGTGGGCCCAGCAGTGAATCTTGCGGGACACCAGAGAAGACTTTTGTTGTGAGAGAATGGTCATTTTCCATGACAGTGAATTGAGAGCGATCAGTTAGGAAGTAGCGAATCCAATTTATTATCAGGAGATCAAGGCACAAACATGAAAGTTTGGCCATGTGAACACCAGCTTTCAATTCTATTTAGGTCGCATTGGAGCAATTCCTGATCATAATTGGAGGTTATGCGGTGGTAAAGGACACTGTCATCTGCGAAAAAACGAATTGTCGATGAAATGACGGAGAAAAGATCATTTATGAAGATGAAAAATAAAAGTGGGCCGAGCAGTGAGTCTTGCGGGACACCAGAGAAGACTTTTGTTGTGGGAGAATGGTCATTTTCGATGACAGTGAATTGAGAGCGATCAATTAGGAAGCAGCGAATCATATTTAATATCAGGGGGTCAAGGAACAAGCATGAAAGTTTCGCCATGTGAACACCAGCTTTCAATTCTATTTAGGTCGCATTGGAGCAATTCCTGATCATTATTGGAAGGTATGCGGTGGTACAGGTCACAGTCATCTGCGTAAAGACGAATTGTCGATGAAATGTCGGAGGGAAGATCATTTATGAGATGAAAAAAAAATGGGCCGAGCAGCGAGCCTCTCGGGACACCAGAGAAGACTTTTGTTGAGAGAGAATGGTCATTTTTGATGACAGTGAATTGAGAGCGATCCGTTAGGAAGCAGCGAATCCAATTTAATATCAGGGGATCAAGGCACAAGTTTCGCAATGTGAACACCAGCTTTCAATTCTATTTAGGTCGCATTGGAGCAATTCCTGATCATTATTGGAAGTTATGCGGTGGTACAGGACACAGTCATCTGCGAAAAGACGAATTGTCGATGAAATGTCGGAGGGAAGATCATTTATGAAGATGAAAAATAGAAGTGGGCCCAGCAGTGAATCTTGCGGGACACCAGAGAAGACTTTTGTTGAGGGAGAATGGTCATTTTCGATGACAGTGAATTGAGAGCGATCAGTTAGGAAGCAGCGAATCCAGTTTAATATCAGGGGATCAAGGCACAAGCATGAAAGTTTCGCCATGCGAACACCTGCTTTGAATTCTATTTAGGTCGCATTGGAGCAATACCTGATCATAATTGGAAGGTATGCGGTGGTACAGGTCACAGTCATCTGCGTAAAGACGAATTGTCGATGAAATATCGGAGGGAAGATCATTTATGAAGATGAAAAATGAAAGTGGGCCGAGCACTGAGCCCTGCGGGACACCAGAGAAGACTTTTGTTGGGGGGGAATGGTAGATTTCGATGACATTGAATTGAGAGTGATCAGTTAGGAAGCAGCGAATCCAATTTAATATCAGGAGATCAAGGAACAAGCATGAAAGTTTCGCCATGTGAACACCAGCTTTCAATTCTATTTAGGTCGCATTGGAGCAATTCCTGATCATTATTGGAAGGTATGCGGTGGTACAGGTCACAGTCATCTGCGTAAAGACGAATTGTCGATGAAATGTCGGAGGGAAGATCATTTATGAGATGAAAAAAAAATGGGCCGAGCAGCGAGCCTCTCGGGACACCAGAGAAGACTTTTATTGTGGGAGAATGGTCATTTTCCATGACAGTGAATTGAGAGCGATTAGTTAGGAAAAAGCGAATCCAATTTATTATCAGGAGATCAAGGCACAAACATGAAAGTTTGGCCATGTGAACACCAGCTTTCAATTCTATTTAGGTCGCATTGGAGCAATTCCTGATCATAATTGGAGGTTATGCGGTGGTAAAGGACACTGTCATCTGCGAAAAAACGAATTGTCGATGAAATGACGGAGAAAAGATCATTTATGAAGATGAAAAATAAAAGTGGGCCGAGCAGTGAGTCTTGCGGGACACCAGAGAAGACTTTTGTTGTGGGAGAATGGTCATTTTCGATGACAGTGAATTGAGAGCGATCCGTTAGGAAGCAGCGAATCCAGTTTAATATCAGGGGATCAAGGCACAAGCATGAAAGTTTCGCCATGCGAACACCTGCTTTGAATTCTATTTAGGTCGCATTGGAGCAATACCTGATCATAATTGGAAGGTATGCGGTGGTACAGGTCACAGTCATCTGCGTAAAGACGAATTGTCGATGAAATGTCGGAGGGAAGATCATTTATGAAGATGAAAAATAAAAGTGGGCCCAGCAGTGAGTCTTGTGGGAGACCAGAGAAGACTTTTGTTGTGGGAGAATGGTCATTTTCGATGACAGTGAATTGAGAGTGATCAGTTAGGAAGCAGCGAATCCAATTTAATATCAGGAGATCAAGGCACAAGTATGAAAGATTGGCCATGTGAACACCAGCTTTCAATTATATTTAGATCGCATTGGAGCAATTCCTGATCATTATTGGAAGTTATGCGGTGGTACAGGACACAGTCATCTGCGAAAAGACGAATTGTCGATGAAATGTCGGAGGGAAGATCATTTATGAAGATGAAAAATAGAAGTGGGCCCAGCAGTGAGTCTTGCGGGACACCAGAGAAGACTTTTGTTGTGGGAGAATGGTCATTTTCGATGACAGTGAATTGAGAGCGATCACTTAGGAAGCAGCGAATCATATTTAATATCAGGGGGTCAAGGCACAAGCATGAAAGTTTCGCCATGCGAGCACCTGCTTTGAATTCTATTTAGGCCGCATTGGAGCAATTCCTGATCATAATTGGAGGTTATGCGGCGGTAAAGGACACAGTCATCTGCGAAAAGACGAATTGTCGATGAAATGACGGAGGAAAGATCATTTATGAAGATGAAAAATAAAAGTGGGCCGAGCACTGAGCCCTGCGGGACACCAGAGAAGACTTTTGTTGTGGGAGAATGGTCATTTTTGATGACAGTGAATTGGGAGCGATCCGTTAGGAAGCAGCGAATCAAATTTAATATCAGGGGATCAAGGCACAAGTTTCGCAATGTGAACACCAGCTTTCAATTCTATTTAGGTCGGATTGGAGCAATTCCTGATCATTATTGGAAGGTATGCGGTGGTACAGGTCACAGTCATCTGCGAAAAGACGAATTGTCGATGAAATGTCGGAGGGAAGATCATTTATGAAGATGAAAAATAGAAGTGGGCCCAGCAGTGAGTCTTCCGGGACACCAGAGAAGACTTTTGTTGTGGGAGAATGGTCATTTTCGATGACAGTGAATTGAGAGCGATCAGTTAAGAAGCAGCGAATCCAGATTAATATCAGGGGATCAAGGCACAAGCATGAAAGTTTCGCCATGCGAACAGCTGCTTTAAATTCTATTTAGGTCGCTTTGGAGCAATTCCTGATCATAATTATAGGTTATGCGGCGGTAAAGGACACAGTCATCTGCGAAAAGACGAATTGTCGATGAAATGACGTAGGAAAGATCATTTATGAAGATGAAAAATAAAAGTGGGATGAGCACTGAGCCGTGCGGGACACCAGAGAGGACTTTTGTTGTGGGGGAATGGTAGATTTCGATGACAGTGAATTGAGAGTGATCAGTTAGGCAGCAGCGAATCCAATTTAATATCAGGAGATCAAGGCACAAGTATGAAAGATTGGCCATGTGAACACCAGCTTTCAATTATATTTAGGTCGCATTGGAGCAATACCTGATCATTATTTTAAGTTATGCTGCGGTACAGGTCACAGTCATCTGCGAAAAGACGAATTGTCGATGAAATGTCGGAGGGAAGATCATTTATGAAGATGAAAAAAAAATGAGCCGAGCAGCCAGCCTCTCGGGACACAAGATAAGACTTTTGTTGAGGGAGAATGGTCATTTTTGATGACAGTGAATTGAGAGCGATCCGTTATGAAGCAGCGAATCCAATTTAATATCAGGGGATCAAGGCGCAAGTTTCGCAATGTGAACACCAGCTTTCAATTCTATTTAGGTCGCATTGGAGCAATTCCTGATCATTATTGGAAGGTATGCGGTGGTACAGGTCACAGTCATCTGCGAAAAGACGAATTGTCGATGAAATGTCGGAGGGAAGATCATTTATGAAGATGAAAAAAAACAATGGGCCGAGCAGCGAGCCTCTCGGGACACCAGAGAAGACTTTTGTTGTGGGAGAATGGTCATTTTCCATGACAGTGAATTGAGAGCGATCAGTTAGGAAGCAGCGAATCCAATTTAATATCAGGAGATCAAGGCACAAGTATGAAAGATTGGCCATGTGAACACCAGCTTTCAATTCTATTTAGGTCGCATTGGAGCAATTATTGATCTTTATTGGAAGGTATGCGGTGGTGCAGGTCACAGTCATCTGCGAAAAGACGAATTGTCGATGAAATGTTGGAGGGAAGATCATTTATGAAGATGAAAAAAAAAATGGGCCGAGCAGCGAGCCTCTCGGGACACCAGAGAAGACTTTTATTGTGGGAGAATGGTCAGTTTCCATGACAGTGAATTGAGAGCGATCAGTTAGGAAGTAGCGAATCCAATTTATTATCAGGAGATCAAGGCACAAACATGAAAGTTTGGCCATGTGAACGCCAGCTTTCAATTCTATTTAGGTCGCATTGGAGCAATTCCTGATCATTATTGGAAGTTATGCGGTGGTACAGGACACAGTCATCTGCGAAAAGACGAATTGTCGATGAAATGTCGGAGGGAAGATCATTTATGAAGATGAAAAATAGAAGTGGGCCCAGCAGTGAATCTTGCGGGACACCAGAGAAGACTTTTGTTGAGGGAGAATTTTCATTTTCGATGACAGTGAATTGAGAGCGATCAGTTAGGAAGCAGCGAATCCAATTTAATATCAGGGGATCAAGGCAAAAGCATGAAAGTTTCGCCATGCGAACACCTGCTTTGAATTCTATTTAGGACGCATTGGAGCAATACCTGATCATAATTGGAAGGTATGCGGTGGTACAGGTCACAGTCATCTGCGTAAAGACGAATTGTCGATGAAATGTCGGAGGGAAGATCATTTATGAAGATGAAAAATAAAAGTGGGCCGAGCACTGAGCCCTGCGGGACACCAGAGAAGACTTTTGTTGTGGGGGAATGGTAGATTTCGATGACATTGAATTGAGAGTGATCAGTTAGGAAGCAGCGAATCCAATTTAATATCAGGAGATCAAGGAACAAGCATGAAAGTTTCGCCATGTGAACACCAGCTTTCAATTCTATTTAGGTCGCATTGGAGCAATTCCTGATCATTATTGGAAGGTATGCGGTGGTACAGGTCACAGTCATCTGCGTAAAGACGAATTGTCGATGAAATGTCGGAGGGAAGATCATTTATGAGATGAAAAAAAAATGGGCCGAGCAGCGAGCCTCTCGGGACACCAGAGAAGACTTTTGTTGTGAGAGAATGGTCATTTTCCATGACAGTGAATTGAGAGCGATCAGTTAGGAAGTAGCGAATCCAATTTATTATCAGGAGATCAAGGCACAAACATGAAAGTTTGGCCATGTGAACACCAGCTTTCAATTCTATTTAGGTCGCATTGGAGCAATTCCTGATCATAATTGGAGGTTATGCGGTGGTAAAGGACACTGTCATCTGCGAAAAAACGAATTGTCGATGAAATGACGGAGAAAAGATCATTTATGAAGATGAAAAATAAAAGTGGGCCGAGCAGTGAGTCTTGCGGGACACCAGAGAAGACTTTTGTTGTGGGAGAATGGTCATTTTCGATGACAGTGAATTGAGAGCGATCAATTAGGAAGCAGCGAATCATATTTAATATCAGGGGGTCAAGGAACAAGCATGAAAGTTTCGCCATGTGAACACCAGCTTTCAATTCTATTTAGGTCGCATTGGAGCAATTCCTGATCATTATTGGAAGGTATGCGGTGGTACAGGTCACAGTCATCTGCGTAAAGACGAATTGTCGATGAAATGTCGGAGGGAAGATCATTTATGAGATGAAAAAAAAATGGGCCGAGCAGCGAGCCTCTCGGGACACCAGAGAAGACTTTTGTTGTGAGAGAATGGTCATTTTTGATGACAGTGAATTGAGAGCGATCCGTTAGGAAGCAGCGAATCCAATTTAATATCAGGGGATCAAGGCACAAGTTTCGCAATGTGAACACCAGCTTTCAATTCTATTTAGGTCGCATTGGAGCAATTCCTGATCATTATTGGAAGTTATGCGGTGGTACAGGACACAGTCATCTGCGAAAAGACGAATTGTCGATGAAATGTCGGAGGGAAGATCATTTATGAAGATGAAAAATAGAAGTGGGCCCAGCAGTGAATCTTGCGGGACACCAGAGAAGACTTTTGTTGAGGGAGAATTTTCATTTTCGATGACAGTGAATTGAGAGCGATCAGTTAGGAAGCAGCGAATCCAATTTAATATCAGGGGATCAAGGCAAAAGCATGAAAGTTTCGCCATGCGAACACCTGCTTTGAATTCTATTTAGGACGCATTGGAGCAATACCTGATCATAATTGGAAGGTATGCGGTGGTACAGGTCACAGTCATCTGCGTAAAGACGAATTGTCGATGAAATGTCGGAGGGAAGATCATTTATGAAGATGAAAAATAAAAGTGGGCCGAGCACTGAGCCCTGCGGGACACCAGAGAAGACTTTTGTTGTGGGGGAATGGTAGATTTCGATGACATTGAATTGAGAGTGATCAGTTAGGAAGCAGCGAATCCAATTTAATATCAGGAGATCAAGGAACAAGCATGAAAGTTTCGCCATGTGAACACCAGCTTTCAATTCTATTTAGGTCGCATTGGAGCAATTCCTGATCATTATTGGAAGGTATGCGGTGGTACAGGTCACAGTCATCTGCGTAAAGACGAATTGTCGATGAAATGTCGGAGGGAAGATCATTTATGAGATGAAAAAAAAATGGGCCGAGCAGCGAGCCTCTCGGGACACCAGAGAAGACTTTTGTTGTGAGAGAATGGTCATTTTCCATGACAGTGAATTGAGAGCGATCAGTTAGGAAGTAGCGAATCCAATTTATTATCAGGAGATCAAGGCACAAACATGAAAGTTTGGCCATGTGAACACCAGCTTTCAATTCTATTTAGGTCGCATTGGAGCAATTCCTGATCATAATTGGAGGTTATGCGGTGGTAAAGGACACTGTCATCTGCGAAAAAACGAATTGTCGATGAAATGACGGAGAAAAGATCATTTATGAAGATGAAAAATAAAAGTGGGCCGAGCAGTGAGTCTTGCGGGACACCAGAGAAGACTTTTGTTGTGGGAGAATGGTCATTTTCGATGACAGTGAATTGAGAGCGATCAATTAGGAAGCAGCGAATCATATTTAATATCAGGGGGTCAAGGAACAAGCATGAAAGTTTCGCCATGTGAACACCAGCTTTCAATTCTATTTAGGTCGCATTGGAGCAATTCCTGATCATTATTGGAAGGTATGCGGTGGTACAGGTCACAGTCATCTGCGTAAAGACGAATTGTCGATGAAATGTCGGAGGGAAGATCATTTATGAGATGAAAAAAAAATGGGCCGAGCAGCGAGCCTCTCGGGACACCAGAGAAGACTTTTGTTGTGAGAGAATGGTCATTTTTGATGACAGTGAATTGAGAGCGATCCGTTAGGAAGCAGCGAATCCAATTTAATATCAGGGGATCAAGGCACAAGTTTCGCAATGTGAACACCAGCTTTCAATTCTATTTAGGTCGCATTGGAGCAATTCCTGATCATTATTGGAAGTTATGCGGTGGTACAGGACACAGTCATCTGCGAAAAGACGAATTGTCGATGAAATGTCGGAGGGAAGATCATTTATGAAGATGAAAAATAGAAGTGGGCCCAGCAGTGAATCTTGCGGGACACCAGAGAAGACTTTTGTTGATGGAGAATGGTCATTTTCGATGACAGTGAATTGAGAGCGATCAGTTAGGAAGCAGCGAATCCAGTTTAATATCAGGGGATCAAGGCACAAGCATGAAAGTTTCGCCATGCGAACACCTGCTTTGAATTCTATTTAGGTCGCATTGGAGCAATACCTGATCATAATTGGAAGGTATGCGGTGGTACAGGTCACAGTCATCTGCGTAAAGACGAATTGTCGATGAAATGTCGGAGGGAAGATCATTTATGAAGATGAAAAATAAAAGTGGGCCGAGCACTGAGCCCTGCGGGACACCAGAGAAGACTTTTGTTGGGGGGGAATGGTAGATTTCGATGACATTGAATTGAGAGTGATCAGTTAGGAAGCAGCGAATCCAATTTAATATCAGGAGATCAAGGAACAAGCATGAAAGTTTCGCCATGTGAACACCAGCTTTCAATTCTATTTAGGTCGCATTGGAGCAATTCCTGATCATAATTGGAGGTTATGCGGTGGTAAAGGACACTGTCATCTGCGAAAAAACGAATTGTCGATGAAATGACGGAGAAAAGATCATTTATGAAGATGAAAAATAAAAGTGGGCCCAGCAGTGAGTCTTGTGGGAGACCAGAGAAGACTTTTGTTGTGGGAGAATGGTCATTTTCGATGACAGTGAATTGAGAGTGATCAGTTAGGAAGCAGCGAATCCAATTTATTATCAGGAGATCAAGGCACAAGTATGAAAGATTGGCCATGTGAACACCAGCTTTCAATTATATTTAGATCGCATTGGAGCAATTCCTGATCATTATTGGAAGTTATGCGGTGGTACAGGACACAGTCATCTGCGAAAAGACGAATTGTCGATGAAATGTCGGAGGGAAGATCATTTATGAAGATGAAAAATAGAAGTGGGCCCAGCAGTGAGTCTTGCGGGACACCAGAGAAGACTTTTGTTGTGGGAGAATGGTCATTTTCGATGACAGTGAATTGAGAGCGATCACTTAGGAAGCAGCGAATCATATTTAATATCAGGGGGTCAAGGCACAAGCATGAAAGTTTCGCCATGCGAACACCTGCTTTGAATTCTATTTAGGTCGCATTGGAGCAATTCCTGATCATAATTGGAGGTTATGCGGCGGTAAAGGACACAGTCATCTGCGAAAAGACGAATTGTCGATGAAATGACGGAGGAAAGATCATTTATGAAGATGAAAAATAAAAGTGGGCCGAGCACTGAGCCCTGCGGGACACCAGAGAAGACTTTTGTTGTGGGAGAATGGTCATTTTTGATGACAGTGAATTGGGAGCGATCCGTTAGGAAGCAGCGAATCAAATTTAATATCAGGGGATCAAGGCACAAGTTTCGCAATGTGAACACCAGCTTTCAATTCTATTTAGGTCGCATTGGAGCAATTCCTGATCATTATTGGAAGGTATGCGGTGGTACAGGTCACAGTCATCTGCTAAAAGACGAATTGTCGATGAATTTCGGAGGGAAGATCATTTATGAAGATGAAAAAAAAATGGGCCGAGCAGCGAGCCTCTCGGGACACCAGAGAAGACTTTTGTTGTGGGAGAATGGTCATTTTCCATGACAGTGAATTGAGAGCGATCAGTTAGAAAGCAGCGAATCCAATTTAATATCAGGAGATGAAGGCACAAGTGTGAAAGATTGGCCATGTGAACACCAGCTTTCAATTCTATTTAGGTTGCATTGGAGCAATACCTGATCATTATTTTAAGTTATGCTGCGGTACAGGTCACAGTCATCTGCGAAAAGACGAATTGTCGATGAAATGTCGGAGGGAAGATCATTTGTGAAGAAGAAAAATAAAAGTGTGCCGAGCAGCGAGCCTTGTGGGACACCAGAGAAGACTTTAGTTGTGGGAGAATGGTCATTTTCGATGAGAGTGAATTGAGAGCGATCAGTTAGGAAGCGGCGAATCCAGTTTAATATCAGGGGATAAAGGCACAAGCATGAACGTTTGGCCATGTGAACACCAGCTTTCAATTCTATTTGGGTCGCATTGGAGCAATTCCTGATCATCATTGGAAGTTATGCGGTGGTACAGGACACAGTCATCTGCGAAAAGACGAATTGTCGATGAAATGTCGGAGGGAAGATCATTTATGAAGATGAAAAATAGAAGTGGGCCCAGCAGTGAGTCTTGCGGGACACCAGAGAAGACTTTTGTTGTGGGAGAATGGTCATTTTCGATGACAGTGAATTGAGAGCGATCACTTAGGAAGCAGCGAATCATATTTAATATCAGGGGGTCAAGGCACAAGCATGAAAGTTTCGACATGCGAACACCAGCTTTCAATTCTATTTAGGTCGCTTTGGAGCAATTCCGGATCATTATTGGAAGTTATGCGGCGGTAAAGGACACAGTCATCTGCGAAAAGACGAATTGTCGATGAAATGACGGAGGAAAGATCATTTATGAAAATGAAAAATAAAAGTGGGCCCAGCACTCAGCCCTGCGGGACACCAGAGAAGACTTTTGTTGTGGGGGAATGGTAGATTTCGATGACAGTGAATTGAGAGTGATCAGTTAGGAAGCAGCGAATCCAATTAATATCAGGAGATCAAGGCACAAGTATGAAAGATTGGCCATGTGAACACCAGCTTTCAATTCTATTTAGGTTGCATTGGAGCAATACCTGATCATTATTTTAAGTTATGCTGCGGTACAGGTCACAGTCATCTGCGAAAAGACGAATTGTCGATGAAATGTCGGAGGGAAGATCATTTATGAAGATGAAAAATAAAAGTGGGGCGAGCAGCGAGCCTTGCGGTACACCAGAGAAAACTTTTGTTGTGGGAGAATGGTCATTTTCGATGACAGTGAATTGAGAGCGATCAGTTAGGAAGCAGCGAATCATATTTAATATAAGGGGATCAAGGAACAAGCATGAAAGATTCGCCATGTGAACACCAGCTTTCAATTCTATTTAGGTCGCATTGGAGCTATTCCTGATCATTATTTTAAGTTATGGTGCGGTACAGGTCACAGTCATTTGCGAAAAGACGAATTGTCGATGAAATGTCGGAGGGAAGATCATTTATGAAGAAAAAAAATAAAAGTGTGCCGAGCAGCGAGCGTTGCGGGACACCAGAGAAGACTTTAGTTGTGGGAGAATGGTCTTTTTCGACGAGAGTGAATTGAGAGCGATCAGTTTGGAAGCGGCGAATCCAGTTTAATATCAGGGGATCAAGGCACAAGTATGAAAGATTGGCCATGTGAACACCAGCTTTCAATTCTATTTAGGTCGCATTGTAGCAATACCTGATCATTATTGGATGGTATGCGGTGGTACAGGTCACAGTCATCTGCTAAAAGACGAATTGTCGATGAATTTCGGAGGGAAGATCATTTATGAAGATGAAAAATAGAAGTGGGCCCAGCAGTGAGTCTTGCGGGACACCAGAGAAGACTTTTGTTTTGTTGTGGGAGAATGGTCATTTTCGATGACAGTGAATTGAGAGCGATCACTTAGGAAGCAGCGAATCATATTTAATATCAGGAGATCAAGGCACAAGTATGAAAGATTGGCCATGTGAACACCAGCTTTCAATTCTATTTATGTCGCATTGGAGCAATACCTGATCATTATTTTAGGTTATGCTGCGGTACAGGTCACAGTCATCTGCGAAAAGACGAATTGTCGATGAATTTCGGAGGGAAGATGATTTATGAAGATGAAAAAAAAAATGGGCCGAGCACTGAGCCCTGCGGGACACCAGAGAAGACTTTTGTTGTGGGGGAATGTTAGATTTCGATGACAGTGAATTGAGAGTGATCAGTTAGGAAGCAGCGAATCCAATTTAATATCAGGAGATCAAGGCACAAGTATGAAAGATTGGCCATGTGAACACCAGCTTTCAATTCTATTTATGTCGCATTGGAGCAATACCTGATCATTATTTTAGGTTATGCTGCGGTACAGGTCACAGTCATCTGCGAAAAGACGAATTGTCGATGAAAGGTCGGAGGGAAGATCATTTATGAAGATGAAAAATAGAAGTGGGCCCAGCAGTGAGTCTTGCGGGACACCAGAGAAGACTTTTTTTGTGGGAGAATGTTCATTTTCGATGACAGTGAGTTGAGAGCGATCAGTTAGGAAGCAGCGAATCCAGATTAATATCAGGGGATCAAGGTACAAGCATGAAAGTTTCGCCATGCGAACACCTGCTTTAAATTCTATTTAGGTCGCTTTGCAGCAATTCCTGATCATAATTGGAGGTTATGCGGCGGTACAGGACACAGTCATCTGCGAAAAGACGAATTGTCGATGAATTTCGGAGGGAAGATGATTTATGAAGATGAAAAAAAATGGGCCGAGCAGCGAGCCTCTCGGGACACCAGAGAAGACTTTTGTTGTGGGAGAATGGTCATTTTCCATGACAGTGAATTGAGAGCGATCAGTTAGGAAGCAGCGAATCCAATTTAATATCAGGAGATCAAGGCACAAGCATGAAAGTTTGGCCATGTGAACACCAGCTTTCAATTCTATTTAGGACGCATTGGAGCAATTCCTGATCATAATTATAGGTTATGCGGCGGTAAAGGACACAGTCATCTGCGAAAAGACGAATTGTCGATGAAATGTCGGAGGGAAGATCATTTATGAAGATGAAAAATAGAAGTGGGCCCAGCAGCGAGTCTTGCGGGACACCAGAGAAGACTTTTGTTGTGGGAGAATGGTCATTTTCGATGACAGTGTAATGAGAGCGATCAGTTAGGAAGCAGCGAATCCAGTTTATTATCAGGGGATCAAGGCACAAGCATGAAAGTTTTGCCTTGTGAACACCAGCTTTCAATTCTATTTAGGTCGCATTGGAGCAATTCCTGATCATTATTGGAAGGTATGCGGCGGTACAGGACACAGTCATCTGCGAAAAGACGAATTGTCGATGAAATGTCGGAGGGAAGATCATTTATGAAGAGGAAAAAAAGAAGTGGGCCCAGCAGTGAGTCTTGCGGGACACCAGAGAAGACTTTTGTTGTGGGAGAATGGTCATTTTCGATGACAGTGAAATGAGAGCGATCAGTTAGGAAGCAGCGAATCCAGTTTATTATCAGGGGATCAAGGCACAAGCATGAAAGTTTTGCCTTGTGAACACCAGCTTTCAAATCTATTTAGGTCGCATTGGAGCAATTCCTGATCATTATTGGAAGGTATGCGGCGGTACAGGACACAGTCATCTGCGAAAAGACGAATTGTCGATGAAATGTCGGAGGGAAGATCATTTATGAAGAGGAAAAAAAGAAGTGGGCTCAGCAGTGAGTCATGCGGGACACCAGAGAAGACTTTTGTTGTGGGAGAATGGTCATTTTCGATGACAGTGAAATGAGAGCGATCAGTTAGGAAGCAGCGAATCCAGTTTATTATCAGGGGATCAAGGCACAAGCATGAAAGTTTTGCCTTGTGAACACCAGCTTTCAATTCTATTTAGGTCGCATTGGAGCAATTCCTGATCATTATTGAAAGGTATGCGGCGGTACAGGACACAGTCATCTGCGAAAAGACGAATTGTCGATGAAATGTCGGAGGGAAGATCATTTATGAAGATGAAAAATAAAAGTAGGCTCAGCAGCGAGCCTCTCGGGACACCAGAGAAGAATTTTGTTGTGGGAGAATTGTCATTTTCGATGACAGTGAAATGAGAGCGATCAGTTAGGAAGCAGCGAATCCACTTTAATATCAGGGGATCAAGGCACTAGCATGAAAGTTTCGCCATGTGGACACCAGCTTTCAATTCTATTTAGGTAGCATTGGAGCAATTCCTGATCATTAGGTTGAAGGTTGAAGGTTTATTTCCGCAACTGGTGTTGCGAGGACAGCCAGGGAAAAAGCTGTATAAACAGCTTGAGAGCTCCTGGCTTCCTCTTACAGAGCAGCATTGACGGCGGCGGAGTACAATACATCAAACAAGATGTGAGGAAAAAAAAATCATCGTCGGCACAAAGAAAGAGACGTACTTTTAGTACGCAGTGCATTGTACTTGTACAGTACAATACTACATGAACATTTGGGGAATTCTTTCAAAGAAATATCGATTAAATCTATATTTTCGGAGCAGTACATCTGGTTCAGAAGGGTCGGTAAGGTATGCTGCAACATTTGTTTGCCATAGTTTGTGCGGCATTTCTTAACATGCCAAGGTTCTGCTGCGCGGGTGTCATATACAGTTATGCTTTGCTCTAACTCAGCAAGTGTAAGTAAGAAGTCATCCTTTTTCATTATGGCGAGTTTATATTTATAGCACAGCCTATAGTGATACATGGACTTCATTTGTATAACGTTGTGTTGATGGAAAAGGCTTGCAGTGTGGGAGAAATACGGCACTTTACATGCAATGCGTATAATGCGCTTTTGTAAGACAGTGAGTTTGTTAATATTTTCAGCTGTTGTTGTTGCCCACACCATACATCCGTAGTTGGCTATGGAAGAGAACAAAGAGTGGTAAAGTAACATGTTAACTGACGTAGGAAAATTAAAGCAATTTCGGCGCATGATACCAATTGTTCTGGAAAGTTTCTGAACTACGTAATTAATATGATCATTCCACGACATATCTGCTGCAAAGTAAACGCCGAGAGTTTTCACAGACTGCACAAATTCTATTCTGGTATTGTTTAATTCAATTAGAGGAGGTTCAAAATGTTTATGACGTGGGTGAAACATGACTGCTGCAGTTTTGCTAACGTTAATCCTTAAGTGATTATCAGCCGCCCAAGTATTTATTTCTTTTAAGGTTTTATTAGCTCGATTTGCGAGATCAGCTGTTGAAGTACCCGAAAAAAACAGGCTACTGTCATCTGCGTAAATTATGTACTCAGCAGTGCTGTCGATGTTGACAATATCATTAATATAAAGAACAAAAAGAAATGGACCCTAAATGCTCCCTTGCGGAACGCCAGAAGCTACCGCTTTCAACTGGGAGCATTCACCGGCAATACTAACAAACTGAGACCTATGTCGCAAGTATGAGGCAATCAGCATATGAGCTATGCCTCTGATGCCGTAGTGATCCAGTTTCTTAAGCAGAACAGAGTGATTAACAAGGTCAAACGCCTTTGAAAAATCTAAAAATAATCCAAGTACCATGTTTTTTGATTCAAAATTTTTTAGTATGAACTCTTTCTGAGCAAGGAGAGCTAACTCAGTCGATCTGTTTTTACGAAAGCCATATTGAGCGGTAGTGATAATGTTATATCTTTCAGTGAAGCAGGATAGCCGTTTAAGAGTGACTTTTTCGAGGCCTTTTGAAAACACAGGTAAGATTGATATCGGGCGATAGTTTGCCACTTCATTTTTGTATCCTTTTTTATATACTACTGTGACTTTTGCCCTTTGCATAAGACGCGGGAAAACGCCGGACACCAAAGATAGGTTGAAGATATGGGCAAGGCAAGGTGCAAGAATGTCGATAGTAAATTTTATGGGCTGTATCTGGAAACCTGACGCATCTGTAGCTTTACTATTATTAAGTGATAAAAATTCTGTAATGACTTCATTTACTGTAACCGGTGTTAGAAATATTGTTTCACTATTTCGGGCACTCATATTAGACAGATTTACGTCGCCGTTTGATGTATCAGCAAAGGAAAGAAAGTAGTCATTAAAGGAATCTGCTAGGTCGGCTCCCTTTAATTCAATCCCTTCATGAATAATTTTTGTGGTCGGTTCGGAAGAACTAGCGAAGATAGATTTTAAAACCTTCCAAACCTTATCAGATTGTCCACCGGTTGAATTAAATCTGTTATAAATATACTGCTTTTTAGCGACGCGAAGTTGCTTTGTGACCAAGTTCCTAAATTTTTTGAATGTTTTTAGCGCTTCAGGACACCTACTTTGTAAAAACTGTCTGTAAAGTTTATCTCGTTTTCTTATCAACTGCAACCTGTCTTTGTCGACCCATGGCTTTCTACTTCTCTTTGATTGGGAGAATTTCTTCAGTGGAAAGGAAGCATAATAAATGTCAGTAAATATCTCTAAAAATTTTGCGTACGCTTCATCAGGGTCACTTTCCTCAAAAACATGTTCCCAGTTAACAATAGATAAGCGTTCCTTGAACTCGCATAACGTGCGATCATTTATAACTCGATAAAATGACGTTTGGTGCGGTTGTCGTTGGGAATTCGAAGTGAGATTGACAGATATGAATGTTGGCATATGATCACTCAGAGCATAAGCGATAGTGCCAGATTTCAAGGTATCTGTTTTGAAGTTTGTTATGAAAAGATCTAAAAGTGTTGCTGATTCTGTTGTAATCCGTGTAGGTGACATGATGACATTTACACAGGAGTGAACGTTAAGTAAAGTATTAAACTCGATTGATGTGTTATTATTGGCCAGCATGTCAATGTTGAAATCGCCACCTAAAATTAACTGATATTGGTTCATGTTAGCAAATTCTAGGAATGAATCAAGAAATAAAAAGAGCTCAGCAGAACTGCTACCCGGGGGACGATAGCAGACACAAAATATCCTTGTGCCAGATTTGACTGCCAAGACTTCGTAATGGGGCGTGATGCAACAAAATTCAGGCAGCATTTCCGATTGCATAAGATTCGAAACTAACATTGAAACACCACCTCCCCTTCTTATGGATCGATTCATATAGAAACACTTGTACGTCGGTATAACATAAACGTCACCTTCACAAGTAAACCACGTTTCCGAAAACATAACAACATCGAAACGAGTTTCCACTTCGCTGAAAAAACAGTCAAGTTCTTCTTGCTTATTTCGGCCAGATCTGAGATTAACGTGAATACACGAGCAGCAATGAGGATTATCAAGCTTAATGGAACTACTGAGGTCACAAAGATCAACTAGATCAGTAAAAAAAGACATTGAAAAAAAGATTGCCGCGCATTACCGCCCATTACTGGCCTCACAACTGGTCTAAATCTGCTGCACAACGGATGACAATCGCAGAATCGTATTGTTTCCTTCTAACGAACACTTTTCCATTCCGGTGCCAAGCGTACTGGTACTCATTTTCACCTTCCCAAGCCTTTGCATAGCGCAACAGCTCACGGCTTTGACGAGTCATGTTTTCAGTGACTGAAACATCCGACTGAGCATCTCTTAAGGCTTCTGAAACCACATGTCCCGAGTTGAGAGCTTTGAAAACCGTACAATGATCCCTTCCCTGCCTTTGAAGGAAGTCTGTGCACAACATCGACGTCGTTCAAAGTGAGCTCTGGCAAATTCACAGATTTTGCTACATCATTTACCTTTTCCATCAATTCTCATCATTTGTCACCGGTATGCCATGCACCTCAAGATTCGGCTTTCTATTTCGCCACTCAAGGTCGTTCACAGTCATTTTCAACGACTCAACATCATCAGCGTCGACTCTGGTCTCAAGGGCACTAACACGTTTCTTTAAGGTACAGATTTCTCTATCATGTTTCACTTGTTGCTGAAGTATATCATCATATTTTTTTGACATTAGTTTAATGGACTTCTTCACTTCGTCGACTTGATCAGGCAGGCCAGCAAGAGCATCAAGTTTTTGACATATGCCGGCTAAACAGCTATCAAGGTCTAGCTGCGTACTGGGCGTGTCAGAGCTTCCTGCGTTTGTTTTACGACAGTCTGAACATCGCCACGCTTTGCGACCTTTCTCGCCTTTTCCCTTATAAGCTGACAAAGAGACACCAGAGCAATTGCCGAGATGGTAGGTGTACTCACATTCGGCGCACTTGATGGCGAATCCGTCACTTGGCAGACACTCTTTGCAGGAAGGGCATGTCTCCGGCATGTTAGCCTTAGTATAGCTTATGCAACATACAGGTTTAAAATGGGAAAATCCTTCTAACACTACAAATGAGAACACGGTAAAAAAACAAAACAAAAAGGAAGCAGCGAGCAACACGGCAGCAGCAGCGGTGGTGAAAGAAAAATGTCTATTAGAAAAGTAGGTTTTTTACCAACCTGTAAGACGAAAATAAAGCAGATAAGGGGGCGTCCGATCACCACCGTCGCTGCTGCTCGTGTGACCCGTTTACAGCTCGGCCGGCAGAAGCGCGGTGGCGCAAAAGTCTGTGACGTCACACTTAGAGCCGTCCTGAGGCCAGCGCAGCAGGGTTCGTCGTTGAAATCTGCAGAAGCAAGTAATTCACGGAAGCTGAGCGTCGGTAGGCACTGGAATGTACGCCTTCAGGACAGAGCAAGGCAGTGCAATATGGCAGCAGGCAGTCAGGGGTAACCAACCTGTAAGACGAAAATAAAGCAGATAAGGGGGCGTCCGATCACCACCGTCGCTGCTGCTCGTGTGACCCGTTTACAGCTCGGCCGGCAGAAGCGCGGTGGCGCAAAAGTCTGTGACGTCACACTTAGAGCCGTCCTGAGGCCAGCGCAGCAGGGTTCGTCGTTGAAATCTGTAAGACGAAAATAAAGCAGATAAGGGGGCGTCCGATCACCACCGTCGCTGCTGCTCGTGTTGGAAGTTATTGGAAGTTATGCGGCGGTACAGGACACAGTCATCTGCGAAAAAACGAATTGTCGATGAAATGTCGGAGGGAACATCATTTATGAAGATGAAAAATGAAAGTGGGCCGAGCAGTGAGCCTTGCGCGACACCAGAGAAGACTTTTGTTGTGGGAGAATTGTCATTTTCGATGACAGTGAATTGCGAGCGATCAGTTAGGAAGCAGCGAATCCAGTTTAATATCAGGGGATCAAGGCACGAGCATGAAAGTTTGGCCATGTGAACACCAGCTTTCAATTCTATTTAGGTCGTATTGGAGCAATTCCTGATCATTATTGGAAGTTATGCGGCGGTACAGGACACAGTCATCTGCGAAAAGACGAATTGTCGTTGAAATGTCGGAGCGAAGATCATTTATGAAGATGAAAAATAAAAGTGGGCTGAGCAGTGAGCCTTGCACGACACCAGAGAAGACTTTTGTTGTGGGAGAATTGTCATTTTCGATGACAGTGAATTGCGAGCGATCAGTTAGGAAGCAGCGAATCCAGTTTAATATCAGGGGATCAAGGCACGAGCATGAAAGTTTGGCCATGTGAACACCAGCTTTCAATTCTATTTAGGTCGTATTGGAGCAATTCCTGATCATTATTGGAAGTTATGCGGCGGTACAGGACACAGTCATCTGCGAAAAGACGAATTGTCGATGAAATGTCGGAGCGAAGATCATTTATGAAGATGAAAAATAAAAGTGGGCCGAGCAGTGAGCCTTGCGCGACACCAGAGAAGACTTTTGTTGTGGGAGAATTGTCATTTTCGATGACAGTGAATTGCGAGCGATCAGTTAGGAAGCAGCGAATCCAGTTTAATATCAGGGGATCAAGGCACGAGCATGAAAGTTTCGCTATGTGAACACCAGCTTTCAATTCTATTTAGGTCGTATTGGAGCAATTCCTGATCATTATTGGAAGTTATGCGGCGGTACAGGACACAGTCATCTGCGAAAAGACGAATTGTCGATGAAATGTCGGAGCGAAGATCATTTATGAAGATGAAAAATAAAAGTGGGCCGAGCAGTGAGCCTTGCGCGACACCAGAGAAGACTTTTGTTGTGGGAGAATTGTCATTTTCGATGACAGTGAATTGCGAGCGATCAGTTAGGAAGCAGCGAATCCAGTTTAATATCAGGGGATCAAGGCACGAGCATGAAAGTTTGGCCATGTGAACACCAGCTTTCAATTCTATTTAGGTCGTATTGGAGCAATTCCTGATCATTATTGGAAGTTATGCGGCGGTACAGGACACAGTCATCGGCGAAAAGACGAATTGTCGATGAAATGACGGAGGAAACATCATTTATGAAGATGTAAAATAAAAGTGGGCCGAGCACTGAGCCCTGCGGGACACCAGAGAATACTTTTGTTGTGGGGGAATGGTCATTTTCGATGAGAGTGAATTGAGAGTGATCAGTTAGGAAGCAGCGAATCCAGTTTAATATCAGGAGATCAAGGCACAAGCATGAAAGTTTGGCCATGTGAACACCAGCTTTCAATTCTATTTAGGTCGTATTGGAGCAATTCCTGATCATTATTGGAAGTTATGCTGTGGTACAGGACACAGTCATCTGCGAAAAGACGAATTGTCGATGAAATGTCGGAGGGAAGATCATTTATGAAGATGAAAAATAGAAGTGGGCCCATCAGTGAATCTTGCGGGACACCAGAGAAGACTTTTGTTGTGGGAGAATGGTCATTTTCGATGACAGTGAATTGAGAGCGATCAGTTAGGAAGCAGCGAATCCAGTTTAATATCAGGGGATCAAGGCAGAAGCATGAAAGTTTCGCCATGCGAACACCTGCTTTGAATTCTATTTAGGTGGCATTGGAGCAATTGCTGATCATAATTGGAAGTTATGCGGCGGTAAAGGACACAGTCATCTGCGAAAAGACGAATTGTCGATGAAATGACGGAGGAAATATCATTTATGAAGATGAAAAATAAAAGTGGGCCGAGCACTGAGCCCTGCGGGACACCAGAGAAGACTTTTGTTGTGGGGGAATGGTAGATTTCGATGACAGTGAATTGAGAGTGATCAGTTAGGAAGCAGCGAATCCAATTTAATATCAGGAGATCAAGGCACAAGTATGAAAGATTGGCCATGTGAACACCAGCTTTGAATTCTATTTAGGTCGCATTGGAGCAATTCCTGATCATTATTGGAAGTTATGCGGCGGTAAAGGACACAGTGCACTGAGCCCGAGCACTGAGCCCTGCGGGACACCAGAGAAGACTTTTGTTGTGGGGGAATGGTAGATTTCGTGGCAGGCATCGTAATTAGGCTTAATAAGCGGTATAAACTGAAGGTTGTACAGGCCTATGCACCTACATGTAGTTATGATGACCAGGCAGTTGAAAGCTTCTACGAAGATGTAGAATCGGCAATGCGAAAAGTAAAGACGCAATACACTGTACTAATGGGCGACTTCAATGCCAAGGTAGGGAAAAAGCAGGCAGGAGACAAGGCAGTCGGTGACTATGGCATTGGTTCTAGGAATAGCAGGGGGGAGTTCCTAGTTGAGTTTGCAGAGCGCAATAACTTACGAATCATGAATACCTTCTTCAGCAAACGAAAGAACCGGAAATGGACATGGAAAAGTCCGAACGGGGAGACTAAAAATGAAATCGACTTCATAATGTGTTCAACCCCCGCCATTATGCAAGATGTAGAGGTAATCGGGAAAGTAGAGATGCAGTGACCACAGGATGGTGAGGTCCCGAATTAGCCTAAATCTGAAGAAGGAACGCAACAGATTAGTAAGAAAGAAACCCATCAACGAATTAGCGGTGAGGGGGAGGGTAGAAGAGTTCAGGATCTCGCTACAGAATAGGTATTCAGCTCTAACTGAGGATGGCGACATTACCCTTGAGGCAAGGAACAATAGTTTCAGAAATATCATTACTGAGTGCGCGATAGAAGTAGGCGGTAGGACAGTTAGAGAGGATACCGGTAAGCTGTCTAAGGAGACGAAAGATTTGATTAAGAAACGCCAGAGTATGAAAGCTTCCACTCCAACAGACCGGATCGAATTGGCCGAGATATCAAAGCTAATAAATAAGCGCAAGGTGGCCGATATAAGGAAGTATAACATGGAGAAAATTGAGCATGCTGTAAAGAACGGGGGAAGGCTTAAAGCGGTAAAGAAGAAATTGGGCATAGGCAAAAACCAGATGTATGCGATAAGGGACAAGGCGGGCAACGTCATCACGAATATGGATAAGATAGTCAAAGTTGCCGAGGAATTCTATACAAATCTCTACAGTAGCCAAAGTAGTCAGGACCGTAATGAGATTGGCGGTAGGGAAAAACATTCAGACGTTCCACCAGTGACGAAGGACGAGGTCAAGAAAGCATTAGAAACTATGAAAAGGGGAAAATCAGCTGGAGAGGATCAGATAACTACGGATTTGCTGAAGGACGGGGGGGATATCGTGTTAGAAAAACTGGCCACCTTGTATACGCAGTGCCTGGTGTCATTGACGGTACCGGCACCATGGAAGAATGCAAACAATATCCTCATTCATAAGAAAGGGGACTCTAAGGACCTTAAAAATTACAGACCAATCAGCTTACTGTCTGTTAGGTATAAGGTATTTACTAAAGTAATCGCTAATAGAATCAGGACAACCTTAGACTTCAATCAAGCAAAGGATCAAGCAGGGTTTCGGAAACGGTACTCTACTATCGATCATATCCATACCATCAATCAGGTGATAGAAAAATGCTCGGAATATAACCAGCCCTTATACATAGCATTCATTGATTACGAAAAAGCCTTTGACTCAGTTGAAACCTCGGCGGTGATGCAGGCACTGCGAAATCAGGGGGTAGACGAGCCGTACGTGAAAGTGCTGGAAGATATATACAGTGGCTGCACAGCAACCATAGTTCTGCATAAAGAAAGTAACAAAATACCCATAAAGAAAGGTGTTAGGCAAGAAGACACAATCTCCCCAGTACTATTCACAACTTGCTTAGAGGAAGTATTCAGAGACTTGGAATGGGAGCAGTTAGGGATAAGGGTAGATGGAGAATACCTCAGTAATCTGCGATTTGCTGATGACATTGCCTTGCTAAGCAACTCGGGAGATGAACTACAAATAATGATTGATGACCTAGACAGGAAAAGTAGAAAGGTAGGCTTTAAAATCAATATGCAGAAGACTAAGGTAATGTTCAACAGCCTCGGGAAGGAACAGCAGTTTACATTAGGTAGCGAAGTACTGGGAGTAGTAAGCGAATATGTATACTTAGGACAGGTAGTAACCGCAGATCCGGACCATGAAAAGGAAATAACAAGAAGAATAAGATTGGGATGGAGCGCATTTTGCAGGCACTCGCAGATTATGTCTAGCAGCTTACCGGTATCGCTAAAGAGGAAAGTATATAACAGTTGCATCTTACCTGTACTCACCTATGGCGCTGAAACGTGGAGGCTAACCAAGAGAGTTCTACTTAAGTTGAGGACAACCCAGAGGGCTATGGAACGAAAAATGGTAGGGGTAACATTAAGAGATAGGAAGCGTGCAGAGTGGGTCAGAGAAATAACTCAAGTTACCGACATTCTAGTGGAAATTAAGAAGAAATGGACATGGGCAGGACATGTAGTGCGAAGAGAGGATAACCGATGGTCGCTTAGGGTAACAAACTGGATTCCAAGGGAAGGAAAGCGCCGCAGGGGGCGGCAGAAAGTTAGGTGGGCGGATGAAATTAAGAAGTTCGCAGGGGTCAAGTGGATGCAGCTAGCACAGAACCGGGTTAAGTGGAGAAATATGGGAGAGGCCTTCGCCCTGCAGTGGGTATAGTCAGGCTGATGATGATGATGATGAAAGGACACAGTCATCTGCGAAAAGACGAATTGTCGATGAAATGACGGAGGAAATATCATTTATGAAGATGAAAAATAAAAGTGGGCCGAGCACTGAGCCCTGCGGGACACCAGAGAAGACTTTTGTTGTGGGGGAATGGTAGATTTCGATGACAGTGAATTGAGAGTGATCAGTTAGGAAGCAGCGAATCCAATTTAATATCAGGAGATCAAGGCACAAGTATGAAAGATTGGCCATGTGAACACCAGCTTTGAATTCTATTTAGGTCGCATTGGAGCAATTCCTGATCATAATTGGAAGTTATGCGGCGGTAAAGGACACAGTCATCTGCGAAAAGACGAATTGTCGATGAAATGACGGAGGAAATATCATTTATGAAGATGAAAAATAAAAGTGGGCCGAGCACTGAGCCCTGCGGGACACCAGAGAAGACTTTTGTTGTGGGGGAATGGTAGATTTCGATGACAGTGAATTGAGAGTGATCAGTTAGGAAGCAGCGAATCCAATTTAATATCAGGAGGTCAAGGCACAAGTATGAAAGATTGGCCATGTGAACACCAGCTTTCAATTCTATTTAGGTCGCATTGGAGCAATTCCTGATCATTATTGGAAGGTATGCGGTGGTACAGGTCACAGTCACCTGCGAAAAGACGAATTGTCGATGAAATGTCGGAGGAAAGATCATTTATGAGATGAAAAAAAAATGGGCCGAGCAGCGAGCCTCTCGGGACACCAGAGAAGACTTTTATTGTGGGAGAATGGTCATTTTCCGTGACAGTGAATTGAGAGCGATCAGTTAGGAAGTAGCGAATCCAATTTAATATCAGGAGATCAAGGCACAAGTATGAAAGATTGGCCATGTGAACACCAGCTTTCAATTCTATTTAGGTCGTATTGGAGCAATTCCTGATCATAATTGGAGTTTTTGCGGCTGTAAAGGACACAGTCATCTGCGAAAAGACGAATTGTCGATGAAATGACGGAGGAAAGATCATTTATGAAGATGAAAAATAAAAGTGGGCCGACCAGTGAGTCTTGCGGGACACCAGAGAAGACTTTTGTTGCGGGAGAATGGTCATTTTCGATGACAGTGAATTGAGAGCGATCAGTTAGGAAGCAGCGAATCCAATTTAATATCAGGAGATCAAGGCACAAGTATGAAAGATTGGCCATGTGAACACCAGCTTTGAATTCTATTTAGGCCGCATTGGAGCAATTCCTGATCATAATTGGAGGTTATGCGGCGGTAAAGGACACAGTCATCTGCGAAAAGACGAATTGTCGATGAAATGACGGAGGAAAGATCATTTATGAAGATGAAAAATAAAAGTGGGCCGAGCACTGAGCCCTCCGGGACACCAGAGAAGACTTTTGTTCTGGGGGAATGGTAGATTTCGATGACAGTGAATTGAGAGTGATCAGTTAGGAAGCAGTGAATCCAATTTAATATCAGGAGATCAAGGCACAAGTATGAAAGATTGGCCATGTGAACACCAGCTTTGAATTCTATTTAGGTCGCATTGGAGCAATTCCTGATCATAATTGGAGGTTTTGCGGCTGTAAAGGACACAGTCATCTGCGAAAAGACGAATTGTCGATGAAATGACGGAGGAAAGATCATTTATGAAGATGAAAATTAAAAGTGGGCCGAGCAGTGAGTCTTGCGGGACACCAGAGAAGACTTTTGTTGTGGGAGAATGGTCATTTTCGATGACAGTGAATTGAGAGCGATCACATAGGAAGCAGCGAATCATATTTATTATCAGAGGATCAAGGAACAAGCATGAAAGATTCTCCATGTGAACACCAGCTTTCAATTCTATTTATTCGCATTGGAGCAATTCCTGATCATTGTTTTAAGTTATGCTGCGGTACAGTTCACAGTCATCTGCGAAAAGACGAATTGTCGATGAAATGACGGAGGGAAGATCATGTATGAAGATTAAAAATAAAAGTGGGGCGAGCAGCGAGCCTTGCGGTATACCAGACAAAACTTTTGTTGTGGGAGAATGGTCATTTTCGATGACAGTGAATTGAGAGCGATCACTTAGGAAGCAGCGAATCATATTTAATATCAGGGGATCAAGGAACAAGCATGAAAGATTCGTAATGTGAACACCAGCTTTCAATTCTATTTAGGTCGCATTGGAGCAATTCCTGATCATTATTTTAAGTTATGCTGCGGTACAGTTCACAGTCATCTGCGAAAAGACGAATTGTCGATGAAATGTCGGAGGGAAGATCATGTATGAAGATGAAAAATAAAAGTGGGGCGAGCAGCGAGCCTTGCGGTATACCAGACAAAACTTTTGTTGTGGGAGAATGGTCATTTTCGATGACAGTGAATTGAGAGCGATCACTTAGGAAGCAGCGAATTATATTTAATATCAGGGGATCAAGGAACAAGCATGAAAGATTCGCCATGTGAACACCAGCTTTCAATTCTATTTATTCGCATTGGAGCAATTCCTGATCATTATTTTAAGTTATGCTGCGGTACAGTTCACAGTCATCTGCGAAAAGACGAATTGTCGATGAAATGACGGAGGAAAGATCATTTATGAAGATGAAAAATAAAAGTGGGCCGAGCACTGAGCCCTCCGGGACACCAGAGAAGACATTTGTTGTGGGAGAATGGTAATTTTTGATGACAGTGAATTGAGAGCGATCACTTAGGAAGCAGCGAATTATATTTAATATCAGGGGATCAAGGAACAAGCATGAAAGATTCGCCATGTGAACACCAGCTTTCAATTCTATTTAGGTCGCATTGGAGCAATTCCTGATCATTATTTTAAGTTATGCTGCGGTACAGGTCACAGTCATCTGCGAAAAGACGAATTGTCGATGAAATGACGGAGGAAAGATCATTAATGAAGATGAAAAATAAAAGTGGGCCGAGCAGACAGCCTCTCGGGACACCAGATAAGACTTTTGTTGTGGGAGAATGCTCATTTTTGATGACAGTGAATTGAGAGCGATCCGTTAGGAAGCAGCGAATCCAATTTAATATCAGGAGATCAAGGCACAAGCATGAAAGTTTGGCCATGTGAACACCAGCTTTCAATTCTATTTAGGTCGCATTGGAGCAATTCCTGATCATTATTGGAAGTTATGCGGTGGTACAGGACACAGTCATCTGCGAAAAGACGAATTGTCGATGAAATGTCGGAGGGAAGATCATTTATGAAGATGAATAATAGAAGTGGGCCCAGCAGTGAATCTTGCGGGACACCAGAGAAGACTTTTGTTGTGGGAGAATGGTCATTTTCGATGACAGTGAATTGAGAGCGATCAGTTAGGAAGCAGCGAATCCAGTTTAATATCAGGGGATCAAGGCAGAAGCATGAAAGTTTCGCCATGCGAACACCTGCTTTGAATTCTATTTAGGTCGCATGGGAGCAATTCCTGATCATAATTGGAAGTTATGCGGCGGTAAAGGACACAGTCATCTGCGAAAAGACGAATTGTCGATGAAATGACGGAGGAAATATCATTTATGAAGATGAAAAATAAAAGTGGGCCGAGCACTGAGCCCTGCGGGACACCAGAGAAGACTTTTGTTGTGGGGGAATGGTAGATTTCGATGACAGTGAATTGAGAGTGATCAGTTAGGAAGCAGCGAATCCAATTTAATATCAGGAGATCAAGGCACAAGTATGAAAGATTGGCCATGTGAACACCAGCTTTGAATTCTATTTAGGTCGCATTGGAGCAATTCCTGATCATTATTGGAAGTTATGCGGCGGTAAAGGACACAGTCATCTGCGAAAAGACGAATTGTCGATGAAATGACGGTGGAAATATCATTTATGAAGATGAAAAATAAAAGTGGGCCGAGCACTGAGCCCTGCGGGACACCAGAGAAGTCTTTTGTTGTGGGGGAATGGTAGATTTCGATGACAGTGAATTGAGAGTGATCAGTTAGGAAGCAGCGAATCCAATTTAATATCAGGAGGTCAAGGCACAAGTATGAAAGATTGGCCATGTGAACACCAGCTTTCAATTCTATTTAGGTCGCATTGGAGCAATTCCTGATCATTATTGGAAGGTATGCGGTGGTACAGGTCACAGTCAACTGCGAAAAGACGAATTGTCGATGAAATGTCGGAGGGAAGATCATGTATGAAGATGAAAAATAAAAGTGGGGCAAGCAGCGAGCCTTGCGGTATACCAGACAAAACTTTTGTTGTGGGAGAATGGTCATTTTCGATGACAGTGAATTGAGAGCGATCATTTAGGAAGCAGCGAATCATATTTAATATCAGGGGGTCAAGGCACAAGCATGAAAGTTTCGCCATGCGAACGCCTGCTTTGAATTCTATTTAGGTCGCATTGGAGCAATTCCTGATACTAATTGGAGGTTATGCGGCGGTAAAGGACACAATCATCTGCGAAAAGACGAATTGTCGATGAAATGACGGAGGAAAGATCATTTATGAAGATTAAAAATAAAAGTTGGCCGAGCAGTGAGCCCTCCGGGACACCAGAGAAGACTTTTGTTGTGGGAGAATGGTAATTTTTGATGATAGTGAATTGAGAGCGATCACTTAGGAAGCAGCGAATCATATTTAATATCAGGGGATCAAGGAACAAGCATGAAAGATTCGCCATGTGAACACCAGCTTTCAATTCTATTTAGGTCGCATTGGAGCAATTCCTGATCATTATTTTAAGTTATGCTGCGGTACATGTCACAGTCATCTGCGAAAAGACGAATTGTCGATGAAATGTCGGAGGAAAGATTATTTATGAAGATGAAAAATAAAAGTGGGCTGAGCACTGAGCCCTGCGGGACACCAGAGAAGACTTTTGTTGCGGGGGAATGGTAGATTTCGATGACAGTGAATTGAGAGTGATCAGTTAGGAAGCAGCAAATCCAATTTAATATCAGGAGATCAAGGCACAAGTATGAAAGATTGGCCATGTGAACACCAGCTTTGAATCCTATTTAGGTCGCATTGGAGCAATTCCTGATCATTATTGGAAGTTATGCGGCGGTAAAGGACACAGTCATCTGCGAAAAGACGAATTGTCGATGACATGACGGAGGAAATATCATTTATGAAGATGAAAAATAAAAGTGGGCCGAGCACTGAGCCCTGCGGGACACCAGAGGAGACTTTTGTTGTGGGAGAATGGTCATTTTCGATGACAGTGAATTGAGAGTGATCAGTTAGGAAGCAGCGAATCCAGTTTAATATCAGGAGATCAAGGCACAAGCATGAAAGTTTCGCCTTGTGAACACCAGCTTTCAATTCTATTTAGGTCACATTGGAGCAATACCTGATCATAATTGGAGGTTATGCGGCGGTAAAGGACACAGTCATCTGCGAAAAGACGAATTGTCGATGAAATGACGGAGGAAAGATCATTTATGAAGATGAAAAATAAAAGTGGGCCGAGCACTGAGCCCTGCGGGACACCAGAGAAGACTTTTGTTGTGGGGGAATGGTAGATTTCGATGACAGTGAATTGAGAGTGATCAGTTAGGAAGCAGCGAATCCAATTTAATATCAGGAGATCAAGGCACAAGTATGAAAGATTGGCCATGTGAACACCAGCTTTGAATTCTATTTAGGTCGCATTGGAGCAATTCCTGATCATTATTGGAAGGTATGCGGTGGTACAGGTCACAGTCAACTGCGAAAAGACGAATTGTCGATGAAATGTCGGAGGGAAGATCATTTATGAGATGAAAAAAAATAAAATGGGCCGAGCAGCGAGCCTCTCGGGACACCAGAGAAGACTTTTATTGTGGGAGAATGGTCATTTTCCATGACAGTGAATTGAGAGCGATAAGTTAGGAATCAGCGAATCCAATTTAATATCAGGAGATCAAGGCACAAGTATGAAAGATTGGCCATGTGAACACAAGCTTTCAATTCTATTTAGGTCGCATTGGAGCAATACCTGATCATTATTTTAAGTTATGCTGCGGTACAGTTCACAGTCATCTGCGAAAAGACGAATTGTCGATGAAATGTCGGAGGGAAGATCATGTATGAAGATGAAAAATAAAAGTGGGGCGAGCAGCGAGCCTTGCGGTATACCAGACAAAACTTTTGTTGTGGGAGAATGGTCATTTTCGATGACAGTGAATTGAGAGCGATCACTTAGGAAGCAGCGAATCATATTTAATATCAGGGGGTCAAGGCACAAGCATGAAAGTTTCGCCATGCGAACACCTGCTTTGAATTCTATTTAGGTCGCATTGGAGCAATTCCTGATACTAATTGGAGGTTATGCGGCGGTAAAGGACACAATCATCTGCGAAAAGACGAATTGTCGATGAAATGACGGAGGAAAGATCATTTATGAAGATTAAAAATAAAAGTTGGCCGAGCAGTGAGCCCTCCGGGACACCAGAGAAGACTTTTGTTGTGGGAGAATGGTAATTTTTGATGACAGTGAATTGAGAGCGATCACTTAGGAAGCAGCGAATCATATTTAATATCAGGGGATCAAGGAACAAGCATGAAAGATTCGCCATGTGAACACCAGCTTTCAATTCTATTTAGGTCGCATTGGAGCAATTCCTGATCATTATTTTAAGTTATGCTGCGGTACATGTCACAGTCATCTGCGAAAAGACGAATTGTCGATGAAATGTCGGAGGAAAGATCATTTATGAAGATGAAAAATAAAAGTGGGCTGAGCACTGAGCCCTGCGGGACACCAGACAAGACTTTTGTTGCGGGGGAATGGTAGATTTCGATGACAGTGAATTGAGAGTGATCAGTTAGGAAGCAGCGAATCCAATTTAATATCAGGAGATCAAGGCACAAGTATGAAAGATTGGCTATGTGAACACCAGCTTTGAATTCTATTTAGGTCGCATTGGAGCAATTCCTGATCATTATTGGAAGTTATGCGGCGGTAAAGGACACAGTCATCTGCGAAAAGACGAATTGTCGATGAAATGACGGAGGAAATATCATTTATGAAGATGAATAATAGAAGTGGGCCCAGCAGTGAATCTTGCGGGACACCAGAGAAGACTTTTGTTGTGGGAGAATGGTCATTTTCGATGACAGTGAATTGAGAGCGATCAGTTAGGAAGCAGCGAATCCAGTTTAATATCAGGGGATCAAGGCAGAAGCATGAAAGTTTCGCCATGCGAACACCTGCTTTGAATTCTATTTAGGTCGCATGGGAGCAATTCCTGATCATAATTGGAAGTTATGCGGCGGTAAAGGACACAGTCATCTGCGAAAAGACGAATTGTCGATGAAATGACGGAGGAAATATCATTTATGAAGATGAAAAATAAAAGTGGGCCGAGCACTGAGCCCTGCGGGACACCAGAGAAGACTTTTGTTGTGGGGGAATGGTAGATTTCGATGACAGTGAATTGAGAGTGATCAGTTAGGAAGCAGCGAATCCAATTTAATATCAGGAGATCAAGGCACAAGTATGAAAGATTGGCCATGTGAACACCAGCTTTGAATTCTATTTAGGTCGCATTGGAGCAATTCCTGATCATTATTGGAAGTTATGCGGCGGTAAAGGACACAGTCATCTGCGAAAAGACGAATTGTCGATGACATGACGGAGGAAATATCATTTATGAAGATGAAAAATAAAAGTGGGCCGAGCACTGAGCCCTGCGGGACACCAGAGGAGACTTTTGTTGTGGGAGAATGGTCATTTTCGATGACAGTGAATTGAGAGTGATCAGTTAGGAAGCAGCGAATCCAGTTTAATATCAGGAGATCAAGGCACAAGCATGAAAGTTTCGCCTTGTGAACACCAGCTTTCAATTCTATTTAGGTCACATTGGAGCAATACCTGATCATAATTGGAGGTTATGCGGCGGTAAAGGACACAGTCATCTGCGAAAAGACGAATTGTCGATGAAATGACGGAGGAAAGATCATTTATGAAGATGAAAAATAAAAGTGGGCCGAGCACTGAGCCCTGCGGGACACCAGAGAAGACTTTTGTTGTGGGGGAATGGTAGATTTCGATGACAGTGAATTGAGAGTGATCAGTTAGGAAGCAGCGAATCCAATTTAATATCAGGAGATCAAGGCACAAGTATGAAAGATTGGCCATGTGAACACCAGCTTTGAATTCTATTTAGGTCGCATTGGAGCAATTCCTGATCATTATTGGAAGGTATGCGGTGGTACAGGTCACAGTCAACTGCGAAAAGACGAATTGTCGATGAAATGTCGGAGGGAAGATCATTTATGAGATGAAAAAAAATAAAATGGGCCGAGCAGCGAGCCTCTCGGGACACCAGAGAAGACTTTTATTGTGGGAGAATGGTCATTTTCCATGACAGTGAATTGAGAGCGATAAGTTAGGAATCAGCGAATCCAATTTAATATCAGGAGATCAAGGCACAAGTATGAAAGATTGGCCATGTGAACACAAGCTTTCAATTCTATTTAGGTCGCATTGGAGCAATACCTGATCATTATTTTAAGTTATGCTGCGGTACAGTTCACAGTCATCTGCGAAAAGACGAATTGTCGATGAAATGTCGGAGGGAAGATCATGTATGAAGATGAAAAATAAAAGTGGGGCGAGCAGCGAGCCTTGCGGTATACCAGACAAAACTTTTGTTGTGGGAGAATGGTCATTTTCGATGACAGTGAATTGAGAGCGATCACTTAGGAAGCAGCGAATCATATTTAATATCAGGGGGTCAAGGCACAAGCATGAAAGTTTCGCCATGCGAACACCTGCTTTGAATTCTATTTAGGTCGCATTGGAGCAATTCCTGATACTAATTGGAGGTTATGCGGCGGTAAAGGACACAATCATCTGCGAAAAGACGAATTGTCGATGAAATGACGGAGGAAAGATCATTTATGAAGATTAAAAATAAAAGTTGGCCGAGCAGTGAGCCCTCCGGGACACCAGAGAAGACTTTTGTTGTGGGAGAATGGTAATTTTTGATGACAGTGAATTGAGAGCGATCACTTAGGAAGCAGCGAATCATAATTAATATCAGGGGATCAAGGAACAAGCATGAAAGATTCGCCATGTGAACACCAGCTTTCAATTCTATTTAGGTCGCATTGGAGCAATTCCTGATCATTATTTTAAGTTATGCTGCGGTACATGTCACAGTCATCTGCGAAAAGACGAATTGTCGATGAAATGTCGGAGGAAAGATCATTTATGAAGATGAAAAATAAAAGTGGGCTGAGCACTGAGCCCTGCGGGACACCAGACAAGACTTTTGTTGCGGGGGAATGGTAGATTTCGATGACAGTGAATTGAGAGTGATCAGTTAGGAAGCAGCGAATCCAATTTAATATCAGGAGATCAAGGCACAAGTATGAAAGATTGGCTATGTGAACACCAGCTTTGAATTCTATTTAGGTCGCATTGGAGCAATTCCTGATCATTATTGGAAGTTATGCGGCGGTAAAGGACACAGTCATCTGCGAAAAGACGAATTGTCGATGAAATGACGGAGGAAATATCATTTATGAAGATGAATAATAGAAGTGGGCCCAGCAGTGAATCTTGCGGGACACCAGAGAAGACTTTTGTTGTGGGAGAATGGTCATTTTCGATGACAGTGAATTGAGAGCGATCAGTTAGGAAGCAGCGAATCCAGTTTAATATCAGGGGATCAAGGCAGAAGCATGAAAGTTTCGCCATGCGAACACCTGCTTTGAATTCTATTTAGGTCGCATGGGAGCAATTCCTGATCATAATTGGAAGTTATGCGGCGGTAAAGGACACAGTCATCTGCGAAAAGACGAATTGTCGATGAAATGACGGAGGAAATATCATTTATGAAGATGAAAAATAAAAGTGGGCCGAGCACTGAGCCCTGCGGGACACCAGAGAAGACTTTTGTTGTGGGGGAATGGTAGATTTCGATGACAGTGAATTGAGAGTGATCAGTTAGGAAGCAGCGAATCCAATTTAATATCAGGAGATCAAGGCACAAGTATGAAAGATTGGCCATGTGAACACCAGCTTTGAATTCTATTTAGGTCGCATTGGAGCAATTCCTGATCATTATTGGAAGTTATGCGGCGGTAAAGGACACAGTCATCTGCGAAAAGACGAATTGTCGATGAAATGACGGTGGAAATATCATTTATGAAGATGAAAAATAAAAGTGGGCCGAGCACTGAGCCCTGCGGGACACCAGAGAAGTCTTTTGTTGTGGGGGAATGGTAGATTTCGATGACAGTGAATTGAGAGTGATCAGTTAGGAAGCAGCGAATCCAATTTAATATCAGGAGGTCAAGGCACAAGTATGAAAGATTGGCCATGTGAACACCAGCTTTCAATTCTATTTAGGTCGCATTGGAGCAATTCCTGATCATTATTGGAAGGTATGCGGTGGTACAGGTCACAGTCAACTGCGAAAAGACGAATTGTCGATGAAATGTCGGAGGGAAGATCATGTATGAAGATGAAAAATAAAAGTGGGGCAAGCAGCGAGCCTTGCGGTATACCAGACAAAACTTTTGTTGTGGGAGAATGGTCATTTTCGATGACAGTGAATTGAGAGCGATCATTTAGGAAGCAGCGAATCATATTTAATATCAGGGGGTCAAGGCACAAGCATGAAAGTTTCGCCATGCGAACGCCTGCTTTGAATTCTATTTAGGTCGCATTGGAGCAATTCCTGATACTAATTGGAGGTTATGCGGCGGTAAAGGACACAATCATCTGCGAAAAGACGAATTGTCGATGAAATGACGGAGGAAAGATCATTTATGAAGATTAAAAATAAAAGTTGGCCGAGCAGTGAGCCCTCCGGGACACCAGAGAAGACTTTTGTTGTGGGAGAATGGTAATTTTTGATGATAGTGAATTGAGAGCGATCACTTAGGAAGCAGCGAATCATATTTAATATCAGGGGATCAAGGAACAAGCATGAAAGATTCGCCATGTGAACACCAGCTTTCAATTCTATTTAGGTCGCATTGGAGCAATTCCTGATCATTATTTTAAGTTATGCTGCGGTACATGTCACAGTCATCTGCGAAAAGACGAATTGTCGATGAAATGTCGGAGGAAAGATTATTTATGAAGATGAAAAATAAAAGTGGGCTGAGCACTGAGCCCTGCGGGACACCAGAGAAGACTTTTGTTGCGGGGGAATGGTAGATTTCGATGACAGTGAATTGAGAGTGATCAGTTAGGAAGCAGCAAATCCAATTTAATATCAGGAGATCAAGGCACAAGTATGAAAGATTGGCCATGTGAACACCAGCTTTGAATCCTATTTAGGTCGCATTGGAGCAATTCCTGATCATTATTGGAAGTTATGCGGCGGTAAAGGACACAGTCATCTGCGAAAAGACGAATTGTCGATGACATGACGGAGGAAATATCATTTATGAAGATGAAAAATAAAAGTGGGCCGAGCACTGAGCCCTGCGGGACACCAGAGGAGACTTTTGTTGTGGGAGAATGGTCATTTTCGATGACAGTGAATTGAGAGTGATCAGTTAGGAAGCAGCGAATCCAGTTTAATATCAGGAGATCAAGGCACAAGCATGAAAGTTTCGCCTTGTGAACACCAGCTTTCAATTCTATTTAGGTCACATTGGAGCAATACCTGATCATAATTGGAGGTTATGCGGCGGTAAAGGACACAGTCATCTGCGAAAAGACGAATTGTCGATGAAATGACGGAGGAAAGATCATTTATGAAGATGAAAAATAAAAGTGGGCCGAGCACTGAGCCCTGCGGGACACCAGAGAAGACTTTTGTTGTGGGGGAATGGTAGATTTCGATGACAGTGAATTGAGAGTGATCAGTTAGGAAGCAGCGAATCCAATTTAATATCAGGAGATCAAGGCACAAGTATGAAAGATTGGCCATGTGAACACCAGCTTTGAATTCTATTTAGGTCGCATTGGAGCAATTCCTGATCATTATTGGAAGGTATGCGGTGGTACAGGTCACAGTCAACTGCGAAAAGACGAATTGTCGATGAAATGTCGGAGGGAAGATCATTTATGAGATGAAAAAAAATAAAATGGGCCGAGCAGCGAGCCTCTCGGGACACCAGAGAAGACTTTTATTGTGGGAGAATGGTCATTTTCCATGACAGTGAATTGAGAGCGATAAGTTAGGAATCAGCGAATCCAATTTAATATCAGGAGATCAAGGCACAAGTATGAAAGATTGGCCATGTGAACACAAGCTTTCAATTCTATTTAGGTCGCATTGGAGCAATACCTGATCATTATTTTAAGTTATGCTGCGGTACAGTTCACAGTCATCTGCGAAAAGACGAATTGTCGATGAAATGTCGGAGGGAAGATCATGTATGAAGATGAAAAATAAAAGTGGGGCGAGCAGCGAGCCTTGCGGTATACCAGACAAAACTTTTGTTGTGGGAGAATGGTCATTTTCGATGACAGTGAATTGAGAGCGATCACTTAGGAAGCAGCGAATCATATTTAATATCAGGGGGTCAAGGCACAAGCATGAAAGTTTCGCCATGCGAACACCTGCTTTGAATTCTATTTAGGTCGCATTGGAGCAATTCCTGATACTAATTGGAGGTTATGCGGCGGTAAAGGACACAATCATCTGCGAAAAGACGAATTGTCGATGAAATGACGGAGGAAAGATCATTTATGAAGATTAAAAATAAAAGTTGGCCGAGCAGTGAGCCCTCCGGGACACCAGAGAAGACTTTTGTTGTGGGAGAATGGTAATTTTTGATGACAGTGAATTGAGAGCGATCACTTAGGAAGCAGCGAATCATATTTAATATCAGGGGATCAAGGAACAAGCATGAAAGATTCGCCATGTGAACACCAGCTTTCAATTCTATTTAGGTCGCATTGGAGCAATTCCTGATCATTATTTTAAGTTATGCTGCGGTACATGTCACAGTCATCTGCGAAAAGACGAATTGTCGATGAAATGTCGGAGGAAAGATCATTTATGAAGATGAAAAATAAAAGTGGGCTGAGCACTGAGCCCTGCGGGACACCAGACAAGACTTTTGTTGCGGGGGAATGGTAGATTTCGATGACAGTGAATTGAGAGTGATCAGTTAGGAAGCAGCGAATCCAATTTAATATCAGGAGATCAAGGCACAAGTATGAAAGATTGGCTATGTGAACACCAGCTTTGAATTCTATTTAGGTCGCATTGGAGCAATTCCTGATCATTATTGGAAGTTATGCGGCGGTAAAGGACACAGTCATCTGCGAAAAGACGAATTGTCGATGAAATGACGGAGGAAATATCATTTATGAAGATGAAAAATAAAAGCGGGCCGAGCACTGAGCCCTGCGGGACACCAGAGGAGACTTTTGTTGTGGGAGAATGGTCATTTTCGATGACAGTGAATTGAGAGTGATCAGTTAGGAAGCAGCGAATCCAGTTTAATATCAGGAGATCAAGGCACAAGCATGAAAGTTTCGCCTTGTGAACACCAGCTTTCAATTCTATTTAGGTCGCATTGGAGCAATGCCTGATCATAATTGCAGGTTATGCGGCGGTAAAGGACACAGTCATCTGCGAAAAGACGAATTGTCGATGAAATGACGGAGGAAAGATCATTTATGAAGATGAAAAATAAAAGTGGGCCGAGCACTGAGCCCTGCGGGACACCAGAGAAGACTTTTGTTGTGGGGGAATGGTAGATTTCGATGACAGTGAATTGAGAGTGATCAGTTAGGAAGCAGCGAATCCAATTTAATATCAGGAGATCAAGGCACAAGTATGAAAGATTGGCCATGTGAACACCAGCTTTGAATTCTATTTAGGTCGCATTGGAGCAATTCCTGATCATAATTGGAAGTTATGCGGCGGTAAAGGACACAGTCATCTGCGAAAAGACGAATTGTCGATGAAATGACGGAGGAAATATCATTTATGAAGATGAAAAATAAAAGTGGGCCGAGCACTGAGCCCTGCGGGACACCAGAGAAGACTTTTGTTGTGGGGGAATGGTAGATTTCGATGACAGTGAATTGAGAGTGATCAGTTAGGAAGCAGCGAATCCAATTTAATATCAGGAGGTCAAGGCACAAGTATGAAAGATTGGCCATGTGAACACCAGCTTTCAATTCTATTTAGGTCGCATTGGAGCAATTCCTGATCATTATTGGAAGGTATGCGGTGGTACAGGTCACAGTCATCTGCGAAAAGACGATGAAATGTCGGAGGGAAGATCATTTATGAGATGAAAAAAAAATGGGCCGAGCAGCGAGCCTCTCGGGACACCAGAGAAGACTTTTATTGTGGGAGAATGGTCATTTTCGATGACAGTGAATTGAGAGCGATCAGTTAGGAAGCAGCGAATCCAATTTAATATCAGGAGATCAAGGCACAAGTATGAAAGATTGGCCATGTGAACACCAGCTTTGAATTCTATTTAGGTCGCATTGGAGCAATTCCTGATCATAATTGGAGGTTTTGCGGCTGTAAAGGACACAGTCATCTGCGAAAAGACGAATTGTCGATGAAATGACGGAGGAAAGATCATTTATGAAGATGAAAAATAAAAGTGGGCCGAGCAGTGAGTCTTGCGGGACACCAGAGAAGACTTTTGTTGTGGGAGAATGGTCATTTTCGATGACAGTGAATTGAGAGCGATCACTTAGGAAGCAGCGAATCATATTTAATATCAGAGGATCAAGGAACAAGCATGAAAGATTCTCCATGTGAACACCAGCTTTCAATTCTATTTATTCGCATTGGAGCAATTCCTGATCATTATTTTAAGTTATGCTGCGGTACAGTTCACAGTCATCTGCGAAAAGACGAATTGTCGATGAAATGTCGGAGGGAAGATCATGTATGAAGATTAAAAATAAAAGTGGGGCGAGCAGCGAGCCTTGCGGTATACCAGACAAAACTTTTGTTGTGGGAGAATGGTCATTTTCGATGACAGTGAATTGAGAGCGATCACTTAGGAAGCAGCGAATCATATTTAATATCAGGGGATCAAGGAACAAGCATGAAAGATTCGTAATGTGAACACCAGCTTTCAATTCTATTTAGGTCGCATTGGAGCAATTCCTGATCATTATTTTAAGTTATGCTGCGGTACAGTTCACAGTCATCTGCGAAAAGACGAATTGTCGATGAAATGTCGGAGGGAAGATCATGTATGAAGATGAAAAATAAAAGTGGGGCGAGCAGCGAGCCTTGCGGTATACCAGACAAAACTTTTGTTGTGGGAGAATGGTCATTTTCGATGACAGTGAATTGAGAGCGATCACTTAGGAAGCAGCGAATCATATTTAATATCAGGGGATCAAGGAACAAGCATGAAAGATTCGCCATGTGAACACCAGCTTTGAATTCTATTTAGGTCGTATTGGAGCAATTCCTGATACTAATTGGAGGTTATGCGGCGGTAAAGGACACAATCATCTGCGAAAAGACGAATTGTCGATGAAATGACGGAGGAAAGATCATTTATGAAGATGAAAAATAAAAGTGGGCCGAGCACTGAGCCCTACGGGACACCAGAGAAGACTTTTGTTGTGGGAGAATGGTAATTTTTGATGACAGTGAATTGAGAGCGATCACTTAGGAAGCAGCGAATCATATTTAATATCAGGGGATCAAGGAACAAGTATGAAAGATTCGCCATGTGAACACCAGCTTTCAATTCTATTTAGGTCGCATTGGAGCAATTCCTGATACTAATTGGAGGTTATGCGGCGGTAAAGGACACAATCATCTGCGAAAATACGAATTGTCGATGAAATGACGGAGGAAAGATCATTTATGAAGATGAAAAATAAAAGTGGGCCGAGCACTGAGCCCTCCGGGACACCAGAGAAGACTTTTGTTGTGGGAGAATGGTCATTTTCGATGACAGTGAATTGAGAGCGATCACTTAGGAAGCAGCGAATCATATTTAATATCAGGGGATCAAGGAACAAGCATGAAAGATTCGCCATGTGAACACCAGCTTTCAATTCTATTTAGGTCGCATTGGAGCAATTCCTGATCATTATTTTAAGTTATGCTGCGGTACAGGTCACAGTCATCTGCGAAAAGACGAATTGTCGATGAAATGACGGAGGAAAGATCATTTATGAAGATGAAAAATAAAAGTGGGCTGAGCACTGAGCCCTGCGGGACACCAGAGAAGACTTTTGTTGTGGAGGAATGGTAGATTTCGATGACAGTGAATTGAGAGTGATCAGTTAGGAAGCAGCGAATCCAATTTAATATCAGGAGATCAAGGCACTAGTATGAAAGATTGGCCATGTGAACACCAGCTTTCAATTCTGTTTATGTCGCATTGGAGCAATACCTGATCATTATTTTAAGTTATGCTGCGGTACAGGTCACAGTCATCTGCGAAAAGACGAATTGTCGATGAAATGTCGGAGGGAAGATCATTTATGAAGATGAAAAAAAAAATGGGCCGAGCAGACAGCCTCTCGGGACACCAGATAAGACTTTTGTTGTGGGAGAATGCTCATTTTTGATGACAGTGAATTGAGAGCGATCCGTTAGGAAGCAGCGAATCCAATTTAATATCAGGAGATCAAGGCACAAGCATGAAAGTTTGGCCATGTGAACACCAGCTTTCAATTCTATTTAGGTCGCATTGGAGCAATTCCTGATCATTATTGGAAGTTATGCGGTGGTACAGGACACAGTCATCTGCGAAAAGACGAATTGTCGATGAAATGTCGGAGGGAAGATCATTTATGAAGATGAATAATAGAAGTGGGCCCAGCAGTGAATCTTGCGGGACACCAGAGAAGACTTTTGTTGTGGGAGAATGGTCATTTTCGATGACAGTGAATTGAGAGCGATCAGTTAGGAAGCAGCGAATCCAGTTTAATATCAGGGGATCAAGGCAGAAGCATGAAAGTTTCGCCATGCGAACACATGCTTTGAATTCTATTTAGGTCGCATTGGAGCAATTCCTGATCATAATTGGAAGTTATGCGGCGGTAAAGGACACAGTCATCTGCGAAAAGACGAATTGTCGATGAAATGACGGAGGAAATATCATTTATGAAGATGAAAACTAAAAGTGGGCCGAGCACTGAGCCCTGCGGGACACCAGAGAAGTCTTTTGTTGTGGGGGAATGGTAGATTTCGATGACAGTGAATTGAGAGTGATCAGTTAGGAACCAGCGAATCCAATTTAATATCAGGAGGTCAAGACACAAGTATGAAAGATTGGCCATGTGAACACCAGCTTTCAATTCTATTTAGGTCGCATTGGAGCAATTCCTGATCATTATTGGAAGTTATGCGGCGGTAAAGGACACAGTCATCTGCGAAAAGACGAATTGTCGATGAAATGACGGAGGAAATATCATTTATGAAGATGAAAAATAAAAGTGGGCCGAGCACTGAGCCCTGCGGGACACCAGAGAAGTCTTTTGTTGTGGGGGAATGGTAGATTTCAATGACAGTGAATTGAGAGTGATCAGTTAGGAAGCAGCGAATCCAATTTAATATCAGGAGGTCAAGGCACAAGTATGAAAGATTGGCCATGTGAACACCAGCTTTCAATTCTATTTAGGTCGCATTGGAGCAATTCCTGATCATTATTGGAAGGTATGCGGTGGTACAGGTCACAGTCAACTGTGAAAAGACGAATTGTCGATGAAATGTCGGAGGGAAGATCATTTATGAGATGAAAAAAAAATGGGCCGAGCAGCGAGCCTCTCGGGACACCAGAGAAGACTTTTATTGTGGGAGAATGGTCATTTTCCATGACAGTGAATTGAGAGCGATAAGTTAGGAATCAGCGAATCCAATTTAATATCAGGAGATCAAGGCACAAGTATGAAAGATTGGCCATGTGAACACAAGCTTTCAAATCTATTTAGGTCGCATTGGAGCAATACCTGATCATTATTTTAAGTTATGCTGCGGTACAGTTCACAGTCATCTGCGAAAAGACGAATTGTCGATGAAATGTCGGAGGGAAGATCATGTATGAAGATGAAAAATAAAAGTGGGGCGAGCAGCGAGCCTTGCGGTATACCAGACAAAACTTTTGTTGTGGGAGAATGGTCATTTTCGATGACAGTGAATTGAGAGCGATCACTTAGGAAGCAGCGAATCATATTTAATATCAGGGGGTCAAGGCACAAGCATGAAAGTTTCGCCATGCGAACACCTGCTTTGAATTCTATTTAGGTCGCATTGGAGCAATTCCTGATACTAATTGGAGGTTATGCGGCGGTAAAGGACACAATCATCTGCGAAAAGACGAATTGTCGATGAAATGACGGAGGAAAGATCATTTATGAAGATGAAAAATAAAAGTTGGCCGAGCAGTGAGCCCTCCGGGACACCAGAGAAGACTTTTGTTGTGGGAGAATGGTAATTTTTGATGACAGTGAATTGAGAGCGATCACTTAGGAAGCAGCGAATCATATTTAATATCAGGGGATCAAGGAACAAGCATGAAAGATTCGCCATGTGAACACCAGCTTTCAATTCTATTTAGGTCGCATTGGAGCAATTCCTGATCATTATTTTAAGTTATGCTGCGGTACATGTCACAGTCATCTGCGAAAAGACGAATTGTCGATGAAATGTCGGAGGAAAGATCATTTATGAAGATGAAAAATAAAAGTAGGCTGAGCACTGAGCCCTGCGGGACACCAGAGAAGACTTTTGTTGCGGGGGAATGGTAGATTTCGATGACAGTGAATTGAGAGTGATCAGTTAGGAAGCAGCGAATCCAATTTAATATCAGGAGATCAAGGCACAAGTATGAAAGATTGGCCATGTGAACACCAGCTTTGAATTCTATTTAGGTCGCATTGGAGCAATTCCTGATCATTATTGGAAGTTATGCGGCGGTAAAGGACACAGTCATCTGCGAAAAGACGAATTGTCGATGAAATGACGGAGGAAAGATCATTTATGAAGATGAAAAATAAAAGTGGGCCGAGCACTGAGCCCTGCGGGACACCAGAGAAGACTTTTGTTGTGGGGGAATGGTAGATTTCGATGACAGTGAATTGAGAGTGATCAGTTAGGAAGCAGCGAATCCAATTTAATATCAGGAGATCAAGGCACAAGTGTGAAAGATTGGCCATGTGAACACCAGCTTTCAATTCTATTTAGGTCGCATTGGAGCAGTTATTGATCTTTATTGGAAGGTATGCGGTGGTACAGGTCACAGTCATCTGCGAAAAGACGAATTGTCGATGAAATGCCGGAGGGAAGATCATTTATGAAGATGAAAAAAAAAAAATGGGCCGAGCAGCGAGCCTCTCGGGACACCAGAGAAGACTTTTGTTGTGGGAGAATGGTCATTTTCCATGACAGTGAATTGAGAGCGATCAGTTAGGAAGTAGCGAATCCAATTTAATATCAGGAGATCAAGGCACAAGCATGAAGTTTGGCCATGTGTACACCAGCTTTCAATTCTATTTTGGACGCATTGGAGCAATTCCTGTTCATAATTTGAGGTTATGCGGCAGTAAAGGACACAGTCATCTGCGAAAAGACGAATTGTCGATGAAATGTCGGAGGGAAGATCATTCATGAAGATGAAAAATAGAAGTGGGCCCAGCAGTGAGTCTTGCGGGACACCAGACGAGACTTTTGTTGTGGGAGAATGGTCATTTTCGATGACAGTGAATTGAGAGTGATCAGTTAGGAAGCAGCGAATCCAGTTTAATATCAGGAGATCAAGGCACAAGCATGAAAGTTTCGCCTTGTGAACACCAGCTTTCAATTCTATTTAGGTCGCATTGGAGCAATGCCTGATCATAATTGGAGGTTATGCGGCGGTAAAGGACACAGTCATCTGCGAAAAGACGAATTGTCGATGAAATGACGGAGGAAAGATCATTTATGAAGATGAAAAATAAAAGTGGGCCGAGCACTGAGCCCTGCGGGACACCAGAGAAGACTTTTGTTGTGGGGGAATGGTAGATTTCGATGACAGTGAATTGAGAGTGATCAGTTAGGAAGCAGCGAATCCAATTTAATATCAGGAGATCAAGGCACAAGTATGAAAGATTGGCCATGTGAACACAAACTTTCAATTCTATTTAGGTCGCATTGGAGCAATACCTGATCATTATTTTAAGTTATGCTGCGGTACAGGTCACAGTCATCTGCGAAAAGACGAATTGTCGATGAAATGTCGGAGGGAAGATCATTTATGAAGATGAAAAATAAAAGTGGGGCGAGCAGCGAGCCTTGCGGTACACCAGACAAAACTTTTGTTGTGGGAGAATGGTCATTTTCGATGACAGTGAATTGAGAGCGATCACTTAGGAAGCAGCGAATCATATTTAATATCAGGGGGTCAAGGCACAAGCATGAAAGTTTCGCCATGCGAACACCTGCTTTGAATTCTATTTAGGTCGCATTGGAGCAATGCCTGATCATAATTGGAGGTTATGCGGCGGTAAAGGACACAGTCATCTGCAAAAAGACGAATTGTCGATGAAATGACGAAGGAGAGATCATTTATGAAGATGAAAAATAAAAGTGGGCCGAGCACTGAGCCCTCCGGGACACCAGAGAAGACTTTTGTTGTGGGAGAATGGTCATTTTCGATGACAGTGAATTGAGAGCGATCACTTAGGAAGCAGCGAATCATAGTTAATATCAGGCGATCAAGGAACAAGCATGAAACATTCGCCATGTGAACACCAGCTTTCAATTCTATTTAGGTCGCATTGGAGCAATTCCTGATCATTATTTTAAGTTATGCTGCGGTACAGGTCACAGTCATCTGCGAAAAGACGAATTGTCGATGAAATGACGGAGGAAAGATCATTTATGAAGATGAAAAATAAAAGTGGGCCGAGCACTGAGCCCTCCGGGACACCAGAGAAGACTTTTGTTGTGGGAGAATGGTCATTTTCGATGACAGTGAATTGAGAGCGATCACTTAGGAAGCAGCGAATCATATTTAATATCAGGGGATCAAGGAACAAGCATGAAAGATTCGCCATGTGAACACCAGCTTTCAATTCTATTTAGGTCGCATTGGAGGAATTCCTGATCATTATTTTAAGTTATGCTGAGGTACAGGTCACAGTCATCTGCGAAAAGACGAATTGTCGATGAAATATCGGAGGGAAGATCATTTATGAAGATGAAAAAAAATGGGCCGAGCAGACAGCCTCTCGGGACACCAGATAAGACTTTTGTTGTGGGAGAATGCTCATTTTTGATGACAGTGAATTGAGAGCGATCCGTTAGGAAGCAGCGAATCCAATTAAATATCAGGGGATCAAGGCACAAGTTACTCACTGTGAACACCAGCTTTCAATTCTATTTAGGTCGCATTGGAGCAATTCCTGATCATTATTGGAAGGTATGCGGTGGTACAGGTCACAGTCATCTGCGAAAAGACGAATTGTCGATGAATTTCGGAGGGAAGATCATTTATGCAGATGAAAAAAAATGGGCCGAGCAGCGAGCCTCTCGTGACACCAGAGAAGACTTTTGTTGTGGGAGAATGGTCATTTTCCATGACAGTGAATTGAGAGCGATCAGTTAGAAAGCAGCGAATCCAATTTAATATCAGGAGATCAAGGCACAAGTGTGAAAGATTGGCCATGTGAACACCAGCTTTCAATTCTATTTAGGTCGCATTGGAGCAGTTATTGATCTTTATTAAAAGGTATGCGGTGGTACAGGTCACAGTCATCTGCGAAAAGACGAATTGTCGATGAAATGTCGGAGGGAAGATCATTTATGAAGATGAAAAATAAAAGTAGGCCCAGCAGCGAGCCTCTCGGGACACCAGAGAAGACTTTTGTTGTGGGAGAATGGTCATTTTCCATGACAGTGAATTGAGAGCGATCAGTTAGGAAGCAGCGAATCCAGTTTAATATCAGGGGATCAAGGCACAAGCATGAAAGTTTGGCCATGTGAACACCAGCTTTAAATTCTATTTAGGTAGCATTGGAGCAATTCCTGATCAATATTGGAAGTTATGCGGCGGTACCGGACACAGTCATCTGCGAAAAGACGAATTGTCGATGAAATGTCGGAGCGAAGATCATTTATGAAGATGAAAAATAAAAGTAGGCCCAGCAGCGAGCCTCTCGGGACACCAGAGAAGACTTTTGTTGTGGGAGAATGGTCATTTTCCATGACAGTGAATTGAGAGCGATCAGTTAGGAAGCAGCGAATCCAGTTTAATATCAGGGGATCAAGGCACTAGCATGAAAGTTTCGCCATGTGGACACCAGCTTTAAATTCTATTTAGGTAGCATTGGAGCAATTCCTGATCAATATTGGAAGTTATGCGGCGGTACCGGACACAGTCATCTGCGAAAAGACGAATTGTCGATGAAATGTCGGAGCGAAGATCATTTATGAAGATGAAAAATAAAAGTGGGCCGAGCAGCGAGCCTTGCGCGACACCAGAGAAGACTTTTGTTGTGGGAGAATGGTCATTTTCGATGATGTGAATTGAGAGTGATCAGTTAGGAAGCAGCGAATCCAGTTTAATATCACGGGATCAAGGCACAAGCATGAAAGTTTGGCCATGTGAACACCAGCTTTCAATTCTATTTAGGTCGCATTGGAGCAATTGCTGATCATTATTGGAAGTTATGCGGCGGTACAGGACACAGTCATCTGCGAAAATACGAATTGTCGATGAAACGTTGCAGGGAAGATCATTTATGAAGATGAAAAATAAAAGTGGGCCCAGCAGTGAGTCTTGTGGGAGACCAGAGAAGACTTTTGTTGTGGAAGAATGGTCATTTTCGATGACAGTGAATTGAGAGCGATCAGTTAGGAATCAGCGAATCCAGTTCAATATCAGGAGATCAAGGCACAAGCATGAAAGTTTGGCCATGTGAACACCAGCTTTCAATTCTATTTAGGTCGCATTGGAGCAATTCCTGATCATTATTGGAAGTTATGCGGTGGTACAGGACACAGTCATCTGCGAAAAGACGAATTGTCGATGAAATGTCGGAGGGAAGATCATTTATGAAGATGAAAAATAGAAGTGGGCCCAGCAGTGAGTCTTGCGGGACACCAGAGAAGACTTTTGTTGTGGGAGAATGGTCATTTTCGATGACAGTGAATTGAGAGCGATCATTTAGAAAGCAGCGAATCCAATTTAATATCAGGGGATCAAGGCACAAGTATGAAAGTTTGGCCATGTGAACACCAGCTTTCAATTCTATTTAGGTCGCATTGGAGCAATACCTGATCATTATTTTAAGTTATGCTGCGGTACAGGTCACAGTCATCTGCGAAAAGACGCATTGTCGATGAAATGACGGAGGAAAGATCATTTATGAAGATGAAAAATAAAAGTGGGCTGAGCACTGAGGCCTGCGGGACACCAGAGAAGACTTTTGTTGTGGGGGAATGGTAGATTTCGATGACAGTGAATTGAGAGTGATCAGTTAGGAAGCAGCGAATCCAATTTAATATCAAGAGATCAAGGCACTAGTATGAAAGATTGGCCATGTGAACACCAGCTTTCAATTCTATTTAGGTTGCATTGGAGCAATCATCATCATCATCATCATCATCAGCCTGATTATACCCACTGCAGGGCGAAGGCCTCTCCCATATCTCTCCACTTAACCCGGTTCTGTGCTAGCTGCATCCACTTGACCCCTGCGAACTTCTTAATCTCATCCGCCCACCTAACTTTCTGCCGCCCCCGAATTCTGCCCGAATTGGAGCAATACCTGATCATTATTTTAAGTTATGCTGCGGTACAGGTCACAGTCATCTGCGAAAAGACGAATTGTCGATGAAATATCGGAGGGAAGATCATTTATGAAGATGAAAAAAAAAAATGGGCCGAGCAGACAGCCTCTCGGGACACCAGATAAGACTTTTGTTGTGGGAGAATGCTCATTTTTGATGACACTGAATTGAGAGCGATCCGTTAGGAAGCAGCGAATCCAATTTAATATCAGGGGATCAAGGCACAAGTTACTCACTGTGAACACCAGCTTTCAATTCTATTTAGGTCGCATTGGAGCAATTCCTGATCATTATTGGAAGGTATGCGGTGGTACAGGTCACAGTCATCTGCGAAAAGACGAATTGTCGATGAATTTCGGAGGGAAGATCATTTATGCAGATGAAAAAAAAATGGGCCGAGCAGCGAGCCTCTCGTGACACCAAAGAAGACTTTTGTTGTGGGAGAATGGTCATTTTCCATGACAGTGAATTGAGAGCGATCAGTTAGAAAGCAGCGAATACAATTTAATATCAGGAGATCAAGGCACAAGTGTGAAAGATTGGCCATGTGAACACCAGCTTTCAATTCTATTTAGGTCGCATTGGAGCAGTTATTGATCTTTATTAAGAGGTATGCGGTGGTACAGGTCACAGTCATCTGCGAAACGACGAATTGTCGATGAAATGTCGGAGGGAAGATCATTTATGAAGATGAAAAATAAAAGTAGGCCCAGCAGCGAGCCTCTCGGGACACCAGAGAAGACTTTTGTTGTGGGAGAATGGTCATTTTCCATGACAGTGAATTGAGAGCGATCAGTTAGGAACCAGCGAATTCAGTTTAATATCAGGGGATCAAGGCACAAGCATGAAAGTTTGGCCATGTGAACACCAGCTTTAAATTCTATTTAGGTAGCATTGAAGCAATTCCTGATCAATATTGGAAGTTATGCGGCGGTACCGGACACAGTCATCTGCGAAAAGACGAATTGTCGATGAAATGTCGGAGCGAAGATCATTTATGAAGATGAAAAATAAAAGTAGGCCCAGCAGCGAGCCTATCGGGACACCAGAGAAGGCTTTTGTTGTGGGAGAATGGTCATTTTCCATGACAGTGAATTGAGAGCGATCAGTTAGGAAGCAGCGAATCCAGTTTAATATCAGGGGACCAAGGCACTAGCATGAAAGTTTCGCCATGTGGACACCAGCTTTAAATTCTATTTAGGTAGCATTGGAGCAATTCCTGATCAATATTGGAAGTTATGCGGCGGTACCGGACACAGTCATCTGCGAAAAGACGAATTGTCGATGAAATGTCGGAGCGAAGATCATTTATGAAGATGAAAAATAAAAGTGGGCCGAGCAGCGAGCCTTGCGCGACACCAGAGAAGACTTTTGTTGTGGGAGAATGGTCATTTTCGATGACAGTGAATTGAGAGTGATCAGTTAGGAAGCAGCGAATCCAGTTTAATATAACGGGATCAAGGCACAAGCATGAAAGTTTGGCCATGTGAACACCAGCTTTCAATTCTATTTAGGTCGCATTGGAGCAATTGCTGATCATTATTAGAAGTTATGCGGCGGTACAGGACACAGTGATCTGCGAAAATACGAATTGTCGATGAAACGTTGCAGGGAAGATCATTTATGAAGATGAAAAATAAAAGTGGGCCCAGCAGTGAGTCTTGTGGGAGACCAGAGAAGACTTTTGTTGTGGGAGAATGGTCATTTTCGATGACAGTGAATTGAGAGCGATCAGTTAGGAATCAGCGAATCCAGTTCAATATCAGGAGATCAAGGCACAAGCATGAAAGTTTGGCCATGTGAACACCAGCTTTCAATTCTATTTAGGTCGAATTGGAGCAATACCTGATCATTATTTTAAGTTATGCTGCGGTACAGGTCGCAGTCATCTGCGAAAAGACGAATTGTCGATGAAATATCGGAGGAAAGATCATTTATGAAGATGAAAAAAAAAATGGGCCGAGCAGCCAGCCTCTCGGGACACCAGATAAGACTTTTGTTGTGGAAGAATGGTCATTTTTGATGACAGTGAATTGAGAGCGATCCGTTAGGAAGCAGCGAATCCAATTTAATATCAGGGGATCAAGGCACAAGTTACTCAATGTGAACACCAGCTTTCAATTCTATTTAGGTCGCATTGGAGCAATTCCTGATCATTATTGGAAAATATGCGGTGGTACAGGTCACAGTCATCTGCGAAAAGACGAATTGTCGATGAAATGTCGGAGGGAAGATCATTTATGAAGATGAAAAAAAAAAAAAAATGGGCCGAGCAGCGAGCCTCTCGGGACACCAGAGAAGACTTTTGTTGTGGGAGAATGGTCATTTTCCACGACAGTGAATTGAGAGCGATCAGTTAGGAAGCAGCGAATCCAGTTCAATATCAGAGGATCAAGGCACAAGCATGAAAGTTTGGCCATGTGAACACCAGCTTTCAATTCTATTTAGGTCGTATTGGAGCAATTCCTGATCATTATTGGAAGTTATGCGGTGGTACAGGTCACAGTCATCTGCGTAAAGACGAATTGTCGATGAAATGTCGGAGGGAAGATCATTTATGAGATGAAAAAAAAATGGGCCGAGCAGCGAGCCTCTCGGGACACCAGAGAAGACTTTTGTTGTGGGAGAATGGTCATTTTCGATGACAGTGAATTGAGAGCGATCAGTTAGGAAGCAGCGAATCCAGATTAATATCAGGGGATCAAGGCACAAGCATGAAAGTTTCGCCATGCGAACAGCTGCTTTAAATTCTATTTAGGTCGCTTTGGAGCAATTCCTGATCATAATTATAGGTTATGCGGCGGTAAAGGACACAGTCATCTGCGAAAAGACGAATTGTCGATGAAATGACGTAGGAAAGATCATTTATGAAGATGAAAAATAAAAGTGGGCCGAGCACTGAGCCCTGCGGAACACCAGAGAAGACTTTTGTTGTGTGGGAATGGTAGATTTCGATGACTGTGAATTGAGAGTGATCAGTTAGGAAGCAGCGAATCCAATTTAATATCAGGAGATCAAGGCACAAGTATGAAAGATTGGCCATGTGAACACCAGCTTTCAATTCTATTTAGGTCGCATTGGAGCAATACCTGATCATTATTTTAAGTTATGCTGCGGTACAGGTCACAGTCATCTGCGAAAAGACGAATTGTCGATGAAATGTCGGAGGGAAGATGATTTATGAAGATGAAAAAAAAATGGGCCGAGCAGCCAGCCTCTCGGGACACAAGATAAGACTTTTGTTGTGGGAGAATGGTCATTTTTGATGACAGTGAATTGAGAGCGATCCGTTAGGAAGCAGCGAATCCAATTTAATATCAGGGGATCAAGGCACAAGTTTCGCAATGTGAACACCAGCTTTCAATTCTATTTAGCTCGCATTGGAGCAATTCCTGATCATTATTGGAAGGTATGCGGTGGTGCAGGTCACAGTCATCTGCGAAAAGACGAATTGTCGATGAAATGCCGGAGGGAAGATCATTTATGAAGATGAAAAAAAAAATGGGCCGAGCAGCGAGCCTCTCGGGACACCAGAGAAGACTTGTTGTGGGAGAATGGTCATTTTCCATGACAGTGAATTGAGAGCGATCAGTTAGGAAGTAGCGAATCCAGTTTAATATCAGGAGATCAAGGCACAAACATGAAAGTTTGGCCATTTGAACACCAACTTTCAATTCTTTTAGGTCGCATTGGAGCAATTCCTGATCATAATTGGAGGTTATGCGGCGGTAAAGGACACAGTCATCTGCGAAAAGACGAATTGTCGATGAAATGACGGAGGAGACATCATTTATGAAGATGAAAAATAAAAGTGGGCCGAGCACTGAGCCCTGCGGGACACCAGAGAATACTTTTGTTGTGGGGGAATGGTCATTTTCGATGAGAGTGAATTGAGAGTGATCAGTTAGGAAGCAGCGAATCCAGTTTAATATCAGGAGATCAAGGCACAAGCATGAAAGTTTGGCCATGTGAACATCAGCTTTCAATTCTATTTAGGTCGCATTGGAGCAATTCCTGATCATTATTGGAAGTTATGCGGTGGTACAGGACACAGTCATCTGCGAAAAGACGAATTGTCGATGAAATGTCGGAGGGAAGATCATTTATGAAGATGAAAAATAGAAGTGGGCCCAGCAGTGAATCTTGCGGGACACCAGAGAAGACTTTTGTTGTGGGGGAATGGTAGATTTCGATGACAGTGAATTGAGAGTGATCAGTTAGGAAGCAGCGAATCTAATTTAATATCAGGAGATCAAGGCACAAGTATGAAAGATTGGCCATGTGAACACCAGCTTTGAATTCTATTTAGGTCGCATTGGAGCAATTCCTGATCATTATTGGAAGTTATGCGGCGGTAAAGGACACAGTCATCTGCGAAAAGACGAATTGTCGATGAAATGTCGGAGGGAAGACCATTTGTGAGATGAAAAAAAAATTGGCCGAGCAGCGAGCCTCTCGGGACACCAGAGAAGACTTTTATTGTGGGAAATGGTCAATTTCCATGACAGTGAATTGAGAGCGATCAGTTAGGAAGCAGCGAATCCAATTTAATATCAGGAGATCAAGGCACAATTATGAAAGATTGGCCATGTGAACACCAGCTTTGAATTCTATTTAGGTCGCATTGGAGCAATTCCTGATCATAATTGGAAGTTATGCGGCGGTAAAGGACACAGTCATCTGCGAAAAGACGAATTGTCGATGAAATGACGGAGGAAATATCATTTATGAAGATGAAAAATAAAAGTGGGCTGAGCACTGAGCCCTGCGGGACACCAGAGAAGACTTTTGTTGTGGGAGAATGGTCATTTTCCATGACAGTGAATTGAGAGCGATCAGTTAGGAAGCAGCGAATCCAATTTAATATCAGGAGATCAAGGCACAAGTGTGAAAGATTGGTCATGTGAACACCAGCTTTCAATTCTATTTAGGTCGCATTGGAGCAGTTATTGATCTTTATTGGAAGGTATGCGGTGGTACAGGTCACAGTCATCTGTGAAAAGACGAATTGTCGATGAAATGCCGGAGGGAAGATCATTTATGAAGATAAAAAAAAAAATGGGCCGAGCAGCGAGCCTCTCGGGACACCAGAGAAGACTTTTGTTGTGGGAGAATGGTCATTTTCCATGACAGTGAATTGAGAGCGATCAGTTAGGAAGTAGCGAATCCAATTTAATATCAGGAGATCAAGGCACAAGCATGAAGTTTGGCCATGTGTACACCAGCTTTCAATTCTATTTAGGTCGCATTGGAGCAATTCCTGTTCATAATTGGAGGTTATGCGGCGGTAAAGGACACAGTCATCTGCGAAAAGACGAATTGTCGATGAAATGTCGGAGGGAAGATCATTTATGAAGATGAAAAATAGAAGTGGGCCCAGCAGTGAGTCTTGCGGGACACCAGAGGAGACTTTTGTTGTGGGAGAATGGTCATTTTCGATGACAGTGAATTGAGAGCGATCAGTTAGGAAGCAGCGAATCCAGTTTAATATCAGGGGATCAAGGCAAAAGTATGAAAGATTCGCCATTTGAACACCAGCTTTCAATTCTATTTAGGTCGCATTGGAGCAATGCCTGATCATAATTGGAGGTTATGCGGCGGTAAAGGACACAGTCATCTGCGAAAAGACGAATTGTCGATGAAATGACGGAGGAAAGATCATTTATGAAGATGAAAAATAAAAGTGGGCCGAGCACTGAGCCCTGCGGGACACCAGAGAAGACTTTTGTTGTGGGGGAATGGTAGATTTCGATGACAGTGAATTGAGAGTGATCAGTTAGGAAGCAGCGAATCCAATTTAATATCAGGAGATCAAGGCACAAGTATGAAAGATTGGCCATGTGAACACAAACTTTCAATTCTATTTAGGTCGCATTGGAGCAATACCTGATCATTATTTTAAGTTATGCTGCGGTACAGGTCACAGTCATCTGCGAAAAGACGAATTGTCGATGAAATGTCGGAGGGAAGATCATTGATGAAGATGAAAAATAAAAGTGGGGCGAGCAGCGAGCCTTGCGGTACACCAGACAAAACTTTTGTTGTGGGAGAATGGTCATTTTCGATGACAGTGAATTGAGAGCGATCACTTAGGAAGCAGCGAATCATATTTAATATCAGGGGGTCAAGGCACAAGCATGAAAGTTTCGCCATGCGAACACCTGCTTTGAATTCCATTTAGGTCGCATTGGAGCAATTCCTGATCATAATTGGAGGTTATGCGGCGGTAAAGGACACAGTCACCTGCGAAAAGACGAATTGTAGATGAAGTGACGGAGGAAAGATCATTTATGAAGATGAAAAATAAAAGTGGGCTGAGCACTGAGCCCTGCGGGACACCAGAGAAGACTTTTGTTGTGGGGGAATGGTAGATTTCGATGACAGTGAATTGAGAGTGATCAGTTAGGAAGCAGCGAATCCAATTTAATATCAGGAGATCAAGGCACTAGTATGAAAGATTAGCCATGTGAACACCAGCTTTCAATTCTATTTAGGTCGCATTGGAGCAATACCTGATCATTATTTTAAGTTATGCTGCGGTACAGGTCACAGTCATCTGCGAAAAGACGAATTGTCGATGAAATGTCGGAGGGAAGATCATTTATGAAGATGAAAAAAAAAATGGGCCGAGCAGACAGCCTCTCGGGACACCAGATAAGACTTTTGTTGTGGGAGAATGCTCATTTTTGATGACAGTGAATTGAGAGCGATCCGTTAGGAAGCAGCGAATCCAATTTAATATCAGGGGATCAAGGCACAAGTTACTCAATGTGAACACCAGCTTTCAATTCTATTTAGGTCGCATTGGAGCAATTCCTGATCATTATTGGAAGGTATGCGGTGGTACAGGTCACAGTCATCTGCGAAAAGACGAATTGTCGATGAATTTCGGAGGGAAGATCATTTATGAAGATGAAAAAAAAAATTGGCCGAGCAGCGAGCCTCTCGTGACACCAGAGAAGACTTTTGTTGTGGGAGAATTGTCATTTTCCATGACAGTGAATTGAGAGCGATCAGTTAGGAAGCAGCGAATCCAATTTAATATCAGGAGATCAAGGCACAAGTGTGAAAGATTGGCCATGTGAACGCCAGCTTTCAATTCTATTTAGGTCGCATTGGAGCAATTCCTGATACTAATTGGAGGTTATGCGGCGGTAAAGGACACAATCATCTGCGAAAAGACGAATTGTCGATGAAATGACGGAGGAAAGATCATTTATGAAGATGAAAAATAAAAGTTGGCCGAGCAGTGAGCCCTCCGGGACACCAGAGAAGACTTTTGTTGTGGGAGAATGGAAATTTTAATGACAGTGAATTGAGAGCGATCACTTAGGAAGCAGCGAATCATATTTAATATCAGGGGATCAAGGAACAAGCATGAAAGATTCGCCATGTGAACACCAGCTTTCAATTCTATTTAGGTCGCATTGGAGCAATTCCTGATCATTATTTTAAGTTATGCTGCGGTACATGTCACAGTCATCTGCGAAAAGACGAATTGTCGATGAAATGTCGGAGGAAAGATCATTTATGAAGATGAAAAATAAAAGTAGGCTGAGCACTGAGCCCTGCGGGACACCAGAGAAGACTTTTGTTGCGGGGGAATGGTAGATTTCGATGACAGTGAATTGAGAGTGATCAGTTAGGAAGCAGCGAATCCAATTTAATATCAGGAGATCAAGGCACAAGTATGAAAGATTGGCCATGTGAACACCAGCTTTGAATTCTATTTAGGTCGCATTGGAGCAATTCCTGATCATTATTGGAAGTTATGCGGCGGTAAAGGACACAGTCATCTGCGAAAAGACGAATTGTCGATGAAATGACGGAGGAAAGATCATTTATGAAGATGAAAAATAAAAGTGGGCCGAGCACTGAGCCCTGCGGGACACCAGAGAAGACTTTTGTTGTGGGGGAATGGTAGATTTCGATGACAGTGAATTGAGAGTGATCAGTTAGGAAGCAGCGAATCCAATTTAATATCAGGAGATCAAGGCACAAGTGTGAAAGATTGGCCATGTGAACACCAGCTTTCAATTCTATTTAGGTCGCATTGGAGCAGTTATTGATCTTTATTGGAAGGTATGCGGTGGTACAGGTCACAGTCATCTGCGAAAAGACGAATTGTCGATGAAATGCCGGAGGGAAGATCATTTATGAAGATGAAAAAAAAAAATGGGCCGAGCAGCGAGCCTCTCGGGACACCAGAGAAGACTTTTGTTGTGGGAGAATGGTCATTTTCCATGACAGTGAATTGAGAGCGATCAGTTAGGAAGTAGCGAATCCAATTTAATATCAGGAGATCAAGGCACAAGCATGAAGTTTGGCCATGTGTACACCAGCTTTCAATTCTATTTTGGACGCATTGGAGCAATTCCTGTTCATAATTTGAGGTTATGCGGCAGTAAAGGACACAGTCATCTGCGAAAAGACGAATTGTCGATGAAATGTCGGAGGGAAGATCATTCATGAAGATGAAAAATAGAAGTGGGCCCAGCAGTGAGTCTTGCGGGACACCAGAGGAGACTTTTGTTGTGGGAGAATGGTCATTTCCGATGACAGTGAATTGAGAGTGATCAGTTAGGAAGCAGCGAATCCAGTTTAATATCAGGAGATCAAGGCACAAGCATGAAAGTTTCGCCTTGTGAACACCAGCTTTCAATTCTATTTAGGTCGCATTGGAGCAATGCCTGATCATAATTGGAGGTTATGCGGCGGTAAAGGACACAGTCATCTGCGAAAAGACGAATTGTCGATGAAATGACGGAGGAAAGATCATTTATGAAGATGAAAAATAAAAGTGGGCCGAGCACTGAGAACTGCGGGACACCAGAGAAGACTTTTGTTGTGGGGGAATGGTAGATTTCGATGACAGTGAATTGAGAGTGATCAGTTAGGAAGCAGCGAATCCAATTTAATATCAGGAGATCAAGGCACAAGTATGAAAGATTGGCCATGTGAACACAAACTTTCAATTCTATTTAGGTCGCATTGGAGCAATACCTGATCATTATTTTAAGTTATGCTGCGGTACAGGTCACAGTCATCTGCGAAAAGACGAATTGTCGATGAAATGTCGGAGGGAAGATCATTTATGAAGATGAAAAATAAAAGTGGGGCGAGCAGCGAGCCTTGCGGTACACCAGACAAAACTTTTGTTGTGGGAGAATGGTCATTTTCGATGACAGTGAATTGAGAGCGATCACTTAGGAAGCAGCGAATCATATTTAATATCAGGGGGTCAAGGCACAAGCATGAAAGTTTCGCCATGCGAACACCTGCTTTGAATTCTATTTAGGTCGCATTGGAGCAATGCCTGATCATAATTGGAGGTTATGCGGCGGTAAAGGACACAGTCATCTGCAAAAAGACGAATTGTCGATGAAATGACGAAGGAGAGATCATTTATGAAGATGAAAAATAAAAGTGGGCCGAGCACTGAGCCCTCCGGGACACCAGAGAAGACTTTTGTTGTGGGAGAATGGTCATTTTCGATGACAGTGAATTGAGAGCGATCACTTAGGAAGCAGCGAATCATAGTTAATATCAGGCGATCAAGGAACAAGCATGAAAGATTCGCCATGTGAACACCAGCTTTCAATTCTATTTAGGTCGCATTGGAGCAATTCCTGATCATTATTTTAAGTTATGCTGCGGTACAGGTCACAGTCATCTGCGAAAAGACGAATTGTCGATGAAATGACGGAGGAAAGATCATTTATGAAGATGAAAAATAAAAGTGGGCCGAGCACTGAGCCCTCCGGGACACCAGAGAAGACTTTTGTTGTGGGAGAATGGTCATTTTCGATGACAGTGAATTGAGAGCGATCACTTAGGAAGCAGCGAATCATATTTAATATCAGGGGATCAAGGAACAAGCATGAAAGATTCGCCATGTGAACACCAGCTTTCAATTCTATTTAGGTCGCATTGGAGGAATTCCTGATCATTATTTTAAGTTATGCTGAGGTACAGGTCACAGTCATCTGCGAAAAGACGAATTGTCGATGAAATATCGGAGGGAAGATCATTTATGAAGATGAAAAAAAAAATGGGCCGAGCAGACAGCCTCTCGGGACACCAGATAAGACTTTTGTTGTGGGAGAATGCTCATTTTTGATGACAGTGAATTGAGAGCGATCCGTTAGGAAGCAGCGAATCCAATTAAATATCAGGGGATCAAGGCACAAGTTACTCACTGTGAACACCAGCTTTCAATTCTATTTAGGTCGCATTGGAGCAATTCCTGATCATTATTGGAAGGTATGCGGTGGTACAGGTCACAGTCATCTGCGAAAAGACGAATTGTCGATGAATTTCGGAGGGAAGATCATTTATGCAGATGAAAAAAAAATGGGCCGAGCAGCGAGCCTCTCGTGACACCAGAGAAGACTTTTGTTGTGGGAGAATGGTCATTTTCCATGACAGTGAATTGAGAGCGATCAGTTAGAAAGCAGCGAATCCAATTTAATATCAGGAGATCAAGGCACAAGTGTGAAAGATTGGCCATGTGAACACCAGCTTTCAATTCTATTTAGGTCGCATTGGAGCAGTTATTGATCTTTATTAAAAGGTATGCGGTGGTACAGGTCACAGTCATCTGCGAAAAGACGAATTGTCGATGAAATGTCGGAGGGAAGATCATTTATGAAGATGAAAAATAAAAGTAGGCCCAGCAGCGAGCCTCTCGGGACACCAGAGAAGACTTTTGTTGTGGGAGAATGGTCATTTTCCATGACAGTGAATTGAGAGCGATCAGTTAGGAAGCAGCGAATCCAGTTTAATATCAGGGGATCAAGGCACAAGCATGAAAGTTTGGCCATGTGAACACCAGCTTTAAATTCTATTTAGGTAGCATTGGAGCAATTCCTGATCAATATTGGAAGTTATGCGGCGGTACCGGACACAGTCATCTGCGAAAAGACGAATTGTCGATGAAATGTCGGAGCGAAGATCATTTATGAAGATGAAAAATAAAAGTAGGCCCAGCAGCGAGCCTCTCGAGACACCAGAGAAGACTTTTGTTGTGGGAGAATGGTCATTTTCCATGACAGTGAATTGAGAGCGATCAGTTAGGAAGCAGCGAATCCAGTTTAATATCAGGGGATCAAGGCACTAGCATGAAAGTTTCGCCATGTGGACACCAGCTTTAAATTCTATTTAGGTAGCATTGGAGCAATTCCTGATCAATATTGGAAGTTATGCGGCGGTACCGGACACAGTCATCTGCGAAAAGACGAATTGTCGATGAAATGTCGGAGCGAAGATCATTTATGAAGATGAAAAATAAAAGTGGGCCGAGCAGCGAGCCTTGCGCGACACCAGAGAAGACTTTTGTTGTGGGAGAATGGTCATTTTCGATGATGTGAATTGAGAGTGATCAGTTCGGAAGCAGCGAATCCAGTTTAATATCACGGGATCAAGGCACAAGCATGAAAGTTTGGCCATGTGAACACCAGCTTTCAATTCTATTTAGGTCGCATTGGAGCAATTGCTGATCATTATTGGAAGTTATGCGGCGGTACAGGACACAGTCATCTGCGAAAATACGAATTGTCGATGAAACGTTGCAGGGAAGATCATTTATGAAGATGAAAAATAAAAGTGGGCCCAGCAGTGAGTCTTGTGGGAGACCAGAGAAGACTTTTGTTGTGGAAGAATGGTCATTTTCGATGACAGTGAATTGAGAGCGATCAGTTAGGAATCAGCGAATCCAGTTCAATATCAGGAGATCAAGGCACAAGCATGAAAGTTTGGCCATGTGAACACCAGCTTTCAATTCTATTTAGGTCGCATTGGAGCAATTCCTGATCATTATTGGAAGTTATGCGGTGGTACAGGACACAGTCATCTGCGAAAAGACGAATTGTCGATGAAATGTCGGAGGGAAGATCATTTATGAAGATGAAAAATAGAAGTGGGCCCAGCAGTGAGTCTTGCGGGACACCAGAGAAGACTTTTGTTGTGGGAGAATGGTCATTTTCGATGACAGTGAATTGAGAGCGATCATTTAGAAAGCAGCGAATCCAATTTAATATCAGGAGATCAAGGCACAAGTATGAAAGTTTGGCCATGTGAACACCAGCTTTCAATTCTATTTAGGTCGCATTGGAGCAATACCTGATCATTATTTTAAGTTATGCTGCGGTACAGGTCACAGTCATCTGCGAAAAGACGCATTGTCGATGAAATGACGGAGGAAAGATCATTTATGAAGATGAAAAATAAAAGTGGGCTGAGCACTGAGCCCTGCGGGACACCAGAGAAGACTTTTGTTGTGGGGGAATGGTAGATTTCGATGACAGTGAATTGAGAGTGATCAGTTAGGAAGCAGCGAATCCAATTTAATATCAAGAGATCAAGGCACTAGTATGAAAGATTGGCCATGTGAACACCAGCTTTCAATTCTATTTAGGTTGCATTGGAGCAATACCTGATCATTATTTTAAGTTATGCTGCGGTACAGGTCACAGTCATCTGCGAAAAGACGAATTGTCGATGAAATATCGGAGGGAAGATCATTTATGAAGATGAAAAAAAAAATGGGCCGAGCAGACAGCCTCTCGGGACACCAGATAAGACTTTTGTTGTGGGAGAATGCTCATTTTTGATGACACTGAATTGAGAGCGATCCGTTAGGAAGCAGCGAATCCAATTTAATATCAGGGGATCAAGGCACAAGTTACTCACTGTGAACACCAGCTTTCAATTCTATTTAGGTCGCATTGGAGCAATTCCTGATCATTATTGGAAGGTATGCGGTGGTACAGGTCACAGTCATCTGCGAAAAGACGAATTGTCGATGAATTTCGGAGGGAAGATCATTTATGCAGATGAAAAAAAAATGGGCCGAGCAGCGAGCCTCTCGTGACACCAGAGAAGACTTTTGTTGTGGGAGAATGGTCATTTTCCATGACAGTGAATTGAGAGCGATCAGTTAGAAAGCAGCGAATACAATTTAATATCAGGAGATCAAGGCACAAGTGTGAAAGATTGGCCATGTGAACACCAGCTTTCAATTCTATTTAGGTCGCATTGGAGCAGTTATTGATCTTTATTAAGAGGTATGCGGTGGTACAGGTCACAGTCATCTGCGAAACGACGAATTGTCGATGAAATGTCGGAGGGAAGATCATTTATGAAGATGAAAAATAAAAGTAGGCCCAGCAGCGAGCCTCTCGGGACACCAGAGAAGACTTTTGTTGTGGGAGAATGGTCATTTTCCATGACAGTGAATTGAGAGCGATCAGTTAGGAAGCAGCGAATTCAGTTTAATATCAGGGGATCAAGGCACAAGCATGAAAGTTTGGCCATGTGAACACCAGCTTTAAATTCTATTTAGGTAGCATTGAAGCAATTCCTGATCAATATTGGAAGTTATGCGGCGGTACCGGACACAGTCATCTGCGAAAAGACGAATTGTCGATGAAATGTCGGAGCGAAGATCATTTATGAAGATGAAAAATAAAAGTAGGCCCAGCAGCGAGCCTATCGGGACACCAGAGAAGGCTTTTGTTGTGGGAGAATGGTCATTTTCCATGACAGTGAATTGAGAGCGATCAGTTAGGAAGCAGCGAATCCAGTTTAATATCAGGGGACCAAGGCACTAGCATGAAAGTTTCGCCATGTGGACACCAGCTTTAAATTCTATTTAGGTAGCATTGGAGCAATTCCTGATCAATATTGGAAGTTATGCGGCGGTACCGGACACAGTCATCTGCGAAAAGACGAATTGTCGATGAAATGTCGGAGCGAAGATCATTTATGAAGATGAAAAATAAAAGTGGGCCGAGCAGCGAGCCTTGCGCGACACCAGAGAAGACTTTTGTTGTGGGAGAATGGTCATTTTCGATGACAGTGAATTGAGAGTGATCAGTTAGGAAGCAGCGAATCCAGTTTAATATAACGGGATCAAGGCACAAGCATGAAAGTTTGGCCATGTGAACACCAGCTTTCAATTCTATTTAGGTCGCATTGGAGCAATTGCTGATCATTATTTGAAGTTATGCGGCGGTACAGGACACAGTGATCTGCGAAAATACGAATTGTCGATGAAACGTTGCAGGGAAGATCATTTATGAAGATGAAAAATAAAAGTGGGCCCAGCAGTGAGTCTTGTGGGAGACCAGAGAAGACTTTTGTTGTGGGAGAATGGTCATTTTCGATGACAGTGAATTGAGAGCGATCAGTTAGGAATCAGCGAATCCAGTTCAATATCAGGAGATCAAGGCACAAGCATGAAAGTTTGGCCATGTGAACACCAGCTTTCAATTCTATTTAGGTCGCATTGGAGCAATACCTGATCATTATTTTAAGTTATGCTGCGGTACAGGTCGCAGTCATCTGCGAAAAGACGAATTGTCGATGAAATATCGGAGGAAAGATCATTTATGAAGATGAAAAAAAAATGGGCCGAGCAGCCAGCCTCTCGGGACACCAGATAAGACTTTTGTTTTGGAAGAATGGCAATTTTTAATGACAGTGAATTGAGAGCGATCCGTTAGGAAGCAGCGAATCCAATTTAATATCAGGGGATCAAGGCACAAGTTACTCAATGTGAACACCAGCTTTCAATTCTATTTAGGTCGCATTGGAGCAATTCCTGATCATTATTGGAAAATATGCGGTGGAACAGGTCACAGTCATCTGCGAAAAGACGAATTGTCGATGAATTTCGGAGGGAAGATCATTTATGAAGATGAAAAAAAATGGGCAGAGCAGCGAGCCTCTCGGGACACCAGAGAAGACTTTTGTTGTGGGAGAATGGTCATTTTCCATGACAGTGAATTGAGAGCGATCAGTTAGGAAGCAGCGAATCCAATTTAATATCAGGAGATCAAGGCACAAGTGTGAAAGATTGGCCATGTGAACACCAGCTTTCAATTCTATTTAGGTCGCATTGGAGCAGTTATTGATCTTTATTGGAAAGTATGCGGTGGTACAGGTCACAGTCATCTGCGAAAAGACGAATTGTCGATGAAATGTCGGAGGGAAGATCATTTATGAAGATGAAAAAAAAAAAAAAATGGGCCGAGCAGCGAGCCTCTCGGGACACCAGAGAAGACTTTTGTTGTGGGAGAATGGTCATTTTCCACGACAGTGAATTGAGAGCGATCAGTTAGGAAGCAGCGAATCCAGTTCAATATCAGAGGATCAAGGCACAAGCATGAAAGTTTGGCCATGTGAACACCAGCTTTCAATTCTATTTAGGTCGTATTGGAGCAATTCCTGATCATTATTGGAAGTTATGCTGTGGTACAGGACACAGTCATCTGCGAAAAGACGAATTGTCGATGAAATGTCGGAGGGAAGATCATTTATGAAGATGAAAAATAGAAGTGGGCCCAGCAGTGAGTCTTGCGGGACACCAGAGAAGACTTTTGTTGTGGGAGAATGGTCATTTTCGATGACAGTGAATTGAGAGCGATCAGTTAGGAAGCAGCGAATCCAGATTAATATCAGGGGATCAAGGCACAAGCATGAAAGTTTCGCCATGCGAACAGCTGCTTTAAATTCTATTTAGGTCGCTTTGGAGCAATTCCTGATCATAATTATAGGTTATGCGGCGGTAAAGGACACAGTCATCTGCGAAAAGACGAATTGTCGATGAAATGGCGTAGGAAAGATCATTTATGAAGATGAAAAATAAAAGTGGGCCGAGCACTGAGCCCTGCGGAACACCAGAGAAGACTTTTGTTGTGTGGGAATGGTAGATTTCGATGACTGTGAATTGAGAGTGATCAGTTAGGAAGCAGCGAATCCAATTTAATATCAGGAGATCAAGGCACAAGTATGAAAGATTGGCCATGTGAACACCAGCTTTCAATTCTATTTAGGTCGCATTGGAGCAATACCTGATCATTATTTTAAGTTATGCTGCGGTACAGGTCACAGTCATCTGCGAAAAGACGAATTGTCGATGAAATGTCGGAGGGAAGATGATTTATGAAGATGAAAAAAAAATGGGCCGAGCAGCCAGCCTCTCGGGACACAAGATAAGACTTTTGTTGTGGGAGAATGGTCATTTTTGATGACAGTGAATTGAGAGCGATCCGTTAGGAAGCAGCGAATCCAATTTAATATCAGGGGATCAAGGCACAAGTTTCGCAATGTGAACACCAGCTTTCAATTCTATTTAGCTCGCATTGGAGCAATTCCTGATCATTATTGGAAGGTATGCGGTGGTGCAGGTCACAGTCATCTGCGAAAAGACGAATTGTCGATGAAATGCCGGAGGGAAGATCATTTATGAAGATGAAAAAAAAATGGGCCGAGCAGCGAGCCTCTCGGGACACCAGAGAAGACTTGTTGTGGGAGAATGGTCATTTTCCATGACAGTGAATTGAGAGCGATCAGTTAGGAAGTAGCGAATCCAGTTTAATATCAGGAGATCAAGGCACAAACATGAAAGTTTGGCCATTTGAACACCAACTTTCAATTCTTTTAGGTCGCATTGGAGCAATTCCTGATCATAATTGGAGGTTATGCGGCGGTAAAGGACACAGTCATCTGCGAAAAGACGAATTGTCGATGAAATGACGGAGGAAACATCATTTATGAAGATGAAAAATAAAAGTGGGCCGAGCACTGAGCCCTGCGGGACACCAGAGAATACTTTTGTTGTGGGGGAATGGTCATTTTCGATGAGAGTGAATTGAGAGTGATCAGTTAGGAAGCAGCGAATCCAGTTTAATATCAGGAGATCAAGGCACAAGCATGAAAGTTTGGCCATGTGAACACCAGCTTTGAATTCTATTTAGGTCGCATTGGAGCAATTCCTGATCATTATTGGAAGTTATGCGGCGGTAAAGGACACAGTCATCTGCGAAAAGACGAACTGTCGATGAAATGTCGGAGGGAAGACCATTTGTGAGATGAAAAAAAAATGGGCCGAGCAGCGAGCCTCTCGGGACACCAGAGAAGACTTTTATTGTGGGAAATGGTCAATTTCCATGACAGTGAATTGAGAGCGATCAGTTAGGAAGCAGCGAATCCAATTTAATATCAGGAGATCAAGGCACAATTATGAAAGATTGGCCATGTGAACACCAGCTTTGAATTCTATTTAGGTCGCATTGGAGCAATTCCTGATCATAATTGGAAGTTATGCGGCGGTAAAGGACACAGTCATCTGCGAAAAGACGAATTGTCGATGAAATGACGGAGGAAATATCATTTATGAAGATGAAAAATAAAAGTGGGCTGAGCACTGAGCCCTGCGGGACACCAGAGAAGACTTTTGTTGTGGGAGAATGGTCATTTTCCATGACAGTGAATTGAGAGTGATCAGTTAGGAAGCAGCGAATCCAATTTAATATCAGGAGATCAAGGCACAAGTGTGAAAGATTGGCCATGTGAACACCAGCTTTCAATTCTATTTAGGTCGCATTGGAGCAGTTATTGATCTTTATTGGAAGGTATGCGGTGGTACAGGTCACAGTCATCTGCGAAAAGACGAATTGTCGATGAAATGCCGGAGGGAAGATCATTTATGAAGATGAAAAAAAAAAATGGGCCGAGCAGCGAGCCTCTCGGGACACCAGAGAAGACTTTTGTTGTGGGAGAATGGTCATTTTCCATGACAGTGAATTGAGAGCGATCAGTTAGGAAGTAGCGAATCCAATTTAATATCAGGAGATCAAGGCACAAGCATGAAGTTTGGCCATGTGTACACCAGCTTTCAATTCTATTTTGGACGCATTGGAGCAATTCCTGTTCATAATTTGAGGTTATGCGGCAGTAAAGGACACAGTCATCTGCGAAAAGACGAATTGTCGATGAAATGTCGGAGGGAAGATCATTCATGAAGATGAAAAATAGAAGTGGGCCCAGCAGTGAGTCTTGCGGGACACCAGAGGAGACTTTTGTTGTGGGAGAATGGTCATTTTCGATGACAGTGAATTGAGAGTGATCAGTTAGGAAGCAGCGAATCCAGTTTAATATCAGGAGATCAAGGCACAAGCATGAAAGTTTCGCCTTGTGAACACCAGCTTTCAATTCTATTTAGGTCGCATTGGAGCAATGCCTGATCATAATTGGAGGTTATGCGGCGGTAAAGGACACAGTCATCTGCGAAAAGACGAATTGTCGATGAAATTACGGAGGAAAGATCATTTATGAAGATGAAAAATAAAAGTGGGCCGAGCACTGAGCCCTGCGGGACACCAGAGAAGACTTTTGTTGTGGGGGAATGGTAGATTTCGATGACAGTGAATTGAGAGTGATCAGTTAGGAAGCAGCGAATCCAATTTAATATCAGGAGATCAAGGCACAAGTATGAAAGATTGGCCATGTGAACACAAACTTTCAATTCTATTTAGGTCGCATTGGAGCAATACCTGATCATTATTTTAAGTTATGCTGCGGTACAGGTCACAGTCATCTGCGAAAAGACGAATTGTCGATGAAATGTCGGAGGGAAGATCATTTATGAAGATGAAAAATAAAAGTGGGGCGAGCAGCGAGCCTTGCGGTACACCAGACAAAACTTTTGTTGTGGGAGAATGGTCATTTTCGATGACAGTGAATTGAGAGCGATCACTTAGGAAGCAGCGAATCATATTTAATATCAGGGGGTCAAGGCACAAGCATGAAAGTTTCGCCATGCGAACACCTGCTTTGAATTCTATTTAGGTCGCATTGGAGCAATGCCTGATCATAATTGGAGGTTATGCGGCGGTAAAGGACACAGTCATCTGCAAAAAGACGAATTGTCGATGAAATGACGAAGGAGAGATCATTTATGAAGATGAAAAATAAAAGTGGGCCGAGCACTGAGCCCTCCGGGACACCAGAGAAGACTTTTGTTGTGGGAGAATGGTCATTTTCGATGACAGTGAATTGAGAGCGATCACTTAGGAAGCAGCGAATCATAGTTAATATCAGGCGATCAAGGAACAAGCATGAAAGATTCGCCATGTGAACACCAGCTTTCAATTCTATTTAGGTCGCATTGGAGCAATTCCTGATCATTATTTTAAGTTATGCTGCGGTACAGGTCACAGTCATCTGCGAAAAGACGAATTGTCGATGAAATGACGGAGGAAAGATCATTTATGAAGATGAAAAATAAAAGTGGGCCGAGCACTGAGCCCTCCAGGACACCAGAGAAGACTTTTGTTGTGGGAGAATGGTCATTTTCGATGACAGTGAATTGAGAGCGATCACTTAGGAAGCAGCGAATCATATTTAATATCAGGGGATCAAGGAACAAGCATGAAAGATTCGCCATGTGAACACCAGCTTTCAATTCTATTTAGGTCGCATTGGAGGAATTCCTGATCATTATTTTAAGTTATGCTGAGGTACAGGTCACAGTCATCTGCGAAAAGACGAATTGTCGATGAAATGTCGGAGCGAAGATCATTTATGAAGATGAAAAATAAAAGTGGGCCGAGCAGCGAGCCTTGCGCGACACCAGAGAAGACTTTTGTTGTGGGAGAATGGTCATTTTCGATGATGTGAATTGAGAGTGATCAGTTAGGAAGCAGCGAATCCAGTTTAATATCACGGGATCAAGGCACAAGCATGAAAGTTTGGCCATGTGAACACCAGCTTTCAATTCTATTTAGGTCGCATTGGAGCAATTGCTGATCATTATTGGAAGTTATGCGGCGGTACAGGACACAGTCATCTGCGAAAATACGAATTGTCGATGAAACGTTGCAGGGAAGATCATTTATGAAGATGAAAAATAAAAGTGGGCCCAGCAGTGAGTCTTGTGGGAGACCAGAGAAGACTTTTGTTGTGGAAGAATGGTCATTTTCGATGACAGTGAATTGAGAGCGATCAGTTAGGAATCAGCGAATCCAGTTCAATATCAGGAGATCAAGGCACAAGCATGAAAGTTTGGCCATGTGAACACCAGCTTTCAATTCTATTTAGGTCGCATTGGAGCAATTCCTGATCATTATTGGAAGTTATGCGGTGGTACAGGACACAGTCATCTGCGAAAAGACGAATTGTCGATGAAATGTCGGAGGGAAGATCATTTATGAAGATGAAAAATAGAAGTGGGCCCAGCAGTGAGTCTTGCGGGACACCAGAGAAGACTTTTGTTGTGGGAGAATGGTCAGTTTCGATGACAGTGAATTGAGAGCGATCATTTAGAAAGCAGCGAATCCAATTTAATATCAGGAGATCAAGGCACAAGTATGAAAGTTTGGCCATGTGAACACCAGCTTTCAATTCTATTTAGGTCGCATTGGAGCAATACCTGATCATTATTTTAAGTTATGCTGCGGTACAGGTCACAGTCATCTGCGAAAAGACGCATTGTCGATGAAATGACGGAGGAAAGATCATTTATGAAGATGAAAAATAAAAGTGGGCTGAGCACTGAGCCCTGCGGGACACCAGAGAAGACTTTTGTTGTGGGGGAATGGTAGATTTCGATGACAGTGAATTGAGAGTGATCAGTTAGGAAGCAGCGAATCCAATTTAATATCAAGAGATCAAGGCACTAGTATGAAAGATTGGCCATGTGAACACCAGCTTTCAATTCTATTTAGGTTGCATTGGAGCAATACCTGATCATTATTTTAAGTTATGCTGCGGTACAGGTCACAGTCATCTGCGAAAAGACGAATTGTCGATGAAATATCGGAGGGAAGATCATTTATGAAGATGAAAAAAAAAATGGGCCGAGCAGACAGCCTCTCGGGACACCAGATAAGACTTTTGTTGTGGGAGAATGCTCATTTTTGATGACACTGAATTGAGAGCGATCCGTTAGGAAGCAGCGAATCCAATTTAATATCAGGGGATCAAGGCACAAGTTACTCACTGTGAACACCAGCTTTCAATTCTATTTAGGTCGCATTGGAGCAATTCCTGATCATTATTGGAAGGTATGCGGTGGTACAGGTCACAGTCATCTGCGAAAAGACGAATTGTCGATGAATTTCGGAGGGAAGATCATTTATGCAGATGAAAAAAAAATGGGCCGAACAGCGAGCCTCTCGTGACACCAGAGAAGACTTTTGTTGTGGGAGAATGGTCATTTTCCATGACAGTGAATTGAGAGCGATCAGTTAGAAAGCAGCGAATACAATTTAATATCAGGAGATCAAGGCACAAGTGTGAAAGATTGGCCATGTGAACACCAGCTTTCAATTCTATTTAGGTCGCATTGGAGCAGTTATTGATCTTTATTAAGAGGTATGCGGTGGTACAGGTCACAGTCATCTGCGAAACGACGAATTGTCGATGAAATGTCGGAGGGAAGATCATTTATGAAGATGAAAAATAAAAGTAGGCCCAGCAGCGAGCCTCTCGGGACACCAGAGAAGACTTTTGTTGTGGGAGAATGGTCATTTTCCATGACAGTGAATTGAGAGCGATCAGTTAGGAAGCAGCGAATTCAGTTTAATATCAGGGGATCAAGGCACAAGCATGAAAGTTTGGCCATGTGAACACCAGCTTTAAATTCTATTTAGGTAGCATTGAAGCAATTCCTGATCAATATTGGAAGTTATGCGGCGGTACCGGACACAGTCATCTGCGAAAAGACGAATTGTCGATGAAATGTCGGAGCGAAGATCATTTATGAAGATGAAAAATAAAAGTAGGCCCAGCAGCGAGCCTATCGGGACACCAGAGAAGGATTTTGTTGTGGGAGAATGGTCATTTTCCATGACAGTGAATTGAGAGCGATCAGTTAGGAAGCAGCGAATCCAGTTTAATATCAGGGGACCAAGGCACTAGCATGAAAGTTTCGCCATGTGGACACCAGCTTTAAATTCTATTTAGGTAGCATTGGAGCAATTCCTGATCAATATTGGAAGTTATGCGGCGGTACCGGACACAGTCATCTGCGAAAAGACGAATTGTCGATGAAATGTCGGAGCGAAGATCATTTATGAAGATGAAAAATAAAAGTGGGCCGAGCAGCGAGCCTTGCGCGACACCAGAGAAGACTTTTGTTGTGGGAGAATGGTCATTTTCGATGACAGTGAATTGAGAGTGATCAGTTAGGAAGCAGCGAATCCAGTTTAATATAACGGGATCAAGGCACAAGCATGAAAGTTTGGCCATGTGAACACCAGCTTTCAATTCTATTTAGGTCGCATTGGAGCAATTGCTGATCATTATTAGAAGTTATGCGGCGGTACAGGACACAGTGATCTGCGAAAATACGAATTGTCGATGAAATGTCGGAGGGAAGATCATTTATGAAGATGAAAAATAAAAGTAGGCCCAGCAGCGAGCCTCTCGGGACACCAGAGAAGACTTTTGTTGTGGGAGAATGGTCATTTTCGATGACAGTGAATTGAGAGCGATCAGTTAGGAATCAGCGAATCCAGTTCAATATCAGGAGATCAAGGCACAAGCATGAAAGTTTGGCCATGTGAACACCAGCTTTCAATTCTATTTACGTCGCATTGGAGCAATACCTGATCATTATTTTAAGTTATGCTGCGGTACAGGTCGCAGTCATCTGCGAAAAGACGAATTGTCGATGAAATATCGGAGGAAAGATCATTTATGAAGATGAAAAAAAAAATGGGCCGAGCAGCCAGCCTCTCGGGACACCAGATAAGACTTTTGTTGTGGAAGAATGGTCATTTTTGATGACAGTGAATTGAGAGCGATCCGTTAGGAAGCAGCGAATCCAATTAAATATCAGGGGATCAAGGCACAAGTTACTCACTGTGAACACCAGCTTTCAATTCTATTTAGGTCGCATTGGAGAAATTCCTGATCATTATTGGAAGGTATGCGGTGGTACAGGTCACAGTCATCTGCGAAAAGACGAATTGTCGATGAATTTCGGAGGGAAGATCATTTATGCAGATGAAAAAAAAATGGGCCGAGCAGCGAGCCTCTCGTGACACCAGAGAAGACTTTTGTTGTGGGAGAATGGTCATTTTCCATGACAGTGAATTGAGAGCGATCAGTTAGAAAGCAGCGAATCCAATTTAATATCAGGAGATCAAGGCACAAGTGTGAAAGATTGGCCATGTGAACACCAGCTTTCAATTCTATTTAGGTCGCATTGGAGCAGTTATTGATCTTTATTAAAAGGTATGCGGTGGTACAGGTCACAGTCATCTGCGAAAAGACGAATTGTCGATGAAATGTCGGAGGGAAGATCATTTATGAAGATGAAAAATAAAAGTAGGCCCAGCAGCGAGCCTCTCGGGACACCAGAGAAGACTTTTGTTGTGGGAGAATGGTCATTTTCCATGACAGTGAATTGAGAGCGATCAGTTAGGAAGCAGCGAATCCAGTTTAATATCAGGGGATCAAGGCACAAGCATGAAAGTTTGGCCATGTGAACACCAGCTTTAAATTCTATTTAGGTAGCATTGGAGCAATTCCTGATCAATATTGGAAGTTATGCGGCGGTACCGGACACAGTCATCTGCGAAAAGACGAATTGTCGATGAAATGTCGGAGCGAAGATCATTTATGAAGATGAAAAATAAAAGTAGGCCCAGCAGCGAGCCTCTCGGGACACCAGAGAAGACTTTTGTTGTGGGAGAATGGTCATTTTCCATGACAGTGAATTGAGAGCGATCAGTTAGGAAGCAGCGAATCCAGTTTAATATCAGGGGATCAAGGCACTAGCATGAAAGTTTCGCCATGTGGACACCAGCTTTAAATTCTATTTAGGTAGCATTGGAGCAATTCCTGATCAATATTGGAAGTTATGCGGCGGTACCGGACACAGTCATCTGCGAAAAGACGAATTGTCGATGAAATGTCGGAGCGAAGATCATTTATGAAGATGAAAAATAAAAGTGGGCCGAGCAGCGAGCCTTGCGCGACACCAGAGAAGACTTTTGTTGTGGGAGAATGGTCATTTTCGATGATGTGAATTGAGAGTGATCAGTTAGGAAGCAGCGAATCCAGTTTAATATCACGGGATCAAGGCACAAGCATGAAAGTTTGGCCATGTGAACACCAGCTTTCAATTCTATTTAGGTCGCATTGGAGCAATTGCTGATCATTATTGGAAGTTATGCGGCGGTACAGGACACAGTCATCTGCGAAAATACGAATTGTCGATGAAACGTTGCAGGGAAGATCATTTATGAAGATGAAAAATAAAAGTGGGCCCAGCAGTGAGTCTTGTGGGAGACCAGAGAAGACTTTTGTTGTGGAAGAATGGTCATTTTCGATGACAGTGAATTGAGAGCGATCAGTTAGGAATCAGCGAATCCAGTTCAATATCAGGAGATCAAGGCACAAGCATGAAAGTTTGGCCATGTGAACACCAGCTTTCAATTCTATTTAGGTCGCATTGGAGCAATTCCTGATCATTATTGGAAGTTATGCGGTGGTACAGGACACAGTCATCTGCGAAAAGACGAATTGTCGATGAAATGTCGGAGGGAAGATCATTTATGAAGATGAAAAATAGAAGTGGGCCCAGCAGTGAGTCTTGCGGGACACCAGAGAAGACTTTTGTTGTGGGAGAATGGTCATTTTCGATGACAGTGAATTGAGAGCGATCATTTAGAAAGCAGCGAATCCAATTTAATATCAGGAGATCAAGGCACAAGTATGAAAGTTTGGCCATGTGAACACCAGCTTTCAATTCTATTTAGGTCGCATTGGAGCAATACCTGATCATTATTTTAAGTTATGCTGCGGTACAGGTCACAGTCATCTGCGAAAAGACGAATTGTCAATGAAATGTCGGAGGGAAGATGATTTATGAAGATGAAAAAAAAATGGGCCGAGCAGCCAGCCTCTCGGGACACAAGATAAGACTTTTGTTGTGGGAGAAAGGTCATTTTTGATGACAGTGAATTGAGAGCGATCCGTTAGGAAGCAGCGAATCCAATTTAATATCAGGGGATCAAGGCACAAGTTTCGCAATGTGAACACCAGCTTTCAATTCTATTTAGCTCGCATTGGAGCAATTCCTGATCATTATTGGAAGGTATGCGGTGGTGCAGGTCACAGTCATCTGCGAAAAGACGAATTGTCGATGAAATGCCGGAGGGAAGATCATTTATGAAGATGAAAAAAAAATGGGCCGAGCAGCGAGCCTCTCGGGACACCAGAGAAGACTTGTTGTGGGAGAATGGTCATTTTCCATGACAGTGAATTGAGAGCGATCAGTTAGGAAGTAGCGAATCCAGTTTAATATCAGGAGATCAAGGCACAAACATGAAAGTTTGGCCATTTGAACACCAACTTTCAATTCTTTTAGGTCGCATTGGAGCAATTCCTGATCATAATTGGAGGTTGTGCGGCGGTAAAGGACACAGTCATCTGCGAAAAGACGAATTGTCGATGAAATGACGGAGGAAACATCATTTATGAAGATGAAAAATAAAAGTGGGCCGAGCACTGAGCCCTGCGGGACACCAGAGAATACTTTTGTTGTGGGGGAATGGTCATTTTTGATGAGAGTGAATTGAGAGTGATCAGTTAGGAAGCAGCGAATCCAGTTTAATATCAGGAGATCAAGGCACAAGTATGAAAGATTGGCCATGTGAACACCAGCTTTCAATTCTATTTAGGTCGCATTGGAGCAATTCCTGATCATTATTTTAAGTTATGCTGAGGTACAGGTCACAGTCATCTGCGAAAAGACGAATTGTCGATGAAATATCGGAGGGAAGATCATTTATGAAGATGAAAAAAAAATGGGCCGAGCAGACAGCCTCTCGGGACACCAGATAAGACTTTTGTTGTGGGAGAATGCTCATTTTTGATGACAGTGAATTGAGAGCGATCCGTTAGGAAGCAGCGAATCCAATTAAATATCAGGGGATCAAGGCACAAGTTACTCACTGTGAACACCAGCTTTCAATTCTATTTAGGTCGCATTGGAGCAATTCCTGATCATTATTGGAAGGTATGCGGTGGTACAGGTCACAGTCATCTGCGAAAAGACGAATTGTCGATGAATTTCGGAGGGAAGATCATTTATGCAGATGAAAAAAAAATGGGCCGAGCAGCGAGCCTCTCGTGACACCAGAGAAGACTTTTGTTGTGGGAGAATGGTCATTTTCCATGACAGTGAATTGAGAGCGATCAGTTAGAAAGCAGCGAATCCAATTTAATATCAGGAGATCAAGGCACAAGTGTGAAAGATTGGCCATGTGAACACCAGCTTTCAATTCTATTTAGGTCGCATTGGAGCAGTTATTGATCTTTATTAAAAGGTATGCGGTGGTACAGGTCACAGTCATCTGCGAAAAGACGAATTGTCGATGAAATGTCGGAGGGAAGATCATTTATGAAGATGAAAAATAAAAGTAGGCCCAGCAGCGAGCCTCTCGGGACACCAGAGAAGACTTTTGTTGTGGGAGAATGGTCATTTTCCATGACAGTGAATTGAGAGCGATCAGTTAGGAAGCAGCGAATCCAGTTTAATATCAGGGGATCAAGGCACAAGCATGAAAGTTTGGCCATGTGAACACCAGCTTTAAATTCTATTTAGGTAGCATTGGAGCAATTCCTGATCAATATTGGAAGTTATGCGGCGGTACCGGACACAGTCATCTGCGAAAAGACGAATTGTCGATGAAATGTCGGAGCGAAGATCATTTATGAAGATGAAAAATAAAAGTAGGCCCAGCAGCGAGCCTCTCGGGACACCAGAGAAGACTTTTGTTGTGGGAGAATGGTCATTTTCCATGACAGTGAATTGAGAGCGATCAGTTAGGAAGCAGCGAATCCAGTTTAATATCAGGGGATCAAGGCACTAGCATGAAAGTTTCGCCATGTGGACACCAGCTTTAAATTCTATTTAGGTAGCATTGGAGCAATTCCTGATCAATATTGGAAGTTATGCGGCGGTACCGGACACAGTCATCTGCGAAAAGACGAATTGTCGATGAAATGTCGGAGCGAAGATCATTTATGAAGATGAAAAATAAAAGTGGGCCGAGCAGCGAGCCTTGCGCGACACCAGAGAAGACTTTTGTTGTGGGAGAATGGTCATTTTCGATGATGTGAATTGAGAGTGATCAGTTAGGAAGCAGCGAATCCAGTTTAATATCACGGGATCAAGGCACAAGCATGAAAGTTTGGCCATGTGAACACCAGCTTTCAATTCTATTTAGGTCGCATTGGAGCAATTGCTGATCATTATTGGAAGTTATGCGGCGGTACAGGACACAGTCATCTGCGAAAATACGAATTGTCGATGAAACGTTGCAGGGAAGATCATTTATGAAGATGAAAAATAAAAGTGGGCCCAGCAGTGAGTCTTGTGGGAGACCAGAGAAGACTTTTGTTGTGGAAGAATGGTCATTTTCGATGACAGTGAATTGAGAGCGATCAGTTAGGAATCAGCGAATCCAGTTCAATATCAGGAGATCAAGGCACAAGCATGAAAGTTTGGCCATGTGAACACCAGCTTTCAATTCTATTTAGGTCGCATTGGAGCAATTCCTGATCATTATTGGAAGTTATGCGGTGGTACAGGACACAGTCATCTGCGAAAAGACGAATTGTCGATGAAATGTCGGAGGGAAGATCATTTATGAAGATGAAAAATAGAAGTGGGCCCAGCAGTGAGTCTTGCGGGACACCAGAGAAGACTTTTGTTGTGGGAGAATGGTCATTTTCGATGACAGTGAATTGAGAGCGATCATTTAGAAAGCAGCGAATCCAATTTAATATCAGGAGATCAAGGCACAAGTATGAAAGTTTGGCCATGTGAACACCAGCTTTCAATTCTATTTAGGTCGCATTGGAGCAATACCTGATCATTATTTTAAGTTATGCTGCGGTACAGGTCACAGTCATCTGCGAAAAGACGCATTGTCGATGAAATGACGGAGGAAAGATCATTTATGAAGATGAAAAATAAAAGTGGGCTGAGCACTGAGCCCTGCGGGACACCAGAGAAGACTTTTGTTGTGGGGGAATGGTAGATTTCGATGACAGTGAATTGAGAGTGATCAGTTAGGAAGCAGCGAATCCAATTTAATATCAAGAGATCAAGGCACTAGTATGAAAGATTGGCCATGTGAACACCAGCTTTCAATTCTATTTAGGTTGCATTGGAGCAATACCTGATCATTATTTGAAGTTATGCTGCGGTACAGGTCACAGTCATCTGCGAAAAGACGAATTGTCGATGAAATATCGGAGGGAAGATCATTTATGAAGATGAAAAAAAAAATGGGCCGAGCAGACAGCCTCTCGGGACACCAGATAAGACTTTTGTTGTGGGAGAATGCTCATTTTTGATGACACTGAATTGAGAGCGATCCGTTAGGAAGCAGCGAATCCAATTTAATATCAGGGGATCAAGGCACAAGTTACTCACTGTGAACACCAGCTTTCAATTCTATTTAGGTCGCATTGGAGCAATTCCTGATCATTATTGGAAGGTATGCGGTGGTACAGGTCACAGTCATCTGCGAAAAGACGAATTGTCGATGAATTTCGGAGGGAAGATCATTTATGCAGATGAAAAAAAAATGGGCCGAACAGCGAGCCTCTCGTGACACCAGAGAAGACTTTTGTTGTGGGAGAATGGTCATTTTCCATGACAGTGAATTGAGAGCGATCAGTTAGAAAGCAGCGAATACAATTTAATATCAGGAGATCAAGGCACAAGTGTGAAAGATTGGCCATGTGAACACCAGCTTTCAATTCTATTTAGGTCGCATTGGAGCAGTTATTGATCTTTATTAAGAGGTATGCGGTGGTACTGGTCACAGTCATCTGCGAAACGACGAATTGTCGATGAAATGTCGGAGGGAAGATCATTTATGAAGATGAAAAATAAAAGTAGGCCCAGCAGCGAGCCTCTCGGGACACCAGAGAAGACTTTTGTTGTGGGAGAATGGTCATTTTCCATGACAGTGAATTGAGAGCGATCAGTTAGGAAGCAGCGAATTCAGTTTAATATCAGGGGATCAAGGCACAAGCATGAAAGTTTGGCCATGTGAACACCAGCTTTAAATTCTATTTAGGTAGCATTGAAGCAATTCCTGATCAATATTGGAAGTTATGCGGCGGTACCGGACACAGTCATCTGCGAAAAGACGAATTGTCGATGAAATGTCGGAGCGAAGATCATTTATGAAGATGAAAAATAAAAGTGGGCCGAGCAGCGAGCCTTGCGCGACACCAGAGAAGACTTTTGTTGTGGGAGAATGGTCATTTTCGATGACAGTGAATTGAGAGTGATCAGTTAGGAAGCAGCGAATCCAGTTTAATATAACGGGATCAAGGCACAAGCATGAAAGTTTGGCCATGTGAACACCAGCTTTCAATTCTATTTAGGTCGCATTGGAGCAATTGCTGATCATTATTAGAAGTTATGCGGCGGTACAGGACACAGTGATCTGCGAAAATACGAATTGTCGATGAAACGTTGCAGGGAAGATCATTTATGAAGATGAAAAATAAAAGTGGGCCCAGCAGTGAGTCTTGTGGGAGACCAGAGAAGACTTTTGTTGTGGGAGAATGGTCATTTTCGATGACAGTGAATTGAGAGCGATCAGTTAGGAATCAGCGAATCCAGTTCAATATCAGGAGATCAAGGCACAAGCATGAAAGTTTGGCCATGTGAACACCAGCTTTCAATTCTATTTAGGTCGCATTGGAGCAATACCTGATCATTATTTTAAGTTATGCTGCGGTACAGGTCGCAGTCATCTGCGAAAAGACGAATTGTCGATGAAATATCGGAGGAAAGATCATTTATGAAGATGAAAAAAAAATGGGCCGAGCAGCCAGCCTCTCGGGACACCAGATAAGACTTTTGTTGTGGAAGAATGGTCATTTTTGATGACAGTGAATTGAGAGCGATCCGTTAGGAAGCAGCGAATCCAATTTAATATAAGGAGATCAAGGCACAAGTTACTCAATGTGAACACCAGCTTTCAATTCTATTTAGGTCGCATTGGAGCAATTCCTGATCATTATTGGAAAATATGCGGTGGAACAGGTCACAGTCATCTGCGAAAAGACGAATTGTCGATGAATTTCGGAGGGAAGATCATTTATGAAGATGAAAAAAAATGGGCAGAGCAGCGAGCCTCTCGGGACGCCAGAGAAGACTTTTGTTGTGGGAGAATGGTCATTTTCCATGACAGTGAATTGAGAGCGATCAGTTAGGAAGCAGCGAATCCAATTTAATATCAGGAGATCAAGGCACAAGTGTGAAAGATTGGCCATGTGAACACCAGCTTTCAATTCTATTTAGGTCGCATTGGAGCAGTTATTGATCTTTATTGGAAAGTATGCGGTGGTACAGGTCACAGTCATCTGCGAAAAGACGAATTGTCGATGAAATGTCGGAGGGAAGATCATTTATGAAGATGAAAAAAAAAAAATGGGCCGAGCAGCGAGCCTCTCGGGACACCAGAGAAGACTTTTGTTGTGGGAGAATGGTCATTTTCCACGACAGTGAATTGAGAGCGATCAGTTAGGAAGCAGCGAATCCAGTTCAATATCAGAGGATCAAGGCACAAGCATGAAAGTTTGGCCATGTGAACACCAGCTTTCAATTCTATTTAGGTCGTATTGGAGCAATTCCTGATCATTATTGGAAGTTATGCTGTGGTACAGGACACAGTCATCTGCGAAAAGACGAATTGTCGATGAAATGTCGGAGGGAAGATCATTTATGAAGATGAAAAATAGAAGTGGGCCCAGCAGTGAGTCTTGCGGGACACCAGAGAAGACTTTTGTTGTGGGAGAATGGTCATTTTCGATGACAGTGAATTGAGAGCGATCAGTTAGGAAGCAGCGAATCCAGATTAATATCAGGGGATGAAGGCACAAGCATGAAAGTTTCGCCATGCGAACAGCTGCTTTAAATTCTATTTAGGTCGCTTTGGAGCAATTCCTGATCATATTTATAGGTTATGCGGCGGTAAAGGACACAGTCATCTGCGAAAAGACGAATTGTCGATGAAATGACGTAGGAAAGATCATTTATGAAGATGAAAAATAAAAGTGGGCCGAGCACTGAGCCCTGCGGAACACCAGAGAAGACTTTTGTTGTGTGGGAATGGTAGATTTCGATGACTGTGAATTGAGAGTGATCAGTTAGGAAGCAGCGAATCCAATTTAATATCAGGAGATCAAGGCACAAGTATGAAAGATTGGCCATGTGAACACCAGCTTTCAATTCTATTTAGGTCGCATTGGAGCAATACCTGATCATTATTTTAAGTTATGCTGCGGTACAGGTCACAGTCATCTGCGAAAAGACGAATTGTCGATGAAATGTCGGAGGGAAGATGATTTATGAAGATGAAAAAAAAATGGGCCGAGCAGCCAGCCTCTCGGGACACAAGATAAGACTTTTGTTGTGGGAGAAAGGTCATTTTTGATGACAGTGAATTGAGAGCGATCCGTTAGGAAGCAGCGAATCCAATTTAATATCAGGGGATCAAGGCACAAGTTTCGCAATGTGAACACCAGCTTTCAATTCTATTTAGCTCGCATTGGAGCAATTCCTGATCATTATTGGAAGGTATGCGGTGGTGCAGGTCACAGTCATCTGCGAAAAGACGAATTGTCGATGAAATGCCGGAGGGAAGATCATTTATGAAGATGAAAAAAAAATGGGCCGAGCAGCGAGCCTCTCGGGACACCAGAGAAGACTTGTTGTGGGAGAATGGTCATTTTCCATGACAGTGAATTGAGAGCGATCAGTTAGGAAGTAGCGAATCCAGTTTAATATCAGGAGATCAAGGCACAAACATGAAAGTTTGGCCATTTGAACACCAACTTTCAATTCTTTTAGGTCGCATTGGAGCAATTCCTGATCATAATTGGAGGTTATGCGGCGGTAAAGGACACAGTCATCTGCGAAAAGACGAATTGTCGATGAAATGACGGAGGAAACATCATTTATGAAGATGAAAAATAAAAGTGGGCCGAGCACTGAGCCCTGCGGGACACCAGAGAATACTTTTGTTGTGGGGGAATGGTCATTTTCGATGAGAGTGAATTGAGAGTGATCAGTTAGGAAGCAGCGAATCCAGTTTAATATCAGGAGATCAAGGCACAAGCATGAAAGTTTGGCCATGTGAACACCAGCTTTCAATTCTATTTAGGTCGCATTGGAGCAATTCCTGATCATTATTGGAAGTTATGCGGTGGTACAGGACACAGTCATCTGCGAAAAGACGAATTGTCGATGAAATGTCGGAGGGAAGATCATTTATGAAGATGAAAAATAGAAGTGGGCCCAGCAGTGAATCTTGCGGGACACCAGAGAAGACTTTTGTTGTGGGGGAATGGTAGATTTCGATGACAGTGAATTGAGAGTGATCAGTTAGGAAGCAGCGAATCTAATTTAATATCAGGAGATCAAGGCACAAGTATGAAAGATTGGCCATGTGAACACCAGCTTTGAATTCTATTTAGGTCGCATTGGAGCAATTCCTGATCATTATTGGAAGTTATGCGGCGGTAAAGGACACAGTCATCTGCGAAAAGACGAATTGTCGATGAAATGTCGGAGGGAAGACCATTTGTGAGATGAAAAAAAAATGGGCCGAGCAGCGAGCCTCTCGGGACACCAGAGAAGACTTTTATTGTGGGAAATGGTCAATTTCCATGACAGTGAATTGAGAGCGATCAGTTAGGAAGCAGCGAATCCAATTTAATATCAGGAGATCAAGGCACAATTATGAAAGATTGGCCATGTGAACACCAGCTTTGAATTCTATTTAGGTCGCATTGGAGCAATTCCTGATCATAATTGGAAGTTATGCGGCGGTAAAGGACACAGTCATCTGCGAAAAGACGAATTGTCGATGAAATGACGGAGGAAATATCATTTATGAAGATGAAAAATAAAAGTGGGCTGAGCACTGAGCCCTGCGGGACACCAGAGAAGACTTTTGTTGTGGGAGAATGGTCATTTTCCATGACAGTGAATTGAGAGCGATCAGTTAGGAAGCAGCGAATCCAATTTAATATCAGGAGATCAAGGCACAAGTGTGAAAGATTGGTCATGTGAACACCAGCTTTCAATTCTATTTAGGTCGCATTGGAGCAGTTATTGATCTTTATTGGAAGGTATGCGGTGGTACAGGTCACAGTCATCTGCGAAAAGACGAATTGTCGATGAAATGCCGGAGGGAAGATCATTTATGAAGATAAAAAAAAAAATGGGCCGAGCAGCGAGCCTCTCGGGACACCAGAGAAGACTTTTGTTGTGGGAGAATGGTCATTTTCCATGACAGTGAATTGAGAGCGATCAGTTAGGAAGTAGCGAATCCAATTTAATATCAGGAGATCAAGGCACAAGCATGAAGTTTGGCCATGTGTACACCAGCTTTCAATTCTATTTAGGTCGCATTGGAGCAATTCCTGTTCATAATTGGAGGTTATGCGGCGGTAAAGGACACAGTCATCTGCGAAAAGACGAATTGTCGATGAAATGTCGGAGGGAAGATCATTTATGAAGATGAAAAATAGAAGTGGGCCCAGCAGTGAGTCTTGCGGGACACCAGAGGAGACTTTTGTTGTGGGAGAATGGTCATTTTCGATGACAGTGAATTGAGAGCGATCAGTTAGGAAGCAGCGAATCCAGTTTAATATCAGGGGATCAAGGCAAAAGTATGAAAGATTCGCCATTTGAACACCAGCTTTCAATTCAATTTAGGTCGCATTGGAGCAATGCCTGATCATAATTGGAGGTTATGCGGCGGTAAAGGACACAGTCATCTGCGAAAAGACGAATTGTCGATGAAATGACGGAGGAAAGATCATTTATGAAGATGAAAAATAAAAGTGGGCCGAGCACTGAGCCCTGCGGGACACCAGAGAAGACTTTTGTTGTGGGGGAATGGTAGATTTCGATGACAGTGAATTGAGAGTGTTCAGTTAGGAAGCAGCGAATCCAATTTAATATCAGGAGATCAAGGCACAAGTATGAAAGATTGGCCATGTGAACACAAACTTTCAATTCTATTTAGGTCGCATTGGAGCAATACCTGATCATTATTTTAAGTTATGCTGCGGTACAGGTCACAGTCATCTGCGAAAAGACGAATTGTCGATGAAATGTCGGAGGGAAGATCATTGATGAAGATGAAAAATAAAAGTGGGGCGAGCAGCGAGCCTTGCGGTACACCAGACAAAACTTTTGTTGTGGGAGAATGGTCATTTTCGATGACAGTGAATTGAGAGCGATCACTTAGGAAGCAGCGAATCATATTTAATATCAGGGGGTCAAGGCACAAGCATGAAAGTTTCGCCATGCGAACACCTGCTTTGAATTCCATTTAGGTCGCATTGGAGCAATTCCTGATCATAATTGGAGGTTATGCGGCGGTAAAGGACACAGTCACCTGCGAAAAGACGAATTGTAGATGAAGTGACGGAGGAAAGATCATTTATGAAGATGAAAAATAAAAGTGGGCTGAGCACTGAGCCCTGCGGGACACCAGAGAAGACTTTTGTTGTGGGGGAATGGTAGATTTCGATGACAGTGAATTGAGAGTGATCAGTTAGGAAGCAGCGAATCCAATTTAATATCAGGAGATCAAGGCACTAGTATGAAAGATTAGCCATGTGAACACCAGCTTTCAATTCTATTTAGGTCGCATTGGAGCAATACCTGATCATTATTTTAAGTTATGCTGCGGTACAGGTCACAGTCATCTGCGAAAAGACGAATTGTCGATGAAATGTCGGAGGGAAGATCATTTATGAAGATGAAAAAAAAAATGGGCCGAGCAGACAGCCTCTCGGGACACCAGATAAGACTTTTGTTGTGGGAGAATGCTCATTTTTGATGACAGTGAATTGAGAGCGATCCGTTAGGTAGCAGCGAATCCAATTTAATATCAGGGGATCAAGGCACAAGTTACTCAATGTGAACACCAGCTTTCAATTCTATTTAGGTCGCATTGGAGCAATTCCTGATCATTATTGGAAGGTATGCGGTGGTACAGGTCACAGTCATCTGCGAAAAGACGAATTGTCGATGAATTTCGGAGGGAAGATCATTTATGAAGATGAAAAAAAAAAATTGGCCGAGCAGCGAGCCTCTCGTGACACCAGAGAAGACTTTTGTTGTGGGAGAATGGTCATTTTCCATGACAGTGAATTGAGAGCGATCAGTTAGGAAGCAGCGAATCCAATTTAATATCAGGAGATCAAGGCACAAGTGTGAAAGATTGGCCATGTGAACGCCAGCTTTCAATTCTATTTAGGTCGCATTGGAGCAATTCCTGATAATTATTGGAAGTTATGCGGTGGTACAGGACACAGTCATCTGCGAAAAGACGAATTGTCGATGAAATGTCGGAGCGAAGATCATTTATGAAGATGAAAAATAAAAGTGGGCCGAGCAGCGAGCCTTGCGCGACACCAGAGAAGACTTTTGCTGTGGGAGAATGGTCATTTTCGATGACAGTGAATTGAGAGTGATCAGTTAGGAAGCAGCGAATCCAGTTTAATATCACGGAATCAAGGCACAAGCATGAAAGTTTGGCCATGTGAACACCAGCTTTCAATTCTATTTAGGTCGCATTGGAGCAATTGCTGATCATTATTGGAAGTTATGCGGCGGTACAGGACGCAGTCATCTGCGAAAATACGAATTGTCGATGAAACGTTGCAGGGAAGATCATTTATGAAGATGAAAAATAAAAGTGGGCCCAGCAGTGAGTCTTGTGGGAGACCAGAGAAGACTTTTGTTGTGGGAGAATGGTCATTTTCGATGACAGTGAATTGAGAGCGATCAGTTAGGAATCAGCGAATCCAGTTCAATATCAGGAGATCAAGGCACAAGCATGAAAGTTTGGCCATGTGAACACCAGCTTTCAATTCTATTTAGGTCGCATTGGAGCAATTCCTGATCATTATTGGAAGTTATGCGGTGGTACAGGACACAGTCATCTGCGAAAAGACGAATTGTCGATGAAATGTCGGAGGGAAGATCATTTATGAAGATGAAAAATAGAAGTGGGCCCAGCAGTGAGTCTTGCGGGACACCAGAGAAGACTTTTGTTGTGGGAGAATGGTCATTTTCGATGACAGTGAATTGAGAGCGATCATTTAGGAAGCAGCGAATCCAATTTAATATCAGGAGATCAAGGCACAAGTTTGAAAGTTTGGCCATGTGAACACCAGCTTTCAATTCTATTTAGGTCGCATTGGAGCAATACCTGATCATTATTTTAAGTTATGCTGCGGTACAGGTCGCAGTCATCTGCGAAAAGACGAATTGTCGATGAAATATCGGAGGGAAGATCATTTATGAAGATGAAAAAAAAAATGGGCCGAGCAGCCAGCCTCTCGGGACACCAGATAAGACTTTTGTTGTGGAAGAATGGTCATTTTTGATGACAGTGAATTGAGAGCGATCCGTTAGGAAGCAGCGAATCCAATTTAATATCAGGGGATCAAGGCACAAGTTACTCAATGTGAACACCAGCTTTCAATTCTATTTAGGTCGCATTGGAGCAATTCCTGATCATTATTGGAAGGTATGCGGTGGAACAGGTCACAGTCATCTGCGAAAAGACGAATTGTCGATGAATTTCGGAGGGAAGATCATTTATGAAGATGAAAAAAAAATGGGCAGAGCAGCGAGCCTCTCGGGACACCAGAGAAGACTTTTGTTGTGGGAGAATGGTCATTTTCCATGACAGTGAATTGAGAGCGATCAGTTAGGAAGCAGCGAATCCAATTTAATATCAGGAGATCAAGGCACAAGTGTGAAAGATTGGCCATGTGAACACCAGCTTTCAATTCTATTTAGGTCGCATTGGAGCAGTTATTGATCTTTATTGGAAAGTATGCGGTGGTACAGGTCACAGTCATCTGCGAAAAGACGAATTGTCGATGAAATGTCGGAGGGAAGATCATTTATGAAGATGAAAAAAAAAAATGGGCCGAGCAGCGAGCCTCTCGGGACACCAGAGAAGAGTTTTGTTGTGGGAGAATGGTCATTTTCCATGACAGTGAATTGAGAGCGATCAGTTAGGAAGCAGCGAATCCAGTTCAATATCAGGGGATCAAGGCACAAGCATGAAAGTTTGGCCATGTGAACACCATCTTTCAATTCTATTTAGGTCGTATTGGAGCAATTCCTGATCATTATTGGAAGTTATGCTGTGGTACAGGACACAGTCATCTGCGAAAAGACGAATTGTCGATGAAATGTCGGAGGGAAGATCATTTATGAAGATGAAAAATAGAAGTGGGCCCAGCAGTGAGTCTTGCGGGACACCAGAGAAGACTTTTGTTGTGGGAGAATGGTCATTTTCGATGACAGTGAATTGAGAGCGATCAGTTAGGAAGCAGCGAATCCAGATTAATATCAGGGGATCAAGGCACAAGCATGAAAGTTTCGCCATGCGAACAGCTGCTTTAAATTCTATTTAGGTCGCTTTGGAGCAATTCCTGATCATAATTATAGGTTATGCGGCGGTAAAGGACACAGTCATCTGCGAAAAGACGAATTGTCGATGAAATGACGTAGGAAAGATCATTTATGAAGATGAAAAATAAAAGTGGGCCGAGCACTGAGCCCTGCGGAACACCAGAGAAGACTTTTGTTGTGGGGGAATGGTAGATTTCGATGACAGTGAATTGAGAGTGATCAGTTAGGAAGCAGCGAATCCAATTTAATATCAGGAGATCAAGGCACAAGTATGGAAGATTGGCCATGTGAACTCCAGCTTTCAATTCTATTTAGGTCGCATTGGAGCAATACCTGATCATTATTTTAAGTTATGCTGCGGTACAGGTCACAGTCATCTGCGAAAAGACGAATTGTCGATGAAATGTCGGAGGGAAGATGATTTATGAAGATGAAAAAAAAAATGGGCCGAGCAGCCAGGCTATCGGGACACAAGATAAGACTTTTGTTGTGGGAGAATGGTCATTTTTGATGACAGTGAATTGAGAGCGATCCGTTAGGAAGCAGCGAATCCAATTTAATATCAGGGGATCAAGGCACAAGTTTCGCAATGTGAACACCAGCTTTCAATTCTATTTAGCTCGCATTGGAGCAATTCCTGATCATTATTGGAAGGTATGCGGTGGTACAGGTCACAGTCATCTGCGAAAAGACGAATTGTCGATGAAATGCCGGAGGGAAGATCATTTATGAAGATGAAAAAAAAAACGGGCCGAGCAGCGAGCCTCTCGGGACACCAGAGAAGACTTGTTGTGGGAGAATGGTCATTTTCCATGACAGTGAATTGAGAGCGATCAGTTAGGAATTAGGGAATCAAGTTTAATATCAGGAGATCAAGGCACAAACATGAAAGTTTGGCCATTTGAACACCAGCTTTCAATTCTTTTAGGTCGCATTGGAGCAATTCCTGATCATAATTGGAGGTTATGCGGCGGTAAAGGACACAGTCATCTGCGAAAAGACGAATTGTCGATGAAATGACGGAGGAAACATCATTTATGAAGATGAAAAATAAAAGTGGGCCGAGCACTGAGCCCTGCGGGACACCAGAGAATACTTTTGTTGTGGGGGAATGGTCATTTTTGATGAGAGTGAATTGAGAGTGATCAGTTAGGAAGCAGCGAATCCAGTTTAATATCAGGAGATCAAGGCACAAGCATGAAAGTTTGGCCATGTGAACACATGCTTTCAATTCTATTTAGGTCGCATTGGAGCAATTCCTGATCATTATTGGAAGTTATGCGGCGGTAAAGGACACAGTCGTCTGCGAAAAGACGAATTGTCGATGAAATGTCGGAGGGAAGATCATTTATGAGATGAAAAAAAAATGGGCCGAGAGGCGAGCCTCTCGGGACACCAGAGAAGACTTTTATTGTGGGAGAATGGTCAATTTCCATGACAGTGAATTGAGAGCGATCAGTTAGGAAGCAGCGAATCCAATTTAATATCAGGAGATCAAGGCACAAGTATGAAAGATTGGCCATGTGAACACCAGCTTTGAATTCTATTTAGGTCGCATTGGAGCAATTCCTGATCATAATTGGAAGTTATGCGGCGGTAAAGGACACAGTCATCTGCGAAAAGACGAATTGTCGGTGAAATGACGGAGGAAATATCATTTATGAAGATGAAAAATAAAAGTGGGCTGAGCACTGAGCCCTGCGGGACACCAGAGAAGACTTTTGTTGTGGGAGAATGGTCATTTTCCATGACAGTGAATTGAGAGCGATCAGTTAGGAAGCAGCGAATCCAATTTAATATCAGGAGATCAAGGCACAAGTGTGAAAGATTGGCCATGTGAACACCAGCTTTCAATTCTATTTAGGTCGCATTGGAGCAGTTATTGATCTTTATTGGAAAGTATGCGGTGGTACAGGTCACAGTCATCTGCGAAAAGACGAATTGTCGATGAAATGTCGGAGGGAAGATCATTTATGAAGATGAAAAAAAAAAAATGGGCCGAGCAGCGAGCCTCTCGGGACACCAGAGAAGACTTTTGTTGTGGGAGAATGGTCATTTTCCACGACAGTGAATTGAGAGCGATCAGTTAGGAAGCAGCGAATCCAGTTCAATATCAGGGGATCAAGGCACAAGCATGAAAGTTTGGCCATGTGAACACCAGCTTTCAATTCTATTTAGGTCGTATTGGAGCAATTCCTGATCATTATTGGAAGTTATGCTGTGGTACAGGACACAGTCATCTGCGAAAAGACGAATTGTCGATGAAATGTCGGAGGGAAGATCATTTATGAAGATGAAAAATAAAAGTGGGCCGAGCACTGAGCCCTGCGGAACACCAGAGAAGACTTTTGTTGTGTGGGAATGGTAGATTTCGATGACTGTGAATTGAGAGTGATCAGTTAGGAAGCAGCGAATCCAATTTAATATCAGGAGATCAAGGCACAAGTATGAAAGATTGGCCATGTGAACACCAGCTTTCAATTCTATTTAGGTCGCATTGGAGCAATACCTGATCATTATTTTAAGTTATGCTGCGGTACAGGTCACAGTCATCTGCGAAAAGACGAATTGTCGATGAAATGTCGGAGGGAAGATGATTTATGAAGATGAAAAAAAAATGGGCCGAGCAGCCAGCCTCTCGGGACACAAGATAAGACTTTTGTTGTGGGAGAATGGTCATTTTCCATGACAGTGAATTGAGAGCGATCAGTTAGGAAGCAGCGAATCCAATTTAATATCAGGAGATCAAGGCACAAGTGTGAAAGATTGGCCATGTGAACGCCAGCTTTCAATTCTATTTAGGTCGCATTGGAGCAATTGCTGATCATTATTGGAAGTTATGCGGCGGTACAGGACACAGTCATCTGCGAAAATACGAATTGTCGATGAAACGTTGCAGGGAAGATCATTTATGAAGATGAAAAATAATAGTGGGCCCAGCAGTGAGTCTTGTGGGAGACCAGAGAAGACTTTTGTTGTGGGAGAATGGTCATTTTCGATGACAGTGAATTGAGAGCGATCAGTTAGGAATCAGCGAATCCAGTTCAATATCAGGAGATCAAGGCACAAGCATGAAAGTTTGGCCATGTGAACACCAGCTTTCAATTCTATTTAGGTCGCATTGGAGCAATTCCTGATCATTATTGGAAGTTATGCGGTGGTACAGGACACAGTCATCTGCGAAAAGACGAATTGTCGATGAAATGTCGGAGGGAAGATCATTTATGAAGATGAAAAATAGAAGTGGGCCCAGCAGTGAGTCTTGCGGGACACCAGAGAAGACTTTTGTTGTGGGAGAATGGTCATTTTCGATGACAGTGAATTGAGAGCGATCATTTAGGAAGCAGCGAATCCAATTTAATATCAGGAGATCAAGGCACAAGTTTGAAAGTTTGGCCATGTGAACACCAGCTTTCAATTCTATTTAGGTCGCATTGGAGCAATACCTGATCATTATTTTAAGTTATGCTGCGGTACAGGTCGCAGTCATCTGCGAAAAGACGAATTGTCGATGAAATATCGGAGGGAAGATCATTTATGAAGATGAAAAAAAAAAATGGGCCGAGCAGCCAGCCTCTCGGGACACCAGATAAGACTTTTGTTGTGAAAGAATGGTCATTTTTGATGACAGTGAATTGAGAGCGATCCGTTAGGAAGCAGCGAATCCAATTTAATATCAGGGGATCAAGGCACAAGTTACTCAATGTGAACACCAGCTTTCAATTCTATTTAGGTCGCATTGGAGCAATTCCTGATCATTATTGGAAGGTATGCGGTGGAACAGGTCACAGTCATCTGCGAAAAGACGAATTGTCGATGAATTTCGGAGGGAAGATCATTTATGAAGATGAAAAAAAAATGGGCAGAGCATCGAGCCTCTCGGGACACCAGAGAAGACTTTTGTTGTGGGAGAATGGTCATTTTCCATGACAGTGAATTGAGAGCGATCAGTTAGGAAGCAGCGAATCCAATTTAATATCAGGAGATCAAGGCACAAGTGTGAAAGATTGGCCATGTGAACACCAGCTTTCAATTCTATTTAGGTCGCATTGGAGCAGTTATTGATCTTTATTGGAAAGTATGCGGTGGTACAGGTCACAGTCATCTGCGAAAAGACGAATTGTCGATGAAATGTCGGAGGGAAGATCATTTATGAAGATGAAAAAAAAAATGGGCCGAGCAGCGAGCCTCTCGGGACACCAGAGAAGAGTTTTGTTGTGGGAGAATGGTCATTTTCCATGACAGTGAATTGAGAGCGATCAGTTAGGAAGCAGCGAATCCAGTTCAATATCAGGGGATCAAGGCACAAGCATGAAAGTTTCGCCATGCGAACAGCTGCTTTAAATTCTATTTAGGTCGCTTTGGAGCAATTCCTGATCATAATTATAGGTTATGCGGCGGTAAAGGACACAGTCATCTGCGAAAAGACGAATTGTCGATGAAATGACGTAGGAAAGATCATTTATGAAGATGAAAAATAAAAGTGGGCCGAGCACTGAGCCCTGCGGAACACCAGAGAAGACTTTTGTTGTGGGAGAATGGTCATTTTCCATGACAGTGAATTGAGAGCGATCAGTTAGGAAGCAGCGAATCCAATTTAATATCAGGAGATCAAGGCACAAGTATGAAAGATTGGCCATGTGAACACCAGCTTTCAATTCTATTTAGGTCGCATTGGAGCAATACCTGATCATTATTTTAAGTTATGCTGCGGTACAGGTCACAGTCATCTGCGAAAAGACGAATTGTCGATGAAATGTCGGAGGGAAGATGATTTATGAAGATGAAAAAAAAAATGGGCCGAGCAGCCAGCCTATCGGGACACAAGGTAAGACTTTTGTTGTGGGAGAATGGTCATTTTTGATGACAGTGAATTGAGAGCGATCCGTTAGGAAGCAGCGAATCCAATTTAATATCAGGGGATCAAGGCACAAGTTTCGCAATGTGAACACCAGCTTTCAATTCTATTTAGGTCGCATTGGAGCAATTCCTGATCATTATTGGAAGGTATGCGGTGGTACAGGTCACAGTCATCTGCGAAAAGACGAATTGTCGATGAAATGCCGGAGGGAAGATCATTTATGAAGATGAAAAAAAAAAAAACGGGCCGAGCAGCGAGCCTCTCGGGACACCAGAGAAGACTTGTTGTGGGAGAATGGTCATTTTCCATGACAGTGAATTGAGAGCGATCAGTTAGGAAGTAGCGAATCAAGTTTAATATCAGGAGATCAAGGCACAAACATGAAAGTTTGGCCATTTGAACACCAGCTTTCAATTCTTTTAGGTCGCATTGGAGCAATTCCTGATCATAATTGGAGGTTATGCGGCGGTAAAGGACACAGTCATCTGCGAAAAGACGAATTGTCGATGAAATTACGGAGGAAACATCATTTATGAAGATGAAAAATAAAAGTGGGCCGAGCACTGAGCCCTGCGGGACACCAGAGAATACTTTTGTTGTGGGAGAATGGTCATTTTCGATGAGAGTGAATTGAGAGTGATCAGTTAGGAAGCAGCGAATCCAGTTTAATATCAGGAGATCAAGGCACAAGCATGAAAGTTTGGCCATGTGAACACATGCTTTCAATTCTATTTAGGTCGCATTGGAGCAATTCCTGATCATTATTGGAAGTTATGCGGCGGTAAAGGACACAGTCGTCTGCGAAAAGACGAATTGTCGATGAAATGTCGGAGGGAAGATCATTTATGAGATGAAAAAAAAATGGGCCGAGCAGCGAGCCTCTCGGGACACCAGAGAAGACTTTTATTGTGGGAGAATGGTCAATTTCCATGACAGTGAATTGAGAGCGATAAGTTAGGAAGCAGCGAATCCAATTTAATATCAGGAGATCAAGGCACAAGTATGAAAGATTGGCCATGTGAACACCAGCTTTGAATTCTATTTAGGTCGCATTGGAGCAATTCCTGATCATAATTGGAAGTTATGCGGCGGTAAAGGACACAGTCATCTGCGAAAAGACGAATTGTCGATGAAATGACGGAGGAAATATCATTTATGAAGATGAAAAATAAAAGTGGGCTGAGCACTGAGCCCTGCGGGACACCAGAGAAGACTTTTGTTGTGGGAGAATGGTCATTTTCCATGACAGTGAATTGAGAGCGATCAGTTAGGAAGCAGCGAATCCAATTTAATATCAGGCACAAGTGTGAAAGATTGGCCATGTGAACACCAGCTTTCAATTCTATTTAGGTCGCATTGGAGCAGTTATTGATCTTTATTGGAAGGTATGCGGTGGTACAGGTCATAGTCATCTGCGAAAATACGAATTGTCGATGAAATGCCGGAGGGAAGATCATTTATGAAGATGAAAAAAAAAAATGGGCCGAGCAACGAGCATGTCGGGACACCAGAGAAGACATTTGTTGTGGGAGAATGGTCATTTTCCATGACAGTGAATTGAGAGCGATCAGTTAGGAAGTAAAGAATCCAATTTAATATCAGGAGATCAAGGCACAAGCATGAAGTTTGGCCATGTGTACACCAGCTTTCAATTCTATTTAGGTCGCATTGGAGCAATTCCTGTTCATAATTGGAGGTTATGCGGCGGTAAAGGACACAGTCATCTGCGAAAAGACGAATTGTCGATGAAATGTCGGAGGGAAGATCATTTATGAAGATGAAAAATAGAAGTGGGCCCAGCAGTGAGTCTTGCGGGACACCAGAGGAGACTTTTGTTGTGGGAGAATGGTCATTTTCGATGACAGTGAATTGAGAGCGATCAGTTAGGAAGCAGCGAATCCAGTTTCATATCAGGGGATCAAGGCACAAGCATGAAAGTTTCGCCTTGTGAACACCAGCTTTCAATTCTATTTAGGTCGGATTGGAGCAATTCCTGATAATTATTGGAAGGTATGCGGCGGTACAGGACACAGTCATCTGCGAAAAGACAAATTGTCGATGAAATGTCGGAGGGAAGATCATTTATGAGGATGAAAAATAAAAGTGGGCGGAGCAGCGAGCCTTGCGGGACACCAGAGAAGACTTTTGTTTTGGGAGAATGGTCATTTTCGATGAGAGTGAATTGAGAGCGATCAGTTAGAAAGCAGCGAATCCAGTTTAATATCAGGGGATCAAGGCAAAAGTATGAAAGATTCGCCATGTGAACACCTGCTTTGAATTCTATTTAGGTCGCATTGGAGCAATGCCTGATCATAATTGGAGGTTATGCGGCGGTAAAGGACACAGTCATCTGCGAAAAGACGAATTCTCGATGAAATGACGGAGGAACGATCATTTATGAAGATGAAAAATAAAAGTGGGCCGAGCACTGAGCCCTCCGGGACACCAGAGAAGACTTTTGTTGTGGGAGAATGGTCATTTTCGATGACAGTGAATTGAGACCGATCACTTAGGAAGCAACGAATCATATTTAATATCAGGAGATCAAGGCACTAGTATGAAAGATTGGCCATGTGAACACCAGCTTTCAATTCTATTTAGGTCGCATTGGAGCAATACCTTATCATTATTTTAAGTTATGCTGCGGTACAGGTCACAGTCATCTGCGAAAAGACGAATTGTCGATGAAATGTCGGAGGGAAGATCATTTATGAAGATGAAAAATAGAAGTGGGCCCAGCAGTGAGTCTTGCGGGACACCAGAGAAGACTTTTGTTGTGGGAGAATGGTCATTTTCGATGACAGTGAATTGAGAGCGATCAGTTAGGAATCAGCGAATCCAGTTCAATATCAGGAGATCAAGGCACAAGCATGAAAGTTTGGCCATGTGAACACCAGCTTTCAATTCTATTTAGGTAGCATTGGAGCAATTGCTGATCATTATTGGAAGTTAAGCGGCGGTACAGGACACAGTCATCTGCGAAAATACGAATTGTCGATGAAACTTTGGAGGGAAGATCATTTATGAAGATGAAAAATAGAAGTGGGCCCAGCAGTGAGTCTTGCGGGACACCAGAGAAGACTTTTGTTGTGGGAGAATGGTCATTTTCGATGACAGTGAATTGAGAGCGATCAGTTAGGAATCAGCGAATCCAGTTCAATATCAGGAGATCAAGGCACAAGCATGAAAGTTTCGCCATGTGGACACCAGCTTTAAATTCTATTTAGGTAGCATTGGAGCAATTCCTGATCAATATTGGAAGTTATGCGGCGGTACCGGACACAGTCATCTGCGAAAAGACGAATTGTCGATGAAATGTCGGAGCGAAGATCATTTATGAAGATGAAAAATAAAAGTGGGCCGAGCAGCGAGCCTTGCGCGACACCAGAGAAGACTTTTGTTGTGGGAGAATGGTCATTTTCCATGACAGTGAATTGAGAGCGATCAGTTAGGAAGCAGCGAATCCAGTTTAATATCAGGGGATCAAGCCACAAGCATGAAAGTTTCGCCATGTGGACACCAGGTTTAAATTCTATTTAGGTAGCATTGGAGCAATTCCTGATCAATATTGGAAGTTATGCGGCGGTACCGGACACAGTCACCTGCGAAAAGACGAATTGTCGATGAAATGTCGGAGCGAAGATCATTTATGAAGATGAAAAATAAAAGTGGGCCGAGCAGCGAGCCTCTCGGGACACCAGAGAAGACTTTTGTTGTGGGAGAATGGTCATTTTCTATGACAGTGAATTGAGAGCGATCAGTTAGGAAGCAGCGAATCCAGTTTAATATCACGGGATCAAGGCACAAGCATGAAAGTTTGGCCATGTGAACACCAGCTTTCAATTCTATTTAGGTCGCATTGGAGCAATTGCTGATTATTATTGGAAGTTATGCGGCGGTACAGGACACAGTCATCTGCGAAAATACGAATTGTCGATGAAACTTTGGAGGGAAGATCATTTATGAAGATGAAAAATAGAAGTGGGCCCAGCAGTGAGTCTTGCGGGACACCAGAGAAGGCTTTTGTTGTGGGAGAATGGTCATTTTCGATGACAGTGAATTGAGAGCGATCAGTTAGGAATCAGCGAATCCAGTTCAATATCAGGAGATCAAGGCACAAGCATGAAAGTTTCGCCATGTGGACACCAGCTTTAAATTCTATTTAGGTAGCATTGGAGCAATTCCTGATCAATATTGGAAGTTATGCGGCGGTACCGGACACAGTCATCTGCGAAAAGACGAATTGTCGATGAAATGTCGGAGCGAAGATCATTTATGAAGATGAAAAATAAAAGTGGGCCGAGCAGCGAGCCTTGCGCGACACCAGAGAAGACTTTTGTTGTGGGAGAATGGTCATTTTCCATGACAGTGAATTGAGAGCGATCAGTTAGGAAGCAGCGAATCCAGTTTAATATCAGGGGATCAAGGCACAAGCATGAAAGTTTGGCCATGTGAACACCAGCTTTCAATTCTATTTAGGTCGCATTGGAGCAATTCCTGATCATTATTGGAAGTTATGCGGTGGTACAGGACACAGTCATCTGCGAAAAGACGAATTGTCGATGAAATGTCGGAGGGAAGATCATTTATGAAGATGAAAAATAGAAGTGGGCCCAGCAGTGAGTCTTGCGGGACACCAGAGAAGACTTTTGTTGTGGGAGAATGGCCATTTTCGATGACAGTGAATTGAGAGCGATCATTTAGGAAGCAGCGAATCCAATTTAATATCAGGAGATCAAGGCACAAGTTTGAAAGTTTGGCCATGTGAACACCAGCTTTCAATTCTATTTAGGTCGCATTGGAGCAATACCTGATCATTATTTTAAGTTATGCTGCGGTACAGGTCGCAGTCATCTGCGAAAAGACGAATTGTCGATGAAATATCGGAGGGAAGATCATTTATGAAGATGAAAAAAAAAAATGGGCCGAGCAGCCAGCCTCTCGGGACACCAGATAAGACTTTTGTTGTGAAAGAATGGTCATTTTTGATGACAGTGAATTGAGAGCGATCCGTTAGGAAGCAGCGAATCCAATTTAATATCAGGGGATCAAGGCACAAGTTACTCAATGTGAACACCAGCTTTCAATTCTATTTAGGTCGCATTGGAGCAATTCCTGATCATTATTGGAAGGTATGCGGTGGAACAGGTCACAGTCATCTGCGAAAAGACGAATTGTCGATGAATTTCGGAGGGAAGATCATTTATGAAGATGAAAAAAAAATGGGCAGAGCATCGAGCCTCTCGGGACACCAGAGAAGACTTTTGTTGTGGGAGAATGGTCATTTTCCATGACAGTGAATTGAGAGCGATCAGTTAGGAAGCAGCGAATCCAATTTAATATCAGGAGATCAAGGCACAAGTGTGAAAGATTGGCCATGTGAACACCAGCTTTCAATTCTATTTAGGTCGCATTGGAGCAGTTATTGATCTTTATTGGAAAGTATGCGGTGGTACAGGTCACAGTCATCTGCGAAAAGACGAATTGTCGATGAAATGTCGGAGGGAAGATCATTTATGAAGATGAAAAAAAAATGGGCCGAGCAGCGAGCCTCTCGGGACACCAGAGAAGAGTTTTGTTGTGGGAGAATGGTCATTTTCCATGACAGTGAATTGAGAGCGATCAGTTAGGAAGCAGCGAATCCAGTTCAATATCAGGGGATCAAGGCACAAGCATGAAAGTTTGGCCATGTGAACACCATCTTTCAATTCTATTTAGGTCGTATTGGAGCAATTCCTGATCATTATTGGAAGTTATGCTGTGGTACAGGACACAGTCATCTGCGAAAAGACGAATTGTCGATGAAATGTCGGAGGGAAGATCATTTATGAAGATGAAAAATAGAAGTGGGCCCAGCAGTGAGTCTTGCGGGACACCAGAGAAGACTTTTGTTGTGGGAGAATGGTCATTTTCGATGACAGTGAATTGAGAGCGATCAGTTAGGAAGCAGCGAATCCAAATTAATATCAGGGGATCAAGGCACAAGCATGAAAGTTTCGCCATGCGAACAGCTGCTTTAAATTCTATTTAGGTCGCTTTGGAGCAATTCCTGATCATAATTATAGGTTATGCGGCGGTAAAGGACACAGTCATCTGCGAAAAGACGAATTGTCGATGAAATGACGTAGGAAAGATCATTTATGAAGATGAAAAATAAAAGTGGGCCGAGCACTGAGCCCTGCGGAACACCAGAGAAGACTTTTGTTGTGGGGGAATGGTAGATTTCGATGACAGTGAATTGAGAGTGATCAGTTAGGAAGCAGCGAATCCAATTTAATATCAGGAGATCAAGGCACAAGTATGAAAGATTGGCCATGTGAACACCAGCTTTCAATTCTATTTAGGTCGCATTGGAGCAATACCTGATCATTATTTTAAGTTATGCTGCGGTACAGGTCACAGTCATCTGCGAAAAGGCGAATTGTCGATGAAATGTCGGAGGGAAGATGATTTATGAAGATGAAAAAAAAAATGGGCCGAGCAGCCAGCCTATCGGGACACAAGGTAAGACTTTTGTTGTGGGAGAATGGTCATTTTTGATGACAGTGAATTGAGAGCGATCCGTTAGGAAGCAGCGAATCCAATTTAATATCAGGGGATCAAGGCACAAGTTTCGCAATGTGAACACCAGCTTTCAATTCTATTTAGGTCGCATTGGAGCAATTCCTGATCATTATTGGAAGGTATGCGGTGGTACAGGTCACAGTCATCTGCGAAAAGACGAATTGTCGATGAAATGCCGGAGGGAAGATCATTTATGAAGATGAAAAAAAAAAAAACGGGCCGAGCAGCGAGCCTCTCGGGACACCAGAGAAGACTTGTTGTGGGAGAATGGTCATTTTCCATGACAGTGAATTGAGAGCGATCAGTTAGGAAGTAGCGAATCAAGTTTAATATCAGGAGATCAAGGCACAAACATGAAAGTTTGGCCATTTGAACACCAGCTTTCAATTCTTTTAGGTCGCATTGGAGCAATTCCTGATCATAATTGGAGGTTATGCGGCGGTAAAGGACACAGTCATCTGCGAAAAGACGAATTGTCGATGAAATTACGGAGGAAACATCATTTATGAAGATGAAAAATAAAAGTGGGCCGAGCACTGAGCCCTGCGGGACACCAGAGAATACTTTTGTTGTGGGGGAATGGTCATTTTCGATGAGAGTGAATTGAGAGTGATCAGTTAGGAAGCAGCGAATCCAGTTTAATATCAGGAGATCAAGGCACAAGCATGAAAGTTTGGCCATGTGAACACATGCTTTCAATTCTATTTAGGTCGCATTGGAGCAATTCCTGATCATTATTGGAAGTTATGCGGCGGTAAAGGACACAGTCGTCTGCGAAAAGATGAATTGTCGATGAAATGTCGGAGGGAAGATCATTTATGAGATGAAAAAAAAATGGGCCGAGCAGCGAGCCTCTCGGGACACCAGAGAAGACTTTTATTGTGGGAGAATGGTCAATTTCCATGACAGTGAATTGAGAGCGATCAGTTAGGAAGCAGCGAATCCAATTTAATATCAGGAGATCAAGGCACAAGTATGAAAGATTGGCCATGTGAACACCAGCTTTGAATTCTATTTAGGTCGCATTGGAGCAATTCCTGATCATAATTGGAAGTTATGCGGCGGTAAAGGACACAGTCATCTGCGAAAAGACGAATTGTCGATGAAATGACGGAGGAAATATCATTTATGAAGATGAAAAATAAAAGTGGGCTGAGCACTGAGCCCTGCGGGACACCAGAGAAGACTTTTGTTGTGGGAGAATGGTCATTTTCCATGACAGTGAATTGAGAGCGATCAGTTAGGAAGCAGCGAATCCAATTTAATATCAGGCACAAGTGTGAAAGATTGGCCATGTGAACACCAGCTTTCAATTCTATTTAGGTCGCATTGGAGCAGTTATTGATCTTTATTGGAAGGTATGCGGTGGTACAGGTCATAGTCATCTGCGAAAATACGAATTGTCGATGAAATGCCGGAGGGAAGATCATTTATGAAGATGAAAAAAAAAAATGGGCCGAGCAACGAGCATGTCGGGACACCAGAGAAGACATTTGTTGTGGGAGAATGGTCATTTTCCATGACAGTGAATTGAGAGCGATCAGTTAGGAAGTAAAGAATCCAATTTAATATCAGGAGATCAAGGCACAAGCATGAAGTTTGGCCATGTGTACACCAGCTTTCAATTCTATTTAGGTCGCATTGGAGCAATTCCTGTTCATAATTGGAGGTTATGCGGCGGTAAAGGACACAGTCATCTGCGAAAAGACGAATTGTCGATGAAATGTCGGAGGGAAGATCATTTATGAAGATGAAAAATAGAAGTGGGCCCAGCAGTGAGTCTTGCGGGACACCAGAGGAGACTTTTGTTGTGGGAGAATGGTCATTTTCGATGACAGTGAATTGAGAGCGATCAGTTAGGAAGCAGCGAATCCAGTTTCATATCAGGGGATCAAGGCACAAGCATGAAAGTTTCGCCTTGTGAACACCAGCTTTCAATTCTATTTAGGTCGGATTGGAGCAATTCCTGATAATTATTGGAAGGTATGCGGCGGTACAGGACACAGTCATCTGCGAAAAGACAAATTGTCGATGAAATGTCGGAGGGAAGATCATTTATGAGGATGAAAAATAAAAGTGGGCGGAGCAGCGAGCCTTGCGGGACACCAGAGAAGACTTTTGTTTTGGGAGAATGGTCATTTTCGATGAGAGTGAATTGAGAGCGATCAGTTAGAAAGCAGCGAATCCAGTTTAATATCAGGGGATCAAGGCAAAAGTATGAAAGATTCGCCATGTGAACACCTGCTTTGAATTCTATTTAGGTCGCATTGGAGCAATGCCTGATCATAATTGGAGGTTATGCGGCAGTAAAGGACACAGTCATCTGCGAAAAGACGAATTCTCGATGAAATGACGGAGGAACGATCATTTATGAAGATGAAAAATAAAAGTGGGCCGAGCACTGAGCCCTCCGGGACACCAGAGAAGACTTTTGTTGTGGGAGAATGGTCATTTTCGATGACAGTGAATTGAGACCGATCACTTAGGAAGCAGCGAATCATATTTAATATCAGGAGATCAAGGCACTAGTATGAAAGATTGGCCATGTGAACACCAGCTTTCAATTCTATTTAGGTCGCATTGGAGCAATACCTTATCATTATTTTAAGTTATGCTGCGGTACAGGTCACAGTCATCTGCGAAAAGACGAATTGTCGATGAAATGTCGGAGGGAAGATCATTTATGAAGATGAAAAATAGAAGTGGGCCCAGCAGTGAGTCTTGCGGGACACCAGAGAAGACTTTTGTTGTGGGAGAATGGTCATTTTCGATGACAGTGAATTGAGAGCGATCAGTTAGGAATCAGCGAATCCAGTTCAATATCAGGAGATCAAGGCACAAGCATGAAAGTTTGGCCATGTGAACACCAGCTTTCAATTCTATTTAGGTAGCATTGGAGCAATTGCTGATCATTATTGGAAGTTAAGCGGCGGTACAGGACACAGTCATCTGCGAAAATACGAATTGTCGATGAAACTTTGGAGGGAAGATCATTTATGAAGATGAAAAATAGAAGTGGGCCCAGCAGTGAGTCTTGCGGGACACCAGAGAAGACTTTTGTTGTGGGAGAATGGTCATTTTCGATGACACTGAATTGAGAGCGATCAGTTAGGAATCAGCGAATCCAGTTCAATATCAGGAGATCAAGGCACAAGCATGAAAGTTTCGCCATGTGGACACCAGCTTTAAATTCTATTTAGGTAGCATTGGAGCAATTCCTGATCAATATTGTAAGTTATGCGGCGGTACCGGACACAGTCATCTGCGAAAAGACGAATTGTCGATGAAATGTCGGAGCGAAGATCATTTATGAAGATGAAAAATAAAAGTGGGCCGAGCAGCGAGCCTTGCGCGACACCAGAGAAGACTTTTGTTGTGGGAGAATGGTCATTTTCCATGACAGTGAATTGAGAGCGATCAGTTAGGAAGCAGCGAATCCAGTTTAATATCAGGGGATCAAGCCACAAGCATGAAAGTTTCGCCATGTGGACACCAGGTTTAAATTCTATTTAGGTAGCATTGGAGCAATTCCTGATCAATATTGGAAGTTATGCGGCGGTACCGGACACAGTCACCTGCGAAAAGACGAATTGTCGATGAAATGTCGGAGCGAAGATCATTTATGAAGATGAAAAATAAAAGTGGGCCGAGCAGCGAGCCTCTCGGGACACCAGAGAAGACTTTTGTTGTGGGAGAATGGTCATTTTCCATGACAGTGAATTGAGAGCGATCAGTTAGGAAGCAGCGAATCCAGTTTAATATCACGGGATCAAGGCACAAGCATGAAAGTTTGGCCATGTGAACACCAGCTTTCAATTCTATTTAGGTCGCATTGGAGCAATTGCTGATCATTATTGGAAGTTATGCGGCGGTACAGGACACAGTCATCTGCGAAAATACGAATTGTCGATGAAATGTCGGAGCGAAGATCATTTATGAAGATGAAAAATAAAAGCGGGCCGAGCAGCGAGCCTCTCGGGACACCAGAGAAGACTTTTGTTGTGGGAGAATGGTCATTTTCCATGACAGTGAATTGAGAGCGATCAGTTAGGAAGCAGCGAATCATATTTATTATCAGGGGATCAAGGAAAAAGCATGAAAGTTTCGCCATGTGAACACCAGCTTTCAATTCTATTTAGGTCGCATTGGAGCAATTCCTGATCATAATTATAGGTTATGCGGCGGTAAAAGACACAGTCATCTGCGAAAAGACGAATTGTCGATGAAATGATGGAGGAAAGATCATTTATGAAGATGAAAAATAAAAGTGGGCTGAGCACTGAGCCCTGCGGGAGACCAGAGAAGACTTTTGTTGTGGGAGAATGGTCATTTTCGATGACAGTGAATTGAGAGCGATCACTTAGGAAGCAGCGAATCATATTTATTATCAGGGGATCAAGGAACAAGCATGAAAGTTTCGCCATGCGAACACCTGCTTTGAATTCTATTTAGGTCGCATTGGAGCAATTCCTGATCATAACTGGAGGTTATGCGGCGGTATAGGGCACAGTCATCTGCGAAAAGACGAATTGTCGATGAAATGATGGAGGAAAGATCATTTATGAAGATGAAAAATAAAAGTGGGCTGAGCACTGAGCCCTGCGGGAGACCAGAGAAGACTTTTGTTGTGGGAGAATGGTCATTTTCGATGACAGTGAATTGAGAGCGATCACTTAGGAAGCAGCGAATCATATTTATTATCAGGGGATCAAGGAACAAGCATGAAAGTTTCGCCACGCGAACACCTGCTTTGAATTCTATTTAGGTCGCATTGGAGCAATGCCTGATCATAATTGGAGGTTATGCGGCGGTAAAAGACACAGTCATCTGCGAAAAGGCGAATTGTCGATGAAATGATGGAGGAAAGATCATTTATGAAGATTAAAAATAAAAGTGGGCCGAGCACTGAGCCCTGCGGGACACCAGAGAAGACTTTTGTTGTGGGGGAATGGTAGATTTCGATGACAGTGAATTGAGAGTGATCAGTTAGGAAGCAGCGAATCCAATTTAATATCAGGAGATCAAGGCACAAGTATGAAAGATTGGCCATATGAACACAAACTTTCAATTCTATTTAGGTCGCATTGGAGCAATACCTGATCATTATTTTAAGTTATGCTGCGGCACAGGTCACAGTCATCTGCGAAAAGACGAATTGTCGATGAAATGACGGAGGAAAGATCATTTATGAAGATGAAAAATAAAAGTTGGCCGAGCACTGAGCCCTCCGGGAGACCAGAGAAGACTTTTGTTGTGGGAGAATGGTCATTTTCGATGACAGTGAATTGAGAGCGATCTCTTAGGAAGCAGCGAATCATATTTATTATCAGGGGATCAAGGAACAAGCATGAAAGATTCGCCATGTGAACACCAGCTTTCAATTCTATTTAGGTCGCATTGGAGCGATTCCTGATCATTATTTTAAGTTATGCTGCGGTACAGGTCACAGTCATCTGCGAAAAGACGAATTGTCGATGAAATGACGGAGGAAAGATCATTTATGAAGATGAAAAATAAAAGTGGGCTGAGCACTGAGCCCTGCGGGACACCAGAGAAGACTTTTGTTGTGGGGGAATGGTAGATTTCGATGACAGTGAATTGAGAGTGATCAGTTAGGAAGCAGCGAATCCAATTTAATATCAGGAGATCAAGGCACTAGTATGAAAGATTGGCCATGTGAACACCAGCTTTCAATTCTATTTAGGTCGCATTGGAGCAATACCTGATCATTATTTTAAGTTATGCTGCGGTACAGGTCACAGTCATCTGCGAAAAGACGAACTGTCGATGAAATGTCGGAGGGAAGATCATTTATGAAGATGAAAAAAAAAATGGGCCGAGCAGCGAGCCTCTCGGGACACCAAAGAAGACTTTTGTTGTGGGAGAATGGTCATTTTCTATGACAGTGAATTGAGAGCGATCAGTTAGGAAGCAGCGAATCCAGTTTAATATCAGGGGATCAAGGCACAAGCATGAAAGTTTCGCCTTGTGAAAACCAGCTTTCAATTCTATTTAGGTCGCATTGGAGCAATTCCTGATAATTATTGGAAGGTATGCGGCGGTACAGGACACAGTCATCTGCGAAAAGACGAATTGTCGATGAAATGTCGGAGGGAAGATCATTTAGGAAGATGAAAAATAAAAGTAGGCCCAGCAGCGAGCCTTGCGGGACACCAGAGAAGAATTTTGTTGTGGGAAAATTGTCATTTTCGATGACAGTGAATTGCGAGCGATCTGTTAGGAAGCAGCGAATCCAGTTTAATATCAGGGGATCAAGGCACAAGCATGAAAGTTTCGCCATGTGGACACCAGCTTTAAATTCTATTTAGGTAGCATTGGAGCAATTCCTGATCAATATTGGAAGTTATGCGGCGGTACCGGACACAGTCATCTGCGAAAAGACGAATTGTCGATGAATTTCGGAGGGAAGATCATTTATGAAGATGAAAAAAAAAATGGGCCGAGCAGCGAGACTCTCGGGACACCAGAGAAGACTTTTGTTGTGGGAGAATGGTCATTTTCGATGACAGTGAATTGAGAGCGATCAGTTAGGAAGCAGCGAATCCAGTTTAATATCAGGGGATCAAGGCACAAGCATGAAAGTTTCGCCATGTGGACACCAGCTTTCAATTCTATTTAGGTAGCATTGGAGCAATTGCTGATCATTATTGGAAGTTAAGCGGCGGTACAGGACACAGTCATCTGCGAAAATACGAATTGTCGATGAAACTTTGGAGGGAAGATCATTTATGAAGATGAAAAATAGAAGTGGGCCCAGCAGTGAGTCTTGCGGGACACCAGAGAAGACTTTTGTTGTGGGAGAATGGTCATTTTCGATGACAGTGAATTGAGAGCGATCAGTTAGGAATCAGCGAATCCAGTTCAATATCAGGAGATCAAGGCACAAGCATGAAAGTTTCGCCATGTGGACACCAGCTTTAAATTCTATTTAGGTAGCATTGGAGCAATTCCTGATCAATATTGGAAGTTATGCGGCGGTACCGGACACAGTCATCTGCGAAAAGACGAATTGTCGATGAAATGTCGGAGCGAAGATCATTTATGAAGATGAAAAATAAAAGTGGGCCGAGCAGCGAGCCTTGCGCGACACCAGAGAAGACTTTTGTTGTGGGAGAATGGTCATTTTCCATGACAGTGAATTGAGAGCGATCAGTTAGGAAGCAGCGAATCCAGTTTAATATCAGGGGATCAAGCCACAAGCATGAAAGTTTCGCCATGTGGACACCAGCTTTAAATTCTATTTAGGTAGCATTGGAGCAATTCCTGATCAATATTGGAAGTTATGCGGCGGTACCGGACACAGTCACCTGCGAAAAGACGAATTGTCGATGAAATGTCGGAGCGAAGATCATTTATGAAGATGAAAAATAAAAGTGGGCCGAGCAGCGAGCCTCTCGGGACACCAGAGAAGACTTTTGTTGTGGGAGAATGGTCATTTTCCATGACAGTGAATTCAGAGCGATCAGTTAGGAAGCAGCGAATCCAGTTTAATATCACGGGATCAAGGCACAAGCATGAAAGTTTGGCCATGTGAACACCAGCTTTCAATTCTATTTAGGTCGCATTGGAGCAATTGCTGATCATTATTGGAAGTTATGCGGCGGTACAGGACACAGTCATCTGCGAAAATACGAATTGTCGATGAAATGTCGGAGCGAAGATCATTTATGAAGATGAAAAATAAAAGCGGGCCGAGCAGCGAGCCTCTCGGGACACCAGAGAAGACTTTTGTTGTGGGAGAATGGTCATTTTCCATGACAGTGAATTGAGATCGATCAGTTAGGAAGCAGCGAATCCAGTTTAATATCAGGGGATCAAGCCACAAGCATGAAAGTTTCGCCATGTGGACACCAGCTTTAAATTCTATTTAGGTAGCATTGGAGCAATTCCTGATCAATATTGGAAGTTATGCGGCGGTACCGGACACAGTCATCTGCGAAAAGACGAATTGTCGATGAAATGTGGGAGCGAAGATCATTTATGAAGATGAAAAATAAAAGTGGGCCGAGCAGTGAGCCTCTCGGGACACCAGAGAAGACTTTTGTTGTGGGAGAATGGTCATTTTCCATGACAGTGAATTGAGAGCGATCAGTTAGGAAGCAGCGAATCATATTTATTATCAGGGGATCAAGGAAAAAGCATGAAAGTTTCGCCATGTGAACACCAGCTTTCAATTCTATTTAGGTCGCATTGGAGCAATTCCTGATCATAATTATAGGTTATGCGGCGGTAAAAGACACAGTCATCTGCGAAAAGACGAATTGTCGATGAAATGATGGAGGAAAGATCATTTATGAAGATGAAAAATAAAAGTGGGCTGAGCACTGAGCCCTGCGGGAGACCAGAGAAGACTTTTGTTGTGGGAGAATGGTCATTTTCGATGACAGTGAATTGAGAGCGATCACTTAGGAAGCAGCGAATCATATTTATTATCAGGGGATCAAGGAACAAGCATGAAAGTTTCGCCATGCGAACACCTGCTTTGAATTCTATTTAGGTCGCATTGGAGCAATTCCTGATCATAATTGGAGGTTATGCGGCGGTATAGGGCACAGTCATCTGCGAAAAGACGAATTGTCGATGAAATGATGGAGGAAAGATTATTTATGAAGATGAAAAATAAAAGTGGGCTGAGCACTGAGCCCTGCGGGAGACCAGAGAAGACTTTTGTTGTGGGAGAATGGTCATTTTCGATGACAGTGAATTGAGAGCGATCACTTAGGAAGCAGCGAATCATATTTATTATCAGGGGATCAAGGAACAAGCATGAAAGTTTCGCCACGCGAACACCTGCTTTGAATTCTATTTAGGTCGCATTGGAGCAATGCCTGATCATAATTGGAGGTTATGCGGCGGTAAAAGACACAGTCATCTGCGAAAAGGCGAATTGTCGATGAAATGATGGAGGAAAGATCATTTATGAAGATTAAAAATAAAAGTGGGCCGAGCACTGAGCCCTGCGGGACACCAGAGAAGACTTTTGTTGTGGGGGAATGGTAGATTTCGATGACAGTGAATTGAGAGTGATCAGTTAGGAAGCAGCGAATCCAATTTAATATCAGGAGATCAAGGCACAAGTATGAAAGATTGGCCATATGAACACAAACTTTCAATTCTATTTAGGTCGCATTGGAGCAATACCTGATCATTATTTTAAGTTATGCTGCGGCACAGGTCACAGTCATCTGCGAAAAGACGAATTGTCGATGAAATGACGGAGGAAAGATCATTTATGAAGATGAAAAATAAAAGTTGGCCGAGCACTGAGCCCTCCGGGAGACCAGAGAAGACTTTTGTTGTGGGAGAATGGTCATTTTCGATGACAGTGAATTGAGAGCGATCTCTTAGGAAGCAGCGAATCATATTTATTATCAGGGGATCAAGGAACAAGCATGAAAGATTCGCCATGTGAACAACAGCTTTCAATTCTATTTAGGTCGCATTGGAGCGATTCCTGATCATTATTTTAAGTTATGCTGCGGTACAGGTCACAGTCATCTGCGAAAAGACGAATTGTCGATGAAATGACGGAGGAAAGATCATTTATGAAGATGAAAAATAAAAGTGGGCTGAGCACTGAGCCCTGCGGGACACCAGAGAAGACTTTTGTTGTGGGGGAATGGTAGATTTCGATGACAGTGAATTGAGAGTGATCAGTTAGGAAGCAGCGAATCCAATTTAATATCAGGAGATCAAGGCACTAGTATGAAAGATTGGCCATGTGAACACCAGCTTTCAATTCTATTTAGGTCGCATTGGAGCAATACCTGATCATTATTTTAAGTTATGCTGCGGTACAGGTCACAGTCATCTGCGAAAAGACGAACTGTCGATGAAATGTCGGAGGGAAGATCATTTATGAAGATGAAAAAAAAAATGGGCCGAGCAGCGAGCCTCTCGGGACACCAAAGAAGACTTTTGTTGTGGGAGAATGGTCATTTTCTATGACAGTGAATATAGAGCGATCAGTTAGGAAGCAGCGAATCCAGTTTAATATCAGGGGATCAAGGCACAAGCATGAAAGTTTCGCCTTCTGAAAACCAGCTTTCAATTCTATTTAGGTCGCATTGGAGCAATTCCTGATAATTATTGGAAGGTATGCGGCGGTACAGGACACAGTCATCTGCGAAAAGACGAATTGTCGATGAAATGTCGGAGGGAAGATCATTTATGAAGATGAAAAATAAAAGTAGGCCCAGCAGCGAGCCTTGCGGGACACCAGAGAAGAATTTTGTTGTGGGAAAATTGTCATTTTCGATGACAGTGAATTGCGAGCGATCAGTTAGGAAGCAGCGAATCCAGTTTAATATCAGGGGATCAAGCCACAAGCATGAAAGTTTCGCCATGTGGACACCAGCTTTAAATTCTATTTAGGTAGCATTGGAGCAATTCCTGATCAATATTGGAAGTTATGCGGCGGTACCGGACACAGTCATCTGCGAAAAGACGAATTGTCGATGAAATGTTGGAGCGAAGATCATTTATGAAGACGAAAAATAAAAGTGGGCCGAGCAGCGAGCCTTGCGCGACACCAGAGAAGACTTTTGTTGTGGGAGAATGGTCATTTTCCATGACAGTGAATTGAGAGCGATCAGTTAGGAAGCAGCGAATCCAGTTTAATATCAGGGGATCAAGGCACAAGCATGAAAGTTTCGCCTTGTGAACACCAGCTTTCAATTCTTCTAAGTCGCATTGGAGCAATTCCTGATCATTATTGGAAGGTATGCGGTGGTACAAGTCACTGTCATCTGCGAAAAGACGAATTGTCGATGAATTTCGGAGGGAAGATCATTTATGAAGATGAAAAAAAAAATGGGCCGAGCAGCGAGACTCTCGGGACACCAGAGAAGACTTTTGTTGTGGGAGAATGGTCATTTTCGATGACAGTGAATTGAGAGCGATCAGTTAGGAAGCAGCGAATCCAGTTTAATATCAGGGGATCAAGGCACAAGCATGAAAGTTTCGCCATGTGGACACCAGCTTTCAATTCTATTTAGGTAGCATTGGAGTAATTCCTGATCAATATTGGAAGTTATGCGGCGGTACCGGACACAGTCATCTGCGAAAAGACGAATTGTCGATGAAATGTCGAAGCGAAGATCATTTATGAAGATGAAAAATAAAAGTGGGCCGAGCAGCGAGCCTTGCGCGACACCAGAGAAGACTTTTGTTGTGGGAGAATGGTCATTTTCCATGACAGTGAATTGAGAGCAATCAGTTAGGAAGCAACGAATCCAGTTTAATATCAGGGGATCAAGCCACAGCATGAAAGTTTCGCCATGTGGACACCAGCTTTAAATTCTATTTAGGTAGCATTGGAGCAATTCCTGATCAATATTGGAAGTTATGCGGCGGTACCGGACACAGTCATCTGCGAAAAGACGAATTGTCGATGAAATGTCGGAGCGAAGATCATTTATGAAGATGAAAAATAAAAGTGGGCCGAGCAGCGAGCCTTGCGCGACACCAGAGAAGACTTTTGTTGTGGGAGAATGGTCATTTTCCATGACAGTGAATTGAGAGCGATCAGTTAGGAAGCAGCGAATCCAGTTTAATATCAGGGGATCAAGCCACAAGCATGAAAGTTTCGCCATGTGGACACCAGCTTTAAATTCTATTTAGGTAGCATCGGAGCAATTCCTGATCAATATTGGAAGTTATGCGGCGGTACCGGACACAGTCATCTGCGAAAAGACGAATTGTCGATGAATTTCGGAGGGAAGATCATTTATGAAGATGAAAAAAAAAAAAAATGGGCCGAGCAGCGAGCCTCTCGGGACACCAGAGAAGACTTTTGTTGTGGGAGAATGGTCATTTTCCATGACAGTGAATTGAGAGCGATCAGTTAGGAAGCAGCGAATCCAGTTTAATATCAGGGGATCAAGCCACAAGCATGAAAGTTTCGCCATGTGGACACCAGCTTTAAATTCTATTTAGGTAGCATTGGAGCAATTCCTGATCAATATTGGAAGTTATGCGGCGGTACCGGACACAGTCATCTGCGAAAAGACGAATTGTCGATGAAATGTCGGAGCGAATATCATTTATGAAGATGAAAAATAAAAGTGGGCCGAGGAGCGAGCCTCTCGGGACACCAGAGAAGACTTTTGTTGTGGGAGAATGGTCATTTTCCATGACAGTGAATTGAGAGCGATCAGTTAGGAAGCAGCGAATCCAGTTTAATATCACGGGATCAAGGCACAAGCATGAAAGTTTGGCCATGTGAACACCAGCTTTCAATTCTATTTAGGTCGCATTGGAGCAATTGCTGATCATTATTGGAAGTTATGCGGCGGTACAGGACACAGTCATCTGCGAAAATACGAATTGTCGATGAAATGTCGGAGCGAAGATTATTTATGAAGATGAAAAATAAAAGTGGGCCGAGCAGCGAGCCTCTCGGGACACCAGAGAAGACTTTTGTTGTGGGAGAATGGTCATTTTCCATGACAGTGATTTGAGAGCGATCAGTTAGGAAGCAGCGAATCCAGTTTAATATCAGGGGATCAAGGCACTAGCATGAAAGTTTGGCCATGTGAACACCAGCTTTCAATTCTATTTAGGTCGCATTGGAGCAATTGCTGATCATTATTGGAAGTTATGCGGCGGTACAGGACACAGTCATCTGCGAAAATACGAATTGTCGATGAAATGACGGAGCGAAGATCATTTATGAAGATGAAAAATAAAAGTGGGCCGAGCAGCGAGCCTCTCGGGACACCAGATAAGACTTGTTGTGGGAGAATGGTCATTTTCCATGACAGTGAATTGAGAGCGATCAGTTAGGAAGTAGCGAATCCAATTTAATATCAGGGGATCAAGCCACAAGCATGAAAGTTTCGCCATGTGGACACCAGCTTTAAATTCTATTTAGGTAGCTTTGGAGCAATTCCTGATCAATATTGTAAGTTATGCGGCGGTACCGGACACAGTCATCTGCGAAAAGACGAATTGTCGATGAAATGTCGGAGCGAAGATCATTTATGAAGATGAAAAATAAAAGTGGGCCGAGCAGCGAGCCTTGAGCGACACCAGAGAAGACTTTTGTTGTGGGAGAATGGTCATTTTCCATGACAGTGAATTGAGAGCGATCAGTTAGGAAGCAGCGAATCCAGTTTAATATCAGGAGATCAAGGCACAAGCATGAAAGTTTCGCCATGTGGACACCAGCTTTAAATTCTATTTAGGTAGCATTGGAGCAATTCCTGATCATTATTGGAAGGTATGCGGTGGTACAAGTCACAGTCATCTGGGAAAAGACGAATTGTCGATGAATTTCGGAGGGAAGATCATTTATGAAGATGAAAAAAAAATGGGCCGAGCAGCGAGCCTCTCGGGACACCAGAGAAGACTTTTGTTGTGGGAGAATGGTCATTTTCCATGACAGTGAATTGAGAGCGATCAGTTAGGAATCAGCGAATCCAGTTCAATATCAGGAGATCAAGGCACAAGCATGAAAGTTTGGCCATGTGAACACCAGCTTTCAATTCTATTTAGGTCGCATTGGAGCAATTCCTGATCATTATTGGAAGGTATGCGGTGGTACAAGTCACAGTCATCTGCGAAAAGACGAATTGTCGATGAATTTCGGAGGGAAGATCATTTATGAAGATGAAAAAAAAATGGGCCGAGCAGCGAGCCTCTCGGGACACCAGAGAAGACTTTTGTTGTGGGAGAATGGTCATTTTCCATGACAGTGAATTGAGAGCGATCAGTTAGGAATCAGCGAATCCAGTTCAATATCAGGAGATCAAGGCACAAGCATGAAAGTTTGGCCATGTGAACACCAGCTTTCAATTCTATTTAGGTCGCATTGGAGCAATTCCTGATCATTATTGGAAGTTATGCGGTGGTACAGGACACAGGAATCTGCGAAAAGACGAATTGTCGATGAAATGTCGGAGGGAAGATCATTTATGAAGATGAAAAATAGAAGTGGGCCCAGCAGTGAGTCTTGCGGGACGCCAGAGAAGACTTTTGTTGTGGGAGAATGGTCATTTTCGATGACAGTGAATTGAGAGCGATCAGTTAGGAAGCAGCGAATCCAATTTAATATCAGGAGATCAAGGCAGAAGTATGAAAGATTGGCCATGTGAACACCAGCTTTCAATTCTATTTAGGTCGCATTGGAGCAATACCTGATCATTATTTTAAGTTAGGCTGCGGTACAGGTCGCAGTCATCGGCGAAAAGACGAATTGTCGATGAAATATCGGAGGGAAGATCATTTATGAAGATGAAAAAAAAATGGGCCAAGCAGCCAGCCTCTCGGGACACCAAAGAAGACTTTTGTTGTGGGAGAATGGTCATTTTCTATGACAGTGAATTGAGAGCGATCAGTTAGGAAGCAGCGAATCCAGTTTAATATCAGGGGATCAAGCCACAAGCATGAAAGTTTCGCCATGTGGACACCAGCTTTAAATTCTATTTAGGTAGCATTGGAGCAATTCCTGATCAATATTGGAAGTTATGCGGCGGTACCGGACACAGTCATCTGCGAAAAGACGAATTGTCGATGAAATGTCGGAGCGAATATCATTTATGAAGATGAAAAATAAAAGTGGGCCGAGGAGCGAGCCTCTCGGGACACCAGAGAAGACTTTTGTTGTGGGAGAATGGTCATTTTCCATGACAGTGAATTGAGAGCGATCAGTTAGGAAGCAGCGTATCCAGTTTAATATCACGGGATCAAGGCACAAGCATGAAAGTTTGGCCATGTGAACACCAGCTTTCAATTCTATTTAGGTCGCATTGGAGCAATTGCTGATCATTATTGGAAGTTATGCGGCGGTACAGGACACAGTCATCTGCGAAAATACGAATTGTCGATGAAATGTCGGAGCGAAGATTATTTATGAAGATGAAAAATAAAAGTGGGCCGAGCAGCGAGCCTCTCGGGACACCAGAGAAGACTTTTGTTGTGGGAGAATGGTCATTTTCCATGACAGTGATTTGAGAGCGATCAGTTAGGAAGCAGCGAATCCAGTTTAATATCAGGGGATCAAGGCACTAGCATGAAAGTTTGGCCATGTGAACACCAGCTTTCAATTCTATTTAGGTCGCATTGGAGCAATTGCTGATCATTATTGGAAGTTATGCGGCGGTACAGGACACAGTCATCTGCGAAAATACGAATTGTCGATGAAATGACGGAGCGAAGATCATTTATGAAGATGAAAAATAAAAGTGGGCCGAGCAGCGAGCCTCTCGGGACACCAGATAAGACTTGTTGTGGGAGAATGGTCATTTTCCATGACAGTGAATTGAGAGCGATCAGTTAGGAAGTAGCGAATCCAATTTAATATCAGGGGATCAAGCCACAAGCATGAAAGTTTCGCCATGTGGACACCAGCTTTAAATTCTATTTAGATAGCATTGGAGCAATTCCTGATCAATATTGTAAGTTATGCGGCGGTACCGGACACAGTCATCTGCGAAAAGACGAATTGTCGATGAAATGTCGGAGCGAAGATCATTTATGAAGATGAAAAATAAAAGTGGGCCGAGCAGCGAGCCTTGAGCGACACCAGAGAAGACTTTTGTTGTGGGAGAATGGTCATTTTCCATGACAGTGAATTGAGAGCGATCAGTTAGGAAGCAGCGAATCCAGTTTAATATCAGGAGATCAAGGCACAAGCATGAAAGTTTCGCCATGTGGACACCAGCTTTAAATTCTAATTAGGTAGCATTGGAGCAATTCCTGATCATTATTGGAAGGTATGCGGTGGTACAAGTCACAGTCATCTGGGAAAAGACGAATTGTCGATGAATTTCGGAGGGAAGATCATTTATGAAGATGAAAAAAAAAAATGGGCCGAGCAGCGAGCCTCTCGGGACACCAGAGAAGACTTTTGTTGTGGGAGAATGGTCATTTTCCATGACAGTGAATTGAGAGCGATCAGTTAGGAATCAGCGAATCCAGTTCAATATCAGGAGATCAAGGCACAAGCATGAAAGTTTGGCCATGTGAACACCAGCTTTCAATTCTATTTAGGTCGCATTGGAGCAATTCCTGATCATTATTGGAAGGTATGCGGTGGTACAAGTCACAGTCATCTGCGAAAAGACGAATTGTCGATGAATTTCGGAGGGAAGATCATTTATGAAGATGAAAAAAAAATGGGCCGAGCAGCGAGCCTCTCGGGACACCAGAGAAGACTTTTGTTGTGGGAGAATGGTCATTTTCCATGACAGTGAATTGAGAGCGATCAGTTAGGAATCAGCGAATCCAGTTCAATATCAGGAGATCAAGGCACAAGCATGAAAGTTTGGCCATGTGAACACCAGCTTTCAATTCTATTTAGGTCGCATTGGAGCAATTCCTGATCATTATTGGAAGGTATGCGGTGGTACAAGTCACAGTCATCTGCGAAAAGACGAATTGTCGATGAATTTCGGAGGGAAGATCATTTATGAAGATGAAAAAAAAATGGGCCGAGCAGCGAGCCTCTCGGGACACCAGAGAAGACTTTTGTTGTGGGAGAATGGTCATTTTCCATGACAGTGAATTGAGAGCGATCAGTTAGGAATCAGCGAATCCAGTTCAATATCAGGAGATCAAGGCACAAGCATGAAAGTTTGGCCATGTGAACACCAGCTTTCAATTCTATTTAGGTCGCATTGGAGCAATTGCTGATCATTATTGGAAGTTATGCGGCGGTACAGGACACAGTCATCTGCGAAAATACGAATTGTCGATGAAATGACGGAGCGAAGATCATTTATGAAGATGAAAAATAAAAGTGGGCCGAGCAGCGAGCCTCTCGGGACACCAGATAAGACTTGTTGTGGGAGAATGGTCATTTTCCATGACAGTGAATTGAGAGCGATCAGTTAGGAAGTAGCGAATCCAATTTAATATCAGGGGATCAAGCCACAAGCATGAAAGTTTCGCCATGTGGACACCAGCTTTAAATTCTATTTAGATAGCATTGGAGCAATTCCTGATCAATATTGTAAGTTATGCGGCGGTACCGGACACAGTCATCTGCGAAAAGACGAATTGTCGATGAAATGTCGGAGCGAAGATCATTTATGAAGATGAAAAATAAAAGTGGGCCGAGCAGCGAGCCTTGAGCGACACCAGAGAAGACTTTTGTTGTGGGAGAATGGTCATTTTCCATGACAGTGAATTGAGAGCGATCAGTTAGGAAGCAGCGAATCCAGTTTAATATCAGGAGATCAAGGCACAAGCATGAAAGTTTCGCCATGTGGACACCAGCTTTAAATTCTAATTAGGTAGCATTGGAGCAATTCCTGATCATTATTGGAAGGTATGCGGTGGTACAAGTCACAGTCATCTGGGAAAAGACGAATTGTCGATGAATTTCGGAGGGAAGATCATTTATGAAGATGAAAAAAAAAAATGGGCCGAGCAGCGAGCCTCTCGGGACACCAGAGAAGACTTTTGTTGTGGGAGAATGGTCATTTTCCATGACAGTGAATTGAGAGCGATCAGTTAGGAATCAGCGAATCCAGTTCAATATCAGGAGATCAAGGCACAAGCATGAAAGTTTGGCCATGTGAACACCAGCTTTCAATTCTATTTAGGTCGCATTGGAGCAATTCCTGATCATTATTGGAAGGTATGCGGTGGTACAAGTCACAGTCATCTGCGAAAAGACGAATTGTCGATGAATTTCGGAGGGAAGATCATTTATGAAGATGAAAAAAAAATGGGCCGAGCAGCGAGCCTCTCGGGACACCAGAGAAGACTTTTGTTGTGGGAGAATGGTCATTTTCCATGACAGTGAATTGAGAGCGATCAGTTAGGAATCAGCGAATCCAGTTCAATATCAGGAGATCAAGGCACAAGCATGAAAGTTTGGCCATGTGAACACCAGCTTTCAATTCTATTTAGGTCGCATTGGAGCAATTCCTGATCATTATTGGAAGGTATGCGGTGGTACAAGTCACAGTCATCTGCGAAAAGACGAATTGTCGATGAATTTCGGAGGGAAGATCATTTATGAAGATGAAAAAAAAATGGGCCGAGCAGCGAGCCTCTCGGGACACCAGAGAAGACTTTTGTTGTGGGAGAATGGTCATTTTCCATGACAGTGAATTGAGAGCGATCAGTTAGGAATCAGCGAATCCAGTTCAATATCAGGAGATCAAGGCACAAGCATGAAAGTTTGGCCATGTGAACACCAGCTTTCAATTCTATTTAGGTCGCATTGGAGCAATTCCTGATCATTATTGGAAGTTATGCGGTGGTACAGGACACAGTAATCTGCGAAAAGACGAATTGTCGATGAAATGTCGGAGGGAAGATCATTTATGAAGATGAAAAATAGAAGTGGGCCCAGCAGTGAGTCTTGCGGGACGCCAGAGAAGACTTTTGTTGTGGGAGAATGGTCATTTTCGATGACAGTGAATTGAGAGCGATCAGTTAGGAAGCAGCGAATCCAGTTTAATATCAGGGGATCAAGGCACAAGCATGAAAGTTTCGCCATGTGGACACCAGCTTTCAATTCTATTTAGGTAGCATTGGAGCAATTCCTGATCAATATTGGAAGTTATGCGGCGGTACCGGACACAGTCATCTGCGAAAAGACGAATTGTCGATGAAATGTCGAAGCGAAGATCATTTATGAAGATGAAAAATAAAAGTGGGCCGAGCAGCGAGCCTTGCGCGACACCAGAGAAGACTTTTGTTGTGGGAGAATGGTTATTTTCCATGACAGTGAATTGAGAGCGATCAGTTAGGAAGCAACGAATCCAGTTTAATATCAGGGGATCAAGCCACAAGCATGAAAGTTTCGCCATGTGGACACCAGCTTTAAATTCTATTTAGGTAGCATTGGAGCAATTCCTGATCATAATTGGAGGTTATGCGGCGGTATAGGGCACAGTCATTTGCGAAAAGACGAATTGTCGATGAAATGATGGAGGAAAGATCATTTATGAAGATGAAAAATAAAAGTGGGCTGAGCACTGAGCCCTGCGGGAGACCAGAGAAGACTTTTGTTGTGGGAGAATGGTCATTTTCGATGACAGTGAATTGAGAGCGATCACTTAGGAAGCAGCGAATCATATTTATTATCAGGGGATCAAGGAACAAGCATGAAAGTTTCGCCACGCGAACACCTGCTTTGAATTCTATTTAGGTCGCATTGGAGCAATGCCTGATCATAATTGGAGGTTATGCGGCGGTAAAAGACACAGTCATCTGCGAAAAGGCGAATTGTCGATGAAATGATTGAGGAAAGATCATTTATGAAGATTAAAAATAAAAGTGGGCCGAGCACTGAGCCCTGCTGGACACCAGAGAAGACTTTTGTTGTGGGGGAATGGTAGATTTCGATGACAGTGAATTGAGAGTGATCAGTTAGGAAGCAGCGAATCCAATTTAATATCAGGAGATCAAGGCACAAGTATGAAAGATTGGCCATATGAACACAAACTTTCAATTCTATTTAGGTCGCATTGGAGCAATACCTGATCATTATTTTAAGTTATGCTGCGGCACAGGTCACAGTCATCTGCGAAAAGACGAATTGTCGATGAAATGACGGAGGAAAGATCATTTATGAAGATGAAAAATAAAAGTTGGCCGAGCACTGAGCCCTCCGGGAGACCAGAGAAGACTTTTGTTGTGGGAGAATGGTCATTTTCGATGACAGTGAATTGAGAGCGATCTCTTAGGAAGCAGCGAATCATATTTATTATCAGGGGATCAAGGAACAAGCATGAAAGATTCGCCATGTGAACACCAGCTTTCAATTCTATTTAGGTCGCATTGGAGCGATTCCTGATCATTATTTTAAGTTACGCTGCGGTACAGGTCACAGTCATCTGCGAAAAGACGAATTGTCGATGAAATGACGGAGGAAAGATCATTTATGAAGATGAAAGATAAAAGTGGGCTGAGCACTGAGCCCTGCGGGACACCAGAGAAGACTTTTGTTGTGGGGGAATGGTAGATTTCGATGACAGTGAATTGAGAGTGATCAGTTAGGAAGCAGCGAATCCAATTTAATATCAGGAGATCAAGGCACTAGTATGAAAGATTGGCCATGTGAACACCAGCTTTCAATTCTATTTAGGTCGCATTGGAGCAATACCTGATCATTATTTTAAGTTATGCTGCGGTACAGGTCACAGTCATCTGCGAAAAGATGAACTGTCGATGAAATGTCGGAGGGAAGATCATTTATGAAGATGAAAAAAAAAATGGGCCGAGCAGCGAGCCTCTCGGGACACCAAAGAAGACTTTTGTTGTGGGAGAATGGTCATTTTCGATGACAGTGAATTGAGAGCGATCTCTTAGGAAGCAGCGAATCATATTTATTATCAGGGGATCAAGGAACAAGCATGAAAGATTCGCCATGTGAACACCAGCTTTCAATTCTATTTAGGTCGCATTGGAGCGATTCCTGATCATTATTTTAAGTTATGCTGCGGTACAGGTCACAGTCATCTGCGAAAAGACGAATTGTCGATGAAATGACGGAGGAAAGATCATTTATGAAGATGAAAGATAAAAGTGGGCTGAGCACTGAGCCCTGCGGGACACCAGAGAAGACTTTTGTTGTGGGGGAATGGTAGATTTCGATGACAGTGAATTGAGAGTGATCAGTTAGGAAGCAGCGAATCCAATTTAATATCAGGAGATCAAGGCACTAGTATGAAAGATTGGCCATGTGAACACCAGCTTTCAATTCTATTTAGGTCGCATTGGAGCAATACCTGATCATTATTTTAAGTTATGCTGCGGTACAGGTCACAGTCATCTGCGAAAAGACGAATTGTCGATGAAATGACGGAGGAAAGATCATTTATGAAGATGAAAAATAAAAGTTGGCCGAGCACTGAGCCCTCCGGGAGACCAGAGAAGACTTTTGTTGTGGGAGAATGGTCATTTTCGATGACAGTGAATTGAGAGCGATCTCTTAGGAAGCAGCGAATCATATTTATTATCAGGGGATCAAGGAACAAGCATGAAAGATTCGCCATGTGAACACCAGCTTTCAATTCTATTTAGGTCGCATTGGAGCGATTCCTGATCATTATTTTAAGTTATGCTGCGGTACAGGTCACAGTCATCTGCGAAAAGACGAATTGTCGATGAAATGACGGAGGAAAGATCATTTATGAAGATGAAAGATAAAAGTGGGCTGAGCACTGAGCCCTGCGGGACACCAGAGAAGACTTTTGTTGTGGGGGAATGGTAGATTTCGATGACAGTGAATTGAGAGTGATCAGTTAGGAAGCAGCGAATCCAATTTAATATCAGGAGATCAAGGCACTAGTATGAAAGATTGGCCATGTGAACACCAGCTTTCAATTCTATTTAGGTCGCATTGGAGCAATACCTGATCATTATTTTAAGTTATGCTGCGGTACAGGTCACAGTCATCTGCGAAAAGATGAACTGTCGATGAAATGTCGGAGGGAAGATCATTTATGAAGATGAAAAAAAAAATGGGCCGAGCAGCGAGCCTCTCGGGACACCAAAGAAGACTTTTGTTGTGGGAGAATGGTCATTTTCTATGACAGTGAATTGAGAGCGATCAGTTAGGAAGCAGCGAATCCAGTTTAATATCAGGGGATCAAGGCACAAGCATGAAAGTTTCGCCTTGTGGACACCAGCTTTAAATTCTATTTAGGTAGCATTGGAGCAATTCCTGATCATAATTGGAGGTTATGCTGCGGCACAGGTCACAGTCATCTGCGAAAAGACGAATTGTCGATGAAATGACGGAGGAAAGATCATTTATGAAGATGAAAAATAAAAGTTGGCCGAGCACTGAGCCCTCCGGGAGACCAGAGAAGACTTTTGTTGTGGGAGAATGGTCATTTTCGATGACAGTGAATTGAGAGCGATCTCTTAGGAAGCAGCGAATCATATTTATTATCAGGGGATCAAGGAACAAGCATGAAAGATTCGCCATGTGAACACCAGCTTTCAATTCTATTTAGGTCGCATTGGAGCGATTCCTGATCATTATTTTAAGTTATGCTGCGGTACAGGTCACAGTCATCTGCGAAAAGACGAATTGTCGATGAAATGACGGAGGAAAGATCATTTATGAAGATGAAAAATAAAAGTGGGCTGAGCACTGAGCCCTGCGGGACACCAGAGAAGACTTTTGTTGTGGGGGAATGGTAGATTTCGATGACAGTGAATTGAGAGTGATCAGTTAGGAAGCAGCGAATCCAATTTAATATCAGGAGATCAAGGCACTAGTATGAAAGATTGGCCATGTGAACACCAGCTTTCAATTCTATTTAGGTCGCATTGGAGCAATACCTGATCATTATTTTAAGTTATGCTGCGGTACAGGTCACAGTCATCTGCGAAAAGATGAACTGTCGATGAAATGTCGGAGGGAAGATCATTTATGAAGATGAAAAAAAAAATGGGCCGAGCAGCGAGCCTCTCGGGACACCAAAGAAGACTTTTGTTGTGGGAGAATGGTCATTTTCTATGACAGTGAATTGAGAGCGATCAGTTAGGAAGCAGCGAATCCAGATTAATATCAGGGGATCAAGGCACAAGCATGAAAGTTTCGCCTTGTGAAAACCAGCTTTCAATTCTATTTAGGTCGCATTGGAGCAATTCCTGATAATTATTGGAAGGTATGCGGCGGTACAGGACACAGTCATCTGCGAAAAGACGAATTGTCGATGAAATGTCGGAGGGAAGATCATTTATGAAGATGAAAAATAAAAGTAGGCCCAGCAGCGAGCCTTGCGGGACACGAGAGAAGAATTTTGTTGTGGGAAAATTGTCATTTTCGATGACAGTGAATTGCGAGCGATCAGTTAGGAAGCAGCGAATCCAGTTTAATATCAGGGGATCAAGGCACAAGCATGAAAGTTTCGCCATGTGGACACCAGCTTTAAATTCTATTTAGGTAGCATTGGAGCAATTCCTGATCAATATTGGAAGTTATGCGGCGGTACCGGACACAGTCATCTGCGAAAAGACGAATTGTCGATGAAATGTCGGAGCGAAGATCATTTATGAAGACGAAAAATAAAAGTGGGCCGAGCAGCGAGCCTTGCGCGACACCAGAGAAGACTTTTGTTGTGGGAGAATGGTGATTTTCCATGACAGTGAATTGAGAGCGATCAGTTAGGAAGCAGCGAATCCAGTTTAATATCAGGGGATCAAGGCACAAGCATGAAAGTTTCGCCTTGTGAACACCAGCTTTCAATTCTATTAAGTCGCATTGGAGCAATACCTGATCATTATTTTAAGTTAGGCTGCGGTACAGGTCGCAGTCATCGGCGAAAAGACGAATTGTCGATGAAATATCGGAGGGAAGATCATTTATGAAGATGAAAAAAAATGGGCCAAGCAGCCAGCCTCTCGGGACACCAAAGAAGACTTTTGTTGTGGGAGAATGGTCATTTTCTATGACAGTGAATTGAGAGCGATCAGTTAGGAAGCAGCGAATCAAGTTTAATATCAGGGGATCAAGCCACAAGCATGAAAGTTTCGCCATGTGGACACCAGCTTTAAATTCTATTTAGGTAGCATTGGAGCAATTCCTGATCAATATTGGAAGTTATGCGGCGGTACCGGACACAGTCATCTGCGAAAAGACGAATTGTCGATGAAATGTCGGAGAGAATATCATTTATGAAGATGAAAAATAAAAGTGGGCCGAGGAGCGAGCCTCTCGGGACACCAGAGAAGACTTTTGTTGTGGGAGAATGGTCATTTTCCATGACAGTGAATTGAGAGCGATCAGTTAGGAAGCAGCGAATCCAGTTTAATATCACGGGATCAAGGCACAAGCATGAAAGTTTGGCCATGTGAACACCAGCTTTCAATTCTATTTAGGTCGCATTGGAGCAATTGCTGATCATTATTGGAAGTTATACGGCGGTACAGGACACAGTCATCTGCGAAAATACGAATTGTCGATGAAATGTCGGAGCGAAGATTATTTATGAAGATGAAAAATAAAAGTGGGCCGAGCAGCGAGCCTCTCGGGACACCAGAGAAGACTTTTGTTGTGGGAGAATGGTCATTTTCCATGACAGTGATTTGAGAGCGATCAGTTAGGAAGCAGCGAATCCAGTTTAATATCAGGGGATCAAGGCACTAGCATGAAAGTTTGGCCATGTGAACACCAGCTTTCAATTCTATTTAGGTCGCATTGGAGCAATTGCTGATCATTATTGGAAGTTATGCGGCGGTACAGGACACAGTCATCTGCGAAAATACGAATTGTCGATGAAATGACGGAGCGAAGATCATTTATGAAGATGAAAAATAAAAGTGGGCCGAGCAGCGAGCCTCTCGGGACACCAGATAAGACTTGTTGTGGGAGAATGGTCATTTTCCATGACAGTGAATTGAGAGCGATCAGTTAGGAAGTAGCGAATCCAATTTAATATCAGGGGATCAAGCCACAAGCATGAAAGTTTCACCATGTGGACACCAGCTTTAAATTCTATTTAGATAGCATTGGAGCAATTCCTGATCAATATTGTAAGTTATGCGGCAGTACCGGACACAGTCATCTGCGAAAAGACGAATTGTCGATGAAATGTCGGAGCGAAGATCATTTATGAAGATGAAAAATAAAAGTGGGCCGAGCAGCGAGCCTTGAGCGACACCAGAGAAGACTTTTGTTGTGGGAGAATGGTCATTTTCCATGACAGTGAATTGAGAGCGATCAGTTAGGAAGCAGCGAATCCAGTTTAATATCAGGAGATCAAGGCACGAGCATGAAAGTTTCGCCATGTGGACACCAGCTTTAAATTCTATTTAGGTAGCATTGGAGCAATTCCTGATCATTATTTGAAGGTATGCGGTGGTACAAGTCACAGTCATCTGGGAAAAGACGAATTGTCGATGAATTTCGGAGGGAAGATCATTTATGAAGATGAAAAAAAAATGGGCCGAGCAGCGAGCCTCTCGGGACACCAGAGAAGACTTTTGTTGTGGGAGAATGGTCATTTTCCATGACAGTGAATTGAGAGCGATCAGTTAGGAATCAGCGAATCCAGTTCAATATCAGGAGATCAAGGCACAAGCATGAAAGTTTGGCCATGTGAACACCAGCTTTCAATTCTATTTAGGTCGCATTGGAGCAATTCCTGATCATTATTGGAAGGTATGCGGTGGTACAAGTCACAGTCATCTGCGAAAAGACGAATTGTCGATGAATTTCGGAGGGAAGATCATTTATGAAGATGAAAAAAAATGGGCCGAGCAGCGAGCCTCTCGGGACACCAGAGAAGACTTTTGTTGTGGGAGAATGGTCATTTTCCATGACAGTGAATTGGGAGCGATCAGTTAGGAATCAGCGAATCCAGTTCAATATCAGGAGATCAAGGCACAAGCATGAAAGTTTGGCCATGTGAACACCAGCTTTCAATTCTATTTAGGTCGCATTGGAGCAATTCCTGATCATTATTGGAAGGTATGCGGTGGTACAAGTCACAGTCATCTGCGAAAAGACGAATTGTCGATGAATTTCGGAGGGAAGATCATTTATGAAGATGAAAAAAAAAATAGGCCGAGCAGCGAGCCTCTCGGGACACTAGAGAAGACTTTTGTTGTGGGAGAATGGTCATTTTCCATGACAGTGAATTGAGAGCGATCAGTTAGGAATCAGCGAATCCAGTTCAATATCAGGAGATCAAGGCACAAGCATGAAAGTTTGGCCATGTGAACACCAGCTTTCAATTCTATTTAGGTCGCATTGGAGCAATTCCTGATCATTATTGGAAGTTATGCGGTGGTACAGGACACAGGAATCTGCGAAAAGACGAATTGTCGATGAAATGTCGGAGGGAAGATCATTTATGAAGATGAAAAATAGAAGTGGGCCCAGCAGTGAGTCTTGCGGGACGCCAGAGAAGACTTTTGTTGTGGGAGAATGGTCATTTTCGATGACAGTGAATTGAGAGCGATCAGTTAGGAAGCAGCGAATCCAATTTAATATCAGGAGATCAAGGCAGAAGTATGAAAGATTGGCCATGTGAACACCAGCTTTCAATTCTATTTAGGTCGCATTGGAGCAATACCTGATCATTATTTTAAGTTAGGCTGCGGTACAGGTCGCAGTCATCGGCGAAAAGACGAATTGTCGATGAAATATCGGAGGGAAGATCATTTATGAAGATGAAAAAAAAATGGGCCAAGCAGCCAGCCTCTCGGGACACCAAAGAAGACTTTTGTTGTGGGAGAATGGTCATTTTCTATGACAGTGAATTGAGAGCGATCAGTTAGGAAGCAGCGAATCCAGTTTAATATCAGGGGATCAAGCCACAAGCATGAAAGTTTCGCCATGTGGACACCAGCTTTAAATTCTATTTAGGTAGCATTGGAGCAATTCCTGATCAATATTGGAAGTTATGCGGCGGTACCGGACACAGTCATCTGCGAAAAGACGAATTGTCGATGAAATGTCGGAGCGAATATCATTTATGAAGATGAAAAATAAAAGTGGGCCGAGGAGCGAGCCTCTCGGGACACCAGAGAAGACTTTTGTTGTGGGAGAATGGTCATTTTCCATGACAGTGAATTGAGAGCGATCAGTTAGGAAGCAGCGAATCCAGTTTAATATCACGGGATCAAGGCACAAGCATGAAAGTTTGGCCATGTGAACACCAGCTTTCAATTCTATTTAGGTCGCATTGGAGCAATTGCTGATCATTATTGGAAGTTATGCGGCGGTACAGGACACAGTCATCTGCGAAAATACGAATTGTCGATGAAATGTCGGAGCGAAGATTATTTATGAAGATGAAAAATAAAAGTGGGCCGAGCAGCGAGCCTCTCGGGACACCAGAGAAGACTTTTGTTGTGGGAGAATGGTCATTTTCCATGACAGTGATTTGAGAGCGATCAGTTAGGAAGCAGCGAATCCAGTTTAATATCAGGGGATCAAGGCACTAGCATGAAAGTTTGGCCATGTGAACACCAGCTTTCAATTCTATTTAGGTCGCATTGGAGCAATTGCTGATCATTATTGGAAGTTATGCGGCGGTACAGGACACAGTCATCTGCGAAAATAGGAATTGTCGATGAAATGACGGAGCGAAGATCATTTATGAAGATGAAAAATAAAAGTGGGCCGAGCAGCGAGCCTCTCGGGACACCAGATAAGACTTGTTGTGGGAGAATGGTCATTTTCCATGACAGTGAATTGAGAGCGATCAGTTAGGAAGTAGCGAATCCAATTTAATATCAGGGGATCAAGCCACAAGCATGAAAGTTTCGCCATGTGGACACCAGCTTTAAATTCTATTTAGATAGCATTGGAGCAATTCCTGATCAATATTGTAAGTTATGCGGCGGTACCGGACACAGTCATCTGCGAAAAGACGAATTGTCGATGAAATGTCGGAGCGAAGATCATTTATGAAGATGAAAAATAAAAGTGGGCCGAGCAGCGAGCCTTGAGCGACACCAGAGAAGACTTTTGTTGTGGGAGAATGGTCATTTTCCATGACAGTGAATTGAGAGCGATCAGTTAGGAAGCAGCGAATCCAGTTTAATATCAGGAGATCAAGGCACAAGCATGAAAGTTTCGCCATGTGGACACCAGCTTTAAATTCTAATTAGGTAGCATTGGAGCAATTCCTGATCATTATTGGAAGGTATGCGGTGGTACAAGTCACAGTCATCTGGGAAAAGACGAATTGTCGATGAATTTCGGAGGGAAGATCATTTATGAAGATGAAAAAAAAAAATGGGCCGAGCAGCGAGCCTCTCGGGACACCAGAGAAGACTTTTGTTGTGGGAGAATGGTCATTTTCCATGACAGTGAATTGAGAGCGATCAGTTAGGAATCAGCGAATCCAGTTCAATATCAGGAGATCAAGGCACAAGCATGAAAGTTTTGCCATGTGAACACCAGCTTTCAATTCTATTTAGGTCGCATTGGAGCAATTCCTGATCATTATTGGAAGGTATGCGGTGGTACAAGTCACAGTCATCTGCGAAAAGACGAATTGTCGATGAATTTCGGAGGGAAGATCATTTATGAAGATGAAAAAAAAAATGGGCCGAGCAGCGAGCCTCTCGGGACACCAGAGAAGACTTTTGTTGTGGGAGAATGGTCATTTTCCATGACAGTGAATTGAGAGCGATCAGTTAGGAATCAGCGAATCCAGTTCAATATCAGGAGATCAAGGCACAAGCATGAAAGTTTGGCCATGTGAACACCAGCTTTCAATTCTATTTAGGTCGCATTGGAGCAATTCCTGATCATTATTGGAAGGTATGCGGTGGTACAAGTCACAGTCATCTGCGAAAAGACGAATTGTCGATGAATTTCGGAGGGAAGATCATTTATGAAGATGAAAAAAAAATGGGCCGAGCAGCGAGCCTCTCGGGACACCAGAGAAGACTTTTGTTGTGGGAGAATGGTCATTTTCCATGACAGTGAATTGAGAGCGATCAGTTAGGAATCAGCGAATCCAGTTCAATATCAGGAGATCAAGGCACAAGCATGAAAGTTTGGCCATGTGAACACCAGCTTTCAATTCTATTTAGGTCGCATTGGAGCAATTCCTGATCATTATTGGAAGTTATGCGGTGGTACAGGACACAGTAATCTGCGAAAAGACGAATTGTCGATGAAATGTCGGAGGGAAGATCATTTATGAAGATGAAAAATAGAAGTGGGCCCAGCAGTGAGTCTTGCGGGACGCCAGAGAAGACTTTTGTTGTGGGAGAATGGTCATTTTCGATGACAGTGAATTGAGAGCGATCAGTTAGGAAGCAGCGAATCCAGTTTAATATCAGGGGATCAAGGCACAAGCATGAAAGTTTCGCCATGTGGACACCAGCTTTCAATTCTATTTAGGTAGCATTGGAGCAATTCCTGATCAATATTGGAAGTTATGCGGCGGTACCGGACACAGTCATCTGCGAAAAGACGAATTGTCGATGAAATGTCGAAGCGAAGATCATTTATGAAGATGAAAAATAAAAGTGGGCCGAGCAGCGAGCCTTGCGCGACACCAGAGAAGACTTTTGTTGTGGGAGAATGGTCATTTTCCATGACAGTGAATTGAGAGCGATCAGTTAGGAAGCAACGAATCCAGTTTAATATCAGGGGATCAAGCCACAAGCATGAAAGTTTCGCCATGTGGACACCAGCTTTAAATTCTATTTAGGTAGCATTGGAGCAATTCCTGATCATAATTGGAGGTTATGCGGCGGTATAGGGCACAGTCATTTGCGAAAAGACGAATTGTCGATGAAATGATGGAGGAAAGATCATTTATGAAGATGAAAAATAAAAGTGGGCTGAGCACTGAGCCCTGCGGGAGACCAGAGAAGACTTTTGTTGTGGGAGAATGGTCATTTTCGATGACAGTGAATTGAGAGCGATCACTTAGGAAGCAGCGAATCATATTTATTATCAGGGGATCAAGGAACAAGCATGAAAGTTTGGCCATGTGAACACCAGCTTTCAATTCTATTTAGGTCGCATTGGAGCAATTCCTGATCATTATTGGAAGGTATGCGGTGGTACAAGTCACAGTCATCTGCGAAAAGACGAATTGTCGATGAATTTCGGAGGGAAGATCATTTATGAAGATGAAAAAAAAATGGGCCGAGCAGCGAGCCTCTCGGGACACCAGAGAAGACTTTTGTTGTGGGAGAATGGTCATTTTCCATGACAGTGAATTGGGAGCGATCAGTTAGGAATCAGCGAATCCAGTTCAATATCAGGAGATCAAGGCACAAGCATGAAAGTTTGGCCATGTGAACACCAGCTTTCAATTCTATTTAGGTCGCATTGGAGCAATTCCTGATCATTATTGGAAGGTATGCGGTGGTACAAGTCACAGTCATCTGCGAAAAGACGAATTGTCGATGAATTTCGGAGGGAAGATCATTTATGAAGATGAAAAAAAAAATGGGCCGAGCAGCGAGCCTCTCGGGACACCAGAGAAGACTTTTGTTGTGGGAGAATGGTCATTTTCCATGACAGTGAATTGAGAGCGATCAGTTAGGAATCAGCGAATCCAGTTCAATATCAGGAGATCAAGGCACAAGCATGAAAGTTTGGCCATGTGAACACCAGCTTTCAATTCTATTTAGGTCGCATTGGAGCAATTCCTGATCATTATTGGAAGTTATGCGGTGGTACAGGACACAGGAATCTGCGAAAAGACGAATTGTCGATGAAATGTCGGAGGGAAGATCATTTATGAAGATGAAAAATAGAAGTGGGCCCAGCAGTGAGTCTTGCGGGACGCCAGAGAAGACTTTTGTTGTGGGAGAATGGTCATTTTCGATGACAGTGAATTGAGAGCGATCAGTTAGGAAGCAGCGAATCCAATTTAATATCAGGAGATCAAGGCAGAAGTATGAAAGATTGGCCATGTGAACACCAGCTTTCAATTCTATTTAGGTCGCATTGGAGCAATACCTGATCATTATTTTAAGTTAGGCTGCGGTACAGGTCGCAGTCATCGGCGAAAAGACGAATTGTCGATGAAATATCGGAGGGAAGATCATTTATGAAGATGAAAAAAAAATGGGCCAAGCAGCCAGCCTCTCGGGACACCAAAGAAGACTTTTGTTGTGGGAGAATGGTCATTTTCTATGACAGTGAATTGAGAGCGATCAGTTAGGAAGCAGCGAATCCAGTTTAATATCAGGGGATCAAGCCACAAGCATGAAAGTTTCGCCATGTGGACACCAGCTTTAAATTCTATTTAGGTAGCATTGGAGCAATTCCTGATCAATATTGGAAGTTATGCGGCGGTACCGGACACAGTCATCTGCGAAAAGACGAATTGTCGATGAAATGTCGGAGCGAATATCATTTATGAAGATGAAAAATAAAAGTGGGCCGAGGAGCGAGCCTCTCGGGACACCAGAGAAGACTTTTGTTGTGGGAGAATGGTCATTTTCCATGACAGTGAATTGAGAGCGATCAGTTAGGAAGCAGCGAATCCAGTTTAATATCACGGGATCAAGGCACAAGCATGAAAGTTTGGCCATGTGAACACCAGCTTTCAATTCTATTTAGGTCGCATTGGAGCAATTGCTGATCATTATTGGAAGTTATGCGGCGGTACAGGACACAGTCATCTGCGAAAATACGAATTGTCGATGAAATGTCGGAGCGAAGATTATTTATGAAGATGAAAAATAAAAGTGGGCCGAGCAGCGAGCCTCTCGGGACACCAGAGAAGACTTTTGTTGTGGGAGAATGGTCATTTTCCATGACAGTGATTTGAGAGCGATCAGTTAGGAAGCAGCGAATCCAGTTTAATATCAGGGGATCAAGGCACTAGCATGAAAGTTTGGCCATGTGAACACCAGCTTTCAATTCTATTTAGGTCGCATTGGAGCAATTGCTGATCATTATTGGAAGTTATGCGGCGGTACAGGACACAGTCATCTGCGAAAATAGGAATTGTCGATGAAATGACGGAGCGAAGATCATTTATGAAGATGAAAAATAAAAGTGGGCCGAGCAGCGAGCCTCTCGGGACACCAGATAAGACTTGTTGTGGGAGAATGGTCATTTTCCATGACAGTGAATTGAGAGCGATCAGTTAGGAAGTAGCGAATCCAATTTAATATCAGGGGATCAAGCCACAAGCATGAAAGTTTCGCCATGTGGACACCAGCTTTAAATTCTATTTAGATAGCATTGGAGCAATTCCTGATCAATATTGTAAGTTATGCGGCGGTACCGGACACAGTCATCTGCGAAAAGACGAATTGTCGATGAAATGTCGGAGCGAAGATCATTTATGAAGATGAAAAATAAAAGTGGGCCGAGCAGCGAGCCTTGAGCGACACCAGAGAAGACTTTTGTTGTGGGAGAATGGTCATTTTCCATGACAGTGAATTGAGAGCGATCAGTTAGGAAGCAGCGAATCCAGTTTAATATCAGGAGATCAAGGCACAAGCATGAAAGTTTCGCCATGTGGACACCAGCTTTAAATTCTAATTAGGTAGCATTGGAGCAATTCCTGATCATTATTGGAAGGTATGCGGTGGTACAAGTCACAGTCATCTGGGAAAAGACGAATTGTCGATGAATTTCGGAGGGAAGATCATTTATGAAGATGAAAAAAAAAAATGGGCCGAGCAGCGAGCCTCTCGGGACACCAGAGAAGACTTTTGTTGTGGGAGAATGGTCATTTTCCATGACAGTGAATTGAGAGCGATCAGTTAGGAATCAGCGAATCCAGTTCAATATCAGGAGATCAAGGCACAAGCATGAAAGTTTTGCCATGTGAACACCAGCTTTCAATTCTATTTAGGTCGCATTGGAGCAATTCCTGATCATTATTGGAAGGTATGCGGTGGTACAAGTCACAGTCATCTGCGAAAAGACGAATTGTCGATGAATTTCGGAGGGAAGATCATTTATGAAGATGAAAAAAAAATGGGCCGAGCAGCGAGCCTCTCGGGACACCAGAGAAGACTTTTGTTGTGGGAGAATGGTCATTTTCCATGACAGTGAATTGAGAGCGATCAGTTAGGAATCAGCGAATCCAGTTCAATATCAGGAGATCAAGGCACAAGCATGAAAGTTTGGCCATGTGAACACCAGCTTTCAATTCTATTTAGGTCGCATTGGAGCAATTCCTGATCATTATTGGAAGGTATGCGGTGGTACAAGTCACAGTCATCTGCGAAAAGACGAATTGTCGATGAATTTCGGAGGGAAGATCATTTATGAAGATGAAAAAAAAATGGGCCGAGCAGCGAGCCTCTCGGGACACCAGAGAAGACTTTTGTTGTGGGAGAATGGTCATTTTCCATGACAGTGAATTGAGAGCGATCAGTTAGGAATCAGCGAATCCAGTTCAATATCAGGAGATCAAGACACAAGCATGAAAGTTTGGCCATGTGAACACCAGCTTTCAATTCTATTTAGGTCGCATTGGAGCAATTCCTGATCATTATTGGAAGTTATGCGGTGGTACAGGACACAGTAATCTGCGAAAAGACGAATTGTCGATGAAATGTCGGAGGGAAGATCATTTATGAAGATGAAAAATAGAAGTGGGCCCAGCAGTGAGTCTTGCGGGACGCCAGAGAAGACTTTTGTTGTGGGAGAATGGTCATTTTCGATGACAGTGAATTGAGAGCGATCAGTTAGGAAGCAGCGAATCCAGTTTAATATCAGGGGATCAAGGCACAAGCATGAAAGTTTCGCCATGTGGACACCAGCTTTCAATTCTATTTAGGTAGCATTGGAGCAATTCCTGATCAATATTGGAAGTTATGCGGCGGTACCGGACACAGTCATCTGCGAAAAGACGAATTGTCGATGAAATGTCGAAGCGAAGATCATTTATGAAGATGAAAAATAAAAGTGGGCCGAGCAGCGAGCCTTGCGCGACACCAGAGAAGACTTTTGTTGTGGGAGAATGGTCATTTTCCATGACAGTGAATTGAGAGCGATCAGTTAGGAAGCAACGAATCCAGTTTAATATCAGGGGATCAAGCCACAAGCATGAAAGTTTCGCCATGTGGACACCAGCTTTAAATTCTATTTAGGTAGCATTGGAGCAATTCCTGATCATAATTGGAGGTTATGCGGCGGTATAGGGCACAGTCATTTGCGAAAAGACGAATTGTCGATGAAATGATGGAGGAAAGATCATTTATGAAGATGAAAAATAAAAGTGGGCTGAGCACTGAGCCCTGCGGGAGACCAGAGAAGACTTTTGTTGTGGGAGAATGGTCATTTTCGATGACAGTGAATTGAGAGCGATCACTTAGGAAGCAGCGAATCATATTTATTATCAGGGGATCAAGGAACAAGCATGAAAGTTTCGCCACGCGAACACCTGCTTTGAATTCTATTTAGGTCGCATTGGAGCAATGCCTGATCATAATTGGAGGTTATGCGGCGGTAAAAGACACAGTCATCTGCGAAAAGGCGAATTGTCGATGAAATGATTGAGGAAAGATCATTTATGAAGATTAAAAATAAAAGTGGGCCGAGCACTGAGCCCTGCTGGACACCAGAGAAGACTTTTGTTGTGGGGGAATGGTAGATTTCGATGACAGTGAATTGAGAGTGATCAGTTAGGAAGCAGCGAATCCAATTTAATATCAGGAGATCAAGGCACAAGTATGAAAGATTGGCCATATGAACACAAACTTTCAATTCTATTTAGGTCGCATTGGAGCAATACCTGATCATTATTTTAAGTTATGCTGCGGCACAGGTCACAGTCATCTGCGAAAAGACGAATTGTCGATGAAATGACGGAGGAAAGATCATTTATGAAGATGAAAAATAAAAGTTGGCCGAGCACTGAGCCCTCCGGGAGACCAGAGAAGACTTTTGTTGTGGGAGAATGGTCATTTTCGATGACAGTGAATTGAGAGCGATCTCTTAGGAAGCAGCGAATCATATTTATTATCAGGGGATCAAGGAACAAGCATGAAAGATTCGCCATGTGAACACCAGCTTTCAATTCTATTTAGGTCGCATTGGAGCGATTCCTGATCATTATTTTAAGTTATGCTGCGGTACAGGTCACAGTCATCTGCGAAAAGACGAATTGTCGATGAAATGACGGAGGAAAGATCATTTATGAAGATGAAAGATAAAAGTGGGCTGAGCACTGAGCCCTGCGGGACACCAGAGAAGACTTTTGTTGTGGGGGAATGGTAGATTTCGATGACAGTGAATTGAGAGTGATCAGTTAGGAAGCAGCGAATCCAATTTAATATCAGGAGATCAAGGCACTAGTATGAAAGATTGGCCATGTGAACACCAGCTTTCAATTCTATTTAGGTCGCATTGGAGCAATACCTGATCATTATTTTAAGTTATGCTGCGGTACAGGTCACAGTCATCTGCGAAAAGATGAACTGTCGATGAAATGTCGGAGGGAAGATCATTTATGAAGATGAAAAAAAAAATGGGCCGAGCAGCGAGCCTCTCGGGACACCAAAGAAGACTTTTGTTGTGGGAGAATGGTCATTTTCTATGACAGTGAATTGAGAGCGATCAGTTAGGAAGCAGCGAATCCAGTTTAATATCAGGGGATCAAGGCACAAGCATGAAAGTTTCGCCTTGTGAAAACCAGCTTTCAATTCTATTTAGGTCGCATTGGAGCAATTCCTGATAATTATTGGAAGGTATGCGGCGGTACAGGACACAGTCATCTGCGAAAAGACGAATTGTCGATGAAATGTCGGAGGGAAGATCATTTATGAAGATGAAAAATAAAAGTAGGCCCAGCAGCGAGCCTTGCGGGACACGAGAGAAGAATTTTGTTGTGGGAAAATTGTCATTTTCGATGACAGTGAATTGCGAGCGATCAGTTAGGAAGCAGCGAATCCAGTTTAATATCAGGGGATCAAGGCACAAGCATGAAAGTTTCGCCATGTGGACACCAGCTTTAAATTCTATTTAGGTAGCATTGGAGCAATTCCTGATCAATATTGGAAGTTATGCGGCGGTACCGGACACAGTCATCTGCGAAAAGACGAATTGTCGATGAAATGTCGGAGCGAAGATCATTTATGAAGACGAAAAATAAAAGTGGGCCGAGCAGCGAGCCTTGCGCGACACCAGAGAAGACTTTTGTTGTGGGAGAATGGTCATTTTCCATGACAGTGAATTGAGAGCGATCAGTTAGGAAGCAGCGAATCCAGTTTAATATCAGGGGATCAAGGCACAAGCATGAAAGTTTCGCCTTGTGAACACCAGCTTTCAATTCTATTAAGTCGCATTGGAGCAATACCTGATCATTATTTTAAGTTAGGCTGCGGTACAGGTCGCAGTCATCGGCGAAAAGACGAATTGTCGATGAAATATCGGAGGGAAGATCATTTATGAAGATGAAAAAAAATGGGCCAAGCAGCCAGCCTCTCGGGACACCAAAGAAGACTTTTGTTGTGGGAGAATGGTCATTTTCTATGACAGTGAATTGAGAGCGATCAGTTAGGAAGCAGCGAATCAAGTTTAATATCAGGGGATCAAGCCACAAGCATGAAAGTTTCGCCATGTGGACACCAGCTTTAAATTCTATTTAGGTAGCATTGGAGCAATTCCTGATCAATATTGGAAGTTATGCGGCGGTACCGGACACAGTCATCTGCGAAAAGACGAATTGTCGATGAAATGTCGGAGAGAATATCATTTATGAAGATGAAAAATAAAAGTGGGCCGAGGAGCGAGCCTCTCGGGACACCAGAGAAGACTTTTGTTGTGGGAGAATGGTCATTTTCCATGACAGTGAATTGAGAGCGATCAGTTAGGAAGCAGCGAATCCAGTTTAATATCACGGGATCAAGGCACAAGCATGAAAGTTTGGCCATGTGAACACCAGCTTTCAATTCTATTTAGGTCGCATTGGAGCAATTGCTGATCATTATTGGAAGTTATGCGGCGGTACAGGACACAGTCATCTGCGAAAATACGAATTGTCGATGAAATGTCGGAGCGAAGATTATTTATGAAGATGAAAAATAAAAGTGGGCCGAGCAGCGAGCCTCTCGGGACACCAGAGAAGACTTTTGTTGTGGGAGAATGGTCATTTTCCATGACAGTGATTTGAGAGCGATCAGTTAGGAAGCAGCGAATCCAGTTTAATATCAGGGGATCAAGGCACTAGCATGAAAGTTTGGCCATGTGAACACCAGCTTTCAATTCTATTTAGGTCGCATTGGAGCAATTGCTGATCATTATTGGAAGTTATGCGGCGGTACAGGACACAGTCATCTGCGAAAATACGAATTGTCGATGAAATGACGGAGAGAAGATCATTTATGAAGATGAAAAATAAAAGTGGGCCGAGCAGCGAGCCTCTCGGGACACCAGATAAGACTTGTTGTGGGAGAATGGTCATTTTCCATGACAGTGAATTGAGAGCGATCAGTTAGGAAGTAGCGAATCCAATTTAATATCAGGGGATCAAGCCACAAGCATGAAAGTTTCACCATTTGGACACCAGCTTTAAATTCTATTTAGATAGCATTGGAGCAATTCCTGATCAATATTGTAAGTTATGCGGCAGTACCGGACACAGTCATCTGCGAAAAGACGAATTGTCGATGAAATGTCGGAGCGAAGATCATTTATGAAGATGAAAAATAAAAGTGGGCCGAGCAGCGAGCCTTGAGCGACACCAGAGAAGACTTTTGTTGTGGGAGAATGGTCATTTTCCATGACAGTGAATTGAGAGCGATCAGTTAGGAAGCAGCGAATCCAGTTTAATATCAGGAGATCAAGGCACGAGCATGAAAGTTTCGCCATGTGGACACCAGCTTTAAATTCTATTTAGGTAGCATTGGAGCAATTCCTGATCATTATTTGAAGGTATGCGGTGGTACAAGTCACAGTCATCTGGGAAAAGACGAATTGTCGATGAATTTCGGAGGGAAGATCATTTATGAAGATGAAAAAAAAATGGGCCGAGCAGCGAGCCTCTCGGGACACCAGAGAAGACTTTTGTTGTGGGAGAATGGTCATTTTCCATGACAGTGAATTGAGAGCGATCAGTTAGGAATCAGCGAATCCAGTTCAATATCAGGAGATCAAGGCACAAGCATGAAAGTTTGGCCATGTGAACACCAGCTTTCAATTCTATTTAGGTCGCATTGGAGCAATTCCTGATCATTATTGGAAGGTATGCGGTGGTACAAGTCACAGTCATCTGCGAAAAGACGAATTGTCGATGAATTTCGGAGGGAAGATCATTTATGAAGATGAAAAAAAAATGGGCCGAGCAGCGAGCCTCTCGGGACACCAGAGAAGACTTTTGTTGTGGGAGAATGGTCATTTTCCATGACAGTGAATTGAGAGCGATCAGTTAGGAATCAGCGAATCCAGTTCAATATCAGGAGATCAAGGCACAAGCATGAAAGTTTGGCCATGTGAACACCAGCTTTCAATTCTATTTAGGTCGCATTGGAGCAATTCCTGATCATTATTGGAAGGTATGCGGTGGTACAAGTCACAGTCATCTGCGAAAAGACGAATTGTCGATGAATTTCGGAGGGAAGATCATTTATGAAGATGAAAAAAAAATGGGCCGAGCAGCGAGCCTCTCGGGACACCAGAGAAGACTTTTGTTGTGGGAGAATGGTCATTTTCCATGACAGTGAATTGAGAGCGATCAGTTAGGAATCAGCGAATCCAGTTCAATATCAGGAGATCAAGGCACAAGCATGAAAGTTTGGCCATGTGAACACCAGCTTTCAATTCTATTTAGGTCGCATTGGAGCAATTCCTGATCATTATTGGAAGTTATGCGGTGGTACAGGACACAGTAATCTGCGAAAAGACGAATTGTCGATGAAATGTCGGAGGGAAGATCATTTATGAAGATGTAAAATAGAAGTGGGCCCAGCAGTGAGTCTTGCGGGACGCCAGAGAAGACTTTTGTTGTGGGAGAATGGTCATTTTCGATGACAGTGAATTGAGAGCGATCAGTTAGGAAACAGCGAATCCAGTTTAATATCAGGGGATCAAGGCACAAGCATGAAAGTTTCGCCATGTGGACACCAGCTTTCAATTCTATTTAGGTAGCATTGGAGCAATTCCTGATCAATATTGGAAGTTATGCGGCGGTACCGGACACAGTCATCTGCGAAAAGACGAATTGTCGATGAAATGTCGAAGCGAAGATCATTTATGAAGATGAAAAATAAAAGTGGGCCGAGCAGCGAGCCTTGCGCGACACCAGAGAAGACTTTTGTTGTGGGAGAATGGTCATTTTCCATGACAGTGAATTGAGAGCGATCAGTTAGGAAGCAACGAATCCAGTTTAATATCAGGGGATCAAGCCACAAGCATGAAAGTTTCGCCATGTGGACACCAGCTTTAAATTCTATTTAGGTAGCATTGGAGCAATTCCTGATCATAATTGGAGGTTATGCGGCGGTATAGGGCACAGTCATCTGCGAAAAGACGAATTGTCGATGAAATGATGGAGGAAAGATCATTTATGAAGATGAAAAATAAAAGTGGGCTGAGCACTGAGCCCTGCGGGAGACCAGAGAAGACTTTTGTTGTGGGAGAATGGTCATTTTCGATGACAGTGAATTGAGAGCGATCACTTAGGAAGCAGCGAATCATATTTATTATCAGGGGATCAAGGAACAAGCATGAAAGTTTCGCCACGCGAACACCTGCTTTGAATTCTATTTAGGTCGCATTGGAGCAATGCCTGATCATAACTGGAGGTTATGCGGCGGTAAAAGACACAGTCATCTGCGAAAAGGCGAATTGTCGATGAAATGATGGAGGAAAGATCATTTATGAAGATTAAAAATAAAAGTGGGCCGAGCACTGAGCCCTGCGGGACACCAGAGAAGACTTTTGTTGTGGGGGAATGGTAGATTTCGATGACAGTGAATTGAGAGTGATCAGTTAGGAAGCAGCGAATCCAATTTAATATCAGGAGATCAAGGCACAAGTATGAAAGATTGGCCATATGAACACAAACTTTCAATTCTATTTAGGTCGCATTGGAGCAATACCTGATCATTATTTTAAGTTATGCTGCGGCACAGGTCACAGTCATCTGCGAAAAGACGAATTGTCGATGAAATGACGGAGGAAAGATCATTTATGAAGATGAAAAATAAAAGTTGGCCGAGCACTGAGCCCTCCGGGAGACCAGAGAAGACTTTTGTTGTGGGAGAATGGTCATTTTCGATGACAGTGAATTGAGAGCGATCTCTTAGGAAGCAGCGAATCATATTTATTATCAGGGGATCAAGGAACAAGCATGAAAGATTCGCCATGTGAACACCAGCTTTCAATTCTATTTAGGTCGCATTGGAGCGATTCCTGATCATTATTTTAAGTTATGCTGCGGTACAGGTCACAGTCATCTGCGAAAAGACGAATTGTCGATGAAATGACGGAGGAAAGATCATTTATGAAGATGAAAAATAAAAGTGGGCTGAGCACTGAGCCCTGCGGGACACCAGAGAAGACTTTTGTTGTGGGGGAATGGTAGATTTCGATGACAGTGAATTGAGAGTGATCAGTTAGGAAGCAGCGAATCCAATTTAATATCAGGAGATCAAGGCACTAGTATGAAAGATTGGCCATGTGAACACCAGCTTTCAATTCTATTTAGGTCGCATTGGAGCAATACCTGATCATTATTTTAAGTTATGCTGCGGTACAGGTCACAGTGATCTGCGAAAAGACGAACTGTCGATGAAATGTCGGAGGGAAGATCATTTATGAAGATGAAAAAAAAAATGGGCCGAGCAGCGAGCCTCTCGGGACACCAAAGAAGACTTTTGTTGTGGGAGAATGGTCATTTTCTATGACAGTGAATTGAGAGCGATCAGTTAGGAAGCAGCGAATCCAGTTTAATATCAGGGGATCAAGGCACAAGCATGAAAGTTTCGCCTTGTGAAAACCAGCTTTCAATTCTATTTAGGTCGCATTGGAGCAATTCCTGATAATTATTGGAAGGTATGCGGCGGTACAGGACACAGTCATCTGCGAAAAGACGAATTGTCGATGAAATGTCGGAGGGAAGATCATTTATGAAGATGAAAAATAAAAGTAGGCCCAGCAGCGAGCCTTGCGGGACACGAGAGAAGAATTTTGTTGTGGGAAAATTGTCATTTTCGATGACAGTGAATTGCGAGCGATCAGTTAGGAAGCAGCGAATCCAGTTTAATATCAGGGGATCAAGGCACAAGCATGAAAGTTTCGCCATGTGGACACCAGCTTTAAATTCTATTTAGGTAGCATTGGAGCAATTCCTGATCAATATTGGAAGTTATGCGGCGGTACCGGACACAGTCATCTGCGAAAAGACGAATTGTCGATGAAATGTCGGAGCGAAGATCATTTATGAAGACGAAAAATAAAAGTGGGCCGAGCAGCGAGCCTTGCGCGACACCAGAGAAGACTTTTGTTGTGGGAGAATGGTCATTTTCCATGACAGTGAATTGAGAGCGATCAGTTAGGAAGCAGCGAATCCAGTTTAATATCAGGGGATCAAGGCACAAGCATGAAAGTTTCGCCTTGTGAACACCAGCTTTCAATTCTATTAAGTCGCATTGGAGCAATTCCTGATCATTATTGGAAGGTATGCGGTGGTACAAGTCACTGTCATCTGCGAAAAGACGAATTGTCGATGAATTTCGGAGGGAAGATCATTTATAAAGATGAAAAAAAAAAATGGGCCGAGCAGCGAGACTCTCGGGACACCAGAGAAGACTTTTGTTGTGGGAGAATGGTCATTTTCGATGACAGTGAATTGAGAGCGATCAGTTAGGAAGCAGCGAATCCAGTTTATTATCAGGGGATCAAGGCACAAGCATGAAAGTTTCGCCATGTGGACACCAGCTTTCAATTCTATTTAGGTAGCATTGGAGCAATTCCTGATCAATATTGGAAGTTATGCGGCGGTACCGGACACAGTCATCTGCGAAAAGACGAATTGTCGATGAAATGTCGGAGCGAAGATCATTTATGAAGATGAAAAATAAAAGTGGGCCGAGCAGCGAGCCTTGCGCGACACCAGAGAAGACTTTTGTTGTGGGAGAATGGTCATTTTCCATGACAGTGAATTGAGAGCGATCAGTTAGGAAGCAGCGAATCCAGTTTAATATCAGGGAATCAAGCCACAAGCATGAAAGTTTCGCCATGTGGACACCAGCTTTAAATTCTATTGAGGTAGCATTGGAGCAATTCCTGATCAATATTGGAAGTTATGCGGCGGTACCGGACACAGTCATCTGCGAAAAGACGAATTGTCGATGAATTTCGGAGGGAAGATCATTTATGAAGATGAAAAAAAAAAAATGGGCCGAGCAGCGAGCCTCTCGGGACACCAGAGAAGACTTTTGTTGTGGGAGAATGGTCATTTTCCATGACAGTGAATTGAGAGCGATCAGTTAGGAAGCAGCGAATCCAGTTTAATATCAGGGGATCAAGCCACAAGCATGAAAGTTTCGCCATGTGGACACCAGCTTTAAATTCTATTTAGGTAGCATTGGAGCAATTCCTGATCAATATTGGAAGTTATGCGGCGGTACCGGACACAGTCATCTGCGAAAAGACGAATTGTCGATGAAATGTCGGAGCGAAGATCATTTATGAAGATGAAAAATAAAAGTGGGCCGAGCAGCGAGCCTTGCGCGACACCAGAGAAGACTTTTGTTGTGTGAGAATGGTCATTTTCCATGACAGTGAATTGAGAGCGATCAGTTAGGAAGCAGCGAATCCAGTTTAATATCAGGAGATCAAGGCACAAGCATGAAAGTTTCGCCATGTGGACACCAGCTTTAAATTCTATTTAGGTAGCATTGGAGCAATTCCTGATCATTATTGGAAGGTATGCGGTGGTACAAGTCACAGTCATCTGGGAAAAGACGAATTGTCGATGAATTTCGGAGGGAAGATCATTTATGAAGATGAAAAAAAAATGGGCCGAGCAGCGAGACTCTCGGGACACCAGAGAAGACTTTTGTTGTGGGAGAATGGTCATTTTCGATGACAGTGAATTGAGAGCGATCAGTTAGGAAGCAGCGAATCCAGTTTATTATCAGGGGATCAAGGCACAAGCATGAAAGTTTCGCCATGTGGACACCAGCTTTAAATTCTATTTAGGTAGCATTGGAGCAATTCCTGATCAATATTGGAAGTTATGCGGCGGTACCGGACACAGTCATCTGCGAAAAGACGAATTGTCGATGAAATGTCGGAGCGAAGATCATTTATGAAGACGAAAAATAAAAGTGGGCCGAGCAGCGAGCCTTGCGCGACACCAGAGAAGACTTTTGTTGTGGGAGAATGGTCATTTTCCATGACAGTGAATTGAGAGCGATCAGTTAGGAAGCAGCGAATCCAGTTTAATATCAGGGGATCAAGGCACAAGCATGAAAGTTTCGCCTTGTGAACACCAGCTTTCAATTCTATTAAGTCGCATTGGAGCAATTCCTGATCATTATTGGAAGGTATGCGGTGGTACAAGTCACTGTCATCTGCGAAAAGACGAATTGTCGATGAATTTCGGAGGGAAGATCATTTATAAAGATGAAAAAAAAAAATGGGCCGAGCAGCGAGACTCTCGGGACACCAGAGAAGACTTTTGTTGTGGGAGAATGGTCATTTTCGATGACAGTGAATTGAGAGCGATCAGTTAGGAAGCAGCGAATCCAGTTTATTATCAGGGGATCAAGGCACAAGCATGAAAGTTTCGCCATGTGGACACCAGCTTTCAATTCTATTTAGGTAGCATTGGAGCAATTCCTGATCAATATTGGAAGTTATGCGGCGGTACCGGACACAGTCATCTGCGAAAAGACGAATTGTCGATGAAATGTCGGAGCGAAGATCATTTATGAAGATGAAAAATAAAAGTGGGCCGAGCAGCGAGCCTTGCGCGACACCAGAGAAGACTTTTGTTGTGGGAGAATGGTCATTTTCCATGACAGTGAATTGAGAGCGATCAGTTAGGAAGCAGCGAATCCAGTTTAATATCAGGGGATCAAGCCACAAGCATGAAAGTTTCGCCATGTGGACACCAGCTTTAAATTCTATTGAGGTAGCATTGGAGCAATTCCTGATCAATATTGGAAGTTATGCGGCGGTACCGGACACAGTCATCTGCGAAAAGACGAATTGTCGATGAATTTCGGAGGGAAGATCATTTATGAAGATGAAAAAAAAAATGGGCCGAGCAGCGAGCCTCTCGGGACACCAGAGAAGACTTTTGTTGTGGGAGAATGGTCATTTTCCATGACAGTGAATTGAGAGCGATCAGTTAGGAAGCAGCGAATCCAGTTTAATATCAGGGGATCAAGCCACAAGCATGAAAGTTTCGCCATGTGGACACCAGCTTTAAATTCTATTTAGGTAGCATTGGAGCAATTCCTGATCAATATTGGAAGTTATGCGGCGGTACCGGACACAGTCATCTGCGAAAAGACGAATTGTCGATGAAATGTCGGAGCGAAGATCATTTATGAAGATGAAAAATAAAAGTGGGCCGAGCAGCGAGCCTTGCGCGACACCAGAGAAGACTTTTGTTGTGTGAGAATGGTCATTTTCCATGACAGTGAATTGAGAGCGATCAGTTAGGAAGCAGCGAATCCAGTTTAATATCAGGAGATCAAGGCACAAGCATGAAAGTTTCGCCATGTGGACACCAGCTTTAAATTCTATTTAGGTAGCATTGGAGCAATTCCTGATCATTATTGGAAGGTATGCGGTGGTACAAGTCACAGTCATCTGGGAAAAGACGAATTGTCGATGAATTTCGGAGGGAAGATCATTTATGAAGATGAAAAAAAAATGGGCCGAGCAGCGAGCCTCTCGGGACACCAGAGAAGACTTTTGTTGTGGGAGAATGGTCATTTTCCATGACAGTGAATTGAGAGCGATCAGTTAGGAATCAGCGAATCCAGTTCAATATCAGGAGATCAAGGCACAAGCATGAAAGTTTGGCCATGTGAACACCAGCTTTCAATTCTATTTAGGTCGCATTGGAGCAATTCCTGATCATTATTGGAAGGTATGCGGTGGTACAAGTCACAGTCATCTGCGAAAAGACGAATTGTCGATGAATTTCGGAGGGAAGATCATTTATGAAGATGAAAAAAAAATGGGCCGAGCAGCGAGCCTCTCGGGACACCAGAGAAGACTTTTGTTGTGGGAGAATGGTCATTTTCCATGACAGTGAATTGAGAGCGATCAGTTAGGAATCAGCGAATCCAGTTCAATATCAGGAGATCAAGGCACAAGCATGAAAGTTTGGCCATGTGAACACCAGCTTTCAATTCTATTTAGGTCGCATTGGAGCAATTCCTGATCATTATTGGAAGGTATGCGGTGGTACAAGTCACAGTCATCTGCGAAAAGACGAATTGTCGATGAATTTCGGAGGGAAGATCATTTATGAAGATGAAAAAAAAAATGGGCCGAGCAGCGAGCCTCTCGGGACACCAGAGAAGACTTTTGTTGTGGGAGAATGGTCATTTTCCATGACAGTGAATTGAGAGCGATCAGTTAGGAATCAGCGAATCCAGTTCAATATCAGGAGATCAAGGCACAAGCATGAAAGTTTGGCCATGTGAACACCAGCTTTCAATTCTATTTAGGTCGCATTGGAGCAATTCCTGATCATTATTGGAAGTTATGCGGTGGTACAGGACACAGTAATCTGCGAAAAGACGAATTGTCGATGAAATGTCGGAGGGAAGATCATTTATGAAGATGAAAAATAGAAGTGGGCCCAGCAGTGAGTCTTGCGGGACGCCAGAGAAGACTTTTGTTGTGGGAGAATGGTCATTTTCGATGACAGTGAATTGAGAGCGATCAGTTAGGAAGCAGCGAATCCAGTTTAATATCAGGGGATCAAGGCACAAGCATGAAAGCTTCGCCATGTGGACACCAGCTTTCAATTCTATTTAGGTAGCATTGGAGCAATTCCTGATCAATATTGGAAGTTATGCGGCGGTACCGGACACAGTCATCTGCGAAAAGACGAATTGTCGATGAAATGTCGAAGCGAAGATCATTTATGAAGATGAAAAATAAAAGTGGGCCGAGCAGCGAGCCTTGCGCGACACCAGAGAAGACTTTTGTTGTGGGAGAATGGTCATTTTCCATGACAGTGAATTGAGAGCGATCAGTTAGGAAGCAACGAATCCAGTTTAATATCAGGGGATCAAGCCACAAGCATGAAAGTTTCGCCATGTGGACACCAGCTTTAAATTCTATTTAGGTAGCATTGGAGCAATTCCTGATCATAATTGGAGGTTATGCGGCGGTATAGGGCACAGTCATCTGCGAAAAGACGAATTGTCGATGAAATGATGGAGGAAAGATCATTTATGAAGATGAAAAATAAAAGTGGGCTGAGCACTGAGCCCTGCGGGAGACCAGAGAAGACTTTTGTTGTGGGAGAATGGTCATTTTCGATGACAGTGAATTGAGAGCGATCACTTAGGAAGCAGCGAATCATATTTATTATCAGGGGATCAAGGAACAAGCATGAAAGTTTCGCCACGCGAACACCTGCTTTGAATTCTATTTAGGTCGCATTGGAGCAATGCCTGATCATAATTGGAGGTTATGCGGCGGTAAAAGACACAGTCATCTGCGAAAAGGCGAATTGTCGATGAAATGATGGAGGAAAGATCATTTATGAAGATTAAAAATAAAAGTGGGCCGAGCACTGAGCCCTGCGGGACACCAGAGAAGACTTTTGTTGTGGGGGAATGGTAGATTTCGATGACAGTGAATTGAGAGTGATCAGTTAGGAAGCAGCGAATCCAATTTAATATCAGGAGATCAAGGCACAAGTATGAAAGATTGGCCATATGAACACAAACTTTCAATTCTATTTAGGTCGCATTGGAGCAATACCTGATCATTATTTTAAGTTATGCTGCGGCACAGGTCACAGTCATCTGCGAAAAGACGAATTGTCGATGAAATGACGGAGGAAAGATCATTTATGAAGATGAAAAATAAAAGTTGGCTGAGCACTGAGCCCTCCGGGAGACCAGAGAAGACTTTTGTTGTGGGAGAATGGTCATTTTCGATGACAGTGAATTGAGAGCGATCTCTTAGGAAGCAGCGAATCATATTTATTATCAGGGGATCAAGGAACAAGCATGAAAGATTCGCCATGTGAACACCAGCTTTCAATTCTATTTAGGTCGCATTGGAGCGATTCCTGATCATTATTTTAAGTTATGCTGCGGTACAGGTCACAGTCATCTGCGAAAAGACGAATTGTCGATGAAATGACGGAGGAAAGATCATTTATGAAGATGAAAAATAAAAGTGGGCTGAGCACTGAGCCCTGCGGGACACCAGAGAAGACTTTTGTTGTGGGGGAATGGTAGATTTCGATGACAGTGAATTGAGAGTGATCAGTTAGGAAGCAGCGAATCCAATTTAATATCAGGAGATCAAGGCACTAGTATGAAAGATTGGCCATGTGAACACCAGCTTTCAATTCTATTTAGGTCGCATTGGAGCAATACCTGATCATTATTTTAAGTTATGCTGCGGTACAGGTCACAGTCATCTGCGAAAAGACGAACTGTCGATGAAATGTCGGAGGGAAGATCATTTATGAAGATGAAAAAAAAAATGGGCCGAGCAGCGAGCCTCTCGGGACACCAAAGAAGACTTTTGTTGTGGGAGAATGGTCATTTTCTATGACAGTGAATTGAGAGCGATCAGTTAGGAAGCAGCGAATCCAGTTTAATATCAGGGGATCAAGGCACAAGCATGAAAGTTTCGCCTTGTGAAAACCAGCTTTCAATTCTATTTAGGTCGCATTGGAGCAATTCCTGATAATTATTGGAAGGTATGCGGCGGTACAGGACACAGTCATCTGCGAAAAGACGAATCGTCGATGAAATGTCGGAGGGAAGATCATTTATGAAGATGAAAAATAAAAGTAGGCCCAGCAGCGAGCCTTGCGGGACACCAGAGAAGAATTTTGTTGTGGGAAAATTGTCATTTTCGATGACAGTGAATTGCGAGCGATCAGTTAGGAAGCAGCGAATCCAGTTTAATATCAGGGGATCAAGGCACAAGCATGAAAGTTTCGCCATGTGGACACCAGCTTTAAATTCTATTTAGGTAGCATTGGAGCAATTCCTGATCAATATTGGAAGTTATGCGGCGGTACCGGACACAGTCATCTGCGAAAAGACGAATTGTCGATGAAATGTCGGAGCGAAGATCATTTATGAAGACGAAAAATAAAAGTGGGCCGAGCAGCGAGCCTTGCGCGACACCAGAGAAGACTTTTGTTGTGGGAGAATGGTCATTTTCCATGACAGTGAATTGAGAGCGATCAGTTAGGAAGCAGCGAATCCAGTTTAATATCAGGGGATCAAGGCACAAGCATGAAAGTTTCGCCTTGTGAACACCAGCTTTCAATTCTATTAAGTCGCATTGGAGCAATTCCTGATCATTATTGGAAGGTATGCGGTGGTACAAGTCACTGTCATCTGCGAAAAGACGAATTGTCGATGAATTTCGGAGGGAAGATCATTTATAAAGATGAAAAAAAAAAAATGGGCCGAGCAGCGAGACTCTCGGGACACCAGAGAAGACTTTTGTTGTGGGAGAATGGTCATTTTCGATGACAGTGAATTGAGAGCGATCAGTTAGGAAGCAGCAAATCCAGTTTAATATCAGGGGATCAAGGCACAAGCATGAAAGTTTCGCCATGTGGACACCAGCTTTCAATTCTATTTAGGTAGCATTGGAGCAATTCCTGATCAATATTGGAAGTTATGCGGCGGTACCGGACACAGTCATCTGCGAAAAGACGAATTGTCGATGAAATGTCGAAGCGAAGATCATTTATGAAGATGAAAAATAAAAGTGGGCCGAGCAGCGAGCCTTGCGCGACACCAGAGAAGACTTTTGTTGTGGGAGAATGGTCATTTTCCATGACAGTGAATTGAGAGCGATCAGTTAGGAAGCAACGAATCCAGTTTAATATCAGGGGATCAAGCCACAAGCATGAAAGTTTCGCCATGTGGACACCAGCTTTAAATTCTATTTATATAGCATTGGAGCAATTCCTGATCAATATTGGAAGTTATGCGGCGGTACCGGACACAGTCATCTGCGAAAAGACGAATTGTCGATGAAATGTCGGAGCGAAGATCATTTATGAAGATGAAAAATAAAAGTGGGCCGAGCAGCGAGCCTTGCGCGACACCAGAGAAGACTTTTGTTGTGGGAGAATGGTCATTTTCCATGACAGTGAATTGAGAGCGATCAGTTAGGAAGCAGCGAATCCAGTTTAATATCAGGGGATCAAGCCACAAGCATGAAAGTTTCGCCATGTGGACACCAGCTTTAAATTCTATTTAGGTAGCATTGGAGCAATTCCTGATCAATATTGGAAGTTATGCGGCGGTACCGGACACAGTCATCTGCGAAAAGACGAATTGTCGATGAATTTCGGAGGGAAGATCATTTATGAAGATGAAAAAAAAAATGGGCCGAGCAGCGAGCCTCTCGGGACACCAGAGAAGACTTTTGTTGTGGGAGAATGGTCATTTTCCATGACAGTGAATTGAGAGCGATCAGTTAGGAAGCAGCGAATCCAGTTTATTATCAGGGGATCAAGCCACAAGCATGAAAGTTTCGCCATGTGGACACCAGCTTTAAATTCTATTTAGGTAGCATTGGAGCAATTCCTGATCAATATTGGAAGTTATGCGGCGGTACCGGACACAGTCATCTGCGAAAAGACGAATTGTCGATGAAATGTCGGAGCAAAGATCATTTATGAAGATGAAAAATAAAAGTGGGCCGAGCAGCGAGCCTCTCGGGACACCAGAGAAGACTTTTGTTGTGGGAGAATGGTCATTTTCCATGACAGTGATTTGAGAGCGATCAGTTAGGAAGCAGCGAATCCAGTTTAATATCAGGGGATCAAGGCACTAGCATGAAAGTTTGGCCATGTGAACACCAGCTTTCAATTCTATTTAGGTCGCATTGGAGCAATTGCTGATCATTATTGGAAGTTATGCGGCGGTACAGGACACAGTCATCTGCGAAAATACGAATTGTCGATGAAATGACGGAGCGAAGATCATTTATGAAGATGAAAAATAAAAGTGGGCCGAGCAGCGAGCCTTGCGCGACACTAGAGAAGACTTTTGTTGTGGGAGAATGGTCATTTTCGATGACAGTGAATTGAGAGTGATCAGTTAGGAAGCAGCGAATCCAGTTTAATATCAGGGGATCAAGGCACTAGCATGAAAGTTTGGCCATGTGAACACCAGCTTTCAATTCTATTTAGGTCGCATTGGAGCAATTGCTGATCATTATTGGAAGTTATGCGGCGGTGCAGGACACAGTCATCTGCGAAAAGACGAATTGTCGATGAATTTCGGAGGGAAGATCATTTATGATGATGAAAAAAAAATGGGCCGAGCAGCGAGCCTCTCGGGACACCAGAGAAGACTTTTGTTGTGGGAGAATGGTCATTTTCCATGACAGTGAATTGAGAGCGATCAGTTAGGAAGCAGCGAATCCAGTTTAATATCAGGGGATCAAGGCACAAGCATGAAAGTTTCGCCATGTGGACACCAGCTTTAAATTCTATTTAGGTAGCATTGGAGCAATTCCTGATCATTATTGGAAGGTATGCGGTGGTACAAGTCACAGTCATCTGCGAAAAGACGAATTGTCGATGAATTTCGGAGGGAAGATCATTTATGAAGATGAAAAAAAAATGGGCCTAGCAGCGAGCCTCTCGGGACACCAGAGAAGACTTTTGTTGTGGGAGAATGGTCATTTTCCATGACAGTGAATTGAGAGCGATCAGTTAGGAAGCAGCGAATCCAGTTTAATATCAGGGGATCAAGGCACTAGCATGAAAGTTTCGCCATGTGGACACCAGCTTTAAATTCTATTTAGGTAGCATGGGAGCAATTGCTGATCATTATTGGAAGTTATGCGGCGGTACAGGACACAGTCATCTGTGAAAATACGAATTGTCGATGAAATGTCGGAGCGAAGATCATTTATGAAGATGAAAAATAAAAGTGGGCCGAGCAGCGAGCCTTGCGCGACACCAGAGAAGACTTTTGTTGTGGGAGAATGGTCATTTTCGACGACAGTGAATTGAGAGTGATCAGTTAGGAAGCAGCGAATCCAGTTTAATATCACGGGATCAAGGCACTAGCATGAAAGTTTGGCCATGTGAACACCAGCTTTCAATTCTATTTAGGTCGCATTGGAGCAATTGCTGATCATTATTGGAAGTTATGCGGCGGTGCAGGACACAGTCATCTGCGAAAAGACGAATTGTCGATGAATTTCGGAGGGAAGATCATTTATGATGATGAAAAAAAAATGGGCCGAGCAGCGAGCCTCTCGGGACACCAGAGAAGACTTTTGTTGTGGGAGAATGGTCATTTTCCATGACAGTGAATTGAGAGCGATCAGTTAGGAAGCAGCGAATCCAGTTTAATATCAGGGGATCAAGGCACAAGCATGAAAGTTTGGCCATGTGAACACCAGCTTTCAATTCTATTTAGGTCGCATTGGAGCAATACCTGATCATTATTTTAAGTTAGGCTGCGGTACAGGTCGCGGTCATCGGCGAAAAGACGAATTGTCGATGAAATATCGGAGGGAAGATCATTTAAGAAGATGAAAAAAAAAAAATGGGCCAAGCAGCCAGCCTCTCGGGACACCAGATAAGACTTGTTGTGGGAGAATGGTCATTTTCGATGACAGTGAATTGAGAGCGATCAGTTAGGAAGCAGCAAATCCAGTTTAATATCAGGGGATCAAGGCACAAGCATGAAAGTTTCGCCATGTGGACACCAGCTTTCAATTCTATTTAGGTAGCATTGGAGCAATTCCTGATCAATATTGGAAGTTATGCGGCGGTACCGGACACAGTCATCTGCGAAAAGACGAATTGTCGATGAAATGTCGAAGCGAAGATCATTTATGAAGATGAAAAATAAAAGTGGGCCGAGCAGCGAGCCTTGCGCGACACCAGAGAAGACTTTTGTTGTGGGAGAATGGTCATTTTCCATGACAGTGAATTGAGAGCGATCAGTTAGGAAGCAACGAATCCAGTTTAATATCAGGGGATCAAGCCACAAGCATGAAAGTTTCGCCATGTGGACACCAGCTTTAAATTCTATTTATATAGCATTGGAGCAATTCCTGATCAATATTGGAAGTTATGCGGCGGTACCGGACACAGTCATCTGCGAAAAGACGAATTGTCGATGAAATGTCGGAGCGAAGATCATTTATGAAGATGAAAAATAAAAGTGGGCCGAGCAGCGAGCCTTGCGCGACACCAGAGAAGACTTTTGTTGTGGGAGAATGGTCATTTTCCATGACAGTGAATTGAGAGCGATCAGTTAGGAAGCAGCGAATCCAGTTTAATATCAGGGGATCAAGCCACAAGCATGAAAGTTTCGCCATGTGGACACCAGCTTTAAATTCTATTTAGGTAGCATTGGAGCAATTCCTGATCAATATTGGAAGTTATGCGGCGGTACCGGACACAGTCATCTGCGAAAAGACGAATTGTCGATGAATTTCGGAGGGAAGATCATTTATGAAGATGAAAAAAAAAAAATGGGCCGAGCAGCGAGCCTCTCGGGACACCAGAGAAGACTTTTGTTGTGGGAGAATGGTCATTTTCCATGACAGTGAATTGAGAGCGATCAGTTAGGAAGCAGCGAATCCAGTTTATTATCAGGGGATCAAGCCACAAGCATGAAAGTTTCGCCATGTGGACACCAGCTTTAAATTCTATTTAGGTAGCATTGGAGCAATTCCTGATCAATATTGGAAGTTATGCGGCGGTACCGGACACAGTCATCTGCGAAAAGACGAATTGTCGATGAAATGTCGGAGCAAAGATCATTTATGAAGATGAAAAATAAAAGTGGGCCGAGCAGCGAGCCTCTCGGGACACCAGAGAAGACTTTTGTTGTGGGAGAATGGTCATTTTCCATGACAGTGATTTGAGAGCGATCAGTTAGGAAGCAGCGAATCCAGTTTAATATCAGGGGATCAAGGCACTAGCATGAAAGTTTGGCCATGTGAACACCAGCTTTCAATTCTATTTAGGTCGCATTGGAGCAATTGCTGATCATTATTGGAAGTTATGCGGCGGTACAGGACACAGTCATCTGCGAAAATACGAATTGTCGATGAAATGACGGAGCGAAGATCATTTATGAAGATGAAAAATAAAAGTGGGCCGAGCAGCGAGCCTTGCGCGACACTAGAGAAGACTTTTGTTGTGGGAGAATGGTCATTTTCGATGACAGTGAATTGAGAGTGATCAGTTAGGAAGCAGCGAATCCAGTTTAATATCAGGGGATCAAGGCACTAGCATGAAAGTTTGGCCATGTGAACACCAGCTTTCAATTCTATTTAGGTCGCATTGGAGCAATTGCTGATCATTATTGGAAGTTATGCGGCGGTGCAGGACACAGTCATCTGCGAAAAGACGAATTGTCGATGAATTTCGGAGGGAAGATCATTTATGATGATGAAAAAAAAATGGGCCGAGCAGCGAGCCTCTCGGGACACCAGAGAAGACTTTTGTTGTGGGAGAATGGTCATTTTCCATGACAGTGAATTGAGAGCGATCAGTTAGGAAGCAGCGAATCCAGTTTAATATCAGGGGATCAAGGCACAAGCATGAAAGTTTCGCCATGTGGACACCAGCTTTAAATTCTATTTAGGTAGCATTGGAGCAATTCCTGATCATTATTGGAAGGTATGCGGTGGTACAAGTCACAGTCATCTGCGAAAAGACGAATTGTCGATGAATTTCGGAGGGAAGATCATTTATGAAGATGAAAAAAAAATGGGCCTAGCAGCGAGCCTCTCGGGACACCAGAGAAGACTTTTGTTGTGGGAGAATGGTCATTTTCCATGACAGTGAATTGAGAGCGATCAGTTAGGAAGCAGCGAATCCAGTTTAATATCAGGGGATCAAGGCACTAGCATGAAAGTTTCGCCATGTGGACACCAGCTTTAAATTCTATTTAGGTAGCATGGGAGCAATTGCTGATCATTATTGGAAGTTATGCGGCGGTACAGGACACAGTCATCTGTGAAAATACGAATTGTCGATGAAATGTCGGAGCGAAGATCATTTATGAAGATGAAAAATAAAAGTGGGCCGAGCAGCGAGCCTTGCGCGACACCAGAGAAGACTTTTGTTGTGGGAGAATGGTCATTTTCGACGACAGTGAATTGAGAGTGATCAGTTAGGAAGCAGCGAATCCAGTTTAATATCACGGGATCAAGGCACTAGCATGAAAGTTTGGCCATGTGAACACCAGCTTTCAATTCTATTTAGGTCGCATTGGAGCAATTGCTGATCATTATTGGAAGTTATGCGGCGGTGCAGGACACAGTCATCTGCGAAAAGACGAATTGTCGATGAATTTCGGAGGGAAGATCATTTATGATGATGAAAAAAAAATGGGCCGAGCAGCGAGCCTCTCGGGACACCAGAGAAGACTTTTGTTGTGGGAGAATGGTCATTTTCCATGACAGTGAATTGAGAGCGATCAGTTAGGAAGCAGCGAATCCAGTTTAATATCAGGGGATCAAGGCACAAGCATGAAAGTTTGGCCATGTGAACACCAGCTTTCAATTCTATTTAGGTCGCATTGGAGCAATACCTGATCATTATTTTAAGTTAGGCTGCGGTACAGGTCGCGGTCATCGGCGAAAAGACGAATTGTCGATGAAATATCGGAGGGAAGATCATTTAAGAAGATGAAAAAAAAAAAAAATGGGCCAAGCAGCCAGCCTCTCGGGACACCAGATAAGACTTGTTGTGGGAGAATGGTCATTTTCGATGACAGTGAATTGAGAGCGATCAGTTAGGAAGCAGCAAATCCAGTTTAATATCAGGGGATCAAGGCACAAGCATGAAAGTTTCGCCATGTGGACACCAGCTTTCAATTCTATTTAGGTAGCATTGGAGCAATTCCTGATCAATATTGGAAGTTATGCGGCGGTACCGGACACAGTCATCTGCGAAAAGACGAATTGTCGATGAAATGTCGAAGCGAAGATCATTTATGAAGATGAAAAATAAAAGTGGGCCGAGCAGCGAGCCTTGCGCGACACCAGAGAAGACTTTTGTTGTGGGAGAATGGTCATTTTCCATGACAGTGAATTGAGAGCGATCAGTTAGGAAGCAACGAATCCAGTTTAATATCAGGGGATCAAGCCACAAGCATGAAAGTTTCGCCATGTGGACACCAGCTTTAAATTCTATTTATATAGCATTGGAGCAATTCCTGATCAATATTGGAAGTTATGCGGCGGTACCGGACACAGTCATCTGCGAAAAGACGAATTGTCGATGAAATGTCGGAGCGAAGATCATTTATGAAGATGAAAAATAAAAGTGGGCCGAGCAGCGAGCCTTGCGCGACACCAGAGAAGACTTTTGTTGTGGGAGAATGGTCATTTTCCATGACAGTGAATTGAGAGCGATCAGTTAGGAAGCAGCGAATCCAGTTTAATATCAGGGGATCAAGCCACAAGCATGAAAGTTTCGCCATGTGGACACCAGCTTTAAATTCTATTTAGGTAGCATTGGAGCAATTCCTGATCAATATTGGAAGTTATGCGGCGGTACCGGACACAGTCATCTGCGAAAAGACGAATTGTCGATGAATTTCGGAGGGAAGATCATTTATGAAGATGAAAAAAAAAAAATGGGCCGAGCAGCGAGCCTCTCGGGACACCAGAGAAGACTTTTGTTGTGGGAGAATGGTCATTTTCCATGACAGTGAATTGAGAGCGATCAGTTAGGAAGCAGCGAATCCAGTTTATTATCAGGGGATCAAGCCACAAGCATGAAAGTTTCGCCATGTGGACACCAGCTTTAAATTCTATTTAGGTAGCATTGGAGCAATTCCTGATCAATATTGGAAGTTATGCGGCGGTACCGGACACAGTCATCTGCGAAAAGACGAATTGTCGATGAAATGTCGGAGCAAAGATCATTTATGAAGATGAAAAATAAAAGTGGGCCGAGCAGCGAGCCTCTCGGGACACCAGAGAAGACTTTTGTTGTGGGAGAATGGTCATTTTCCATGACAGTGATTTGAGAGCGATCAGTTAGGAAGCAGCGAATCCAGTTTAATATCAGGGGATCAAGGCACTAGCATGAAAGTTTGGCCATGTGAACACCAGCTTTCAATTCTATTTAGGTCGCATTGGAGCAATTGCTGATCATTATTGGAAGTTATGCGGCGGTGCAGGACACAGTCATCTGCGAAAAGACGAATTGTCGATGAATTTCGGAGGGAAGATCATTTATGAAGATGAAAAATAAAAGTGGGCCGAGCAGCGAGCCTTGCGCGACACTAGAGAAGACTTTTGTTGTGGGAGAATGGTCATTTTCGATGACAGTGAATTGAGAGTGATCAGTTAGGAAGCAGCGAATCCAGTTTAATATCAGGGGATCAAGGCACTAGCATGAAAGTTTGGCCATGTGAACACCAGCTTTCAATTCTATTTAGGTCGCATTGGAGCAATTGCTGATCATTATTGGAAGTTATGCGGCGGTGCAGGACACAGTCATCTGCGAAAAGACGAATTGTCGATGAATTTCGGAGGGAAGATCATTTATGATGATGAAAAAAAAATGGGCCGAGCAGCGAGCCTCTCGGGACACCAGAGAAGACTTTTGTTGTGGGAGAATGGTCATTTTCCATGACAGTGAATTGAGAGCGATCAGTTAGGAAGCAGCGAATCCAGTTTAATATCAGGGGATCAAGGCACAAGCATGAAAGTTTCGCCATGTGGACACCAGCTTTAAATTCTATTTAGGTAGCATTGGAGCAATTCCTGATCATTATTGGAAGGTATGCGGTGGTACAAGTCACAGTCATCTGCGAAAAGACGAATTGTCGATGAATTTCGGAGGGAAGATCATTTATGAAGATGAAAAAAAAATGGGCCTAGCAGCGAGCCTCTCGGGACACCAGAGAAGACTTTTGTTGTGGGAGAATGGTCATTTTCCATGACAGTGAATTGAGAGCGATCAGTTAGGAAGCAGCGAATCCAGTTTAATATCAGGGGATCAAGGCACTAGCATGAAAGTTTCGCCATGTGGACACCAGCTTTAAATTCTATTTAGGTAGCATGGGAGCAATTGCTGATCATTATTGGAAGTTATGCGGCGGTACAGGACACAGTCATCTGTGAAAATACGAATTGTCGATGAAATGTCGGAGCGAAGATCATTTATGAAGATGAAAAATAAAAGTGGGCCGAGCAGCGAGCCTTGCGCGACACCAGAGAAGACTTTTGTTGTGGGAGAATGGTCATTTTCGACGACAGTGAATTGAGAGTGATCAGTTAGGAAGCAGCGAATCCAGTTTAATATCACGGGATCAAGGCACTAGCATGAAAGTTTGGCCATGTGAACACCAGCTTTCAATTCTATTTAGGTCGCATTGGAGCAATTGCTGATCATTATTGGAAGTTATGCGGCGGTGCAGGACACAGTCATCTGCGAAAAGACGAATTGTCGATGAATTTCGGAGGGAAGATCATTTATGATGATGAAAAAAAAATGGGCCGAGCAGCGAGCCTCTCGGGACACCAGAGAAGACTTTTGTTGTGGGAGAATGGTCATTTTCCATGACAGTGAATTGAGAGCGATCAGTTAGGAAGCAGCGAATCCAGTTTAATATCAGGGGATCAAGGCACAAGCATGAAAGTTTGGCCATGTGAACACCAGCTTTCAATTCTATTTAGGTCGCATTGGAGCAATACCTGATCATTATTTTAAGTTAGGCTGCGGTACAGGTCGCGGTCATCGGCGAAAAGACGAATTGTCGATGAAATATCGGAGGGAAGATCATTTAAGAAGATGAAAAAAAAAAAAATGGGCCAAGCAGCCAGCCTCTCGGGACACCAGATAAGACTTGTTGTGGGAGAATGGTCATTTTCCATGACAGTGAATTGAGAGCGATCAGTTAGGAAGTAGCGAATCCAATTTAATATCAGGGGATCAAGCCACAAGCATGAAAGTTTCGCCATGTGGACACCAGCTTTAAATTCTATTTAGGTAGCATTGGAGCAATTCCTGATCAATATTGTAAGTTATGCGGCGGTACCGGACACAGTCATCTGCGAAAAGACGAATTGTCGATGAAATGTCGGAGCGAAGATCATTTATGAAGATGAAAAATAAAAGTGGGCCGAGCAGCGAGCCTTGAGCGACACCAGAGAAGACTTTTGTTGTGGGAGAATGGTCATTTTCCATGACAGTGAATTGAGAGCGATCAGTTAGGAAGCAGCGAATCCAGTTTAATATCAGGAGATCAAGGCACAAGCATGAAAGTTTCGCCATGTGGACACCAGCTTTAAATTCTATTTAGGTAGCATTGGAGCAATTCCTGATCATTATTGGAAGGTATGCGGTGGTACAAGTCACAGTCATCTGCGAAAAGACGAATTGTCGATGAATTTCGGAGGGAAGATCATTTATGAAGATGAAAAAAAATGGGCCGAGCAGCGAGCCTCTCGGGACACCAGAGAAGACTTTTGTTGTGGGAGAATGGTCATTTTCCATGACAGTGAATTGAGAGCGATCAGTTAGGAATCAGCGAATCCAGTTCAATATCAGGAGATCAAGGCACAAGCATGAAAGTTTGGCCATGTGAACACCAGCTTTCAATTCTATTTAGGTCGCATTGGAGCAATTCCTGATCATTATTGGAAGGTATGCGGTGGTACAAGTCACAGTCATCTGCGAAAAGACGAATTGTCGATGAATTTCGGAGGGAAGATCATTTATGAAGATGAAAAAAAAATGGGCCGAGCAGCGAGCCTCTCGGGACACCAGAGAAGACTTTTGTTGTGGGAGAATGGTCATTTTCCATGACAGTGAATTGAGAGCGATCAGTTAGGAATCAGCGAATCCAGTTCAATATCAGGAGATCAAGGCACTAGCATGAAAGTTTGGCCATGTGAACACCAGCTTTCAATTCTATTTAGGTCGCATTGGAGCAATTCCTGATCATTATTGGAAGTTATGCGGTGGTACAGGACACAGTAATCTGCGAAAAGACGAATTGTCGATGAAATGTCGGAGGGAAGATCATTTATGAAGATGAAAAATAGAAGTGGGCCCAGAAGTGAGTCTTGCGGGACGCCAGAGAAGACTTTTGTTGTTGGAGAATGGTGATTTTCGATGACAGTGAATTGAGAGCGATCAGTTAGGAAGCAGCGAATCCAATTTAATATCAGGAGATCAAGGCACAAGTACGAAAGATTGGCCACGTGAACACCAGCTTTCAATTCTATTTAGGTCGCATTGGAGCAATACCTGATCATTATTTTAAGTTAGGCTGCGGTACAGGTCGCAGTCATCGGCGAAAAGACGAATTGTCGATGAAATATCGGAGGGAAGATCATTTATGAAGATGAAAAAAAAAATGGGCCAAGCAGCCAGCCTCTCGGGACACCAGATAAGACTTGTTGTGGGAGAATGGTCATTTTCCATGACAGTGAATTGAGAGCGATCAGTTAGGAAGTAGCGAATCCAATTTAATATCAGGGGGTCAAGGCACAAGCATGAAAGTTTGGCCATGTGAACACCTGCTTTGAATTCTATTTAGGTCGCATTGGAGCAATTCCTGATCATAATTGGAGGTTATGCGGCGGTAAAGGACACAGTCATCTGCGAAAAGACGAATTGTCGATGAAATGACGGAGGAAAGATCATTTATGAAGATGAAAAATAAAAGTGGGCTGAGCACTGAGCCCTGCGGGGCACCAGAGAAGACTTTTGTTGTGGGGGAATGGTAGATTTCGATGACAGTGAATTGAGAGTGATCAGTTAGGAAGCAGCGAATCGAATTTATTATCAGGAGATCAAGGCACTATATGAAAGATTGGCCATGTGAGCACCAGCTTTCAATTCTATTTAGGTCGCATTTGAGCAATACCTGATCATTATTTTAAGTTAGGCTGCGGTACAGGTCGCAGTCATCGGCGAAAAGACGAATTGTCGATGAAATATCGGAGGGAAGATCATTTATGAAGATGAAAAAAAAAATGGGCCAAGCAGCCAGCCTCTCGGGACACCAGATAAGACTTGTTGTGGGAGAATGGTCATTTTCGATGACAGTGAATTGAGAGCGATCAGTTAGGAATCAGCGAATCCAGTTCAATATCAGGAGATCAAGGCACAAGCATGGAAGTTTGGCCATGTGAACACCTGCTTTGAATTCTATTTAGGTCACATTGGAGCAATTCCTGATCATAATTTGAGGTTATGCGGCGGTAAAGGACACAGTCATCTGCGAAAAGACGAATTGTCGATGAAATGACGGAGGAAAGATCATTAATGAAGATGAAAAATAAAAGTGGGCTGAGCACTGAGCCCTGCGGGACACCAGAGAAGACTTTTGTTGTGGGGGAATGGTAGATTTCGATGACAGTGAATTGAGAGTGATCAGTTAGGAAGCAGCGAATCGAATTTATTATCAGGAGATCAAGGCACTAGTATGGAAGATTGGCCATGTGAACACCAGCTTTCAATTCTATTTAGGTCGCATTGGAGCAATACCTGATCATTATTTTAAGTTATGCTGCGGTACAGGTCACAGTCATCTGCGAAAAGACGAATTGTCGATGAAATGTCGGAGGGAAGATCATTTATGAAGATAAAAAAAAAAATGGGCCGAGCAGACAGCCTCTCGGGACACCAGATAAGACTTTTGTTGAGGGAGAATGCTGATTTTTGATGACAGTGAATTGAGAGCGATCCGTTAGGAAGCAGCGAATCCAATTTATTATCAGGGGATCAAGGCACAAGTTACTCAATGTGAACACCAGCTTTCAATTCTATTTAGGTCGCATTGGAGCAATTCCTGATCATTATTGGAAGGTATGCGGTGGTACAGGTCACAGTCATCTGCGAAAAGACGAATTGTCGATGAATTTCGGAGGGAAGATCATTTATGAAGATGAAAAAAAAAAAAATGGGCCGAGCAGCGAGCCTCTCGTGACACCAGAGAAGACTTTTGTTGTGGGAGAATGGTCATTTTCCATGACAGTGAATTGAGAGCGATCAGTTAGGAAGCAGCGAATCCAATTTAATATCAGGAGATCAAGGCACAAGTGTGAAAGATTGGCCATGTGAACACCAGCTTTCAATTCTATTTAGGTCGCATTGGAGCAGTTATTGATCTTTATTGGAAGGTATGCGGTGGTACAGGTCACAGTCATCTGCGAAAAGACGAATTGTCGATGAAATGTCGGAGGGAAGATCATTTATGAAGATGAAAAAAAAAATGGGCCGAGCAGCGAGCCTCTCGGGACACCAGAGAAGACTTTTGTTGTGGGAGAATGGGGAGAATGGTCATTTTCCATGACAGTGAATTGAGAGCGATCAGTTAGGAAGCAGCGAATCCAGTTTAATATCAGGGGATCAAGGCACAAGCATGAAAGTTTCGCCTTGTGAACACCAGCTTTGAATTCTATTTAGGTCGCATTGGAGCAATTCCTGATAATTATTGGAAGCTTTGCGGCGGTACCGGACACAGTCATCTGCGAAAAGACAAATTGTCGATGAAATGTCGGAGCGAAGATCATTTATGAAGATGAAAAATAGAAGTGGGCCCAGCAGTGAGTCTTGTGGGAGACCAGAGAAGACTTTTGTTGTGGGAGAATGGTCATTTTCGATGACAGTGAATTGAGAGCGATCAGTTAGGAATCAGCAAATCCAGTTCAATATCAGGAGATCAAGGCACAAGCATGAAAGCTTGGCCATGTGAACACCAGCCTTCAATTGTATTTAGGTCGCATTGGAGCAATTCCTGATCATTATTGAAAGTTATGCGGTGGTACAGGACACAGTCATCTGCGAAAAGACGAATTGTCGATGAAATGTCGGAGGGAAGATCATTTATGAAGATGAAAAATAGAAGTGGGCCCAGCAGTGAGTCTTGCGGGACACCAGAGAAGACTTTTGTGCTGGGAGAATGGTCATTTTCGATGACAGTGAATTGAGAGCGATCAGTTAGGAAGCAGCGAATCCAATTTAATATCAAGAGATCAAGGCACAAGTATGAAAGATTGGCCATGTGAACACCAGCTTTCAATTCTATTTAGGTCGCATTGGAGCAATACCTGATCATTATTTTAAGTTATGTTTCGGTACAGGTCGCAGTCATCTGCGAAAAGACGAATTGTCGATGAAATATCGGAGGGAAGATCATTTATGAAGATGAAAAAAAAATGGGCCGAGCAGCCAGCCTCTCGGGACACCAGATAAGACTTTTGTTGTGGGAGAATGGTCATTTTTGATGACAGTGAATTGAGAGCGATCCGTTAGGAAGCAGCGAATCAAATTTAATATCAGGGGATAGAGGCACAAGTTTCGCAATGTGAACACCAGCTTTCAATTCTATTTAGGTCGCATTGAAGCAATGCCTGATCATTATTGGAAGGTATGCGGTGGTAAAGGTCACAGTCATCTGCGAAAAGACGAATTGTCGATGAAATGTCGGAGGGAAGATCATTTATGAAGATGAAAAAAAAATGGGCCGACCAGCGAGCCTCTCGGGACACCAGAGAAGGCTTTTGTTGTGGGAGAATGGTCATTTTCCATGACAGTGAATTGAGAGCGATCAGTTAGGAAGCAGCGAATCCAGTTTAATATCAGGGGATCAAGGCACAAGCATGAAAGTTTCGCCTTGTGAAAACCAGCTTTCAATTCTATTTAGGTCGCATTGGAGCAATTCCTGATAATTATTGGAAGGTATGCGGCGGTACCGGACACAGTCATCTGCGAAAAGACGAATTGTCGATGAAATGTCGGAGCGAAGATCATTTATGAAGACGAAAAATAAAAGTGGGCCGAGCAGCGAGCCTTGCGCGACACCAGAGAAGACTTTTGTTGTGGGAGAATGGTCATTTTCCATGACAGTGAATTGAGAGCGATCACTTAGGAAGCAGCGAATCCAGTTTAATATCAGGGGATCAAGCCACAAGCATGAAAGTTTCGCCATGTGGACACCAGCTTTAAATTCTATTTAGGTAGCATTGGAGCAATTCCTGATCAATATTGGAAGTTATGCGGCGGTACCGGACACAGTCATCTGCGAAAAGACGAATTGTCGATGAATTTCGGAGGGAAGATCATTTATGAAGATGAAAAAAAAAAATGGGCCGAGCAGCGAGCCTCTCGGGACACCAGAGAAGACTTTTGTTGTGGGAGAATGGTCATTTTCTATGACAGTGAATTGAGAGCGATCAGTTAGGAAGCAGCGAATCCAGTTTAATATCAGGGGATCAAGCCACAAGCATGAAAGTTTCGCCACGTGGACACCAGCTTTAAATTCTATTTAGGTAGCATTGGAGCAATTCCTGATCAATATTGGAAGTAATGCGGCGGTACCGGACACAGTCATCTGCGAAAAGACGAATTGTCGATGAAATGTCGGAGCAAATATCATTTATGAAGATGAAAAATAAAAGTGGGCCGAGGAGCGAGCCTCTCGGGACACCAGAGAAGACTTTTGTTGTGGGAGAATGGTCATTTTCCATGACAGTGAATTGAGAGCGATCAGTTAGGAAGCAGCGAATCCAGTTTAATATCACGGGATCAAGGCACAAGCATGAAAGTTTGGCCATGTGAACACCAGCTTTCAATTCTATTTAAGTCGCATTGGAGCAATTGCTGATCATTATTGGAAGTTATGCGGCGGTACAGGACACAGTCATCTGCGAAAATACGAATTGTCGATGAAATGTCGGAGCGAAGATTATTTATGAAGATGAAAAATAAAAGTGGGCCGAGCAGCGAGCCTCTCGGGACACCAGAGAAGACTTTTGTTGTGGGAGAATGGTCATTTTCCATGACAGTGAATTGAGAGCGATCAGTTAGGAAGCAGCGAATCCAGTTTATTATCAGGGGATCAAGCCACAAGCATGAAAGTTTCGCCATGTGGACACCAGCTTTAAATTCTATTTAGGTAGCATTGGAGCAATTCCTGATCAATATTGGAAGTTATGCGGCGGTACCGGACACAGTCATCTGCGAAAAGACGAATTGTCGATGAAATGTCGGAGCGAAGATCATTTATGAAGATGAAAAATAAAAGTGGGCCGAGCAGCGAGCCTCTCGGGACACCAGAGAAGACTTTTGTTGTGGGAGAATGGTCATTTTCCATGACAGTGATTTGAGAGCGATCAGTTAGGAAGCAGCGAATCCAGTTTAATATCAGGGGATCAAGGCACTAGCATGAAAGTTTGGCCATGTGAACACCAGCTTTCAATTCTATTTAGGTCGCATTGGAGCAATTGCTGATCATTATTGGAAGTTATGCGGCGGTACAGGACACAGTCATCTGCGAAAATACGAATTGTCGATGAAATGTCGGAGCGAAGATCATTTATGAAGATGAAAAATAAAAGTGGGCCGAGCAGCGAGCCTTGCGCGACACTAGAGAAGACTTTTGTTGTGGGAGAATGGTCATTTTCGATGACAGTGAATTGAGAGTGATCAGTTAGGAAGCAGCGAATCCAGTTTAATATCAGGGGATCAAGGCACTAGCATGAAAGTTTGGCCATGTGAACACCAGCTTTCAATTCTATTTAGGTCGCATTGGAGCAATTGCTGATCAATATTGGAAGTTATGCGGCGGTGCAGGACACAGTCATCTGCGAAAAGACGAATTGTCGATGAATTTCGGAGGGAAGATCATTTATGAAGATGAAAAAAAAAATGGGCCGAGCAGCGAGCCTCTCGGGACACCAGAGAAGACTTTTGTTGTGGGAGAATGGTCATTTTCCATGACAGTGAATTGAGAGCGATCAGTTAGGAAGCAGCGAATCCAGTTTAATATCAGGGGATCAAGGCACAAGCATGAAAGTTTCGCCATGTGGACACCAGCTTTAAATTCTATTTAGGTAGCATTGGAGCAATTCCTGATCATTATTGGAAGGTATGCGGTGGTACAAGTCACAGTCATCTGCGAAAAGACGATTTGTCGATGAATTTCGGAGGGAAGATCATTTATGAAGATGAAAAAAAAATGGGCCGAGCAGCGAGCCTCTCGGGACACCAGAGAAGACTTTTGTTGTGGGAGAATGGTCATTTTCCATGACAGTGAATTGAGAGCGATCAGTTAGGAAGCAGCGAATCCAGTTTAATATCAGGGGATCAAGGCACTAGCATGAAAGTTTCGCCATGTGGACACCAGCTTTAAATTCTATTTAGGTAGCATTGGAGCAATTGCTGATCATTATTGGAAGTTATGCGGCGGTACAGGACACAGTCATCTGTGAAAATACGAATTGTCGATGAAATGTCGGAGCGAAGATCATTTATGAAGATGAAAAATAAAAGTGGGCCGAGCAGCGAGCCTTGCGCGACACCAGAGAAGACTTTTGTTGTGGGAGAATGGTCATTTTCGATGACAGTGAATTGAGAGTGATCAGTTAGGAAGCAGCGAATCCAGTTAATTATCACGGGATCAAGGCACAAGCATGAAAGTTTGGCCATGTGAACACCAGCTTTCAATTCTATTTAGGTCGCATTGGAGCAATTGCTGATCATTATTGGAAGTTATGCGGCGGTACAGGACACAGTCATCTGCGAAAATACGAATTGTCGATGAAACGTTGGAGGGAAGATCATTTATGAAGATGAAAAATAAAAGTGGGCCCAGCAGTGAGTCATGTGGGAGACCAGAGAAGACTTTTGTTGTGGGAGAATGGTCATTTTCGATGACAGTGAATTGAGAGCGATCAGTTAGGAAGCAGCGAATCGAATTTAATATCAGGAGATCAAGGCACAAGTATGAAAGATTGGCCATGTGAACACCAGCTTTCAATTCTATTTAGGTCGCATTGGAGCAATACCTGATCATTATTTTAAGTTAGGCTGCGGTACAGGTCGCGGTCATCGGCGAAAAGACGAATTGTTGATGAAATATCGGAGGGAAGATCATTTAAGAAGATGAAAAAAAAATGGGCCAAGCAGCCAGCCTCTCGGGACACCAGATAAGACTTGTTGTGGGAGAATGGTCATTTTCCATGACAGTGAATTGAGAGCGATCAGTTAGGAAGTAGCGAATCCAATTTAATATCAGGGGATCAAGCCACAAGCATGAAAGTTTCGCCATGTGGACACCAGCTTTAAATTCTATTTAGGTAGCATTGGAGCAATTCCTGATCAATATTGGAAGTTATGCGGCGGTACCGGACACAGTCATCTGCGAAAAGACGAATTGTCGATGAAATGTCGGAGCGAAGATCATTTATGAAGATGAAAAATAAAAGTGGGCCGAGCAGCGAGCCTTGAGCGACACCAGAGAAGACTTTTGTTGTGGGAGAATGGTCATTTTCCATGACAGTGAATTGAGAGCGATCAGTTAGGAAGCAGCGAATCCAGTTTAATATCAGGGGATCAAGCCACAAGCATGAAAGTTTCGCCATGTGGACACCAGCTTTAAATTCTATTTAGGTCGCATTGGAGCAATACCTGATCATTATTTTAAGTTAGGCTGCGGTACAGGTCGCGGTCATCGGCGAAAAGACGAATTGTCGATGAAATATCGGAGGGAAGATCATTTAAGAAGATGAAAAAAAAATGGGCCAAGCAGCCAGCCTCTCGGGACACCAGATAAGACTTGTTGTGGGAGAATGGTCATTTTCCATGACAGTGAATTGAGAGCGATCAGTTAGGAAGTAGCGAATCCAATTTAATATCAGGGGATCAAGCCACAAGCATGAAAGTTTCGCCATGTGGACACCAGCTTTAAATTCTATTTAGGTAGCATTGGAGCAATTCCTGATCAATATTGGAAGTTATGCGGCGGTACCGGACACAGTCATCTGCGAAAAGACGAATTGTCGATGAAATGTCGGAGCGAAGATCATTTATGAAGATGAAAAATAAAAGTGGGCCGAGCAGCGAGCCTTGAGCGACACCAGAGAAGACTTTTGTTGTGGGAGAATGGTCATTTTCCATGACAGTGAATTGAGAGCGATCAGTTAGGAAGCAGCGAATCCAGTTTAATATCAGGGGATCAAGCCACAAGCATGAAAGTTTCGCCATGTGGACACCAGCTTTAAATTCTATTTAGGTAGCATTGGAGCAATTCCTGATCATTATTGGAAGGTATGCGGTGGTACAAGACACAGTCATCTGCGAAAAGACGAATTGTCGATGAATTTCGGAGGGAAGATCATTTATGAAGATGAAAAAAAATGGGCCGAGCAGCGAGCCTCTCGGGACACCAGAGAAGACTTTTGTTGTGGGAGAATGGTCATTTTCCATGACAGTGAATTGAGAGCGATCAGTTAGGAATCAGCGAATCCAGTTCAATATCAGGAGATCAAGGCACAAGCATGAAAGTTTGGCCATGTGAACACCAGCTTTCAATTCTATTTAGGTCGCATTGGAGCAATTCCTGATCATTATTGGAAGTTATGCGGTGGTACAGGACACAGTAATCTGCGAAAAGACGAATTGTCGATGAAATGTCGGAGGGAAGATCATTTATGAAGATGAAAAATAGAAGTGGGCCCAGCAGTGAGTCTTGCGGGACGCCAGAGAAGACTTTTGTTGTGGGAGAATGGTCATTTTCGATGACAGTGAATTGAGAGCGATCAGTTAGGAAGCAGCGAATCCAATTTAATATCAGGAGATCAAGGCACAAGTATGAAAGATTGGCCATGTGAACACCAGCTTTCAATTCTATTTAGGTCGCATTGGAGCAATACCTGATCATTATTTTAAGTTAGGCTGCGGTACAGGTCGCAGTCATCGGCGAAAAGACGAATTGTCGATGAAATATCGGAGGGAAGATCATTTATGAAGATGAAAAAAAAAATGGGCCAAGCAGCCAGCCTCTCAGGACACCAGATAAGACTTGTTGTGGGAGAATGGTCATTTTCCATGACAGTGAATTGAGAGCGATCAGTTAGGAAGTAGCGAATCCAATTTAATATCAGGGGGTCAAGGCACAAGCATGAAAGTTTGGCCATGTGAACACCTGCTTTGAATTCTATTTAGGTCGCATTGGAGCAATTCCTGATCATAATTGGAGGTTATGCGGCGGTAAAGGACACAGCCATCTGCGAAAAGACGAATTGTCGATGAAATGACGGAGGAAAGATCATTTATGAAGATGAAAAATAAAAGTGGGCTGAGCACTGAGCCCTGCGGGACACCAGAGAAGACTTTTGTTGTTTGGGAATGGTAGATTTCGATGACAGTGAATTGAGAGTGATCAGTTAGGAAGCAGCGAATCGAATTTATTATCAGGAGATCAAGGCACTATATGAAAGATTGGCCATGTGAGCACCAGCTTTCAATTCTATTTAGGTCGCATTGGAGCCATACCTGATCATTATTTTAAGTTAGGCTGCGGTACAGGTCGCAGTCATCGGCGAAAAGACGAATTGTCGATGAAATATCGGAGGGAAGATCATTTATGAAGATGAAAAAAAAAATGGGCCAATTAGCCAGCCTCTCGGGACACCAGATAAGACTTGTTGTGGGAGAATGGTCATTTTCGATGACAGTGAATTGAGAGCGATCAGTTAGGAATCAGCGAATCCAGTTCAATATCAGGAGATCAAGGCACAAGCATGAAAGTTTGGCCATGTGAACACCTGCTTTGAATTCTATTTAGGTCGCATTGGAGCAATTCCTGATCATAATTGGAGGTTATGCGGCGGTAAAGGACACAGTCATCTGCGAAAAGACGAATTGTCGATGAAATGACGGAGGAAAGATCATTAATGAAGATGAAAAATAAAAGTGGGCTGAGCACTGAGCCCTGCGGGACACCAGAGAAGACTTTTGTTGTGGGGGAATGGTAGATTTCGATGACAGTGAATTGAGAGTGATCAGTTAGGAAGCAGCGAATCGAATTTATTATCAGGAGATCAAGGCACTAGTATGAAAGATTGGCCACGTGAACACCAGCTTTCAATTCTATTTAGGTCGCATTGGAGCAATACCTGATCATTATTTTAAGTTATGCTGCGGTACAGGTCACAGTCATCTGCGAAAAGACGAATTGTCGATGAAATGTCGGAGGGAAGATCATTTATGAAGATGAAAAAAAAAATGGGCCGAGCAGACAGCCTCTCGGGACACCAGATAAGACTTTTGTTGAGGGAGAATGCTGATTTTTGATGACAGTGAATTGAGAGCGATCCGTTAGGAAGCAGCGAATCCAATTTAATATCAGGGGATCAAGGCACAAGTTACTCAATGTAAACACCAGCTTTCAATTCTATTTAGGTCGCATTGGAGCAATTCCTGATCATTATTGGAAGGTATGCGGTGGTACAGGTCACAGTCATCTGCGAAAAGACGAATTGTCGATGAAATGTCGGAGGGAAGATCATTTATGAAGATGAAAAAAAAAAATGGGCCGAGCAGCGAGCCTCTCGGGACACCAGAGAAGACTTTTGTTGTGGGAGAATGGGGAGAATGGTCATTTTCCATGACAGTGAATTGAGAGCGATCAGTTAGGAAGCAGCGAATCCAGTTCAATATCAGGAGATCAAGGCACAAGCATGAAAGCTTGGCCATGTGAACACCAGCTTTCAATTCTATTTAGGTCGCATTGGAGCAATTCCTGATCATTATTGGAAGTTATGCGGTGGTACAGGACACAGGCATCTGCGAAAGGACGAATTGTCGATGAAATGTCGGAGGGAAGATCATTTATGAAGATGAAAAATAGAAGTGGGCCCAGCAGTGAGTCTTGCGGGACACCAGAGAAGACTTTTGTGCTGGGAGAATGGTCATTTTCGATGACAGTGAATTGAGAGCGATCAGTTAGGAAGCAGCGAATCCAATTTAATATCAGGAGATCAAGGCACAAGTATGAAAGATTGGCCATGTGAACACCAGCTTTCAATTCTATTTAGGTCACATTGGAGCAATACCTGATCATTATTTTAAGTTATGTTTCGGTACAGGTCGCAGTCATCTGCGAAAAGACGAATTGTCGATGAAATATCGGAGCGAAGATCATTTATGAAGATGAAAAAAAAATTGGGCCGAGCAGCCAGCCTCTCGGGACACCAGATAAGACTTTTGTTGTGGGAGAATGGTCATTTTTGATGACAGTGAATTGAGAGCGATCCGTTAGGAAGCAGCGAATCAAATTTAATATCAGGGGATCAAGGCACAAGTTTCGCAATGTGAACACCAGCTTTCAATTCTATTTAGGTCGCATTGAAGCAATGCCTGATCATTATTGGAAGGTATGCGGTGGCAAAGTTCACAGTCATCTGCGAAAAGACGAATTGTCGATGAAATGTCGGAGGGAAGATCATTTATGAAGATGAAAAAAAAAATGGGCCGAGCAGCGAGCCTCTCGGGACACCAGAGAAGGCTTTTGTTGTGGGAGAATGGTCATTTTCCATGACAGTGAATTGAGAGCGATCAGTTAGGAAGCAGCGAATCCAATTTAATATCAGGAGATCAAGGCACAAGTATGAAAGATTGGCCATGTGAACACCAGCTTTCAATTCTATTTAGGTCGCATTGGAGCAATTATTGATCTTTATTGGAAGGTATGTGGTGGTACAGGTCACAGTCATCTGCGAAAAGACGAATTGTCGATGACATGACGAAGGAAAGATCATTTATGAAGATGAAAAATAAAAGTGGGCCGAGCACTGAGCGCTGCGGGACACCAGAGAATAATTTTGTTGTGGGGGAATGGTCATTTTCGATGACAGTGAATTGAGAGTGATCAGTTAGGAAGCAGCGAATCCAGTTTAATATCAGGGGATCAAGGCACAAGCATGAAAGTTTCGCCATGCGAACACCTGCTTTGAATTCTATTTAGGTCGCATTGGAGCAATTCCTGATCATTATTGGAAGTTATGCGGTGGTACAGGACACAGTCATCTGGGAAAAGACGAATTGTCGATGAAATGTCGGAGGGAAGATCATTTATGAAGATGAAAAATAGAAGTGGGCCCAGCAGTGAGTCTTCCGGGACACCAGAGAAGACTTTTGTTGTGGGAGAATGGTCATTTTCGATGGCAGTGAATTGAGAGCGATCAGTTAGGAAGCAGCGAATCCAGTTTAATATCAGGGGATCAAGGCACAAGCATGAAAGTTTCGCCATGCGAACACCTGCTTTGAATTCTATTTAGGTCGCATTGGAGCAATTCCTGATCATAATTGGAGGTTATGCGGCGGTAAAGGACACAGTCATCTGCGAAAAGACGAATTGTCGATGAAATGACGGAGGAAATATCATTTATGAAGATGAAAAATAAAAGTGGGCCGAGCACTGAGCCCTGCGGGACACCAGAGAAGACTTTTGTTGTGGGGGAATGGTAGATTTCGATGACAGTGAATTGAGAGCGATCCGTTAGGAAGCAGCGAATCCAATTTAATATCAGGGGATCAAGGCACAAGTTTCGCAATGTGAACACGAGCTTTCAATTCTATTTAGGTCGCACTGGAGCAATTCCTGATCATTATTGGAAGGTATGCGGTGGTACAGGTCACAGTCATCTGCGAAAAGACGAATTGTCGATGAAATGTCGGAGGGAAGATCATTTATGAGATGAAAAAAAAAAAAAATGGGCGGAGCAGCGAGCCTTTCGGGACACCAGAGAAGACTTTTATTGTGGGAGAATGGTCATTTTCCATGACAGTGAATTGAGAGCGATCAGTTAGGAAGTAGCGAATCCAATTTAATATCAGGAGATCAAGGCACAAACATGAAAGTTTGGCCATGTGAACACCAGCTTTCAATTCTATTTAGGTCGCATTGGAGCAATTCCTGATCATAATTGGAGGTTTTGCGGCGGTAAAGGACACAGTCATCTGCGAAAAGACGAATTGTCGATGAAATGACGGAGGAAAGATCATTTATGAAGATGAAAAATAAAAGTGGGCCGAGCAGTGAGTCTTGTGGGACACCAGAGAAGACTTTTGTTGTGGGAGAATTGTCATTTTCGATGAGGAGGAGGAGGAAAAAACTTTATTAAAAAAAAATGTAAACACTCCCAGGAGGACCTCTTAGTCCAGGAGCCCTCTGGCTGTTCCTTCTAGCTTAGGCCGCTCGACCAGCCGTAACTGATCTGCAGGTTGCGTGGCTAGAAGGGCAGCCTCCCAGGAGGAGGGGGTGGGGTGTTTGACGGGAGGAACGCGGATTGAATGTGGGCATTCCCATAAGTAATGGTAGAGAGTGGGTGGGGTGGCGTTGCATGTGGTGCAGTACGGTGGGAAGTCCGTGGGGTGAAATATGTGGGCAAATTGAGGAGATGGTAACGAATGTGTTTGGAGTTGTCGCCAGTACGTGCTGTCGATGTGAGAAAGCGTGGGATGTGGTGGCGGGAACGTGGCACGGCAGCGACGATAGTACTGAACAATTGTAGTGTAGTCAAGAGGTTCGATGGTGGTGTATAATGAAGGTTTTGGGAGGACATCCACCGGCGCTCGGAAGCTTAGTTCTCGGGCAAACGCATGAGCGCGCTCATTTCCGAGGATGTCCTCATGCCCAGGAACCCATGTGATGGTGATGGTATCGGGAGGGGTAGGTAGAGTAGATAATATTTTAGCAGATGAGTGTGGGAGGGTTCCTCGCAGTAGATATCTGTATGCTGTTTGGGAGTCTGTGCATATTGTGGTGTGCTGAGTCTGCAACTGACTGATGTGTGCAATTGCAAGTGTAATGGCCAAGCATTCGGCCTCGGCGATGCTAGTGCAGTGGATGGAGGCGGCATTGAATGTTGAGCGGCGAATGTCCGTGAATACAGCAGTGCAGATGTGTGGAATGTCCGGATTGTGTGAAGCATCCGTGTAGATGATGTCTTGGCGTGTGGAGTACTGTTTGGAAAAATATGAGGCACGGGCTGCGCGACGACCTTTGTGGTGTTCGGGATCCATATTTTGTGGGAGGGGTTTGAGCTCGAGGAGGCTCCGCAGATGCGGAGGGATGGGTATATGAGTATGAGGTGAGGGATCAGGGGTATTGTAGCCCATTGAGCGCAAGAGATGAGTGCCTGTAGATGTTGTGCGGAGTCGACGTTGCTGGCTGGAGAGGTGCGCCTCTATGATCTCCTCAACATTGTTATGAATGCCTAATTGAAGGAGCCGAATTGTACTGGTATGACGAGGTAAATGGAGGGCTGCTTTAACGGCTGAGCGGTGTAGGACGTTAAGTTTATTGAGTTGGGTTTTGGTGATGTGATGGTAGGGGAGGTGGTAAGCTAGTCGACTAACGATAAGGGCATCTACGAGTCTTAAAGTGTCTTTTTCCTTGAGGCCATGATTGCGGCTTGAAATGCGACGAATGAGATGTGTTATCTGGTTGATTTGGCGCTGCAGGAGGTGTATGGTGTAGGTGGCTCTAGTGTCCTGTTGAATGTGGAGACCTAGCAGTCGGAGCCGTGGTACTTTGGGAATCGGAGCGTTGTCAAGGAGTACGGTGATGGTTGGGGCACGTGGGGAAGGCTTGATGAATAGGAGCTCAGATTTCTGCGGTGCACACGCAAGACCTATAGCCTTTGTATATGTGTGGATGGCATCTGTAGCGAATTGCAAAGTTTGTTCAACTTGGCCAGGGCAACCCTTAGTAGTCCATAGGGTGATGTCGTCTGCGTATATTGCGTGGTCAGGTAATAGTCTCGAGTATCCGGGCTAAGGGAGTTAGGGCGATGTTAAAGAGGATGGGTGAGAGGACTGAGCCCTGCGGTGTGCCTCGGTTGGGTAAATAGATGGTCGGGGAGGTGTAGGACCCGAGTGTGATATGAGCCGTACGTTTCGTTAGGAATGCCTCAACGTAGCGCCAGATGCGTAGCCCGCAGTTAGTTGCGGATGACATTTTCGATGACAGTGAATTGAGAGCGATCACTTAGAAAGCAGCGAATCATATTTAATATCAGGGGGTCAAGGCACAAGCATGAAAGTTTCGCCATGCGAACACCTGCTTTGAATTCTATTTAGGTCGCATTGGAGCAATTCCTGATCATAATTGGAGGTTATGCGGCGGTAAAGGACACAGTCATCTGCGAAAAGACGAATTGTCGATGAAATGACGGAGGAAAGATCATTTATGAAGATGAAAAATAAAAGTGGGCCGAGCACTGAGCCCTCCGGGAAACCAGAGAATAATTTTGTTGTGGGGGAATGGTCATTTTCGATGAGAGTGAATTGAGAGTGATCAGTTAGGAAGCAGCGAATCCAGTTTAATATCAGGGGATCAAGGCACAAGCATGAAAGTTTCGCCATGCGAACACCTGCTTTGAATTCTATTTAGGTCGCATTGGAGCAATTCCTTATCATTATTGGAAGTTATGCGGTGGTACAGGACACAGTCATCTGCGAAAAGACGAATTGTCGATGAAATGTCGGAGGGAAGATCATTTATGAAGATGAAAAATAGAAGTGGGCCCAGCAGTGAGTCTTGCGGGACACCAGAGAAGACTTTTGTTGTGGGAGAATGGTAATTTTCCATGACAGTGAATTGAGAGCGATCAGTTAGGAAGTAGCGAATCCAATTTAATATCAGGAGATCAAGGCACAAACATGAAAGTTTGGCCATTTGAACACCAGCTTTCAATTCTTTTAGGTCGCATTGGAGCAATTCCTGATCATAATTGGAGGTTATGCGGCGGTAAAGGACACAGTCATCTGCGAAAAGACGAATTGTCGATGAAATGACGGAGGAAAGATCATTTATGAAGATGAAAAATAAAAGTGGGCCGAGCACTGAGCCCTGCGGGACACCAGAGAATAATTTTGTTGTGGGGGAATGGTCATTTTCGATGAGAGTGAATTGAGAGTGATCAGTTAGGAAGCAGCGAATCCAGTTTAATATCAGGGGATCAAGGCACAAGCATGAAAGTTTCGCCATGCGAACACCTGCTTTGAATTCTATTTAGGTCGCATTGGAGCAATTCCTGATCATTATTGGAAGTTATGCGGTGGTACAGGACACAGTCATCTGCGAAAAGACGAATTGTCGATGAAATGTCGGAGGGAAGATCATTTATGAAGATGAAAAATAGAAGTGGGCCCAGCAGTGAGTCTTGCGGGACACCAGAGAAGACTTTTGTTGTGGGAGAATGGTCATTTTCGATGACAGTGAATTGAGAGCGATCAGTTAGGAAGTAGCGAATCCAATTTAATATCAGGAGATCAAGGCACAAACATGAAAGTTTGGCCATTTGAACACCAGCTTTCAATTCTATTTAGGTCGCATTGGAGCAATTCCTGATCATTATTGGAAGGTATGCAGTGGTACAGGTCACAGTCATCTGCGAAAAGACGAATTGTCGATGAAATGTCGGAGGGAAGATCATTTATGAGACGAAAAAAAAAATGGGCCGAGCAGCGAGCCTCTCGGGACACCAGAGAAGACTTTTATTGTGGGAGAATGGTCATTTTCCATGACAGTGAATTGAGAGCGATCACTTAGGAAGCAGCGAATCATATTAATTATCAGGGGGTCAAGGGACAAGCATTAAAGTTTCGCCATGCGAACACCTGCTTTGAATTCTATTTAGGCCGCATTGGAGCAATTCCTGATCATAATTGGAGGTTATGCGGCGGTAAAGGACACAGTCATCTGCGAAAAGACGAATTGTCGATGAAATGACGGAGGAAAGATCATTTATGAAGATGAAAAATAAAGGTGGGCCGAGCACTGAGCCCTCCGGGACACCAGAGAAGACTTTTGTTCTGGGGGAATGGCAGATTTCGATGACAGTGAATTGAGAGTGATCAGTTAGGAAGCAGCGAATCCAATTTAATATCAGGAGATCAAGGCACAAGTATGAAAGATTGGCCATGTGAACACAAGCTTTCAATTCTATTTAGGTCGCATTGGAGCAATACCTGATCATTATTTTAAGTTATGCTGCGGTACAGTTCACAGTCATCTGCGAAAAGACGAATTGTCGATGAAATGTCGGAGGGAAGATCATTTATGAAGATGAAAAATAAAAGTGGGGCGAGCAGCGAGCCTTGCGGTACACCAGACAAAACTTTTGTTGTGGGAGAATGGTCATTTTCGATGACAGTGAATTGAGAGCGATCACTTAGGAAGCAGCGAATCATATTTAATATCAGGGGATCAAGGAACAAGCATGAAAGATTCGCCATGTGAACACCAGCTTTCAATTCCTTTTATGTCGCATTGGAGCAATTCCTGATCATAATTGGAGGTTATGCGGCGGTTAAGGACACAATCATCTGCGAAAAGACGAATTGTCGATGAAATGACGGAGGAAAGATCATTTATGAAGATGAAAAATAAAAGTGGGCTGAGCACTGAGCCCTGCGGGACACCAGAGAAGACTTTTGTTGTGGGGGAATGGTCATTTTCGATGACAGTGAATTGAGAGCGATCAGTTAGGAAGCAGCGAATCCAGTTTAATATCAGGGGATCAAGGCACAAGCATGAAAGTTTCGCCATGCGAACACCTGCTTTGAATTCTATTTAGGTCGCATTGGAGCAATTCCTGATCATTATTGGAAGTTATGCGGTGGTACAGGACACAGTCATCTGCGAAAAGACGAATTGTCGATGAAATGACGGAGGGAAGATCATTTATGAAGATGAAAAATAAAAGTGGGGCGAGCAGCGAGCCTTGCGGTACACCAGACAAAACTTTTGTTGTGGGAGAATGGTCATTTTCGATGACAGTGAATTGAGAGCGATCACTTAGGAAGCAGCGAATCATATTTAATATCAGGGGCTCAAGGCACAAGCATGAAAGTTTCGCCATGCGAACACCTGCTTTGAATTCTATTTAGGTCGCATTGGAGCAATTCCTGATCATAATTGGAGGTTATGCGGCGGTAAAGGACGCAGTCATCTGCGAAAAGACGAATTGTCAATGAAATGACGGAGGGAAGATCATTTATGAAGATGAAAAATAAAAGTGGGGCGAGCAGCGAGCCTTGCGGTACACCAGACAAAACTTTTGTTGTGGGAGAATGTTCATTTTCGATGACAGTGAATTGAGAGCGATCACTTAGGAAGCAGCGAATCATATTTAATATCAGGGGATCAAGGAACAAGCATGAAAGATTCGCCATGTGAACACCAGCTTTCAATTCTATTTAGGTCGCATTGGAGCAATTCCTGTTCATTATTTTAAGTTATGCTGCGGTACAGGTCACAGTCATCTGCGAAAAGACGAATTGTCGATGAAATGTCGGAGCAAAGATCATTTATGAAGATGAAAAATAAAAGTGGGCCGAGCAGCGAGCCTCTCGGGACACCAGAGAAGACTTTTGTTGTGGGAGAATGGTCATTTTCCATGACAGTGATTTGAGAGCGATCAGTTAGGAAGCAGCGAATCCAGTTTAATATCAGGGGATCAAGGCACTAGCATGAAAGTTTGGCCATGTGAACACCAGCTTTCAATTCTATTTAGGTCGCATTGGAGCAATTGCTGATCATTATTGGAAGTTATGCGGCGGTACAGGACACAGTCATCTGCGAAAATACGAATTGTCGATGAAATGACGGAGCGAAGATCATTTATGAAGATGAAAAATAAAAGTGGGCCGAGCAGCGAGCCTTGCGCGACACTAGAGAAGACTTTTGTTGTGGGAGAATGGTCATTTTCGATGACAGTGAATTGAGAGTGATCAGTTAGGAAGCAGCGAATCCAGTTTAATATCAGGGGATCAAGGCACTAGCATGAAAGTTTGGCCATGTGAACACCAGCTTTCAATTCTATTTAGGTCGCATTGGAGCAATTGCTGATCATTATTGGAAGTTATGCGGCGGTGCAGGACACAGTCATCTGCGAAAAGACGAATTGTCGATGAATTTCGGAGGGAAGATCATTTATGATGATGAAAAAAAAATGGGCCGAGCAGTGAGCCTCTCGGGACACCAGAGAAGACTTTTGTTGTGGGAGAATGGTCATTTTCCATGACAGTGAATTGAGAGCGATCAGTTAGGAAGCAGCGAATCCAGTTTAATATCAGGGGATCAAGGCACAAGCATGAAAGTTTCGCCATGTGGACACCAGCTTTAAATTCTATTTAGGTAGCATTGGAGCAATTCCTGATCATTATTGGAAGGTATGCGGTGGTACAAGTCACAGTCATCTGCGAAAAGACGAATTGTCGATGAATTTCGGAGGGAAGATCATTTATGAAGATGAAAAAAAAATGGGCCTAGCAGCGAGCCTCTCGGGACACCAGAGAAGACTTTTGTTGTGGGAGAATGGTCATTTTCCATGACAGTGAATTGAGAGCGATCAGTTAGGAAGCAGCGAATCTAGTTTAATATCAGGGGATCAAGGCACTAGCATGAAAGTTTCGCCATGTGGACACCAGCTTTAAATTCTATTTAGGTAGCATTGGAGCAATTGCTGATCATTATTGGAAGTTATGCGGCGGTACAGGACACAGTCATCTGTGAAAATACGAATTGTCGATGAAATGTCGGAGCGAAGATCATTTATGAAGATGAAAAATAAAAGTGGGCCGAGCAGCGAGCCTTGCGCGACACCAGAGAAGACTTTTGTTGTGGGAGAATGGTCATTTTCGACGACAGTGAATTGAGAGTGATCAGTTAGGAAGCAGCGAATCCAGTTTAATATCACGGGATCAAGGCACTAGCATGAAAGTTTGGCCATGTGAACACCAGCTTTCAATTCTATTTAGGTCGCATTGGAGCAATTGCTGATCATTATTGGAAGTTATGCGGCGGTGCAGGACACAGTCATCTGCGAAAAGACGAATTGTCGATGAATTTCGGAGGGAAGATCATTTATGATGATGAAAAAAAAATGGGCCGAGCAGCGAGCCTCTCGGGACACCAGAGAAGACTTTTGTTGTGGGAGAATGGTCATTTTCCATGACAGTGAATTGAGAGCGATCAGTTAGGAAGCAGCGAATCCAGTTTAATATCAGGGGATCAAGGCACAAGCATGAAAGTTTGGCCATGTGAACACCAGCTTTCAATTCTATTTAGGTCGCATTGGAGCAATACCTGATCATTATTTTAAGTTAGGCTGCGGTACAGGTCGCGGTCATCGGCGAAAAGACGAATTGTCGATGAAATATCGGAGGGAAGATCATTTAAGAAGATGAAAAAAAAAATGGGCCAAGCAGCCAGCCTCTCGGGACACCAGATAAGACTTGTTGTGGGAGAATGGTCATTTTCCATGACAGTGAATTGAGAGCGATCAGTTAGGAAGTAGCGAATCCAATTTAATATCAGGGGATCAAGCCACAAGCATGAAAGTTTCGCCATGTGGACACCAGCTTTAAATTCTATTTAGGTAGCATTGGAGCAATTCCTGATCAATATTGTAAGTTATGCGGCGGTACCGGACACAGTCATCTGCGAAAAGACGAATTGTCGATGAAATGTCGGAGCGAAGATCATTTATGAAGATGAAAAATAAAAGTGGGCAGAGCAGAGAGCCTTGAGCGACACCAGAGAAGACTTTTGTTGTGGGAGAATGGTCATTTTCCATGACAGTGAATTGAGAGCGATCAGTTAGGAAGCAGCGAATCCAGTTTAATATCAGGAGATCAAGGCACAAGCATGAAAGTTTCGCCATGTGGACACCAGCTTTAAATTCTATTTAGGTAGCATTGGAGCAATTCCTGATCATTATTGGAAGGTATGCGGTGGTACAAGTCACAGTCATCTGCGAAAAGACGAATTGTCGATGAATTTCGGAGGGAAGATCATTTATGAAGATGAAAAAAAATGGGCCGAGCAGCGAGCCTCTCGGGACACCAGAGAAGACTTTTGTTGTGGGAGAATGGTCATTTTGCATGACAGTGAATTGAGAGCGATCAGTTAGGAATCAGCGAATCCAGTTCAATATCAGGAGATCAAGGCACAAGCATGAAAGTTTGGCCATGTGAACACCAGCTTTCAATTCTATTTAGGTCGCATTGGAGCAATTCCTGATCATTATTGGAAGGTATGCGGTGGTACAAGTCACAGTCATCTGCGAAAAGACGAATTGTCGATGAATTTCGGAGGGAAGATCATTTATGAAGATGAAAAAAAAATGGGCCGAGCAGCGAGCCTCTCGGGACACCAGAGAAGACTTTTGTTGTGGGAGAATGGTCATTTTCCATGACAGTGAATTGAGAGCGATCAGTTAGGAATCAGCGAATCCAGTTCAATATCAGGAGATCAAGGCACTAGCATGAAAGTTTGGCCATGTGAACACCAGCTTTCAATTCTATTTAGGTCGCATTGGAGCAATTCCTGATCATTATTGGAAGTTATGCGGTGGTACAGGACACAGTAATCTGCGAAAAGACGAATTGTCGATGAAATGTCGGAGGGAAGATCATTTATGAAGATGAAAAATAGAAGTGGGCCCAGCAGTGAGTCTTGCGGGACGCCAGAGAAGACTTTTGTTGTGGGAGAATGGTCATTTTCGATGACAGTGAATTGAGAGCGATCAGTTAGGAAGCAGCGAATCCAATTTAATATCAGGAGATCAAGGCACAAGTACGAAAGATTGGCCATGTGAACACCAGCTTTCAATTCTATTTAGGTCGCATTGGAGCAATACCTGATCATTATTTTAAGTTAGGCTGCGGTACAGGTCGCAGTCATCGGCGAAAAGACGAATTGTCGATGAAATATCGGAGGGAAGATCATTTATGAAGATGAAAAAAAAAATGGGCCAAGCAGCCAGCCTCTCGGGACACCAGATAAGACTTGTTGTGGGAGAATGGTCATTTTCCATGACAGTGAATTGAGAGCGATCAGTTAGGAAGTAGCGAATCCAATTTAATATCAGGGGGTCAAGGCACAAGCATGAAAGTTTGGCCATGTGAACACCTGCTTTGAATTCTATTTAGGTCGCATTGGAGCAATTCCTGATCATAATTGGAGGTTATGCGGCGGTAAAGGACACAGTCATCTGCGAAAAGACGAATTGTCGATGAAATGACGGAGGAAAGATCATTTATGAAGATGAAAAATAAAAGTGGGCTGAGCACTGAGCCCTGCGGGGCACCAGAGAAGACTTTTGTTGTGGGGGAATGGTAGATTTCGATGACAGTGAATTGAGAGTGATCAGTTAGGAAGCAGCGAATCGAATTTATTATCAGGAGATCAAGGCACTATATGAAAGATTGGCCATGTGAGCACCAGCTTTCAATTCTATTTAGGTCGCATTTGAGCAATACCTGATCATTATTTTAAGTTAGGCTGCGGTACAGGTCGCAGTCATCGGCGAAAAGACGAATTGTCGATGAAATATCGGAGGGAAGATCATTTATGAAGATGAAAAAAAAAAATGGGCCAAGCAGCCAGCCTCTCGGGACACCAGATAAGACTTGTTGTGGGAGAATGGTCATTTTCGATGACAGTGAATTGAGAGCGATCAGTTAGGAATCAGCGAATCCAGTTCAATATCAGGAGATCAAGGCACAAGCATGGAAGTTTGGCCATGTGAACACCTGCTTTGAATTCTATTTAGGTCACATTGGAGCAATTCCTGATCATAATTTGAGGTTATGCGGCGGTAAAGGACACAGTCATCTGCGAAAAGACGAATTGTCGATGAAATGACGGAGGAAAGATCATTAATGAAGATGAAAAATAAAAGTGGGCTGAGCACTGAGCCCTGCGGGACACCAGAGAAGACTTTTGTTGTGGGGGAATGGTAGATTTCGATGACAGTGAATTGAGAGTGATCAGTTAGGAAGCAGCGAATCGAATTTATTATCAGGAGATCAAGGCACTAGTATGGAAGATTGGCCATGTGAACACCAGCTTTCAATTCTATTTAGGTCGCATTGGAGCAATACCTGATCATTATTTTAAGTTATGCTGCGGTACAGGTCACAGTCATCTGCGAAAAGACGAATTGTCGATGAAATGTCGGAGGGAAGATCATTTATGAAGATGAAAAAAAAAATGGGCCGAGCAGACAGCCTCTCGGGACACCAGATAAGACTTTTGTTGAGGGAGAATGCTGATTTTTGATGACAGTGAATTGAGAGCGATCCGTTAGGAAGCAGCGAATCCAATTTATTATCAGGGGATCAAGGCACAAGTTACTCAATGTGAACACCAGCTTTCAATTCTATTTAGGTCGCATTGGAGCAATTCCTGATCATTATTGGAAGGTATGCGGTGGTACAGGTCACAGTCATCTGCGAAAAGACGAATTGTCGATGAATTTCGGAGGGAAGATCATTTATGAAGATGAAAAAAAAAAAATGGGCCGAGCAGCGAGCCTCTCGTGACACCAGAGAAGACTTTTGTTGTGGGAGAATGGTCATTTTCCATGACAGTGAATTGAGAGCGATCAGTTAGGAAGCAGCGAATCCAATTTAATATCAGGAGATCAAGGCACAAGTGTGAAAGATTGGCCATGTGAACACCAGCTTTCAATTCTATTTAGGTCGCATTGGAGCTGTTATTGATCTTTATTGGAAGGTATGCGGTGGTACAGGTCACAGTCATCTGCGAAAAGACGAATTGTCGATGAAATGTCGGAGGGAAGATCATTTATGAAGATGAAAAAAAAAATGGGCCGAGCAGCGAGCCTCTCGGGACACCAGAGAAGACTTTTGTTGTGGGAGAATGGGGAGAATGGTCATTTTCCATGACAGTGAATTGAGAGCGATCAGTTAGGAAGCAGCGAATCCAGTTTAATATCAGGGGATCAAGGCACAAGCATGAAAGTTTCGCCTTGTGAACACCAGCTTTCAATTCTATTTAGGTCGCATTGGAGCAATTCCTGATAATTATTGGAAGCTTTGCGGCGGTACCGGACACAGTCATCTGCGAAAAGACAAATTGTCGATGAAATGTCGGAGCGAAGATCATTTATGAAGATGAAAAATAGAAGTGGGCCCAGCAGTGAGTCTTGTGGGAGACCAGAGAAGACTTTTGTTGTGGGAGAATGGTCATTTTCGATGACAGTGAATTGAGAGCGATCAGTTAGGAATCAGCAAATCCAGTTCAATATCAGGAGATCAAGGCACAAGCATGAAAGCTTGGCCATGTGAACACCAGCCTTCAATTGTATTTAGGTCGCATTGGAGCAATTCCTGATCATTATTGAAAGTTATGCGGTGGTACAGGACACAGTCATCTGCGAAAAGACGAATTGTCGATGAAATGTCGGAGGGAAGATCATTTATGAAGATGAAAAATAGAAGTGGGCCCAGCAGTGAGTCTTGCGGGACACCAGAGAAGACTTTTGTGCTGGGAGAATGGTCATTTTCGATGACAGTGAATTGAGAGCGATCAGTTAGGAAGCAGCGAATCCAATTTAATATCAGGAGATCAAGGCACAAGTTGAAAGATTGGCCATGTGAACACCAGCTTTCAATTCTATTTAGGTCGCATTGGAGCAATACCTGATCATTATTTTAAGTTATGTTTCGGTACAGGTCGCAGTCATCTGCGAAAAGACGAATTGTCGATGAAATATCGGAGGGAAGATCATTTATGAAGATGAAAAAAAAATGGGCCGAGCAGCCAGCCTCTCGGGACACCAGATAAGACTTTTGTTGTGGGAGAATGGTCATTTTTGATGACAGTGAATTGAGAGCGATCCGTTAGGAAGCAGCGAATCAAATTTAATATCAGGGGATAGAGGCACAAGTTTCGCAATGTGAACACCAGCTTTCAATTCTATTTAGGTCGCATTGAAGCAATGCCTGATCATTATTGGAAGGTATGCGGTGGTAAAGGTCACAGTCATCTGCGAAAAGACGAATTGTCGATGAAATGTCGGAGGGAAGATCATTTATGAAGATGAAAAAAAATGGGCCGAGCAGCGAGCCTCTCGGGACACCAGAGAAGGCTTTTGTTGTGGGAGAATGGTCATTTTCCATGACAGTGAATTGAGAGCGATCAGTTAGGAAGCAGCGAATCCAGTTTAATATCAGGGGATCAAGGCACAAGCATGAAAGTTTCGCCTTGTGAAAACCAGCTTTCAATTCTATTTAGGTCGCATTGGAGCAATTCCTGATAATTATTGGAAGGTATGCGGCGGTACCGGACACAGTCATCTGCGAAAAGACGAATTGTCGATGAAATGTCGGAGCGAAGATCATTTATGAAGACGAAAAATAAAAGTGGGCCGAGCAGCGAGCCTTGCGCGACACCAGAGAAGACTTTTGTTGTGGGAGAATGGTCATTTTCCATGACAGTGAATTGAGAGCGATCACTTAGGAAGCAGCGAATCCAGTTTAATATCAGGGGATCAAGCCACAAGCATGAAAGTTTCGCCATGTGGACACCAGCTTTAAATTCTATTTAGGTAGCATTGGAGCAATTCCTGATCAATATTGGAAGTTATGCGGCGGTACCGGACACAGTCATCTGCGAAAAGACGAATTGTCGATGAATTTCGGAGGGAAGATCATTTATGAAGATGAAAAAAAAAATGGGCCGAGCAGACAGCCTCTCGGGACACCAGATAAGACTTTTGTTGAGGGAGAATGCTGATTTTTGATGACAGTGAATTGAGAGCGATCCGTTAGGAAGCAGCGAATCCAATTTATTATCAGGGGATCAAGGCACAAGTTACTCAATGTGAACACCAGCTTTCAATTCTATTTAGGTCGCATTGGAGCAATTCCTGATCATTATTGGAAGGTATGCGGTGGTACAGGTCACAGTCATCTGCGAAAAGACGAATTGTCGATGAATTTCGGAGGGAAGATCATTTATGAAGATGAAAAAAAAAAAAAAATGGGCCGAGCAGCGAGCCTCTCGTGACACCAGAGAAGACTTTTGTTGTGGGAGAATGGTCATTTTCCATGACAGTGAATTGAGAGCGATCAGTTAGGAAGCAGCGAATCCAATTTAATATCAGGAGATCAAGGCACAAGTGTGAAAGATTGGCCATGTGAACACCAGCTTTCAATTCTATTTAGGTCGCATTGGAGCAGTTATTGATCTTTATTGGAAGGTATGCGGTGGTACAGGTCACAGTCATCTGCGAAAAGACGAATTGTCGATGAAATGTCGGAGGGAAGATCATTTATGAAGATGAAAAAAAAAATGGGCCGAGCAGCGAGCCTCTCGGGACACCAGAGAAGACTTTTGTTGTGGGAGAATGGGGAGAATGGTCATTTTCCATGACAGTGAATTGAGAGCGATCAGTTAGGAAGCAGCGAATCCAGTTTAATATCAGGGGATCAAGGCACAAGCATGAAAGTTTCGCCTTGTGAACACCAGCTTTCAATTCTATTTAGGTCGCATTGGAGCAATTCCTGGTAATTATTGGAAGCTTTGCGGCGGTACCGGACACAGTCATCTGCGAAAAGACAAATTGTCGATGAAATGTCGGAGCGAAGATCATTTATGAAGATGAAAAATAGAAGTGGGCCCAGCAGTGAGTCTTGTGGGAGACCAGAGAAGACTTTTGTTGTGGGAGAATGGTCATTTTCGATGACAGTGAATTGAGAGCGATCAGTTAGGAATCAGCAAATCCAGTTCAATATCAGGAGATCAAGGCACAAGCATGAAAGCTTGGCCATGTGAACACCAGCCTTCAATTGTATTTAGGTCGCATTGGAGCAATTCCTGATCATTATTGAAAGTTATGCGGTGGTACAGGACACAGTCATCTGCGAAAAGACGAATTGTCGATGAAATGTCGGAGGGAAGATCATTTATGAAGATGAAAAATAGAAGTGGGCCCAGCAGTGAGTCTTGCGGGACACCAGAGAAGACTTTTGTGCTGGGAGAATGGTCATTTTCGATGACAGTGAATTGAGAGCGATCAGTTAGGAAGCAGCGAATCCAATTTAATATCAGGAGATCAAGGCACAAGTTGAAAGATTGGCCATGTGAACACCAGCTTTCAATTCTATTTAGGTCGCATTGGAGCAATACCTGATCATTATTTTAAGTTATGTTTCGGTACAGGTCGCAGTCATCTGCGAAAAGACGAATTGTCGATGAAATATCGGAGGGAAGATCATTTATGAAGATGAAAAAAAAATGGGCCGAGCAGCCAGCCTCTCGGGACACCAGATAAGACTTTTGTTGTGGGAGAATGGTCATTTTTGATGACAGTGAATTGAGAGCGATCCGTTAGGAAGCAGCGAATCAAATTTAATATCAGGGGATAGAGGCACAAGTTTCGCAATGTGAACACCAGCTTTCAATTCTATTTAGGTCGCATTGAAGCAATGCCTGATCATTATTGGAAGGTATGCGGTGGTAAAGGTCACAGTCATCTGCGAAAAGACGAATTGTCGATGAAATGTCGGAGGGAAGATCATTTATGAAGATGAAAAAAAAATGGGCCGAGCAGCGAGCCTCTCGGGACACCAGAGAAGGCTTTTGTTGTGGGAGAATGGTCATTTTCCATGACAGTGAATTGAGAGCGATCAGTTAGGAAGCAGCGAATCCAGTTTAATATCAGGGGATCAAGGCACAAGCATGAAAGTTTCGCCTTGTGAAAACCAGCTTTCAATTCTATTTAGGTCGCATTGGAGCAATTCCTGATAATTATTGGAAGGTATGCGGCGGTACCGGACACAGTCATCTGCGAAAAGACGAATTGTCGATGAAATGTCGGAGCGAAGATCATTTATGAAGACGAAAAATAAAAGTGGGCCGAGCAGCGAGCCTTGCGCGACACCAGAGAAGACTTTTGTTGTGGGAGAATGGTCATTTTCCATGACAGTGAATTGAGAGCGATCACTTAGGAAGCAGCGAATCCAGTTTAATATCAGGGGATCAAGCCACAAGCATGAAAGTTTCGCCATGTGGACACCAGCTTTAAATTCTATTTAGGTAGCATTGGAGCAATTCCTGATCAATATTGGAAGTTATGCGGCGGTACCGGACACAGTCATCTGCGAAAAGACGAATTGTCGATGAATTTCGGAGGGAAGATCATTTATGAAGATGAAAAAAAAAATGGGCCGAGCAGCGAGCCTCTCGGGACACCAGAGAAGACTTTTGTTGTGGGAGAATGGTCATTTTCTATGACAGTGAATTGAGAGCGATCAGTTAGGAAGCAGCGAATCCAGTTTAATATCAGGGGATCAAGCCACAAGCATGAAAGTTTCGCCACGTGGACACCAGCTTTAAATTCTATTTAGGTAGCATTGGAGCAATTCCTGATCAATATTGGAAGTAATGCGGCGGTACCGGACACAGTCATCTGCGAAAAGACGAATTGTCGATGAAATGTCGGAGCAAATATCATTTATGAAGATGAAAAATAAAAGTGGGCCGAGGAGCGAGCCTCTCGGGACACCAGAGAAGACTTTTGTTGTGGGAGAATGGTCATTTTCCATGACAGTGAATTGAGAGCGATCAGTTAGGAAGCAGCGAATCCAGTTTAATATCACGGGATCAAGGCACAAGCATGAAAGTTTGGCCATGTGAACACCAGCTTTCAATTCTATTTAAGTCGCATTGGAGCAATTGCTGATCATTATTGGAAGTTATGCGGCGGTACAGGACACAGTCATCTGCGAAAATACGAATTGTCGATGAAATGTCGGAGCGAAGATTATTTATGAAGATGAAAAATAAAAGTGGGCCGAGCAGCGAGCCTCTCGGGACACCAGAGAAGACTTTTGTTGTGGGAGAATGGTCATTTTCCATGACAGTGAATTGAGAGCGATCAGTTAGGAAGCAGCGAATCCAGTTTATTATCAGGGGATCAAGCCACAAGGATGAAAGTTTCGCCATGTGGACACCAGCTTTAAATTCTATTTAGGTAGCATTGGAGCAATTCCTGATCAATATTGGAAGTTATGCGGCGGTACCGGACACAGTCATCTGCGAAAAGACGAATTGTCGATGAAATGTCGGAGCGAAGATCATTTATGAAGATGAAAAATAAAAGTGGGCCGAGCAGCGAGCCTCTCGGGACACCAGAGAAGACTTTTGTTGTGGGAGAATGGTCATTTTCCATGACAGTGATTTGAGAGCGATCAGTTAGGAAGCAGCGAATCCAGTTTAATATCAGGGGATCAAGGCACTAGCATGAAAGTTTGGCCATGTGAACACCAGCTTTCAATTCTATTTAGGTCGCATTGGAGCAATTGCTGATCATTATTGGAAGTTATGCGGCGGTACAGGACACAGTCATCTGCGAAAATACGAATTGTCGATGAAATGTCGGAGCGAAGATCATTTATGAAGATGAAAAATAAAAGTGGGCCGAGCAGCGAGCCTTGCGCGACACTAGAGAAGACTTTTGTTGTGGGAGAATGGTCATTTTCGATGACAGTGAATTGAGAGTGATCAGTTAGGAAGCAGCGAATCCAGTTTAATATCAGGGGATCAAGGCACTAGCATGAAAGTTTGGCCATGTGAACACCAGCTTTCAATTCTATTTAGGTCGCATTGGAGCAATTGCTGATCAATATTGGAAGTTATGCGGCGGTGCAGGACACAGTCATCTGCGAAAAGACGAATTGTCGATGAATTTCGGAGGGAAGATCATTTATGAAGACGAAAAATAAAAGTGGGCCGAGCAGCGAGCCTTGCGCGACACCAGAGAAGACTTTTGTTGTGGGAGAATGGTCATTTTCCATGACAGTGAATTGAGAGCGATCACTTAGGAAGCAGCGAATCCAGTTTAATATCAGGGGATCAAGCCACAAGCATGAAAGTTTCGCCATGTGGACACCAGCTTTAAATTCTATTTAGGTAGCATTGGAGCAATTCCTGATCAATATTGGAAGTTATGCGGCGGTACCGGACACAGTCATCTGCGAAAAGACGAATTGTCGATGAATTTCGGAGGGAAGATCATTTATGAAGATGAAAAAAAAAATGGGCCGAGCAGCGAGCCTCTCGGGACACCAGAGAAGACTTTTGTTGTGGGAGAATGGTCATTTTCTATGACAGTGAATTGAGAGCGATCAGTTAGGAAGCAGCGAATCCAGTTTAATATCAGGGGATCAAGCCACAAGCATGAAAGTTTCGCCACGTGGACACCAGCTTTAAATTCTATTTAGGTAGCATTGGAGCAATTCCTGATCAATATTGGAAGTAATGCGGCGGTACCGGACACAGTCATCTGCGAAAAGACGAATTGTCGATGAAATGTCGGAGCAAATATCATTTATGAAGATGAAAAATAAAAGTGGGCCGAGGAGCGAGCCTCTCGGGACACCAGAGAAGACTTTTGTTGTGGGAGAATGGTCATTTTCCATGACAGTGAATTGAGAGCGATCAGTTAGGAAGCAGCGAATCCAGTTTAATATCACGGGATCAAGGCACAAGCATGAAAGTTTGGCCATGTGAACACCAGCTTTCAATTCTATTTAAGTCGCATTGGAGCAATTGCTGATCATTATTGGAAGTTATGCGGCGGTACAGGACACAGTCATCTGCGAAAATACGAATTGTCGATGAAATGTCGGAGCGAAGATTATTTATGAAGATGAAAAATAAAAGTGGGCCGAGCAGCGAGCCTCTCGGGACACCAGAGAAGACTTTTGTTGTGGGAGAATGGTCATTTTCCATGACAGTGAATTGAGAGCGATCAGTTAGGAAGCAGCGAATCCAGTTTATTATCAGGGGATCAAGCCACAAGGATGAAAGTTTCGCCATGTGGACACCAGCTTTAAATTCTATTTAGGTAGCATTGGAGCAATTCCTGATCAATATTGGAAGTTATGCGGCGGTACCGGACACAGTCATCTGCGAAAAGACGAATTGTCGATGAAATGTCGGAGCGAAGATCATTTATGAAGATGAAAAATAAAAGTGGGCCGAGCAGCGAGCCTCTCGGGACACCAGAGAAGACTTTTGTTGTGGGAGAATGGTCATTTTCCATGACAGTGATTTGAGAGCGATCAGTTAGGAAGCAGCGAATCCAGTTTAATATCAGGGGATCAAGGCACTAGCATGAAAGTTTGGCCATGTGAACACCAGCTTTCAATTCTATTTAGGTCGCATTGGAGCAATTGCTGATCATTATTGGAAGTTATGCGGCGGTACAGGACACAGTCATCTGCGAAAATACGAATTGTCGATGAAATGTCGGAGCGAAGATCATTTATGAAGATGAAAAATAAAAGTGGGCCGAGCAGCGAGCCTTGCGCGACACTAGAGAAGACTTTTGTTGTGGGAGAATGGTCATTTTCGATGACAGTGAATTGAGAGTGATCAGTTAGGAAGCAGCGAATCCAGTTTAATATCAGGGGATCAAGGCACTAGCATGAAAGTTTGGCCATGTGAACACCAGCTTTCAATTCTATTTAGGTCGCATTGGAGCAATTGCTGATCAATATTGGAAGTTATGCGGCGGTGCAGGACACAGTCATCTGCGAAAAGACGAATTGTCGATGAATTTCGGAGGGAAGATCATTTATGAAGATGAAAAAAAAAATGGGCCGAGCAGCGAGCCTCTCGGGACACCAGAGAAGACTTTTGTTGTGGGAGAATGGTCATTTTCCATGACAGTGAATTGAGAGCGATCAGTTAGGAAGCAGCGAATCCAGTTTAATATCAGGGGATCAAGGCACAAGCATGAAAGTTTCGCCATGTGGACACCAGCTTTAAATTCTATTTAGGTAGCATTGGAGCAATTCCTGATCATTATTGGAAGGTATGCGGTGGTACAAGTCACAGTCATCTGCGAAAAGACGAATTGTCGATGAATTTCGGAGGGAAGATCATTTATGAAGATGAAAAAAAAATGGGCCGAGCAGCGAGCCTCTCGGGACACCAGAGAAGACTTTTGTTGTGGGAGAATGGTCATTTTCCATGACAGTGAATTGAGAGCGATCAGTTAGGAAGCAGCGAATCCAGTTTAATATCAGGGGATCAAGGCACTAGCATGAAAGTTTCGCCATGTGGACACCAGCTTTAAATTCTATTTAGGTAGCATTGGAGCAATTGCTGATCATTATTGGAAGTTATGCGGCGGTACAGGACACAGTCATCTGTGAAAATACGAATTGTCGATGAAATGTCGGAGCGAAGATCATTTATGAAGATGAAAAATAAAAGTGGGCCGAGCAGCGAGCCTTGCGCGACACCAGAGAAGACTTTTGTTGTGGGAGAATGGTCATTTTCGATGACAGTGAATTGAGAGTGATCAGTTAGGAAGCAGCGAATCCAGTTAATTATCACGGGATCAAGGCACAAGCATGAAAGTTTGGCCATGTGAACACCAGCTTTCAATTCTATTTAGGTCGCATTGGAGCAATTGCTGATCATTATTGGAAGTTATGCGGCGGTACAGGACACAGTCATCTGCGAAAATACGAATTGTCGATGAAACGTTGGAGGGAAGATCATTTATGAAGATGAAAAATAAAAGTGGGCCCAGCAGTGAGTCATGTGGGAGACCAGAGAAGACTTTTGTTGTGGGAGAATGGTCATTTTCGATGACAGTGAATTGAGAGCGATCAGTTAGGAAGCAGCGAATCGAATTTAATATCAGGAGATCAAGGCACAAGTATGAAAGATTGGCCATGTGAACACCAGCTTTCAATTCTATTTAGGTCGCATTGGAGCAATACCTGATCATTATTTTAAGTTAGGCTGCGGTACAGGTCGCGGTCATCGGCGAAAAGACGAATTGTTGATGAAATATCGGAGGGAAGATCATTTAAGAAGATGAAAAAAAAATGGGCCAAGCAGCCAGCCTCTCGGGACACCAGATAAGACTTGTTGTGGGAGAATGGTCATTTTCCATGACAGTGAATTGAGAGCGATCAGTTAGGAAGTAGCGAATCCAATTTAATATCAGGGGATCAAGCCACAAGCATGAAAGTTTCGCCATGTGGACACCAGCTTTAAATTCTATTTAGGTAGCATTGGAGCAATTCCTGATCAATATTGGAAGTTATGCGGCGGTACCGGACACAGTCATCTGCGAAAAGACGAATTGTCGATGAAATGTCGGAGCGAAGATCATTTATGAAGATGAAAAATAAAAGTGGGCCGAGCAGCGAGCCTTGAGCGACACCAGAGAAGACTTTTGTTGTGGGAGAATGGTCATTTTCCATGACAGTGAATTGAGAGCGATCAGTTAGGAAGCAGCGAATCCAGTTTAATATCAGGGGATCAAGCCACAAGCATGAAAGTTTCGCCATGTGGACACCAGCTTTAAATTCTATTTAGGTCGCATTGGAGCAATACCTGATCATTATTTTAAGTTAGGCTGCGGTACAGGTCGCGGTCATCGGCGAAAAGACGAATTGTCGATGAAATATCGGAGGGAAGATCATTTAAGAAGATGAAAAAAAAAATGGGCCAAGCAGCCAGCCTCTCGGGACACCAGATAAGACTTGTTGTGGGAGAATGGTCATTTTCCATGACAGTGAATTGAGAGCGATCAGTTAGGAAGTAGCGAATCCAATTTAATATCAGGGGATCAAGCCACAAGCATGAAAGTTTCGCCATGTGGACACCAGCTTTAAATTCTATTTAGGTAGCATTGGAGCAATTCCTGATCAATATTGGAAGTTATGCGGCGGTACCGGACACAGTCATCTGCGAAAAGACGAATTGTCGATGAAATGTCGGAGCGAAGATCATTTATGAAGATGAAAAATAAAAGTGGGCCGAGCAGCGAGCCTTGAGCGACACCAGAGAAGACTTTTGTTGTGGGAGAATGGTCATTTTCCATGACAGTGAATTGAGAGCGATCAGTTAGGAAGCAGCGAATCCAGTTTAATATCAGGGGATCAAGCCACAAGCATGAAAGTTTCGCCATGTGGACACCAGCTTTAAATTCTATTTAGGTAGCATTGGAGCAATTCCTGATCATTATTGGAAGGTATGCGGTGGTACAAGACACAGTCATCTGCGAAAAGACGAATTGTCGATGAATTTCGGAGGGAAGATCATTTATGAAGATGAAAAAAAATGGGCCGAGCAGCGAGCCTCTCGGGACACCAGAGAAGACTTTTGTTGTGGGAGAATGGTCATTTTCCATGACAGTGAATTGAGAGCGATCAGTTAGGAATCAGCGAATCCAGTTCAATATCAGGAGATCAAGGCACAAGCATGAAAGTTTGGCCATGTGAACACCAGCTTTCAATTCTATTTAGGTCGCATTGGAGCAATTCCTGATCATTATTGGAAGTTATGCGGTGGTACAGGACACAGTAATCTGCGAAAAGACGAATTGTCGATGAAATGTCGGAGGGAAGATCATTTATGAAGATGAAAAATAGAAGTGGGCCCAGCAGTGAGTCTTGCGGGACGCCAGAGAAGACTTTTGTTGTGGGAGAATGGTCATTTTCGATGACAGTGAATTGAGAGCGATCAGTTAGGAAGCAGCGAATCCAATTTAATATCAGGAGATCAAGGCACAAGTATGAAAGATTGGCCATGTGAACACCAGCTTTCAATTCTATTTAGGTCGCATTGGAGCAATACCTGATCATTATTTTAAGTTAGGCTGCGGTACAGGTCGCAGTCATCGGCGAAAAGACGAATTGTCGATGAAATATCGGAGGGAAGATCATTTATGAAGATGAAAAAAAAAATGGGCCAAGCAGCCAGCCTCTCGGGACACCAGATAAGACTTGTTGTGGGAGAATGGTCATTTTCCATGACAGTGAATTGAGAGCGATCAGTTAGGAAGTAGCGAATCCAATTTAATATCAGGGGGTCAAGGCACAAGCATGAAAGTTTGGCCATGTGAACACCTGCTTTGAATTCTATTTAGGTCGCATTGGAGCAATTCCTGATCATAATTGGAGGTTATGCGGCGGTAAAGGACACAGCCATCTGCGAAAAGACGAATTGTCGATGAAATGACGGAGGAAAGATCATTTATGAAGATGAAAAATAAAAGTGGGCTGAGCACTGAGCCCTGCGGGACACCAGAGAAGACTTTTGTTGTTTGGGAATGGTAGATTTCGATGACAGTGAATTGAGAGTGATCAGTTAGGAAGCAGCGAATCGAATTTATTATCAGGAGATCAAGGCACTATATGAAAGATTGGCCATGTGAGCACCAGCTTTCAATTCTATTTAGGTCGCATTGGAGCCATACCTGATCATTATTTTAAGTTAGGCTGCGGTACAGGTCGCAGTCATCGGCGAAAAGACGAATTGTCGATGAAATATCGGAGGGAAGATCATTTATGAAGATGAAAAAAAAAATGGGCCAAGCAGCCAGCCTCTCGGGACACCAGATAAGACTTGTTGTGGGAGAATGGTCATTTTCGATGACAGTGAATTGAGAGCGATCAGTTAGGAATCAGCGAATCCAGTTCAATATCAGGAGATCAAGGCACAAGCATGAAAGTTTGGCCATGTGAACACCTGCTTTGAATTCTATTTAGGTCGCATTGGAGCAATTCCTGATCATAATTGGAGGTTATGCGGCGGTAAAGGACACAGTCATCTGCGAAAAGACGAATTGTCGATGAAATGACGGAGGAAAGATCATTAATGAAGATGAAAAATAAAAGTGGGCTGAGCACTGAGCCCTGCGGGACACCAGAGAAGACTTTTGTTGTGGGGGAATGGTAGATTTCGATGACAGTGAATTGAGAGTGATCAGTTAGGAAGCAGCGAATCGAATTTAATATCAGGAGATCAAGGCACAAGTATGAAAGATTGGCCATGTGAACACCAGCTTTCAATTCTATTTAGGTCGCATTGGAGCAATACCTGATCATTATTTTAAGTTAGGCTGCGGTACAGGTCGCGGTCATCGGCGAAAAGACGAATTGTTGATGAAATATCGGAGGGAAGATCATTTAAGAAGATGAAAAAAAAATGGGCCAAGCAGCCAGCCTCTCGGGACACCAGATAAGACTTGTTGTGGGAGAATGGTCATTTTCCATGACAGTGAATTGAGAGCGATCAGTTAGGAAGTAGCGAATCCAATTTAATATCAGGGGATCAAGCCACAAGCATGAAAGTTTCGCCATGTGGACACCAGCTTTAAATTCTATTTAGGTAGCATTGGAGCAATTCCTGATCAATATTGGAAGTTATGCGGCGGTACCGGACACAGTCATCTGCGAAAAGACGAATTGTCGATGAAATGTCGGAGCGAAGATCATTTATGAAGATGAAAAATAAAAGTGGGCCGAGCAGCGAGCCTTGAGCGACACCAGAGAAGACTTTTGTTGTGGGAGAATGGTCATTTTCCATGACAGTGAATTGAGAGCGATCAGTTAGGAAGCAGCGAATCCAGTTTAATATCAGGGGATCAAGCCACAAGCATGAAAGTTTCGCCATGTGGACACCAGCTTTAAATTCTATTTAGGTCGCATTGGAGCAATACCTGATCATTATTTTAAGTTAGGCTGCGGTACAGGTCGCGGTCATCGGCGAAAAGACGAATTGTCGATGAAATATCGGAGGGAAGATCATTTAAGAAGATGAAAAAAAAATGGGCCAAGCAGCCAGCCTCTCGGGACACCAGATAAGACTTGTTGTGGGAGAATGGTCATTTTCCATGACAGTGAATTGAGAGCGATCAGTTAGGAAGTAGCGAATCCAATTTAATATCAGGGGATCAAGCCACAAGCATGAAAGTTTCGCCATGTGGACACCAGCTTTAAATTCTATTTAGGTAGCATTGGAGCAATTCCTGATCAATATTGGAAGTTATGCGGCGGTACCGGACACAGTCATCTGCGAAAAGACGAATTGTCGATGAAATGTCGGAGCGAAGATCATTTATGAAGATGAAAAATAAAAGTGGGCCGAGCAGCGAGCCTTGAGCGACACCAGAGAAGACTTTTGTTGTGGGAGAATGGTCATTTTCCATGACAGTGAATTGAGAGCGATCAGTTAGGAAGCAGCGAATCCAGTTTAATATCAGGGGATCAAGCCACAAGCATGAAAGTTTCGCCATGTGGACACCAGCTTTAAATTCTATTTAGGTAGCATTGGAGCAATTCCTGATCATTATTGGAAGGTATGCGGTGGTACAAGACACAGTCATCTGCGAAAAGACGAATTGTCGATGAATTTCGGAGGGAAGATCATTTATGAAGATGAAAAAAAATGGGCCGAGCAGCGAGCCTCTCGGGACACCAGAGAAGACTTTTGTTGTGGGAGAATGGTCATTTTCCATGACAGTGAATTGAGAGCGATCAGTTAGGAATCAGCGAATCCAGTTCAATATCAGGAGATCAAGGCACAAGCATGAAAGTTTGGCCATGTGAACACCAGCTTTCAATTCTATTTAGGTCGCATTGGAGCAATTCCTGATCATTATTGGAAGTTATGCGGTGGTACAGGACACAGTAATCTGCGAAAAGACGAATTGTCGATGAAATGTCGGAGGGAAGATCATTTATGAAGATGAAAAATAGAAGTGGGCCCAGCAGTGAGTCTTGCGGGACGCCAGAGAAGACTTTTGTTGTGGGAGAATGGTCATTTTCGATGACAGTGAATTGAGAGCGATCAGTTAGGAAGCAGCGAATCCAATTTAATATCAGGAGATCAAGGCACAAGTATGAAAGATTGGCCATGTGAACACCAGCTTTCAATTCTATTTAGGTCGCATTGGAGCAATACCTGATCATTATTTTAAGTTAGGCTGCGGTACAGGTCGCAGTCATCGGCGAAAAGACGAATTGTCGATGAAATATCGGAGGGAAGATCATTTATGAAGATGAAAAAAAAAATGGGCCAAGCAGCCAGCCTCTCGGGACACCAGATAAGACTTGTTGTGGGAGAATGGTCATTTTCCATGACAGTGAATTGAGAGCGATCAGTTAGGAAGTAGCGAATCCAATTTAATATCAGGGGGTCAAGGCACAAGCATGAAAGTTTGGCCATGTGAACACCTGCTTTGAATTCTATTTAGGTCGCATTGGAGCAATTCCTGATCATAATTGGAGGTTATGCGGCGGTAAAGGACACAGCCATCTGCGAAAAGACGAATTGTCGATGAAATGACGGAGGAAAGATCATTTATGAAGATGAAAAATAAAAGTGGGCTGAGCACTGAGCCCTGCGGGACACCAGAGAAGACTTTTGTTGTTTGGGAATGGTAGATTTCGATGACAGTGAATTGAGAGTGATCAGTTAGGAAGCAGCGAATCGAATTTATTATCAGGAGATCAAGGCACTATATGAAAGATTGGCCATGTGAGCACCAGCTTTCAATTCTATTTAGGTCGCATTGGAGCCATACCTGATCATTATTTTAAGTTAGGCTGCGGTACAGGTCGCAGTCATCGGCGAAAAGACGAATTGTCGATGAAATATCGGAGGGAAGATCATTTATGAAGATGAAAAAAAAAATGGGCCAAGCAGCCAGCCTCTCGGGACACCAGATAAGACTTGTTGTGGGAGAATGGTCATTTTCGATGACAGTGAATTGAGAGCGATCAGTTAGGAATCAGCGAATCCAGTTCAATATCAGGAGATCAAGGCACAAGCATGAAAGTTTGGCCATGTGAACACCTGCTTTGAATTCTATTTAGGTCGCATTGGAGCAATTCCTGATCATAATTGGAGGTTATGCGGCGGTAAAGGACACAGTCATCTGCGAAAAGACGAATTGTCGATGAAATGACGGAGGAAAGATCATTAATGAAGATGAAAAATAAAAGTGGGCTGAGCACTGAGCCCTGCGGGACACCAGAGAAGACTTTTGTTGTGGGGGAATGGTAGATTTCGATGACAGTGAATTGAGAGTGATCAGTTAGGAAGCAGCGAATCGAATTTATTATCAGGAGATCAAGGCACTAGTATGAAAGATTGGCCACGTGAACACCAGCTTTCAATTCTATTTAGGTCGCATTGGAGCAATACCTGATCATTATTTTAAGTTATGCTGCGGTACAGGTCACAGTCATCTGCGAAAAGACGAATTGTCGATGAAATGTCGGAGGGAAGATCATTTATGAAGATGAAAAAAAAAATGGGCCGAGCAGACAGCCTCTCGGGACACCAGATAAGACTTTTGTTGAGGGAGAATGCTGATTTTTGATGACAGTGAATTGAGAGCGATCCGTTAGGAAGCAGCGAATCCAATCTAATATCAGGGGATCAAGGCACAAGTTACTCAATGTAAACACCAGCTTTCAATTCTATTTAGGTCGCATTGGAGCAATTCCTGATCATTATTGGAAGGTATGCGGTGGTACAGGTCACAGTAATCTGCGAAAAGACGAATTGTCGATGAAATGTCGGAGGGAAGATCATTTATGAAGATGAAAAAAAAAATGGGCCGAGCAGCGAGCCTCTCGGGACACCAGAGAAGACTTTTGTTGTGGGAGAATGGGGAGAATGGTCATTTTCCATGACAGTGAATTGAGAGCGATCAGTTAGGAAGCAGCGAATCCAGTTCAATATCAGGAGATCAAGGCACAAGCATGAAAGCTTGGCCATGTGAACACCAGCTTTCAATTCTATTTAGGTCGCATTGGAGCAATTCCTGATCATTATTGGAAGTTATGCGGTGGTACAGGACACAGGCATCTGCGAAAGGACGAATTGTCGATGAAATGTCGGAGGGAAGATCATTTATGAAGATGAAAAATAGAAGTGGGCCCAGCAGTGAGTCTTGCGGGACACCAGAGAAGACTTTTGTGCTGGGAGAATGGTCATTTTCGATGACAGTGAATTGAGAGCGATCAGTTAGGAAGCAGCGAATCCAATTTAATATCAGGAGATCAAGGCACAAGTATGAAAGATTGGCCATGTGAACACCAGCTTTCAATTCTATTTAGGTCGCATTGGAGCAATACCTGATCATTATTTTAAGTTATGTTTCGGTACAGGTCGCAGTCATCTGCGAAAAGACGAATTGTCGATGAAATATCGGAGCGAAGATCATTTATGAAGATGAAAAAAAAATTGGGCCGAGCAGCCAGCCTCTCGGGACACCAGATAAGACTTTTGTTGTGGGAGAATGGTCATTTTTGATGACAGTGAATTGAGAGCGATCCGTTAGGAAGCAGCGAATCAAATTTAATATCAGGGGATCAAGGCACAAGTTTCGCAATGTGAACACCAGCTTTCAATTCTATTTAGGTCGCATTGAAGCAATGCCTGATCATTATTGGAAGGTATGCGGTGGCAAAGGTCACAGTCATCTGCGAAAAGACGAATTGTCGATGAAATGTCGGAGGGAAGATCATTTATGAAGATGAAAAAAAAAATGGGCCGAGCAGCGAGCCTCTCGGGACACCAGAGAAGGCTTTTGTTGTGGGAGAATGGTCATTTTCCATGACAGTGAATTGAGAGCGATCAGTTAGGAAGCAGCGAATCCAATTTAATATCAGGAGATCAAGGCACAAGTATGAAAGATTGGCCATGTGAACACCAGCTTTCAATTCTATTTAGGTCGCATTGGAGCAATTATTGATCTTTATTGGAAGGTATGTGGTGGTACAGGTCACAGTCATCTGCGAAAAGACGAATTGTCGATGACATGACGAAGGAAAGATCATTTATGAAGATGAAAAATAAAAGTGGGCCGAGCACTGAGCGCTGCGGGACACCAGAGAATAATTTTGTTGTGGGGGAATGGTCATTTTCGATGACAGTGAATTGAGAGTGATCAGTTAGGAAGCAGCGAATCCAGTTTAATATCAGGGGATCAAGGCACAAGCATGAAAGTTTCGCCATGCGAACACCTGCTTTGAATTCTATTTAGGTCGCATTGGAGCAATTCCTGATCATTATTGGAAGTTATGCGGTGGTACAGGACACAGTCATCTGGGAAAAGACGAATTGTCGATGAAATGTCGGAGGGAAGATCAATTATGAAGATGAAAAATAGAAGTGGGCCCAGCAGTGAGTCTTCCGGGACACCAGAGAAGACTTTTGTTGTGGGAGAATGGTCATTTTCGATGGCAGTGAATTGAGAGCGATCAGTTAGGAAGCAGCGAATCCAGTTTAATATCAGGGGATCAAGGCACAAGCATGAAAGTTTCGCCATGCGAACACCTGCTTTGAATTCTATTTAGGTCGCATTGGAGCAATTCCTGATCATAATTGGAGGTTATGCGGCGGTAAAGGACACAGTCATCTGCGAAAAGACGAATTGTCGATGAAATGACGGAGGAAATATCATTTATGAAGATGAAAAATAAAAGTGGGCCGAGCACTGAGCCCTGCGGGACACCAGAGAAGACTTTTGTTGTGGGGGAATGGTAGATTTCGATGACAGTGAATTGAGAGCGATCCGTTAGGAAGCAGCGAATCCAATTTAATATCAGGGGATCAAGGCACAAGTTTCGCAATGTGAACACGAGCTTTCAATTCTATTTAGGTCGCACTGGAGCAATTCCTGATCATTATTAGTTATGCGGCGATACAGGTAACAGTCATCTGCGAAAAGACGAATTGTTCGATGAAATGTCGGAGGGAAGATCATTTATGAAGATGAAAAATAGAAGTGGGCCCAGCAGTGAGTCTTCCGGGACACCAGAGAAGACTTTTGTTGTGGGAGAATGGTCATTTTCGATGGCAGTGAATTGAGAGCGATCAGTTAGGAAGCAGCGAATCCAATTTAATATCAGGAGATCAAGGCACAAGTATGAAAGATTGGCCATGTAAACACCAGCTTTCAATTCTATTTAGGTCGCATTGGAGCAATTCCTGATCATTATTGGAAGGTATGCGGTGGTACAGGTCACAGTCATCTGCGAAAAGACGAATTGTCGATGAAATGTCGGAGGGAAGATCATTTATGAGATGAAAAAAAAAAAATGGGCGGAGCAGCGAGCCTTTCGGGACACCAGAGAAGACTTTTATTGTGGGAGAATGGTCATTTTCCATGACAGTGAATTGAGAGCGATCAGTTAGGAAGTAGCGAATCCAATTTAATATCAGGAGATCAAGGCACAAACATGAAAGTTTGGCCATGTGAACACCAGCTTTCAATTCTATTTAGGTCGCATTGGAGCAATTCCTGATCATAATTGGAGGTTTTGCGGCGGTAAAGGACACAGTCATCTGCGAAAAGACGAATTGTCGATGAAATGACGGAGGAAAGATCATTTATGAAGATGAAAAATAAAAGTGGGCCGAGCAGTGAGTCTTGTGGGACACCAGAGAAGACTTTTGTTGTGGGAGAATGGTCATTTTCGATGAGGAGGAGGAGGAAAAAACTTTATTAAAAAAAAATGTAAACACTCCCAGGAGGACCTCTTAGTCCAGGAGCCCTCTGGCTGTTCCTTCTAGCTTAGGCCGCTCGACCAGCCGTAACTGATCTGCAGGTTGCGTGGCTAGAAGGGCAGCCTCCCAGGAGGAGGGGGTGGGGTGTTTGACGGGAGGAACGCGGATCGGATGTGGGCATTCCCATAAGTAATGGTAGAGAGTGGGTGGGGTGGCGTTGCATGTGGTGCAGTACGGTGGGAAGTCCGTGGGGTGAAATATGTGGGCAAATTGAGGAGATGGAAACGAATGTGTTTGGAGTTGTCGCCAGTACGTGCTGTCGATGTGAGAAAGCGTGGGATGTGGTGGCGGGAACGTGGCACGGCAGCGACGATAGTACTGAACAATTGTAGTGTAGTCAAGAGGTTCGATGGTGGTGTATAATGAAGGTTTTGGGAGGACATCCACCGGCGCTCGGAAGCTTAGTTCTCGGGCAAACGCATGAGCGCGCTCATTTCCGAGGATGTCCTCATGCCCAGGAACCCATGTGATGGTGATGGTATCGGGAGGGGTAGGTAGAGTAGATAATATTTTAGCAGATGAGTGTGGGAGGGTTCCTCGCAGTAGATATCTGTATGCTGTTTGGGAGTCTGTGCATATTGTGGTGTGCTGAGTCTGCAACTGACTGATGTGTGCAATTGCAAGTGTAATGGCCAAGCATTCGGCCTCGGCGATGCTAGTGCAGTGGATGGAGGCGGCATTGAATGTTGAGCGGCGAATGTCCGTGAATACAGCAGTGCAGATGTGTGGAATGTCCGGATTGTGTGAAGCATCCGTGTAGATGATGTCTTGGCGTGTGGAGTACTGTTTGGAAAAATATGAGGCACGGGCTGCGCGACGACCTTTGTGGTGTTCGGGATCCATATTTTGTGGGAGGGGTTTGAGCTCGAGGAGGCTCCGCAGATGCGGAGGGATGGGTATATGAGTATGAGGTGAGGGATCAGGGGTATTGTAGCCCATTGAGCGCAAGAGATGAGTGCCTGTAGATGTTGTGCGGAGTCGACGTTGCTGGCTGGAGAGGTGCGCCTCTATGATCTCCTCAACATTGTTATGAATGCCTAATTGAAGGAGCCGAATTGTACTGGTATGACGAGGTAAATGGAGGGCTGCTTTAACGGCTGAGCGGTGTAGGACGTTAAGTTTATTGAGTTGGGTTTTGGTGATGTGATGGTAGGGGAGGTGGTAAGCTAGTCGACTAACGATAAGGGCATCTACGAGTCTTAAAGTGTCTTTTTCCTTGAGGCCATGATTGCGGCTTGAAATGCGACGAATGAGATGTGTTATCTGGTTGATTTGGCGCTGCAGGAGGTGTATGGTGTAGGTGGCTCTAGTGTCCTGTTGAATGTGGAGACCTAGCAGTCGGAGCCGTGGTACTTTGGGAATCGGAGCGTTGTCAAGGAGTACGGTGATGGTTGGGGCACGTGGGGAAGGCTTGATGAATAGGAGCTCAGATTTCTGCGGTGCACACGCAAGACCTATAGCCTTTGTATATGTGTGGATGGCATCTGTAGCGAATTGCAAAGTTTGTTCAACTTGGCCAGGGCAACCCTTAGTAGTCCATAGGGTGATGTCGTCTGCGTATATTGCGTGGTCAGGTAATAGTCTCGAGTATCCGGGCTAAGGGAGTTAGGGCGATGTTAAAGAGGATGGGTGAGAGGACTGAGCCCTGCGGTGTGCCTCGGTTGGGTAAATAGATGGTCGGGGAGGTGTAGGACCCGAGTGTGATATGAGCCGTACGTTTCGTTAGGAATGCCTCAACGTAGCGCCAGATGCGTAGCCCGCAGTTAGTTGTGGATGACATTTTCGATGACAGTGAATTGAGAGCGATCACTTAGAAAGCAGCGAATCATATTTAATATCAGGGGGTCAAGGCACAAGCATGAAAGTTTCGCCATGCGAACACCTGCTTTGAATTCTATTTAGGTCGCATTGGAGCAATTCCTGATCATAATTGGAGGTTATGCGGCGGTAAAGGACACAGTCATCTGCGAAAAGACGAATTGTCGATGAAATGACGGAGGAAAGATCATTTATGAAGATGAAAAATAAAAGTGGGCCGAGCACTGAGCCCTCCGGGAAACCAGAGAATAATTTTGTTGTGGGGGAATGGTCATTTTCGATGAGAGTGAATTGAGAGTGATCAGTTAGGAAGCAGCGAATCCAGTTTAATATCAGGGGATCAAGGCACAAGCATGAAAGTTTCGCCATGCGAACACCTGCTTTGAATTCTATTTAGGTCGCATTGGAGCAATTCCTTATCATTATTGGAAGTTATGCGGTGGTACAGGACACAGTCATCTGCGAAAAGACGAATTGTCGATGAAATGTCGGAGGGAAGATCATTTATGAAGATGAAAAATAGAAGTGGGCCCAGCAGTGAGTCTTGCGGGACACCAGAGAAGACTTTTGTTGTGGGAGAATGGTAATTTTCCATGACAGTGAATTGAGAGCGATCAGTTAGGAAGTAGCGAATCCAATTTAATATCAGGAGATCAAGGCACAAACATGAAAGTTTGGCCATTTGAACACCAGCTTTCAATTCTTTTAGGTCGCATTGGAGCAATTCCTGATCATAATTGGAGGTTATGCGGCGGTAAAGGACACAGTCATCTGCGAAAAGACGAATTGTCGATGAAATGACGGAGGAAAGATCATTTATGAAGATGAAAAATAAAAGTGGGCCGAGCACTGAGCCCTGCGGGACACCAGAGAATAATTTTGTTGTGGGGGAATGGTCATTTTCGATGAGAGTGAATTGAGAGTGATCAGTTAGGAAGCAGCGAATCCAGTTTAATATCAGGGGATCAAGGCACAAGCATGAAAGTTTCGCCATGCGAACACCTGCTTTGAATTCTATTTAGGTCGCATTGGAGCAATTCCTGATCATTATTGGAAGTTATGCGGTGGTACAGGACACAGTCATCTGCGAAAAGACGAATTGTCGATGAAATGTCGGAGGGAAGATCATTTATGAAGATGAAAAATAGAAGTGGGCCCAGCAGTGAGTCTTGCGGGACACCAGAGAAGACTTTTGTTGTGGGAGAATGGTCATTTTCGATGACAGTGAATTGAGAGCGATCAGTTAGGAAGTAGCGAATCCAATTTAATATCAGGAGATCAAGGCACAAACATGAAAGTTTGGCCATTTGAACACCAGCTTTCAATTCTATTTAGGTCGCATTGGAGCAATTCCTGATCATTATTGGAAGGTATGCAGTGGTACAGGTCACAGTCATCTGCGAAAAGACGAATTGTCGATGAAATGTCGGAGGGAAGATCATTTATGAGACGAAAAAAAAAATGGGCCGAGCAGCGAGCCTCTCGGGACACCAGAGAAGACTTTTATTGTGGGAGAATGGTCATTTTCCATGACAGTGAATTGAGAGCGATCACTTAGGAAGCAGCGAATCATATTAATTATCAGGGGGTCAAGGGACAAGCATTAAAGTTTCGCCATGCGAACACCTGCTTTGAATTCTATTTAGGCCGCATTGGAGCAATTCCTGATCATAATTGGAGGTTATGCGGCGGTAAAGGACACAGTCATCTGCGAAAAGACGAATTGTCGATGAAATGACGGAGGAAAGATCATTTATGAAGATGAAAAATAAAGGTGGGCCGAGCACTGAGCCCTCCGGGACACCAGAGAAGACTTTTGTTCTGGGGGAATGGCAGATTTCGATGACAGTGAATTGAGAGTGATCAGTTAGGAAGCAGCGAATCCAATTTAATATCAGGAGATCAAGGCACAAGTATGAAAGATTGGCCATGTGAACACAAGCTTTCAATTCTATTTAAGTCGCATTGGAGCAATACCTGATCATTATTTTAAGTTATGCTGCGGTACAGTTCACAGTCATCTGCGAAAAGACGAATTGTCGATGAAATGTCGGAGGGAAGATCATTTATGAAGATGAAAAATAAAAGTGGGGCGAGCAGCGAGCCTTGCGGTACACCAGACAAAACTTTTGTTGTGGGAGAATGGTCATTTTCGATGACAGTGAATTGAGAGCGATCACTTAGGAAGCAGCGAATCATATTTAATATCAGGGGATCAAGGAACAAGCATGAAAGATTCGCCATGTGAACACCAGCTTTCAATTCCTTTTATGTCGCATTGGAGCAATTCCTGATCATAATTGGAGGTTATGCGGCGGTTAAGGACACAATCATCTGCGAAAAGACGAATTGTCGATGAAATGACGGAGGAAAGATCATTTATGAAGATGAAAAATAAAAGTGGGCTGAGCACTGAGCCCTGCGGGACACCAGAGAAGACTTTTGTTGTGGGGGAATGGTCATTTTCGATGACAGTGAATTGAGAGCGATCAGTTAGGAAGCAGCGAATCCAGTTTAATATCAGGGGATCAAGGCACAAGCATGAAAGTTTCGCCATGCGAACACCTGCTTTGAATTCTATTTAGGTCGCATTGGAGCAATTCCTGATCATTATTGGAAGTTATGCGGTGGTACAGGACACAGTCATCTGCGAAAAGACGAATTGTCGATGAAATGACGGAGGGAAGATCATTTATGAAGATGAAAAATAAAAGTGGGGCGAGCAGCGAGCCTTGCGGTACACCAGACAAAACTTTTGTTGTGGGAGAATGGTCATTTTCGATGACAGTGAATTGAGAGCGATCACTTAGGAAGCAGCGAATCATATTTAATATCAGGGGGTCAAGGCACAAGCATGAAAGTTTCGCCATGCGAACACCTGCTTTGAATTCTATTTAGGTCGCATTGGAGCAATTCCTGATCATAATTGGAGGTTATGCGGCGGTAAAGGACGCAGTCATCTGCGAAAAGACGAATTGTCAATGAAATGACGGAGGGAAGATCATTTATGAAGATGAAAAATAAAAGTGGGGCGAGCAGCGAGCCTTGCGGTACACCAGACAAAACTTTTGTTGTGGGAGAATGTTCATTTTCGATGACAGTGAATTGAGAGCGATCACTTAGGAAGCAGCGAATCATATTTAATATCAGGGGATCAAGGAACAAGCATGAAAGATTCGCCATGTGAACACCAGCTTTCAATTCTATTTAGGTCGCATTGGAGCAATTCCTGTTCATTATTTTAAGTTATGCTGCGGTACAGGTCACAGTCATCTGCGAAAAGACGAATTGTCGATGAAATGACGGAGCAAAGATCATTTATGAAGATGAAAAATAAAAGTGGGCTGAGCACTGAGCCCTGCGGGACACCAGAGAAGACTTTTGTTGTGGGGGAATGGTAGATTTCGATGACAGTGAATTGAGAGTGATCAGTTAGGAAGCAGCGAATCCAATTTAATATCAGGAGATCAAGGCACAAGTATGAAAGATTGGCCATGTGAACACCAGCTTTCAATTCTATTTAGGTCGCATTGGAGCAATACCTGATCATTATTTTAAGTTATGCTGCGGTCCAGGTCACAGTCATCTGCGAAAAGACGAATTGTCGATGAAATGTCGGAGGGAAGATCATTTATGAAGATGAAAAAAAAAATGGGCCGAGCAGCCAGACTCTCGGGGCACCAGATAAGACTTTTGTTGTGGGAGAATGGTCATTTTTGATGACAGTGAATTGAGAGCGATCCGTTAGGAGGCAGCGAATCCAATTTAATATCAGGGGATCAAGGCACAAGTTACTCAATGTGAACACCAGCATTCAATTCTATTTAGGTCGCATTGGAGCAATTCCTGATCATTATTGGAAGGTATGCGGTGGTACAGGTCACAGTCATCTGCGAAAAGACGAATTGTCGATGAATTTCGGAGGGAAGATCATTTATGAAGATGAAAAAAAAAAATGGGCAGAGCAGCGAGCCTCTCGGGACACCAGAGAAGACTTTTGTTGTGGGAGAATGGTCATTTTCCATGACAGTGAATTGAGAGCGATCAGTTAGGAAGCAGCGAATCCAATTTAATATCAGGAGATCAAGGCACAAGTGTGAAAGATTGGCCATGTCAACACCAGCTTTCAATTCAATTTAGGTCGCATTGGAGCAGTTATTGATCTTTATTGGAAGGTATGCGGTGGTACAGGTCACAGTCATCTGCGAAAAGACGAATTGTCGATGAAATGTCGGAGGGAAGATCATTTATGAAGATGAAAAAAAAATGGGCCGATCAGCGAGCCTCTCGGGACACCAGAGAAGACTTTTGTTGTGGGAGAATGGTCATTTTCCATGACAGTGAATTGAGAGCGATCAGTTAGGAAGTAGCGAATCCAATTTAATATCAGTAGATCAAGGCACAAGCATGAAGTTTGGCCATGTGTACACCAGCTTTCAATTCAATTTAGGTCGCATTGGAGCAATTCTTGTTCATAATTGGAGGTTATGCGGCGGTAAAGGACACAGTCATCTGCGAAAAGATGAATTGTCGATGAAATGTCGGAGGGAAGATCATTTATGAAGATGAAAAATAAAAGTGGGCCGAGCAGCGAGCCTTGCGGGACACCAGAGAAGACTTTTGTTCTGGGAGAATGGTAATTTTCGATGAGAGTGAATTGAGAGCGATCAGTTAGAAAGCAGCGAATCATATTTAATATCAGGGGGTCAAGGCACAAGCATGAAAGATTCATCATGTGAACACCAGCTTTCAATTCTATTTAGGTCGCAGTGGAGCAATTCCTGATTATAATTGGAGGTCATGCGGCGGTAAAGGACACAATCATCTGCGAAAAGACGAATTGTCGATGAAATGACGGAGGAAAGATCATTTATGAAGATGAAAAATAAAAGTGGGCCGAGCACTGAGCCCTCCGGGACACCAGAGAAGACTTTTGTTGTGGGAGAATGGTAATTTTTGATGACAGTGAATTGAGAGCGATCACTTAGGAAGCAGCGAATCATATTTAATATCAGGGGATCAAGGAACAAGCATGAAAGATTCGCCATGTGAACACCAGCTTTCAATTCTATTTAGGTCGCATTGGAGGAATTCCTTATCATTATTTTAAGTTATGCTGCGGTACAGGTCACAGTCATCTGCGAAAAGACGAATTGTCGATGAAATGACGGAGCAAAGATCATTTATGAAGATGAAAAATAAAAGTGGGCTGAGCACTGAGCCCTGCGGGACACCAGAGAAACTTTTGTTGTGGGGGAATGGTAGATTTCGATGACAGTGAATTGAGAGTGATCAGTTAGGAAGCAGCGAATCCAGTTTAATATCAGGGGATCAAGGCACAAGCATGAAAGTTTCGCCATGCGAACACCTGCTTTGAATTCTATTTAGGTAGCATTGGAGCAATTCCTCATCATTATTGGAAGTTATGCGGTGGTACAGGACACAGTCATCTGCGAAAAGACGAATTGTCGATGAAATGTCGGAGGGAAGATCATTTATGAAGATGAAAAATAGAAGTGGGCCCAGCAGTGAGTCTTGCGGGACACCAGAGAAGACTTTTGTTGTGGGAGAATGGCCATTTTCGATGACAGTGAATTGAGAGCGATCAGTTAGGAAGTAGCGAATCCAATTTAATATCAGGAGATCAAGGCACAAACATGAAAGTTTGGCCATTTGAACACCAGCTTTCAATTCTATTTCGGTCGCATTGGAGCAATTCCTGATCATTATTGGAAGGTATGCGGTGGTACAGGTCACAGTCATCTGCGAAAAGACGAATTGTCGATGAAATGTCGGAGGGAAGATCATTTATGAGACGAAAAAAAAAATGGGCCGAGCAGCGAGCCTCTCGGGACACCAGAGAAGACTTTTATTGTGGGAGAATGGTCATTTTCCATGACAGTGAATTGAGAGCGATCACTTAGGAAGCAGCGAATCATATTTAATATCAGGGGGTCAAGGGACAAGCATTAAAGTTTCGCCATGCGAACACCTGCTTTGAATTCTATTTAGGCCGCATTGGAGCAATTCCTGATCATAATTGGAGGTTATGCGGCGGTAAAGGACACAGTCATCTGCGAAAAGACGAATTGTCGATGAAATGACGGAGGAAAGATCATTTATGAAGATGAAAAATAAAAGTGGGCCGAGCACTGAGCCCTCCGGGACACCAGAGAAGACTTTTGTTCTGGGGGAATGGCAGATTTCGATGACAGTGAATTGAGAGTGATCAGTTAGGAAGCAGCGAATCCAATTTAATATCAGGGGATCAAGGCAAAAGTTACTCAATGTGAACACCAGCTTTCAATTCTATTTAGGTCGCATTGGAGCAATTCCTGATCATTATTGGAAGGTATGCGGTGGTACAGGTCACAGTCATCTGCGAAAAGACGAATTGTCGATGAAATGTCGGAGGGAAGATCATTTATGAATATGAAAAAAAAAAAAATGGGCCGAGCAGCGAGCCTCTCGGGACACCAGAGAAGACTTTTGTTGTGGGAGAATGGTCATTTTCCATGACAGTGAATTGAGAGCGATAAGTTAGGAAGTAGCGAATCCAATTTAATATCAGGAGATCAAGGCACAAGCATGAAGTTTGGCCATGTGTACACCAGCTTTCAATTCTATTTAGGTCGCATTGGAGCAATTCCTGTTCATAATTGGAGGTTATGCGGCGGTAAAGGACACAGTCATCTGCGAAAAGATGAATTGTCGATGAAATGTCGGAGGGAAGGTCATTTATGAAGATGAAAAATAGAAGTGGGCCCAGCAGTGAGTCTTGCGGGACACCAGAGGAGACTTTTGTTGTGGGAGAATGGTCATTTTCGATGACAGTGAATTGAGAGCGATCAGTTAGGAAGCAGCGAATCCAGTTTAATATCAGGGGATCAAGGCCCAAGCATGAAAGTTTCGACTTGTGAACACCAGCTTTCAATTCTATTTAGGTCGCATTGGAGCAATTCCTGATCATTATTGGAGGTTATGTGGCGGTAAAGGACACAGTCATCTGCGAAAAGACGAATTGTCGATGAAATGTCGGAGGGAAGATCATTTATGAAGATGAAAAATAAAAGTGGGCCGAGCAGCGAGCCTTGCGGGACACCAGAGAAGACTTTTGTTCTGGGAGAATGGTCATTTTCGATGAGAGTGAATTGAGAGCGATCAGTTAGAAAGCAGCGAATCCAGTTTAATATCAGGGGATCAAGGCACAAGTATGAAAGATTCGCCATGTGAACACCAGCTTTCAATTCTATTTAGGTCGCATTGGAGCAATGCCTGATCATAATTGGAGGTTATGCGGCGGTAAAGGACACAGTCATCTGCAAAAAGACGAATTGTCGATGAAATGACGGAGGAAAGATCCTTTATGAAGATGAAAAATAAAAGTGGGGCGAGCAGCGAGCCTTGCGGGACACCAGAGTACTTTTGTTGTGGGAGAATGGTCATTTTCGATGACAGTGCATTGAGAGCGATCAGTTAGGAAGCAGCGAATCATATATCAGGGGGTCAAGGCACAAGCATGAAAGTTTCGCCATGCGAACTACAGCTTTCAATCCTATTTAGGTCGCATTGGAGCAATTTCTGATCATTATTGGAAGTTATGCGGCGGTACAGGTCACAGTCATCTGCGAAAAGACGAATTGTCGATGAAACGACGGAGGAAAGATCATTTATGAAGATGAAAAATAAAAGTGGGCCGAGCACTGAGCCCTCCGGGACACCAGAGTACTTTTGTTGTGGGTGAATGGTCATTTTCGATGACAGTGAATTGAGAGCGATCAGTTAGGAAGCTGCGAATCATATTTAATATCAGGGGGTCAAGGCACAAGCCTGAAAGTTTCGCCACGTGAACACCAGCTTTCAATCCTATTTAGGTCGCTTTGGAGCAATTTCTGGTCATTATTGGAAGTTATGCGGCGGTACAGGTCACAGTCATCAGCGAAAAGACGAATTGTCGATGAAACGACGGAGGAAAGATCATTTATTAAGATGAAAAATAAAAGTGGGCCGAGCACTGAGCCCTCCGGGACACCAGAGGACTTTTGTTGTGGGAGAATGGTCATTTTCGATGACAGTGAATTGAGAGCGATCACTTAGGAAGCAGAGAATCATATTTAATATCAGGGGGTCAAGGCACAAGCATGAAAGTTTCGCCATGTGAACTACAGCTTTCAATCCTATTTAGGTCGCTTTGGAGCAATTTCTGATCATTATTGGAAGTTATGCGGCGGTACAGGTCACAGTCATCTGCGAAAATACGAATTGTCGATGAAACGTTGGAGGGAAGATCATTTATGAAGATGAAAAATAAAAGTGGGCCCAGCAGTGAGTCTTGCGGGACACCAGAGAAGACTTTTGTTGCGGGAGAATCGTAATTTTCGATGACAGTGAATTAAGAGCGATCAGTTAGGAAGCAGCGAATCCAATTTATTATCAGGAGATCAAGGCAGAAGTATGAAAGATTGGCCATGTGAACACCAGCTTTCAATTCTATTTAGGTCGCATTGGAGCAATACCTGATCATAATTGGAGGTTATGCGGCGGTAAAGGACAAAGTCATCTGCGAAAAGACGAATTGTCGATGAAATGACGGAGGAAAGATCATTTATGAAGATGAAAAATAAAAGTGGGCCGAGCACTGAGCCCTGCGGGACACCAGAGAATAATTTTGTTGTGGGGGAATGGTCATTTTCGATGAGAGTGAATTGAGAGTGATCAGTTAGGAAGCAGCGAATCCAGTTTAATATCAGGGGATCAAGGCACAAGCATGAAAGTTTAGCAATGCGAACACCTGATTTGAATACTATTTAGGTCGCATTGGAGCAATTCCTGATCATTATTGGAAGTTATGCGGCGGTACAGGACACAGTCATCTGCGAAAATACGAATTGTCGATGAAACGGTGGAGCGAAGATCATTTATGAAGATGAAAAATAAAAGTTGGCCCAGCAGTGAGTCTTGCGGGACACCAGAAAAGACTTTTGTTGTGGGAGAATGGTCATTTTCGATGACAGTGAATTGAGAGCGATCAGTTAGGAAGCAGCGAATCCAATTTAATATCAGGAGATCAAGGCACAAGTATGAAAGATTGGACATGTGAACACCAGCTTTCAATTCTATTTAGGTCGCATTGGAGCAATACCTGATCATTATTTTAAGTTATGCTGCGGTACAGGTCGCAGTCATCTGCGAAAAGACGAATTGTCGATGAAATATCGGAGGGAAGATCATTTATGAAGATGAAAAAAAAAATGGGCCGAGCAGCCAGCCTCTCGGGACACCAGATAAGATTTTTGTTGTGGGAGAATGGTCATTTTTAATGACAATGAATTGAGAGCGATCCGTTACGAAGCAGCTAATCAAATTTAATATCAGGGGATCAAGGCACAAATTTCGCAATGTGAACACCAGCTTTCAATTCTGTTTAGGTCGCATTGGAGCAATTTCTGATCATTATTGGAAGTTATGCGGCGGTACAGGTCACAGTCATCTGCGAAAAGACGAATTGTCGATGAAACGACGGAGGAAAGATCATTTATGAAGATGAAAAATAAAAGTGGGCCGAGCACTGAGCCCTCCGGGACACCAGAGGACTTTTGTTGTGGGAGAATGGTCATTTTCGATGACAGTGCATTGAGAGCAATCAGTTAGGAAGCAGCGAATCATATTTAATATCAGGGGGTCAAGGCACAAGCATGAAAGTTTCGCCATGTGAACTACAGCTTTCAATCCTATTTAGGTCGCTTTGGAGCAATTTCTGATCATTATTGGAAGTTATGCGGCGGTACAGGTCACAGTCATCTGCGAAAAGACGAATTGTCGATGAAACGACGGAGGAAAGATCATTTATGAAGATGAAAAATAAAAGTGGGCCGAGCACTGAGCCCTCCGGGACACCAGAGGACTTTTGTTGTGGGAGAATGGCCATTCTCGATGACAGTGAATTGAGAGCGATCAGTTAGGAAGCAGCGAATCATATTTAATATCAGGGGGTCAAGGCACAAGCATGAAAGTTTCGCCATGCGATCTACAGCTTTCAATCCTATTTAGGTCGCATTGGAGCAATTTCTGATCATTATTGGAAGTTATGCGGCGGTACAGGTCACAGTCATCTGCGAAAAGACGAATTGTCGATGAAACGACGGAGGAAAGATCATTTATGAAGATGAAAAATAAACGTGGGCCGAGCACTGAGCCCTCCGGGACACCAGAGGACTTTTGTTTTGGGAGAATGGTCATTTTCGATGACAGTGAATTGAGAGCGATCAGTGAGGAAGCAGTGAATCATATTTAATATCAGGGGGTCAAGGCACAAGCATGAAAGTTTCGCCATGCGAACTACAGCTTTCAATCCTATTTAGGTCGCATTGGAGCAATTTCTGATCATTATTGGAAGTTATGCGGCGGTACAGGTCACAGTCATCTGCCAAAAGACGAATTGTCGATGAAACGACGGAGGAAAGATCATTTATGAAGATGAAAAATAAAAGTGGGCCGAGCACTGAGCCCTCCGGGACACCAGAGGACTTTTGTTGTGGGTGAATGGTCATTTTCGATGACAGTGAATTGAGAGCGATCAGTTAGGAAGCTGCGAATCATATTTAATATCAGGGGGTCAAGGCACAAGCATGAAAGTTTCGCCACGTGAACACCAGCTTTCAATCCTATTTAGGTCGCTTTGGAGCAATTTCTGATCATTATTGGAAGTTATGCGGCGGTACAGGTCACAGTCATCTGCGAAAAGACGAATTGTCGATGAAACGACGGAGGAAAGATCATTTATGAAGATGAAAAATAAAAGTGGGCCGAGCACTGAGCCCTCCGGGACACCAGAGGACTTTTGTTGTGGGAGAATGGTCATTTTCGATGACAGTGAATTGACAGCGATCAGTTAGGAAGCAGCGAATCATATTTAATATCAGGGGGTTAAGGCACAAGCATGAAAGTTTCGCCACGTGAACACCAGCTTTCAATCCTATTTAGGTCGCTTTGGAGCAATTTCTGTTCATTATTGGAAGTTATGCGGCGGTACAGGTCACAGTCATCTGCGAAAAGACGAATTGTCGATGAAACGACGGAGGAAAGATCATTTATGAAGATGAAAAATAAAAGTGGGCCGAGCACTGAGCCCTCCGGGACACCAGAGGACTTTTGTTGTGGGAGAATGGTCATTTTCGATGACAGTGAATTGAGAGCGATCATTCAGGAAGCAGCGAATCATATTTAATATCAGGGGGTCAAGGCAGAAGCATGAAAGTTTCGCCACGTGAACACCAGCTTTCAATCCTATTTAGGTCGCTTTGGAGCAATTTCTGGTCATTATTGGAAGTTATGCGGCGGTACAGGTCACAGTCATCTGCGAAAAGACGAATTGTCGATGAAACGACGGAGGAAAGATCATTTATTAAAATGAAAAATAAAAGTGGGCCGAGCACTGAGCCCTCCGGGACACCAGAGGACTTTTGTTGTGGGAGAATGGTCATTTTCGATGACAGTGAATTGAGAGCGATCACTTAGGATGCAGCGAATCATATTTAATATCAGGGGGTCAAGGCACAAGCATGAAAGTTTCGCCATGTGAACTACAGCTTTCAATCCTATTTAGGTCGCTTTGGAGCAATTTCTGATCATTATTGGAAGTTATGCGGCGGTACAGGTCACAGTCATCTGCGAAAATACGAATTGTCGATGAAACGTTGGAGGGAAGATCATTTATGAAGATGAAAAATAAAAGTGGGCCCAGCAGTGAGTCTTGCGGGACACCAGAGAAGACTTTTGTTGCGGGAGAATGGCCATTCTCGATGACAGTGAATTGAGAGCGATCAGTTAGGAAGCAGCGAATCATATTTAATATCAGGGGGTCAAGGCACAAGCATGAAAGTTTCGCCATGCGATCTACAGCTTTCAATCCTATTTAGGTCGCATTGGAGCAATTTCTGATCATTATTGGAAGTTATGCGGCGGTACAGGTCACAGTCATCTGCGAAAAGACGAATTGTCGATGAAACGACGGAGGAAAGATCATTTATGAAGATGAAAAATAAACGTGGGCCGAGCACTGAGCCCTCCGGGACACCAGAGGACTTTTGTTTTGGGAGAATGGTCATTTTCGATGACAGTGAATTGAGAGCGATCAGTGAGGAAGCAGTGAATCATATTTAATATCAGGGGGTCAAGGCACAAGCATGAAAGTTTCGCCATGCGAACTACAGCTTTCAATCCTATTTAGGTCGCATTGGAGCAATTTCTGATCATTATTGGAAGTTATGCGGCGGTACAGGTCACAGTCATCTGCGAAAAGACGAATTGTCGATGAAACGACGGAGGAAAGATCATTTATGAAGATGAAAAATAAAAGTGGGCCGAGCACTGAGCCCTCCGGGACACCAGAGGACTTTTGTTGTGGGTGAATGGTCATTTTCGATGACAGTGAATTGAGAGCGATCAGTTAGGAAGCTGCGAATCATATTTAATATCAGGGGGTCAAGGCACAAGCATGAAAGTTTCGCCACGTGAACACCAGCTTTCAATCCTATTTAGGTCGCTTTGGAGCAATTTCTGATCATTATTGGAAGTTATGCGGCGGTACAGGTCACAGTCATCTGCGAAAAGACGAATTGTCGATGAAACGACGGAGGAAAGATCATTTATGAAGATGAAAAATAAAAGTGGGCCGAGCACTGAGCCCCCTGGGACACCAGAGGACTTTTGTTGTGGGAGAATGGCCATTTTCGATGACAGTGAATTGAGAGCGATCAGTTAGGAAGCAGCGAATCATATTTAATATCAGGGGGTCAAGGCACAAGCATGAAAGTTTCGCCATGCGATCTACAGCTTTCAATCCTATTTAGGTCGCATTGGAGCAATTTCTGATCATTATTGGAAGTTATGCGGCGGTACAGGTCACAGTCATCTGCGAAAAGACGAATTGTCGATGAAACGACGGAGGAAAGATCATTTATGAAGATGAAAAATAAACGTGGGCCGAGCACTGAGCCCTCCGGGACACCAGAGGACTTTTGTTTTGGGAGAATGGTCATTTTCGATGACAGTGAATTGAGAGCGATCAGTGAGGAAGCAGTGAATCATATTTAATATCAGGGGGTCAAGGCACAAGCATGAAAGTTTCGCCATGCGAACTACAGCTTTCAATCCTATTTAGGTCGCATTGGAGCAATTTCTGATCATTATTGGAAGTTATGCTGCGGTACAGGTCGCAGTCATCTGCGAAAAGACGAATTGTCGATGAAATATCGGAGGGAAGATCATTTATGAAGATGAAAAAAAAAATGGGCCGAGCAGCCAGCCTCTCGGGACACCAGATAAGACTTTTGTTGTGGGAGAATGGTCATTTTTGATGACAGTGAATTGAGAGCGATCCGTTAGGAAGCAGCGAATCAAATTTAATATCAGGGGACCAAGGCACAAGTTTCGCAATGTGAACACCAGCTTTCAATTCCTGATCATTATTGGAAGGTATGCGGTGGTAAAGATCACAGTCATCTGCGAAAAGACGAATTGTCGATGAAATGTCGGAGGGATGATCATTTATGAAGATGAAAAAAAAATGGGCCGAGCAGCGAGCCTCTCGGGACGCCAGAGAAGACTTTTGTTGTGGGAGAATGGGCATTTTCCATGACAGTGAATTGAGAGCGATCACTTAGGAAGGAGCGAATCCAATTTAATATCAGGAGATCAAGGCACAGACATGAAAGTTCGGCCATTTGAACACCAGCTTTCAATTCTTTTAGGTCGCATTGGAGCAATTCCTGATCATAATTGGAGGTTATGCGGCGGTAAAGGACACAGTCATCTGCGAAAAGACGAATTGTCGATGAAATGCCGGAGGAAAGATCATTTATGAAGATGAAAAATAAAAGTGGGCCGAGCACTGAGCCCTGCGGGACACCAGAGAATAATTTTGTTGTGGGGGAATGGTCATTTTCGATGAGAGTGAATTGAGAGTGATCAGTTAGGAAGCAGCGAATCCAGTTTAATATCAGGGGATCAAGGCACAAGCATGAAAGTTTAGCCATGCGAACACCTGCTTTGAATACTATTTAGGTCGCATTGGAGCAATTCCTGATCATTATTGGAAGTTATGCGGCGGTACAGGACACAGTCATCTGCGAAAATACGAATTGTCGATTAAACGGTGGAGGGAAGATCATTTATGAAGATGAAAAATAAAAGTGGGCCCAGCAGTGAGTCTTGCGGGACACCAGAAAAGACTTTTGTTGTGGGAGAATGGTCATTTTCGATGACAGTGAATTGAGAGCGATCAGTTAGGAAGCAGCGAATCCAATTTAATATCAGGAGATCAAGGCACAAGTATGAAAGATTGGACATGTGAACACCAGCTTTCAATTCTATTTAGGTCGCATTGGAGCAATTCCTGATCATTATTTTAAGTTATGCTGCGGTACAGGTCGCAGTCATCTGCGAAAAGACGAATTGTCGATGAAATATCGTAGGGAAGATCATTTATGAAGATGAAAAAAAAAAAATGGGCCGAGCAGCCAGCCTCTCGGGACACCAGATAAGATTTTTGTTGTGGGAGAATGGTCAATTTTGATGACAATGAATTGAGAGCGATCCGTTACGAAGCAGCTAATCAAATTTAATATCAGGGGATCAAGGCACAAATTTCGCAATGTGAACACCAGCTTTCAATTCTGTTTAGGTCGCATTGGAGCTATTCCTGATCATTATTGGAAGGTATGCGGTGGTAAAGGTCACAGTCATCCGCGAAAAGACGAATTCTCGATGAAATGTCGGAGGGAAGATCATTTATGAAGATGAAAAAAAAAATGGGCCGAGCAGCGAGCCTCTCGGGACACCAGAGAAGACTTTTGTTGTGGGAGAATGGTCATTTTCCATGACAGTGAATTGAGAGCGATCAGTTAAGAAGCAGCGAATCCAATTTAATATCAGGACATGAAGGCACAAGTATGAAAGATTGGCCATGTGAACACCAGCTTTCAATTCTATTTAGGTCGCATTGGAGCAATTCCTGATCATAATTGGAGGTTTTGCGGCGGTAAAGGACACAGTCATCTGCGAAAAGACGAATTGTCGATGAAATGACGGAGGAAAGATCATTTATGAAGATGAAAAAAAAAATGGGCCGAGCAGCCAGCCTCTCGGGACACCAGATAAGACTTTTGTTGTGGGAGAATGGTCATTTTTGATGACAGTGAATTGAGAGCGATCCGTTAGGAAGCAGCGAATCAAATTTAATATCAGGGGACCAAGGCACAAGTTTCGCAATGTGAACACCAGCTTTCAATTCCATTTAGGTCGCATTGGAGCAATTCCTGATCATTATTGGAAGGTATGCGGTGGTAAAGGTCACAGTCATCTGCGAAAAGACGAATTGTCGATGAAATGTCGGAGGGAAGATCATTTATGAAGATGAAAAAAAAAATGGGCCGAGCAGCGAGCCTCTCGGGACGCCAGAGAAGACTTTTGTTGTGGGAGAATGGTCATTTTCCATGACAGTGAATTGAGAGCGATCAGTTAGGAAGTACCGAATCCAATTTAATATCAGGAGATCAAGGCACAGACATGAAAGTTCGGCCATTTGAACACCAGCTTTCAATTCTTTTAGGTCGCATTGGAGCAATTCCTGATCATAATTGGAGGTTATGCGGCGGTAAAGGACACAGTCATCTGCGAAAAGACGAATTGTCGATGAAATGACGGAGGAAAGATCATTTATGAAGATGAAAAATAAAAGTGGGCCGAGCACTGAGCCCTGCGGGACACCAGAGAATAATTTTGTTGTGGGGGAATGGTCATTTTCGATGAGAGTGAATTGAGAGTGATCAGTTAGGAAGCAGCGAATCCAGTTTAATATCAGGGGATCAAGGCACAAGCATGAAAGTTTAGCCATGCGAACACCTGCTTTGAATACTATTTAGGTCGCATTGGAGCAATTCCTGATCATTATTGGAAGTTATGCGGCGGTACAGGACACAGTCATCTGCGAAAATACGAATTGTCGATGAAACGTTGGAGGGAAGATCATTTATGAAGATGAAAAATAAAAGTGGGCCCAGCAGTGAGTCTTGCGGGACACCAGAAAAGACTTTTGTTGTGGGAGAATGGTCATTTTCGATGACAGTGAATTGAGAGCGATCACTTAGGAAGCAGCGAATCATATTTAATATCAGGGGGTCAAGGCACAAGCATGAAAGTTTCGCCATGTGAACTACAGCTTTCAATCCTATTTAGGTCGCTTTGGAGCAATTTCTGATCATTATTGGAAGTTATGCGGCGGTACAGGTCACAGTCATCTGCGAAAATACCAATTGTCGATGAAACGTTGGAGGGAAGATCATTTATGAAGATGAAAAATAAAAGTGGGCCCAGCAGTGAGTCTTGCGGGACACCAGAGAAGACTTTTGTTGCGGGAGAATGGTCATTTTCGATGACAGTGAATTAAGAGCGATCAGTTAGGAAGCAGCGAATCCAATTTATTATCAGGAGATCAAGGCAGAAGTATGAAAGATTGGCCATGTGAACACCAGCTTTCAATTCTATTTAGGTCGCATTGGAGCAATACCTGATCATTATTTTAAGTTATGCTGCGGTACAGGTCGCAGTCATCTGCGAAAAGACGAATTGTCGATGAAATATCGGAGGGAAGATCATTTATGAAGATGAAAAAAAAAATGGGCCGAGCAGCCAGCCTCTCGGGACACCAGATAAGACTTTTGTTGTGGGAGAATGGTCATTTTTGATGACAGTGAATTGAGAGCGATCCGTTAGGAAGCAGCGAATCAAATTTAATATCAGGGGACCAAGGCACAAGTTTCGCAATGTGAACACCAGCTTTCAATTCCTGATCATTATTGGAAGGTATGCGGTGGTAAAGGTCACAGTCACCTGCGAAAAGACGAATTGTCGATGAAATGTCGGAGGGAAGATCATTTATGAAGATGAAAAAAAAAATGGGCCGAGCAGCGAGCCTCTCGGGACGCCAGAGAAGACTTTTGTTGTGGGAGAATGGGCATTTTCCATGACAGTGAATTGAGAGCGATCAGTTAGGAAGTAGCGAATCCAATTTAATATCAGGAGATCAAGGCACAGACATGAAAGTTCGGCCATTTGAACACCAGCTTTCAATTCTTTTAGGTCGCATTGGAGCAATTCCTGATCATAATTGGAGGTTATGCGGCGGTAAAGGACACAGTCATCTGCGAAAAGACGAATTGTCGATGAAATGACGGAGGAAAGATCATTTATGAAGATGAAAAATAAAAGTGGGCCGAGCACTGAGCCCTGCGGGACACCAGAGAATAATTTTGTTGTGGGGGAATGGTCATTTTCGATGAGAGTGAATTGAGAGTGATCAGTTAGGAAGCAGCGAATCCAGTTTAATATCAGGGGATCAAGGCACAAGCATGAAAGTTTAGCCATGTGAACACCAGCTTTCAATTTTATTTAGGTCGCATTGGAGCAATACCTGATCATTATTTTAAGTTATGCTGCGGTACAGGTCGCAGTCATCTGCGAAAAGACGAATTGTCGATGAAATATCGGAGGGAAGATCATTTATGAAGATGAAAAAAAAAAATGGGCCGAGCAGCCAGCCTCTCGGGACACCAGATAAGATTTTTGTTGTGGGAGAATGGTCATTTTTGATGACAATGAATTGAGATCGATCCGTTACGAAGCAGCTAATCAAATTTAATATCAGGCGATCAAGGCACAAATTTCGCAATGTGAACACCAGCTTTCAATTCTGTTTAGGTCGCATTGGAGCAATTCCTGATCATTATTGGAAGGTATGCGGTGGTAAAGGTCACAGTCATCTGCGAAAAGACGAATTGTCGATGAAATGTCGGAGGGAAGATCATTTATGAAGATGAAAAAAAAATGGGCCGAGCAGCGAGCCTCTCGGGACACCAGAGCAGACTTTTGTTGTGGGAGAATGGTCATTTTCCATGACAGTGAATTGAGAGCGATCAGTTAAGAAGCAGCGAATCCAATTTAATATCAAGACATGAAGGCACAAGTATGAAAGATTGGTTATGTGAACACCAGCTTTCAATTCTATTTAGGTCGAATTGGAGCAATTCCTGATCATAATTGGAGGTTTTGCGGCGGTAAAGGACACAGTCATCTGCGAAAAGACGAATTGTCGATGAAATGACGGAGGAAAGATCATTTATGAAGATGAAAAAAAAAAATGGGCCGAGCAGCCAGCCTCTCGGGACACCAGATAAGACTTTTGTTGTGGGAGAATGGTCATTTTTGATGACAGTGAATTGAGAGCGATCCGTTAGGAAGCAGCGAATCAAATTTAATATCAGGGGACCAAGGCACAAGTTTCGCAATGTGAACACCAGCTTTCAATTTCATTTAGGTCGCATTGGAGCAATTCCTGATCATTATTGGAAGGTATGCGGTGGTAAAGGTCACAGTCATCTGCGAAAAGACGAATTGTCGATGAAATGTCGGAGGGAAGATCATTTATGAAGATGAAAAAAAAAAATGGGCCGAGCAGCGAGCCTCTCGGGACGCCAGAGAAGACTTTTGTTGTGGGAGAATGGTCATTTTCCATGACAGTGAATTGAGAGCGATCAGTTAGGAAGTAGCGAATCCAATTTAATATCAGGAGATCAAGGCACAGACATGAAAGTTCGGCCATTTGAACACCAGCTTTCAATTCTTTTAGGTCGCATTGGAGCAATTCCTGATCATAATTGGAGGTTATGCGGCGGTAAAGGACACAGTCATCTGCGAAAAGACGAATTGTCGATGAAATGACGGAGGAAAGATCATTTATGAAGATGAAAAATAAAAGTGGGCCGAGCACTGAGCCCTGCGGGACACCAGAGAATAATTTTGTTGTGGGGGAATGGTCATTTCCGATGAGAGTGAATTGAGAGTGATCAGTTAGGAAGCAGCGAATCCAGTTTAATATCAGGGGATCAAGGCACAAGCATGAAAGTTTAGCCATGCGAACACCTGCTTTGAATACTATTTAGGTCGCATTGGAGCAATTCCTGATCATTATTGGAAGTTATGCGGCGGTACAGGACACAGTCATCTGCGAAAATACGAATTGTCGATGAAACGTTGGAGGGAAGATCATTTATGAAGATGAAAAATAAAAGTGGGCCCAGCAGTGAGTCTTGCGGGACACCAGAAAAGACTTTTGTTGTGGGAGAATGGTCATTTTCGATGACAGTGAATTGAGAGCGATCAGTTAGGAAGCAGCGAATCCAATTTAATATCAGGAGATCAAGGCACAAGTATGAAAGATTGGACATGTGAACACCAGCTTTCAATTCTATTTAGGTCGCATTGGAGCAATACCTGATCATTATTTTAAGTTATGCTGCGGTACAGGTCGCAGTCATCTGCGAAAAGACGAATTGTCGATGAAATATCGGAGGGAAGATCATTTATGAAGATGAAAAAAAAATGGGCCGAGCAGCCAGCCTCTCGGGACACCAGATAAGATTTTTGTTGTGGGAGAATGGTCATTTTTGATGACAATGAATTGAGAGCGATCCGTTACGAGGCAGCTAATCAAATTTAATATCAGGGGATCAAGGCACAAATTTCGCAATGTGAACACCAGCTTTCAATTCTGTTTAGGTCGCATTGGAGCAATTCCTGATCATTATTGGAAGGTATGCGGTGGTAAAGGTCACAGTCATCTGCGAAAAGACGAATTGTCGATGAAATGTCGGAGGGAAGATCATTTATGAAGATGAAAAAAAAATGGGCCGAGCAGCGAGCCTCTCGGGACACCAGAGAAGACTTTTGTTGTGGGAGAATGGTCATTTTCCATGACAGTGAATTGAGAGCGATCAGTTAAGAAGCAGCGAATCCAATTTAATATCAGGACATGAAGGCACAAGTATGAAAGATTGGCCATGTGAACACCAGCTTTCAATTCTATTTAGGTCGCATTGGAGCAATTCCTGATCATAATTGGAGGTTTTGCGGCGGTAAAGGACACAGTCATCTGCGAAAAGACGAATTGTCGATGAAATGACGGAGGAAAGATCATTTATGAAGATGAAAAAGAAAAGTGGGCCGAGCACTGAGCCCTCCTGGACACCAGAGAAGACTTTTGTTCTGGGGGAATGGTAGATTTCGATGACAGTGAATTGAGAGTGATCAGTTAGGAAGCAGCGAATCCAATTTAATATCAGGAGATCAAGGCACAAGTATGAAAGATTGGCCATGTGAACACAAGCTTTCAATTCTATTTAGGTCGCATTGGAGCAATACCTGATCATTATTTTAAGTTATGCTGCGGTACAGGTCATTGTCATCTGCGAAAAGACGAATTGTCGATGAAATGTCGGAGGGAAGATCATTTATGAAGATGAAAATAAAAATGGGCCGAGCAGACAGCCTCTCGGGACACCAGATAAGACTTTTGTTGTGGGAGAATGCTCATTTTTGATGACAGTGAATTGAGAGCGATCCGTTAGGAAGCAGCGAATCCAATTTAATATCAGGAGATCAAGGCACAAGCATGAAAGTTTGGCCATGTGAACACCAGCTTTCAATTCTATTTAGGTCGCATTGGAGCAATTCCTGATCATTATTGGAAGTTATGCGGTGGTACAGGACACAGTCATCTGCGAAAAGACGAATTGTCGATGAAATGTCGGAGGGAAGATCATTTATGAAGATGAATAATAGAAGTGGGCCCAGCAGTGAATCTTGCGGGACACCAGAGAAGACTTTTGTTGTGGGAGAATGGTCATTTTCGATGACAGTGAATTGAGAGCGATCAGTTAGGAAGTAGCGAATCCAATTTAATATCAGGAGATCAAGGCACAGACATGAAAGTTTCGCCATGCGAACACCTGCTTTGAATTCTATTTAGGTCGCATTGGAGCAATTCCTGATCATAATTGGAGGTTATGCGGCGGTAAAGGACACAGTCATCTGCGAAAAGACGAATTGTCGATGAAATGACGGAGGAAAGATCATTTATGAAGATGAAAAATAAAAGTGGGCCGAGCACTGAGCCCTGCGGGACACCAGAGAAGTCTTTTGTTGTGGGGGAATGGTAGATTTCGATGACAGTGAATTGAGAGTGATCAGTTAGGAAGCAGCGAATCCAATTTAATATCAGGGGATCAAGGCACAAGCATGAAAGTTTAGCCATGCGAACACCTGCTTTGAATACTATTTAGGTCGCATTGGAGCAATTCCTGATCATTATTGGAAGTTATTCGGCGGTAAAGGACACAGTCATCTGCGAAAAGACGAATTGTCGATGAAATGACGGAGGAAATATCATTTATGAAGATGAAAAATAAAAGTGGGCCGAGCACTGAGCCCTCCTGGACACCAGAGAAGACATTTGTTCTGGGGGAATGGTAGATTTCGATGACAGTGAATTGAGAGTGATCAGTTAGGAAGCAGCGAATCCAATTTAATATCAGGAGGTCAAGGCACAAGCATGAAAGTTTCGCCATGCGAACACCTGCTTTGAATTGTATTTAGGTCGCATTGGAGGAATTCCTGATACTAATTGGAGGTTATGCGGCGGTAATGGACACAATCATCTGCGAAAAGACGAATTGTCGATGAAATGACGGAGGAAAGATCATTTATGAGATGAAAAAAAAATGGGCCGAGCAGCGAGCCTCTCGGGACACCAGAGAAGACTTTTATTGTGGGAGAATGGTCATTTTCCATGACAGTGAATTGAGAGCGATAAGTTAGGAATCAGCGAATCCAATTTAATATCAGGAGATCAAGGCACAAGTATGAAAGATTGGCCATGTGAACACAAGCTTTCAATTCTATTTAGGTCGCATTGGAGCAATACCTGATCATTATTTTAAGTTATGCTGCGGTACAGTTCACAGTCATCTGCGAAAAGACGAATTGTCGATGAAATGTCGGAGGGAAGATCATGTATGAAGATGAAAAATAAAAGTGGGGCGAGCAGCGAGCCTTGCGGTATACCAGACAAAACTTTTGTTGTGGGAGAATGGTCATTTTCGATGACAGTGAATTGAGAGCGATCACTTAGGAAGCAGCGAATCATATTTAATATCAGGGGGTCAAGGCACAAGCATGAAAGTTTCGCCATGCGAACACCTGCTTTGAATTCTATTTAGGTCGCATTGGAGCAATTCCTGATACTAATTGGAGGTTATGCGGCGGTAAAGGACACAATCATCTGCGAAAAGACGAATTGTCGATGAAATGACGGAGGAAAGATCATTTATGAAGATGAAAAATAAAAGTTGGCCGAGCAGTGAGCCCTCCGGGACACCAGAGAAGACTTTTGTTGTGGGAGAATGGTAATTTTTGATGACAGTGAATTGAGAGCGATCACTTAGGAAGCAGCGAATCATATTTAATATCAGGGGATCAAGGAACAAGCATGAAAGATTCGCCATGTGAACACCAGCTTTCAATTCTATTTAGGTCGCATTGGAGCAATTCCTGATCATTATTTTAAGTTATGCTGCGGTACATGTCACAGTCATCTGCGAAAAGACGAATTGTCGATGAAATGTCGGAGGAAAGATCATTTATGAAGATGAAAAATAAAAGTAGGCTGAGCACTGAGCCCTGCGGGACACCAGAGAAGACTTTTGTTGCGGGGGAATGGTAGATTTCGATGACAGTGAATTGAGAGTGATCAGTTAGGAAGCAGCGAATCCAATTTAATATCAGGAGATCAAGGCACAAGTATGAAAGATTGGCCATGTGAACACCAGCTTTGAATTCTATTTAGGTCGCATTGGAGCAATTCCTGATCATTATTGGAAGGTATGCGGTGGTACAGGTCACAGTCATCTGCGAAAAGACGAATTGTCGATGAAATGCCGGAGGGAAGATCATTTATGAAGATGAAAAAAAAAATGGGCCGAGCAGCGAGCCTCTCGGGACACCAGAGAAGACTTTTGTTGTGGGAGAATGGTCATTTTCCATGACAGTGAATTGAGAGCGATCAGTTAGGAAGCAGCGAATCCAGTTTAATATCAGGGGATCAAGGCACTAGCATGAAAGTTTCGCCATGTGGACACCAGCTTTAAATTCTATTTAGGTAGCATTGGAGCAATTCCTGATCAATATTGGAAGTTATGCGGCGGTACCGGACACAGTCATCTGCGAAAAGACGAATTGTCGATGAAATGTCGGAGCGAAGATCATTTATGAAGATGAAAAATAAAAGTGGGCCCAGCAGTGAGTCTTGCGGGACACCAGAGAAGACTTTTGTTGTGGGAGAATGGTCATTTTCGATGACAGTGAATTGAGAGCGATCATTTAGAAAGCAGCGAATCCAATTTAATATCAGGAGATCAAGGCACAAGTATGAAAGTTTGGCCATGTGAACACCAGCTTTCAATTCTATTTAGGTCGCATTGGAGCAATACCTGATCATTATTTTAAGTTATGCTGCGGTACAGGTCACAGTCATCTGCGAAAAGACGCATTGTCGATGAAATGACGGAGGAAAGATCATTTATGAAGATGAAAAATAAAAGTGGGCTGAGCACTGAGCCCTGCGGGACACCAGAGAAGACTTTTGTTGTGGGGGAATGGTAGATTTCGATGACAGTGAATTGAGAGTGATCAGTTAGGAAGCAGCGAATCCAATTTAATATCAAGAGATCAAGGCACTAGTATGAAAGATTGGCCATGTGAACACCAGCTTTCAATTCTATTTAGGTTGCATTGGAGCAATACCTGATCATTATTTTAAGTTATGCTGCGGTACAGGTCACAGTCATCTGCGAAAAGACGAATTGTCGATGAAATATCGGAGGGAAGATCATTTATGAAGATGAAAAAAAAAATGGGCCGAGCAGACAGCCTCTCGGGACACCAGATAAGACTTTTGTTGTGGGAGAATGCTCATTTTTGATGACACTGAATTGAGAGCGATCCGTTAGGAAGCAGCGAATCCAATTTAATATCAGGGGATCAAGGCACAAGTTACTCACTGTGAACACCAGCTTTCAATTCTATTTAGGTCGCATTGGAGCAATTCCTGATCATTATTGGAAGGTATGCGGTGGTACAGGTCACAGTCATCTGCGAAAAGACGAATTGTCGATGAATTTCGAAGGGAAGATCATTTATGCAGATGAAAAAAAAATGGGCCGAGCAGCGAGCCTCTCGTGACACCAGAGAAGACTTTTGTTGTGGGAGAATGGTCATTTTCCATGACAGTGAATTGAGAGCGATCAGTTAGAAAGCAGCGAATACAATTTAATATCAGGAGATCAAGGCACAAGTGTGAAAGATTGGCCATGTGAACACCAGCTTTCAATTCTATTTAGGTCGCATTGGAGCAGTTATTGATCTTTATTAAGAGGTATGCGGTGGTACAGGTCACAGTCATCTGCGAAAAGACGAATTGTCGATGAAATGTCGGAGGGAAGATCATTTATGAAGATGAAAAATAAAAGTAGGCCCAGAAGCGAGCCTCTCGGGACACCAGAGAAGACTTTTGTTGTGGGAGAATGGTCATTTTCCATGACAGTGAATTGAGAGCGATCAGTTAGGAAGCAGCGAATTCAGTTTAATATCAGGGGATCAAGGCACAAGCATGAAAGTTTGGCCATGTGAACACCAGCTTTAAATTCTATTTAGGTAGCATTGGAGCAATTCCTGATCAATATTGGAAGTTATGCGGCGGTACCGGACACAGTCATCTGCGAAAAGACGAATTGTCGATGAAATGTCGGAGCGAAGATCATTTATGAAGATGAAAAATAAAAGTAGGCCCAGCAGCGAGCCTATCGGGACACCAGAGAAGGCTTTTGTTGTGGGAGAATGGTCATTTTCCATGACAGTGAATTGAGAGCGATCAGTTAGGAAGCAGCGAATCCAGTTTAATATCAGGGGACCAAGGCACTAGCATGAAAGTTTCGCCATGTGGACACCAGCTTTAAATTCTATTTAGGTAGCATTGGAGCAATTCCTGATCAATATTGGAAGTTATGCGGCGGTACCGGACACAGTCATCTGCGAAAAGACGAATTGTCGATGAAATGTCGGAGCGAAGATCATTTATGAAGATGAAAAATAAAAGTGGGCCGAGCAGCGAGCCTTGCGCGACACCAGAGAAGACTTTTGTTGTGGGAGAATGGTCATTTTCGATGACAGTGAATTGAGAGTGATCAGTTAGGAAGCAGCGAATCCAGTTTAATATAAAGGGATCAAGGCACAAGCATGAAAGTTTGGCCATGTGAACACCAGCTTTCAATGCTATTTAGGTCGCATTGGAGCAATTGCTGATCATTATTAGAAGTTATGCGGCGGTACAGGACACAGTGATCTGCGAAAATACGAATTGTCGATGAAACGTTGCAGGGAAGATCATTTATGAAGATGAAAAATAAAAGTGGGCCCAGCAGTGAGTCTTGTGGGAGACCAGAGAAGACTTTTGTTGTGGGAGAATGGTCATTTTCGATGACAGTGAATTGAGAGCGATCAGTTAGGAATCAGCGAATCCAGTTCAATATCAGGAGATCAAGGCACAAGCATGAAAGTTTGGCCATGTGAACACCAGCTTTCAATTCTATTTAGGTCGCATTGGAGCAATACCTGATCATTATTTTAAGTTATGCTGCGGTACAGGTCGCAGTCATCTGCGAAAAGACGAATTGTCGATGAAATATCGGAGGAAAGATCATTTATGAAGATGAAAAAAAAAAATGGGCCGAGCAGCCAGCCTCTCGGGACACCAGATAAGACTTTTGTTGTGGAAGAATGGTCATTTTTGATGACAGTGAATTGAGAGCGATCCGTTAGGAAGCAGCGAATCCAATTTAATATCAGGGGATCAAGGCACAAGTTACTCAATGTGAACACCAGCTTTCAATTCTATTTAGGTCGCATTGGAGCAATTCCTGATCATTGTTGGAAAATATGCGGTGGAACAGGTCACAGTCATCTGCGAAAAGACGAATTGTCGATGAATTTCGGAGGGAAGATCATTTATGAAGATAAAAAAAAATGGGCAGAGCAGCGAGCCTCTCGGGACACCAGAGAAGACTTTTGTTGTGGGAGAATGGTCATTTTCCATGACAGTGAATTGAGAGCGATCAGTTAGGAAGCAGCGAATCCAATTTAATATCAGGAGATCAAGGCACAAGTGTGAAAGATTGGCCATGTGAACACCAGCTTTCAATTCTATTTAGGTCGCATTGGAGCAGTTATTGATCTTTATTGGAAAGTATGCGGTGGTACAGGTCACAGTCATCTGCGAAAAGACGAATTGTCGATGAAATGTCGGAGGGAAGATCATTTATGAAGATGAAAAAAAAAAAAATGGGCCGAGCAGCGAGCCTCTCGGGACACCAGAGAAGACTTTTGTTGTGGGAGAATGGTCATTTTCCACGACAGTGAATTGAGAGCGATCAGTTAGGAAGCAGCGAATCCAGTTCAATATCAGAGGATCAAGGCACAAGCATGAAAGTTTGGCCATGTGAACACCAGCTTTCAATTCTATTTAGGTCGTATTGGAGCAATTCCTGATCATTATTGGAAGTTATGCTGTGGTACAGGACACAGTCATCTGCGAAAAGACGAATTGTCGATGAAATGTCGGAGGGAAGATCATTTATGAAGATGAAAAATAGAAGTGGGCCCAGCAGTGAGTCTTGCGGGACACCAGAGAAGACTTTTGTTGTGGGAGAATGGTCATTTTCGATGACAGTGAATTGAGAGCGATCAGTTAGGAAGCAGCGAATCCAGATTAATATCAGGGGATCAAGGCACAAGCATGAAAGTTTCGCCATGCGAACAGCTGCTTTAAATTCTATTTAGGTCGCTTTGGAGCAATTCCTGATCATAATTATAGGTTATGCGGCGGTAAAGGACACAGTCATCTGCGAAAAGACGAATTGTCGATGAAATGACGTAGGAAAGATCATTTATGAAGATGAAAAATAAAAGTGGGCCGAGCACTGAGCCCTGCGGAACACCAGAGAAGACTTTTGTTGTGTGGGAATGGTAGATTTCGATGACTGTGAATTGAGAGTGATCAGTTAGGAAGCAGCGAATCCAATTTAATATCAGGAGATCAAGGCACAAGTATGAAAGATTGGCCATGTGAACACCAGCTTTCAATTCTATTTAGGTCGCATTGGAGCAATACCTGATCATTATTTTAAGTTATGCTGCGGTACAGGTCACAGTCATCTGCGAAAAGACGAATTGTCGATGAACTGTCGGAGGGAAGATGATTTATGAAGATGAAAAAAAAATGGGCCGAGCAGCCAGCCTCTCGGGACACAAGATAAGACTTTTGTTGTGGGAGAATGGTCATTTTTGATGACAGTGAATTGAGAGCGATCCGTTAGGAAGCAGCGAATCCAATTTAATATCAGGGGATCAAGGCACAAGTTTCGCAATGTGAACACCAGCTTTCAATTCTATTTAGCTCGCATTGGAGCAATTCCTGATCATTATTGGAAGGTATGCGGTGGTGCAGGTCAAGTCATCTGCGAAAAGACGAATTGTCGATGAAATGCCGGAGGGAAGATCATTTATGAAGATGAAAAAAAAAATGGGCCGAGCAGCGAGCCTCTCGGGACACCAGAGAAGACTTGTTGTGGGAGAATGGTCATTTTCCATGACAGTGAATTGAGAGCGATCAGTTAGGAAGTAGCGAATCCAGTTTAATATCAGGAGATCAAGGCACAAACATGAAAGTTTGGCCATTTGAACACCAACTTTCAATTCTTTTAGGTCGCATTGGAGCAATTCCTGATCATAATTGGAGGTTATGCGGCGGTAAAGGACACAGTCATCTGCGAAAAGACGAATTGTCGATGAAATGACGGAGGAAACATCATTTATGAAGATGAAAAATAAAAGTGGGCCGAGCACTGAGCCCTGCGGGACACCAGAGAATACTTTTGTTGTGGGGGAATGGTCATTTTCGATGAGAGTGAATTGAGAGTGATCAGTTAGAAAGCAGCGAATCCAGTTTAATATCAGGAGATCAAGGCACAAGCATGAAAGTTTGGCCATGTGAACACCAGCTTTCAATTCTATTTAGGTCGCATTGGAGCAATTCCTGATCATTATTGGAAGTTATGCGGTGGTACAGGACACAGTCATCTGCGAAAAGACGAATTGTCGATGAAATGTCGGAGGGAAGATCATTTATGAAGATGAAAAATAGAAGTGGGCCCAGCAGTGAATCTTGCGGGACACCAGAGAAGACTTTTGTTGTGGGGGAATGGTAGATTTCGATGACAGTGAATTGAGAGTGATCAGTTAGGAAGCAGCGAATCTAATTTAATATCAGGAGATCAAGGCACAAGTATGAAAGATTGGCCATGTGAACACCAGCTTTGAATTCTATTTAGGTCGCATTGGAGCAATTCCTGATCATTATTGGAAGTTATGCGGCGGTAAAGGACACAGTCATCTGCGAAAAGACGAATTGTCGATGAAATGTCGGAGGGAAGACCATTTGTGAGATGAAAAAAAAATGGGCCGAGCAGCGAGCCTCTCGGGACACCAGAGAAGACTTTTATTGTGGGAAATGGTCAATTTCCATGACAGTGAATTGAGAGCGATCAGTTAGGAAGCAGCGAATCCAATTTAATATCAGGAGATCAAGGCACAATTATGAAAGATTGGCCATGTGAACACCAGCTTTGAATTCTATTTAGGTCGCATTGGAGCAATTCCTGATCATAATTGGAAGTTATGCGGCGGTAAAGGACACAGTCATCTGCGAAAAGACGAATTGTCGATGAAATGACGGAGGAAATATCATTTATGAAGATGAAAAATAAAAGTGGGCTGAGCACTGAGCCCTGCGGGACACCAGAGAAGAATTTTGTTGTGGGAGAATGGTCATTTTCCATGACAGTGAATTGAGAGCGATCAGTTAGGAAGCAGCGAATCCAATTTAATATCAGGAGATCAAGGCACAAGTGTGAAAGATTGGTCATGTGAACACCAGCTTTCAATTCTATTTAGGTCGCATTGGAGCAGTTATTGATCTTTATTGGAAGGTATGCGGTGGTACAGGTCACAGTCATCTGCGAAAAGACGAATTGTCGATGAAATGCCGGAGGGAAGATCATTTATGAAGATAAAAAAAAAAATGGGCCGAGCAGCGAGCCTCTCGGGACACCAGAGAAGACTTTTGTTGTGGGAGAATTGTCATTTTCCATGACAGTGAATTGAGAGCGATCAGTTAGGAAGTAGCGAATCCAATTTAATATCAGGAGATCAAGGCACAAGCATGAAGTTTGGCCATGTGTACACCAGCTTTCAATTCTATTTAGGTCGCATTGGAGCAATTCCTGTTCATAATTGGAGGTTATGCGGCGGTAAAGGACACAGTCATCTGTGAAAAGACGAATTGTCGATGAAATGTCGGAGGGAAGATCATTTATGAAGATGAAAAATAGAAGTGGGCCCGGCAGTGAGTCTTGCGGGACACCAGAGGAGACTTTTGTTGTGGGAGAATGGTCATTTTCGATGACAGTGAATTGAGAGCGATCAGTTAGGAAGCAGCGAATCCAGTTTAATATCAGGGGATCAAGGCAAAAGTATGAAAGATTCGCCATTTGAACACCAGCTTTCAATTCTATTTAGGTCGCATTGGAGCAATGCCTGATCATAATTGGAGGTTATGCGGCGGTAAAGGACACAGTCATCTGCGAAAAGACGAATTGTCGATGAAATGACGGAGGAAAGATCATTTATGAAGATGAAAAATAAAAGTGGGCCGAGCACTGAGCCCTGCGGGACACCAGAGAAGACTTTTGTTGTGGGGGAATGGTAGATTTCGATGACAGTGAATTGAGAGTGATCAGTTAGGAAGCAGCGAATCCAATTTAATATTAGGAGATCAAGGCACAAGTATGAAAGATTGGCCATGTGAACACAAACTTTCAATTCTATTTAGGTCGCATTGGAGCAATACCTGATCATTATTTTAAGTTATGCTGCGGTACAGGTCACAGTCATCTGCGAAAAGACGAATTGTCGATGAAATGTCGGAGGGAAGATCATTGATGAAGATGAAAAATAAAAGTGGGGCGAGCAGCGAGCCTTGCGGTACACCAGACAAAACTTTTGTTGTGGGAGAATGGTCATTTTCGATGACAGTGAATTGAGAGCGATCACTTAGGAAGCAGCGAATCATATTTAATATCAGGGGGTCAAGGCACAAGCATGAAAGTTTCGCCATGCGAACACCTGCTTTGAATTCCATTTAGGTCGCATTGGAGCAATTCCTGATCATAATTGGAGGTTATGCGGCGGTAAAGGACACAGTCACCTGCGAAAAGACGAATTGTAGATGAAGTGACGGAGGAAAGATCATTTATGAAGATGAAAAATAAAAGTGGGCTGAGCACTGAGCCCTGCGGGACACCAGAGAAGACTTTTGTTGTGGGGGAAGGGTAGATTTCGATGACAGTGAATTGAGAGTGATCAGTTAGGAAGCAGCGAATCCAATTTAATATCAGGAGATCAAGGCACTAGTATGAAAGATTAGCCATGTGAACACCAGCTTTCAATTCTATTTAGGTCGCATTGGAGCAATACCTGATCATTATTTTAAGTTATGCTGCGGTACAGGTCACAGTCATCTGCGAAAAGACGAATTGTCGATGAAATGTCGGAGGGTGATCATTTATGAAGATGAAAAAAAAAATGGGCCGAGCAGACAGCCTCTCGGGACACCAGATAAGACTTTTGTTGTGGGAGAATGCTCATTTTTGATGACAGTGAATTGAGAGCGATCCGTTAGGAAGCAGCGAATCCAATTTAATATCAGGGGATCAAGGCACAAGTTACTCAATGTGAACACCAGCTTTCAATTCTATTTAGGTCGCATTGGAGCAATTCCTGATCATTATTGGAAGGTATGCGGTGGTACAGGTCACAGTCATCTGCGAAAAGACGAATTGTCGATGAATTTCGGAGGGAAGATCATTTATGAAGATGAAAAAAAAAATTCGCCGAGCAGCGAGCCTCTCGTGACACCAGAGAAGACTTTTGTTGTGGGAGAATGGTCATTTTCCATGACAGTGAATTGAGAGCGATCAGTTAGGAAGCAGCGAATCCAATTTAATATCAGGAGATCAAGGCACAAGTGTGAAAGATTGGCCATGTGAACGCCAGCTTTCAATTCTATTTAGGTCGCATTGGAGCAATTCCTGATAATTATTGGAAGTTATGCGGTGGTACAGGACACAGTCATCTGCGAAAAGACGAATTGTCGATGAAATGTCGGAGCGAAGATCATTTATGAAGATGAAAAATAAAAGTGGGCCGAGCAGCGAGCCTTGCGCGACACCAGAGAAGACTTTTGTTGTGGGAGAATGGTCATTTTCGATGACAGTGAATTGAGAGTGATCAGTTAGGAAGCAGCGAATCCAGTTTAATATCACGGAATCAAGGCACAAGCATGAAAGTTTGGCCATGTGAACACCAGCTTTCAATTCTATTTAGGTCGCATTGGAGCAATTGCTGATCATTATTGGAAGTTATGCGGCGGTACAGGACACAGTCATCTGCGAAAATACGAATTCTCGATGAAACGTTGCAGGGAAGATCATTTAAGAAGATGAAAAATAAAAGTGGGCCCAGCAGTGAGTCTTGTGGGAGACCAGAGAAGACTTTTGTTGTGGGAGAATGGTCATTTTCGATGACAGTGAATTGAGAGCGATCAGTTAGGAATCAGCGAATCCAGTTCAATATCAGGAGATCAAGGCACAAGCATGAAAGTTTGGCCATGTGAACACCAGCTTTCAATTCTATTTAGGTCGCATTGGAGCAATTCCTGATCATTATTGAAAGTTATGCGGTGGTACAGGACACAGTCATCTGCGAAAAGACGAATTGTCGATGAAATGTCGGAGGGAAGATCATTTATGAAGATGAAAAATAGAAGTGGGCCCAGCAGTGAGTCTTGCGGGACACCAGAGAAGACTTTTGTTGTGGGAGAATGGTCATTTTCGATGACAGTGAATTGAGAGCGATCATTTAGGAAGCAGCGAATCCAATTTAATATCAGGAGATCAAGGCACAAGTTTGAAAGTTTGGCCATGTGAACACCAGCTTTCAATTCTATTTAGGTCGCATTGGAGCAATACCTGATCATTATTTTAAGTTATGCTGCGGTACAGGTCGCAGTCATCTGCGAAAAGACGAATTGTCGATGAAATATCGGAGGGAAGATCATTTATGAAGATGAAAAAAAAAATGGGCCGAGCAGCCAGCCTCTCGGGACACCAGATAAGACTTTTGTTGTGGAAGAATGGTCATTTTTGATGACAGTGAATTGAGAGCGATCCGTTAGGAAGCAGCGAATCCAATTTAATATCAGGGGATCAAGGCACAAGTTACTCAATGTGAACACCAGCTTTCAATTCTATTTAGGTCGCATTGGAGCAATTCCTGATCATTATTGGAAGGTATGCGGTGGAACAGGTCACAGTCATCTGCGAAAAGACGAATTGTCGATGAATTTCGGAGGGAAGATCATTTATGAAGATGAAAAAAAAAATGGGCAGAGCAGCGAGCCTCTCGGGACACCAGAGAAGACTTTTGTTGTGGGAGAATGGTCATTTTCCATGACAGTGAATTGAGAGCGATCAGTTAGGAAGCAGCGAATCCAATTTAATATCAGGAGATCAAGGCACAAGTGTGAAAGATTGGCCATGTGAACACCAGCTTTCAATTCTATTTAGGTCGCATTGGAGCAGTTATTGATCTTTATTGGAAAGTATGCGGTGGTACAGGTCACAGTCATCTGCGAAAAGACGAATTGTCGATGAAATGTCGGAGGGAAGATCATTTATGAAGATGAAAAAAAAAATGGGCCGAGCAGCGAGCCTCTCGGGACACCAGAGAAGAGTTTTGTTGTTGGAGAATGGTCATTTTCCATGACAGTGAATTGAGAGCGATCAGTTAGGAAGCAGCGAATCCAGTTCAATATCAGGGGATCAAGGCACAAGCATGAAAGTTTGGCCATGTGAACACCATCTTTCAATTCTATTTAGGTCGTATTGGAGCAATTCCTGATCATTATTGGAAGTTATGCTGTGGTACAGGACACAGTCATCTGCGAAAAGACGAATTGTCGATGAAATGTCGGAGGGAAGATCATTTATGAAGATGAAAAATAGACGTGGGCCCAGCAGTGAGTCTTGCGGGACACCAGAGAAGACTTTTGTTGTGGGAGAATGGTCATTTTCGATGACAGTGAATTGAGAGCGATCAGTTAGGAAGCAGCGAATCCAGATTAATATCAGGGGATCAAGGCACAAGCATGAAAGTTTCGCCATGCGAACAGCTGCTTTAAATTCTATTTAGGTCGCTTTGGAGATTCCTGATCATAATTATAGGTTATGCGGCGGTAAAGGACACAGTCATCTGCGAAAAGACGAATTGTCGATGAAATGACGTAGGAAAGATCATTTATGAAGATGAAAAATAAAAGTGGGCCGAGCACTGAGCCCTGCGGAACACCAGAGAAGACTTTTGTTTTGGGGGAATGGTAGATTTCGATGACAGTGAATTGAGAGTGATCAGTTAGGAAGCAGCGAATCCAATTTAATATCAGGAGATCAAGGCACAAGTATGGAAGATTGGCCATGTGAACTCCAGCTTTCAATTCTATTTAGGTCGCATTGGAGCAATACCTGATCATTATTTTAAGTTATGCTGCGGTACAGGTCACAGTCATCTGCGAAAAGACGATTTGTCGATGAAATGTCGGAGGGAAGATGATTTATGAAGATGAAAAAAAAATGGGCCGAGCAGCCAGCCTATCGGGACACAAGATAAGACTTTTGTTGTGGGAGAATGGTCATTTTTGATGACAGTGAATTGAGAGCGATCCGTTAGGAAGCAGCGAATCCAATTTAATATCAGGGGATCAAGGCACAAGTTTCGCAATGTGAACACCAGCTTTCAATTCTATTTAGCTCGCATTGGAGAAATTCCTGATTATTATTGGAAGGTATGCGGTGGTACAGGTCACAGTCATCTGCGAAAAGACGAATTGTCGATGAAATGCCGGAGGGAAGATCATTTATGAAGATGAAAAAAAAAACGGGCCGAGCAGCGAGCCTCTCGGGACACCAGAGAAGACTTGTTGTGGGAGAATGGTCATTTTCCATGACAGTGAATTGAGAGCGATCAGTTAGGAAGTAGCGAATCAAGTTTAATATCAGGAGATCAAGGCACAAACATGAAAGTTTGGCCATTTGAACACCAGCTTTCAATTCTTTTAGGTCGCATTGGAGCAATTCCTGATCATAATTGGAGGTTATGCGGCGGTAAAGGACACAGTCATCTGCGAAAAGACGAATTGTCGATGAAATGACGGAGGAAACATCATTTATGAAGATGAAAAATAAAAGTGGGCCGAGCACTGAGCCCTGCGGGACACCAGAGAATACTTTTGTTGTGGGGGAATGGTCGTTTTCGATGAGAGTGAATTGAGAGTGATCAGTTAGGAAGCAGCGAATCCAGTTTAATATCAGGAGATCAAGGCACAAGCATGAAAGTTTGGCCATGTGAACACATGCTTTCAATTCTATTTAGGTCGCATTGGAGCAATTCCTGATCATTATTGGAAGTTATGCGGCGGTAAAGGACACAGTCGTCTGCGAAAAGACGAATTGTCGATGAAATGTCGGAGGGAAGATCATTTATGAGATGAAAAAAAAATGGGCCGAGAGGCGAGCCTCTCGGGACACCAGAGAAGACTTTTATTGTGGGAGAATGGTCAATTTCCATGACAGTGAATTGAGAGCGATCAGTTAGGAAGCAGCGAATCCAATTTAATATCAGGAGATCAAGGCACAAGTATGAAAGATTGGCCATGTGAACACCAGCTTTGAATTCTATTTAGGTCGCATTGGAGCAATTCCTGATCATAATTGGAAGTTATGCGGTGGTAAAGGACACAGTCATCTGCGAAAAGACGAATTGTCGATGAAATGACGGAGGAAATATCATTTATGAAGATGAAAAATAAAAGTGGGCTGAGCACTGAGCCCTGCGGGACACCAGAGAAGACTTTTGTTGTGGGAGAATGGTCATTTTCCATGACAGTGAATTGAGAGCGATCAGTTAGGAAGCAGCGAATCCAATTTAATATCAGGAGATCAAGGCACAAGTGTGAAAGATTGGCCATGTGAACACCAGCTTTCAATTCTATTTAGGTCGCATTGGAGCAGTTATTGATCTTTATTGGAAAGTATGCGGTGGTACAGGTCACAGTCATCTGCGAAAAGACGAATTGTCGATGAAATGTCGGAGGGAAGATCATTTATGAAGATGAAAAAAAAAAAATGGGCCGAGCAGCGAGCCTCTCGGGACACCAGAGAAGACTTTTGTTGTGGGAGAATGGTCATTTTCCACGAAAGTGAATTGAGAGCGATCAGTTAGGAAGCAGCGAATCCAGTTTAATATCAGGAGATCAAGGCACAAGCATGAAAGTTTGGCCATGTGAACACCAGCTTTCAATTCTATTTAGGTCGTATTGGAGCAATTCCTGATCATTATTGGAAGTTATGCTGTGGTACAGGACACAGTCATCTGCGAAAAGACGAATTGTCGATGAAATGTCGGAGGGAAGATCATTTATGAAGATGAAAAATAAAAGTGGGCCGAGCACTGAGCCCTGCGGAACACCAGAGAAGACTTTTGTTGTGTGGGAATGGTAGATTTCGATGACTGTGAATTGAGAGTGATCAGTTAGGAAGCAGCGAATCCAATTTAATATCAGGAGATCAAGGCACAAGTATGAAAGATTGGCCATGTGAACACCAGCTTTCAATTCTATTTAGGTCGCATTGGAGCAATACCTGATCATTATTTTAAGTTATGCTGCGGTACAGGTCACAGTCATCTGCGAAAAGACGAATTGTCGATGAAATGTCGGAGGGAAGATGATTTATGAAGATGAAAAAAAAATGGGCCGAGCAGCCAGCCTCTCGGGACACAAGATAAGACTTTTGTTGTGGGAGAATGGTCATTTTCCATGACAGTGAATTGAGAGCGATCAGTTAGGAAGCAGCGAATGCAATTTAATATCAGGAGATCAAGGCACAAGTGTGAAAGATTGGCCATGTGAACGCCAGCTTTCAATTCTATTTAGGTCGCATTGGAGCAATTGCTGATCATTATTGGAAGTTATGCGGCGGTACAGGACACAGTCATCTGCGAAAATACGAATTGTCGATGAAACGTTGCAGGGAAGATCATTTATGAAGATGAAAAATAATAGTGGGCCCAGCAGTGAGTCTTGTGGGAGACCAGAGAAGACTTTTGTTGTGGGAGAATGGTCATTTTCGATGACAGTGAATTGAGAGCGATCAGTTAGGAATCAGCGAATCCAGTTCAATATCAGGTGATCAAGGCACAAGCATGAAAGTTTGGCCATGTGAACACCAGCTTTCAATTCTATTTAGGTCGCATTGGAGCAATTCCTGATCATTATTGGAAGTTATGCGGTGGTACAGGACACAGTCATCTGCGAAAAGACGAATTGTCGATGAAATGTCGGAGGGAAGATCATTTATGAAGATGAAAAATAGAAGTGGGCCCAGCAGTGAGTCTTGCGGGACACCAGAGAAGACTTTTGTTGTGGGAGAATGGTCATTTTCGATGACAGTGAATTGAGAGCGATCATTTAGGAAGCAGCGAATCCAATTTAATATCAGGAGATCAAGGCACAAGTTTGAAAGTTTGGCCATGTGAACACCAGCTTTCAATTCTATTTAGGTCGCATTGGAGCAATACCTGATCATTATTTTAAGTTATGCTGCGGTACAGGTCGCAGTCATCTGCGAAAAGACGAATTGTCGATGAAATATCGGAGGGAAGATCATTTATGAAGATGAAAAAAAAAAATGGGCCGAGCAGCCAGCCTCTCGGGACACCAGATAAGACTTTTGTTGTGAAAGAATGGTCATTTTTGATGACAGTGAATTGAGAGCGATCCGTTAGGAAGCAGCGAATCCAATTTAATATCAGGGGATCAAGGCACAAGTTACTCAATGTGAACACCAGCTTTCAATTCTATTTAGGTCGCATTGGAGCAATTCCTGATCATTATTGGAAGGTATGCGGTGGAACAGGTCACAGTCATCTGCGAAAAGACGAATTGTCGATGAATTTCGGAGGGAAGATCATTTATGAAGATGAAAAAAAAATGGGCAGAGCAGCGAGCCTCTCGGGACACCAGAGAAGACTTTTGTTGTGGGAGAATGGTCATTTTCCATGACAGTGAATTGAGAGCGATCAGTTAGGAAGCAGCGAATCCAATTTAATATCAGGAGATCAAGGCACAAGTGTGAAAGATTGGCCATGTGAACACCAGCTTTCAATTCTATTTAGGTCGCATTGGAGCAGTTATTGATCTTTATTGGAAAGTATGCGGTGGTACAGGTCACAGTCATCTGCGAAAAGACGAATTGTCGATGAAATGTCGGAGGGAAGATCATTTATGAAGATGAAAAAAAAAATGGGCCGAGCAGCGAGCCTCTCGGGACACCAGAGAAGAGTTTTGTTGTGGGAGAATGGTCATTTTCCATGACAGTGAATTGAGAGCGATCAGTTAGGAAGCAGCGAATCCAGTTCAATATCAGGGGATCAAGGCACAAGCATGAAAGTTTGGCCATGTGAACACCATCTTTCAATTCTATTTAGGTCGTATTGGAGCAATTCCTGATCATTATTGGAAGTTATGCTGTGGTACAGGACACAGTCATCTGCGAAAAGACGAATTGTCGATGAAATGTCGGAGGGAAGATCATTTATGAAGATGAAAAATAGAAGTGGGCCCAGCAGTGAGTCTTGCGGGACACCAGAGAAGACTTTTGTTGTGGGAGAATGGTCATTTTCGATGACAGTGAATTGAGAGCGATCAGTTAGGAAGCAGCGAATCCAAATTAATATCAGGGGATCAAGGCACAAGCATGAAAGTTTCGCCATGCGAACAGCTGCTTTAAATTCTATTTAGGTCGCTTTGGAGCAATTCCTGATCATAATTATAGGTTATGCGGCGGTAAAGGACACAGTCATCTGCGAAAAGACGAATTGTCGATGAAATGACGTAGGAAAGATCATTTATGAAGATGAAAAATAAAAGTGGGCCGAGCACTGAGCCCTGCGGAACACCAGAGAAGACTTTTGTTGTGGGGGAATGGTAGATTTCGATGACAGTGAATTGAGAGTGATCAGTTAGGAAGCAGCGAATCCAATTTAATATCAGGAGATCAAGGCACAAGTATGAAAGATTGGCCATGTGAACACCAGCTTTCAATTCTATTTAGGTCGCATTGGAGCAATACCTGATCATTATTTTAAGTTATGCTGCGGTACAGGTCACAGTCATCTGCGAAAAGACGAATTGTCGATGAAATGTCGGAGGGAAGATGATTTATGAAGATGAAAAAAAAATGGGCCGAGCAGCCAGCCTATCGGGACACAGGATAAGACTTTTGTTGTGGGAGAATGGTCATTTTTGATGACAGTGAATTGAGAGCGATCCGTTAGGAAGCAGCGAATCCAATTTAATATCAGGGGATCAAGGCACAAGTTTCGCAATGTGAACACCAGCTTTCAATTCTATTTAGGTCGCATTGGAGATATTCCTGATCATTATTGGAAGGTATGCGGTGGTACAGGTCACAGTCATCTGCGAAAAGACGAATCGTCGATGAAATGCCGGAGGGAAGATCATTTATGAAGATGAAAAAAAAAAAAACGGGCCGAGCAGCGAGCCTCTCGGGACACCAGAGAAGACTTGTTGTGGGAGAATGGTCATTTTCCATGACAGTGAATTGAGAGCGATCAGTTAGGAAGTAGCGAATCAAGTTTAATATCAGGAGATCAAGGCACAAACATGAAAGTTTGGCCTTTTGAACACCAGCTTTCAATTCTTTTAGGTCGCATTGGAGCAATTCCTGATCATAATTGGAGGTTATGCGGCGGTAAAGGACACAGTCATCTGCGAAAAGACGAATTGTCGATTAAATGACGGAGGAAACATCATTTATGAAGATGAAAAATAAAAGTGGGCCGAGCACTGAGCCCTGCGGGACACCAGAGAATACTTTTGTTGTGGGGGAATGGTCATTTTCGATGAGAGTGAATTGAGAGTGATCAGTTAGGAAGCAGCGAATCCAGTTTAATATCAGGAGATCAAGGCACAAGCATGAAAGTTTGGCCATGTGAACACATGCTTTCAATTCTATTTAGGTCGCATTGGAGCAATTCCTGATCATTATTGGAAGTTATGCGGCGGTAAAGGACACAGTCGTCTGCGAAAAGACGAATTGTCGATGAAATGTCGGAGGGAAGATCATTTATGAGATGAAAAAAAAATGGGCCGAGCAGCGAGCCTCTCGGGACACCAGAGAAGACTTTTATTGTGGGAGAATGGTCAATTTCCATGACAGTGAATTGAGAGCGATCAGTTAGGAAGCAGCGAATCCAATTTAATATCAGGAGATCAAGGCACAAGTATGAAAGATTGGCCATGTGAACACCAGCTTTGAATTCTATTTAGGTCGCATTGGAGCAATTCCTGATCATAATTGGAAGTTATGCGGCGGTAAAGGACACAGTCATCTGCGAAAAGACGAATTGTCGATGAAATGACGGAGGAAATATCATTTATGAAGATGAAAAATAAAAGTGGGCTGAGCACTGAGCCCTGCGGGACACCAGAGAAGACTTTTGTTGTGGGAGAATGGTCATTTTCCATGACAGTGAATTGAGAGCGATCAGTTAGGCAGCAGCGAATCCAATTTAATATCAGGCACAAGTGTGAAAGATTGGCCATGTGAACACCAGCTTTCAATTCTATTTAGGTCGCATTGGAGCAGTTATTGATCTTTATTGGAAGGTATGCGGTGGTACAGGTCATAGTCATCTGCGAAAATACGAATTGTCGATGAAATGCCGGAGGGAAGATCATTTATGAAGATGAAAAAAAAAATGGGCCGAGCAACGAGCATCTCGGGACACCAGAGAAGACATTTGTTGTGGGAGAATGGTCATTTTCCATGACAGTGAATTGAGAGCGATCAGTTAGGAAGTAGCGAATCCAATTTAATATCAGGAGATCAAGGCACAAGCATGAAGTTTGGCCATGTGTACACCAGCTTTCAATTCTATTTAGGTCGCATTGGAGCAATTCCTGTTCATAATTGGAGGTTATGCGGCGGTAAAGGACACAGTCATCTGCGAAAAGACGAATTGTCGATGAAATGTCGGAGGGAAGATCATTTATGAAGATGAAAAATAGAAGTGGGCCCAGCAGTGAGTCTTGGGGGACACCAGAGGAGACTTTTGTTGTGGGAGAATGGTCATTTTCGATGACAGTGAATTGAGAGCGATCAGTTAGGAAGCAGCGAATCCAGTTTCATATCAGGGGATCAAGGCACAAGCATGAAAGTTTCGCCTTGTGAACACCAGCTTTCAATTCTATTTAGGTCGCATTGGAGCAATTCCTGATAATTATTGGAAGGTATGCGGCGGTACAGGACACAGTCATCTGCGAAAAGACAAATTGTCGATGAAATGTCGGAGGGAAGATCATTTATGAGGATGAAAAATAAAAGTGGGCGGAGCAGCGAGCCTTGCGGGACACCAGAGAAGACTTTTGTTTTGGGAGAATGGTCATTTTCGATGAGAGTGAATTGAGAGCGATCAGTTAGAAAGCAGCGAATCCAGTTTAATATCAGGGGATCAAGGCAAAAGTATGAAAGATTCGCCATGTGAACACCTGCTTTGAATTCTATTTAGGTCGCATTGGAGCAATGCCTGATCATAATTGGAGGTTATGCGGCGGTAAAGGACACAGTCATCTGCGAAAAGACGAATTCTCGATGAAATGACGGAGGAAAGATCATTTATGAAGATGAAAAATAAAAGTGGGCCGAGCACTGAGCCCTCCGGGACACCAGAGAAGACTTTTGTTGTGGGAGAATGGTCATTTTCGATGACAGTGAATTGAGACCGATCACTTAGGAAGCAGCGAATCATATTTAATATCAGGAGATCAAGGCACTAGTATGAAAGATTGGCCATGTGAACACCAGCTTTCAATTCTATTTAGGTCGCATTGGAGCAATACCTTATCATTATTTTAAGTTATGCTGCGGTACAGGTCACAGTCATCTGCGAAAAAACGAATTGTCGATGAAATGTCGGAGGGAAGATCATTTATGAAGATGAAAAATAGAAGTGGGCCCAGCAGTGAGTCTTGCGGGACACCAGAGAAGACTTTTGTTGTGGGAGAATGGTCATTTTCGATGACAGTGAATTGAGAGCGATCAGTTAGGAATCAGCGAATCCAGTTCAATATCAGGAGATCAAGGCACAAGCATGAAAGTTTGGCCATGTGAACACCAGCTTTCAATTCTATTTAGGTAGCATTGGAGCAATTCCTGATCATTATTGGAAGTTAAGCGGCGGTACAGGACACAGTCATCTGCGAAAATACGAATTGTCGATGAAACTTTGGAGGGAAGATCATTTATGAAGATGAAAAATAGAAGTGGGCCCAGCAGTGAGTCTTGCGGGACACCAGAGAAGACTTTTGTTGTGGGAGAATGGTCATTTTCGATGACAGTGAATTGAGAGCGATCAGTTAGGAATCAGCGAATCCAGTTCAATATCAGGAGATCAAGGCACAAGCATGAAAGTTTCGCCATGTGGACACCAGCTTTAAATTCTATTTAGGTAGCATTGGAGCAATTCCTGATCAATATTGGAAGTTATGCGGCGGTACCGGACACAGTCATCTGCGAAAAGACGAATTGTCGATGAAATGTCGGAGCGAAGATCATTTATGAAGATGAAAAATAAAAGTGGGCCGAGCAGCGAGCCTTGCGCGACACCAGAGAAGACTTTTGTTGTGGGAGAATGGTCATTTTCCATGACAGTGAATTGAGAGCGATCAGTTAGGAAGCAGCGAATCCAGTTTAATATCAGGGGATCAAGCCACAAGCATGAAAGTTTCGCCATGTGGACACCAGCTTTAAATTCTATTTAGGTAGCATTGGAGCAATTCCTGATCAATATTGGAAGTTATGCGGCGCTACCGGACACAGTCACCTGCGAAAAGACGAATTGTCGATGAAATGTCGGAGCGAAGATCATTTATGAAGATGAAAAATAAAAGTGGGCCGAGCAGCGAGCCTCTCGGGACACCAGAGAAGACTTTTGTTGTGGGAGAATGGTCATTTTCCATGACAGTGAATTGAGAGCGATCAGTTAGGAAGCAGCGAATCCAGTTTAATATCACGGGATCAAGGCACAAGCATGAAAGTTTGGCCATGTGAACACCAGCTTTCAATTCTATTTAGGTGGCATTGGAGCAATTGCTGATCATTATTGGAAGTTATGCGGCGGTACAGGACACAGTCATCTGCGAAAATACGAATTGTCGATGAAATGTCGGAGCGAAGATCATTTATGAAGATGAAAAATAAAAGCGGGCCGAGCAGCGAGCCTCTCGGGACACCAGAGAAGACTTTTGTTGTGGGAGAATGGTCATTTTCCATGACAGTGAATTGAGATCGATCAGTTAGGAAGCAGCGAATCCAGTTTAATATCAGGGGATCAAGCCACAAGCATGAAAGTTTCGCTATGTGGACACCAGCTTTAAATTCTATTTAGGTAGCATTGGAGCAATTCCTGATCAATATTGGAAGTTATGCGGCGCTACCGGACACAGTCACCTGCGAAAAGACGAATTGTCGATGAAATGTCGGAGCGAAGATCATTTATGAAGATGAAAAATAAAAGTGGGCCGAGCAGCGAGCCTCTCGGGACACTAGAGAAGACTTTTGTTGTGGGAGAATGGTCATTTTCCATGACAGTGAATTGAGAGCGATCAGTTAGGAAGCAGCGAATCCAGTTTAATATCACGGGATCAAGGCACAAGCATGAAAGTTTGGCCATGTGAACACCAGCTTTCAATTCTATTTAGGTGGCATTGGAGCAATTGCTGATCATTATTGGAAGTTATGCGGCGGTACAGGACACAGTCATCTGCGAAAATACGAATTGTCGATGAAATGATGGAGGAAAGATCATTTATGAAGATGAAAAATAAAAGTGGGCTGAGCACTGAGCCCTGCGGGAGACCAGAGAAGACTTTTGTTGTGGGAGAATGGTCATTTTCGATGACAGTGAATTGAGAGCGATCACTTAGGAAGCAGCGAATCATATTTATTATCAGGGGATCAAGGAACAAGCATGAAAGTTTCGCCATGCGAACACCTGCTTTGAATTCTATTTAGGTCGCATTGGAGCAATTCCTGATCATAATTGGAGGTTATGCGGCGGTATAGGGCACAGTCATCTGCGAAAAGACGAATTGTCGATGAAATGATGGAGGAAAGATCATTTATGAAGATGAAAAATAAAAGTGGGCTGAGCACTGAGCCCTGCGGGAGACCAGAGAAGACTTTTGTTGTGGGAGAATGGTCATTTTCGATGACAGTGAATTGAGAGCGATCACTTAGGAAGCAGCGAATCATATTTATTATCAGGGGATCAAGGAACAAGCATGAAAGTTTCGCCACGCGAACACCTGCTTTGAATTCTATTTAGGTCGCATTGGAGCAATGCCTGATCATAATTGGAGGTTATGCGGCGGTAAAAGACACAGTCATCTGCGAAAAGGCGAATTGTCGATGAAATGATGGAGGAAAGATCATTTATGAAGATTAAAAATAAAAGTGGGCCGAGCACTGAGCCCTGCGGGACACCAGAGAAGACTTTTGTTGTGGGGGAATGGTAGATTTCCGATGACAGTGAATTGAGAGTGATCAGTTAGGAAGCAGCGAATCCAATTTAATATCAGGAGATCAAGGCACAAGCATGAAAGATTGGCCATATGAACACAAACTTTCAATTCTATTTAGGTCGCATTGGAGCAATACCTGATCATTATTTTAAGTTATGCTGCGGCACAGGTCACAGTCATCTGCGAAAAGACGAATTGTCGATGAAATGACGGAGGAAAGATCATTTATGAAGATGAAAAATAAAAGTTGGCCGAGCACTGAGCCCTCCGGGAGACCAGAGAAGACTTTTGTTGTGGGAGAATGGTCATTTTCGATGACAGTGAATTGAGAGCGATCTCTTAGGAAGCAGCGAATCATATTTATTATCAGGGGATCAAGGAACAAGCATGAAAGATTCGCCATGTGAACACCAGCTTTCAATTCTATTTAGGTCGCATTGGAGCGATTCCTGATCATTATTTTAAGTTATGCTGCGGTACAGGTCACAGTCATCTGCGAAAAGACGAATTGTCGATGAAATGACGGAGGAAAGATCATTTATGAAGATGAAAAATAAAAGTGGGCTGAGCACTGAGCCCTGCGGGACACCAGAGAAGACTTTTGTTGTGGGGGAATGGTAGATTTCGATGACAGTGAATTGAGAGTGATCAGTTAGGAAGCAGCGAATCCAATTTAATATCAGGAGATCAAGGCACTAGTATGAAAGATTGGCCATGTGAACACCAGCTTTCAATTCTATTTAGGTAGCATTGGAGCAATTCCTGATCAATATTGGAAGTTATGCGGCGGTACCGGACACAGTCATCTGCGAAAAGACGAATTGTCGATGAATTTCGGAGGGAAGATCATTTATGAAGATGAAAAAAAAAATGGGCCGAGCAGCGAGACTCTCGGGACACCAGAGAAGACTTTTGTTGTGGGAGAATGGTCATTTTCGATGACAGTGAATTGAGAGCTATCTGTTAGGAAGCAGCGAATCCAGTTTAATATCAGGGGATCAAGGCACAAGCATGAAAGTTTCGCCATGTGGACACCAGCTTTCAATTCTATTTAGGTAGCATTGGAGCAATTGCTGATCATTATTGGAAGTTAAGCGGCGGTACAGGACACAGTCATCTGCGAAAATACGAATTGTCGATGAAACTTTGGAGGGAAGATCATTTATGAAGATGAAAAATAGAAGTGGGCCCAGCAGTGAGTCTTGCGGGACACCAGAGAAGACTTTTGTTGTGGGAGAATGGTCATTTTCGATGACAGTGAATTGAGAGCGATCAGTTAGGAATCAGCGAATCCAGTTCAATATCAGGAGATCAAGGCACAAGCATGAAAGTTTCGCCATGTGGACACCAGCTTTAAATTCTATTTAGGTAGCATTGGAGCAATTCCTGATCAATATTGGAAGTTATGCGGCGGTACCGGACACAGTCATCTGCGAAAAGACGAATTGTCGATGAAATGTCGGAGCGAAGATCATTTATGAAGATGAAAAATAAAAGTGGGCCGAGCAGCGAGCCTTGCGCGACACCAGAGAAGACTTTTGTTGTGGGAGAATGGTCATTTTCCATGACAGTGAATTGAGAGCGATCAGTTAGGAAGCAGCGAATCCAGTTTAATATCAGGGGACCAAGCCACAAGCATGAAAGTTTCGCCATGTGGACACCAGCTTTAAATTCTATTTAGGTAGCATTGGAGCAATTCCTGATCAATATTGGAAGTTATGCGGCGGTACCGGACACAGTCACCTGCGAAAAGACGAATTGTCGATGAAATGTCGGAGCGAAGATCATTTATGAAGATGAAAAATAAAAGTGGGCCGAGCAGCGAGCCTCTCGGGACACCAGAGAAGACTTTTGTTGTGGGAGAATGGTCATTTTCCATGACAGTGAATTGAGAGCGATCAGTTAGGAAGCAGCGAATCCAGTTTAATATCACGGGATCAAGGCACAAGCATGAAAGTTTGGCCATGTGAACACCAGCTTTCAATTCTATTTAGGTCGCATTGGAGCAATTGCTGATCATTATTGGAAGTTATGCGGCGGTACAGGACACAGTCATCTGCGAAAATACGAATTGTCGATGAAATGTCGGAGCGAAGATCATTTATGAAGATGAAAAATAAAAGCGGGCCGAGCAGCGAGCCTCTCGGGACACCAGAGAAGACTTTTGTTGTGGGAGAATGGTCATTTTCCATGACAGTGAATTGAGATCGATCAGTTAGGAAGCAGCGAATCCAGTTTAATATCAGGGGATCAAGCCACAAGCATGAAAGTTTCGCCATGTGGACACCAGCTTTAAATTCTATTTAGGTAGCATTGGAGCAATTCCTGATCAATATTGGAAGTTATGCGGCGGTACCGGACACAGTCATCTGCGAAAAGACGAATTGTCGATGAAATGTCGGAGCGAAGATCATTTATGAAGATGAAAAATAAAAGTGGGCCGAGCAGCGAGCCTCTCGGGACACCAGAGAAGACTTTTGTTGTGGGAGAATGGTCATTTTCCATGACAGTGAATTGAGAGCGATCAGTTAGGAAGCAGCGAATCATATTTATTATCAGGGGATCAAGGAAAAAGCATGAAAGTTTCGCCATGTGAACACCAGCTTTCAATTCTATTTAGGTCGCATTGGAGCAATTCCTGATCATAATTATAGGTTATGCGGCGGTAAAAGACACAGTCATCTGCGAAAAGACGAATTGTCGATGAAATGATGGAGGAAAGATCATTTATGAAGATGAAAAATAAAAGTGGGCTGAGCACTGAGCCCTGCGGGAGACCAGAGAAGACTTTTGTTGTGGGAGAATGGTCATTTTCGATGACAGTGAATTGAGAGCGATCACTTCATCATCATCGGCCTGATTATACCCACTGCAGGGCGAAGGCCTCTCCCATATCTCTCCACTTAACCCGGTTCTGTGCTAGCTGCATCCACTTGACACCTGCGAACTTCTTAATCTCATCCGCCCACCTAACTTTCTGCCGCCCCCTGCTACGCTTTCCTTCCCTTGGAATCCAGTTTGTTACCCTCAGCGACCATCGGTTATCCTCTCTTCGCACTACATGTCCTGCCCATGTCCATTTCTTCTTCTTAATTTCCACTAGAATGTCGTTAACTTGAGTTATTTCTCTGACCCACTCTGCACGCTTTCTATCTCTTAATGTTACCCCTACCATTTTTCGTTCCATAGCCCTCTGGGTTGTCCTCAACTTAAGTAGAACTCTCTTGGTTAGCCTCCACGTTTCAGCCCCATAGGTGAGTACAGGCAAGATGCAACTGTTGTATACTTTCTTCTTGAGCGATACCGGTAAGCTGCTAGTCATAATCTGCGAGTGCTTGCCAAATGCGCTCCATCCCAATCTTATTCTTCTTGTTATTTCCTTTTCATGGTCCGGATCTGCGGTTACTACCTGTCCTAAGTAGATATATTCGCCTACTACTTCCAGTATTTCGCTACCTAATGTAAACTCCTGTTCCTTCCCGAGGCTGTTGAACATTACCTTAGTCTTCTGCATATTGATCTTCAAGCCTACCTTTCTACTTTTCCTGTCTAGGTCATCAATCATTATTTGCAGTTCATCTCCCGAGTTGCTTAGCAAGGCAATGTCATCAGCAAATCGCAGATTACTGAGGTATTCTCCATCTAGCCTTATCCCTAACTGCTCCCATTCCAAGTCTCTGAATACTTCCTCTAAACAAGCTGTGAATAGTACTGGGGAGATTGTGTCTCCTTGCCTAACACCTTTCTTTATGGGAATTTTGTTACTCTCTTTATGCAGAACTATGGTTGCTGTGCAGCCACTATATATATCTTCCAGCACTTTCACGTACGGCTCGTCTACCCCCTGATTTCGCAATGCCTGCATCACCGCCGAGGTTTCAACTGAGTCAAATGCTTTTTCGTAATCAATGAATGCTATGTATAAGGGCTGGTTATATTCCGCGCATTTTTCTATCACCTGATTGATGGTATGGATATGATCGATAGTAGAGTACCGTTTCCGAAACCCTGCTTGATCCTTTGCTTGATTGCAGTCTAAGGTTGTCCTGATTCTATTAGCGATTACCTTAGTAAATACCTTATACGTAACAGAGAGTAAGCTGATTGGTCTGTAATTTTTAAGGTCCTTAGAGTCCCCTTTCTTGTGAATGAGGATAATGTTTGCATTCTTCCATGCTTCCGGTACCGTCGATGACACCAGGCACTGCGTATACAGGGTGGCCAGTTTTTCTAGCACGATATCCCCCCCGTCCTTCAGCAAATCTGTAGTTATCTGATCCTCTCCAGCTGATTTCCGCCTTTTCATAGTTTCTAGTGCTTTCTTGACCTCGTCCTTCATCACTGGTGGAACGTCTGACTGTTTTTCCCTACCGCCAATCTCATTACGGTCCTGACTACTTTGGCTGCTATAGAGATCTGTACAGAACTCCTCGGCTACTTTGACTATCTTGTGCATATTAGTGATGACGTTGCCCGCCTTGTCCCTTATCGCATACATCTGGTTTTTGCCTATGCCCAATTTCTTCTTTACCGCTTTAAGGCTTCCCCCGTTCTTTACAGCATGCTCAATTTTCTCCACGTTATACTTCCTTATATCGGCCACCTTGCGCTTATTGATTAGCTTTGATATCTCGGCCAATTCGATCTGGTCTGTTGGATTGAAAGCTTTCATACTCTGCCGTTTCTTAATCAAATCTTTCGTCTCCTTAGACAGCTTACCGGTATCCTCTCTAACTATCCTACCGCCTACTTCTACCGCGCACTCAGTAATGATATCTCTGAAATTATTGTTCCTTGCCTCTAGGGTAATGTCGCCATCCTCAGTTAGAGCTGAATACCTATTCTGTAGCGAGATCCTGAACTCTTCTGCCCTCCCCCTCACCGCTAATTCGTTGATGGGTTTCTTTCTTACTAATCTATTGCGTTCCTTCTTCAGATTTAGGCTAATTCGGGACCTCACCATCCTGTGGTCACTACATCGAACTTTCCCGATTACCTCTACATCCTGCACAATGGCGGGGGTTGAACACATTATGAAGTCGATTTCATTTTTAGTCTCTCCGTTAGGACTTTTCCATGTCCATTTTCGGTTCTTCCGTTTGCTAAAGAAGGTATTCATGATTCGTAAGTTATTGCGCTCTGCAAACTCAACTAGTAACTCCCCCCTGCTATTCCTAGAACCAATGCCATAGTCACCTACTGCCTTGCCTCCTGCCTGTTTTTTCCCTACCTTGGCATTGAAGTCGCCCATTAGTACAGTATACTGCGTCTTTACTTTTCGCATTGCCGATTCTACATCTTCATAGAAGCTTTCAACTGCCTGGTCATCATAACTACATGTAGGTGCATAGGCCTGTACAACCTTCAGTTTATACCGCTTATTAAGCCTAATTACGATGCCTGCAACCCTCTCATTAATACTATAGAATTCATCTATATTACCCGCTATATACTTATTGACAAGGAAACCTACTCCTAGTTGTCGCCTCTCTGGTAAACCTCGATAACACAGTACATGCCCATCCTTCAGTACAGTATATGCCTCATTCGGCCTCCTAACCTCACTAAGCCCTATGACATCCCATTTCATGCCCTCTAGTTCCTCTAACAGCACTGCTAAGCTAGCTTCACTAGCTAGGGTTCTAGCATTAAACGTTGCCAGGGTCAGTTTCCAATGGCGGCCTGTCCAGCGGAGCCAGGCTTTCTTAGCACCCCCTGCTGCGTCACAGGTCTGACCGCCGCCGTGGTCAGTTGTTCCGCAGCCGCTGGTGACTGAGGGCCGAGGTTTTATGGAGCTTATCATAGGAGGTTGTGGCCAATTACTGCACCAGGGTGGCCAACTCCTGTTCTGGTGAGGGAGTGCGTTGCCGGAGGTGTTCACCGGCATCAGGTCGCACCCCAAACCTGTATATGCAATTCCATCGACACGCGGATTTTTTTTTTTTTTTTTTGTCATCCGGTGGAGAATTGCGTGGCACCGGGATTTGAACCCCGGTCCTCTTGCATGCGAGGCGGATGTTCTACCGCTACGCCACCGCTGCACCAATGCGATCCTTAGGAAGCAGCGAATCATATTTATTATCAGGGGATCAAGGAACAAGCATGAAAGTTTCGCCATGCGAACACCTGCTTTGAATTCTATTTAGGTCGCATTGGAGCAATTCCTGATCATATTTGGAGGTTATGCGGCGGTATAGGGCACAGTCATCTGCGAAAAGACGAATTGTCGATGAAATGATGGAGGAAAGAATATTTATGAAGATGAAAAATAAAAGTGGGCTGAGCACTGAGCCCTGCGGGAGACCAGAGAAGACTTTTGTTGTGGGAGAATGGTCATTTTCGATGACAGTGAATTGAGAGCGATCACTTAGGAAGCAGCGAATCATATTTATTATCAGGGGATCAAGGAACAAGCATGAAAGTTTCGCCACGCGAACACCTGCTTTGAATTCTATTTAGGTCGCATTGGAGCAATGCCTGATCATAATTGGAGGTTATGCGGCGGTAAAAGACACAGTCATCTGCGAAAAGGCGAATTGTCGATGAAATGATGGAGGAAAGATCATTTATGAAGATTAAAAATAAAAGTGGGCCGAGCACTGAGCCCTGCGGGACACCAGAGAAGACTTTTGTTGTGGGGGAATGGTAGATTTCGATGACAGTGAATTGAGAGTGATCAGTTAGGAAGCAGCGAATCCAATTTAATATCAGGAGATCAAGGCACTAGTATGAAAGATTGGCCATGTGAACACCAGCTTTCAATTCTATTTAGGTCGCATTGGAGCAATACCTGATCATTATTTTAAGTTATGCTGCGGTACAGGTCACAGTCATCTGCGAAAAGACGAATTGTCGATGAATTTCGGAGGGAAGATCATTTATGAAGATGAAAAAAAAAATGGGCCGAGCAGCGAGACTCTCGGGACACCAGAGAAGACTTTTGTTGTGGGAGAATGGTCATTTTCGATGACAGTGAATTGAGAGCTATCAGTTAGGAAGCAGCGAATCCAGTTTAATATCAGGGGATCAAGGCACAAGCATGAAAGTTTCGCCATGTGGACACCAGCTTTCAATTCTATTTAGGTAGCATTGGAGCAATTGCTGATCATTATTGGAAGTTAAGCGGCGGTACAGGACACAGTCATCTGCGAAAATACGAATTGTCGATGAAACTTTGGAGGGAAGATCATTTATGAAGATGAAAAATAGAAGTGGGCCCAGCAGTGAGTCTTGCGGGACACCAGAGAAGACTTTTGTTGTGGGAGAATGGTCATTTTCGATGACAGTGAATTGAGAGCGATCAGTTAGGAATCAGCGAATCCAGTTCAATATCAGGAGATCAAGGCACAAGCATGAAAGTTTCGCCATGTGGACACCAGCTTTAAATTCTATTTAGGTAGCATTGGAGCAATTCCTGATCAATATTGGAAGTTATGCGGCGGTACCGGACACAGTCATCTGCGAAAAGACGAATTGTCGATGAAATGTCGGAGCGAAGATCATTTATGAAGACGAAAAATAAAAGTGGGCCGAGCAGCGAGCCTTGCGCGACACCAGAGAAGACTTTTGTTGTGGGAGAATGGTCATTTTCCATGACAGTGAATTGAGAGCGATCAGTTAGGAAGCAGCGAATCCAGTTTAATATCAGGGGATCAAGGCACAAGCATGAAAGTTTCGCCTTGTGAACACCAGCTTTCAATTCTTCTAAGTCGCATTGGAGCAATTCCTGATCATTATTGGAAGGTATGCGGTGGTACAAGTCACTGTCATCTGCGAAAAGACGAATTGTCGATGAATTTCGGAGGGAAGATCATTTATGAAGATGAAAAAAAAATGGGCCGAGCAGCGAGACTCTCGGGACACCAGAGAAGACTTTTGTTGTGGGAGAATGGTCATTTTCGATGACAGTGAATTGAGAGCGATCAGTTAGGAAGCAGCGAATCCAGTTTAATATCAGGGGATCAAGGCACAAGCATGAAAGTTTCGCCATGTGGACACCAGCTTTCAATTCTATTTAGGTAGCATTGGAGCAATTCCTGATCCATATTGGAAGTTATGCGGCGGTAATGGACACAGTCATCTGCGAAAAGACGAATTGTCGATGAAATGTCGAAGCGAAGATCATTTATGAAGATGAAAAATAAAAGTGGGCCGAGCAGCGAGCCTTGCGCGACACCAGAGAAGACTTTTGTTGTGGGAGAATGGTCATTTTCCATGACAGTGAATTGAGAGCGATCAGTTAGGAAGCAACGAATCCAGTTTAATATCAGGGGATCAAGCCACAAGCATGAAAGTTTCGCCATGTGGACACCAGCTTTAAATTCTATTTAGGTAGCATTGGAGCAATTCCTGATCAATATTGGAAGTTATGCGGTGGTACCGGACACAGTCATCTGCGAAAAGACGAATTGTCGATGAAATGTCGGAGCGAAGATCATTTATGAAGATGAAAAATAAAAGTGGGCCGAGCAGCGAGCCTTGCGCGACACCAGAGAAGACTTTTGTTGTGGGAGAATGGTCATTTTCCATGACAGTGAATTGAGAGCGATCAGTTAGGAAGCAGCGAATCCAGTTTAATATCAGGGGATCAAGCCACAAGCATGAAAGTTTCGCCATGTGGACACCAGCTTTAAATTCTATTTAGGTAGCATTGGAGCAATTCCTGATCAATATTGGAAGTTATGCGGCGGTACCGGACACAGTCATCTGCGAAAAGACGAATTGTCGATGAAATGTCGGAGCGAATATCATTTATGAAGATGAAAAATAAAAGTGGGCCGAGGAGCGAGCCTCTCGGGACACCAGAGAAGACTTTTGTTGTGGGAGAATGGTCATTTTCCATGACAGTGAATTGAGAGCGATCAGTTAGGAAGCAGCGAATCCAGTTTAATATAACGGGATCAAGGCACAAGCATGAAAGTTTGGCCATGTGAACACCAGCTTTCAATTCTATTTAGGTCGCATTGGAGCAATTGCTGATCATTATTGGAAGTTATGCGGCGGTACAGGACACAGTCATCTGCGAAAATACGAATTGTCGATGAAATGTCGGAGCGAAGATTATTTATGAAGATGAAAAATAAAAGTGGGCCGAGCAGCGAGCCTCTCGGGACACCAGAGAAGACTTTTGTTGTGGGAGAATGGTCATTTTCCATGACAGTGATTTGAGAGCGATCAGTTAGGAAGCAGCGAATCCAGTTTAATATCAGGGGATCAAGGCACTAGCATGAAAGTTTCGCCATGTGAACACCAGCTTTCAATTCTATTTAGGTCGCATTGGAGCAATTGCTGATCATTATTGGAAGTTATGCGGCGGTACAGGACACAGTCATCTGCGAAAATACGAATTGTCGATGAAATGACGGAGCGAAGATCATTTATGAAGATGAAAAATAAAAGTGGGCCGAGCAGCGAGCCTCTCGGGACACCAGATAAGACTTGTTGTGGGAGAATGGTCATTTTCCATGACAGTGAATTGAGAGCGATCAGTTAGGAAGTAGCGAATCCAATTTAATATCAGGGGATCAAGCCACAAGCATGAAAGTTTCGCCATGTGGACACCAGCTTTAAATTCTATTTAGGTAGCTTTGGAGCAATTCCTGATCAATATTGTAAGTTATGCGGCGGTACCGGACACAGTCATCTGCGAAAAGACGAATTGTCGATGAAATGTCGGAGCGAAGATCATTTATGAAGATGAAAAATAAAAGTGGGCCGAGCAGCGAGCCTTGAGCGACACCAGAGAAGACTTTTGTTGTGGGAGAATGGTCATTTTCCATGACAGTGAATTGAGAGCGATCAGTTAGGAAGCAGCGAATCCCGTTTAATATCAGGAGATCAAGGCACAAGCATGAAAGTTTCGCCATGTGGACACCAGTTTTAAATTCTATTTAGGTAGCATTGGAGCAATTCCTGATCATTATTGGAAGGTATGCGGTGGTACAAGTCACAGTCATCTGGGAAAAGACGAATTGTCGATGAATTTCGGAGGGAAGATCATTTATGAAGATGAAAAAAAAATGGGCCGAGCAGCGAGCCTCTCGGGACACCAGAGAAGACTTTTGTTGTGGGAGAATGGTCATTTTCCATGACAGTGAATTGAGAGCGATCAGTTAGGAATCAGCGAATCCAGTTCAATATCAGGAGATCAAGGCACAAGCATGAAAGTTTGGCCATGTGAACACCAGCTTTCAATTCTATTTAGGTCGCATTGGAGCAATTCCTGATCAATATTGGAAGGTATGCGGTGGTACAAGTCACAGTCATCTGCGAAAAGACGAATTGTCGATGAATTTCGGAGGGAAGATCATTTATGAAGATGAAAAAAAAATGGGCCGAGCAGCGAGCCTCTCGGGACACCAGAGAAGACTTTTGTTGTGGGAGAATGGTCATTTTCCATGACAGTGAATTGAGAGCGATCAGTTAGGAATCAGCGAATCCAGTTCAATATCAGGAGATCAAGGCACAAGCATGAAAGTTTGGCCATGTGAACACCAGCTTTCAATTCTATTTAGGTCGCATTGGAGCAATTCCTGATCATTATTGGAAGGTAGCGGTGGTACAAGTCACAGTCATCTGCGAAAAGACGAATTGTCGATGAATTTCGGAGGGAAGATCATTTATGAAGATGAAAAAAAAAATGGGCCGAGCAGCGAGCCTCTCGGGACACCAGAGAAGACTTTTGTTGTGGGAGAATGGTCATTTTCCATGACAGTGAATTGAGAGCGATCAGTTAGGAATCAGCGAATCCAGTTCAATATCAGGAGATCAAGGCACAAGCATGAAAGTTTGGCCATGTGAACACCAGCTTTCAATTCTATTTAGGTCGCATTGGAGCAATTCCTGATCATTATTGGAAGTTATGCGGTGGTACAGGACACAGTAATCTGCGAAAAGACGAATTGTCGATGAAATGTCGGAGGGAAGATCATTTATGAAGATGAAAAATAGAAGTGGGCCCAGCAGTGAGTCTTGCGGGACGCCAGAGAAGACTTTTGTTGTGGGAAAATGGTCATTTTCGATGACAGTGAATTGAGAGCGATCAGTTAGGAAGCAGCGAATCCAATTTAATATCAGGAGATCAAGGCACAAGTATGAAAGATTGGCCATGTGAACACCAGCTTTCAATTCTATTTAGGTCGCATTCGAGCAATACCTGATCATTATTTTAAGTTAGGCTGCGGTACAGGTCGCAGTCATCGGCGAAAAGACGAATTGTCGATGAAATATCGGAGGGAAGATCATTTATGAAGATGAAAAAAAAATGGGCCAAGCAGCCAGCCTCTCGGGACACCAAAGAAGACTTTTGTTGTGGGAGAATGGTCATTTTCTATGACAGTGAATTGAGAGCGATCAGTTAGGAAGCAGCGAATCCAGTTTAATATCAGGGGATCAAGCCACAAGCATGAAAGTTTCGCCATGTGGACACCAGCTTTAAATTCTATTTAGGTAGCATTGGAGCAATTCCTGATCAATATTGGAAGTTATGCGGCGGTACCGGACACAGTCATCTGCGAAAAGACGAATTGTCGATGAAATGTCGGAGCGAATATCATTTATGAAGATGAAAAATAAAAGAGGGCCGAGGAGCGAGCCTCTCGGGACACCAGAGAAGACTTTTGTTGTGGGAGAATGGTCATTTTCCATGACAGTGAATTGAGAGCGATCAGTTAGGAAGCAGCGAATCCAGTTTAATATCACGGGATCAAGGCACAAGCATGAAAGTTTGGCCATGTGAACACCAGCTTTCAATTCTACTTAGGTCGCATTGGAGCAATTGCTGATCATTATTGGAAGTTATGCGGCGGTACAGGACACAGTCATCTGCGAAAATACGAATTGTCGATGAAATGACGGAGCGAAGATCATTTATGAAGATGAAAAATAAAAGTGGGCCGAGCAGCGAGCCTCTCGGGACACCAGATAAGACTTGTTGTGGGAGAATGGTCATTTTCCATGACAGTGAATTGAGAGCGATCAGTTAGGAAGTAGCGAATCCAATTTAATATCAGGGGATCAAGCCACAAGCATGAAAGTTTCGCCATGTGGACACCAGCTTTAAATTCTATTTAGATAGCATTGGAGCAATTCCTGATCAATATTGCAAGTTATGCGGCGGGTACCGGACACAGTCATCTGCGAAAAGACGAATTGTCGATGAAATGTCGGAGCGAAGATCATTTATGAAGATGAAAAATAAAAGTGGGCCGAGCAGCGAGCCTTGAGCGACACCAGAGAAGACTTTTGTTGTGGGAGAATGGTCATTTTCCATGACAGTGAATTGAGAGCGATCAGTTAGGAAGCAGCGAATCCAGTTTAATATCAGGAGATCAAGGCACAAGCATGAAAGTTTCGCCATGTGGACACCAGCTTTAAATTCTATTTAGGTAGCATTGGAGCAATTCCTGATCATTATTGGAAGGTATGCGGTGGTACAAGTCACAGTCATCTGGGAAAAGACGAATTGTCGATGAATTTCGGAGGGAAGATCATTTATGAAGATGAAAAAAAAATGGGCCGAGCAGCGAGCCTCTCGGGACACCAGAGAAGACTTTTGTTGTGGGAGAATGGTCATTTTCTATGACAGTGAATTGAGAGCGATCAGTTAGGAATCAGCGAATCCAGTTCAATATCAGGAGATCAAGGCACAAGCATGAAAGTTTGGCCATGTGAACACCAGCTTTCAATTCTATTTAGGTCGCATTGGAGCAATTCCTGATCATTATTGGAAGGTATGCGGTGGTACAAGTCACAGTCATCTGCGAAAAGACGAATTGTCGATGAATTTCGGAGGGAAGATCATTTATGAAGATGAAAAAAAAATGGGCCGAGCAGCGAGCCTCTCGGGACACCAGAGAAGACTTTTGTTGTGGGAGAATGGTCATTTTTCATGACAGTGAATTGAGAGCGATCAGTTAGGAATCAGCGAATCCAGTTCAATATCAGGAGATCAAGGCACAAGCATGAAAGTTTGGCCATGTGAACACCAGCTTTCAATTCTATTTAGGTCGCATTGGAGCAATTCCTGACCATTATTGGAAGGTATGCGGTGGTACAAGTCACAGTCATCTGCGAAAAGACGAATTGTCGATGAATTTCGGAGGGAAGATCATTTATGAAGATGAAAAAAAAATGGGCCGAGCAGCGAGCCTCTCGGGACACCAGAGAAGACTTTTGTTGTGGGAGAATGGTCATTTTCCATGACAGTGAATTGAGAGCGATCAGTTAGGAATCAGCGAATCCAGTTCAATATCAGGAGATCAAGGCACAAGCATGAAAGTTTGGCCATGTGAACACCAGCTTTCAATTCTATTTAGGTCGCATTGGAGCAATTCCTGATCATTGTTGGAAGTTATGCGGTGGTACAGGACACAGTAATCTGCGAAAAGACGAATTGTCGATGAAATGTCGGAGGGAAGATCATTTATGAAGATGAAAAATAGAAGTGGGCCCAGCAGTGAGTCTTGCGGGACGCCAGAGAAGACTTTTGTTGTGGGAGAATGGTCATTTTCGATGACAGTGAATTGAGAGCGATCAGTTAGGAAGCAGCGAATCCAGTTTAATATCAGGGGATCAAGGCACAAGCATGAAAGTTTCGCCATGTGGACACCAGCTTTCAATTCTATTTAGGTAGCATTGGAGCAATTCCTGATCAATATTGGAAGTTATGCGGCGGTACCGGACACAGTCATCTGCGAAAAGACGAATTGTCGATGAAATGTCGAAGCGAAGATCATTTATGATGATGAAAAATAAAAGTGGGCCGAGCAGCGAGCCTTGCGCGACACCAGAGAAGACTTTTGTTGTGGGAGAATGGTCATTTTCCATGACAGTGAATTGAGAGCGATCAGTTAGGAAGCAACGAATCCAGTTTAATATCAGGGGATCAAGCCACAAGCATGAAAGTTTCGCCATGTGGACACCAGCTTTAAATTCTACTTAGGTAGCATTGGAGCAATTCCTGATCATAATTGGAGGTTATGCGGCGGTATAGGGCACAGTCATCTGCGAAAAGACGAATTGTCGATGAAATGATGGAGGAAAGATCATTTATGAAGATGAAAAATAAAAGTGGGCTGAGCACTGAGCCCTGCGGGAGACCAGAGAAGACTTTTGTTGTGGGAGAATGGTCATTTTCGATGACAGTGAATTGAGAGCGATCACTTAGGAAGCAGCGAATCATATTTATTATCAGGGGATCAAGGAACAAGCATGAAAGTTTCGCCACGCGAACACCTGCTTTGAATTCTATTTAGGTCGCATTGGAGCAATGCCTGATCATAATTGGAGGTTATGCGGCGGTAAAAGACACAGTCATCTGCGAAAAGGCGAATTGTCGATGAAATGATGGAGGAAAGATCATTTATGAAGATTAAAAATAAAAGTGGGCCGAGCACTGAGCCCTGCGGGACACCAGAGAAGACTTTTGTTGTGGGGGAATGGTAGATTTCGATGACAGTGAATTGAGAGTGATCAGTTAGGAAGCAGCGAATCCAATTTAATATTAGGAGATCAAGGCACAAGTATGAAAGATTGGCCATATGAACACAAACTTTCAATTCTATTTAGGTCGCATTGGAGCAATACCTGATCATTATTTTAAGTTATGCTGCGGCACAGGTCACAGTCATCTGCGAAAAGACGAATTGTCGATGAAATGACGGAGGAAAGATCATTTATGAAGATGAAAAATAAAAGTTGGCCGAGCACTGAGCCCTCCGGGAGACCAGAGAAGACTTTTGTTGTGGGAGAATGGTCATTTTCGATGACAGTGAATTGAGAGCGATCTCTTAGGAAGCAGCGAATCATATTTATTATCAGGGGATCAAGGAACAAGCATGAAAGATTCGCCATGTGAACACCAGCTTTCAATTCTATTTAGGTCGCATTGGAGCGATTCCTGATCATTATTTTAAGTTATGCTGCGGTACAGGTCACAGTCATCTGCGAAAAGACGAATTGTCGATGAAATGACGGAGGAAAGATCATTTATGAAGATGAAAAATAAAAGTGGGCTGAGCACTGAGCCCTGCGGGACACCAGAGAAGACTTTTGTTGTGGGGGAATGGTAGATTTCGATGACAGTGAATTGAGAGTGATCAGTTTGGAAGCAGCGAATCCAATTTAATATCAGGAGATCAAGGCACTAGTATGAAAGATTGGCCATGTGAACACCAGCTTTCAATTCTATTTAGGTCGCATTGGAGCAATACCTGATCATTATTTTAAGTTATGCTGCGGTACAGGTCACAGTCATCTGCGAAAAGACGAACTGTCGATGAAATGTCGGACGGAAGATCATTTATGAAGATGAAAAAAAAAAATGGGCCGAGCAGCGAGCCTCTCGGGACACCAAAGAAGACTTTTGTTGTGGGAGAATGGTCATTTTCTATGACAGTGAATTGAGAGCGATCAGTTAGGAAGCAGCGAATCCAGTTTAATATCAGGGGATCAAGGCACAAGCATGAAAGTTTCGCCTTGTGAAAACCAGCTTTCAATTCTATTTAGGTCGAATTGGAGCAATTCCTGATAATTATTGGAAGGTATGCGGCGGTACAGGACACAGTCATCTGCGAAAAGACGAATTGTCGATGAAATGTCGGAGGGAAGATCATTTATGAAGATGAAAAATAAAAGTAGGCCCAGCAGCGAGCCTTGCGGGACACGAGAGAAGAATTTTGTTGTGGGAAAATTGTCATTTTCGATGACAGTGAATTGCGAGCGATCAGTTAGGAAGCAGCGAATCCAGTTTAATATCAGGGGATCAAGGCACAAGCATGAAAGTTTCGCCATGTGGACACCAGCTTTAAATTCTATTTAGGTAGCATTGGAGCAATTCCTGATCAATATTGGAAGTTATGCGGCGGTACCGGACACAGTCATCTGCGAAAAGACGAATTGTCGATGAAATGTCGGAGCGAAGATCATTTATGAAGACGAAAAATAAAAGTGGGCCGAGCAGCGAGCCTTGCGCGACACCAGAGAAGACTTTTGTTGTGGGAGAATGGTCATTTTCCATGACAGTGAATTGAGAGCGATCAGTTAGGAAGCAGCGAATCCAGTTTAATATCAGGGGATCAAGGCACAAGCATGAAAGTTTCGCCTTGTGAACACCAGCTTTCAATTCTATTAAGTCGCATTGGAGCAATTCCTGATCATTATTGGAAGGTATGCGGTGGTACAAGTCACTGTCATCTGCGAAAAGACGAATTGTCGATGAATTTCGGAGGGAAGATCATTTATAAAGGTGAAAAAAAAAAATGGGCCGAGCAGCGAGACTCTCGGGACACCAGAGAAGACTTTTGTTGTGGGAGAATGGTCATTTTCGATGACAGTGAATTGAGAGCGATCAGTTAGGAAGCAGCGAATCCAGTTTAATATCAGGGGATCAAGGCACAAGCATGAAAGTTTCGCCATGTGGACACCAGCTTTCAATTCTATTTAGGTAGCATTGGAGCAATTCCTGATCAATATTGGAAGTTATGCGGCGGTACCGGACACAGTCATCTGCGAAAAGACGAATTGTCGATGAAATGTCGAAGCGAAGATCATTTATGAAGATGAAAAATAAAAGTGGGCCGAGCAGCGAGCCTTGCGCGACACCAGAGAAGACTTTTGTTGTGGGAGAATGGTCATTTTCCATGACAGTGAATTGAGAGTGATCAGTTAGGAAGCAACGAATCCAGTTTAATATCAGGGGATCAAGCCACAAGCATGAAAGTTTCGCCATGTGGACACCAGCTTTAAATTCTATTTAGGTAGCATTGGAGCAATTCCTGATCAATATTGGAAGTTATGCGGCGGTACCGGACACAGTCATCTGCGAAAAGACGAATTGTCGATGAAATGTCGGAGCGAAGATCATTTATGAAGATGAAAAATAAAAGTGGGCCGAGCAGCGAGCCTTGCGCGACACCAGAGAAGACTTTTGTTGTGGGAGAATGGTCATTTTCCATGACAGTGAATTGAGAGCGATCAGTTAGGAAGCAGCGAATCCAGTTTAATATCAGGGGATCAAGCCACAAGCATGAAAGTTTCGCCATGTGGACACCAGCTTTAAATTCTATTGAGGTAGCATTGGAGCAATTCCTGATCAATATTGGAAGTTATGCGGCGGTACCGGACACAGTCATCTGCGAAAAGACGAATTGTCGATGAATTTCGGAGGGAAGATCATTTATGAAGATGAAAAAAAAAAATGGGCCGAGCAGCGAGCCTCTCGGGACACCAGAGAAGACTTTTGTTGTGGGAGAATGGTCATTTTCCATGACAGTGAATTGAGAGCGATCAGTTAGGAAGCAGCGAATCCAGTTTAATATCAGGGGATCAAGCCACAAGCATGAAAGTTTCGCCATGTGGACACCAGCTTTAAATTCTATTTAGGTAGCATTGGAGCAATTCCTGATCAATATTGGAAGTTATGCGGCGGTACCGGACACAGTCATCTGCGAAAAGACGAATTGTCGATGAAATGTCGGAGCGAAGATCATTTATGAAGATGAAAAATAAAAGTGGGCCGAGCAGCGAGCCTTGCGCGACACCAGAGAAGACTTTTGTTGTGGGAGAATGATCATTTTCCATGACAGTGAATTGAGAGCGATCAGTTAGGAAGCAGCGAATCCAGTTTAATATCAGGAGATCAAGGCACAAGCATGAAAGTTTCGCCATGTGGACACCAGCTTTAAATTCTATTTAGGTAGCATTGGAGCAATTCCTGATCATTATTGGAAGGTATGCGGTGGTACAAGTCACAGTCATCTGGGAAAAGACGAATTGTCGATGAATTTCGGAGGGAAGATCATTTATGAAGATGAAAAAAAAATGGGCCGAGCAGCGAGCCTCTCGGGACACCAGAGAAGACTTTTGTTGTGGGAGAATGGTCATTTTCCATGACAGTGAATTGAGAGCGATCAGTTAGGAATCAGCGAATCCAGTTCAATATCAGGAGATCAAGGCACAAGCATGAAAGTTTGGCCATGTGAACACCAGCTTTCAATTCTATTTAGGTCGCATTGGAGCAATTCCTGATCATTATTGGAAGGTATGCGGTGGTACAAGTCACAGTCATCTGCGAAAAGACGAATTGTCGATGAATTTCGGAGGGAAGATCATTTATGAAGATGAAAAAAAAAATGGGCCGAGCAGCGAGCCTCTCGGGACACCAGAGAACACTTTTGTTGTGGGAGAATGGTCATTTTCCATGACAGTGAATTGAGAGCGACCAGTTAGGAATCAGCGAATCCAGTTCAATATCAGGAGATCAAGGCACAAGCATGAAAGTTTGGCCATGTGAACACCAGCTTTCAATTCTATTTAGGTCGCATTGGAGCAATTCCTGATCATTATTGGAAGGTATGCGGTGGTACAAGTCACAGTCATCTGCGAAAAGACGAATTGTCGATGAATTTCGGAGGGAAGATCATTTATGAAGATGAAAAAAAATGGGCCGAGCAGCGAGCCTCTCGGGACACCAGAGAAGACTTTTGTTGTGGGAGAATGGTCATTTTCCATGACAGTGAATTGAGAGCGATCAGTTAGGAATCAGCGAATCCAGTTCAATATCAGGAGATCAAGGCACAAGCATGAAAGTTTGGCCATGTGAACACCAGCTTTCAATTCTATTTAGGTCGCATTGGAGCAATTCCTGATCATTATTGGAAGTTATGCGGTGGTACAGGACACAGTAATCTGCGAAAAGACGAATTGTCGATGAAATGTCGGAGGGAAGATCATTTATGAAGATGAAAAATAGAAGTGGGCCCAGCAGTGAGTCTTGCGGGACGCCAGAGAAGACTTTTGTTGTGGGAGAATGGTCATTTTCCATGACAGTGAATTGAGAGCGATCAGTTAGGAAGCAACGAATCCAGTTTAATATCAGGGGATCAAGCCACAAGCATGAAAGTTTCGCCATGTGGACACCAGCTTTAAATTCTATTTAGGTAGCATTGGAGCAATTCCTGATCATAATTGGAGGTTATGCGGCGGTATAGGGCACAGTCATCTGCGAAAAGACGAATTGTCGATGAAATGATGGAGGAAAGATCATTTATGAAGATGAAAAATAAAAGTGGGCTGAGCACTGAGCCCTGCGGGAGACCAGAGAAGACTTTTGTTGTGGGAGAATGGTCATTTTCGATGACAGTGAATTGAGAGCGATCACTTAGGAAGCAGCGAATCATATTTATTATCAGGGGATCAAGGAACAAGCATGAAAGATTGGCCATATGAACACAAACTTTCAATTCTATTTAGGTCGCATTGGAGCAATACCTGATCATTATTTTAAGTTATGCTGCGGCACAGGTCACAGTCATCTGCGAAAAGACGAATTGTCGATGAAATGACGGAGGAAAGATCATTTATGAAGATGAAAAATAAAAGTTGGCCGAGCACCTAGCCCTCCGGGAGACCAGAGAAGACTTTTGTTGTGGGAGAATGGTCATTTTCGATGACAGTGAATTGAGAGCGATCTCTTAGGAAGCAGCGAATCATATTTATTATCAGGGGATCAAGGAACAAGCATGAAAGATTCGCCATGTGAACACCAGCTTTCAATTCTATTTAGGTCGCATTGGAGCGATTCCTGATCATTATTTTAAGTTATGCTGCGGTACAGGTCACAGTCATCTGCGAAAAGACGAATTGTCGATGAAATGACGGAGGAAAGATCATTTATGAAGATGAAAAATAAAAGTGGGCTGAGCACTGAGCCCTGCGGGACACCAGAGAAGACTTTTGTTGTGGGGGAATGGTAGATTTCGATGACAGTGAATTGAGAGTGATCAGTTAGGAAGCAGCGAATCCAATTTAATATCAGGAGATCAAGGCACTAGTATGAAAGATTGGCCATGTGAACACCAGCTTTCAATTCTATTTAGGTCGCATTTGAGCAATACCTGATCATTATTTTAAGTTATGCTGCGGTACAGGTCACAGTCATCTGCGAAAAGACGAACTGTCGATGAAATGTCGGAGGGAAGATCATTTATGAAGATGAAAAAAAAAATGGGCAGAGCAGCGAGCCTTTCGGGACACCAAAGAAGACTTTTGTTGTGGGAGAATGGTCATTTTCTATGACAGTGAATTGAGAGCGATCAGTTAGGAAGCAGCGAATCCAGTTTAATATCAGGGGATCAAGGCACAAGCATGAAAGTTTCGCCTTGTGAAAACCAGCTTTCAATTCTATTTAGGTCGCATTGGAGCAATTCCTGATAATTATTGGAAGGTATGCGGCGGTACAGGACACAGTCATCTGCGAAAAGACGAATTGTCGATGAAATGTCGGAGGGAAGATCATTTATGAAGATGAAAAATAAAAGTGGGCCGAGCAGCGAGCCTTGCGCGACACCAGAGAAGACTTTTGTTGTGGGAGAATGGTCATTTTCCATGACAGTGAATTGAGAGCGATCAGTTAGGAAGCAGCGAATCCAGTTTAATATCAGGGGATCAAGCCACAAGCATGAAAGTTTCGCCATGTGGACACCAGCTTTAAATTCTATTTAGGTAGCATTGGAGCAATTCCTGATCAATATTGTAAGTTATGCGGCGGTACCGGACACAGTCATCTGCGAAAAGACGAATTGTTGATGAATTTCGGAGGGAAGATCATTTATGAAGATGAAAAAAAAAAAAAAAATGGGCCGAGCAGCGAGCCTCTCGGGACACCAGAGAAGACTTTTGTTGTGGGAGAATGGTCATTTTCCATGACAGTGAATTGAGAGCGATCAGTTAGGAAGCAGCGAATCCAGTTTAATATCAGGGGATCAAGCCACAAGCATGAAAGTTTCGCCATGTGGACACCAGCTTTAAATTCTATTTAGGTAGCATTGGAGCAATTCCTGATCAATATTGGAAGTTATGCGGCGGTACCGGACACAGTCATCTGCGAAAAGACGAATTGTCGATGAAATGTCGGAGCGAATATCATTTATCAAGATGAAAAATAAAAGTGGGCCGAGGAGCGAGCCTCTCGGGACACCAGAGAAGACTTTTGTTGTGGGAGAATGGTCATTTTCCATGACAGTGAATTGAGAGCGATCAGTTAGGAAGCAGCGAATCCAGTTTAATATCACGGGATCAAGGCACAAGCATGAAAGTTTGGCCATGTGAACACCAGCTTTCAATTCTATTTAGGTCGCATTGGAGCAATTGCTGATCAATATTGGAAGTTATGCGGCGTTACAGGACACAGTCATCTGCGAAAATACGAATTGTCGATGAAATGTCGGAGCGAAGATTATTTATGAAGATGAAAAATAAAAGTGGGCCGAGCAGCGAGACTCTCGGGACACCAGGGAAGACTTTTGTTGTGGGAGAATGGTCATTTTCCATGACAGTGAATTGAGAGCGATCAGTTAGGAAGCAGCGAATCCAGTTTATTATCAGGGGATCAAGCCACAAGCATGAAAGTTTCGCCATGTGGACACCAGCTTTCAATTCTATTAAGTCGCATTGGAGCAATTCCTGATCATTATTGGAAGGTATGCGGTGGTACAAGTCACTGTCATCTGCGAAAAGACGAATTGTCGATGAATTTCGGAGGGAAGATCATTTATAAAGATGAAAAAAAAAAATGGGCCGAGCAGAGAGACTCTCGGGACACCAGAGAAGACTTTTGTTGTGGGAGAATGGTCATTTTCGATGACAGTGAATTGAGAGCGATCAGTTAGGAAGCAGCGAATCCAGTTTAATATCAGGGGATCAAGGCACAAGCATGAAAGTTTCGCCATGTGGACACCAGCTTTCAATTCTATTTAGGTAGCACTGGAGCAATTCCTGATCAATATTGGAAGTTATGCGGCGGTACCGGACACAGTCATCTGCGAAAAGACGAATTGTCGATGAAATGTCGAAGCGAAGATCATTTATGAAGATGAAAAATAAAAGTGGGCCGAGCAGCGAGCCTTGCGCGACACCAGAGAAGACTTTTGTTGTGGGAGAATGGTCATTTTCCATGACAGTGAATTGAGAGTGATCAGTTAGTGAGCAACGAATCCAGTTTAATATCAGGGGATCAAGCCACAAGCATGAAAGTTTCGCCATGTGGACACCAGCTTTAAATTCTATTTAGGTAGCATTGGAGCAATTCCTGATCAATATTGGAAGTTATGCGGCGGTACCGGACACAGTCATCTGCGAAAAGACGAATTGTCGATGAAATGTCGGAGCGAAGATCATTTATGAAGATGAAAAATAAAAGTGGGCCGAGCAGCGAGCCTTGCGCGACACCAGAGAAGACTTTTGTTGTGGGAGAATGGTCATTTTCCATGACAGTGAATTGAGAGCGATCAGTTAGGAAGCAGCGAATCCAGTTTAATATCAGGGGATCAAGCCACAAGCATGAAAGTTTCGCCATGTGGACACCAGCTTTAAATTCTATTTAGGTAGCATTGGAGCAATTCCTGATCAATATTGGAAGTTATGCGGCGGTACCGGACACAGTCATCTGCGAAAAGACGAATTGTCGATGAATTTCGGAGGGAAGATCATTTATGAAGATGAAAAAAAAAAATGGGCCGAGCAGCGAGCCTCTCGGGACACCAGAGAAGACTTTTGTTGTGGGAGAATGGTCATTTTCCATGACAGTGAATTGAGAGCGATCAGTTAGGAAGCAGCGAATCCAGTTTAATATCAGGGGATCAAGCCACAAGCATGAAAGTTTCGCCATGTGGACACCAGCTTTAAATTCTATTTAGGTAGCATTGGAGCAATTCCTGATCAATATTGGAAGTTATGCGGCGGTACCGGACACAGTCATCTGCGAAAAGACGAATTGTCGATGAAATGTCGGAGCGAATATCATTTATCAAGATGAAAAATAAAAGTGGGCCGAGGAGCGAGCCTCTCGGGACACCAGAGAAGACTTTTGTTGTGGGAGAATGGTCATTTTCCATGACAGTGAATTGAGAGCGATCAGTTAGGAAGCAGCGAATCCAGTTTAATATCACGGGATCAAGGCACAAGCATGAAAGTTTGGCCATGTGAACACCAGCTTTCAATTCTATTTAGGTCGCATTGGAGCAATTGCTGATCATTATTGGAAGTTATGCGGCGGTACAGGACACAGTCATCTGCGAAAATACGAATTGTCGATGAAATGTCGGAGCGAAGATTATTTATGAAGATGAAAAATAAAAGTGGGCCGAGCAGCGAGACTCTCGGGACACCAGAGAAGACTTTTGTTGTGGGAGAATGGTCATTTTCCATGACAGTGAATTGGGAGCGATCAGTTAGGAAGCAGCGAATCCAGTTTATTATCAGGGGATCAAGCCACAAGCATGAAAGTTTCGCCATGTGGACACCAGCTTTAAATTCTATTTAGGTAGCATTGGAGCAATTCCTGATCAATATTGGAAGTTATGCGGCGGTACCGGACACAGTCATCTGCGAAAAGACGAATTGTCGATGAAATGTCGGAGCGAAGATCATTTATGAAGATGAAAAATAAAAGTGGGCCGAGCAGCGAGCCTCTCGGGACACCAGAGAAGACTTTTGTTGTGGGAGAATGGTCATTTTCCATGACAGTGATTTGAGAGCGATCAGTTAGGAAGCAGCGAATCCAGTTTAATATCAGGGGATCAAGGCACTAGCATGAAAGTTTGGCCATGTGAACACCAGCTTTCAATTCTATTTAGGTCGCATTGGAGCAATTGCTGATCATTATTGGAAGTTATGCGGCGGTACAGGACACAGTCATCTGCGAAAATACGAATTGTCGATGAAATGACGGAGCGAAGATCATTTATGAAGATGAAAAATAAAAGTTGGCCGAGCAGCGAGCCTTGCGCGACACTAGAGAAGACTTTTGTTGTGGGAGAATGGTCATTTTCGATGACAGTGAATTGAGAGTGATCAGTTAGGAAGCAGCGAATCCAGTTTATATCAGGGGATCAAGGCACTAGCATGAAAGTTTGGCCATGTGAACACCAGCTTTCAAATCTATTTAGGTCGCATTGGAGCAATTGCTGATCATTATTGGAAGTTATGCGGCGGTGCAGGACACAGTCATCTGCGAAAAGACGAATTGTCGATGAATTTCGGAGGGAAGATCATTTATGATGATGAAAAAAAAATGGGCCGAGCAGCGAGCCTCTCGGGACACCAGAGAAGACTTTTGTTGTGGGAGAATGGTCATTTTCCATGACAGTGAATTGAGAGCGATCAGTTAGGAAGCAGCGAATCCAGTTTAATATCAGGGGATCAAGGCACAAGCATGAAAGTTTCGCCATGTGGACACCAGCTTTCAATTCTATTTAGGTCGCATTGGAGCAATTCCTGATCATTATTGGAAGGTATGCGGTGGTACAAGTCACAGTCATCTGCGAAAAGACGAATTGTCGATGAATTTCGGAGGGAAGATCATTTATGAAGATGAAAAAAAAATGGGCCGAGCAGCGAGCCTCTCGGGACACCAGAGAAGACTTTTGTTGTGGGAGAATGGTCATTTTTCATGACAGTGAATTGAGAGCGATCAGTTAGGAATCAGCGAATCCAGTTCAATATCAGGAGATCAAGGCACAAGCATGAAAGTTTGGCCATGTGAACACCAGCTTTCAATTCTATTTAGGTCGCATTGGAGCAATTCCTGACCATTATTGGAAGGTATGCGGTGGTACAAGTCACAGTCATCTGCGAAAAGACGAATTGTCGATGAATTTCGGAGGGAAGATCATTTATGAAGATGAAAAAAAAATGGGCCGAGCAGCGAGCCTCTCGGGACACCAGAGAAGACTTTTGTTGTGGGAGAATGGTCATTTTCCATGACAGTGAATTGAGAGCGATCAGTTAGGAATCAGCGAATCCAGTTCAATATCAGGAGATCAAGGCACAAGCATGAAAGTTTGGCCATGTGAACACCAGCTTTCAATTCTATTTAGGTCGCATTGGAGCAATTGCTGATCATTATTGGAAGTTATGCGGCGGTACAGGACACAGTCATCTGCGAAAATACGAATTGTCGATGAAACGTCGGAGGGAAGATCATTTATGAAGATGAAAAATAAAAGTGGGCCCAGCAGTGAGTCACGTGGGAGACCAGAGAAGACTTTTGTTGTGGGAGAATGGTCATTTTCCATGACAGTGAATTGAGAGCGATCAGTTAGGAATCAGCGAATCCAGTTCAATATCAGGAGATCAAGGCACAAGCATGAAAGTTTGGCCATGTGAACACCAGCTTTCAATTCTATTTAGGTCGCATTAGAGCAATTCCTGATCATTATTGGAAGGTATGCGGTGGTACAAGTCACAGTCATCTGCGAAAAGACGAATTGTCGATGAATTTCGGAGGGAAGATCATTTATGAAGATGAAAAAAAAATGGGCCGAGCAGCGAGCCTCTCGGGACACCAGAGAAGACTTTTGTTGTGGGAGAATGGTCATTTTCCATGACAGTGAATTGAGAGCGATCAGTTAGGAATCAGCGAATCCAGTTCAATATCAGGAGATCAAGGCACTAGCATGAAAGTTTGGCCATGTGAACACCAGCTTTCAATTCTATTTAGGTCGCATTGGAGCAATTCCTGATCATTATTGGAAGTTATGCGGTGGTACAGGACACAGTAATCTGCGAAAAGACGAATTGTCGATGAAATGTCGGAGGGAAGATCATTTATGAAGATGAAAAATAGAAGTGGGCCCAGCAGTGAGTCTTGCGGGACGCCAGAGAAGACTTTTGTTGTGGGAGAATGGTTATTTTCGATGACAGTGAATTGAGAGCGATCAGTTAGGAAGCAGCGAATCCAATTTAATATCAGGAGATCAAGGCACAAGTATGAAAGATTGGCCATGTGAACACCAGCTTTCAATTCTATTTAGGTCGCACTGGAGCAATACCTGATCATTATTTTAAGTTAGGCTGCGGTACAGGTCGCAGTCATCGGCGAAAAGACGAATTGTCGATGAAATATCGGAGGGAAGATCATTTATGAAGATGAAAAAAAAAATGGGCCAAGCAGCCAGCCTCTCGGGACACCAGATAAGACTTGTTGTGGGAGAATGGTCATTTTCCATGACAGTGAATTGAGAGCGATCAGTTAGGAAGTAGCGAATCCAATTTAATATCAGGGGGTCAAGGCACAAGCATGAAAGTTTGGCCATGTGAACACCTGCTTTGAATTCTATTTAGGTCGCATTGGAGCAATTCCTGATCATAATTGGAGGTTATGCGGCGGTAAAGGACACAGTCATCTGCGAAAAGACGAATTGTCGATGAAATGACGGAGGAAAGATCATTTATGAAGATGAAAAATAAAAGTGGGCTGAGCACTGAGCCCTGCGGGGCACCAGAGAAGACTTTTGTTGTGGGGGAATGGTAGATTTCGATGACAGTGAATTGAGAGTGATCAGTTAGGAAGCAGCGAATCGAATTTATTATCAGGAGATCAAGGCACTATATGAAAGATTGGCCATGTGAGCACCAGCTTTCAATTCTATTTAGGTCGCATTGGAGCAATACCTGATCATTATTTTAAGTTAGGCTGCGGTACAGGTCGCAGTCATCGGCGAAAAGACGAATTGTCGATGAAATATCGGAGGGAAGATCATTTATGAAGATGAAAAAAAAAAATGGGCCAAGCAGCCAGCCTCTCGGGACACCAGATAAGACTTGTTGTGGGAGAATGGTCATTTTCGATGACAGTGAATTGAGAGCGATCAGTTAGGAATCAGCGAATCCAGTTCAATATCAGGAGATCAAGGCACAAGCATGAAAGTTTGGCCATGTGAACACCTGCTTTGAATTCTATTTAGGTCACATTGGAGCAATTCCTGATCATAATTGGAGGTTATGCGGCGGTAAAGGACACAGTCATCTGCGAAAAGACGAATTGTCGATGAAATGACGGAGGAAAGATCATTAATGAAGATGAAAAATAAAAGTGGGCTGAGCACTGAGCCCTGCGGGACACCAGAGAAGACTTTTGTTGTGGGGGAATGGTAGATTTCGATGACAGTGAATTGAGAGTGATCAGTTAGGAAGCAGCGAATCGAATTTATTATCAGGAGATCAAGGCACTAGTATGGAAGATTGGCCATGTGAACACCAGCTTTCAATTCTATTTAGGTCGCATTGGAGCAATACCTGATCATTATTTTAAGTTATGCTGCGGTACAGGTCACAGTCATCTGCGAAAAGACGAATTGTCGATGAAATGTCGGAGGGAAGATCATTTATGAAGATGAAAAAAAAAATGGGCCGAGCAGACAGCCTCTCGGGACACCAGATAAGACTTTTGTTGAGGGAGAATGCTGATTTTTGATGACAGTGAATTGAGAGCGATCCGTTAGGAAGCAGCGAATCCAATTTAATATCAGGGGATCAAGGCACAAGTTACTCAATGTGAACACCAGCTTTCAATTCTATTTAGGTCGCATTGGAGCAATTCCTGATCATTATTGGAAGGTATGCGGTGGTACAGGTCACAGTCATCTGCGAAAAGACGAATTGTCGATGAATTTCGGAGGGAAGATCATTTATGAAGATGAAAAAAAAAATGGGCCGAGCAGCGAGCCTCTCGAGACACCAGAGAAGACTTTTGTTGTGGGAGAATGGTCATTTTCCATGACAGTGAATTGAGAGCGATCAGTTAGGAAGCAGCGAATCCAATTTAATATCAGGAGATCAAGGCACAAGTGTGAAAGATTGGCCATGTGAACACCAGCTTTCAATTCTATTTAGGTCGCATTGGAGCAGTTATTGATCTTTATTGGAAGGTATGCGGTGGTACAGGTCACAGTCATCTGCGAAAAGACGAATTGTCGATGAAATGTCGGAGGGAAGATAATTTATGAAGATGAAAAAAAAAATGGGCCGAGCAGCGAGCCTCTCGGGACACCAGAAAAGACTTTTGTTGTGGGAGAATGGGGAGAATGGTCATTTTCCATGACAGTGAATTGAGAGCGATCAGTTAGGAAGCAGCGAATCCAGTTTAATATCAGGGGATCAAGGCACAAGCATGAAAGTTTCGCCTTGTGAACACCAGCTTTCAATTCTATTTAGGTCGCATTGGAGCAATTCCTGATAATTATTGGAAGCTTTGCGGCGGTACCGGACACAGTCATCTGCGAAAAGACAAATTGTCGATGAAATGTCGGAGCGAAGATCATTTATGAAGATGAAAAATAGAAGTGGGCCCAGCAGTGAGTCTTGTGGGAGACCAGAGAAGACTTTTGTTGTGGGAGAATGGTCATTTTCGATGACAGTGAATTGAGAGCGATCAGTTAGGAATCAGCAAATCCAGTTCAATATCAGGAGATCAAGGCACAAGCATGAAAGCTTGGCCATGTGAACACCAGCCTTCAATTCTATTTAGGTCGCATTGGAGCAATTCCTGATCATTATTGGAAGTTATGCGGTGGTACAGGACACAGTCAGCTGCGAAAAGACGAATTGTCGATGAAATGTCGGAGGGAAGATCATTTATGAAGATGAAAAATAGAAGTGGGCCCAGCAGTGAGTCTTGCGGGACACCAGAGAAGACTTTTGTGCTGGGAGAATGGTCATTTTCGATGACAGTGAATTGAGAGCGATCAGTTAGGAAGCAGCGAATCCAATTTAATATCAGGAGATCAAGGCACAAGTATGAAAGATTGGCCATGTGAACACCAGCTTTCAATTCTATTTAGGTCGCATTGGAGCAATACCTGATCATTATTTTAAGTTATGTTTCGGTACAGGTCGCAGTCATCTGCGAAAAGACGAATTGTCGATGAAATATCGGAGGGAAGATCATTTATGAAGATGAAAAAAAAATGGGCCGAGCAGCCAGCCTCTCGGGACACCAGATAAGACTTTTGTTGTGGGAGAATGGTCATTTTTGATGACAGTGAATTGAGAGCGATCCGTTAGGAAGCAGCGAATCAAATTTAATATCAGGGGATCAAGGCACAAGTTTCGCAATGTGAACACCAGCTTTCAATTCTATTTAGGTCGCATTGAAGCAATGCCTGATCATTATTGGAAGGTATGCGGTGGTAAAGGTCACAGTCATCTGCGAAAAGACGAATTGTCGATGAAATGTCGGAGGGAAGATCATTTATGAAGATGAAAAAAAAATGGGCCGAGCAGCGAGCCTCTCGGGACACCAGAGAAGGCTTTTGTTGTGGGAGAATGGTCATTTTCCATGACAGTGAATTGAGAGCGATCAGTTAGGAAGCAGCGAATCCAGTTTAATATCAGGGGATCAAGGCACAAGCATGAAAGTTTCGCCTTGTGAAAACCAGCTTTCAATTCTATTTAGGTCGCATTGGAGCAATTCCTGATAATTATTGGAAGGTATGCGGCGGTACAGGACACAGTCATCTGCGAAAAGTGAATTGTCGATGAAATGTCGGAGGGAAGATCAGTTATGAAGATGAAAAGTAAAAGTAGGCCCAGCAGCGAGCCTTGCGGGACACCAGAGAAGAATTTTGTTGCGGGAAAATTGTCATTTTCGATGACAGTGAATTGCGAGCGATCAGTTAGGAAGCAGCGAATCCAGTTTAATATCAGGGGATCAAGGCACAAGCATGAAAGTTTCGCCATGTGGACACCAGTTTAAATTCTATTTAGGTAGCATTGGAGCAATTCCTGATCAATATTGGAAGTTATGCGGCGGTACCGGACACAGTCATCTGCGAAAAGACGAATTGTCGATGAAATGTCGGAGCGAAGATCATTTATGAAGACGAAAAATAAAAGTGGGCCGAGCAGCGAGCCTTGCGCGACACCAGAGAAGACTTTTGTTGTGGGAGAATGGTCATTTTCCATGACAGTGAATTGAGAGCGATCAGTTAGGAAGCAGCGAATCCAGTTTAATATCAGGGGATCAAGGCACAAGCATGAAAGTTTCGCCTTGTGAACACCAGCTTTCAATTCTATTAAGTCGCATTGGAGCAATTCCTGATCATTATTGGAAGGTATGCGGTGGTACAAGTCACAGTCATCTGCGAAAAGACGAATTGTCGAAGAAATGTCGAAGCGAAGATCATTTATGAAGATGAAAAATAAAAGTGGGCCGAGCAGCGAGCCTTGCGCGACACCAGAGAAGACTTTTGTTGTGGGAGAATGGTCATTTTCCATGACAGTGAATTGAGAGCGATCAGTTAGGAAGCAACGAATCCAGTTTAATATCAGGGGATCAAGCCACAAGCATGAAAGTTTCGCCATGTGGACACGAGCTTTAAATTCTATTTAGGTAGCATTGGAGCAATTCCTGATCAATATTGGAAGTTATGCGGCGGTACCGGACACAGTCATCTGCGAAAAGACGAATTGTCGATGAATTTCGGAGGGAAGATCATTTATGAAGATGAAAAAAAAAAAATGGGCCGAGCAGCGAGCCTCTCGGGACACCAGAGAAGACTTTTGTTGTGGGAGAATGGTCATTTTCTATGACAGTGAATTGAGAGCGATCAGTTAGGAAGCAGCGAATCCAGTTTAATATCAGGGGATCAAGCCACAAGCATGAAAGTTTCGCCATGTGGACACCAGCTTTAAATTCTATTTAGGTAGCATTGGAGCAATTCCTGATCAATATTGGAAGTTATGCGGCGGTACCGGACACAGTCATCTGCGAAAAGACGAATTGTCGATGAAATGTCGGAGCGAATATCATTTATGAAGATGAAAAATAAAAGTGGGCCGAGGAGCGAGCCTCTCGGGACACCAGAGAAGACTTTTGTTGTGGGAGAATGGTCATTTTCCATGACAGTGAATTGAGAGCGATCAGTTAGGAAGCAGCGAATCCAGTTTAATATCACGGGATCAAGGCACAAGCATGAAAGTTTGGCCATGTGAACACCAGCTTTCAATTCTATTTAGGTCGCATTGGAGCAATTGCTGATCATTATTGGAAGTTATGCGGCGGTACAGGACACAGTCATCTGCGAAAATACGAATTGTCGATGAAATGTCGGAGCGAAGATTATTTATGAAGATGAAAAATAAAAGTGGGCCGAGCAGCGAGCCTCTCGGGACACCAGAGAAGACTTTTGTTGTGGGAGAATGGTCATTTTCCTTGACAGTGAATTGAGAGCGATCAGTTAGGAAGCAGCGAATCCAGTTTATTATCAGGGGATCAAGCCACAAGCATGAAAGTTTCGCCATGTGGACACCAGCTTTAAATTCTATTTAGGTAGCATTGGAGCAATTCCTGATCAATATTGGAAGTTATGCGGCGGTACCGGACACAGTCATCTGCGAAAAGACGAATTGTCGATGAAATGTCGGAGCGAAGATCATTTATGAAGATGAAAAATAAAAGTGGGCCGAGCAGCGAGCCTCTCGGGACACCAGAGAAGACTTTTGTTGTGGGAGAATGGTCATTTTCGATGACAGTGAATTGAGAGTGATCAGTTAGGAAGCAGCGAATCCAGTTTAATATCAGGGGATCAAGGCACTAGCATGAAAGTTTGGCCATGTGAACACCAGCTTTCAATTCTATTTAGGTCGCATTGGAGCAATTGCTGATCAATATTGGAAGTTATGCGGCGGTGCAGGACACAGTCATCTGCGAAAAGACGAATTGTCGATGAATTTCGGAGGGAAGATCATTTATGAAGATGAAAAAAAAAATGGGCCGAGCAGCGAGCCTCTCGGGACACCAGAGAAGACTTTTGTTGTGGGAGAATGGTCATTTTCCATGACAGTGAATTGAGAGCGATCAGTTAGGAAGCAGCGAATCCAGTTTAATATCAGGGGATCAAGGCACAAGCATGAAAGTTTCGCCATGTGGACACCAGCTTTAAATTCTATTTAGGTAGCATTGGAGCAATTGCTGATCATTATTGGAAGTTATGCGGCGGTACAGGACACAGTCATCTGTGAAAATACGAATTGTCGATGAAATGTCGGAGCGAAGATCATTTATGAAGATGAAAAATAAAAGTGGGCCGAGCAGCGAGCCTTGCGCGACACCAGAGAAGACTTTTGTTGTGGGAGAATGGTCATTTTCGATGACAGTGAATTGAGAGTGATCAGTTAGGAAGCAGCGAATCCAGTTTAATATCACGGGATCAAGGCACAAGCATGAAAGTTTGGCCATGTGAACACCAGCTTTCAATTCTATTTAGGTCGCATTGGAGCAATTGCTGATCATTATTGGAAGTTATGCGGCGGTACAGGACACAGTCATCTGCGAAAATACGAATTGTCGATGAAACGTTGAGGGAAGATCATTTATGAAGATGAAAAATAAAAGTGGGCCCAGCAGTGAGTCATGTGGGAGACCAGAGAAGACTTTTGTTGTGGGAGAATGGTCATTTTCGATGACAGTGAATTGAGAGCGATCAGTTAGGAAGCAGCGAATCGAATTTAATATCAGGAGATCAAGGCACAAGTATGAAAGATTGGCCATGTGAACACCAGCTTTCAATTCTATTTAGGTCGCATTGGAGCAATACCTGATCATTATTTTAAGTTAGGCTGCGGTACCGGACACAGTCATCTGCGAAAAGACGAATTGTCGATGAAATGTCGGAGCGAAGATCATTTATGAAGATGAAAAATAAAAGTGGGCCGAGCAGCGAGCCTTGAGCGACACCAGAGAAGACTTTTGTTGTGGGAGAATGGTCATTTTCGATGACAGTGAATTGAGAGCGATCAGTTAGGAATCAGCGAATCCAGTTCAATATCAGGAGATCAAGGCACAAGCATGAAAGTTTGGCCATGTGAACACCTGCTTTGAATTCTATTTAGGTCACATTGGAGCAATTCCTGATCATAATTGGAGGTTATGCGGCGGTAAAGGACACAGTCATCTGCGAAAAGACGAATTGTCGATGAAATGACGGAGGAAAGATCATTAATGAAGATGAAAAATAAAAGTGGGCTGAGCACTGAGCCCTGCGGGACACCAGAGAAGACTTTTGTTGTGGGGGAATGGTAGATTTCGATGACAGTGAATTGAGAGTGATCAGTTAGGAAGCAGCGAATCGAATTTATTATCAGGAGATCAAGGCACTAGTATGGAAGATTGGCCATGTGAACACCAGCTTTCAATTCTATTTAGGTCGCATTGGAGCAATACCTGATCATTATTTTAAGTTATGCTGCGGTACAGGTCACAGTCATCTGCGAAAAGACGAATTGTCGATGAAATGTCGGAGGGAAGATCATTTATGAAGATGAAAAAAAAAATGGGCCGAGCAGACAGCCTCTCGGGACACCAGATAAGACTTTTGTTGAGGGAGAATGCTGATTTTTGATGACAGTGAATTGAGAGCGATCCGTTAGGAAGCAGCGAATCCAATTTAATATCAGGGGATCAAGGCACAAGTTACTCAATGTGAACACCAGCTTTCAATTCTATTTAGGTCGCATTGGAGCAATTCCTGATCATTATTGGAAGGTATGTGGTGGTACAGGTCACAGTCATCTGCGAAAAGACGAATTGTCGATGAATTTCGGAGGGAAGATCATTTATGAAGATGAAAAAAAAAATGGGCCGAGCAGCGAGCCTCTCGAGACACCAGAGAAGACTTTTGTTGTGGGAGAATGGTCATTTTCCATGACAGTGAATTGAGAGCGATCAGTTAGGAAGCAGCGAATCCAATTTAATATCAGGAGATCAAGGCACAAGTGTGAAAGATTAGCCATGTGAACACCAGCTTTCAATTCTATTTAGGTCGCATTGGAGCAGTTATTGATCTTTATTGGAAGGTATGCGGTGGTACAGGTCACAGTCATCTGCGAAAAGACGAATTGTCGATGAAATGTCGGAGGGAAGATCATTTATGAAGATGAAAAAAAAATGGGCCGAGCAGCGAGCCTCTCGGGACACCAGAAAAGACTTTTGTTGTGGGAGAATGGGGAGAATGGTCATTTTCCATGACAGTGAATTGAGAGCGATCAGTTAGGAAGCAGCGAATCCAGTTTAATATCAGGGGATCAAGGCACAAGCATGAAAGTTTCGCCTTGTGAACACCAGCTTTCAATTCTATTTAGGTCGCATTGGAGCAATTCCTGATAATTATTGGAAGCTTTGCGGCGGTACCGGACACAGTCATCTGCGAAAAGACAAATTGTCGATGAAATGTCGGAGCGAAGATCATTTATGAAGATGAAAAATAGAAGTGGGCCCAGCAGTGAGTCTTGTGGGAGACCAGAGAAGACTTTTGTTGTGGGAGAATGGTCATTTTCGATGACAGTGAATTGAGAGCGATCAGTTAGGAATCAGCAAATCCAGTTCAATATCAGGAGATCAAGGCACAAGCATGAAAGCTTGGCCATGTGAACACCAGCCTTCAATTCTATTTAGGTCGCATTGGAGCAATTCCTGATCATTATTGGAAGTTATGCGGTGGTACAGGACACAGTCATCTGCGAAAAGACGAATTGTCGATGAAATGTCGGAGGGAAGATCATTTATGAAGATGAAAAATAGAAGTGGGCCCAGCAGTGAGTCTTGCGGGACACCAGAGAAGACTTTTGTGCTGGGAGAATGGTCATTTTCGATGACAGTGAATTGAGAGCGATCAGTTAGGAAGCAGCGAATCCAATTTAATATCAGGAGATCAAGGCACAAGTATGAAAGATTGGCCATGTGAACACCAGCTTTCAATTCTATTTAGGTCGCATTGGAGCAATACCTGATCATTATTTTAAGTTATCTTTCGGTACAGGTCGCAGTCATCTGCGAAAAGACGAATTGTCGATGAAATATCGGAGGGAAGATCATTTATGAAGATGAAAAAAAAATGGGCCGAGCAGCCAGCCTCTCGGGACACCAGATAAGACTTTTGTTGTGGGAGAATGGTCATTTTTGATGACAGTGAATTGAGAGCGATCCGTTAGGAAGCAGCGAATCAAATTTAATATCAGGGGATCAAGGCACAAGTTTCGCAATGTGAACACCAGCTTTCAATTCTATTTAGGTCGCATTGAAGCAATGCCTGATCATTATTGGAAGGTATGCGGTGGTAAAGGTCACAGTCATCTGCGAAAAGACGAATTGTCGATGAAATGTCGGAGGGAAGATCATTTATGAAGATGAAAAAAAAATGGGCCGAGCAGCGAGCCTCTCGGGACACCAGAGAAGGCTTTTGTTGTGGGAGAATGGTCATTTTCCATGACAGTGAATTGAGAGCGATCAGTTAGGAAGCAGCGAATCCAGTTTAATATCAGGGGATCAAGGCACAAGCATGAAAGTTTCGCCTTGTGAAAACCAGCTTTCAATTTTATTTAGGTCGCATTGGAGCAATTCCTGATAATTATTGGAAGGTATGCGGCGGTACAGGACACAGTCATCTGCGAAAAGTGAATTGTCGATGAAATGTCGGAGGGAAGATCAGTTATGAAGATGAAAAGTAAAAGTAGGCCCAGCAGCGAGCCTTGCGGGACACCAGAGAAGAATTTTGTTGCGGGAAAATTGTCATTTTCGATGACAGTGAATTGCGAGCGATCAGTTAGGAAGCAGCGAATCCAGTTTAATATCAGGGGATCAAGGCACAAGCATGAAAGTTTCGCCATGTGGACACCAGTTTAAATTCTATTTAGGTAGCATTGGAGCAATTCCTGATCAATATTGGAAGTTATGCGGCGGTACCGGACACAGTCATCTGCGAAAAGACGAATTGTCGATGAAATGTCGGAGCGAAGATCATTTATGAAGACGAAAAATAAAAGTGGGCCGAGCAGCGAGCCTTGCGCGACACCAGAGAAGACTTTTGTTGTGGGAGAATGGTCATTTTCCATGACAGTGAATTGAGAGCGATCAGTTAGGAAGCAGCGAATCCAGTTTAATATCAGGGGATCAAGGCACAAGCATGAAAGTTTCGCCTTGTGAACACCAGCTTTCAATTCTATTAAGTCGCATTGGAGCAATTCCTGATCATTATTGGAAGGTATGCGGTGGTACAAGTCACAGTCATCTGCGAAAAGACGAATTGTCGATGAAATGTCGAAGCGAAGATCATTTATGAAGATGAAAAATAAAAGTGGGCCGAGGAGCGAGCCTTGCGCGACACCAGAGAAGACTTTTGTTGTGGGAGAATGGTCATTTTCCATGACAGTGAATTGAGAGCGATCAGTTAGGAAGCAACGAATCCAGTTTAATATCAGGGGATCAAGCCACAAGCATGAAAGTTTCGCCATGTGGACACGAGCTTTAAATTCTATTTAGGTAGCATTGGAGCAATTCCTGATCAATATTGGAAGTTATGCGGCGGTACCGGACACAGTCATCTGCGAAAAGACGAATTGTCGATGAATTTCGGAGGGAAGATCATTTATGAAGATGAAAAAAAAAAAATGGGCCGAGCAGCGAGCCTCTCGGGACACCAGAGAAGACTTTTGTTGTGGGAGAATGGTCATTTTCTATGACAGTGAATTGAGAGCGATCAGTTAGGAAGCAGCGAATCCAGTTTAATATCAGGGGATCAAGCCACAAGCATGAAAGTTTCGCCATGTGGACACCAGCTTTAAATTCTATTTAGGTAGCATTGGAGCAATTCCTGATCAATATTGGAAGTTATGCGGCGGTACCGGACACAGTCATCTGCGAAAAGACGAATTGTCGATGAAATGTCGGAGCGAAGATCATTTATGAAGATGAAAAATAAAAGTGGGCCGAGCAGCGAGCCTCTCGGGACACCAGAGAAGACTTTTGTTGTGGGAGAATGGTCATTTTCGATGACAGTGAATTGAGAGTGATCAGTTAGGAAGCAGCGAATCCAGTTTAATATCAGGGGATCAAGGCACTAGCATGAAAGTTTGGCCATGTGAACACCAGCTTTCAATTCTATTTAGGTCGCATTGGAGCAATTGCTGATCAATATTGGAAGTTATGCGGCGGTGCAGGACACAGTCATCTGCGAAAAGACGAATTGTCGATGAATTTCGGAGGGAAGATCATTTATGAAGATGAAAAAAAAAATGGGCCGAGCAGCGAGCCTCTCGGGACACCAGAGAAGACTTTTGTTGTGGGAGAATGGTCATTTTCCATGACAGTGAATTGAGAGCGATCAGTTAGGAAGCAGCGAATCCAATTTAATATCAGGAGATCAAGGCACAAGTGTGAAAGATTAGCCATGTGAACACCAGCTTTCAATTCTATTTAGGTCGCATTGGAGCAGTTATTGATCTTTATTGGAAGGTATGCGGTGGTACAGGTCACAGTCATCTGCGAAAAGACGAATTGTCGATGAAATGTCGGAGGGAAGATCATTTATGAAGATGAAAAAAAAATGGGCCGAGCAGCGAGCCTCTCGGGACACCAGAAAAGACTTTTGTTGTGGGAGAATGGGGAGAATGGTCATTTTCCATGACAGTGAATTGAGAGCGATCAGTTAGGAAGCAGCGAATCCAGTTTAATATCAGGGGATCAAGGCACAAGCATGAAAGTTTCGCCTTGTGAACACCAGCTTTCAATTCTATTTAGGTCGCATTGGAGCAATTCCTGATAATTATTGGAAGCTTTGCGGCGGTACCGGACACAGTCATCTGCGAAAAGACAAATTGTCGATGAAATGTCGGAGCGAAGATCATTTATGAAGATGAAAAATAGAAGTGGGCCCAGCAGTGAGTCTTGTGGGAGACCAGAGAAGACTTTTGTTGTGGGAGAATGGTCATTTTCGATGACAGTGAATTGAGAGCGATCAGTTAGGAATCAGCAAATCCAGTTCAATATCAGGAGATCAAGGCACAAGCATGAAAGCTTGGCCATGTGAACACCAGCCTTCAATTCTATTTAGGTCGCATTGGAGCAATTCCTGATCATTATTGGAAGTTATGCGGTGGTACAGGACACAGTCATCTGCGAAAAGACGAATTGTCGATGAAATGTCGGAGGGAAGATCATTTATGAAGATGAAAAATAGAAGTGGGCCCAGCAGTGAGTCTTGCGGGACACCAGAGAAGACTTTTGTGCTGGGAGAATGGTCATTTTCGATGACAGTGAATTGAGAGCGATCAGTTAGGAAGCAGCGAATCCAATTTAATATCAGGAGATCAAGGCACAAGTATGAAAGATTGGCCATGTGAACACCAGCTTTCAATTCTATTTAGGTCGCATTGGAGCAATACCTGATCATTATTTTAAGTTATGTTTCGGTACAGGTCGCAGTCATCTGCGAAAAGACGAATTGTCGATGAAATATCGGAGGGAAGATCATTTATGAAGATGAAAAAAAAATGGGCCGAGCAGCCAGCCTCTCGGGACACCAGATAAGACTTTTGTTGTGGGAGAATGGTCATTTTTGATGACAGTGAATTGAGAGCGATCCGTTAGGAAGCAGCGAATCAAATTTAATATCAGGGGATCAAGGCACAAGTTTCGCAATGTGAACACCAGCTTTCAATTCTATTTAGGTCGCATTGAAGCAATGCCTGATCATTATTGGAAGGTATGCGGTGGTAAAGGTCACAGTCATCTGCGAAAAGACGAATTGTCGATGAAATGTCGGAGGGAAGATCATTTATGAAGATGAAAAAAAAATGGGCCGAGCAGCGAGCCTCTCGGGACACCAGAGAAGGCTTTTGTTGTGGGAGAATGGTCATTTTCCATGACAGTGAATTGAGAGCGATCAGTTAGGAAGCAGCGAATCCAGTTTAATATCAGGGGATCAAGGCACAAGCATGAAAGTTTCGCCTTGTGAAAACCAGCTTTCAATTTTATTTAGGTCGCATTGGAGCAATTCCTGATAATTATTGGAAGGTATGCGGCGGTACAGGACACAGTCATCTGCGAAAAGTGAATTGTCGATGAAATGTCGGAGGGAAGATCAGTTATGAAGATGAAAAGTAAAAGTAGGCCCAGCAGCGAGCCTTGCGGGACACCAGAGAAGAATTTTGTTGCGGGAAAATTGTCATTTTCGATGACAGTGAATTGCGAGCGATCAGTTAGGAAGCAGCGAATCCAGTTTAATATCAGGGGATCAAGGCACAAGCATGAAAGTTTCGCCATGTGGACACCAGTTTAAATTCTATTTAGGTAGCATTGGAGCAATTCCTGATCAATATTGGAAGTTATGCGGCGGTACCGGACACAGTCATCTGCGAAAAGACGAATTGTCGATGAAATGTCGGAGCGAAGATCATTTATGAAGACGAAAAATAAAAGTGGGCCGAGCAGCGAGCCTTGCGCGACACCAGAGAAGACTTTTGTTGTGGGAGAATGGTCATTTTCCATGACAGTGAATTGAGAGCGATCAGTTAGGAAGCAGCGAATCCAGTTTAATATCAGGGGATCAAGGCACAAGCATGAAAGTTTCGCCTTGTGAACACCAGCTTTCAATTCTATTAAGTCGCATTGGAGCAATTCCTGATCATTATTGGAAGGTATGCGGTGGTACAAGTCACAGTCATCTGCGAAAAGACGAATTGTCGATGAAATGTCGAAGCGAAGATCATTTATGAAGATGAAAAATAAAAGTGGGCCGAGGAGCGAGCCTTGCGCGACACCAGAGAAGACTTTTGTTGTGGGAGAATGGTCATTTTCCATGACAGTGAATTGAGAGCGATCAGTTAGGAAGCAACGAATCCAGTTTAATATCAGGGGATCAAGCCACAAGCATGAAAGTTTCGCCATGTGGACACGAGCTTTAAATTCTATTTAGGTAGCATTGGAGCAATTCCTGATCAATATTGGAAGTTATGCGGCGGTACCGGACACAGTCATCTGCGAAAAGACGAATTGTCGATGAATTTCGGAGGGAAGATCATTTATGAAGATGAAAAAAAAAAAATGGGCCGAGCAGCGAGCCTCTCGGGACACCAGAGAAGACTTTTGTTGTGGGAGAATGGTCATTTTCTATGACAGTGAATTGAGAGCGATCAGTTAGGAAGCAGCGAATCCAGTTTAATATCAGGGGATCAAGCCACAAGCATGAAAGTTTCGCCATGTGGACACCAGCTTTAAATTCTATTTAGGTAGCATTGGAGCAATTCCTGATCAATATTGGAAGTTATGCGGCGGTACCGGACACAGTCATCTGCGAAAAGACGAATTGTCGATGAAATGTCGGAGCGAATATCATTTATGAAGATGAAAAATAAAAGTGGGCCGAGGAGCGAGCCTCTCGGGACACCAGAGAAGACTTTTGTTGTGGGAGAATGGTCATTTTCCATGACAGTGAATTGAGAGCGATCAGTTAGGAAGCAGCGAATCCAGTTTAATATCACGGGATCAAGGCACAAGCATGAAAGTTTGGCCATGTGAACACCAGCTTTCAATTCTATTTAGGTCGCATTGGAGCAATTGCTGATCATTATTGGAAGTTATGCGGCGGTACAGGACACAGTCATCTGCGAAAATACGAATTGTCGATGAAATGTCGGAGCGAAGATTATTTATGAAGATGAAAAATAAAAGTGGGCCGAGCAGCGAGCCTCTCGGGACACCAGAGAAGACTTTTGTTGTGGGAGAATGGTCATTTTCCTTGACAGTGAATTGAGAGCGATCAGTTAGGAAGCAGCGAATCCAGTTTATTATCAGGGGATCAAGCCACAAGCATGAAAGTTTCGCCATGTGGACACCAGCTTTAAATTCTATTTAGGTAGCATTGGAGCAATTCCTGATCAATATTGGAAGTTATGCGGCGGTACCGGACACAGTCATCTGCGAAAAGACGAATTGTCGATGAAATGTCGGAGCGAAGATCATTTATGAAGATGAAAAATAAAAGTGGGCCGAGCAGCGAGCCTCTCGGGACACCAGAGAAGACTTTTGTTGTGGGAGAATGGTCATTTTCGATGACAGTGAATTGAGAGTGATCAGTTAGGAAGCAGCGAATCCAGTTTAATATCAGGGGATCAAGGCACTAGCATGAAAGTTTGGCCATGTGAACACCAGCTTTCAATTCTATTTAGGTCGCATTGGAGCAATTGCTGATCAATATTGGAAGTTATGCGGCGGTGCAGGACACAGTCATCTGCGAAAAGACGAATTGTCGATGAATTTCGGAGGGAAGATCATTTATGAAGATGAAAAAAAAAATGGGCCGAGCAGCGAGCCTCTCGGGACACCAGAGAAGACTTTTGTTGTGGGAGAATGGTCATTTTCCATGACAGTGAATTGAGAGCGATCAGTTAGGAAGCAGCGAATCCAGTTTAATATCAGGGGATCAAGGCACAAGCATGAAAGTTTCGCCATGTGGACACCAGCTTTAAATTCTATTTAGGTAGCATTGGAGCAATTGCTGATCATTATTGGAAGTTATGCGGCGGTACAGGACACAGTCATCTGTGAAAATACGAATTGTCGATGAAATGTCGGAGCGAAGATCATTTATGAAGATGAAAAATAAAAGTGGGCCGAGCAGCGAGCCTTGCGCGACACCAGAGAAGACTTTTGTTGTGGGAGAATGGTCATTTTCGATGACAGTGAATTGAGAGTGATCAGTTAGGAAGCAGCGAATCCAGTTTAATATCACGGGATCAAGGCACAAGCATGAAAGTTTGGCCATGTGAACACCAGCTTTCAATTCTATTTAGGTCGCATTGGAGCAATTGCTGATCATTATTGGAAGTTATGCGGCGGTACAGGACACAGTCATCTGCGAAAATACGAATTGTCGATGAAACGTTGAGGGAAGATCATTTATGAAGATGAAAAATAAAAGTGGGCCCAGCAGTGAGTCATGTGGGAGACCAGAGAAGACTTTTGTTGTGGGAGAATGGTCATTTTCGATGACAGTGAATTGAGAGCGATCAGTTAGGAAGCAGCGAATCGAATTTAATATCAGGAGATCAAGGCACAAGTATGAAAGATTGGCCATGTGAACACCAGCTTTCAATTCTATTTAGGTCGCATTGGAGCAATACCTGATCATTATTTTAAGTTAGGCTGCGGTACCGGACACAGTCATCTGCGAAAAGACGAATTGTCGATGAAATGTCGGAGCGAAGATCATTTATGAAGATGAAAAATAAAAGTGGGCCGAGCAGCGAGCCTTGAGCGACACCAGAGAAGACTTTTGTTGTGGGAGAATGGTCATTTTCGATGACAGTGAATTGAGAGCGATCAGTTAGGAATCAGCGAATCCAGTTCAATATCAGGAGATCAAGGCACAAGCATGAAAGTTTGGCCATGTGAACACCTGCTTTGAATTCTATTTAGGTCACATTGGAGCAATTCCTGATCATAATTGGAGGTTATGCGGCGGTAAAGGACACAGTCATCTGCGAAAAGACGAATTGTCGATGAAATGACGGAGGAAAGATCATTAATGAAGATGAAAAATAAAAGTGGGCTGAGCACTGAGCCCTGCGGGACACCAGAGAAGACTTTTGTTGTGGGGGAATGGTAGATTTCGATGACAGTGAATTGAGAGTGATCAGTTAGGAAGCAGCGAATCGAATTTATTATCAGGAGATCAAGGCACTAGTATGGAAGATTGGCCATGTGAACACCAGCTTTCAATTCTATTTAGGTCGCATTGGAGCAATACCTGATCATTATTTTAAGTTATGCTGCGGTACAGGTCACAGTCATCTGCGAAAAGACGAATTGTCGATGAAATGTCGGAGGGAAGATCATTTATGAAGATGAAAAAAAAAATGGGCCGAGCAGACAGCCTCTCGGGACACCAGATAAGACTTTTGTTGAGGGAGAATGCTGATTTTTGATGACAGTGAATTGAGAGCGATCCGTTAGGAAGCAGCGAATCCAATTTAATATCAGGGGATCAAGGCACAAGTTACTCAATGTGAACACCAGCTTTCAATTCTATTTAGGTCGCATTGGAGCAATTCCTGATCATTATTGGAAGGTATGTGGTGGTACAGGTCACAGTCATCTGCGAAAAGACGAATTGTCGATGAATTTCGGAGGGAAGATCATTTATGAAGATGAAAAAAAAAATGGGCCGAGCAGCGAGCCTCTCGAGACACCAGAGAAGACTTTTGTTGTGGGAGAATGGTCATTTTCCATGACAGTGAATTGAGAGCGATCAGTTAGGAAGCAGCGAATCCAATTTAATATCAGGAGATCAAGGCACAAGTGTGAAAGATTAGCCATGTGAACACCAGCTTTCAATTCTATTTAGGTCGCATTGGAGCAGTTATTGATCTTTATTGGAAGGTATGCGGTGGTACAGGTCACAGTCATCTGCGAAAAGACGAATTGTCGATGAAATGTCGGAGGGAAGATCATTTATGAAGATGAAAAAAAAATGGGCCGAGCAGCGAGCCTCTCGGGACACCAGAAAAGACTTTTGTTGTGGGAGAATGGGGAGAATGGTCATTTTCCATGACAGTGAATTGAGAGCGATCAGTTAGGAAGCAGCGAATCCAGTTTAATATCAGGGGATCAAGGCACAAGCATGAAAGTTTCGCCTTGTGAACACCAGCTTTCAATTCTATTTAGGTCGCATTGGAGCAATTCCTGATAATTATTGGAAGCTTTGCGGCGGTACCGGACACAGTCATCTGCGAAAAGACAAATTGTCGATGAAATGTCGGAGCGAAGATCATTTATGAAGATGAAAAATAGAAGTGGGCCCAGCAGTGAGTCTTGTGGGAGACCAGAGAAGACTTTTGTTGTGGGAGAATGGTCATTTTCGATGACAGTGAATTGAGAGCGATCAGTTAGGAATCAGCAAATCCAGTTCAATATCAGGAGATCAAGGCACAAGCATGAAAGCTTGGCCATGTGAACACCAGCCTTCAATTCTATTTAGGTCGCATTGGAGCAATTCCTGATCATTATTGGAAGTTATGCGGTGGTACAGGACACAGTCATCTGCGAAAAGACGAATTGTCGATGAAATGTCGGAGGGAAGATCATTTATGAAGATGAAAAATAGAAGTGGGCCCAGCAGTGAGTCTTGCGGGACACCAGAGAAGACTTTTGTGCTGGGAGAATGGTCATTTTCGATGACAGTGAATTGAGAGCGATCAGTTAGGAAGCAGCGAATCCAATTTAATATCAGGAGATCAAGGCACAAGTATGAAAGATTGGCCATGTGAACACCAGCTTTCAATTCTATTTAGGTCGCATTGGAGCAATACCTGATCATTATTTTAAGTTATGTTTCGGTACAGGTCGCAGTCATCTGCGAAAAGACGAATTGTCGATGAAATATCGGAGGGAAGATCATTTATGAAGATGAAAAAAAAATGGGCCGAGCAGCCAGCCTCTCGGGACACCAGATAAGACTTTTGTTGTGGGAGAATGGTCATTTTTGATGACAGTGAATTGAGAGCGATCCGTTAGGAAGCAGCGAATCAAATTTAATATCAGGGGATCAAGGCACAAGTTTCGCAATGTGAACACCAGCTTTCAATTCTATTTAGGTCGCATTGAAGCAATGCCTGATCATTATTGGAAGGTATGCGGTGGTAAAGGTCACAGTCATCTGCGAAAAGACGAATTGTCGATGAAATGTCGGAGGGAAGATCATTTATGAAGATGAAAAAAAAATGGGCCGAGCAGCGAGCCTCTCGGGACACCAGAGAAGGCTTTTGTTGTGGGAGAATGGTCATTTTCCATGACAGTGAATTGAGAGCGATCAGTTAGGAAGCAGCGAATCCAGTTTAATATCAGGGGATCAAGGCACAAGCATGAAAGTTTCGCCTTGTGAAAACCAGCTTTCAATTTTATTTAGGTCGCATTGGAGCAATTCCTGATAATTATTGGAAGGTATGCGGCGGTACAGGACACAGTCATCTGCGAAAAGTGAATTGTCGATGAAATGTCGGAGGGAAGATCAGTTATGAAGATGAAAAGTAAAAGTAGGCCCAGCAGCGAGCCTTGCGGGACACCAGAGAAGAATTTTGTTGCGGGAAAATTGTCATTTTCGATGACAGTGAATTGCGAGCGATCAGTTAGGAAGCAGCGAATCCAGTTTAATATCAGGGGATCAAGGCACAAGCATGAAAGTTTCGCCATGTGGACACCAGTTTAAATTCTATTTAGGTAGCATTGGAGCAATTCCTGATCAATATTGGAAGTTATGCGGCGGTACCGGACACAGTCATCTGCGAAAAGACGAATTGTCGATGAAATGTCGGAGCGAAGATCATTTATGAAGACGAAAAATAAAAGTGGGCCGAGCAGCGAGCCTTGCGCGACACCAGAGAAGACTTTTGTTGTGGGAGAATGGTCATTTTCCATGACAGTGAATTGAGAGCGATCAGTTAGGAAGCAGCGAATCCAGTTTAATATCAGGGGATCAAGGCACAAGCATGAAAGTTTCGCCTTGTGAACACCAGCTTTCAATTCTATTAAGTCGCATTGGAGCAATTCCTGATCATTATTGGAAGGTATGCGGTGGTACAAGTCACAGTCATCTGCGAAAAGACGAATTGTCGATGAAATGTCGAAGCGAAGATCATTTATGAAGATGAAAAATAAAAGTGGGCCGAGGAGCGAGCCTTGCGCGACACCAGAGAAGACTTTTGTTGTGGGAGAATGGTCATTTTCCATGACAGTGAATTGAGAGCGATCAGTTAGGAAGCAACGAATCCAGTTTAATATCAGGGGATCAAGCCACAAGCATGAAAGTTTCGCCATGTGGACACGAGCTTTAAATTCTATTTAGGTAGCATTGGAGCAATTCCTGATCAATATTGGAAGTTATGCGGCGGTACCGGACACAGTCATCTGCGAAAAGACGAATTGTCGATGAATTTCGGAGGGAAGATCATTTATGAAGATGAAAAAAAAAAATGGGCCGAGCAGCGAGCCTCTCGGGACACCAGAGAAGACTTTTGTTGTGGGAGAATGGTCATTTTCTATGACAGTGAATTGAGAGCGATCAGTTAGGAAGCAGCGAATCCAGTTTAATATCAGGGGATCAAGCCACAAGCATGAAAGTTTCGCCATGTGGACACCAGCTTTAAATTCTATTTAGGTAGCATTGGAGCAATTCCTGATCAATATTGGAAGTTATGCGGCGGTACCGGACACAGTCATCTGCGAAAAGACGAATTGTCGATGAAATGTCGGAGCGAAGATCATTTATGAAGATGAAAAATAAAAGTGGGCCGAGCAGCGAGCCTCTCGGGACACCAGAGAAGACTTTTGTTGTGGGAGAATGGTCATTTTCGATGACAGTGAATTGAGAGTGATCAGTTAGGAAGCAGCGAATCCAGTTTAATATCAGGGGATCAAGGCACTAGCATGAAAGTTTGGCCATGTGAACACCAGCTTTCAATTCTATTTAGGTCGCATTGGAGCAATTGCTGATCAATATTGGAAGTTATGCGGCGGTGCAGGACACAGTCATCTGCGAAAAGACGAATTGTCGATGAATTTCGGAGGGAAGATCATTTATGAAGATGAAAAAAAAAATGGGCCGAGCAGCGAGCCTCTCGGGACACCAGAGAAGACTTTTGTTGTGGGAGAATGGTCATTTTCCATGACAGTGAATTGAGAGCGATCAGTTAGGAAGCAGCGAATCCAATTTAATATCAGGAGATCAAGGCACAAGTGTGAAAGATTAGCCATGTGAACACCAGCTTTCAATTCTATTTAGGTCGCATTGGAGCAGTTATTGATCTTTATTGGAAGGTATGCGGTGGTACAGGTCACAGTCATCTGCGAAAAGACGAATTGTCGATGAAATGTCGGAGGGAAGATCATTTATGAAGATGAAAAAAAAATGGGCCGAGCAGCGAGCCTCTCGGGACACCAGAAAAGACTTTTGTTGTGGGAGAATGGGGAGAATGGTCATTTTCCATGACAGTGAATTGAGAGCGATCAGTTAGGAAGCAGCGAATCCAGTTTAATATCAGGGGATCAAGGCACAAGCATGAAAGTTTCGCCTTGTGAACACCAGCTTTCAATTCTATTTAGGTCGCATTGGAGCAATTCCTGATAATTATTGGAAGCTTTGCGGCGGTACCGGACACAGTCATCTGCGAAAAGACAAATTGTCGATGAAATGTCGGAGCGAAGATCATTTATGAAGATGAAAAATAGAAGTGGGCCCAGCAGTGAGTCTTGTGGGAGACCAGAGAAGACTTTTGTTGTGGGAGAATGGTCATTTTCGATGACAGTGAATTGAGAGCGATCAGTTAGGAATCAGCAAATCCAGTTCAATATCAGGAGATCAAGGCACAAGCATGAAAGCTTGGCCATGTGAACACCAGCCTTCAATTCTATTTAGGTCGCATTGGAGCAATTCCTGATCATTATTGGAAGTTATGCGGTGGTACAGGACACAGTCATCTGCGAAAAGACGAATTGTCGATGAAATATCGGAGGGAAGATCATTTATGAAGATGAAAAAAAAATGGGCCGAGCAGCCAGCCTCTCGGGACACCAGATAAGACTTTTGTTGTGGGAGAATGGTCATTTTTGATGACAGTGAATTGAGAGCGATCCGTTAGGAAGCAGCGAATCAAATTTAATATCAGGGGATCAAGGCACAAGTTTCGCAATGTGAACACCAGCTTTCAATTCTATTTAGGTCGCATTGAAGCAATGCCTGATCATTATTGGAAGGTATGCGGTGGTAAAGGTCACAGTCATCTGCGAAAAGACGAATTGTCGATGAAATGTCGGAGGGAAGATCATTTATGAAGATGAAAAAAAAATGGGCCGAGCAGCGAGCCTCTCGGGACACCAGAGAAGGCTTTTGTTGTGGGAGAATGGTCATTTTCCATGACAGTGAATTGAGAGCGATCAGTTAGGAAGCAGCGAATCCAGTTTAATATCAGGGGATCAAGGCACAAGCATGAAAGTTTCGCCTTGTGAAAACCAGCTTTCAATTTTATTTAGGTCGCATTGGAGCAATTCCTGATAATTATTGGAAGGTATGCGGCGGTACAGGACACAGTCATCTGCGAAAAGTGAATTGTCGATGAAATGTCGGAGGGAAGATCAGTTATGAAGATGAAAAGTAAAAGTAGGCCCAGCAGCGAGCCTTGCGGGACACCAGAGAAGAATTTTGTTGCGGGAAAATTGTCATTTTCGATGACAGTGAATTGCGAGCGATCAGTTAGGAAGCAGCGAATCCAGTTTAATATCAGGGGATCAAGGCACAAGCATGAAAGTTTCGCCATGTGGACACCAGTTTAAATTCTATTTAGGTAGCATTGGAGCAATTCCTGATCAATATTGGAAGTTATGCGGCGGTACCGGACACAGTCATCTGCGAAAAGACGAATTGTCGATGAAATGTCGGAGCGAAGATCATTTATGAAGACGAAAAATAAAAGTGGGCCGAGCAGCGAGCCTTGCGCGACACCAGAGAAGACTTTTGTTGTGGGAGAATGGTCATTTTCCATGACAGTGAATTGAGAGCGATCAGTTAGGAAGCAGCGAATCCAGTTTAATATCAGGGGATCAAGGCACAAGCATGAAAGTTTCGCCTTGTGAACACCAGCTTTCAATTCTATTAAGTCGCATTGGAGCAATTCCTGATCATTATTGGAAGGTATGCGGTGGTACAAGTCACAGTCATCTGCGAAAAGACGAATTGTCGATGAAATGTCGAAGCGAAGATCATTTATGAAGATGAAAAATAAAAGTGGGCCGAGGAGCGAGCCTTGCGCGACACCAGAGAAGACTTTTGTTGTGGGAGAATGGTCATTTTCCATGACAGTGAATTGAGAGCGATCAGTTAGGAAGCAACGAATCCAGTTTAATATCAGGGGATCAAGCCACAAGCATGAAAGTTTCGCCATGTGGACACGAGCTTTAAATTCTATTTAGGTAGCATTGGAGCAATTCCTGATCAATATTGGAAGTTATGCGGCGGTACCGGACACAGTCATCTGCGAAAAGACGAATTGTCGATGAATTTCGGAGGGAAGATCATTTATGAAGATGAAAAAAAAAAAATGGGCCGAGCAGCGAGCCTCTCGGGACACCAGAGAAGACTTTTGTTGTGGGAGAATGGTCATTTTCTATGACAGTGAATTGAGAGCGATCAGTTAGGAAGCAGCGAATCCAGTTTAATATCAGGGGATCAAGCCACAAGCATGAAAGTTTCGCCATGTGGACACCAGCTTTAAATTCTATTTAGGTAGCATTGGAGCAATTCCTGATCTATTGGAAGTTATGCGGCGGTACCGGACACAGTCATCTGCGAAAAGACGAATTGTCGATGAAATGTCGGAGCGAAGATCATTTATGAAGATGAAAAATAAAAGTGGGCCGAGCAGCGAGCCTCTCGGGACACCAGAGAAGACTTTTGTTGTGGGAGAATGGTCATTTTCGATGACAGTGAATTGAGAGTGATCAGTTAGGAAGCAGCGAATCCAGTTTAATATCAGGGGATCAAGGCACTAGCATGAAAGTTTGGCCATGTGAACACCAGCTTTCAATTCTATTTAGGTCGCATTGGAGCAATTGCTGATCAATATTGGAAGTTATGCGGCGGTGCAGGACACAGTCATCTGCGAAAAGACGAATTGTCGATGAATTTCGGAGGGAAGATCATTTATGAAGATGAAAAAAAAAATGGGCCGAGCAGCGAGCCTCTCGGGACACCAGAGAAGACTTTTGTTGTGGGAGAATGGTCATTTTCCATGACAGTGAATTGAGAGCGATCAGTTAGGAAGCAGCGAATCCAGTTTAATATCAGGGGATCAAGGCACAAGCATGAAAGTTTCGCCATGTGGACACCAGCTTTAAATTCTATTTAGGTAGCATTGGAGCAATTGCTGATCATTATTGGAAGTTATGCGGCGGTACAGGACACAGTCATCTGTGAAAATACGAATTGTCGATGAAATGTCGGAGCGAAGATCATTTATGAAGATGAAAAATAAAAGTGGGCCGAGCAGCGAGCCTTGCGCGACACCAGAGAAGACTTTTGTTGTGGGAGAATGGTCATCTTCGATGACAGTGAATTGAGAGTGATCAGTTAGGAAGCAGCGAATCCAGTTTAATATCACGGGATCAAGGCACAAGCATGAAAGTTTGGCCATGTGAACACCAGCTTTCAATTCTATTTAGGTCGCATTGGAGCAATTGCTGATCATTATTGGAAGTTATGCGGCGGTACAGGACACAGTCATCTGCGAAAATACGAATTGTCGATGAAACGTTGGAGGGAAGATCATTTATGAAGATGAAAAATAAAAGTGGGCCCAGCAGTGAGTCATGTGGGATACCAGAGAAGACTTTTGTTGTGGGAGAATGGTCATTTTCGATGACAGTGAATTGAGAGCGATCAGTTAGGAAGCAGCGAATCGAATTTAATATCAGGAGATCAAGGCACAAGTATGAAAGATTGGCCATGTGAACACCAGCTTTCAATTCTATTTAGGTCGCATTGGAGCAATACCTGATCATTATTTTAAGTTAGGCTGCGGTACCGGACACAGTCATCTGCGAAAAGACGAATTGTCGATGAAATGTCGGAGCGAAGATCATTTATGAAGATGAAAAATAAAAGTGGGCCGAGCAGCGAGCCTTGAGCGACACCAGAGAAGACTTTTGTTGTGGGAGAATGGTCATTTTCCATGACAGTGAATTGAGAGCGATCAGTTAGGAAGCAGCGAATCCAGATTAATATCAGGGGATCAAGCCACAAGCATGAAAGTTTCGCCATGTGGACACCAGCTTTAAATTCTATTTAGGCAGCATTGGAGCAATTCCTGATCATTATTGGAAGGTATGCGGTGGTACAAGTCACAGTCATCTGCGAAAAGACGAATTGTCGATGAATTTCGGAGGGAAGATCATTTATGAAGATGAAAAAAAAATGGGCCGAGCAGCGAGCCTCTCGGGACACCAGAGAAGACTTTTGTTGTGGGAGAATGGTCATTTTCCATGACAGTGAATTGAGAGCGATCAGTTAGGAATCAGCGAATCCAGTTCAATATCAGGAGATCAAGGCACAAGTATGAAAGATTGGCCATGTGAACACCAGCTTTCAATTCTATTTAGGTCGCATTGGAGCAATACCTGATCATTATTTTAAGTTAGGCTGCGGTACAGGTCGCAGTCATCGGCGAAAAGACGAATTGTCGATGAAATATCGGAGGGAAGATCATTTATGAAGATGAAAAAAAAAATGGGCCAAGCAGCCAGCCTCTCGGGACACCAGATAAGACTTGTTGTGGGAGAATGGTCATTTTCCATGACAGTGAATTGAGAGCGATCAGTTAGGAAGTAGCGAATCCAATTTAATATCAGGGGGTCAAGGCACAAGCATGAAAGTTTGGCCATGTGAACACCTGCTTTGAATTCTATTTAGGTCGCATTGGAGCAATTCCTGATCATAATTGGAGGTTATGCGGCGGTAAAGGACACAGTCATCTGCGAAAAGACGAATTGTCGATGAAATGACGGAGGAAAGATCATTTATGAAGATGAAAAATAAAAGTGGGCTGAGCACTGAGCCCTGCGGGACACCAGAGAAGACTTTTGTTGTTTGGGAATGGTAGATTTCGATGACAGCGAATTGAGAGTGATCAGTTAGGAAGCAGCGAATCGAATTTATTATCAGGAGATCAAGGCACTATATGAAAGATTGGCCATGTGAGCACCAGCTTTCAATTCTATTTAGGTCGCATTGGAGCAATACCTGATCATTATTTTAAGTTAGGCTGCGGTACAGGTCGCAGTCATCGGCGAAAAGACGAATTGTCGATGAAATATCGGAGGGAAGATCATTTATGAAGATGAAAAAAAAAATGGGCCAAGCAGCCAGCCTCTCGGGACACCAGATAAGACTTGTTGTGGGAGAATGGTCATTTTCGATGACAGTGAATTGAGAGCGATCAGTTAGGAATCAGCGAATCCAGTTCAATATCAGGAGATCAAGGCACAAGCATGAAAGTTTGGCCATGTGAACACCTGCTTTGAATTCTATTTAGGTCGCATTGGAGCAATTCCTGATCATAATTGGAGGTTATGCGGCGGTAAAGGACACAGTCATCTGCGAAAAGACGAATTGTCGATGAAATGACGGAGGAAAGATCATTAATGAAGATGAAAAATAAAAGTGGGCTGAGCACTGAGCCCTGCGGGACACCAGAGAAGACTTTTGTTGTGGGGGAATGGTAGATTTCGATGACAGTGAATTGAGAGTGATCAGTTAGGAAGCAGCGAATCGAATTTATTATCAGGAGATCAAGGCACTAGTATGAAAGATTGGCCACGTGAACACCAGCTTTCAATTCTATTTAGGTCGCATTGGAGCAATACCTGATCATTATTTTAAGTTATGCTGCGGTACAGGTCACAGTCATCTGCGAAAAGACGAATTGTCGATGAAATGTCGGAGGGAAGATCATTTATGAAGATGAAAAAAAAAATGGGCCGAGCAGACAGCCTCTCGGGACACCAGATAAGACTTTTGTTGAGGGAGAATGCTGATTTTTGATGACAGTGAATTGAGAGCGATCCGTTAGGAAGCAGCGAATCCAATTTAATATCAGGGGATCAAGGCACAAGTTACTCAATGTAAACACCAGCTTTCAATTCTATTTAGGTCGCATTGGAGCAATTCCTGATCATTATTGGAAGGTATGCGGTGGTACAGGTCACAGTCATCTGCGAAAAGACGAATTGTCGATGAATTTCGGAGGGAAGATCATTTATGAAGATGAAAAAAAAAAATGGGCCGAGCAGCGAGCCTCTCGTGACACCAGAGAAGACTTTTGTTGTGGGAGAATGGTCATTTTCCATGACAGTGAATTGAGAGCGATCAGTTAGGAAGCAGCGAATCCAATTTAATATCAGGAGATCAAGGCACAAGTGTGAAAGATTGGCCATGTGAACACCAGCTTTCAATTCTATTTAGGTCGCATTGGAGCAGTTATTGATCTTTATTGGAAGGTATGCGGTGGTACAGGTCACAGTCATCTGCGAAAAGACGAATTGTCGATGAAATGTCGGAGGGAAGATCGTTTATGAAGATGAAAAAAAAAATGGGCCGAGCAGCGAGCCTCTCGGGACACCAGAGAAGACTTTTGTTGTGGGAGAATGGGGAGAATGGTCATTTTCCATGACAGTGAATTGAGAGCGATCAGTTAGGAAGCAGCGAATCCAGTTCAATATCAGGAGATCAAGGCACAAGCATGAAAGCTTGGTCATGTGAACACCAGCTTTCAATTCTATTTAGGTCGCATTGGAGCAATTCCTGATCATTATTGGGAGTTATGCGGTGGTACAGGACACAGGCATCTGCGAAAGGACGAATTGTCGATGAAATGTCGGAGGGAAGATCATTTATGAAGATGAAAAATAGAAGTGGGCCCAGCAGTGAGTCTTGCGGGACACCAGAGAAGACTTTTGTGCTGGGAGAATGGTCATTTTCGATGACAGTGAATTGAGAGCGATCAGTTAGGAAGCAGCGAATCCAATTTAATATCAGGAGATCAAGGCACAAGTATGAAAGATTGGCCATGTGAACACCAGCTTTCAATTCTATTTAGGTCGCATTGGAGCAATACCTGATCATTATTTTAAGTTATGTTTCGGTACAGGTCGCAGTCATCTGCGAAAAGACGAATTGTCGATAAAATATCGGAGGGAAGATCATTTATGAAGATGAAAAAAAAATGGGCCGAGCAGCCAGCCTCTCGGGACACCAGAGAAGACTTTTGTTGTGGGAGAATGGTCATTTTCGATGACAGTGAATTGAGAGTGATCAGTTAGGAAGCAGCGAATCCAGTTTATTATCAGGGGATCAAGCCACAAGCATGAAAGTTTCGCCATGTGGACACCAGCTTTAAATTCTATTTAGGTAGCATTGGAGCAATTCCTGATCAATATTGGAAGTTATGCGGCGGTACCGGACACAGTCATCTGCGAAAAGACGAATTGTCGATGAAATGTCGGAGCGAAGATCATTTATGAAGATGAAAAATAAAAGTGGGCCGAGCAGCGAGCCTCTCGGGACACCAGAGAAGACTTTTGTTGTGGGAGAATGGTCATTTTCGATGACAGTGAATTGAGAGTGATCAGTTAGGAAGCAGCGAATCCAGTTTAATATCAGGGGATCAAGGCACTAGCATGAAAGTTTGGCCATGTGAACACCAGCTTTCAATTCTATTTAGGTCGCATTGGAGCAATTGCTGATCAATATTGGAAGTTATGCGGCGGTGCAGGACACAGTCATCTGCGAAAAGACGAATTTTCGATGAATTTCGGAGGGAAGATCATTTATGAAGATGAAAAAAAAATGGGCCGAGCAGCGAGCCTCTCGGGACACCAGAGAAGACTTTTGTTGTGGGAGAATGGTCATTTTCCATGACAGTGAATTGAGAGCGATCAGTTAGGAAGCAGCGAATCCAGTTTAATATCAGGGGATCAAGGCACAAGCATGAAAGTTTCGCCATGTGGACACCAGCTTTAAATTCTATTTAGGTAGCATTGGAGCAATTGCTGATCATTATTGGAAGTTATGCGGCGGTACAGGACACAGTCATCTGTGAAAATACGAATTGTCGATGAAATGTCGGAGCGAAGATCATTTATGAAGATGAAAAATAAAAGTGGGCCGAGCAGCGAGCCTTGCGCGACACCAGAGAAGACTTTTGTTGTGGGAGAATGGTCATTTTCGATGACAGTGAATTGAGAGTGATCAGTTAGGAAGCAGCGAATCCAGTTTAATATCACGGGATCAAGGCACAAGCATGAAAGTTTGGCCATGTGAACACCAGCTTTCAATTCTATTTAGGTCGCATTGGAGCAATTGCTGATCATTATTGGAAGTTATGCGGCGGTACAGGACACAGTCATCTGCGAAAATACGAATTGTCGATGAAACGTTGAGGGAAGATCATTTATGAAGATGAAAAATAAAAGTGGGCCCAGCAGTGAGTCATGTGGGAGACCAGAGAAGACTTTTGTTGTGGGAGAATGGTCATTTTCGATGACAGTGAATTGAGAGCGATCAGTTAGGAAGCAGCGAATCGAATTTAATATCAGGAGATCAAGGCACAAGTATGAAAGATTGGCCATGTGAACACCAGCTTTCAATTCTATTTAGGTCGCATTGGAGCAATACCTGATCATTATTTTAAGTTAGGCTGCGGTACCGGACACAGTCATCTGCGAAAAGACGAATTGTCGATGAAATGTCGGAGCGAAGATCATTTATGAAGATGAAAAATAAAAGTGGGCCGAGCAGCGAGCCTTGAGCGACACCAGAGAAGACTTTTGTTGTGGGAGAATGGTCATTTTCGATGACAGTGAATTGAGAGCGATCAGTTAGGAATCAGCGAATCCAGTTCAATATCAGGAGATCAAGGCACAAGCATGAAAGTTTGGCCATGTGAACACCTGCTTTGAATTCTATTTAGGTCACATTGGAGCAATTCCTGATCATAATTGGAGGTTATGCGGCGGTAAAGGACACAGTCATCTGCGAAAAGACGAATTGTCGATGAAATGACGGAGGAAAGATCATTAATGAAGATGAAAAATAAAAGTGGGCTGAGCACTGAGCCCTGCGGGACACCAGAGAAGACTTTTGTTGTGGGGGAATGGTAGATTTCGATGACAGTGAATTGAGAGTGATCAGTTAGGAAGCAGCGAATCGAATTTATTATCAGGAGATCAAGGCACTAGTATGGAAGATTGGCCATGTGAACACCAGCTTTCAATTCTATTTAGGTCGCATTGGAGCAATACCTGATCATTATTTTAAGTTATGCTGCGGTACAGGTCACAGTCATCTGCGAAAAGACGAATTGTCGATGAAATGTCGGAGGGAAGATCATTTATGAAGATGAAAAAAAAAATGGGCCGAGCAGACAGCCTCTCGGGACACCAGATAAGACTTTTGTTGAGGGAGAATGCTGATTTTTGATGACAGTGAATTGAGAGCGATCCGTTAGGAAGCAGCGAATCCAATTTAATATCAGGGGATCAAGGCACAAGTTACTCAATGTGAACACCAGCTTTCAATTCTATTTAGGTCGCATTGGAGCAATTCCTGATCATTATTGGAAGGTATGTGGTGGTACAGGTCACAGTCATCTGCGAAAAGACGAATTGTCGATGAATTTCGGAGGGAAGATCATTTATGAAGATGAAAAAAAAAAATGGGCCGAGCAGCGAGCCTCTCGAGACACCAGAGAAGACTTTTGTTGTGGGAGAATGGTCATTTTCCATGACAGTGAATTGAGAGCGATCAGTTAGGAAGCAGCGAATCCAATTTAATATCAGGAGATCAAGGCACAAGTGTGAAAGATTAGCCATGTGAACACCAGCTTTCAATTCTATTTAGGTCGCATTGGAGCAGTTATTGATCTTTATTGGAAGGTATGCGGTGGTACAGGTCACAGTCATCTGCGAAAAGACGAATTGTCGATGAAATGTCGGAGGGAAGATCATTTATGAAGATGAAAAAAAAATGGGCCGAGCAGCGAGCCTCTCGGGACACCAGAAAAGACTTTTGTTGTGGGAGAATGGGGAGAATGGTCATTTTCCATGACAGTGAATTGAGAGCGATCAGTTAGGAAGCAGCGAATCCAGTTTAATATCAGGGGATCAAGGCACAAGCATGAAAGTTTCGCCTTGTGAACACCAGCTTTCAATTCTATTTAGGTCGCATTGGAGCAATTCCTGATAATTATTGGAAGCTTTGCGGCGGTACCGGACACAGTCATCTGCGAAAAGACAAATTGTCGATGAAATGTCGGAGCGAAGATCATTTATGAAGATGAAAAATAGAAGTGGGCCCAGCAGTGAGTCTTGTGGGAGACCAGAGAAGACTTTTGTTGTGGGAGAATGGTCATTTTCGATGACAGTGAATTGAGAGCGATCAGTTAGGAATCAGCAAATCCAGTTCAATATCAGGAGATCAAGGCACAAGCATGAAAGCTTGGCCATGTGAACACCAGCCTTCAATTCTATTTAGGTCGCATTGGAGCAATTCCTGATCATTATTGCAAGTTATGCGGTGGTACAGGACACAGTCATCTGCGAAAAGACGAATTGTCGATGAAATGTCGGAGGGAAGATCATTTATGAAGATGAAAAATAGAAGTGGGCCCAGCAGTGAGTCTTGCGGGACACCAGAGAAGACTTTTGTGCTGGGAGAATGGTCATTTTCGATGACAGTGAATTGAGAGCGATCAGTTAGGAAGCAGCGAATCCAATTTAATATCAGGAGATCAAGGCACAAGTATGAAAGATTGGCCATGTGAACACCAGCTTTCAATTCTATTTAGGTCGCATTGGAGCAATACCTGATCATTATTTTAAGTTATGTTTCGGTACAGGTCGCAGTCATCTGCGAAAAGACGAATTGTCGATGAAATATCGGAGGGAAGATCATTTATGAAGATGAAAAAAAAATGGGCCGAGCAGCCAGGCTCTCGGGACACCAGATAAGACTTTTGTTGTGGGAGAATGGTCATTTTTGATGACAGTGAATTGAGAGCGATCCGTTAGGAAGCAGCGAATCAAATTTAATATCAGGGGATCAAGGCACAAGTTTCGCAATGTGAACACCAGCTTTCAATTCTATTTAGGTCGCATTGAAGCAATGCCTGATCATTATTGGAAGGTATGCGGTGGTAAAGGTCACAGTCATCTGCGAAAAGACGAATTGTCGATGAAATGTCGGAGGGAAGATCATTTATGAAGATGAAAAAAAAAATGGGCCGAGCAGCGAGCCTCTCGGGACACCAGAGAAGGCTTTTGTTGTGGGAGAATGGTCATTTTCCATGACAGTGAATTGAGAGCGATCAGTTAGGAAGCAGCGAATCCAGTTTAATATCAGGGGATCAAGGCACAAGCATGAAAGTTTCGCCTTGTGAAAACCAGCTTTCAATTCTATTTAGGTCGCATTGGAGCAATTCCTGATAATTATTGGAAGGTATGCGGCGGTACAGGACACAGTCATCTGCGAAAAGTGAATTGTCGATGAAATGTCGGAGGGAAGATCAGTTATGAAGATGAAAAGTAAAAGTAGGCCCAGCAGCGAGCCTTGCGGGACACCAGAGAAGAATTTTGTTGCGGGAAAATTGTCATTTTCGATGACAGTGAATTGCGAGCGATCAGTTAGGAAGCAGCGAATCCAGTTTAATATCAGGGGATCAAGGCACAAGCATGAAAGTTTCGCCATGTGGACACCAGTTTAAATTCTATTTAGGTAGCATTGGAGCAATTCCTGATCAATATTGGAAGTTATGCGGCGGTACCGGACACAGTCATCTGCGAAAAGACGAATTGTCGATGAAATGTCGGAGCGAAGATCATTTATGAAGACGAAAAATAAAAGTGGGCCGAGCAGCGAGCCTTGCGCGACACCAGAGAAGACTTTTGTTGTGGGAGAATGGTCATTTTCCATGACAGTGAATTGAGAGCGATCAGTTAGGAAGCAGCGAATCCAGTTTAATATCAGGGGATCAAGGCACAAGCATGAAAGTTTCGCCTTGTGAACACCAGCTTTCAATTCTATTAAGTCGCATTGGAGCAATTCCTGATCATTATTGGAAGGTATGCGGTGGTACAAGTCACAGTCATCTGCGAAAAGACGAATTGTCGATGAAATGTCGAAGCGAAGATCATTTATGAAGATGAAAAATAAAAGTGGGCCGAGGAGCGAGCCTTGCGCGACACCAGAGAAGACTTTTGTTGTGGGAGAATGGTCATTTTCCATGACAGTGAATTGAGAGCGATCAGTTAGGAAGCAACGAATCCAGTTTAATATCAGGGGATCAAGCCACAAGCATGAAAGTTTCGCCATGTGGACACGAGCTTTAAATTCTATTTAGGTAGCATTGGAGCAATTCCTGATCAATATTGGAAGTTATGCGGCGGTACCGGACACAGTCATCTGCGAAAAGACGAATTGTCGATGAATTTCGGAGGGAAGATCATTTATGAAGATGAAAAAAAAAAAATGGGCCGAGCAGCGAGCCTCTCGGGACACCAGAGAAGACTTTTGTTGTGGGAGAATGGTCATTTTCTATGACAGTGAATTGAGAGCGATCAGTTAGGAAGCAGCGAATCCAGTTTAATATCAGGGGATCAAGCCACAAGCATGAAAGTTTCGCCATGTGGACACCAGCTTTAAATTCTATTTAGGTAGCATTGGAGCAATTCCTGATCAATATTGGAAGTTATGCGGCGGTACCGGACACAGTCATCTGCGAAAAGACGAATTGTCGATGAAATGTCGGAGCGAAGATCATTTATGAAGATGAAAAATAAAAGTGGGCCGAGCAGCGAGCCTCTCGGGACACCAGAGAAGACTTTTGTTGTGGGAGAATGGTCATTTTCGATGACAGTGAATTGAGAGTGATCAGTTAGGAAGCAGCGAATCCAGTTTAATATCAGGGGATCAAGGCACTAGCATGAAAGTTTGGCCATGTGAACACCAGCTTTCAATTCTATTTAGGTCGCATTGGAGCAATTGCTGATCAATATTGGAAGTTATGCGGCGGTGCAGGACACAGTCATCTGCGAAAAGACGAATTGTCGATGAATTTCGGAGGGAAGATCATTTATGAAGATGAAAAAAAAAATGGGCCGAGCAGCGAGCCTCTCGGGACACCAGAGAAGACTTTTGTTGTGGGAGAATGGTCATTTTCCATGACAGTGAATTGAGAGCGATCAGTTAGGAAGCAGCGAATCCAGTTTAATATCAGGGGATCAAGGCACAAGCATGAAAGTTTCGCCATGTGGACACCAGCTTTAAATTCTATTTAGGTAGCATTGGAGCAATTGCTGATCATTATTGGAAGTTATGCGGCGGTACAGGACACAGTCATCTGTGAAAATACGAATTGTCGATGAAATGTCGGAGCGAAGATCATTTATGAAGATGAAAAATAAAAGTGGGCCGAGCAGCGAGCCTTGCGCGACACCAGAGAAGACTTTTGTTGTGGGAGAATGGTCATCTTCGATGACAGTGAATTGAGAGTGATCAGTTAGGAAGCAGCGAATCCAGTTTAATATCACGGGATCAAGGCACAAGCATGAAAGTTTGGCCATGTGAACACCAGCTTTCAATTCTATTTAGGTCGCATTGGAGCAATTGCTGATCATTATTGGAAGTTATGCGGCGGTACAGGACACAGTCATCTGCGAAAATACGAATTGTCGATGAAACGTTGGAGGGAAGATCATTTATGAAGATGAAAAATAAAAGTGGGCCCAGCAGTGAGTCATGTGGGATACCAGAGAAGACTTTTGTTGTGGGAGAATGGTCATTTTCGATGACAGTGAATTGAGAGCGATCAGTTAGGAAGCAGCGAATCGAATTTAATATCAGGAGATCAAGGCACAAGTATGAAAGATTGGCCATGTGAACACCAGCTTTCAATTCTATTTAGGTCGCATTGGAGCAATACCTGATCATTATTTTAAGTTAGGCTGCGGTACCGGACACAGTCATCTGCGAAAAGACGAATTGTCGATGAAATGTCGGAGCGAAGATCATTTATGAAGATGAAAAATAAAAGTGGGCCGAGCAGCGAGCCTTGAGCGACACCAGAGAAGACTTTTGTTGTGGGAGAATGGTCATTTTCCATGACAGTGAATTGAGAGCGATCAGTTAGGAAGCAGCGAATCCAGTTTAATATCAGGGGATCAAGCCACAAGCATGAAAGTTTCGCCATGTGGACACCAGCTTTAAATTCTATTTAGGTAGCATTGGAGCAATTCCTGATCATTATTGGAAGGTATGCGGTGGTACAAGTCACAGTCATCTGCGAAAAGACGAATTGTCGATGAATTTCGGAGGGAAGATCATTTATGAAGATGAAAAAAAAATGGGCCGAGCAGCGAGCCTCTCGGGACACCAGAGAAGAATTTGGTTGTGGGAGAATGGTCATTTTCCATGACAGTGAATTGAGAGCGATCAGTTAGGAATCAGCGAATCCAGTTCAATATCAGGAGATCAAGGCACAAGTATGAAAGATTGGCCATGTGAACACCAGCTTTCAATTCTATTTAGGTCGCATTGGAGCAATACCTGATCATTATTTTAAGTTAGGCTGCGGTACAGGTCGCAGTCATCGGCGAAAAGACGAATTGTCGATGAAATATCGGAGGGAAGATCATTTATGAAGATGAAAAAAAAAATGGGCCAAGCAGCCAGCCTCTCGGGACACCAGATAAGACTTGTTGTGGGAGAATGGTCATTTTCCATGACAGTGAATTGAGAGCGATCAGTTAGGAAGTAGCGAATCCAATTTAATATCAGGGGGTCAAGGCACAAGCATGAAAGTTTGGCCATGTGAACACCTGCTTTGAATTCTATTTAGGTCGCATTGGAGCAATTCCTGATCATAATTGGAGGTTATGCGGCGGTAAAGGACACAGTCATCTGCGAAAAGACGAATTGTCGATGAAATGACGGAGGAAAGATCATTTATGAAGATGAAAAATAAAAGTGGGCTGAGCACTGAGCCCTGCGGGACACCAGAGAAGACTTTTGTTGTTTGGGAATGGTAGATTTCGATGACAGCGAATTGAGAGTGATCAGTTAGGAAGCAGCGAATCGAATTTATTATCAGGAGATCAAGGCACTATATGAAAGATTGGCCATGTGAGCACCAGCTTTCAATTCTATTTAGGTCGCATTGGAGCAATACCTGATCATTATTTTAAGTTAGGCTGCGGTACAGGTCGCAGTCATCGGCGAAAAGACGAATTGTCGATGAAATATCGGAGGGAAGATCATTTATGAAGATGAAAAAAAAAATGGGCCAAGCAGCCAGCCTCTCGGGACACCAGATAAGACTTGTTGTGGGAGAATGGTCATTTTCGATGACAGTGAATTGAGAGCGATCAGTTAGGAATCAGCGAATCCAGTTCAATATCAGGAGATCAAGGCACAAGCATGAAAGTTTGGCCATGTGAACACCTGCTTTGAATTCTATTTAGGTCGCATTGGAGCAATTCCTGATCATAATTGGAGGTTATGCGGCGGTAAAGGACACAGTCATCTGCGAAAAGACGAATTGTCGATGAAATGACGGAGGAAAGATCATTAATGAAGATGAAAAATAAAAGTGGGCTGAGCACTGAGCCCTGCGGGACACCAGAGAAGACTTTTGTTGTGGGGGAATGGTAGATTTCGATGACAGTGAATTGAGAGTGATCAGTTAGGAAGCAGCGAATCGAATTTATTATCAGGAGATCAAGGCACTAGTATGAAAGATTGGCCACGTGAACACCAGCTTTCAATTCTATTTAGGTCGCATTGGAGCAATACCTGATCATTATTTTAAGTTATGCTGCGGTACAGGTCACAGTCATCTGCGAAAAGACGAATTGTCGATGAAATGTCGGAGGGAAGATCATTTATGAAGATGAAAAAAAAAATGGGCCGAGCAGACAGCCTCTCGGGACACCAGATAAGACTTTTGTTGAGGGAGAATGCTGATTTTTGATGACAGTGAATTGAGAGCGATCCGTTAGGAAGCAGCGAATCCAATTTAATATCAGGGGATCAAGGCACAAGTTACTCAATGTAAACACCAGCTTTCAATTCTATTTAGGTCGCATTGGAGCAATTCCTGATCATTATTGGAAGGTATGCGGTGGTACAGGTCACAGTCATCTGCGAAAAGACGAATTGTCGATGAATTTCGGAGGGAAGATCATTTATGAAGATGAAAAAAAAAAAAAAATGGGCCGAGCAGCGAGCCTCTCGTGACACCAGAGAAGACTTTTGTTGTGGGAGAATGGTCATTTTCCATGACAGTGAATTGAGAGCGATCAGTTAGGAAGCAGCGAATCCAATTTAATATCAGGAGATCAAGGCACAAGTGTGAAAGATTGGCCATGTGAACACCAGCTTTCAATTCTATTTAGGTCGCATTGGAGCAGTTATTGATCTTTATTGGAAGGTATGCGGTGGTACAGGTCACAGTCATCTGCGAAAAGACGAATTGTCGATGAAATGTCGGAGGGAAGATCGTTTATGAAGATGAAAAAAAAAATGGGCCGAGCAGCGAGCCTCTCGGGACACCAGAGAAGACTTTTGTTGTGGGAGAATGGGGAGAATGGTCATTTTCCATGACAGTGAATTGAGAGCGATCAGTTAGGAAGCAGCGAATCCAGTTCAATATCAGGAGATCAAGGCACAAGCATGAAAGCTTGGTCATGTGAACACCAGCTTTCAATTCTATTTAGGTCGCATTGGAGCAATTCCTGATCATTATTGGGAGTTATGCGGTGGTACAGGACACAGGCATCTGCGAAAGGACGAATTGTCGATGAAATGTCGGAGGGAAGATCATTTATGAAGATGAAAAATAGAAGTGGGCCCAGCAGTGAGTCTTGCGGGACACCAGAGAAGACTTTTGTGCTGGGAGAATGGTCATTTTCGATGACAGTGAATTGAGAGCGATCAGTTAGGAAGCAGCGAATCCAATTTAATATCAGGAGATCAAGGCACAAGTATGAAAGATTGGCCATGTGAACACCAGCTTTCAATTCTATTTAGGTCGCATTGGAGCAATACCTGATCATTATTTTAAGTTATGTTTCGGTACAGGTCGCAGTCATCTGCGAAAAGACGAATTGTCGATAAAATATCGGAGGGAAGATCATTTATGAAGATGAAAAAAAAATGGGCCGAGCAGCCAGCCTCTCGGGACACCAGATAAGACTTTTGTTGTGGGAGATTGGTCATTTTTGATGACAGTGAATTGAGAGCGATCCGTTAGGAAGCAGCGAATCAAATTTAATATCAGGGGATCAAGGCACAAGTTTCGCAATGTGAACACCAGCTTTCAATTCTATTTAGGTCGCATTGAAGCAATGCCTGATCATTATTGGAAGGTATGCGGTGGCAAAGGTCACAGTCATCTGCGAAAAGACGAATTGTCGATGAAATGTCGGAGGGAAGATCATTTATGAAGATGAAAAAAAAAAATGGGCCGAGCAGCGAGCCTCTCGGGACACCAGAGAAGGCTTTTGTTGTGGGAGAATGGTCATTTTCCATGACAGTGAATTGAGAGCGATCAGTTAGGAAGCAGCGAATCCAATTTAATATCAGGAGATCAAGGCACAAGTATGAAAGATTGGCCATGTGAACACCAGCTTTCAATTCTATTTAGGTCGCATTGGAGCAATTATTGATCTTTATTGGAAGGTATGCGGTGGTACAGGTCACAGTCATCTGCGAAAAGACGAATTGTCGATGACATGACGGAGGAAAGATCATTTATGAAGATGAAAAATAAAAGTGGGCCGAGCACTGAGCGCTGCGGGACACCAGAGAATAATTTTGTTGTGGGGGAATGGTCATTTTCGATGACAGTGAATTGAGAGTGATCAGTTAGGAAGCAGCGAATCCAGTTTAATATCAGGGGATCAAGGCACAAGCATGAAAGTTTCGCCATGCGAACACCTGCTTTGAATTCTATTTAGGTCGCATTGGAGCAATTCCTGATCATTATTGGAAGTTATGCGGTGGTACAGGACACAGTCATCTGGGAAAAGACGAATTGTCGATGAAATGTCGGAGGGAAGATCATTTATGAAGATGAAAAATAGAAGTGGGCCCAGCAGTGAGTCTTCCGGGACACCAGAGAAGACTTTTGTTGTGGGAGAATGGTCATTTTCGATGGCAGTGAATTGAGAGCGATCAGTTAGGAAGCAGCGAATCCAGTTTAATATCAGGGGATCAAGGCACAAGCATGAAAGTTTCGCCATGCGAACACCTGCTTTGAATTCTATTTAGGTCGCATTGGAGCAATTCCTGATCATAATTGGAGGTTATGCGGCGGTAAAAGACACAGTCATCTGCGAAAAGACGAATTGTCGATGAAATGACGGAGGAAATATCATTTATGAAGATGAAAAATAAAAGTGGGCCGAGCACTGAGCCCTGCGGGACACCAGAGAAGACTTTTGTTGTGGGGGAATGGTAGATTTCGATGACAGTGAATTGAGAGTGATCAGTTAGGAAGCAGCGAATCCAATTTAATATCAGGAGATCAAGGCACAAGTATGAAAGATTGGCCATGTAAACACCAGCTTTCAATTCTATTTAGGTCGCATTGGAGCAATTCCTGATCATTATTGGAAGGTATGCGGTGGTACAGGTCACAGTCATCTGCGAAAAGACGAATTGTCGATGAAATGTCGGAGGGAAGATCATTTATGAGATGAAAAAAAAAAAAAATGGGCCGAGCAGCGAGCCTCTCGGGACACCAGGGAAGACTTTTATTGTGGGAGAATGGTCATTTTCCATGACAGTGAATTGAGAGCGATCAGTTAGGAAGTAGCGAATCCAATTTAATATCAGGAGATCAAGGCACAAACATGAAAGTTTGGCCATGTGAACACCAGCTTTCAATTCTATTTAGGTCGCATTGGAGCAATTCCTGATCATAATTGGAGGTTTTGCGGCGGTAAAGGACACAGTCATCTGCGAAAAGACGAATTGTCGATGAAATGACGGAGGAAAGATCATTTATGAAGATGAAAAATAAAAGTGGGCCGAGCAGTGAGTCTTGTGGGACACCAGAGAAGACTTTTGTTGTGGGAGAATGGTCATTTTCGATGAGGAGGAGGAGGAAAAAACTTTATTAAAAAAAATGTAAACACTCCCAGGAGGACCTCTTAGTCCAGGAGCCCTCTGGCTGTTCCTTCTAGCTTAGGCCGCTCGACCAGCCGTAACTGATCTGCAGGTTGCGTGGCTAGAAGGGCAGCCTCCCAGGAGGAGGGGGTGGGGTGTTTGACGGGAGGAACGCGGATTGGATGTGGGCATTCCCATAAGTAATGGTAGAGAGTGGGTGGGGTGGCGTTGCATGTGGTGCAGTACGGTGGGAAGTCCGTGGGGTGAAATATGTGGGCAAATTGAGGAGATGGAAACGAATGTGTTTGGAGTTGTCGCCAGTACGTGCTGTCGATGTGAGAAAGCGTGGGATGTGGTGGCGGGAACGTGGCACGGCAGCGACGATAGTACTGAACAATTGTAGTGTAGTCAAGAGGTTCGATGGTGGTGTATAATGAAGGTTTTGGGAGGACATCCACCGGCGCTCGGAAGCTTTGTTCTCGGGCAAACGCATGAGCGCGCTCATTTCCGAGGATGTCCTCATGCCCAGGAACCCATGTGATGGTGATGGTATCGGGAGGGGTAGGTAGAGTAGATAATATTTTAGCAGATGAGTGTGGGAGGGTTCCTCGCAGTAGATATCTGTATGCTGTTTGGGAGTCTGTGCATATTGTGGTGTGCTGAGTCTGCAACTGACTGATGTGTGCAATTGCAAGTGTAATGGCCAAGCATTCGGCCTCGGCGATGCTAGTGCAGTGGATGGAGGCGGCATTGAATGTTGAGCGGCGAATGTCCGTGAATACAGCAGTGCAGATGTGTGGAATGTCCGGATTGTGTGAAGCATCCGTGTAGATGATGTCTTGGCGTGTGGAGTACTGTTTGGAAAAATATGAGGCACGGGCTGCGCGACGACCTTTGTGGTGTTCGGGATCCATATTTTGTGGGAGGGGTTTGAGCTCGAGGAGGCTCCGCAGATGCGGAGGGATGGGTATATGAGTATGAGGTGAGGGATCAGGGGTATTGTAGCCCATTGAGCGCAAGAGATGAGTGCCTGTAGATGTTGTGCGGAGTCGACGTTGCTGGCTGGAGAGGTGCGCCTCTATGATCTCCTCAACATTGTTATGAATGCCTAATTGAAGGAGCCGAATTGTACTGGTATGACGAGGTAAATGGAGGGCTGCTTTAACGGCTGAGCGGTGTAGGACGTTAAGTTTATTGAGTTGGGTTTTGGTGATGTGATGGTAGGGGAGGTGGTAAGCTAGTCGACTAACGATAAGGGCATCTACGAGTCTTAAAGTGTCTTTTTCCTTGAGGCCATGATTGCGGCTTGAAATGCGACGAATGAGATGTGTTATCTGGTTGATTTGGCGCTGCAGGAGGTGTATGGTGTAGGTGGCTCTAGTGTCCTGTTGAATGTGGAGACCTAGCAGTCGGAGCCGTGGTACTTTGGGAATCGGAGCGTTGTCAAGGAGTACGGTGATGGTTGGGGCACGTGGGGAAGGCTTGATGAATAGGAGCTCAGATTTCTGCGGTGCACACGCAAGACCTATAGCCTTTGTATATGTGTGGATGGCATCTGTAGCGAATTGCAAAGTTTGTTCAACTTGGCCAGGGCAACCCTTAGTAGTCCATAGGGTGATGTCGTCTGCGTATATTGCGTGGTCAGGTAATAGTCTCGAGTATCCGGGCTAAGGGAGTTAGGGCGATGTTAAAGAGGATGGGTGAGAGGACTGAGCCCTGCGGTGTGCCTCGGTTGGGTAAATAGATGGTCGGGGAGGTGTAGGACCCGAGTGTGATATGAGCCGTACGTTTCGTTAGGAATGCCTCCACGTAGCGCCAGATGCGTAGCCCGCAGTAAGTTGTGGATGACATTTTCGATGACAGTGAATTGAGAGCGATCACTTAGGAAGCAGCGAATCATATTTAATATCAGGGGGTCAAGGCACAAGCATGAAAGTTTCGCCATGCGAACACCTGCTTTGAATTCTATTTAGGTCGCATTGGAGCAATTCCTGATCATAATTGGAGGTTATGCGGCGGTAAAGGACACAGTCATCTGCGAAAAGACGAATTGTCGATGAAATGACGGAGGAAAGATCATTTATGAAGATGAAAAATAAAAGTGGGCCGAGCACTGAGCCCTCCGGGACACCAGAGAATAATTTTGTTGTGGGGGAATGGTCATTTTCGATGAGAGTGAATTGAGAGTGATCAGTTAGGAAGCAGCGAATCCAGTTTAATATCAGGGGATCAAGGCACAAGCATGAAAGTTTCGCCATGCGAACACCTGCTTTGAATTCTATTTAGGTCGCATTGGAGCAATTCCTTATCATTATTGGAAGTTATGCGGTGGTACAGGACACAGTCATCTGCGAAAAGACGAATTGTCGATGAAATGTCGGAGGGAAGATCATTTGTGAAGATGAAAAATAGAAGTGGGCCCAGCAGTGAGTCTTGCGGGACACCAGAGAAGACTTTTGTTGTGGGAGAATGGTAATTTTCCATGACAGTGAATTGAGAGCGATCAGTTAGGAAGTAGCGAATCCAATTTAATATCAGGAGATCAAGGCACAAACATGAAAGTTTGGCCATTTGAACACCAGCTTTCAATTCTTTTAGGTCGCATTGGAGCAATTCCTGATCATAATTGGAGGTTATGCGGCGGTAAAGGACACAGTCATCTGCGAAAAGACGAATTGTCGATGAAATGACGGAGGAAAGATCATTTATGAAGATGAAAAATAAAAGTGGACCGAGCACTGAGCCCTGCGGGACACCAGAGAATAATTTTGTTGTGGGGGAATGGTCATTTTCGATGAGAGTGAATTGAGAGTGATCAGTTAGGAAGCAGCGAATCCAGTTTAATATCAGGGGATCAAGGCACAAGCATGAAAGTTTCGCCATGCGAACACCTGCTTTGAATTCTATTTAGGTCGCATTGGAGCAATTCCTGATCATTATTGGAAGTTATGCGGTGGTCCAGGACACAGTCATCTGCGAAAAGACGAATTGTCGATGAAATGTCGGAGGGAAGATCATTTATGAAGATGAAAAATAGAAGTGGGCCCAGCAGTGAGTCTTGCGGGACACCAGAGAAGACTTTTGTTGTGGGAGAATGGTCATTTCGATGACAGTGAATTGAGAGCGATCAGTTAGGAAGTAGCGAATCCAATTTAATATCAGGAGATCAAGGCACAAACATGAAAGTTTGGCCATTTGAACACCAGCTTTCAATTCTATTTAGGTCGCATTGGAGCAATTCCTGATCATTATTGGAAAGTATGCGGTGGTACAGGTCACAGTCATCTGCGAAAAGACGAATTGTCGATGAAATGTCGGAGGGAAGATCATTTATGAGACGAAAAAAAAAATGGGCCGAGCAGCGAGCCTCTCGGGACACCAGAGAAGACTTTTATTGTGGGAGAATGGTCATTTTCCATGACAGTGAATTGAGAGCGATCACTTAGGAAGCAGCGAATCATATTTAATATCAGGGGGTCAAGGGACAAGCATTAAAGTTTCGCCATGCGAACACCTGCTTTGAATTCTATTTAGGCCGCATTGGAGCAATTCCTGATCATAATTGGAGGTTATGCGGCGGTAAAGGACACAGTCATCTGCGAAAAGACGAATTGTCGATGAAATGACGGAGGAAAGATCATTTATGAAGATGAAAAATAAAAGTGGGCCGAGCACTGAGCCCTCCGGGACACCAGAGAAGACTTTTGTTCTGGGGGAATGGCAGATTTCGATGACAGTGAATTGAGAGTGATCAGTTAGGAAGCAGCGAATCCAATTTAATATCAGGAGATCAAGGCACAAGTATGAAAGATTGGCCATGTGAACACAAGCTTTCAATTCTATTTAGGTCGCATTGGAGCAATACCTGATCATTATTTTAAGTTATGCTGCGGTACAGTTCACAGTCATCTGCGAAAAGACGAATTGTCGATGAAATGTCGGAGGGAAGATCATTTATGAAGATGAAAAATAAAAGTGGGGCGAGCAGCGAGCCTTGCGGTACACCAGACAAAACTTTTGTTGTGGGAGAATGGTCATTTTCGATGACAGTGAATTGAGAGCGATCACTTAGGAAGCAGCGAATCATATTTAATATCAGGGGATCAAGGAACAAGCATGAAAGATTCGCCATGTGAACACCAGCTTTCAATTCCTTTTATGTCGCATTGGAGCAATTCCTGATCATAATTGGAGGTTATGCGGCGGTTAAGGACACAATCATCTGCGAAAAGACGAATTGTCGATGAAATGACGGAGGAAAGATCATTTATGAAGATGAAAAATAAAAGTGGGCTGAGCACTGAGCCCTGCGGGACACCAGAGAAGACTTTTGTTGTGGGGGAATGGTCATTTTCGATGACAGTGAATTGAGAGCGATCACTTAGGAAGCAGCGAATCATATTTAATATCAGGGGGTCAAGGCACAAGCATGAAAGTTTCGCCATGCGAACACCTGCTTTGAATTCTATTTAGGTCGCATTGGAGCAATTCCTGATCATAATTGGAGGTTATGCGGCGGTAAAGGACGCAGTCATCTGCGAAAAGACGAATTGTCGATGAAATGACGGAGGGAAGATCATTTATGAAGATGAAAAATAAAAGTGGGGCGAGCAGCGAGCCTTGCGGTACACCAGACAAAACTTTTGTTGTGGGAGAATGGTCATTTTCGATGACAGTGAATTGAGAGCGATCACTTAGGAAGCAGCGAATCATATTTAATATCAGGGGATCAAGGAACAAGCATGAAAGATTCGCCATGTGAACACCAGCTTTCAATTCTATTTAGGTCGCATTGGAGCAATTCCTGATCATTATTTTAAGTTATGCTGCGGTACAGTTCACAGTCATCTGCGAAAAGACGAATTGTCGATGAAATGTCGGAGGGAAGATCATTTATGAAGATGAAAAATAAAAGTGGGGCGAGCAGCGAGCCTTGCGGTACACCAGACAAAACTTTTGTTGTGGGAGAATGGTCATTTTCGATGACAGTGAATTGAGAGCGATCACTTAGGAAGCAGCGAATCATATTTAATATCAGGGGGTCAAGGCACAAGCATGAAAGTTTCGCCATGCGAACACCTGCTTTGAATTCCATTTAGGTCGCATTGGAGCAATTCCTGATCATAATTGGAGGTTATGCGGCGGTAAAGGACGCAGTCATCTGCGAAAAGACGAATTGTCAATGAAATGACGGAGGGAAGATCATTTATGAAGATGAAAAATAAAAGTGGGGCGAGCAGCGAGCCTTGCGGTACACCAGACAAAACTTTTGTTGTGGGAGAATGTTCATTTTCGATGACAGTGAATTGAGAGCGATCACTTAGGAAGCAGCGAATCATATTTAATATCAGGGGATCAAGGAACAAGCATGAAAGATTCGCCATGTGAACACCAGCTTTCAATTCTATTTAGGTCGCATTGGAGCAATTCCTGTTCATTATTTTAAGTTATGCTGCGGTACAGGTCACAGTCATCTGCGAAAAGACGAATTGTCGATGAAATGACGGAGCAAAGATCATTTATGAAGATGAAAAATAAAAGTGGGCTGAGCACTGAGCCCTGCGGGACACCAGAGAAGACTTTTGTTGTGGGGGAATGGTAGATTTCGATGACAGTGAATTGAGAGTGATCAGTTAGGAAGCAGCGAATCCAATTTAATATCAGGAGATCAAGGCACAAGTATGAAAGATTGGCCATGTGAACACCAGCTTTCAATTCTATTTAGGTCGCATTGGAGCAATACCTGATCATTATTTTAAGTTATGCTGCGGTCCAGGTCACAGTCATCTGCGAAAAGACGAATTGTCGATGAAATGTCGGAGGGAAGATCATTTATGAAGATGAAAAAAAAAATGGGCCGAGCAGCCAGACTCTCGGGGCACCAGATAAGACTTTTGTTGTGGGAGAATGGTCATTTTTGATGACAGTGAATTGAGAGCGATCCGTTAGGAAGCAGCGAATCCAATTTAATATCAGGGGATCAAGGCACAAGTTACTCAATGTGAACACCAGCATTCAATTCTATTTAGGTCGCATTGGAGCAATTCCTGATCATTATTGGAAGGTATGCGGTGGTACAGGTCACAGTCATCTGCGAAAAGACGAATTGTCGATGAATTTCGGAGGGAAGATCATTTATGAAGATGAAAAAAAAATGGGCAGAGCAGCGAGCCTCTCGGGACACCAGAGAAGACTTTTGTTGTGGGAGAATGGTCATTTTCCATGACAGTGAATTGAGAGCGATCAGTTAGGAAGCAGCGAATCCAATTTAATATCAGGAGATCAAGGCACAAGTGTGAAAGATTGGCCATGTCAACACCAGCTTTCAATTCAATTTAGGTCGCATTGGAGCAGTTATTGATCTTTATTGGAAGGTATGCGGTGGTACAGGTCACAGTCATCTGCGAAAAGACGAATTGTCGATGAAATGTCGGAGGGAAGATCATTTATGAAGATGAAAAAAAAATGGGCCGATCAGCGAGCCTCTCGGGACACCAGAGAAGACTTTTGTTGTGGGAGAATGGTCATTTTCCATGACAGTGAATTGAGAGCGATCAGTTAGGAAGTAGCGAATCCAATTTAATATCAGGAGATCAAGGCACAAGCATGAAGTTTGGCCATGTGTACACCAGCTTTCAATTCAATTTAGGTCGCATTGGAGCAATTCTTGTTCATAATTGGAGGTTATGCGGCGGTAAAGGACACAGTCATCTGCGAAAAGATGAATTGTCGATGAAATGTCGGAGGGAAGATCATTTATGAAGATGAAAAATAAAAGTGGGCCGAGCAGCGAGCCTTGCGGGACACCAGAGAAGACTTTTGTTCTGGGAGAATGGTAATTTTCGATGAGAGTGAATTGAGAGCGATCAGTTAGAAAGCAGCGAATCATATTTAATATCAGGGGGTCAAGGCACAAGCATGAAAGATTCGCCATGTGAACACCAGCTTTCAATTCTATTTAGGTCGCAGTGGAGCAATTCCTGATCATAATTGGAGGTCATGCGGCGGTAAAGGACACAATCATCTGCGAAAAGACGAATTGTCGATGAAATGACGGAGGAAAGATCATTTATGAAGATGAAAAATAAAAGTGGGCCGAGCACTGAGCCCTCCGGGACACCAGAGAAGACTTTTGTTGTGGGAGAATGGTAATTTTTGATGACAGTGAATTGAGAGCGATCACTTAGGAAGCAGCGAATCATATTTAATATCAGGGGATCAAGGAACAAGCATGAAAGATTCGCCATGTGAACACCAGCTTTCAATTCTATTTAGGTCGCATTGGAGGAATTCCTGATCATTATTTTAAGTTATGCTGCGGTACAGGTCACAGTCATCTGCGAAAAGACGAATTGTCGATGAAATGACGGAGCAAAGATCATTTATGAAGATGAAAAATAAAAGTGGGCTGAGCACTGAGCCCTGCGGGACACCAGACAAACTTTTGTTGTGGGGGAATGGTAGATTTCGATGACAGTGAATTGAGAGTGATCAGTTAGGAAGCAGCGAATCCAATTTAATATCAGGAGATCAAGGCACAAGTATGAAAGATTGGCCATGTGAACACCAGCTTTCAATTCTATTTAGGTCGCATTGGAGCAATACCTGATCATTATTTTAAGTTATGCTGCGGTACAGGTCACAGTCATCTGCGAAAAGGCGAATTGTCGATGAAATGTCGGAGGGAAGATCATTTATGAAGATGAAAAAAAAATGGGCCGAGCAGCCAGCCTCTCAGGACACCAGATAAGACTTTTGTTGTGGGAGAATGGTCATTTTTGATGACAGTGAATTGAGAGCGATCCGTTAGGAAGCAGCGAATCCAATTTAATATCAGGGGATCAAGGCAAAAGTTACTCAATGTGAACACCAGCTTTCAATTCTATTTAGGTCGCATTGGAGCAATTCCTGATCATTATTGGAAGGTATGCGGTGGTACAGGTCACAGTCATCTGCGAAAAGACGAATTGTCGATGAAATGTCGGAGGGAAGATCATTTATGAATATGAAAAAAAAAAATGGGCCGAGCAGCGAGCCTCTCGGGACACCAGAGAAGATTTTGTTGTGGGAGAATGGTCATTTTCCATGACAGTGAATTGAGAGCGATCAGTTAGGAAGTAGCGAATCCAATTTAATATCAGGAGATCAAGGCACAAGCATGAAGTTTGGCCATGTGTACACCAGCTTTCAATTCTATTTAGGTCGCATTGGAGCAATTCCTGTTCATAATTGGAGGTTATGCGGCGGTAAAGGACACAGTCATCTGCGAAAAGATGAATTGTCGATGAAATGTCGGAGGGAAGGTCATTTATGAAGATGAAAAATAGAAGTGGGCCCAGCAGTGAGTCTTGCGGGACACCAGAGGAGACTTTTGTTGTGGGAGAATGGTCATTTTCGATGACAGTGAATTGAGAGCGATCAGTTAGGAAGCAGCGAATCCAGTTTAATATCAGGGGATCAAGGCCCAAGCATGAAAGTTTCGACTTGTGAACACCAGCTTTCAATTCTATTTAGGTCGCATTGGAGCAATTCCTGATCATTATTGGAGGTTATGTGGCGGTAAAGGACACAGTCATCTGCGAAAAGACGAATTGTCGATGAAATGTCGGAGGGAAGATCATTTATGAAGATGAAAAATAAAAGTGGGCCGAGCAGCGAGCCTTGCGGGACACCAGAGAAGACTTTTGTTCTGGGAGAATGGTCATTTTCGATGAGAGTGAATTGAGAGCGATCAGTTAGAAAGCAGCGAATCCAATTTAATATCAGGGGATCAAGGCACAAGTTACTCAATGTGAACACCAGCATTCAATTCTATTTAGGTCGCATTGGAGCAATTCCTGATCATTATTGGAAGGTATGCGGTGGTACAGGTCACAGTCATCTGCGAAAAGACGAATTGTCGATGAATTTCGGAGGGAAGATCATTTATGAAGATGAAAAAAAAATGGGCAGAGCAGCGAGCCTCTCGGGACACCAGAGAAGACTTTTCTTGTGGGAGAATGGTCATTTTCCATGACAGTGAATTGAGAGCGATCAGTTAGGAAGTAGCGAATCCAATTTAATATCAGGAGATCAAGGCACAAGCATGAAAGATTCGCCATGTGAACACCAGCTTTCAATTCTATTTAGGTCGCAGTGGAGCAATTCCTGATCATAATTGGAGGTCATGCGGCGGTAAAGGACACAATCATCTGCGAAAAGACGAATTGTCGATGAAATGACGGAGGAAAGATCATTTGTGAAGATGAAAAATAAAAGTGGGCCGAGCACTGAGCCCTCCGGGACACCAGAGAAGACTTTTGTTGTGGGAGAATGGTAATTTTTGATGACAGTGAATTGAGAGCGATCACTTAGGAAGCAGCGAATCATATTTAATACCAGGGGATCAAGGAACAAGCATGAAGTTTGGCCATGTGTACACCAGCTTTCAATTCTATTTAGGTCGCATTGGAGCAATTCCTGTTCATAATTGGAGGTTATGCGGCGGTAAAGGACACAGTCATCTGCGAAAAGACGAATTGTCGATGAAATGTCGGAGGGAAGATCATTTATGAATATGAAAAAAAAAAATGGGCCGAGCAGCGAGCCTCTCGGGACACCAGAGAAGACTTTTGTTGTGGGAGAATGGTCATTTTCTATGACAGTGAATTGAGAGCGATCAGTTAGGAAGTAGCGAATCCAATTTAATATCAGGAGATCAAGGCACAAGCATGAAGTTTGGCCATGTGTACACCAGCTTTCAATTCTATTTAGGTCGCATTGGAGCAATTCCTGTTCATAATTGGAGGTTATGCGGCGGTAAAGGACACAGTCATCTGCGAAAAGATGAATTGTCGATGAAATGTCGGAGGGAAGATCATTTATGAAGATGAAAAATAAAAGTGGGCCGAGCAGCGAGCCTTGCGGGACACCAGAGAAGACTTTTGTTCTGGGAGAATGGTCATTTTCGATGAGAGTGAATTGAGAGCGATCAGTTAGAAAGCAGCGAATCCAATTTAATATCAGGGGATCAAGGCACAAGTTACTCAATGTGAACACCAGCATTCAATTCTATTTAGGTCGCATTGGAGCAATTCCTGATCATTATTGGAAGGTATGCGGTGGTACAGGTCACAGTCATCTGCGAAAAGACGAATTGTCGATGAATTTCGGAGGGAAGATCATTTATGAAGATGAAAAAAAAATGGGCAGAGCAGCGAGCCTCTCGGGACACCAGAGAAGACTTTTGTTGTGGGAGAATGGTCATTTTCCATGACAGTGAATTGAGAGCGATCAGTTAGGAAGCAGCGAATCCAATTTAATATCAGGAGATCAAGGCACAAGTGTGAAAGATTGGCCATGTCAACACCAGCTTTCAATTCAATTTAGGTCGCATTGGAGCAGTTATTGATCTTTATTGGAAGGTATGCGGTGGTACAGGTCACAGTCATCTGCGAAAAGACGAATTGTCGATGAAATGTCGGAGGGAAGATCATTTATGAAGATGAAAAAAAAATGGGCCGATCAGCGAGCCTCTCGGGACACCAGAGAAGACTTTTGTTGTGGGAGAATGGTCATTTTCCATGACAGTGAATTGAGAGCGATCAGTTAGGAAGTAGCGAATCCAATTTAATATCAGGAGATCAAGGCACAAGCATGAAAGATTCGCCATGTGAACACCAGCTTTCAATTCTATTTAGGTCGCAGTGGAGCAATTCCTGATCATAATTGGAGGTCATGCGGCGGTAAAGGACACAATCATCTGCGAAAAGACGAATTGTCGATGTAATGACGGAGGAAAGATCATTTATGAAGATGAAAAATAAAAGTGGGCCGAGCACTGAACCCTCCGGGACACCAGAGAAGACTTTTGTTGTGGGAGAATGGTAATTTTTGATGACAGTGAATTGAGAGCGATCACTTAGGAAGCAGCGAATCATATTTAATATCAGGGGATCAAGGAACAAGCATGAAAGATTCGCCATGTGAACACCAGCTTTCAATTCTATTTAGGTCGCATTGGAGGAATTCCTGATCATCATTTTAAGTTATGCTGCGGTACAGGTCACAGTCATCTGCGAAAAGACGAATTGTCGATGAAATGACGGAGCAAAGATCATTTATGAAGATGAAAAATAAAAGTGGGCTGAGCACTGAGCCCTGCGGGACACCAGAGAAACTTTTGTTGTGGGGGAATGGTAGATTTCGATGACAGTGAATTGAGAGTGATCAGTTAGGAAGCAGCGAATCCAATTTAATATCAGGAGATCAAGGCACAAGTATGAAAGATTGGCCATGTGAACACCAGCTTTCAATTCTATTTAGGTCGCATTGGAGCAATACCTGATCATTATTTTAAGTTATGCTGCGGTACAGGTCACAGTCATCTGCGAAAAGGCGAATTGTCGATGAAATGTCGGAGGGAAGATTATTTATGAAGATGAAAAAAAAATGGGCCGAGCAGCCAGCCTCTCAGGACACCAGATAAGACTTTTGTTGTGGGAGAATGGTCATTTTTGATGACAGTGAATTGAGAGCGATCCGTTAGGAAGCAGCGAATCCAATTTAATATCAGGGGATCAAGGCAAAAGTTACTCAATGTGAACACCAGCTTTCAATTCTATTTAGGTCGCATTGGAGCAATTCCTGATCATTATTGGAAGGTATGCGGTGGTACAGGTCACAGTCATCTGCGAAAAGACGAATTGTCGATGAAATGTCGGAGGGAAGATCATTTATGAATATGAAAAAAAAAATGGGCCGAGCAGCGAGCCTCTCGGGACACCAGAGAAGACTTTTGTTGTGGGAGAATGGTCATTTTCCATGACAGTGAATTGAGAGCGATCAGTTAGGAAGTAGCGAATCCAATTTAATATCAGGAGATCAAGGCACAAGCATGAAGTTTGGCCATGTGTACACCAGCTTTCAATTCTATTTAGGTCGCATTGGAGCAATTCCTGTTCATAATTGGAGGTTATGCGGCGGTAAAGGACACAGTCATCTGCGAAAAGATGAATTGTCGATGAAATGTCGGAGGGAAGGTCATTTATGAAGATGAAAATAGAAGTGGGCCCAGCAGTGAGTCTTGCGGGACACCAGAGGAGACTTTTGTTGTGGGAGAATGGTCATTTTCGATGACAGTGAATTGAGAGCGATCAGTTAGGAAGCAGCGAATCCAGTTTAATATCAGGGGATCAAGGCCCAAGCATGAAAGTTTCGACTTGTGAACACCAGCTTTCAATTCTATTTAGGTCGCATTGGAGCAATTCCTGATCATTATTGGAGGTTATGTGGCGGTAAAGGACACAGTCATCTGCGAAAAGACGAATTGTCGATGAAATGTCGGAGGGAAGATCATTTATGAAGATGAAAAATAAAAGTGGGCCGAGCAGCGAGCCTTGCGGGACACCAGAGAAGACTTTTGTTCTGGGAGAATGGTCATTTTCGATGAGAGTGAATTGAGAGCGATCAGTTTGAAAGCAGCGAATCCAATTTAATATCAGGAGATCAAGGCACAAGTGTGAAAGATTGGCCATGTCAACACCAGCTTTCAATTCAATTTAGGTCGCATTGGAGCAGTTATTGATCTTTATTGGAAGGTATGCGGTGGTACAGGTCACAGTCATCTGCGAAAAGACGAATTGTCGATGAAATGTCGGAGGGAAGATCATTTATGAAGATGAAAAAAAAATGGGCCGATCAGCGAGCCTCTCGGGACACCAGAGAAGACTTTTGTTGTGGGAGAATGGTCATTTTCCATGACAGTGAATTGAGAGCGATCAGTTAGGAAGTAGCGAATCCAATTTAATATCAGGAGATCAAGGCACAAGCATGAAAGATTCGCCATGTGAACACCAGCTTTCAATTCTATTTAGGTCGCAGTGGAGCAATTCCTGATCATAATTGGAGGTCATGCGGCGGTAAAGGACACAATCATCTGCGAAAAGACGAATTGTCGATGAAATGACGGAGGAAAGATCATTTGTGAAGATGAAAAATAAAAGTGGGCCGAGCACTGAGCCCTCCGGGACACCAGAGAAGACTTTTGTTGTGGGAGAATGGTAATTTTTGATGACAGTGAATTGAGAGCGATCACTTAGGAAGCAGCGAATCATATTTGATATCAGGGGATCAAGGAACAAGCATGAAGTTTGGCCATGTGTACACCAGCTTTCAATTCTATTTAGGTCGCATTGGAGCAATTCCTGTTCATAATTGGAGGTTATGCGGCGGTAAAGGACACAGTCATCTGCGAAAAGACGAATTGTCGATGAAATGTCGGAGGGAAGATCATTTATGAATATGAAAAAAAAAAATGGGCCGAGCAGCGAGCCTCTCGGGACACCAGAGAAGACTTTTGTTGTGGGAGAATGGTCATTTTCTATGACAGTGAATTGAGAGCGATCAGTTAGGAAGTAGCGAATCCAATTTAATATCAGGAGATCAAGGCACAAGCATGAAGTTTGGCCATGTGTACACCAGCTTTCAATTCTATTTAGGTCGCATTGGAGCAATTCCTGTTCATAATTGGAGGTTATGCGGCGGTAAAGGACACAGTCATCTGCGAAAAGATGAATTGTCGATGAAATGTCGGAGGGAAGGTCATTTATGAAGATGAAAAATAGAAGTGGGCCCAGCAGTGAGTCTTGCGGGACACCAGAGGAGACTTTTGTTGTGGGAGAATGGTCATTTTCGATGACAGTGAATTGAGAGCGATCAGTTAGGAAGCAGCGAATCCAGTTTAATATCAGGGGATCAAGGCCCAAGCATGAAAGTTTCGACTTGTGAACACCAGCTTTCAATTCTATTTAGGTCGCATTGGAGCAATTCCTGATCATTATTGGAGGTTATGTGGCGGTAAAGGACACAGTCATCTGCGAAAAGACGAATTGTCGATGAAATGTCGGAGGGAAGATCATTTATGAAGATGAAAAATAAAAGTGGGCCGAGCAGCGAGCCTTGCGGGACACCAGAGAAGACTTTTGTTCTGGGAGAATGGTCATTTTCGATGAGAGTGAATTGAGAGCGATCAGTTAGAAAGCAGCGAATCCAATTTAATATCAGGGGATCAAGGCACAAGTTACTCAATGTGAACACCAGCATTCAATTCTATTTAGGTCGCATTGGAGCAATTCCTGATCATTATTGGAAGGTATGCGGTGGTACAGGTCACAGTCATCTGCGAAAAGACGAATTGTCGATGAATTTCGGAGGGAAGATCATTTATGAAGATGAAAAAAAAATGGGCAGAGCAGCGAGCCTCTCGGGACACCAGAGAAGACTTTTGTTGTGGGAGAATGGTCATTTTCCATGACAGTGAATTGAGAGCGATCAGTTAGGAAGCAGCGAATCCAATTTAATATCAGGAGATCAAGGCACAAGTGTGAAAGATTGGCCATGTCAACACCAGCTTTCAATTCAATTTAGGTCGCATTGGAGCAGTTATTGATCTTTATTGGAAGGTATGCGGTGGTACAGGTCACAGTCATCTGCGAAAAGACGAATTGTCGATGAAATGTCGGAGGGAAGATCATTTATGAAGATGAAAAAAAAATGGGCCGATCAGCGAGCCTCTCGGGACACCAGAGAAGACTTTTGTTGTGGGAGAATGGTCATTTTCCATGACAGTGAATTGAGAGCGATCAGTTAGGAAGTAGCGAATCCAATTTAATATCAGGAGATCAAGGCACAAGCATGAAAGATTCGCCATGTGAACACCAGCTTTCAATTCTATTTAGGTCGCAGTGGAGCAATTCCTGATCATAATTGGAGGTCATGCGGCGGTAAAGGACACAATCATCTGCGAAAAGACGAATTGTCGATGTAATGACGGAGGAAAGATCATTTATGAAGATGAAAAATAAAAGTGGGCCGAGCACTGAGCCCTCCGGGACACCAGAGAAGACTTTTGTTGTGGGAGAATGGTAATTTTTGATGACAGTGAATTGAGAGCGATCACTTAGGAAGCAGCGAATCATATTTAATATCAGGGGATCAAGGAACAAGCATGAAAGATTCGCCATGTGAACACCAGCTTTCAATTCTATTTAGGTCGCATTGGAGGAATTCCTGATCATCATTTTAAGTTATGCTGCGGTACAGGTCACAGTCATCTGCGAAAAGACGAATTGTCGATGAAATGACGGAGCAAAGATCATTTATGAAGATGAAAAATAAAAGTGGGCTGAGCACTGAGCCCTGCGGGACACCAGAGAAACTTTTGTTGTGGGGGAATGGTAGATTTCGATGACAGTGAATTGAGAGTGATCAGTTAGGAAGCAGCGAATCCAATTTAATATCAGGAGATCAAGGCACAAGTATGAAAGATTGGCCATGTGAACACCAGCTTTCAATTCTATTTAGGTCGCATTGGAGCAATACCTGATCATTATTTTAAGTTATGCTGCGGTACAGGTCACAGTCATCTGCGAAAAGGCGAATTGTCGATGAAATGTCGGAGGGAAGATTATTTATGAAGATGAAAAAAAAAATGGGCCGAGCAGCCAGCCTCTCAGGACACCAGATAAGACTTTTGTTGTGGGAGAATGGTCATTTTTGATGACAGTGAATTGAGAGCGATCCGTTAGGAAGCAGCGAATCCAATTTAATATCAGGGGATCAAGGCAAAAGTTACTCAATGTGAACACCAGCTTTCAATTCTATTTAGGTCGCATTGGAGCAATTCCTGATCATTATTGGAAGGTATGCGGTGGTACAGGTCACAGTCATCTGCGAAAAGACGAATTGTCGATGAAATGTCGGAGGGAAGATCATTTATGAATATGAAAAAAAAAATGGGCCGAGCAGCGAGCCTCTCGGGACACCAGAGAAGACTTTTGTTGTGGGAGAATGGTCATTTTCCATGACAGTGAATTGAGAGCGATCAGTTAGGAAGTAGCGAATCCAATTTAATATCAGGAGATCAAGGCACAAGCATGAAGTTTGGCCATGTGTACACCAGCTTTCAATTCTATTTAGGTCGCATTGGAGCAATTCCTGTTCATAATTGGAGGTTATGCGGCGGTAAAGGACACAGTCATCTGCGAAAAGATGAATTGTCGATGAAATGTCGGAGGGAAGGTCATTTATGAAGATGAAAATAGAAGTGGGCCCAGCAGTGAGTCTTGCGGGACACCAGAGGAGACTTTTGTTGTGGGAGAATGGTCATTTTCGATGACAGTGAATTGAGAGCGATCAGTTAGGAAGCAGCGAATCCAGTTTAATATCAGGGGATCAAGGCCCAAGCATGAAAGTTTCGACTTGTGAACACCAGCTTTCAATTCTATTTAGGTCGCATTGGAGCAATTCCTGATCATTATTGGAGGTTATGTGGCGGTAAAGGACACAGTCATCTGCGAAAAGACGAATTGTCGATGAAATGTCGGAGGGAAGATCATTTATGAAGATGAAAAATAAAAGTGGGCCGAGCAGCGAGCCTTGCGGGACACCAGAGAAGACTTTTGTTCTGGGAGAATGGTCATTTTCGATGAGAGTGAATTGAGAGCGATCAGTTAGAAAGCAGCGAATCCAATTTAATATCAGGAGATCAAGGCACAAGTGTGAAAGATTGGCCATGTCAACACCAGCTTTCAATTCAATTTAGGTCGCATTGGAGCAGTTATTGATCTTTATTGGAAGGTATGCGGTGGTACAGGTCACAGTCATCTGCGAAAAGACGAATTGTCGATGAAATGTCGGAGGGAAGATCATTTATGAAGATGAAAAAAAAATGGGCCGATCAGCGAGCCTCTCGGGACACCAGAGAAGACTTTTGTTGTGGGAGAATGGTCATTTTCCATGACAGTGAATTGAGAGCGATCAGTTAGGAAGTAGCGAATCCAATTTAATATCAGGAGATCAAGGCACAAGCATGAAAGATTCGCCATGTGAACACCAGCTTTCAATTCTATTTAGGTCGCAGTGGAGCAATTCCTGATCATAATTGGAGGTCATGCGGCGGTAAAGGACACAATCATCTGCGAAAAGACGAATTGTCGATGAAATGACGGAGGAAAGATCATTTGTGAAGATGAAAAATAAAAGTGGGCCGAGCACTGAGCCCTCCGGGACACCAGAGAAGACTTTTGTTGTGGGAGAATGGTAATTTTTGATGACAGTGAATTGAGAGCGATCACTTAGGAAGCAGCGAATCATATTTAATATCAGGGGATCAAGGAACAAGCATGAAGTTTGGCCATGTGTACACCAGCTTTCAATTCTATTTAGGTCGCATTGGAGCAATTCCTGTTCATAATTGGAGGTTATGCGGCGGTAAAGGACACAGTCATCTGCGAAAAGACGAATTGTCGATGAAATGTCGGAGGGAAGATCATTTATGAATATGAAAAAAAAAATGGGCCGAGCAGCGAGCCTCTCGGGACACCAGAGAAGACTTTTGTTGTGGGAGAATGGTCATTTTCTATGACAGTGAATTGAGAGCGATCAGTTAGGAAGTAGCGAATCCAATTTAATATCAGGAGATCAAGGCACAAGCATGAAGTTTGGCCATGTGTACACAAGCTTTCAATTCTATTTAGGTCGCATTGGAGCAATTCCTGTTCATATTTGGAGGTTATGCGGCGGTAAAGGACACAGTCATCTGCGAAAAGATGAATTGTCGATGAAATGTCGGAGGGAAGGTCATTTATGAAGATGAAAAATAGAAGTGGGCCCAGCAGTGAGTCTTGCGGGACACCAGAGGAGACTTTTGTTGTGGGAGAATGGTCATTTTCGATGACAGTGAATTGAGAGCGATCAGTTAGGAAGCAGCGAATCCAGTTTAATATCAGGGGATCAAGGCCCAAGCATGAAAGTTTCGACTTGTGAACACCAGCTTTCAATTCTATTTAGGTCGCATTGGAGCAATTCCTGATCATTATTGGAGGTTATGTGGCGGTAAAGGACACAGTCATCTGCGAAAAGACGAATTGTCGATGAAATGTCGGAGGGAAGATCATTTATGAAGATGAAAAATAAAAGTGGGCCGAGCAGCGAGCCTTGCGGGACACCAGAGAAGACTTTTGTTCTGGGAGAATGGTCATTTTCGATGAGAGTGAATTGAGAGCGATCAGTTAGAAAGCAGCGAATCCAATTTAATATCAGGGGATCAAGGCACAAGTTACTCAATGTGAACACCAGCATTCAATTCTATTTAGGTCGCATTGGAGCAATTCCTGATCATTATTGGAAGGTATGCGGTGGTACAGGTCACAGTCATCTGCGAAAAGACGAATTGTCGATGAATTTCGGAGGGAAGATCATTTATGAAGATGAAAAAAAAATGGGCAGAGCAGCGAGCCTCTCGGGACACCAGAGAAGACTTTTGTTGTGGGAGAATGGTCATTTTCCATGACAGTGAATTGAGAGCGATCAGTTAGGAAGCAGCGAATCCAATTTAATATCAGGAGATCAAGGCACAAGTGTGAAAGATTGGCCATGTCAACACCAGCTTTCAATTCAATTTAGGTCGCATTGGAGCAGTTATTGATCTTTATTGGAAGGTATGCGGTGGTACAGGTCACAGTCATCTGCGAAAAGACGAATTGTCGATGAAATGTCGGAGGGAAGATCATTTATGAAGATGAAAAAAAAATGGGCCGATCAGCGAGCCTCTCGGGACACCAGAGAAGACTTTTGTTGTGGGAGAATGGTCATTTTCCATGACAGTGAATTGAGAGCGATCAGTTAGGAAGTAGCGAATCCAATTTAATATCAGGAGATCAAGGCACAAGCATGAAAGATTCGCCATGTGAACACCAGCTTTCAATTCTATTTAGGTCGCAGTGGAGCAATTCCTGATCATAATTGGAGGTCATGCGGCGGTAAAGGACACAATCATCTGCGAAAAGACGAATTGTCGATGTAATGACGGAGGAAAGATCATTTATGAAGATGAAAAATAAAAGTGGGCCGAGCACTGAGCCCTCCGGGACACCAGAGAAGACTTTTGTTGTGGGAGAATGGTAATTTTTGATGACAGTGAATTGAGAGCGATCACTTAGGAAGCAGCGAATCATATTTAATATCAGGGGATCAAGGAACAAGCATGAAAGATTCGCCATGTGAACACCAGCTTTCAATTCTATTTAGGTCGCATTGGAGGAATTCCTGATCATCATTTTAAGTTATGCTGCGGTACAGGTCACAGTCATCTGCGAAAAGACGAATTGTCGATGAAATGACGGAGCAAAGATCATTTATGAAGATGAAAAATAAAAGTGGGCTGAGCACTGAGCCCTGCGGGACACCAGAGAAACTTTTGTTGTGGGGGAATGGTAGATTTCGATGACAGTGAATTGAGAGTGATCAGTTAGGAAGCAGCGAATCCAATTTAATATCAGGAGATCAAGGCACAAGTATGAAAGATTGGCCATGTGAACACCAGCTTTCAATTCTATTTAGGTCGCATTGGAGCAATACCTGATCATTATTTTAAGTTATGCTGCGGTACAGGTCACAGTCATCTGCGAAAAGGCGAATTGTCGATGAAATGTCGGAGGGAAGATTATTTATGAAGATGAAAAAAAAATGGGCCGAGCAGCCAGCCTCTCAGGACACCAGATAAGACTTTTGTTGTGGGAGAATGGTCATTTTTGATGACAGTGAATTGAGAGCGATCCGTTAGGAAGCAGCGAATCCAATTTAATATCAGGGGATCAAGGCAAAAGTTACTCAATGTGAACACCAGCTTTCAATTCTATTTAGGTCGCATTGGAGCAATTCCTGATCATTATTGGAAGGTATGCGGTGGTACAGGTCACAGTCATCTGCGAAAAGACGAATTGTCGATGAAATGTCGGAGGGAAGATCATTTATGAATATGAAAAAAAAAATGGGCCGAGCAGCGAGCCTCTCGGGACACCAGAGAAGACTTTTGTTGTGGGAGAATGGTCATTTTCCATGACAGTGAATTGAGAGCGATCAGTTAGGAAGTAGCGAATCCAATTTAATATCAGGAGATCAAGGCACAAGCATGAAGTTTGGCCATGTGTACACCAGCTTTCAATTCTATTTAGGTCGCATTGGAGCAATTCCTGTTCATAATTGGAGGTTATGCGGCGGTAAAGGACACAGTCATCTGCGAAAAGATGAATTGTCGATGAAATGTCGGAGGGAAGGTCATTTATGAAGATGAAAATAGAAGTGGGCCCAGCAGTGAGTCTTGCGGGACACCAGAGGAGACTTTTGTTGTGGGAGAATGGTCATTTTCGATGACAGTGAATTGAGAGCGATCAGTTAGGAAGCAGCGAATCCAGTTTAATATCAGGGGATCAAGGCCCAAGCATGAAAGTTTCGACTTGTGAACACCAGCTTTCAATTCTATTTAGGTCGCATTGGAGCAATTCCTGATCATTATTGGAGGTTATGTGGCGGTAAAGGACACAGTCATCTGCGAAAAGACGAATTGTCGATGAAATGTCGGAGGGAAGATCATTTATGAAGATGAAAAATAAAAGTGGGCCGAGCAGCGAGCCTTGCGGGACACCAGAGAAGACTTTTGTTCTGGGAGAATGGTCATTTTCGATGAGAGTGAATTGAGAGCGATCAGTTTGAAAGCAGCGAATCCAATTTAATATCAGGAGATCAAGGCACAAGTGTGAAAGATTGGCCATGTCAACACCAGCTTTCAATTCAATTTAGGTCGCATTGGAGCAGTTATTGATCTTTATTGGAAGGTATGCGGTGGTACAGGTCACAGTCATCTGCGAAAAGACGAATTGTCGATGAAATGTCGGAGGGAAGATCATTTATGAAGATGAAAAAAAAATGGGCCGATCAGCGAGCCTCTCGGGACACCAGAGAAGACTTTTGTTGTGGGAGAATGGTCATTTTCCATGACAGTGAATTGAGAGCGATCAGTTAGGAAGTAGCGAATCCAATTTAATATCAGGAGATCAAGGCACAAGCATGAAAGATTCGCCATGTGAACACCAGCTTTCAATTCTATTTAGGTCGCAGTGGAGCAATTCCTGATCATAATTGGAGGTCATGCGGCGGTAAAGGACACAATCATCTGCGAAAAGACGAATTGTCGATGAAATGACGGAGGAAAGATCATTTGTGAAGATGAAAAATAAAAGTGGGCCGAGCACTGAGCCCTCCGGGACACCAGAGAAGACTTTTGTTGTGGGAGAATGGTAATTTTTGATGACAGTGAATTGAGAGCGATCACTTAGGAAGCAGCGAATCATATTTAATATCAGGGGATCAAGGAACAAGCATGAAGTTTGGCCATGTGTACACCAGCTTTCAATTCTATTTAGGTCGCATTGGAGCAATTCCTGTTCATAATTGGAGGTTATGCGGCGGTAAAGGACACAGTCATCTGCGAAAAGACGAATTGTCGATGAAATGTCGGAGGGAAGATCATTTATGAATATGAAAAAAAAAATGGGCCGAGCAGCGAGCCTCTCGGGACACCAGAGAAGACTTTTGTTGTGGGAGAATGGTCATTTTCTATGACAGTGAATTGAGAGCGATCAGTTAGGAAGTAGCGAATCCAATTTAATATCAGGAGATCAAGGCACAAGCATGAAGTTTGGCCATGTGTACACCAGCTTTCAATTCTATTTAGGTCGCATTGGAGCAATTCCTGTTCATAATTGGAGGTTATGCGGCGGTAAAGGACACAGTCATCTGCGAAAAGATGAATTGTCGATGAAATGTCGGAGGGAAGGTCATTTATGAAGATGAAAAATAGAAGTGGGCCCAGCAGTGAGTCTTGCGGGACACCAGAGGAGACTTTTGTTGTGGGAGAATGGTCATTTTCGATGACAGTGAATTGAGAGCGATCAGTTAGGAAGCAGCGAATCCAGTTTAATATCAGGGGATCAAGGCCCAAGCATGAAAGTTTCGACTTGTGAACACCAGCTTTCAATTCTATTTAGGTCGCATTGGAGCAATTCCTGATCATTATTGGAGGTTATGTGGCGGTAAAGGACACAGTCATCTGCGAAAAGACGAATTGTCGATGAAATGTCGGAGGGAAGATCATTTATGAAGATGAAAAATAAAAGTGGGCCGAGCAGCGAGCCTTGCGGGACACCAGAGAAGACTTTTGTTCTGGGAGAATGGTCATTTTCGATGAGAGTGAATTGAGAGCGATCAGTTAGAAAGCAGCGAATCCAATTTAATATCAGGGGATCAAGGCACAAGTTACTCAATGTGAACACCAGCATTCAATTCTATTTAGGTCGCATTGGAGCAATTCCTGATCATTATTGGAAGGTATGCGGTGGTACAGGTCACAGTCATCTGCGAAAAGACGAATTGTCGATGAATTTCGGAGGGAAGATCATTTATGAAGATGAAAAAAAAATGGGCAGAGCAGCGAGCCTCTCGGGACACCAGAGAAGACTTTTGTTGTGGGAGAATGGTCATTTTCCATGACAGTGAATTGAGAGCGATCAGTTAGGAAGCAGCGAATCCAATTTAATATCAGGAGATCAAGGCACAAGTGTGAAAGATTGGCCATGTCAACACCAGCTTTCAATTCAATTTAGGTCGCATTGGAGCAGTTATTGATCTTTATTGGAAGGTATGCGGTGGTACAGGTCACAGTCATCTGCGAAAAGACGAATTGTCGATGAAATGTCGGAGGGAAGATCATTTATGAAGATGAAAAAAAAATGGGCCGATCAGCGAGCCTCTCGGGACACCAGAGAAGACTTTTGTTGTGGGAGAATGGTCATTTTCCATGACAGTGAATTGAGAGCGATCAGTTAGGAAGTAGCGAATCCAATTTAATATCAGGAGATCAAGGCACAAGCATGAAAGATTCGCCATGTGAACACCAGCTTTCAATTCTATTTAGGTCGCAGTGGAGCAATTCCTGATCATAATTGGAGGTCATGCGGCGGTAAAGGACACAATCATCTGCGAAAAGACGAATTGTCGATGTAATGACGGAGGAAAGATCATTTATGAAGATGAAAAATAAAAGTGGGCCGAGCACTGAGCCCTCCGGGACACCAGAGAAGACTTTTGTTGTGGGAGAATGGTAATTTTTGATGACAGTGAATTGAGAGCGATCACTTAGGAAGCAGCGAATCATATTTAATATCAGGGGATCAAGGAACAAGCATGAAAGATTCGCCATGTGAACACCAGCTTTCAATTCTATTTAGGTCGCATTGGAGGAATTCCTGATCATCATTTTAAGTTATGCTGCGGTACAGGTCACAGTCATCTGCGAAAAGACGAATTGTCGATGAAATGACGGAGCAAAGATCATTTATGAAGATGAAAAATAAAAGTGGGCTGAGCACTGAGCCCTGCGGGACACCAGAGAAACTTTTGTTGTGGGGGAATGGTAGATTTCGATGACAGTGAATTGAGAGTGATCAGTTAGGAAGCAGCGAATCCAATTTAATATCAGGAGATCAAGGCACAAGTATGAAAGATTGGCCATGTGAACACCAGCTTTCAATTCTATTTAGGTCGCATTGGAGCAATACCTGATCATTATTTTAAGTTATGCTGCGGTACAGGTCAATGTCATCTGCGAAAAGGCGAATTGTCGATGAAATGTCGGAGGGAAGATTATTTATGAAGATGAAAAAAAAATGGGCCGAGCAGCCAGCCTCTCAGGACACCAGATAAGACTTTTGTTGTGGGAGAATGGTCATTTTTGATGACAGTGAATTGAGAGCGATCCGTTAGGAAGCAGCGAATCCAATTTAATATCAGGGGATCAAGGCAAAAGTTACTCAATGTGAACACCAGCTTTCAATTCTATTTAGGTCGCATTGGAGCAATTCCTGATCATTATTGGAAGGTATGCGGTGGTACAGGTCACAGTCATCTGCGAAAAGACGAATTGTCGATGAAATGTCGGAGGGAAGATCATTTATGAATATGAAAAAAAAAATGGGCCGAGCAGCGAGCCTCTCGGGACACCAGAGAAGACTTTTGTTGTGGGAGAATGGTCATTTTCCATGACAGTGAATTGAGAGCGATCAGTTAGGAAGTAGCGAATCCAATTTAATATCAGGAGATCAAGGCACAAGCATGAAGTTTGGCCATGTGTACACCAGCTTTCAATTCTATTTAGGTCGCATTGGAGCAATTCCTGTTCATAACTGGAGGTTATGCGGCGGTAAAGGACACAGTCATCTGCGAAAAGATGAATTGTCGATGAAATGTCGGAGGGAAGGTCATTTATGAAGATGAAAATAGAAGTGGGCCCAGCAGTGAGTCTTGCGGGACACCAGAGGAGACTTTTGTTGTGGGAGAATGGTCATTTTCGATGACAGTGAATTGAGAGCGATCAGTTAGGAAGCAGCGAATCCAGTTTAATATCAGGGGATCAAGGCCCAAGCATGAAAGTTTCGACTTGTGAACACCAGCTTTCAATTCTATTTAGGTCGCATTGGAGCAATTCCTGATCATTATTGGAGGTTATGTGGCGGTAAAGGACACAGTCATCTGCGAAAAGACGAATTGTCGATGAAATGTCGGAGGGAAGATCATTTATGAAGATGAAAAATAAAAGTGGGCCGAGCAGCGAGCCTTGCGGGACACCAGAGAAGACTTTTGTTCTGGGAGAATGGTCATTTTCGATGAGAGTGAATTGAGAGCGATCAGTTAGAAAGCAGCGAATCCAGTTTAATATCAGGGGATCAAGGCACAAGTATGAAAGATTCGCCATGTGAACACCAGCTTTCAATTCTATTTAGGTCGCATTGGAGCAATGCCTGATCATAATTGGAGGTTATGCGGCGGTAAAGGACACAGTCATCTGCAAAAAGACGAATTGTCGATGAAATGACGGAGGAAAGATCCTTTATGAAGATGAAAAATAAAAGTGGGGCGAGCAGCGAGCCTTGCGGTACACCAGACAAAACTTTTGTTGTGGGAGAATGGTCATTTTCAATGACAGTGAATTGAGAGCGATCACTTAGGAAGCAGCGAATCATATTTAATATCAGGGGGTCAAGGCACAAGCATGAAAGTTTCGCCATGCAAACTACAGCTTTCAATCCTATTTAGGTCGCTTTGGAGCAATTTCTGATCATTATTGGAAGTTATGCGGCGGTACAGGTCACAGTCATCTGCGAAAAGACGAATTGTCGATGAAACGACGGAGGAAAGATCATTTATGAAGATGAAAAATAAAAGTGGGCCGAGCACTGAGCCCTCCGGGACACCAGAGTACTTTTGTTGTGGGAGAATGGTCATTTTCGATGACAGTGCATTGAGAGCGATCAGTTAGGAAGCAGCGAATCATATATCAGGAGGTCAAGGCACAAGCATGAAAGTTTCGCCATGCGAACTACAGCTTTCAATCCTATTTAGGTCGCATTGGAGCAATTTCTGATCATTATTGGAAGTTATGCGGCGGTACAGGTCACAGTCATCTGCGAAAAGACGAATTGTCGATGAAACGACGGAGGAAAGATCATTTATGAAGATGAAAAATAAAAGTGGGCCGAGCACTGAGCCCTCCGGGACACCAGAGGACTTTTGTTGTGGGAGAATGGTCATTTTCGATGACAGTGCATTGAGAGCGATCAGTTAGGAAGCAGCGAATCATATTTAATATCAGGGGGACAAGGCACAAGCATGAAAGTTTCGCCATGCGAACTACTGCTTTCAATCCTATTTAGGTCGCATTGGAGCAATTTCTGATCATTATTGGAAGTTATGCGGCGGTACAGGTCACAGTCATCTGCGAAAAGACGAATTGTCGATGAAACGACGGAGGAAAGATCATTTATGAAGATGAAAAATAAACGTGGGCCGAGCACTGAGCCCTCCGGGACACCAGAGGACTTTTGTTGTGGGAGAATGGTCATTTTCGATGACAGTGAATTGAGAGCGATCAGTTAGGAAGCAGCGAATCATATTTAATATCAGGGGGTCAAGGCACAAGCATGAAAGTTTCGCCATGCGAACTACAGCTTTCAATCCTATTTAGGTCGCATTGGAGCAATTTCTGATCATTATTGGAAATTATGCGGCGGTACAGGTCACAGTCCTCTGCGAAAAGACGAATTGTCGATGAAACGACGGAGGAAAGATCATTTATGAAGATGAAACATAAAAGTGGGCCGAGCACTGAGCCCTCCGGGACACCAGAGGACTTTTGTTGTGGGAGAATGGTCATTTTCGATGACAGTGAATTGAGAGCGATCAGTTAGGAAGCAGTGAATCATATTTAATATCAGGGGGTCAAGGCACAAGCATGAAAGTTTCGCCATGCGAACTACAGCTTTCAATCCTATTTAGGTCGCATTGGAGCAATTTCTGATCATTATTGGAAGTTATGCGGCGGTACAGGTCACAGTCATCTGCGAAAAGACGAATTGTCGATGAAACGACGGAGGAAAGATCATTTATGAAGATGAAAAATAAGCGTGGGCCGAGCACTGAGCCCTCCGGGACACCAGAGGACTTTTGTTGTGGGAGAATGGTCATTTTTTATGACAGTGAATTGAGAGCGATCACTTAGGAAGCAGCGAATCATATTTAATATCAGGGGGTCAAGGCACAAGCATGAAAGTTTCGCCATGCGAACACCTGCTTTGAATTCTATTTAGGTCGCATTGGAGCAATTCCTGATCATAATTGGAGGTTATGCGGCGGTAAAGGACACAGTCATCTGCGAAAAGACGAATTGTCGATGAAATGACGGAGGAAAGATCATTTATGAAGATGAAAAATAAAAGTGGGCCGAGCACTGAGCCCTCCGGGACACCAGAGAAGACTTTTGTTGTGGGAGAATGGTAATTTTTGATGACAGTGAATTGAGTGCGATCACTTAGGAAGCAGCGAATCATATTTAATATCAGGGGATCAAGGAACAAGCATGAAAGATTCGCCATGTGAACACCAGCTTTCAATTCTATTTAGGTCGCATTGGAGCAATTCCTGTTCATTATTTTAAGTTATGCTGCGGTACAGGTCACAGTCATCTGCGAAAAGACGAATTGTCGATGAAATGACGGAGCAAAGATCATTTATGAAGATGAAAAATAAAAGTGGGCTGAGCACTGAGCCCTGCGGGACACCAGAGAAGACTTTTGTTGTGGGGGAATGGTAGATTTCGATGACAGTGAATTGAGAGTGATCAGTTAGGAAGCAGCGAATCCAATTTAATATCAGGAGATCAAGGCACAAGTATGAAAGATTGGCCATGTGAACACCAGCTTTCAATTCTATTTAGGTCGCATTGGAGCAATACCTGATCATTATTTTAAGTTATGCTGCGGTCCAGGTCACAGTCATCTGCGAAAAGACGAATTGTCGATGAAATGTCGGAGGGAAGATCATTTATGAAGATGAAAAAAAAAAATGGGCCGAGCAGCCAGACTCTCGGGGCACCAGATAAGACTTTTGTTGTGGGAGAATGGTCATTTTGATGACAGTGAATTGAGAGCGATCCGTTAGGAAGCAGCGAATCCAATTTAATATCAGGGGATCAAGGCACAAGTTACTCAATGTGAACACCAGCATTCAATTCTATTTAGGTCGCATTGGAGCAATTCCTGATCATTATTGGAAGGTATGCGGTGGTACAGGTCACAGTCATCTGCGAAAAGACGAATTGTCGATGAATTTCGGAGGGAAGATCATTTATGAAGATGAAAAAAAAATGGGCAGAGCAGCGAGCCTCTCGGGACACCAGAGAAGACTTTTGTTGTGGGAGAATGGTCATTTTCCATGACAGTGAATTGAGAGCGATCAGTTAGGAAGCAGCGAATCCAATTTAATATCAGGAGATCAAGGCACAAGTGTGAAAGATTGGTCATGTCAACACCAGCTTTCAATTCAATTTATGTCGCATTGGAGCAGTTATTGATCTTTATTGGAAGGTATGCGGTGGTACAGGTCACAGTCATCTGCGAAAAGACGAATTGTCGATGAAATGTCGGAGGGAAGATCATTTATGAAGATGAAAAAAAAATGGGCCGATCAGCGAGCCTCTCGGGACACCAGAGAAGACTTTTGTTGTGGGAGAATGGTCATTTTCCATGACAGTGAATTGAGAGCGATCAGTTAGGAAGTAGCGAATCCAATTTAATATCAGGAGATCAAGGCACAAGCATGAAGTTTGGCCATGTGTACACCAGCTTTCAATTCAATTTAGGTCGCATTGGAGCAATTCTTGTTCATAATTGGAGGTTATGCGGCGGTAAAGGACACAGTCATCTGCGAAAAGATGAATTGTCGATGAAATGTCGGAGGGAAGATCATTTATGAAGATGAAAAATAAAAGTGGGCCGAGCAGCGAGCCTTGCGGGACACCAGAGAAGACTTTTGTTCTGGGAGAATGGTAATTTTCGATGAGAGTGAATTGAGAGCGATCAGTTAGAAAGCAGCGAATCATATTTAATATCAGGGGGTCAAGGCACAAGCATGAAAGATTCGCCATGTGAACACCAGCTTTCAATTCTATTTAGGTCGCAGTGGAGCAATTCCTGATCATAATTGGAGGTCATGCGGCGGTAAAGGACACAATCATCTGCGAAAAGACGAATTGTCGATGAAATGACGGAGGAAAGATCATTTATGAAGATGAAAAATAAAAGTGGGCCGAGCACTGAGCCCTCCGGGACACCAGAGAAGACTTTTGTTGTGGGAGAATGGTAATTTTTGATGACAGTGAATTGAGAGCGATCACTTAGGAAGCAGCGAATCATATTTAATATCAGGGGATCAAGGAACAAGCATGAAAGATTCGCCATGTGAACACCAGCTTTCAATTCTATTTAGGTCGCATTGGAGGAATTCCTGATCATTATTTTAAGTTATGCTGCGGTACAGGTCACAGTCATCTGCGAAAAGACGAATTGTCGATGAAATGACGGAGCAAAGATCATTTATGAAGATGAAAAATAAAAGTGGGCTGAGTACTGAGCCCTGCGGGACACCAGAGAAACTTTTGTTGTGGGGGAATGGTAGATTTCGATGACAGTGAATTGAGAGTGATCAGTTAGGAAGCAGCGAATCCAATTTAATATCAGGAGATCAAGGCACAAGTATGAAAGATTGGCCATGTGAACACCAGCTTTCAATTCTATTTAGGTCGCATTGGAGCAATACCTGATCATTATTTTAAGTTATGCTGCGGTACAGGTCGCAGTCATCTGCGAAAAGGCGAATTGTCGATGAAATGTCGGAGGGAAGATCATTTATGAAGATGAAAAAAAAATGGGCCGAGCAGCCAGCCTCTCAGGACACCAGATAAGACTTTTGTTGTGGGAGAATGGTCATTTTTGATGACAGTGAATTGAGAGCGATCCGTTAGGAAGCAGCGAATCCAATTTAATATCAGGGGATCAAGGCAAAAGTTACTCAATGTGAACACCAGCTTTCAATTCTATTTAGGTCGCATTGGAGCAATTCCTGATCATTATTGGAAGGTATGCGGTGGTACAGGTCACAGTCATCTGCGAAAAGACGAATTGTCGATGAAATGTCGGAGGGAAGATCATTTATGAATATGAAAAAAAAAATGGGCCGAGCAGCGAGCCTCTCGGGACACCAGAGAAGACTTTTGTTGTGGGAGAATGGTCATTTTCCATGACAGTGAATTGAGAGCGATCAGTTAGGAAGTAGCGAATCCAATTTAATATCAGGAGATCAAGGCACAAGCATGAAGTTTGGCCATGTGTACACCAGCTTTCAATTCTATTTAGGTCGCATTGGAGCAATTCCTGTTCATAATTGGAGGTTATGCGGCGGTAAAGGACACAGTCATCTGCGAAAAGATGAATTGTCGATGAAATGTCGGAGGGAAGGTCATTTATGAAGATGAAAAATAGAAGTGGGCCCAGCAGTGAGTCTTGCGGGACACCAGAGGAGACTTTTGTTGTGGGAGAATGGTCATTTTCGATGACAGTGAATTGAGAGCGATCAGTTAGGAAGCAGCGAATCATATTTAATATCAGGGGGTCAAGGCACAAGCATGAAAGTTTCGCCATGCAAACTACAGCTTTCAATCCTATTTAGGTCGCTTTGGAGCAATTTCTGATCATTATTGGAAGTTATGCGGCGGTACAGGTCACATTCATCTGCGAAAAGACGAATTGTCGATGAAACGACGGAGGAAAGATCATTTATGAAGATGAAAAATAAAAGTGGGCCGAGCACTGAGCCCTCCGGGACAGCAGAGTACTTTTGTTGTGGGTGAATGGTCATTTTCGATGACAGTGCATTGAGAGCGATCAGTTAGGAAGCAGCGAATCATATATCAGGGGGTCAAGGCACAAGCATGAAAGTTTCGCCATGCGAACTACAGCTTTCAATCCTATTTAGGTCGCATTGGAGCAATTTCTGATCATTATTGGAAGTTATGCGGCGGTACAGGTCACAGTCATCTGCGAAAAGACGAATTGTCGATGAAACGACGGAGGAAAGATCATTTATGAAGATGAAAAATAAAAGTGGGCCGAGCACTGAGCCCTCCGGGACACCAGAGGACTTTTGTTGTGGGAGAATGGTCATTTTCGATGACAGTGCATTGAGAGCGATCAGTTAGGAAGCAGCGAATCATATTTAATATCAGGGGGACAAGGCACAAGCATGAAAGTTTCGCCATGCGAACTACAGCTTTCAATCCTATTTAGGTCGCATTGGAGCAATTTCTGATCATTATTGGAAGTTATGCGGCGGTACAGGTCACAGTCATCTGCGAAAAGACGAATTGTCGATGAAACGACGGAGGAAAGATCATTTATGAAGATGAAAAATAAACGTGGGCCGAGCACTGAGCCCTCCGGGACACCAGAGGACTTTTGTTGTGGGAGAATGGTCATTTTCGATGACAGTGAATTGAGAGCGATCAGTTAGGAAGCAGCGAATCATATTTAATATCAGGGGGTCAAGGCACAAGCATGAAAGTTTCGCCATGCGAACTACAGCTTTCAATCCTATTTAGGTCGCATTGGAGCAATTTCTGATCATTATTGGAAGTTATGCGGCGGTACAGGTCACAGTCATCTGCGAAAAGACGAATTGTCGATGAAACGACGGCGGAAAGATCATTTATGAAGATGAAAAATAAAAGTGGGCCGAGCACTGAGCCCTCCGGGACACCAGAGGACTTTTGTTGTGGGAGAATGGTCATTTTCGATGACAGTGAATTGAGAGCGATCAGTTAGGAAGCAGTGAATCATATTTAATATCAGGGGGTCAAGGCACAAGCATGAAAGTTTCGCCATGCGAACTACAGCTTTCAATCCTATTTAGGTCGCATTGGAGCAATTTCTGATCATTATTGGAAGTTATGCGGCGGTACAGGTCACAGTCATCTGCGAAAAGACGAATTGTCGATGAAACGACGGAGGAAAGATCATTTATGAAGATGAAAAATAAGCGTGGGCCGAGCACTGAGCCCTCCGGGACACCAGAGGACTTTTGTTGTGGGAGAATGGTCATTTTCGATGACAGTGAATTGAGAGCGATCAGTTAGGAAGCAGCGAATCATATTTAATATCAGGGGGTCAAGGCACAAGCATGAAAGTTTCGCCATGCGAACTACAGCTTTCAATCCTATTTAGGTCGCATTGGAGCAATTTCTGATCATTATTGGAAGTTATGCGGCGGTACAGGTCACAGTCATCTGCGAAAAGACGAATTGTCGATGAAACGACGGAGGAAAGATCATTTATGAAGATGAAAAATAAAAGTGGGCCGAGCACTGAGCCCTCCGGGACACCAGAGGACTTTTGTTGTGGGAGAATGGTCATTTTCGATGACAGTGCATTGAGAGCAATCAGTTAAGAAGCAGCGAATCATATTTAATATCAGGGGGTCAAGGCACAAGCATGAAAGTTTCGCCATGTGAACTACAGCTTTCAATCCTATTTAGGTCGCTTTGGAGCAATTTCTGATCATTATTGGAAGTTATGCGGCGGTACAGGTCACAGTCATCTGCGAAAAGACGAATTGTCGATGAAACGACGGAGGAAAGATCATTTATGAAGATGAAAAATAAAAGTGGGCTGAGCACTGAGCCCTCCGGGACACCAGAGGACTTTTGTTGTGGGAGAATGGTCATTTTCGATGACAGTGAATTGAGAGCGATCAGTTAGGAAGCAGCGAATCATATTTAATATCAGGGGGTCAAGGCACAAGCATGAAAGTTTCGCCATGCGAACTACAGCTTTCAATCCTATTTAGGTCGCATTGGAGCAATTTCTGATCATTATTGGAAGTTATGCGGCGGTACAGGTCACTGTCATCTGCGAAAAGACGAATTGTCGATGAAACGACGGAGGAAAGATCATTTATGAAGATGAAAAATAAAAGTGGGCCGAGCACTGAGCCCTCCGGGACACCAGAGGACTTTTGTTGTGGGAGAATGGTCATTTTCGATGACAGTGAATTGAGAGCGATCAGTTAGGAAGCAGCGAATCATATTTAATATCAGGGGGTCAAGGCACAAGCATGAAAGTTTCGCCATGCGAACTACAGCTTTCAATCCTATTTAGGTCGCATTGGAGCAATTTCTGATCATTATTGGAAGTTATGCGGCGGTACAGGTCACAGTCATCTGCGAAAAGACGAATTGTCGATGAAACGACGGAGGAAAGATCATTTATGAAGATGAAAAATAAAAGTGGGCCGAGCACTGAGCCCTCCGGGACACCAGAGGACTTTTGTTTTGGGAGAATGGTCATTTTCGATGACAGTGAATTGAGAGCGATCAGTTAGGAAGCAGTGAATCAAATTTAATATCAGGGGGTCAAGGCACAAGCATGAAAGTTTCGCCATGCGAACTACAGCTTTCAATCCTATTTAGGTCGCATTGGAGCAATTTCTGATCATTATTGGAAGTTATGCGGCGGTACAGGTCACAGTCATCTGCGAAAAGACGAATTGTCGATGAAACGACGGAGGAAAGATCATTTATGAAGATGAAAAATAAAAGTGGGCCGAGCACTGAGCCCTCCGGGACACCAGAGGACTTTTGTTGTGGGTGAATGGTCATTTTCGATGACAGTGAATTGAGAGCGATCAGTTAGGAAGCTGCGAATCATATTTAATATCAGGGGGTCAAGGCACAAGCATGAAAGTTTCGCCACGTGAACACCAGCTTTCAATCCTATTTAGGTCGCTTTGGAGCAATTTCTGGTCATTATTGGAAGTTATGCGGCGGTACAGGTCACAGTCATCTGCGAAAAGACGAATTGTCGATGAAACGACGGAGGAAAGATCATTTATTAAGATGAAAAATAAAAGTGGGCCGAGCACTGAGCCCTCCGGGACACCAGAGGACTTTTGTTGTGGGAGAATGGTCATTTTCGATGACAGTGAATTGAGAGCGATCACTTAGGAAGCAGAGAATTATATTTAATATCAGGGGGTCAAGGCACAAGCATGAAAGTTTCGCCATGTGAACTACAGCTTTCAATCCTATTTAGGTCGCTTTGGAGCAATTTCTGATCATTATTGGAAGTTATGCGGCGGTACAGGTCACAGTCATCTGCGAAAATACGAATTGTCGATGAAACGTTGGAGGGAAGATCATTTATGAAGATGAAAAATAAAAGTGGGCCCAGCAGTGAGTCTTGCGGGACACCAGAGAAGACTTTTGTTGCGGGAGAATCGTAATTTTCGATGACAGTGAATTAAGAGCGATCAGTTAGGAAGCAGCGAATCCAATTTATTATCAGGAGATCAAGGCAGAAGTATGAAAGATTGGCCATGTGAACACCAGCTTTCAATTCTATTTAGGTCGCATTGGAGCAATACCTGATCATTATTTTAAGTTATGCTGCGGTACAGGTCGCAGTCATCTGCGAAAAGACGAATTGTCGATGAAATATCGGAGGGAAGATCATTTATGAAGAAAAAAAAAATGGGCCGAGCAGCCAGCCTCTCGGGACACCAGATAAGACTTTTGTTGTGGGAGAATGGTCATTTTTGATGACAGTGAATTGAGAGCGATCCGTTAGGAAGCAGCGAATCAAATTTAATATCAGGGGACCAAGGCACAAGTTTCGCAATGTGAACACCAGCTTTCAATTCCTGATCATTATTGGAAGGTATGCGGTGGTAAAGATCACAGTCATCTGCGAAAAGACGAATTGTCGATGAAATGTCGGAGGGAAGATCATTTATGAAGATGAAAAAAAAAATGGGCCGAGCAGCGAGCCTCTCGGGACGCCAGAGAAGACTTTTGTTGTGGGAGAATGGGCATTTTCCATGACAGTGAATTGAGAGCGATCAGTTAGGAAGTAGCGAATCCAATTTAATATCAGGAGATCAAGGCACAGACATGAAAGTTCGGCCATTTGAACACCAGCTTTCAATTCTTTTAGGTCGCATTGGAGCAATTCCTGATCATAATTGGAGGTTATGCGGCGGTAAAGGACACAGTCATCTGCGAAAAGACGAATTGTCGATGAAATGACGGAGGAAAGATCATTTATGAAGATGAAAAATAAAAGTGGGCCGAGCACTGAGCCCTGCGGGACACCAGAGAATAATTTTGTTGTGGGGGAATGGTCATTTTCGATGAGAGTGAATTGAGAGTGATCAGTTAGGAAGCAGCGAATCCAGTTTAATATCAGGGGATCAAGGCACAAGCATGAAAGTTTAGCAATGCGAACACCTGCTTTGAATACTATTTAGGTCGCATTGGAGCAATTCCTGATCATTATTGGAAGTTATGCGGCGGTACAGGACACAGTCATCTGCGAAAATACGAATTGTCGATGAAACGGTGGAGGGAAGATCATTTATGAAGATGAAAAATAAAAGTGGGCCCAGCAGTGAGTCTTGCGGGACACCAGAAAAGACTTTTGTTGTGGGAGAATGGTCATTTTCGATGACAGTGAATTGAGAGCGATCAGTTAGGAAGCAGCGAATCCAATTTAATATCAGGAGATCAAGGCACAAGTATGAAAGATTGGACATGTGAACACCAGCTTTCAATTCTATTTAGGTCGCATTGGAGCAATACCTGATCATTATTTTAAGTTATGCTGCGGTACAGGTCGCAGTCATCTGCGAAAAGACGAATTGTCGATGAAATATCGGAGGGAAGATCATTTATGAAGATGAAAAAAAAAATGGGCCGAGCAGCCAGCCTCTCGGGACACCAGATAAGATTTTTGTTGTGGGAGAATGGTCATTTTTAATGACAATGAATTGAGAGCGATCCGTTACGAAGCAGCTAATCAAATTTAATATCAGGGGATCAAGGCACAAATTTCGCAATGTGAACACCAGCTTTCAATTCTGTTTAGGTCGCATTGGAGCAATTTCTGATCATTATTGGAAGTTATGCGGCGGTACAGGTCACAGTCATCTGCGAAAAGACGAATTGTCGATGAAACGACGGAGGAAAGATCATTTATGAAGATGAAAAATAAAAGTGGGCCGAGCACTGAGCCCTCCGGGACACCAGAGGACTTTTGTTGTGGGAGAATGGTCATTTTCGATGACAGTGCATTGAGAGCAATCAGTTAGGAAGCAGCGAATCATATTTAATATCAGGGGGTCAAGGCACAAGCATGAAAGTTTCGCCATGTGAACTACAGCTTTCAATCCTATTTAGGTCGCTTTGGAGCAATTTCTGATCATTATTGGAAGTTATGCGGCGGTACAGGTCACAGTCATCTGCGAAAAGACGAATTGTCGATGAAACGACGGAGGAAAGATCATTTATGAAGATGAAAAATAAAAGTGGGCCGAGCACTGAGCCCTCCGGGACACCAGAGGACTTTTGTTGTGGGAGAATGGTCATTTTCGATGACAGTGAATTGAGAGCGATCAGTTAGGAAGCAGCGAATCATATTTAATATCAGGGGTTCAAGCAACAAGCATGAAAGTTTCGCCATGCGATCTACAGCTTTCAATCCTATTTAGGTCGCATTGGAGCAATTTCTGATCATTATTGGAAGTTATGCGGCGGTACAGGTCACAGTCATCTGCGAAAAGACGAATTGTCGATGAAACGACGGGGGAAAGATCATTTATGAAGATGAAAAATAAAAGTGGGCCGAGCACTGAGCCCTCCGGGACACCAGAGGACTTTTGTTTTGGGAGAATGGTCATTTTCGATGACAGTGAATTGAGAGCGATCAGTGAGGAAGCAGTGAATCATATTTAATATCAGGGGGTCAAGGCACAAGCATGAAAGTTTCGCCATGCGAACTACAGCTTTCAATCCTATTTAGGTCGCATTGGAGCAATTTCTGATCATTATTGGAAGTTATGCGGCGGTACAGGTCACAGTCATCTGCGAAAAGACGAATTGTCGATGAAACGACGGAGGAAAGATCATTTATGAAGATGAAAAATAAAAGTGGGCCGAGCACTGAGCCCTCCGGGACACCAGAGGACTTTTGTTGTGGGTGAATGGTCATTTTCGATGACAGTGAATTGAGAGCGATCAGTTAGGAAGCTGCGAATCATATTTAATATCAGGGGGTCAAGGCACAAGCATGAAAGTTTCGCCACGTGAACACCAGCTTTCAATCCTATTTAGGTCGCTTTGGAGCAATTTCTGATCATTATTGGAAGTTATGCGGCGGTACAGGTCACAGTCATCTGCGAAAAGACGAATTGTCGATGAAACGACGGAGGAAAGATCATTTATGAAGATGAAAAATAAAAGTGGGCCGAGCACTGAGCCCTCCGGGACACCAGAGGACTTTTGTTGTGGGAGAATGGTCATTTTCGATGACAGTGAATTGAGAGCGATCAGTTAGGAAGCAGCGAATCATATTTAATATCAGGGGGTTAAGGCACAAGCATGAAAGTTTCGCCACGTGAACACCAGCTTTCAATCCTATTTAGGTCGCTTTGGAGCAATTTCTGTTCATTATTGGAAGTTATGCGGCGGTACAGGTCACAGTCATCTGCGAAAAGACGAATTGTCGATGAAACGACGGAGGAAAGATCATTTATGAAGATGAAAAATAAAAGTGGGCCGAGCACTGAGCCCTCCGGGACACCAGAGGACTTTTGTTGTGGGAGAATGGTCATTTTCGATGACAGTGAATCGAGAGCGATCATTCAGGAAGCAGCGAATCATATTTAATATCAGGGGGTCAAGGCACAAGCATGAAAGTTTCGCCACGTGAACACCAGCTTTCAATCCTATTTAGGTCGCTTTGGAGCAATTTCTGGTCATTATTGGAAGTTATGCGGCGGTACAGGTCACAGTCATCTGCGAAAAGACGAATTGTCGATGAAACGACGGAGGAAAGATCATTTATTAAAATGAAAAATAAAAGTGGGCCGAGCACTGAGCCCTCCGGGACACCAGAGGACTTTTGTTGTGGGAGAATGGTCATTTTCGATGACAGTGAATTGAGAGCGATCACTTAGGAAGCAGCGAATCATATTTAATATCAGGGGGTCAAGGCACAAGCATGAAAGTTTCGCCATGTGAACTACAGCTTTCAATCCTATTTAGGTCGCTTTGGAGCAATTTCTGATCATTATTGGAAGTTATGCGGCGGTACAGGTCACAGTCATCTGCGAAAATACGAATTGTCGATGAAACGTTGGAGGGAAGATCATTTATGAAGATGAAAAATAAAAGTGGGCCCAGCAGTGAGTCTTGCGGGACACCAGAGAAGACTTTTATTGCGGGAGAATGGTCATTTTCGATGACAGTGAATTAAGAGCGATCAGTTAGGAAGCAGCGAATCCAATTTATTATCAGGAGATCAAGGCAGAAGTATGAAAGATTGGCCATGTGAACACCAGCTTTCAATTCTATTTAGGTCGCATTGGAGCAATACCTGATCATTATTTTAAGTTATGCTGCGGTACAGGTCGCAGTCATCTGCGAAAAGACGAATTGTCGATGAAATATCGGAGGGAAGATCATTTATGAAGATGAAAAAAAAAATGGGCCGAGCAGCCAGCCTCTCGGGACACCAGATAAGACTTTTTTTGTGGGAGAATGGTCATTTTTGATGACAATGAATTGAGAGCGATCCGTTACGAAGCAGCTAATCAAATTTAATATCAGGGGATCAAGGCACAAATTTCGCAATGTGAACACCAGCTTTCAATTCTGTTTAGGTCGCATTGGAGCAATTCCTGATCATTATTGGAAGGTATGCGGTGGTAAAGGTCACAGTCATCCGCGAAAAGACGAATTCTCGATGAAATGTCGGAGGGAAGATCATTTATGAAGATGAAAAAAAAAAATGGGCCGAGCAGCGAGCCTCTCGGGACACCAGAGAAGACTTTTGTTGTGGGAGAATGGTCATTTTCCATGACAGTGAATTGAGAGCGATCAGTTAAGAAGCAGCGAATCCAATTTAATATCAGGACATGAAGGCACAAGTATGAAAGATTGGCCATGTGAACACCAGCTTTCAATTCTATTTAGGTCGCATTGGAGCAATTCCTGATCATAATTGGAGGTTTTGCGGCGGTAAAGGACACAGTCATCTGCGAAAATACGAATTGTCGATGAAATGACGGAGGAAAGATCATTTATGAAGATGAAAAAAAAAAATGGGCCGAGCAGCCAGCCTCTTGGGACACCAGATAAGACTTTTGTTGTGGGAGAATGGTCATTTTTGATGACAGTGAATTGAGAGCGATCCGTTAGGAAGCAGCGAATCAAATTTAATATCAGGGGACCAAGGCACAAGTTTCGCAATGTGAACACCAGCTTTCAATTCCATTTAGGTCGCATTGGAGCAATTCCTGATCATTATTGGAAGGTATGCGGTGGTAAAGGTCACAGTCATCTGTTAAAAGACGAATTGTCGATGAAATGTCGGAGGGAAGATCATATATGAAGATGAAAAAAAAAAATGGGCCGAGCAGCGAGCCTCTCGGGACGCCAGAGAAGACTTTTGTTGTGGGAGAATGGTCATTTTCCATGACAGTGAATTGAGAGCGATCAGTTAGGAAGTAGCGAATCCAATTTAATATCAGGAGATCAAGGCACAGACATGAAAGTTCGGCCATTTGAACACCAGCTTTCAATTCTTTTAGGTCGCATTGGAGCAATTCCTGATCATAATTGGAGGTTATGCGGCGGTAAAGGACACAGTCATCTGCGAAAAGACGAATTGTCGATGAAATGACGGAGGAAAGATCATTTATGAAGATGAAAAATAAAAGTGGGCCGAGCACTGAGCCCTGCGGGACACCAGAGAATAATTTTGTTGTGGGGGAATGGTCATTTTCGATGAGAGTGAATTGAGAGTGATCAGTTAGGAAGCAGCGAATCCAGTTTAATATCAGGGGATCAAGGCACAAGCATGAAAGTTTAGCCATGCGAACACCTGCTTTGAATACTATTTAGGTCGCATTGGAGCAATTCCTGATCATTATTGGAAGTTATGCGGCGGTACAGGACACAGTCATCTGCGAAAATACGAATTGTCGATGAAACGTTGGAGGGAAGATCATTTATGAAGATGAAAAATAAAAGTGGGCCCAGCAGTGAGTCTTGCGGGACACCAGAAAAGACTTTTGTTGTGGGAGAATGGTCATTTTCGATGACAGTGAATTGAGAGCGATCACTTAGGAAGCAGCGAATCATATTTAATATCAGGGGGTCAAGGCACAAGCATGAAAGTTTCGCCATGTGAACTACAGCTTTCAATCCTATTTAGGTCGCTTTGGAGCAATTTCTGATCATTATTGGAAGTTATGCGGCGGTACAGGTCACAGTCATCTGCGAAAATACCAATTGTCGATGAAACGTTGGAGGGAAGATCATTTATGAAGATGAAAAATAAAAGTGGGCCCAGCAGTGAGTCTTGCGGGACACCAGAGGAGACTTTTGTTGCGGGAGAATGGTCATTTTCGATGACAGTGAATTAAGAGCGATCAGTTAGGAAGCAGCGAATCCAATTTATTATCAGGAGATCAAGGCAGAAGTATGAAAGATTGGCCATGTGAACACCAGCTTTCAATTCTATTTAGGTCGCATTGGAGCAATACCTGATCATTATTTTAAGTTATGCTGCGGTACAGGTCGCAGTCATCTGCGAAAAGACGAATTGTCGATGAAATATCGGAGGGAAGATCATTTATGAAGATGAAAAAAAAAATGGGCCGAGCAGCCAGCCTCTCGGGACACCAGATAAGACTTTTGTTGTGGGAGAATGGTCATTTTTGATGACAGTGAATTGAGAGCGATCCGTTAGGAAGCAGCGAATCAAATTTAATATCAGGGGACCAAGGCACAAGTTTCGCAATGTGAACACCAGCTTTCAATTCCTTATCATTATTGGAAGGTATGCGGTGGTAAAGGTCACAGTCATCTGCGAAAAGACGAATATTCGATGAAATGTCGGAGGGAAGATCATTTATGAAGATGAAAAAAAAATGGGCCGAGCAGCGAGCCTCTCGGGACGCCAGAGAAGACTTTTGTTGTGGGAGAATGGGCATTTTCCATGACAGTGAATTGAGAGCGATCAGTTAGGAAGTAGCGAATCCAATTTAATATCAGGAGATCAAGGCACAGACATGAAAGTTCGGCCATTTGAACACCAGCTTTCAATTATTTTAGGTCGCATTGGAGCAATTCCTGATCATAATTGGAGGTTATGCGGCGGTAAAGGACACAGTCATCTGCGAAAAGACGAATTGTCGATGAAATGACGGAGGAAAGATCATTTATGAAGATGAAAAATAAAAGTGGGCCGAGCACTGAGCCCTGCGGGACACCAGAGAATAATTTTGTTGTGGGGGAATGGTCATTTTCGATGAGAGTGAATTGAGAGTGATCAGTTAGGAAGCAGCGAATCCAGTTTAATATCAGGGGATCAAGGCACAAGCATGAAAGTTTAGCCATGCGAACACCTGCTTTGAATACTATTTAGGTCGCATTGGAGCAATTCCTGATCATTATTGGAAGTTATGCGGCGGTACAGGACACAGTCATCTGCGAAAATACGAATTGTCGATGAAACGTTGGAGGGAAGATATTTTATGAAGATGAAAAATAAAAGTGGGCCCAGCAGTGAGTCTTGCGGGACACCAGAAAAGATTTTGTTGTGGGAGAATGGTCATTTTCGATGACAGTGAATTGAGAGCGATCAGTTAGGAAGCAGCGAATCCAATTTAATATCAGGAGATCAAGGCACAAGTATGAAAGATTGGACATGTGAACACCAGCTTTCAATTCTATTTAGGTCGCATTGGAGCAATACCTGATCATTATTTTAAGTTATGCTGCGGTACAGGTCGCAGTCATCTGCGAAAAGACGAATTGTCGATGAAATATCGGAGGGAAGATCATTTATGAAGATGAAAAAAAAAATGGGCCGAGCAGCCAGCCTCTCGGGACACCAGATAAGATTTTTGTTGTGGGAGAATGGTCATTTTTGATGACAATGAATTGAGATCGATCCGTTACGAAGCAGCTAATCAAATTTAATATCAGGGGATCAAGGCACAAATTTCGCAATGTGAACACCAGCTTTCAATTCTGTTTAGGTCGCATTGGAGCAATTCCTGATCATTATTGGAAGGTATGCGGTGGTAAAGGTCACAGTCATCTGCGAAAAGACGAATTGTCGATGAAATGTCGGAGGGAAGATCATTTATGAAGATGAAAAAAAAAATGGGCCGAGCAGCGAGCCTCTCGGGACACCAGAGAAGACTTTTGTTGTGGGAGAATGGTCATTTTCCATGACAGTGAATTGAGAGCGATCAGTTAAGAAGCAGCGAATCCAATTTAATATCAAGACATGAAGGCACAAGTATGAAAGATTGGCCATGTGAACACCAGCTTTCAATTCTATTTAGGTCGAATTGGAGCAATTCCTGATCATAATTGGAGGTTTTGCGGCGGTAAAGGACACAGTCATCTGCGAAAAGACGAATTGTCGATGAAATGACGGAGGAAAGATCATTTATGAAGATGAAAAAAAAAAATGGGCCGAGCAGCCAGCCTCTCGGGACACCAGATAAGACTTTTGTTGTGGGAGAATGGTCATTTTTGATGACAGTGAATTGAGAGCGATCCGTTAGGAAGCAGTGAATCAAATTTAATATCAGGGGACCAAGGCACAAGTTTCGCAATGTGAACACCAGCTTTCAATTCCATTTAGGTCGCATTGGAGCAATTCCTGATCATTATTGGAAGGTATGCGGTGGTAAAGGTCACAGTCATCTGCGAAAAGACGAATTGTCGATGAAATGTCGGAGGGAAGATCATTTATGAAGATGAAAAAAAAAATGGGCCGAGCAGCGAGCCTCTCGGGACGCCAGAGAAGACTTTTGTTGTGGGAGAATGGTCATTTTCCATGACAGTATATTGAGAGCGATCAGTTAGGAAGTAGCGAATCCAATTTAATATCAGGAGATCAAGGCACAAGTATGAAAGATTGGCCATGTGAACACCAGCTTTCAATTCTATTCAGGTCGCATTGGAGCAATTCCTGATCATTATTTTAAGTTATGCTGCGGTACAGGTCACTGTCATCTGCGAAAAGACGAATTGTCGATGAAACGACGGAGGAAAGATCATTTATGAAGATGAAAAATAAACGTGGGCCGAGCACTGAGCCCTCCGGGACACCAGAGGACTTTTGTTGTGGGAGAATGGTCATTTTCGATGACAGTGAATTGAGAGCGATCACTTAGGAAGCAGCGAATCATATTCAATATCAGGGGATCAAGGAACAAGCATGAAAGATTCGCCATGTGAATACCGGCTTTATATTCTATTTAGGTCGCATTGGAGCAATTCCTGATCATAATTGGAGGTTATGCGGCGGTAAAGGACACAATCATCTGCGAAAAGACGAATTGTCGATGAAATGACGGAGGAAAGATCATTTATGAAGATGAAAAATAAAAGTGGGCCGAGCACTGAGCCCTCCGGGACACCAGAGAAGACTTTTGTTGTGGGAGAATGGTAATTTTTGATGACAGTGAATTGAGAGCGATCACTTAGGAAGCAGCGAATCATATTTAATATCAGGGGATCAAGGAACAAGCATGAAAGATTCGCCATGTGAATACCAGCTTTCAATTCTATTTAGGTCACATTGCAGCAATTCCTGATCATAATTGGAGGTTATGCGGCGGTAAAGGACACAAATATCTGCGAAAAGACGAATTGTCGATGAAATGACGCAGGAAAGATCATTTATGAAGATGAAAAATAAAAGTGGGCTGAGCACTCAGCCCTGCGGGACACCAGAGAAGACTTTTGTTGTGGGGGAATGGTAGATTTCGATGACAGTGAATTGAGAGTGATCAGTTAGGAAGCAGCGAATCCAATTTAATATCAGGAGATCAAGGCACAAGTATGAAAGATTGGCCATGTGAACACCAGCTTTCAATTCTATTTAGGTCGCATTGGAGCAATGCCTGATCATTATTTTAAGTTATGCTCCGGTACAGGTCACAGTCATCTGCGAAAAGACGAATTGTTGATGAAATGTCGGAGGGAAGATCATTTAGGGAAATGAAAAAAAAATGGGCCGAGCAGCCAGCCTCTCGGGACACCAGATAAGACTTTTGTTGTGGGAGAATGGTCATTTTTGATGACAGTGAATTGAGAGCGATCCGTTAGGAAGCAGCGAATCCAATTTAATATCAGGGGATCAAGGCACAAGTTACTCAATGTGAACACCAGCTTTCAATTCTATTTAGGTCGCATTGGAGCAATTCCTGATCATTATTGGAAGGTATGCGGTGGTACAGGTCACAGTCATCTGCGAAAAGACGAATTGTCGATGAATTTCGGAGGGAAGATGATTTATGAAGATGAAAAAAAAATGGGCAGAGCAGCGAGCCTTTCGGGACACCAGAGAAGACTTTTGTTGTGGGAGAATGGTCATTTTCCATGACAGTGAATTGAGAGCGATCAGTTAGGAAGCAGCGAATTCAATTTATTATCAGGAGATAAAGGCACAAGTGTGAAAGATTGGCCATGTGAACACCAGCTTTCAATTCAATTTAGGTCGCATTGGAGCAGTTATTGATCTTTATTGGAAGGTATGCGCGGTGGTACAGGTCACAGTCATCTGCGAAAAGACGAATTGTCGATGAAATGTCGGAGGGAAGATCATTTATGAAGATGAAAAAAAAATGGGCAGAGCAGCGAGCCTTTCGGGACACCAGAGAAGACTTTTGTTGTGGGAGAATGGTCATTTTCCATGACAGTGAATTGAGAGCGATCAGTTAGGAAGCAGCGAATCCAATTTAATATCAGGAGATAAAGGCACAAGTGTGAAAGATTGGCCATGTGAACACCAGCTTTCAATTCAATTTAGGTCGCATTGGAGCAATTCCTGATAATTATTGGAAGGTATGCGGCGGTACAGGACACAGTCATCTGCAAAAAGACGAATTCTCGATGAAATGTCGGAGGGAAGATCAATTATGGAGATGAAAAATAAAAGTAGGCCCAGCAGCGAGCCTTGCCGGACACCAGAGAAGAATTTTGTTGTGGGAGAATTGTCATTTTTGATGACAGTGAATTGAGAGTGATCCGTTAGGAAGCAGCGAATCAAATTTAATAACTGGGGATCAAGGCACAAGTTTCGCAATGTGAACACCAGCTTTCAATTCTATTTAGGTCGCATTGGAGCAATTCCTGATCATTATTGGAAGGTATGCGGTGGTAAAGGTCACAGTCATCTGCGAAAAGACGAATTGTCGATGAAATGTCGGAGGGAAGATCATTTATGAAGATGAAAAAAAAATGGGCCGAGCAGCGAGCCTCTCGGGACACCAGAGAAGACTTTTGTTGTGGGAGAATGGTCATTTTCCATGACAGTGAATTGAGAGCGATCAGTTAGGAAGCAGCGAATCCAATTTAATATCAGGGGATCAAGGCACAAGCATGAAAGTTTCGCAATGTGAACACCAGCTTTCAATTCTATTTAGGTCGCATTGGAGCAATTCCTGATCATAATTGGAAGTTATGCGGCGGTAAAGGACACAGTCATCTGCGAAAAGACGAATTGTCGATGAAATGACGGAGGAAAGATCATTTATGAAGATGAAAAATAAAAGTGGGCCGAGCACTGAGCCCTCCGGGACACCAGAGAAGACTTTTGTTCTGGGGGAAAGGTAGATTTCGATGACAGTGAATTGAGAGTGACCAGTTAGGAAGCAGCGAATCCAATTTAATATCAGGAGATCAAGGCACAAGTATGAAAGATTGGCCGTGTGAACACAAGCTTTCAATTCTATTTAGGTCGCATTGGAGCAATACCTGATCATTATTTTAAGTGATGCTGCGGTACAGGTCACTGTCATCTGCGAAAAGACGAATTGTCGATGAAATGTCGGAGGGAAGATAATTTATAAAGATGAAAAATAAAAGTGGGGCGAGCAGCGAGCCTTGCGGTACACCAGACAAAACTTTTGTTGTGGGAGAATGGTCATTTTCGATGATAAGAATTGAGAGCGATCACATAGGAAGCAGCGAATCATATTTTAAGGGCAACTCCGGTGGTTTTTTGACATTCGAATATTGTAGTAAAACTTTTACCACAGGTTCTCCTCTCCGTCCTGACGCATTTCACAAAATTTGGGCGCCTTACGGTAATCCGTTCACGCGCAATACAGCTTTAAAATATGCCGTTTTCATGGCTTAAGTTGAGAGTATTTCTGCGGGCAACAATGAGTTTCTGACGTCACAAACAGTATACTGGCGTTACTGTCCACTTCCCGCGTGATTATGAAATTGTGAGGAACTACATCAGACATTTTATGCAGTGCATCATGATTTCCATACTTTATTTTCACCATCCAACGCACGTACGAGTGTTTTTCTAATACTGAGTATGACGTCACCGCTACGTCGACTGGAACGTCGTTTCTGGCCGTGAAAGCAGTTTCGGTTTCGATTTGCTGTTTTTCTTTTTTAAAAATACTCTTAATTGGAATTTTGAAAAACGGTTTTTTATGTTGGAGTCAGGACGTGCCGAGGAATGTAACTTAATTAAAAACACAAAATGATGAAAAAACCACCGGAGTTGCCCTTTAATATCACGGGGTGAAGGCACAAGCATGAAAGTTTCGCCATGCGAACACCTGCTTTGAATTCTATTTAGGTCGCATTGGAGCAATTCCTGATCATAATTGGAGGTTATGCGGCGGTAAAGGACACAATCATCTGCGAAAAGACGAATTGTCGATGAAATGACGGAGGAAAGATCATTTATGAAGATGAAAAATAAAAGTGGGCCGAGCACTGAGCCCTCCGGAACACCAGAGAAGACTTTTGTTGTGGGAGAATGGTAATTTTTGATGACAGTGAATTGAGAGCGATCACTTAGGAAGCAGCGAATCATATTTAATATCAGGGGATCAAGGAACAAGCATGAAAGATTCGCCATGTGAATACCAGCTTTCAATTCTATTTAGGTCGCATTGGAGCAATTCCTGATCATAATTGGAGGTTATGCGGCGGTAAAGGACACAATCATCTGCGAAAAGACGAATTGTCGATGAAATGACGGAGGAAAGATCATTTATGAAGATGAAAAATAAAAGTGGGCTGAGCACTCAGCCCTACGGGACACCAGAGAAGACTTTTGTTGTGGGGGAATGGTAGATTTCGATGACAGTGAATCGAGAGTGATCTGTTAGGAAGCAGCGAATCCAAATTAATATCAGGGGATCAAGGCACAAGTTACTCAATGTGAACACCAGCTTTCAATTCTATTTAGGTCGCATTGGAGCAATTCCTGATCATTATTTTAAGTTATGCTGCGGTACAGGTCACAGTCATCTGCGAAAAGACGAATTGTCGATGAAATGTCGGAGGGAAGATCATTTATGAAGATGAAAAATAGAAGTGGGCCCAGCAGTGAGTCTTGCGGGACACCAGAGGAGACTTTTGTTGTGGGAGAATGGTCATTTTCGATGACAGTGAATTGAGAGCGATCAGTTAGGAAGCAGCGAATCCAGTTTAATATCAGGAGATCAAGGCACAAGCATGAAAGATTGGCCATGTGAACACCAGCTTTAAATTCTATTTAGGTAGCATTGGAGCAATTCCTGATCAATATTGGAAGTTATGCGGCGGTACCGGACACAGTCATCTGCGAAAAGACGAATTGTCGATGAAATGTCGGAGCGAAGATCATTTATGAAGATGAAAAATAAAAGTGGGCCGAGCAGCGAGCCTTGCGCGACACCAGAGAAGACTTTTGTTGTCGGAGAATGGCCATTTTCGATGACAGTGAATTGAGAGTGATCAGTTAGGAAGCAGCGAATCCAGATTAATATCACGGGATCAAGGCACAAGCATGAAAGTTTGACCACGTGAACACCAGCTTTCAATTCTATTTATGTCGCATTGGAGCAATTCCTGATCATTATTGGAAGTTATGCGGTGGTACAGGACACAGTCATCTGCGAAAAGACGAATTGTCGGTGAACTGTCGGAGGGAAGATCATTTATGAAGATGAAAAATAGAAGTGGGCCCAGCAGTGAGTCTTGCGGGACACCAGAGAAGACTTTTGTTGTGGGAGAATGGTCATTTTCGATGACAGTGAATTGAGAGTGATCAGTTAGGAAGCAGCAAATCTAGTTTAATATCACGGGATCAAGGCACAAGCATGAAAGTTTGGCCATGTGAACACCAGCTTTCAATTCTATTTAGGTCGCATTGGAGCAATTGCTGATCAATATTGGAAGTTATGCGGCGGTACCGGACACAGTCATCTGCGAAAAGACGAATTGTCGATGAAATGTCGGAGCGAAGATCATTTATGAAGATGAAAAATAAAAGTGGGCCGAGCAGCGAGCCTTGCGCGACACCAGAGAAGACTTTTGTTGTCGGAGAATGGCCATTTTCGATGACAGTGAATTGAGAGTGATCAGTTAGGAAGCAGCGAACCCACTTTAATATCACGGGATCAAGGCACAAGCATGAAAGTTTGGCCATGTGAACACCAGCTTTCAATTCTATTTAGGTCGCACTGGAGCAGTTATTGATCTTTATTGGAAGGTATGCGGTGGTACAGGTCACAGTCATCTGCGAAAAGACGAATTGTCGATGAAATGTCGGAGGGAAGATCATTTATGAAGATGAAAAATAAAAGTGGGCCGAGCAGCGAGCCTTGCGCGACACCAGAGAAGACTTTTGTTGTGGGAGAATGGTCATTTTCGATGACAGTGAATTGAGAGTGATCAGTTAGGAAGCAGCGAATCTAGTTTAATATCACGGGATCAAGGCACAAGCATGAAAGTTTGGCCATGTGAACACCAGCTTTCAATTCTATTTAGGTCGCATTGGAGCAATTGCTGATCAATATTGGAAGTTATGCGGCGGTACCGGACACAGTCATCTGCGAAAAGACGAATTGTCGATGAAATGTCGGAGCGAAGATCATTTATGAAGATGAAAAATAAAAGTGGGCCGAGCAGCGAGCCTTGCGCGACACTAGAGAAGACTTTTGATGTCGGAGAATGGCCATTTTCGATGACAGTGAATTGAGAGCGATCAGTTAGGAAGCAGCGAATCCAATTTAATATCAGGAGATAAAGGCACAAGTGTGAAAGATTGGCCATGTGAACACCAGCTTTCAATTCAATTTACGTCGCATTGGAGCAGTTATTGATCTTTATTGGAAGGTATGCGGTGGTACAGGTCACAGTCATCTGCGAAAAGACGAATTGTCGATGAAATGTCGGAGGGAAGATCATTTATGAAGATGAAAAATAAAAGTTGGCCGAGCAGCGAGCCTTGCGCGACACCAGAGAAGACTTTTGTTGTGGGAGAATGGTCATTTTCGATGACAGTGAATTGAGAGTGATCAGTTAGGAAGCAGCGAATCTAGTTTAATATCAGGGGATCAAGGCACTAGCATGAAAGTTTCGCCTTGTGAACACCAGCTTTAAATTCTATTTAGGTAGCATTGGAGCAATTCCTGATCAGTATTGGAAGTTATGCGGCGGTAGCGGACACAGTCATCTGCGAAAAGACGAATTGTCGATGAAATGTTGGAGCGAAGATCATTTATGAAGATGAAAAATAAAAGTGGGCCGAGCACCGAGCCTTGCGCGACACCAGAGAAGACTTTTGTTGTCGGAGAATGGTCATTTTCGATGACAGTGAATTGAGAGTGATCAGTTAGGAAGCAGCGAATCCAGTTTAATATCACGGGATCAAGGCACAAGCATGAAAGTTTGGCCATGTGAACACCAGCTTTCAATTCTATTTAGGTCGCATTGGAGCAATTGCTGATCATTTTTGGAAGTTATGCGGCGGTACAGGACACAGTCATCTGCGAAAATACGAATTGTCGATGAAATGTCGGAGGGAAGATCATTTATGAAGATGAAAAATAGAAGTGGGCCCAGCAGTGAGTCTTGTGGGAGACCAGAGAAGACTTTTGTTGTGGGAGAATGGTCATTTTCGATGACAGTGAATTGAGAGCGATCAGTTAGGAATCAGCGAATCCAGTTCAATATCAGGAGATCAAGGCACAAGCATGAAAGTTTGGCCATGTTAACACCAGCTTTCAATTCTATTTAGGTCGCATTGGAGCAATTCCTGATCATTATTCGAAGTTATGCGGTGGTACAGGACACAGTCATCTGCGAAAAGACGAATTGTCGATGAAATGTCGGAGGGAAGATCATTTATGAAGATGAAAAATAGAAGTGGGCCCAGCAGTGAGTCTTGCGGGACACCAGAGAAGACTTTTGTTGTGGGAGAATGGTCATTTTCGATGACAGTGAATTGAGAGCGATCAGTTAGGAAGCAGCGAATCCAATTTAATATCAGGAGATCAAGGCACAAGTATGAAAGATTGGCTATGTGAACACCAGCTTTCAATTCTATTTAGGTCGCATTGGAGCAATACCTGATCATTATTTTAAGTTATGCTGCGGTATAGGTCGCAGTCATCTGCGAAAAGACGAATTGTCGATGAAATATCGGAGGGAAGATCATTTATGATGATGAAAAAAAAATGGGCCGAGCAGCCAGCCTCTCGGGACACCAGATAAGACTTTTGTTGTGGGAGAATGGTCATTTTTGATGACAGTGAATTGAGAGCGATCCGTTAGGAAGCAGCGAATCAAATTTAATATCAGGGGATCAAGGCACAAGTTTCGCAATGTGAACACCAGCTTTCAAATCTATTTAGGTCGCATTGGAGCAATTCCTGATCATTATTGGAAGGTATGCGGTGGTAAAGGTCACAGTCATCTGCGAAAAGACGAATTGTCGATGAAATGTCGGAGGGAAGATCATTTATGAAGATGAAAAAAAAATGGACCGAGCAGCGAGCCTCTCGGGACACCAGAGAAGACTTTTGTTGTGGGAGAATGGTCATTTTCGATGACAGTGAATTGAGAGCGATCAGTTAGGAAGCAGCGAATCCAGTTTAATATCACGGGATCAAGGCACAAGCATGAAAGTTTGGCCATGTGAACACCAGCTTTAAATTCTATTTAGGTAGCATTGGAGCAATTCCTGATCAATATTGGAAGTTATGCGGCGGTACCGGACACAGTCATCTGCGAAAAGACGAATTGTCGATGAAATGTCGGAGCGAAGATCATTTATGAAGATGAAAAATAAAAGTGGGCCGAGCAGCGAGCCTTGCGCGACACCAGAGAAGACTTTTGTTGTCGGAGAATGGCCATTTTCGATGACAGTGAATTGAGAGTGATCAGTTAGGAAGCAGCGAATCCAGATTAATATCACGGGATCAAGGCACAAGCATGAAAGTTTGACCACGTGAACACCAGCTTTCAATTCTATTTATGTCGCATTGGAGCAATTCCTGATCATTATTGGAAGTTATGCGGTGGTACAGGACACAGTCATCTGCGAAAAGACGAATTGTCGATGAACTGTCGGAGGGAAGATCATTTATGAAGATGAAAAATAGAAGTGGGCCCAGCAGTGAGTCTTGCGGGACACCAGAGAAGACTTTTGTTGTGGGAGAATGGTCATTTTCGATGACAGTGAATTGAGAGTGATCAGTTAGGAAGCAGCGAATCTAGTTTAATATCACGGGATCAAGGCACAAGCATGAAAGTTTGGCCATGTGAACACCAGCTTTCAATTCTATTTAGGTCGCATTGGAGCAATTGCTGATCAATATTGGAAGTTATGCGGCGGTACCGGACACAGTCATCTGCGAAAAGACGAATTGTCGATGAAATGTCGGAGCGAAGATCATTTATGAAGATGAAAAATAAAAGTGGGCCGAGCAGCGAGCCTTGCGCGACACCAGAGAAGACTTTTGTTGTCGGAGAATGGCCATTTTCGATGACAGTGAATTGAGAGTGATCAGTTAGGAAGCAGCGAACCCACTTTAATATCACGGGATCAAGGCACAAGCATGAAAGTTTGGCCATGTGAACACCAGCTTTCAATTCTATTTAGGTCGCACTGGAGCAGTTATTGATCTTTATTGGAAGGTATGCGGTGGTACAGGTCACAGTCATCTGCGAAAAGACGAATTGTCGATGAAATGTCGGAGGGAAGATCATTTATGAAGATGAAAAATAAAAGTGGGCCGAGCAGCGAGCCTTGCGCGACACCAGAGAAGACTTTTGTTGTGGGAGAATGGTCATTTTCGATGACAGTGAATTGAGAGTGATCAGTTAGGAAGCAGCGAATCTAGTTTAATATCACGGGATCAAGGCACAAGCATGAAAGTTTGGCCATGTGAACACCAGCTTTCAATTCTATTTAGGTCGCATTGGAGCAATTGCTGATCAATATTGGAAGTTATGCGGCGGTACCGGACACAGTCATCTGCGAAAAGACGAATTGTCGATGAAATGTCGGAGCGAAGATCATTTATGAAGATGAAAAATAAAAGTGGGCCGAGCAGCGAGCCTTGCGCGACACCAGAGAAGACTTTTGATGTCGGAGAATGGCCATTTTCGATGACAGTGAATTGAGAGCGATCAGTTAGGAAGCAGCGAATCCAATTTAATATCAGGAGATAAAGGCACAAGTGTGAAAGATTGGCCATGTGAACACCAGCTTTCAATTCAATTTACGTCGCATTGGAGCAGTTATTGATCTTTATTGGAAGGTATGCGGTGGTACAGGTCACAGTCATCTGCGAAAAGACGAATTGTCGATGAAATGTCGGAGGGAAGATCATTTATGAAGATGAAAAATAAAAGTTGGCCGAGCAGCGAGCCTTGCGCGACACCAGAGAAGACTTTTGTTGTGGGAGAATGGTCATTTTCGATGACAGTGAATTGAGAGTGATCAGTTAGGAAGCGGCGAATCTAGTTTAATATCAGGGGATCAAGGCACTAGCATGAAAGTTTCGCCTTGTGAACACCAGCTTTAAATTCTATTTAGGTAGCATTGGAGCAATTCCTGATCAGTATTGGAAGTTATGCGGCGGTACCGGACACAGTCATCTGCGAAAAGACGAATTGTCGATGAAATGTCGGAGCGAAGATCATTTATGAAGATGAAAAATAAAAGTGGGCCGAGCACCGAGCCTTGCGCGACACCAGAGAAGACTTTTGTTGTCGGAGAATGGTCATTTTCGATGACAGTGAATTGAGAGTGATCAGTTAGGAACCAGCGAATCCAGTTTAATATCACGGGATCAAGGCACAAGCATGAAAGTTTGGCCATGTGAACACCAGCTTTCAATTCTATTTAGGTCGCATTGGAGCAATTGCTGATCATTTTTGGAAGTTATGCGGCGGTACAGGACACAGTCATCTGCGAAAATACGAATTGTCGATGAAATGTCGGAGGGAAGATCATTTATGAAGATGAAAAATAGAAGTGGGCCCAGCAGTGAGTCTTGTGGGAGACCAGAGAAGACTTTTGTTGTGGGAGAATGGTCATTTTCGATGACAGTGAATTGAGAGCGATCAGTTAGGAATCAGCGAATCCAGTTCAATATCAGGAGATCAAGGCACAAGCATGAAAGTTTGGCCATGTTAACACCAGCTTTCAATTCTATTTAGGTCGCATTGGAGCAATTCCTGATCATTATTGGAAGTTATGCGGTGGTACAGGACACAGTCATCTGCGAAAAGACGAATTGTCGATGAAATGTCGGAGGGAAGATCATTTATGAAGATGAAAAATAGAAGTGGGCCCAGCAGTGAGTCTTGCGGGACACCAGAGAAGACTTTTGTTGTGGGAGAATGGTCATTTTCGATGACAGTGAATTGAGAGCGATCAGTTAGGAAGCAGCGAATCCAATTTAATATCAGGAGATCAAGGCACAAGTATGAAAGATTGGCCATGTGAACACCAGCTTTCAATTCTATTTAGGTCGCATTGGAGCAATACCTGATCATTATTTTAAGTTATGCTGCGGTATAGGTCGCAGTCATCTGCGAAAAGACGAATTGTCGATGAAATATCGGAGGGAAGATCATTTATGATGATGAAAAAAAAATGGGCCGAGCAGCCAGCCTCTCGGGACACCAGATAAGACTTTTGTTGTGGGAGAATGGTCATTTTTGATGACAGTGAATTGAGAGCGATCCGTTAGGAAGCAGCGAATCAAATTTAATATCAGGGGATCAAGGCACAAGTTTCGCAATGTGAACACCAGCTTTCAAATCTATTTAGGTCGCATTGGAGCAATTCCTGATCATTATTGGAAGGTATGCGGTGGTAAAGGTCACAGTCATCTGCGAAAAGACGAATTGTCGATGAAATGTCGGAGGGAAGATCATTTATGAAGATGAAAAAAAAATGGACCGAGCAGCGAGCCTCTCGGGACACCAGAGAAGACTTTTGTTGTGGGAGAATGGTCATTTTTCATGACAGTGAATTGAGAGCGATCAGTTAGGAAGCAGCGAATCCAATTTAATATCAGGAGATCAAGGCACAAGTATGAAAAATTGGCCATGTGAACTCCAGCTTTCAATTCTATTTAGGTCGCATTGGAGCAATTATTGATCTTTATTGGAAGGTATGCGGTGGTACAGGTCACAGTCTTCTGCGAAAAGACGAATTGTCGATGAAATGTCGGAGGGAAGATTATTTATGAAGATGAAAAAAAAAGTGGGCGGAGCAGCGAGCCTCTCGGGACACCAGAGAAGACTTTTGTTGTGGGAGAATGGTCATTTTCCATGACATTGAATTGAGAGCGATCAGTTAGGAAGCAGCGAATCCAATTTAATATCAGGAGATCAAGGCACAAGTATGAAAGATTGGCCATGTGAACACCAGCTTTCAATTCTATTTAGGTCGCATTGGAGCAATACCTGATCATTATTTTAAGTTATGCTGCGGTACAGGTCGCAGTCATCTGCGAAAAGACGAATTGTCGATGAAATATCGGAGGGAAGATCATTTATGATGATGAAAAAAAAATGGGCCGAGCAGCCAGCCTCTCGGGACACCAGATAAGACTTTTGTTGTGGGAGAATGGTCATTTTTGATGACAGTGAATTGAGAGCGATCCGTTAGGAAGCAGCGAATCAAATTTAATATCAGGGGATCAAGGCACAAGTTTCGCAATGTGAACACCAGCTTTCAATTCTATTTAGGTCGCATTGGAGCAATTCCTGATCTTTATTGGAAGGTATGCGGTGGTACAGGTCACAGTCATCTGCGAAAAGACGAATTGTCGATGAAATGTCGGAGGGAAGATCATTTATGAAGATGAAAAAAAAAATGGGCCGAGCAGCGAGTCTCTCGGGACACCAGAGAAGACTTTTGTTGTGGGAGAATGGTCATTTTTCATGACAGTGAATTGAGAGCGATCAGTTAGGAAGCAGCGAATCCAATTTAATATCAGGAGATCAAGGCACAAGTATGAAAGATTGGCCATGTGAACACCAGCTTTCAATTCTATTCAGGTCGCATTGGAGCAATTCCTGATCATTATTTTAAGTTATGCTGCGGTACAGGTCACAGTCATTTGCGAAAAGACGAATTGTCGATGAAATGTCGGAGGGAAGATCATTTATGACGAAGAAAAATAAAAGTGGGCCGAGCAGCGAGCCTTGCGGGACACCAGAGAAGACATTTGTTGTGGGATAATGGTCATTTTCGATGACAGTGAATTGAGAGCGATCAGTTAGGAAGCAGCGAATCCAGTTTAATATCAGGAGATCAAGGCACAAGTATGAAAGATTGGCCATGTGAACACCAGCTTTCAATTCTATTTAGGTCGCATTGGAGCAATTCCTGATCATTATTGGAAGTTATGCGGCGGTACAGGACGCAGTCATCTGCGAAAAGACGAATTGTCGATGAAATGTCGGAGGGAAGATCATTTATGAAGATGAAAAATAAAAGTGGGGCGAATAGCGAGCCTTGCGGGTCTCCGGCCTCGCAGGCATTCCATAATAGTTAAAGCCAAACTTCGCACACGCACGAGCTTGATACTCAATATTAATGTAAAGAAGACCTTTGTGAGGTGATTTCGTATGTCGGAGAGTCGTCTAGAGAGTGTTGTTTTACGCAGAATTGAAGACTTCGTTTTGAGAGCGCCACGACATTGCGCTCGCAGGCGCTCCATAACTGTTTAAGCCAAACTGCCCACACACACGAGCTTGATACTACTTCTGAATGTAGAGAGGACCTCTGTGAGGTGAATTTGGATCTCGGAGCGTCTTCTAGAATGTGTCGCTTTACGCAGGCATGAACACACTTCGGATTCAGCGCGCAATGATATTGCGCTCGCGTCTGCAGGCCCCGTAGGCGTTCCATAATAGTTTAAGACGAACTGCGCATACGCACGAGCTTGATACGGCATCTGAATGTAAAGAAGACTTTTTTTAGGTGATTTCGCATCTCGGAGAGCCGTCTATAACGTGTTGTTTTACGCAGAAATCAACAATTCGGGTTGAGCGCGCCACGACATTGCTCTCGCGTCTGCAGGCCCCGTAGGCGTTCCATAATAGTTTAAGACGAACTGCGCATACGCACGAGCTTGATACGGCATCTGAATGTAAAGAAGACTTTTTTTAGGTGATTTCGCATCTCGGAGAGCCGTCTATAACGTGTTGTTTTACGCAGAAATCAACAATTCGGGTTGAGCGCGCCACGACATTGCTCTCGCGTCTGCAGGCCCCGTAGGCGTTTCATAATAGTTTAAGCCAAACTGCGCACACGCACGAGATTGATACTACTTCTGAATGTAATAAATAATTAATAAATCCTCCCTAATGGATATAAATACATGATAACGTCCAAATAAGACAGGGCCCCCTAAAAACCTATTTCGTATTATCCGACAGTCATCATTTAGCAATGACCACCCCACTGAGTTGTCTTTCATTCTATAGCTTTCTGGAAACGGCGAGCCAGGGGAATCGTGCTGAAGGTGTAGTCTATAAAATCCCACTATCATGTGAATAACTGTAGATCGGGCAGACGGGGCGGTGCATTGATACACGTTTGAATGAGCAAGCAAATAACTTGGATGCTAACAAATCTACTAATCTCGTTGGCCACGTCCATGACTGCGAATCTTGTTATCCTTCACTGCACTATTGTGATATCCTCTATAAGCACCAGGCCCCCTTAACACGTGAGATAATGGAGGCCTACCACATGAAGAAAAAAAACAAGGTTGGGTAAGCCAGCCATTTTTCTACAAGAAAGCGAGATTGCGTGTCTTCATCCCAACATGTGTTTTTGCTTGTGCTCTTCTTGATAGAATGGTCACTCTTTTGCGTTCCCTATTCGAATAAACTTCCAGTTGTGAGTCAGCGCTCGTCTTGTGTTTCTCTGCTTTGGTGTTTGTTTCTTGCACTGTTTTCCATTCAACAAGTGTAAACACGGAGGATTTGTCTACTGCGCTGGTATATTTTACATTGCTAGGTATGTTGCTAAAGTGAGTCTAATGAAAAATGAATTCCGCAGCTTGTACACGCCTGCCAGCCGCGGCTTCGCCGGGAGAAAACTTTCAGCTTGCTCGGCGCTACCTTTCGTGGAAAAGGGGGATTGAGCTCCCCTGCACAGCTTCTTGAGCAAGCTCAAAAATATGTTCACGGAATACTTTTTGTGCCGCGAACTGCGTTCGGGCAGCAAATCAATTGATGTACTTGGAGAAGTAAAAGATAAGCTCTCGCAAAAAATCGGATGCTGACAACATGCCTCGCGTCTTTCACTTCACAATAACTCGGGTGTACTTTTCTCTCAAGGAAGAAACGCCGAATAATAAGGAAAGCGAGAAAAGGATAAGCATTCGATGAAAAAACAGCGCTACAGACGTGGACGGAGGTGAAGAACAAACAGGACGGGCGCTGAATTCGCAACTGAAGTTTATTGCAAAAAAAAAAAAAACACACACTATATATATCCCAGCCAAGCAGCACCAAACCGCACATTAAACAAAAAACCAAATTATGATGATCCCACACACACACCACGTTCAAGAAACCCAACCTCATTATCTGTTAAAGCAATTGATGGTTCACTAACACATTTTTCACCCAATCGAATGATATGCCTGGCCTCAATGATTTCCCGGTCAATCTGTGCTGGATGGGCATCCAAAATAACTGTCTGTGTTAGAGAAGGATGGCAGCCGTCACAAGCCTTACAGTGTACAACCAGATTAGATCCTCTACCAATCTTTCTCGTGCTCTCGTAACCGGACATTGATACACCTGCCTGTTTGACCCACATACACTTTATCACAAAATAAACATTTTCATATCTGGACGCGCCTGTGTAATTGCATACGTTTTTATGTTTTTGTTCCTCCTTTGAGCCTATATTTTCTGCGTCTGCGAATAAATGCTTAGTTGTGAGTCAGCGCATGTGGTGCTCTCCCTGCCCTGTGTGCTCTGGAAATTTTACAGCTTTACATTTTGCCCGCGCAAACCTACGTGTCCTTGTACTGTTCGTATAATCGCAGCCGTTAATCATACACCTCAGGAAATGGGTTATCGAGCGCCGCAGACGTTTTCATATCCCTTTTGTGGGCAAGTTTGCGCCGATAGGACGTTCGAGAGAAACGCATTTGCAGCTCGAAACTCGTAGTCCATCTTGTAGCACGTTACTAACGCATCAAACCTCTGTATACCTGCCACATGCAAATCTAAGAAATGTGTGCAAATACGGCGCGTTTTTCCAAAGCGATAAAGCTGCGGTCGCAAGAGCACAGCCGGCGCTACGTTGAAGTAACCGGTGGCGCCACCTAGCACATATAACACACACTGCGTCTAGCTCTGCTGCGGCTTCATCGATTGCGACGGCGGCGGGGAATGGCGCCGGGCTGCAGCGGCCTGCTGCTGCTGCTGCTGCTGCTGCTGCCGACGTGGGCCGACTGCGGCCTCTCTGGCGGCTGCTACTCCGATGACGACGAGGCAAGCGTGGCGTTGCCCATCATCGGGCTGCTGGTGGGTTGCGCGCTGTCGCTGGGCGTCTGCCACCTGGCTATCCGCCTGTGGATGCGACGACGCGAGAGCGCCTTCCTGCGCTCCACGGCTGCGCCGCCGCTGCTCCGGCCACCGCCACCGCGCCTCAGGGAATCGGACCCCGTGCTCTCGGGCGCACTGCCGGCGGAAGACCTGTCGCCGCCCCCTCGCTACGATACTCTGCGTGCCTAATGGTATGTGCCAACGCAACCTGCAACCATCACCTGACAACTGTGGCGGGAATTGTCACAGAGCCGCCGTTTTTGACACAGGAGGGAAAACAATGTCAGCCAATAAACTTTCGTGCCAGTTTCATTCATATGTCTGAAGTGGCGACAGTCGTGAGTTTTGTATCATGTCCTTCCTATCTCGACCTAATATCGTGATTCTCGTTACGTAAGAGGACAACCTGCTTCCTGGCGGGCCAACTGACCACCGTTTTTGGCACTGGTACCCCTGTGCAACGATTCAGTTGAGCTTTTTACTTATTCGCCTCGGCAGTTCGCATGCAGTTAGCACATCTCCTCCAATTAACCCAACCCTGATTAGCTGCGTCCACATGACCCTCGGATCTTTCTGCCGCCCTCTCTCCAGTCGGTGAGCATTCCCGCCTGCGTTCTTGATTTCTAATAGAATGTCTCCTTCCTGTCGCTACCAACTACCAGAGCTTGCTGCGTGGTTCTAAGTTCAGCCGGCGTTTCTACCGTTTAAGTGATGCTCGGTACCCTGCTCCAAACCTACCGGTGTTGAACGTGCACACAGGCTCGGTCGCTACCAAAGTATAGTAAAGTGTTATATCCAGGCGCCAAGCCAAGCAACAGGAAGCTTTATTACAAGGTGCATGCTCGCAGCCTCAAGCCAACAACCACGTACATGGAGAATGCGCGCTGTCTTATACCTGCGCTAGCTGCCGGCGCATGCGTAGACAGACATGACGAACGCGATAAGCCGTGACAATACATAGCGAGCGTCCTTCTCGCGATGCAACACGACGCTATAACACTCCCTTTTACAGTTCTAAACGATCCGTCGCTGTCTGGTGCTCATTCGCAGTGGTACCGGTTGGTCGCCGCTTGTTTGCAGTACTGGTAACGGTGACGGGGTGCGGATTTTCCTATGGCCGGGGAATGAAGCTCTACGTCTGATGCATGAGGCAGTTCCACATCAGGAACTGATCTTGCACTCGACGTGATGCAGGATCGTCGCAGGTGGTCAGCGTGCCCAAACCGCACTTTGTCTCCCACACACACCAAATATGTTGTCGGCGATTTCACTCGCGTAATTTGTCCAGGCCACCATTTCACCACGCACCGAACGAACCCACACACTATCATCAACAGCAAACAACCTCTGCAAACCTCTGCGTTTATCAGCAGATGTTCTTACTTCGTCAGCCTTCATTGTATCTTTGTTTCATTAACCACAAGCGAGTCCGCAGTTTCCTTCGCAGAAATAATTCGGCGGGTGTTCTTCACGTGAAAGTATGCGGTGTAGTTCTATAAGAGGAAACGAAGTTGTCAATTCTGTGCTGCAGCGACCTAGAAATGCATCTCTCTTCATCTTCCATCAGCCGCTTAAGCAGTGCCTGTTTGCACTGAACGCTCTGCCGCTTCATTAGATTGTGGCTGGTATGAGGGTATGCTTAAAAAAATTCTTAGAATTCAGCTGCTCGAAACTGCGGACCGTTATCGGTTACTACTTCTACCCGTGTGAAGCTAACCAGGAACGAACACATTCAACCGTTTTGGCAGCGGTTGTGAAAGGTATGGAGGGGAGAACAGACGGGCATATCTGACAATTCCGCACACATTGCTCGAGGGCATGATCAATGCCAGGCCACCACACCTTGCTTTCATTCTGGTTATGCCCAGATGTTCATGCAATAGATTCCGGAGCGACTGGGGAATGACCACCAAGCATCCATTTTCTATACTGAGCTCAAAATGCCGAATGAAAAATTGTTTTAACAGATCGGACACATGTCCCGAACCGCGCTCAGCAGTTTATCTCGCCCAGTTTCACGTTCCACATCCTTAGCCATCCCAGGCAACTCATTCAGAGATGAAAGATAAAGTATTTCCTCACACTGGTCCCCTGAGTCGGGTAGTGGAAAGAGAGACAATGCATTCGCATGACTGATAGCATATCCCGACTTATGGAATTGAACGGCGGCGCAACACGGAAACGGACACAGACAAGAAGGGGACACCACATGCGCACACTACCAACTATTTATTAAACGGAAAGGTGGCACATTTATACGTCCATCTCAAGCATCAGACTCATCGCCACAGTCCGCTCCAAACCCAACACGTGAACGCCGCGCAGTACCAACAGGAAATCAGACAAGATATTTCTAACCTCAGTAGATAAACTATCAAAAACGGGATAAGAAAAAATTCCTTTTTTACAAACAGAAGGCAGGCCATATCTCATAGCAAATGCAGTGTGGACCGAAAACAGCAGAGAAAGACATGAGAAGCGACCAGCCCGAACCCTAAGAAATAAAAAATAAAACGGTAAAACAATCGTAGCAAAAGCAGAGTCAAAACAGTTAAGCAAAAGCAGTCAGAACCCTAAGCCAACAACAAAAGACGATCGTAGCAAAAGAGAGTCAAAACAAATAAAGCAAAAGCAGTAAAAAAAAAAGGCCAACAACAACAAAAGACGATCATAGCAAAGGCCGAGTCAAACAAAGGAAGCAAAAGCAGTCAAAAACCTAAACCAACACCAACATTTGTAGCTCAAGGAGAGTCAAAGAAATGAAGCAAAAGCAGTCAAACAATCGTATACCAAAGGCATAGTAAAAAAAAAAGGAGCAAAAACAGTCAGGAACCTAAAAGCAACTATAAACGATCGTAGCAAAAGCAGAGTCAAAACAAAAGAAACAACAGCAACAAAAAGCACTGGTAGCAAATGCAGAATCAAACGAGCGACGAAATTAACAACCCGCCTAACTAAACATCACAAGGCCGTTAAAAATTCCGGGCTTAAAGTCGCACAGTGCATGCCGTCACAAAAATTTATCAAGGAATGAAACTTCATTTCTACGGAGGGATACAGACGAGTCGCTAACACTAATGCTACCCTTCTTTTTGATCATAAAGGCTTCAAGAATTTCCCATGCCACCTGATCGCGACTCCTGCCCAGAATCCTTATACCGTTAAGCATTGGCTCACAGTTGCATTATTTGCAATGGGTAGACAAATTTAACCCGCCTCCGTTTTCTAACGATTTCTCATGCTCCCGTGCTCTGTTGTTAATACAGCGACCCGTCTGGCCTATATAGACCCCTCCACACGTCAGTGGGATTTCGTAGACCACTCCGACGGCACAGGAACAGTAATGCTTGCCGTGCCTCTTTTCGCACAGGGCTTTCTTCTTCTGCCCGATTTTCGAGCACAATCCGCTCAGCTTTTTGGGCGCGGAGAAAACGACAGGTACGTCGTACAGGCCGGCGACCTTCTTCAAGTTATGTGCCACTCGTTGAATATAGGGGACCACTTGTGGTCGCCTTGATCCCGGCTTAGCATGGGATTTCTTCTTCTTCCCTTTAATTTTTTGTAAGAGGGTCTCCGCTACGCTGCAAACAACAAAACACGGGAAACCAGCCATTCGAAGTCTTTCAATCTGATTGTTGAAACTAGCCTCAGCCATGTGAGCACAAGACTTAAGTAATGCGGACTCTAGGCAAAGCGAAGCGATCGCCCTTTTTACAGTCTTAGAGTGTGCTGATTCGTACGGAAGCAGTTCCTTTTTGGCACGGGGGGAATACATCCAACACACCCGCCCGTCAAGAACTTTGATATTGATATCTAAAAACTGCAAGCTGTCCTTAACTGGTAGTTCATGAGTAAATGCCAGCCCTTTTTCTTGTTGTCTGAGAACAGATAAGATACTTTCCACTTTGCTGGGGAGCGTCAATGCAGTGTTAGTTCTTTTAAGAATTACCAGGTAGTCATCAACGTATCTAAAAATTCGCAGGACTAGGTCATTGTCAAGGGAAGAAGCTAAAGCACGGTCAATAGATGATAAAAATATATTACACAGGGCAGGGGCAACACAGGAACCTATGCAAATGCCTTTTTTCTGCAAGTACATTTCTGTGTCAAAGGAAACAAACGTAGACCTGAGATAAAATTCAAGGAGTGATAAAAAATTGTCCACACTTAGTCCAGCTGAGTTTTGAAATGTTATAACGCCATTAGATTCAATACACTCCCGTACGGATTTCAAAAGGTCACTATGCGGAACTGAATAGAATAAATCTTCGACGTCTACAGAAAATAAGTATCCAATGGAAGACTGGTCTTTTAAAAAAGCTGTTACGTCTGCTAAATTCCTGGTGGCAAAGGGATCGTCCACTTCCAGTCATTTCAAATGCTTCAGGAGAAATGTACTCAACTTTTGCTGCCACGAATCCCGTTCACTAACAATGGATCTAAAAGGCATGCCTGGCTTATGGGTTTTCACCGTAAAAAACACATCAAGAGACCCTTTCTTACATTCGCTGATTCCTTTGGCCAGCCTGGAGAGTTGGAGCTCATTACATAACGAGATGGCTTTCGTTTTAACTCTACAAGAACTCTTCTTCACCTGAACAAAGTTCTTCAAAATGGCCTGCGTCGCCTTTTCTTTAAAAAGGCCCACTGGAACAACCGCAAAACTACCTTCTTTATCAGCTTGAAGGAGTCTAAGGTCGTTGTCCTTGAAACACGACGCAACGTGTTGCGTGCGCTCCTTTGCGTGCTTTTGCTTTATTTGTTTTGACTCTGCTTTTGCTACGATCGTCTTTTGTTGTTGGCTTAGGGTTCTGACTGCTTTTGCTTAACTGTTTTGACTCTGCTTTTGCTACGGTTGTTTTATCGTTTTATTTTTTATTTGTTAGGGTTCGGGCTGGTCGCTTCTCATGTCTTACTCCGCTGTTTTCGGTCCACACTGCATTTGCTATGAGATATGGCCTGCCTTCCGTTTGTAAAAAAAGATATTTTTTTCCCGTTTTTGATAGTTTATCTACTGAGGTTAGAAATATCTTGTCTGATTTCCTCTTGGTGCTGCTCGGCGTTCACGTGTTGGGTTTGGAGCGGACTGTGGCGATGAGTCTGATGCTTGAGATGGACGTATAAATGTGCCACCTTTCCGTTTAATAAATAGTTGGTAGTGTGCGCATGTGGTGTCCCCTTCTTGTCTGTGTCCGTTTCCGTGTTGCGCCGCCGTTCAATTCCATCATGCACCAACTCGCCCCCCAGGCCGTTATTCTATCCCGACTTGTGCTTTATCTGGTAGCGATAGTTAGCCAAAAATGCGAACCACCGATGTACTCTTGCAGTGGATGCCGCGCTGCCCTGCCTTTTCGGATTAAACAGAATAGTGAGTAGCTGATGATTAGTCAAAATGTTAAGTATCCGTCCGTACAAGTGCTTGTGAAATTTTTTCACAGCAAACACAACGCTAAGGCTTTTTTTTCTATTTGTCCGTAGTTTCTTTGGGATGACTACAATGCCGAGACACAAAGCCTATAGGATTTTCATTGCCGTTTTCGACGTGCGACAATATTGCGCCGAGCCCGTACTTGGAGGCATCACATGTGATCCGAATTTTTTTTTTTATTATAAAGCGTCAATATACTTTTATCAGGCATGTTTTTGTATAATGTGAAAGCCTCGTCATACTGACGCGACCAATGCCATTTGCTTTATCATGCCCAAAAAAGCCTTCAACTGGGTCTCGTTGGTCGGCAGGGGTGCTTTTTTTAAGTTTCTCGCGGCGGATGCAGGCCATTCTTATACATTTCATGTCCCAAGTACGTTCTGCGTTGCTGAAACAAAGCACACATTTTCTCACTCACATGTACACCGTGTTCGCTCTGACGCTGAAGGACCCGTTCCACGCTTTCGTAAGCCTGTCTGTAGTTCTCGCCTTTGATGACTACGTCATCCAAGTAACAGGCCGTACCCGGTATACCATCTCTTCTTCGCATCTCGTCTTCGATAATGCAAGTGTTGAACCATGTCACGTTGGTGCGCACTTGACTGAGCCTCCTACTTTGATATCAATATTTGGCATTTTTGGATTACTGCTAAATTTGAAAACTAAAGCGTCACCATGTCCTGACAAAATCCCGAATGGTTTCTTGCGCCCTTACGCCGAAAAACTTTCTGAGTTCCTTGACGTTATTTTTCGGGTTTCTCTTTCGTCCGCTGTCGTTCCTTCTGGGTGGAAAATTGCGCGTGTTGTACCTGTTTTTAAGAAAGGAGATGCTTCAATGATATAGAATTATCGTCCCATATCTCTCACATCTGCGCTTTGCAAGTTGCTCGAACCCATCATTTCCAAGTACATCATCACATTTCTTCATAACAGCAAAATCCCGTCTGACGTGCAACATGGTTTTAGGAAGGGCTATTCTACAGTTACGCAGCTTACATCGGTTGTTCATAGTTTCGCTTACGCTCTTTGCAAATCTGGTCCGGTTGACATCATCTTCATGGACGTTTTCAAAGCATTCGACCTCGTCTCTCACTCTAAAGTAATCCAAAAGCTTCATCAAGTAGGCCTTCCTAACGTTATCATTAACTGAGTATCAGCCTACTTATCGAACCGAATGCAATTTGTTAATATCGATAACCATCATTCAACTAACCTTCCTGCCTCTTCTGATGTACCGCGAGGAAGCGGTCTGCTATTATTTTAATATATGTGAACGACATCGTTAAAGTAGCCACACGTCCCGTCGAAATCAGGCTGTTTGCAGATGACTGTATATTATTGATGGTGCAGCGGTGGCGCATTTGTCGATGGAATTGCATAAACAGGTTTGGGGTGCGACCTGATGCCGGTGAACACCTCCGGCAACGCACTTCCTCACCAGAACAGGAGTTGGCCACGCTGGTGTAGTAATTGGCCGCAACCTCCATTGATTGGTTCCATAAAACCCCAGCCCTCAGTCACCAGCGGCTGCGGAACAACTGACCACGGCGGCGGTCAGACCTGTGACGCAGCAGGGGGTGCTAAGACAGCCTGGCTCCGCTGGACAGGCCGCCATTGCAAACTGACCCTGGCAACGTTTAACGCCAGCACCCTAGCTAGCGAGGCTAGTTTAGCAGTGCTGTTAGAGGAACTAGAGGGTATGAAATGGGATGTCATAGGGCTTAGTGAGGTTAGGGGGCCGATTGAGGCATATACTGTACTGAAGGATGGGCATGTACTGTGTTATCGAGGTTTACCGGAGAGGCGACAACTAAGAGTAGGTTTCTTTGTAAATTAGTATATAGCGAGTATTATAGATGAACTCTATAGTATTAATGAGAGGGTGGCAGGCATCGTAATTACGCTTAATAAGCGGCATAAACTGAAGGTTGTACAGGCCTATGTACCTACATGTAGTTATGATGATCAGGCAGTTGAAAGCTTCTACGAAGATGTAGAATCGGCAAGAGGAAAAATAAAGACGCAGTTTACTGTACTAATGGGCCACTTCAATGCCAAGGTAGGGAAAAAGCAGGCGGGAGACCAGGCAGTAGGTGACTATGGCATTGGTTCTAGGAATAGCAGGGGGCAGTTTGCAGATCGCAATAACTTAAGTATCATTCTTCAGCAAACGGAAGAACCGGAAATTGACATGGAAAAGTCCTAACGAGGAGAATAAAAATCATAAGAGTTCAACGCTGGTGAACCAAATATTGAGCGAAAGCATTGGCTGCGGGTGACCGAGCATTCTTCTTCTTTTTTTTCTTCTTCGTAAGCCCACATATAAAGCCTTTAACCAAGCCGTATGAAAGTGCCTTAGTGGCGTATAGGGGTAACGCGAATGCCAGGGTCCTAGCAGGCTGTTTCTGACATAGCCATCCCATGTGAAACGAGAGACCCATGATGGCAGCTCCTGCCGACCGCTTGAGTTGGTAGCCCAGCTAGCTCTCTCCCTAGTATCACGTGGGGTGTGTCGTCACAGCGTCACGTGGGTAGACGTGGCTACCGACCGCGCTACGCTGAAGGCTGGAAGTCTAGAGTAGTGTTGCTTTCGCAATAAAAATGAAATTGACTTCATACTGCAGTAATACGGAAAGTTGAGCTAGTTGGTACATGATTGCCTTTGGTTGTCTTCTGCGAGTATTTATTCTGTGATCTTCGAATAAACTTTCAGTTGATAGTAGCGCCTGTCCTTGTCATTACTTTCTCGTTGTTGTTCTCCGTCGCAGCGCTCGTAATTTGCAATGACTTCATACTGTGTCCAACCCCCGTCATTATGCATAATGTAGAGGTAATCGGGAAAGTGCGATGAAGTGACCACAGGATGGTGAGGTCCCGATTTAGCCTAAATCTGAAGAAGGAACGCTACAGATTAGTAAGAAAGAAACCCATCAACGAATTAGCGGTAAGGGGGAAGGCAGAAGAATTCAGGATCTCGCTACAGAATAGATATTCAGCTCTAACCGTATTAAACCTGGAAAGCGCATAAAAACAACGGACAACAGAAAGAGACAGACACACGAGCGCTTACTTCCAAATGATTTTTATTTTCATGCAAGAAGCAGAATATATGTGCACTTCAGATCACATGCGCATGCGAAGAAAACTCAAACAAGAAAAAATATTATCTGGCTGCACATGTAAAAGATGAAAGATATGCAATCTCTTTCTCAGACAGCAAAATCGACGCACCACTTACACAATCATCGCCAGTTCGTGCTATCTCACTTGCCTCAACAACTTCACGCGTTGTTTTACACTTGCTTTTTATACAGAACTTCACATTGATGAAAGAGAGGACGACAATTCTTCTTGCTTTTGCACTTGAGGCAATGAATGCTCAAATGCCCACCTTTTCTGTTTTCGACAGCGTAATTATGTTCACCTAATCTCTCATTTAGGCATCTACCAGTTTGGCCTATGTAATATTTACTGCAAGTCAATGGCATCTTGTACACAACCCCTTCTGTGCATTTTACAAATGGTTTTTGGTGCTTGATCATGCAACCTGACTTCATCCTGTTTTCTGACGTGCTCTGCTTACTTAGCGCACTCAGCTTACTTGGGGCAGAGAACAAAACATTTACATTCACTCGGTTACCAATTTTTCTTAGGTTGTGTGACAACCTGTGCTTATAGGGGATGACTGCAAACTTTCTTTTATCTTTTGTCTTATCCGGCTCTTGCTTTGTATTAGCATTCCTTTTGTTTGTTTTAACAAGTCCTTCTGCAACAGACACCAGCACGTGCAAAGGGTAGCCAGCATCTTGCAACTTTCTTGACTGTAATAAGATGCTTTCTTCAACAGAATGTGGGCATGACTTTTTCAAACAGTTTATGAAACCTAAACGAGCTATGTTACGTTTAATGAGTTTAGAATGCGCGGAGCTGAAAGGTAAAGGCAATTTTCCATCTCTGGGATGATAAATTCAGCAAGTAGATTCTTCAAAAAATGTTAACATGATGTCAAGGAAGCGTATGCTATTGTTATCAGGGAGCTCATGTGTGACAACAAGTGGAGATAAACAGTTCGAAAAACAATCTAAAACACTTCCAACGGCCTCATCGAGGGTGATTACAGTTGTGTCTAACAAAATTAAAAAGTCGTCAACGTAACGAAATACATTTAACATCCCTACGTCTTTCAGGCGAGCAAAGAGCCTTCTGTCACATTCAGATAAAAACACGTCACTTAAAATGGGAGCCACACTGGACCCTATACAAATTCCTTGCTTCTGTAAAAACAGGTCATCGCCCCACCTAACAAATGTAGAATCGAGATATGTTCCTAAAAGTTCTAGAAAAGCGCCGACACTCACACCCACTGAATTCTGAAAATCAATTACACCAGAGTTCTCGATACATCTTTCAACGCACTGCAGCAAACCATTTTGGGGCAAAGAGTAGTAGAGGTCCTTTATATCTACAGAGAAAGCACTGAGACTTCTTTCACTTTGCTTAAGAAAAGTAGTGACACAATCGGAATTTTTTATTAAGAAGGGGTCGCCAACAACTAGCTGTTTTAGGCTCTTTTGCAGGAAGTCTGTGACTGATTTTTGCCACGTTCCCGCTTCTGAAACGATTATTCTTAAAGGACAATCCAATTTATGGGTTTTAGCAGAAAAAAACATGTCAAGATTTAGACCTCTGGAATTTTCGACGGATTGAGCTAAACGGGTGAGATTATGCGAAGTACACAACTTTTTTGCCTTCAGCCTAATTTTTGAAAGCTTGATGCCTTGCTGCTTGTGAAATACATTCTCAATCGCTTTGTCAACTTTTTCATCAAAAAGGCATCTTAGCATCACAGCAAAACCGCCTTCCTTATCAGATGGAAGAACACATAAGTTGTCTTTCTTGAGGACTTTCAATACGTTTGAAAGAGATACCATTGGCCTTGTCTTCGAACACTTCTTTAAAACGTCGATGCCCTGCGACACACAGCTCCCTTGCTCACTTGTTGGGGCATGCTTCGAAACCGTACGTACCATGGCCAAGAGTTCTGGTTTAGATTTCTTTTGTTCCACGGTGAACTTGGGTCCCAACTGAAGCGTACGGCGCACATCTTCGGGAAGCGTTATCTCCCCAAACGTATGGACGTGGTTGTGCAGCCCAGAATTCCGTTTGGGGACCAGTTGTCGAAGCCCAGGCAGGACAGTACTCCATAAAAGCTCGGCGGACTGGTTAAGAACTCGTGCGAATTGCTGCCATTTTTTCTTAGCACTCGGCGGGCTCTCACCTGAGGAAAGCCTTGCTTGCAGACAGTCCTTGTACAGTCATGCTTGTCTTCTCCATTCCGCTCGAAGTATCTTCAATATCCTTTTTCCATTACTAGCCGATGGTTGAAGTGATCCAAACAAGGAGATGACAGCCCGGAGCAGCATGTTCCATCGAATACAAAATGAAAGAGCACGAGCTTGGCAGATGGCGTTTGCGGTGAGGGAAACCAGAAAACACGGATCCACATTCACACAGGAAATTCGCACGATTTCTTAACCAATCCGCCGAGTTTTTATGGAGTACTGTCCTGCCTGGGCTTCGACAACTGGTCCCCAAACGGAATTCTAGGTTGCACAACCCCGTCCATACGTTTGGGGAGATAACGCTTCCCGAAGATGTGCGCCGTACGCTTCAGTTGGGACCCAAGTTCGCCGTGGAACAAAAGAAAGCTAAACCAGAACTCTTGGCCATGGTCCGTACGGTTTCGAAGCATGCCCCAACAAGTGAGCAAGGGAGCTGTGTGTCGCAGGGCATCGGCGTTTTAAAGAAGTGTTCGAAGACAAGGCCAATGGTATCCCTTTCAAACGTATTGAAAGTCCTCAAGAAAGACAACTTATGTGTTCTTCCATCTGATAAGGAAGGCGGTTTTGCTGTGATGCCAAGATGCCTTTTTGATGAAAAAGTTGACAAAGCGATTGAGAATGTATTTCACAAGCAGCAAGGCATCAAGCTTTCAAAAATTAGGCTGAAGGCAAAAAAGTTGTGTACTTCGCATAATCTCACCCGTTTAGCTCAGTCCGTCGAAAATTCCAGAGGTCTAAATCTTGACATGTTTTTTTTTCTGCTAAAACCCATCAATTGGATTGTCCTTTCAGAATAATCGTTTCAGAAGCGGGAACGTGGCAAAAATCAGTAACAGACTTCCTGCAAAAGAGCCTAAAACAGCTAGTTGTTGACGACCCCTTCTTAATAAAAAATTCCGATTGTGTCACTACTTTTCTTAAGCAAAGTGAAAGAAGAAGTCTCAGTGCTTTCTCTGTAGATATAAAGGACCTCTACTACTCTTTGCCCCAAAATGGTTTGCTGCAGTGCGTTGAAAGATGTATCGAGAACTCTGGTGTAATTGATTTTCAGAATTCAGTGGGTGTGAGTGTCGGCGCTTTTCTAGAACTTTTAGGAATATATCTCGATTCGACATTTGTTAGATGGGGCGATGACCTGTTTTTACAGAATCAAGGAATTTGTATAGGGTCCAGTGTGGCTCCCATTTTAAGTGACGTGTTTTTATCTGAATGTGACAGAAGGCTCTTTGCTCGCCTGAAAGACGTAGGGGTGTTAAATGTATTTCGTTACGTTGACGACTTTTTAATTTTGTTAGACACAACTGTAATCACCCTCGATGAGGCCGTTGGAAGTGTTTTAGATTGTTTTTCGAACTGTTTATCTCCACTTGTTGTCACACATGAACTCCCTGATAACAATAGCATATGCTTCCTTGACATCATGTTAACACTTTTTGAAGATCATACTTGCTGGATTTATCATCCCAGAGATGGAAAATTGCCTTTACCTTTCAGCTCCGCGCATTCTAAACTCATTAAACGTAACATAGCTCGTTTAGGTTTCATAAACTGTTTGAAAAAGTCATGCCCACATTCTGTTGAAGAAAGCACCTTTTTACAGTCAAGAAAGTTGCAAGATGCTGGCTACCCATTGCACATGCTGGTGTCTGTTGCAGAAGGACTTGTTAAAACAAACAAAAGGAATGCTAACACAAAGCAAGAGCCGGATAAGACAAAAGATAAAAGAAAGTTTGCAGTCATCACCTATAAGCACAGGTTGTCACACAACCTAAGAAAAATTGGTAACCGAGTGAATGTAAATGTTCTGTTCTCTGCCCCATGTAAGCTGAGTGCGCTAAGTAAGCAGAGCACGTCAGAAAACAGGATAAAGTCAGGTTGCATGATCAAGCACCAAAAACCATTTGTAAAATGCACAGAAGGGGTTGTGTACAAGATGCCATTGACTTGCAGTAAATATTACATAGGCCAAACTGGTAGATGCCTAAATGAGAGATTAAGTGAACATAATTACGCTGTCGAAAACAGAAAAGGTGGGCATTTGAGCATTCATTGCCTCAAGTGCAAAAGCAAGAAGAATTGTCGTCCTCTCTTTCATCAATGTGAAGTTCTGTATAAAAGCAAGTGTAAAACAACGCGTGAAATTGTTGAGGCAAGTGAGATAGCACGAACTGGCGATGATTGTGTAAGCGGTGCGTCGTTTTTGCTGTCTGAGAAAGAGATTGCATATCTTTCATCTTTTGCATGTGCAGCCAGATAATATTTTTTCTTGTTTGAGTTTTCTTCGCATGCGCATGTGATTTGAAGTGTACATATATTCTGCTTCTCGCATGAAAATAAAAATCACTTGGAAGTAAGCGCTCGTGTGTCTGCCTCCTGCTGTTGTCCGTTGTTTTTTATGCGCTTTCCAGGTTTAACATGTCTAACCAACTCGCCCAAACGCTGCCATTATTGAACTCTAACCGTGGATGGAGACATTACCGTACAAGCAATGAACAATAATTTCTGAGATATCATTACTGACATAAGGAAAATAAAACCGCAGCAGGCACAGGCCGGAGTGTGGAGACAACATGGGCGGTACTGACAACTGAAATTCAGTTATCAGTATCGCATTGTGCTGTCTCCACCCTCCATCCTGTGCCTGCTGCGGTTTTAGTTTCCTTATGTCACACCAACTGGCCTACAAATCTACCCTGCTATATCATTACTGGGTGCGCTGTAGAAGTAGGCGGCAGGATAGTTAGAGCGGATACCGGCAGGCTGTCTAAGGAGATGAAAGATTTGATTAAGAAGCGCTAGAGTATGAAAGCTTCCACTCCACCAGACCAGATTGATTTGGCCGAGATATCAAAGCTAATCAATAAGCGCAAGGTGGCCGATATAAGGAAGTATAAGATGGAAAAAAATTGAGCATGCTGTAAAGAACGGGGGAAGCCTTATAGTGGTAAAGAGGAAATTGGGCATATTAAAAAAAATAAACCAGATGTATTCGATAAGGGATAAGGCGGGCAACGTCATCACGAATATGGACAAGATTGTCAAAGTAGCCGAGGAGTTCTATGCAGATCTCTACAGTAGCCAAAGCAGTTAGGACCGTAATCAGATTGGCGGTAGGGAAAATCAGTCAGACATTCCACCAGTGACGAAATACGGGGTCAAGAAAGCATTAGAAACTATGAAAAGGGGGAAATCAGCTGGAGAGGATCATATAACACAGATTTGTTGAAGGACGGGGGGGGGGGGGGAGGGGTGCTAGAAAAACTGGCCACCCTGTATACGCAGTGCCTGGTGTCAACAACGATACTGGAACCATGGATGAATGCAAACATTGTGTTCATTCATACGAAAGGGGACTCTAAGGACCTTAAAAATTACAGACCAATCAGCTTACTGTCTGTTACGTGTAAGGTATTTACTAAGGTAATCGCTAATAGAATCAGGACAACCTTTGACTGCAATCAAGCAAAGGATCAAGCAGGTTTTCGGATACGGTACTCTACTATCGATCATATCCATATCATCAACCATTGGATAGAAAAATGCTCGGAATATAACCAGCCCTTAACATAGCATTCATTGATTAAGAAAAAGCATTTGACTCAGTTGGAACCTCGGCGGTGATGCAGGCATTGCCAAATTAGGGGGTAGATGAGCCGTACGTCAAAGTGCTGGAAGACATATATAGTGGCTGCACAGCAATCATAGTTCTGCATAAAGAAATTAACAAAATTCTAATAAAGAAAGGTGTTAGACAAGGAGACACAATCTCCCCAGTACTGTTCACAGCTTGCTTAGAGGAAGTATTCAGAGCCTTGGAATGAGAGCAGTTAGGGATAAGGGTAGATGGAGAATACCTCAGTAATCTGCGATTTGCTGATGACATTGCCTTGCTAAGCAACTCGGGGGATGAACTGCAAACAATGATTGATGACCTAGACAGGAAAATTAGAAAGGTAGGCTTGAAAATCAGTATGCAGAAAACTAAGGTACTGTTCAACAGCCTCGGGAAGGAACGGCAGTTTACATTAGGTAGCGAAGTACTGGTAGTAGGCGAATATATCTACTTAGGACAGGTAATAACCGTAGATCCGGACCACGAAAAGGAAATAACAAGAATAATAAGATTGGGATGGAGCGCATTTGGCATGCACTCGCAGATTATGACTAGCAGTTTACCGGTATCGCTGAAGAGGAAAGTATACAACAGTTGCATCTTACCTATGGGACTGAAACGTGGAGGCTAACCAAGAGGGTTCTACTTAAGTTGAGGACAACCCAGAATGCTATGGATAGAAAAATGGTAGGGGTGACATTGAGAGATAGGAAGCGTGTAAAGTGGGTCAGAGAAATAAGTCAAGTTACCGACATTCTAGCGGAAATTAAGAAGAAATGGACATGGGCAGGAGATGTCGTGCGAAAAGGGGATAACCGATTGTCGCTTAGGGTAGCAAACTGGATTCCAAGGGAAGGAAAGGGTAGCAGGGGGCGGCAGAAACTTATTTGGGCGGACAAGGTTCAGAAGTTCGCAGGGGTCAAGTGGATGGAGCTAGCACAGAACCGGATTAATTGGAGAAATATGGGAGAGGCCTTCGCCCTGCGGGGTGTATAGTCAGGCTGATGATGATGATATATATTGTTTAAGGTAGCAAATTGTCATGAAGAGCAGGTCTTACTCAATTTTTAACCTTATATAATGTTATCAATAATGTTTAAAGTATTAGACGAATATGTCTACTTTGGACAGGTAGCAACCGCAGATCTCAACCATGAAGCGGAAATAACAAGAAGAATGAGATTGGGATGGAGCACATTTGGCAAGCACTCGCAGATTATGACTAGCAGCTTATCGGTATCGTTCAAGAGGAAAGTATACAACAGTTGCATCTTACCTGTACTCACCTATGAGGCTGAAACGTGGAGGCTAACCAAGAGGGCTCTACTTAAGGTGAGGACAACGCCGAGGGCTATGGAACGAAAAATGGTAGGGGTAACATTAAGGGATAGGAGGCGTGCAGAGTGGGTTAGAGAAATAACTCAAGTTACTGACATTCTAGTGAAATTCAAGAAGAAATAGGTAGGACATGTAGGGCGAAGAGAGGATAACCGATGTCCGCATAGGGTAACAAACTGGATTCCAATGGAAGGAAGGCGTAGCTGGGGGTGACAGAAGGTTAGGTGGGCGGATGAGGTAAAGACGTTCGCAGGGGTCAAGTGGATGCAGCTAGCAGAGAGCCTGGTTAATTGGAAAAATATCGGAGAGGCCTTTGCCTTGCAGTGGATATAATCAGGCTGATGATGACGATGAGTGGGCTACCATTCCGTTACCGTCGACGATACAGTTCCGGTTCCAAACCAACGATGGAATACGTCATCAGGATGGCAGACGTCATCATGATCGACACCTATAAAGACTGAATCGGCAGCAAGCATCGTCAGTAGGCGCGGAGAGGACGCATGGTGGCGAATGTTCACCATGCGTCTTTTCTTTGTTGTACAGCCTTTGCTGCTTTCGGGCAAGGCATCAGCCTGGCTTCCCACCACGCCGATCACGCCCTTATCAGGCATCATCGGGACGCAAACTGAACGCGGCAACCATTCCGTTACCGTCGACGATACAGTTCCGGATCCAAAACAACGACGGAATACGTGATCAGGATCGACACCTATAAAGACTGAATCGGCAGCAAGCATCGTTAGTGGGCACGGAGAGGACGCATAGCGGCGGATGTTCATCATGCGTCTTTTCTTTGTTGTACAGCCTTTGCTGCTTTCGGGCAAGGCATCAGCCTGGCTTCCCATCACGCTGATCACGCGCTTATCAGGCATCATCGGGACGCAAACTGAACGCGGCAACCATTCTGTTATCGTCGACGATACAGTTCCGGTTCAAAACCAACGATTGAATGCGTCATCGCGATGACAGACGTCATCAGGATCGACACCGACAAACAGTGAATCGGCCGCTAGCATCGTAAGTGGGCGCGGAGAGAACGTACAGCGGCGAATGTTCATCATCCGTCTTTTCTTTGCTGTACAGCCTTTGCTGCTTTCGGGAAGGCATCAGCCTGGCTGCCTATCCCGCCGATCACGCCCTTATCAGGCATCATCGGGACGCAAACTGAACGCGGCAACCATTCCGTTATCGTCGACGATACAGTTCCGGTTCAAAACCAACGATTGAATACGTCATCACGATGGCAGACGTCATCAGGATCGACACCGACAAACAGTGAATCGGCAGCAAGCATCGTCAGTGGGCGCGGAGAGGACGCATGGCGGCGAATGTTCATCATGCGTTTTTTCTTTGTTGTACAAGCTTTGCTGCTTTCGGGCAAGGCATCAGCCTGGCTTCCCATCACGCCGATCACGCCCTTGCCAGGCATCATCGGGACGCAAACTGAACGCGGCAACCATTCTGTTATCGTCGACGATACAGTTCCGGTTCCAAACCAACGATGTGAAATGTGGATTTAATAGTTGATTGGAATGTCTAGCGCTGGCAGTAATTCGGGCACAGGAGGATCGGAATACCAGCCGCAGCGCACAGCTTCAGCACGAGAGAGATGGGCGCCGGAGACCAGCGATGATGATGGCGATGCCGCAGCGTTGTTTCTTCTTCGTCTTCTTTACATTTCCCCCCGCGTGAAGAAGTCGCCATCCTGGCGACTTACGGAGAAGAGACAACCAGAGGGTTGTAATACGGCTTGAGGCGGCTAACATGGGCAACCTCACGGCCGCGGCGGCGGTGGTCGGAAGAAGGGGTGACTGGCTCGATGATGTAGTTAACAGGAGAGGTGCGTTCCAAGAAGCGATAAGGTCCGTGGTATTTCGTTTCTAGTTTGCTGGTGGCAGGAACGCATAGCCAAACGAAGCTGTCGGCCAGGAACTTCGGAGCAGGGGTATCGCTATGATGCTGATCTTTGCGATAGCCTTGAGTGTTGGAGGTAAACGTCCGAGCTAGCTGACGGCATTCCTCAGCCTTCTGTACAATATCAGACAAAGCACTGTACTCAGAGGCATCTGGATGGAATTGCAAAATTGCGTCTAGAGTACAAGATGGTTCACGGCCGTATAAGAGAAAGAAGGGCGAAAAACCAGTTGTTGCTTGGGTGGCAGTGTTGTACGCGAATGTTACGAATGGCAGTACCTGGTCCCAGTTGGAGCTCCCAGATTGAGATGTAACATACATTGCGAGCATGTCCCAAAGCGTATGGTTGAAACGCTCCGTGAGGCCGTTGGTTTGCGGGTGGTACGCGGTTGTAGCCCGATGTATCGATTTGCAAGACGACAGGAGCTCTTGGACTACTTCGGAAAGAAGACACGACCTCTATCGCTCAGTAGTTCGCGAGGGGCGCCGTGTCGAAGAATGAAGTGGTGCAGGGGAAAATGGGCTACCTCTCGGGCTGTCGCCGCGGGAAGTGCAGCAGTCTCCGCATAACGGATCAGGTGGTCGACGGCGGCGATGACCCATCGATTACCGGCGGCACTGCATGGTAGCGGACCATAAAGGTCGATTCCCACGCGATCAAACGGGCGAGCTGGACACGGTAAAGGCTGGAGAGGGCCAGCGGGGTGGCGAGAAATCTTGCGTTGTTGACAGGCGGTGCAAGAGCGAATGTAACGACGTACGAAATTGTACATTCCCCGCCAGTAATACCCCTGACGAATTCGATCGTAGGTTTTCAGGACGCCGGCATTAGCGCTTTGCGGGTCAGTGTGATGGTGGGCACAAACCTCGGAGCGGAGGTGGCGCGGAATGACAAGAAGCCATTTTCTGCCATCTGAGTTGTAGTTCTTTCGGTAGAGCAGGCCGTCCCGAATGGTAAAATGGGTGGCCTGTCGGCGGAGTGCCCGAGGATGCATAGCCGCGGAAGTAGTGCCAATGACATCTAGCAGGTTAGAAACCCAAGGATCTTGTCGTTGCTCGAAAGGCATATCCTCAATGGTGAGTGCTGACAAAGAGGCTTGAGTAGAGAATGATGAGTTAGGCGAACGCACCGGCGACCGAGAAAGAGCATCGGCGTCAGAGTGCTTGCAGCCAGAGCGGTACACTACACGGATGTCGTATTCCTGAAGCCTAAGAGCCCAGCGCCCGAGACGGCCAGACGGATCCTTGAGAGTAATATGCGTTGTGGGGCTAGTTGGTTCATACTCAGGTAGGTTTTATGCGCACAAAAAGACAAGGGAAACAGGACGGAGCGCAACTTTCAACTGTTTTATTCCGGAAATGTACACGACATTTATACCAAAAAATTATCATTGCATATTCATCAGTGCCACGTGCGAGCCCAGGAAAAGCACAAAGGAGGGCACAGGTCATTCACCTCTATCTAACTTATCTAAAAAGATAAATTCTTTGTCATACATTGTCACAGATGGTGCGCTTATACATGAACTTCCGCTTTTTCTGAGGCCTACCATATTAGAAAAAGCGGAAGTTCATGTATAAGCGCACCATCTGTGACAATGTATGACAAAGAATTTGTCTTTTTAGATAGGTTAGATAAGAGGTGAATGACCTGTGCCCTCCTTTGTGCTTTTCCTGGGCTCGCACGTGGCACTGATGATTATGCAATGATAATTTTTTGGTATAAATGTCGTGTACATTTCCGGAATAAAACAGTTGAAAGTTGCGCTCCGTCCTGTCTCCCTTGTCTTTTTGTGTCGTCTTTTTGTGCGCATAAAACCTATCTGAGGATCCTTGAGAGACGCGAGCCAGCAGAGAGCGTGATGATCTGTAACTACATCGAAGGAGTGGCCATATAAGTAAGGGCGAAACTTCGTTATAGCCCACACGATTGCTAAGCACTCCTTTTCGGTAACGGAGTAGTTGGACTCGGCTTTGGTGAGAGCACGGCTTGCATAGGCGACAACGTATTCGGAGAAGCCAGGCTTGCGCTGGGCGAGGACGGCGCCGAGGCCGACACCACTGGCATCGGTGTGAAGTTCTGTAGGTGCAGTGGGTCGTAATGGCGAAGGATTGGCGGTGACGTCAGAACATTGCGAAGTGTCGCGAATGCATCATCGCAGGCTGGCGGCCAAGAGGAGAGGTTAGGGGTGCCTTTCAAGAGCTGTGTAAGGGGGCTATGATGGTTGCGAAATTCCGAACAAAACGACGAAAGTACGAGCAGAGGCCCACGAAGCTTCGCAGTTGTTTCAAAGTGGTCGGTTTCGGAAAGTCAGCGACGGCGCGGAGCTTCTCAGAATTAGGCAGAACTCCATCTTTACACACAACATGTCCGAGTATTGTGAGCTGGCGGGCACCAAAGCGGCACTTTTTGAGGTTCAGCTGAAGAGCGGCGCGGGTTAGGCAGGTGAAGACCTGGCGACGTCGAGTCAGGTGGGTCGGGAAGTCGGTTGAAAAGACGACGATATCATCAAGATAGCATAAACAGATGTTTCATTTCAGGCCGCGCAGTACAGTGTCCATCATTCTTTCAAATGTGGCTGGGGCGTTACAGAGTCCGAATGGCATAACATTAAATTCGTATAGTCCGTCTGGAGTAATAAAGGCGGTCATAGGACAATCCGCCTCTGCCATGGGAACCTGCCAATACCCGGAGCGTAAATCGAGTGAGGAAAAAAATTCTGCGCCTTGCAAGCAGTCTAGAGCATCGTCGATTCGTGGGAGGGGGTGCACATCACGACGAGTGATTTTGTTGAGACGGCGATAATCAACACAAAATCGTATGAAGCCATCCTTTTTAACTAGGACCACAGGAGACGACCATGGGCTACAGGATTCTCTAATTACTCCGCGTTGGAGCATGTCATCGACTTGTTGGGCAATAACACGGCGCTCAGTCGGGGACACCCGATACGACCGCTGATGGAGAGGTGGGTGAGCGCCAGTGTCAATCAGGTGAGAAACGGTCGTCGTGCTGCCCAAGGAAGATTGCGGGATGTCGAAGGAGGAGCGGAATTGGTGTAGAAGGTCAAGAAGTTGCTCGCGGTGGCGCGGCTTTAGAGCGCTGTCCACAGAATTGTCAAAAAGATCCCGCTGTAGCGGATCTGAAGCCACGCGAGTTGGAGTCAAGGCGTCAACTTGGCAAACAGGGAATGACAAATCAACAAAGGCGAACAGAAGGTCCACGGGCTCGATGCGGCCGAGGCACTCCCCTCCGATCAACATAGCGGGAGAAGGAAAAGGATTGGCTACCAGAAGTGTGCTAGCGCCGTTTTTCATGTCAAGGACGGCAAACGGCAGCGGTAAGTGGCGGCGGCGGCAGACAACGTTAGAGGGCAGAAAGAGGACTATCGCGGTGGTGGTAAAAGGGGCAGTGAGGGGAACCAGAAGAGCGCTAACGGGTGGGATGGTTGTGTCATGAGCTACGAGGAGTTTGGCCGCAAAACGAGGACACGACTCGTGAAGCAGGGCATCAGACGGTGCATCACTTGGTTCAATGAGCTCTACTTGAGGATTGGCGCAGTCAATGATAGCATGATGCTGGGACAGGAAATCCCAGCTGAGAATGACGTCATGAGAACATGTGGGAAGAACGACGAAGTCGATGATGTACAAGGCTGCAGCAATGACGACGCGAGCAGTGCAGACAGCTGTCGGCTGTATACTGTGAGTGGATGCGGTACGAAGCGATAGTCCCTCGAGGGGCGTAATCACCTGTCGGAGGGAGCGGCAGAGTTTTTGGGTGATAACTGATACAGCGCACCGGTGTCGATGAGCGCAAGAGTATAAACACCTTCGACGATGACAGCAGTAACATTCGCGGGATTAAGACGAGGACTTTGAAATTCTGTCGAATACGCAGTTCGTGCCTCGCGAACGGCGGCGGTTAGTTTTCCGGCTAAGTAGCGGGTCGTCGGCGCATTGGCGAAATGGAGCGGCGACGTGGTGATGGCGAACGACGAGGCAGAAAGTCCGGAGGATCGGACCCCATGGGACGGGGAACTGGGGGGCCAAATAAATTGGCGCAGGACGTGCAGCAAAGGCCATATTTATTCGGCGCCAGCAGTAGCGTGTAGTGTGTCCTGGGATGCCGCAGTGGTAGCAAATAGGCCTGTTGTCTGCAGTGCGCCGTGGAGATGGCGTCTGACGCAAGGGGGGAGCAAAAGCTGTTGGTGCCGAACGCATAGGGGGCGAAGCATAGGCATATGCTGGCTCAGGAGGTGGACTTGAAGTAACTTCGGCATACGTGCGACGCAATACCTGAGGAGAAGCCGGCGCGAATGCTGGAGCGTAGCTCAGTGGCGCAACGCCGGACGATGAAATTGTGGGCGTGGGGAACAGCATTGAGGGTGCGACCGGAGCTGATTGAGGAGCAGGATTAGGGACGACTTCAGATACATTTTGCTGGATTGCACGGCGAAGCTCCGGAACAAGACCGGTTGGTGACGACTGCTTAACATACGGCTGCAGGGACAGTTGTCGCGCGACCTCCTGACGCACAAAAGCCTTGATGTCTTCAGACAGGCTAGATGACTCCCTCTCCGCGGCTAGTCCAGCGAGTGATGCATGAGGCTGGCGAATCAAAACATGCTCCTTGCGGAGCTCGTCGTAGCTTTGACAGAGGTCGTAGATTTCCTTGACCGTGGTGGGGCCTTTGGCGATGAGCATGTTGAAAGCGCCGTCATCAATTCCTGTGAGGACATGACGTATCTTAACGGCCTCGGTCGTGGTCGGGTCAGCGCGGCGACACAAATCAACAATGTCCCAATATAACTGGTCAACGTTTCACCGGGCAGCTGTAGTCGCGATCGAAGACGCTGTTCCGCGCGGAGTTTTCGGACGGTGGGGCGGCCAAAGACATCGGAAAATTTGGTCTTGAAATTCGCCCAGGTAGTAAAGTCCGACTCGTGGTTTCGAAACCACAGATTAGCGACATCGCTCAAGTAAAAGATGACATTATTGAGCTTACGGTTGTCGTCCCAGTTATTGTGACGGCTGACCCGTACGTAAGTGGACAGCCAGTCGTTGACGTCGTCATTCTGCTTCCAATGAAAGTAGCGGGGTCCCGTTGACGAAGGGCACCTGTGCAGGTGACTGGCGGAGGTAGGTGCAATGAAGTAGGCTCCGTCATTGGGGTAGTTAACGTTCTGCTGCGAAGTTCCAGGGCGAGATGGGCACAGGGAACCTCAGCTTGACCTCCACCAAGTGAAATGTGGATTTAATAGTTGATTGGAATGCCTAGCGCTGGCAGTAATTCGGCCACAGGAGGATCGGAATACCAGCCGCAGGGCACAGCTTCAGCACGAGAGAGATGGGCGCCGGAGACCAGCGATGATGATGGCGAGGCCGCATTGTTGTTTAACAGATGGAATACGTCATCAGGATGGCAGACGTCATCAGGATCGACACCGATAAACAGTGAATCGGCCGCAAGCATCGTAAGTGTGCGCGGCGACGACGCATGGCGGCGAATGTTCATCATGCGTCTTTTCTTTGTTGTACAAACTTTGCTGCTTTCGGGCAAGGCATCAGCCTGGCTTCCCATCACGTTGATCATGCCCTAGCCAGGCATCATCGGGGTGCAAACTGAACGCGGCAACCATTCTGTTATTGTCGACGATACAGTTCCGGTTCCAAACCAACGATGAAATACGTCTTCACGATGGCAGACGTCATCAGAATCGACACCTATAAAGACTGAATCGGCAGCAAGCATCATCAGTGGGCGCGGAGAGGACGCATGGCGGCGAATGTTCATCATGCGACTTTTCTTTGTTGTACAGCCTTTGCTACTTTCGGGAAGGCATCAGCCTGGCTTGCTATCACGCCGATAAAGCTCTTATAAGGCATCATCGGGACCAAACTGAACGCGGCAACCATTCCGTTACCGTCGACAATATAGTTCCGGTTCGAAACCAACGATGGAATACGTCATCACGATGGCAGATGTCATCAGGATCGACACCTATAAAGACTGAATCGAGGACGCATTGCGGTGAATGTTCATCACGCGTCTTTTCGTTGTTGTACAGCCTTTGCTGCTTTCGGGCAGACATCAGCCTGGCTTCCCACCCCGCCGATCACGCCCTTATCAGGCATCATCGGGACGCAAACTGAACGCGGCAACCATTCCGTTACCGTCGACGATACAGTTCCATTTCCAAACCAACGATGGAACCGTCATCAGGATGGCAGTCGTCATCAGGATCTACACCGATAAAGACTGAATCGGCAGCAAGCATCGTCATTGGGCGCAGAGAGGACGCACGACGACGAATGTTCATCATGCGTCTTTTCTTTGTTGTACAGGCTTTGCTGCTTTCGGGTAAGCAATCAGCCTGGCTTCCCATCACGCCTATCACGCCCATGCCAGGCATCATCGGGACACAAACTGAACGCGGCAACCATTCTGTTATTGTCGACGATACAGGTCCGGTTCCAAACCAAGGATGGAATACGCCATCACGATGGCAGACATCATCAGGATCGACACCTATAAAGACTGTATCGGCAGCAAGCCTCGTTAGAGGGCGCGGAGATGACGCATGGCGGCGAATGTTCATCATGCGTCTTTTCTTTGTTGTACAGCCTTTTGTGCTTTTGGGAAGGCATCAGCCTGGCTTCCTATCATGCCGATCACGCTCTATTCAGGCATCATCGGGACGCAAACTGAACGCGGCAACCATTCCGTTACCGTCGAGGAAACAGTTCCGGTTCGAAAACGATTGAATATGTCATCACGATGGCACACTTCATCAGGATCGACACCTATAAAGACTGAATCGGCAGCAAGCATCGTCAGTGGGTGCGGAGAGGACGCATGGCGGCGAATGTTCATCATGCGTCTTTTCTGTGTTCTACAGCCTTTGCTGCTTTCGGGAAGGCATCAGCCTGGCTTCCCATCCCGCCGATCACGCCCTTATCAGGCATCATCGGGACGCAAACTGAACGCGGTAACCATTCCGTTACCGTCGACGATACAGTTCCGTTTCCAAACCAACGATGGAACCGTCATCAGGAAGGCAGTCGTCATCTGGATCGACACCGATAAAGACTGAATCAGCAGCAAGCATCGTCATTGGGCGCAGAGAGGACGCACGGCGACGAATGTTCATCATGCGTCTTTTCTGTGTTCTACAGCCTTTGCTGCTTTCGGGAAGGCATCAGCCTGGCTTCCCATCCCGCCGATCACGCCCTTATCAGGCATCATCGGGACGCAAACTGAACGCGGCAACCATTCCGTTACCGTCGACGATACAGTTCCGGTTCGAAACCAACGATTGAATACGTCATCACGATGGCAGACGTCATCAGAATCGACACCTATAAAGACTGAATCGGCAGCAAGCATCATCAGTGGGCGCGGAGAGGACGCATGCTGGCGAATGTTCATCATGCGACTTTTCTTTGTTGTACAGCCTTTGCTGCTTTCGGGCAGACATCAGCCTGGCTTCCCACCCCGCCGATCACGCCCTTATCAGGCATCATCGGGACGCAAACTGAACGCGGCAACCATTCCGTTACCGTCGACGATACAGTTCCATTTCCAAACCAACGATGCAACCGTCATCAGGATGGCAGTCGTCATCAGGATCGACACCGATAAAGACTGAATCGGCAGCAAGCATCGTCATTGGGCGCAGAGAGGACGCACGACGACGAATGTTCATCATGCGTCTTTTCTTTGTTGTACAGGCTTTGCTGCTTTCGGGTAAGCAATCAGCCTGGCTTCCCATCACGCCTATCACGCCCTTGCAAGGCATCATCGGGACACAAACTGAACGCGGCAACCATTCCGTTACCGTCGACGATACAGTTCCGGTTCGAAACCAACGATTGAATACGTCATCACGATGGCACACGTCATCAGGATCGGCACCTATAAAGACTTAATCGGCGCAAGCATCTTCAGTGGATGCGGAGAGGACGCATGGCGGCGGATGTTCATCATGCGTCTTTTCTTTGTTGTACAGCCTTTGCTGCTTTCGGGAAGGCATCAGCCTAGCTTCCCATCCCGCCGATCACGCCCTTATCAGGCATCATCGGGACGCAAACTGAACGCGGTAACCATTCCGTTACCGTCGACAATACAGTTCCGGTTCCAAAGCAACGATGGAACCGTCATCAGGATAGCAGACGTCATCAGGATCGACACCGATAAAGACTAAATCGGCAGCAAGCTTCGTCAGTGGGCGCGGAGAGGACGTACGGCGACGAATGTTCATCATGCCTCTTTTTTTGTTGTACAGGCTTTGCTGCTTTCGGGTAACCAATCAGCCTGGCTACCCATCACGCCGATCACACCCTTATCAGGCATCATCGGGAGGCAAAGTGCACGCGGCAACCATTCCGTTACCGTCGACGATACAGTTCCGGTTCCAAAACATCGACAGAATACATCACCAGGATCGACACCTATAAAGACTGAATCGGCATCAAGCATCGTTAGTGGGCGAGGAGAGGACGCAGAGTGGCGAATGTTCATCATGCGTCTCTTCTTTGTTGTACAGGCTTTGCTGCTTTCGGGCAAGGCATCAGCCTGGCTTCTCACCACGCCGATCACGCCCTTATCAGGCACCATCGGGACGCAAACTGAACGCGGCAACCATTCCGATGCCGTCGACGATACAGTTCCGGTTCCAAAACAACGACGGAATACGTCTTCAGGATCGACACCTATAAAGACTGGATCGGCAGCAAGCATCGTCAGTGGGCGCGAAAATGACCCATGGAGGCGAATGTTCATCATGCGTCTTGTCTTTGTTGTACAGCCTTTGCTGCTTTCGGACAAGGCATCAGCCTGGCGTCCCATTACGCCGATCTCGCCCTTATCAGGCATCATCGGGACGCAAGCTGAACGCGGCAACCATTCCGTTATCGTCGACGATACAGTTCCGGGTCCAAACCAACGATGGAATACGTCATCAGGATGGCACACATCATCAGGATCGACACCTATAAAGACTGAATCGGCAGCAAGCATTGTCAGTGGGCGCAGAGAGGACGCATGGCGGCGAATGTTCATCATGTGTCTTCTTTGTTGTACAGCCTTTGCTGCTGTCAGGCAAGTCATCAGCCTAGCTTCCCATCACGCCGATCACGCCCTTGTCAGGCATCATCGGGACGCAAACTGAACGCGGCAACCATTCCGTTACCATCGACGATACAGTTCCGTTTCCAAATCAACGATGGAATACGTCATCATGATGGCAGACGTCATCAGGATCGACACCTATAAAGACTGAATCGGCAGCAAGCATCGTTAGTGGGCGCAGAGAGGACGCATGGCGGCGAATGGTCATCATGCGTGTTTTCTTTGTTGTACAGCCTTTGCTGCTGTCAGGCAAGTCATCAGCTTGGCCTCCCATCCCGCCGATCACGACCTTATCAGGCATCATCGGGACGCAAACTGAACGCGGCAACCATTCCGTTATCTTCGACTATACAGTTCCGGTTCCAAGCCAACGATGGAATACGTCATCACGATGGCAGACATCATCAGGATTGCCACCTATAAAGACTGGATCGGCTGCCACCATAGTCAGTGTGCGCGGCGACGACGCTTGGCGGCGAATGTACATCATGCGACTTTTCTTTGTTGTACAGATTTCGCTGCTTTCGGGCAAGTGATCAGCCTGGCTTCCCATCCCGCCGATCATGCCCTTGTCATGCATCATCGGGACGCGAACTGAACGCGGCAACCATTCCGTTACCGGTGACGATACAGTTCGGGGTCCCAAATAACGATGGAGTACGTCGTCACGATGGCAGACGTCATCAGGATCGACACCGATAAACAGTGAATCGGCCGCAAGTATCGTCAGTGGGCGCGCAGAGAACGTACGGCGGCGAATGTTCATCATGCGTCTTTTCTTTGTTTTACAGCCTTTGCTGCTTTCGGGCAAGTCATCAGCCTGGCTTTCCATCCCGCCGATAACGCCCTTGTCAGGCATCAACGGGATGCGAACTCAACGCGGCAACCATTCCGTTACCGTTGACGATACAGTTCCGGGTCCCAAACAACGATGGAATACGTCATCACGATGGCAGACGTCATCAGGATCGACACCGATAAACACTGATTCGGCAGCAATCATCGTCAGTGTGCGCGGCGATGGCGCATGGCGGCGAATGCTCATCATGCGTCTGTTCATTGTTGTACAAACTGTGCTGCTTTCGGGCAAGGAATCAGCCTGGCTTCCCATCACGTTGAACGCGCCCTAGTCAGGCATCATCCGGACGCAAACTGAACGCGGCAACCATTCTGTTATTGTCGACGATTCAGTTCCGGTTCCAAACCAACGATGAAATACGTCATCACGATGGCAGATGTCAGACGTCATCAGAATCGACACCTATAAAGACTGAATAGGCAGCAAGCATCGTCAGTGGGCGTGGACAGGACGCATGGCGGCGAACGTTCATCATGCATCTTTTCTTTGTTGTACAGCCTTTGCTACATTCGGGAAGGCATCAGCCTGGCTTCCTATCACGCCGATAACGCTCTTATAAGGCATCATCGGGACGCAAACTGAACGCGGAAACCATTCCGTTACCGTCGACAATATAGTTCCGGTTCGAAACCAACGATGGAATACGTCATCACGATGCCAGACGTCATCAGGATCGACACATATAAAGACTTAATCGAGGACGCATGGCGGCAAATGTTCATCATGCGTCTTTTCTTTGTTGTACAGCCTTTGCTGCTTTCGGGAAGGCATCAGCCTGGCTGCCTATCACGCCGATAACGCTCTTATAAGGCATCATCAGGACGCAAACTGAACGCGGCAATCATTCCGTTACCGTCGACGATACAGTACCGGTTCCAAAACAACGAACGGCGGAATATGTCCTAAGGATGGCAGACGTCATCAGGATCGACACTTATAAAGACTGAATCGGCAGCAAGCGTTGTCAGTGGGCGCGGAGAGGACGCACGGCGGCCAATGTTCATCATGCGTCAGTAAAACAAGCTTTTGGGCGAGTTGGTAGCTTACATTCGACATAGCCGCAGCGAAAAAAAACACAATCACAGAAGGAAGACACGTATACAAGGACCAACGCTGCACTCACAACTGGTTTATTTCCGAGAAGAACGCGAAATATATTGCTTAGTACGCGCATGCGCGCAACAGGTATAACGAGAGAGATAGATAGAAAAAAAAATTGTTATATATAAATATATAACCAATTGGCAAGATCTGTGGCGTCAGGCTACCCTTCGTCGGTCGTGGCAGCTGTTTCCGAAACCCTCCTCAAGAAGATCAACACCCGCACTACGAACCTGAAGCCAAGAGAGGACAAAAGGGCCATGCGACCAGAAGTTGCCCCTACTTGCATAAAGTGTCGCACAATCTGAAGAAAGTTTCGAGCAGGTTCGGGGTGCCTCTGGTATTCTCAGCTCCGGTGAAGCTGGCCCGCTTATGCCCTCGTATCTCGGGCACTGAAACCAGAAGAAATGGCAGCGAGAAAAAGCATGCCAGGCCATACGTGCACTGTATTTCTGGAGTGGTTTACGAGATCCCGCTCTCGTGTGGAAAAGCCTATGTCGGCCAAACTGGGCGTTGTGTCAATGACCTGCTAAGGGAGCATGCCCTAAATTTAAAGGCCCACTGTCCACCCTCCGGTCGAAAATATTTTCTTCCCCGGTGACTGTGAGACTTAGCCCCTGGAACGCAAGGCCGCAAAATGTTTTTGAAAAGTGTAACTAATAACGCAGTTACAGTCACCGCAATCACCCGATTCTATCCTGTCTCTCTCCTTTCGTTCCCTCGCAAAGGTTTTTCACTCTCCTGCCCGAGGTCGTCTAGCCTCCGCAATACAAATTCCCCTTCCTCCTCCGGGCGTGGCTCTTCGCCAGCGCGAAAAAAAACGGTCGAGGGAGCGCGCGCCGCTGGATTCAGTCTGGCCGTGGCGAGGGAAAAGCGTGCTGCGAGCGGTAGACACCCATCCTTCTCCCGTCTGTCAGCGAGGCGGACCAATGGACGTCGTTCCCGGTACGTACGTCATAATCGGGGCCCGTCGGGCCAGCGCAGGGAGCCGTGAAGCTGGCTTCTCAAAGGAGAGCATGAGGGAGCTTTGAATTGTATTTTCGATGCTTTGCTGCGCGCGTGTCGCTGTAGAATTTTGCACAGACTATCTCCGGTACCTGATCGAAACACTGGGCTCCTTTTCTTAAAAGGGCCTTCCCTGGACAGTGGCCCTTTAAAGAATAATGAGAATGTGCGCCTGGTTGAGCCCTGCAGGGCATGCATGCATTGTAAGCCGCTTTTCGACAGTGCAAAGATTCTAAGCAAAAGCAGTAATCAAACAGCACGTGAGCTGCTAGAGTCGTATTATATAAGAAAAAAGGGGGCAACTGTATAAGTGTGGCTTCTATCGTTTTGCACAAGTCTGACTACGAGCTTTTCTGCGCCAGATAAAATGTATTCTCCTGTGCAAGCTTCGTTTTCGTTTGGCATTGGCACATGTGTTTTTTTTTCTATCTATCTCTCTCGTTATACCTGTTGCGCGCATGAGCGTACTAAGCAATATATTTCGCGTTCTTCTCGGAAATAAACCAGTTGTGAGTGCAGCGTTGGTCCTTGTGTACGTGTCTTCCTTCTGTGATTGTGTTTTTTCCGCTGCGGCTATGTCGAATTCATCATGCGTCTTTTCTTTGTTGTACAGGCTTTGCTGCTTTCGGGCAAGGCATCAGCCTGGCTTCCCATCACGCCGATCACGCGCTTATCAGGCATCATCAGGATCGACACCGATAAACAGTGAATTGGCCGGAAGCATCGTCAGTGGGCGCGGAGAGGACGCACTGCGACGAATGTTCGTCATGCCTCTTTTTTTTGTTGTACAGGCTTTGCTGCTTTCGGGTAAGCAATCAGCCTGGCTTCCCACCACGCCGATCACGCCCTTATCAGGTATTATCGGGATGCGAACTGAACGCGGACAACCATTCTGTTACCGTCGACGATACAGTTCCGGTTCCAAAACAACGACGGAATACGTCATAAGGATCGACACCTATAAAAACGGAATCGGCAGCAAGCATCGTTAGTGGGCGCAGAGAGGACGCACGGCGACGGATGTTCATCATGCGTCTTTTCTTTGCTGTACAGGCTTTGCTGCTTTCGGGTAAGCAATCAGCCTGGCTTGCCATCACGCCGATCACGCACTTGTCAGGCATCATCGGGACGCAAACTGAACGCGGCAACCATTCCGTTACCATCGACGATACAGTTCCGGTTCCAAACCAACGATGGAATACGTCATCAGAATGGCAGATGTCATCAGGATCAACACCTATAAAGACTGAATCGGCAGCAAGCATCGTCAGTGGGTGCGGAGAGGACGCATGGTGGCGAATGTTCATCATGCGTCTTTTCTTTGTTGTACAGCCTTTGCTGCTTTCGGGCAAGGCATCAGCCTGGCTTCCTATCACGCCGATCACGCCCTTATCAGACATCATCGGGACGCAAACTGAAGGCGGCAACCATTCCGTTGTCGTCTACGATACAGTTCCTGTTCCAAACCAACGATGCAATCCGTCATCACGATGCCAGACGTCATCAGGATCGCCACCTTTACAGACTGAATCGGCAGCAATCATAGTCAGGGTTCGCGGCGACGACGCTTGGCGGCGAATGTTCATCATGCGTCTTTTCTTTGTTGTACAGATTTTGCTGCTTTCGGGCAAGTCATCAGCCTGGCTTCCCATCCCGCCGATCACGCCGTTATCAGGCATCATCGGGACGCAAACTGAACGCGGTAACCATTCCGTTACCGTCGACAATACAGTTCCGGTTCCAAAGCAAAGACGGAATACGTCATCAGGATCGGAACCTATACAGCCTGAATCGTCAGCAAGCATCGTTAGTGGGCGAGGAGAGGACGCATAGCGGCGAATGTTCATCATGCGTCTTTTCTTTGTGGTACAGCCTTTGCTGCGTTCGGGCAAGGCATCAGCCTGGCTTCCCACCACGCCGATCACGTCCTTATCAGGCATCATCGGGACGCAAACTGAACGCGGCAACCATTCCGTTATCCTCGACGATACAGTTCCGGTTCCAAACCAACGATGGAACCGTCATCAGGATTTCAGACGTCATCAGGATCGACACCGATACAGACTGAACCGGCAGCATGTATCGTCAGTGTGCGCGGAGAGGACGCACGGCGGCGTATTTTCATCATGCGTCTTTTCTTTGTCGTACAGGCTTTGCTGCTTTCGGGTAAGGCATCAGCCTGGCTTCCCATCACGCCGAACACTCCCTTATCAGACATCATCGGGACGCAAACTGAAGGCGGCAACCGTTCCGTTGTCGTCTACGATACAGTTCCTGTTCCAAACCAACGATGCAATACGTCATCACGATGCCAGACGTCATAAGGATCGCCACCTATCCAGACTGAATCGGCAGCAATCATAGTCAGGGTTCGCGGCGACGACGCTTGGCGGCGAATGTTCATCATACGTCTTTTCTTTGTTGTACAGATTTTGCTGCTTTCGGGCAAGTCATCAGCCTGGCTTCCCATCGCGCCTATCACGCCCTTGCCAGGCATCATCGGGACACAAACTGAACGCGGCAACCATTCCGTTACCGTCGACGATACAGTTCCGGTTCGAAACCAACGATCGAATACGTCATCACGATGGCACACGTCATCAGGATCGACACCTATAAAGACTGACTCGGCAGCAAGCTTCGTCAGTGGATGCGGAGAGGACGCATGGCGGCGGATGTTCATCATGCGTCTTTTCTTTGTTGTACAGCCTTTGCTGCTTTCGGGAAGGCATAAGCCTAGCTTCCCATCCCGCCGATCATGCCCTTGTCAGGCATCATCGGGACGCGAACTGAACGCGGCAACCATTCCGTTACCGTTGACGATACAGTTCGGGGTCCCAAACAACGATGGAGTACGTCTTCACGATGGCAGACGTCATCAGTATCGACACCGATAAACAGTGAATCGGCCGCAAGTATCGTCAGTGGGCGCGCAGAGAACGCACGGCGGCGAATGTTCATCATGCGTCTTTTCTTTGTTTTACAGCCTTTGCTGCTTTCGGGCAAGTCATCAGCCTGGCTTTTCATCCCGCCGATCACGCCCTTGTCAGGCATCAACGGGACGCGAACTCAACGCGGCAACCATTCTGTTACCGTTGACGATACAGTTCCGGGTCCCAAACAACGATGGAATACGTCATCACGATGGCAGACGTCATCAGGATCGACACCGATAAACAGTGAATCGGCCGTAAGTATCGTCAGTTGGCGCGGAGAGAACACACGGCGGCGAATGCTCATCATGCATCTTTTCTTTGTCGTACAGCCTTTGCTGCTTTCGGGCAAGGCATCAGCCTGGCTTCCCATCCCGCCGATCACACCCTTGTCAGGCATCATCAGGACGCAAACTGAACGCGGCAACCATTCCGTTATCGTCGACGATACAGTTCCGGGTCCAAACTAACGATGGAATACGTCATCACGATGGCAGACGTCATCAGGATCGACACCGATAAACACTGATTCGGCAGCAATCATCGTCAGTGTGCGCGGCGATGGCGCATGGCGGCGAATGCTCATCATGCGTCTGTTCTTGGTTGTACAAACAGTGCTGCTTTCGGGCAAGGAATCAGCCTGGCTTCCCATCACGTTGATCGCGCAATAGTCAGGCATCATCGGGACGCAAACTGAACGCGGCAACCATTCTGTTATTGTCGACGATTCAGTTCCGGTTCCAAACCAACGATGAAATACGTCATCACGATGGCAGATGTCAGACGTCATCAGAATCGACACCTATAAAGACTGAAAGGCAGCAAGCATCGTCAGTGGGCGTGGACAGGACGCATGGCGGTGAATGTTCATCATGCATCTTTTCTTTGTTGTACAGCCGTTGCTACATTCGGGAAGGCATCAGCCTGGCTTCCTATCACGCCGATAACGCTCTTATAAGGCATCATCGGGACGCAAACTGAACGCGGAAACCATTCCGTTACCGTCGACAATATAGTTCCGGTTCGAAACCAACGATGGAATACGTCATCACGATGCCAGACGTCATCAGGATCGACACCTATAAAGACTTAATCGAGGACGCATGGCGGCAAATGTTCATCATGCGTCTTTTCTTTGTTGTACAGCCTTTGCTGCTTTCGGGAAGGCATCAGCCTGGCTTCCTATCACGCCGATAACGCTCTTATAAGGCATCATCAGGACGCAAACTGAACGTGGCAATCATTCCGTTACCGTCGACGATACAGTACCGGTTCCAAAACAACGAACGACGGAATATGTCATGAGGATGGCAGACGTCATCAGGATCGACACTGATAAAGACTGAATCGGCAGCAAGTGTTGTCAGTGGGCGCGGAGAGGACGCACGGCGGCCAATGTTCATCATGCGTCAGTAAAACAAGCTTTTGGGCGAGTTGGTAGCTTACATTCGACATAGCCGCAGCGAAAAAAAAACACAATCCAGAAGGAAGACACGTATACAAGGACCAACGCTGCACTCACAACAGGTTTATTTCCGAGAAGAACGCGAAATATATTGCTTAGTACGCGCATGCGCGCAACAGGTAAACCGAGAGAGATAGATAGAAAAAAAAATGTTATATATAAATATATAACCAATTGGCAAGATTTGTGGCGTCAGGCTACCCTTCGTCGGTCGTGGCAGCAGTTTCCGAAACCCTCCTCAAGAAGATCAACACCCGCACTACGAACCTGAAGCCAAGAGAGGACAAAAGGGTCATGCGACCGGAAGTTGCCCCTACTTGCATAAAGTGTCGCACAATCTGAAGAAAGTTGCGAGCAGGTTCGGGGTGCCTCTGGTATTCTCAGCTCCGGTGAAGCTGGCCCGCTTATGCCCTCGTATCTCGGGCACTGAAACCAGTAGAAATGGCTGCGAGAAAAAGCATGCCAGGCCATACGTGCACTGTATTTCTGGAGTGGTTTACGAGATCCCGCTCTCGTGTGGAAAAGCCTATCTCGGCCAAACTGGGCGTTGTGTCAATGACCGGCTAAGGGAGCATGCCCTAAATTTAAAGGCCCACTGTCCACCCTCCGGTCGAAAATATTTTCTTCCCCGGCGACTGTGAGACTTCGCCCCTGGAACGCAAGGCCGCAAAATGTTTTTGAAAAGATTAACTAATAACGCAGTTAGTCACCGCAATCACCCGATTCTATCCTGTCTCTCTCCTTTCGTTCCCTCGCAAAGGTTTTTCACTCTCCTGCCCGAGGTCGTCTAGCCTCCGCAATACAAATTCAACTTCCTCCTCCGCGTTTGGCGGGAGGTGGGGCGTGGCTCTTCGCCAGCGCGAAAAAAAAACAGTCGAGGGAGCGCGCGCCGCTGGATTCAGTCTGGCCGTGGCGAGGGAAAAGCGTGCTGCGAGTGGTAGACACCCATCCTTCTCCCGTCAGTCAGCGAGACGGACCAATGTACGTCGTTCCCGGTACGTACGTCATAATCGGGGCCCGTCGGGCCAGCGCAGGGAGCCGTGAAGCTGGCTTCTCAAAGGAGAGCATGAGGGAGCTTTGAATTGTATTTTCGATGCTTTGCTGCGCGCGTGTCGCTGTAGAATTTTGCACAGACTATCTCCGGTACCTGATCGAAACACTGGGCTCCTTTTCTTAAAAGGGCCTTCCCTGGGCAGTGGCCCTTTAAAGAATAATGGGAATGTGCACCTGGTTGAGCACTGCAGGGCATGCATGCATTGTAAGCCGCTTTTCGATAGTGCAAAGATTCTAGGCAAAAGCAGTAATCAAACAGCACGTGAGCTGCTAGAGTCGTATTATATAAGAAAATAGGGGGGCAACTGTATAAGTGTGGCTTCTATCGTTTTGCACATGTCTGAATACGAGTTTTCTGCGCCAGATAAAATGTATTCTGTGCAAGCTTCGTTTTCGTTTGGCATTGGCACATGTGTTTTTTTTTCTATCTATCTCTCTCGTTATACCTGTTGCGCGCATGAGCGTACTAAGCAATATATTTCGCGTTCTTCTCGGAAATAAACCAGTTGTGAGTGCAGCGTTGGTTATTGTGTACGTGTCTTCCTTCTGTGATCGTGTTTTTTCCGCTGCGGCTATGTCGAATTCATCATGCGTCTTTTCTTTGTTGTACAGGCTTTGCTGCTTTCGGGCAAGGCATCAGACTGGCTTCCCATCACGCCGATCAAGCGCTTATCAGGCATCATCAGGATCGACACCGATAAACATTGAATCGGCCGGAAGCATCGTCAGTGGGCGCGGAGAGGACGCACTGCGACGAATGTTCATCATGCCTCTTTTTTGTTGTACAGGCTTTGCTGCTTTCGGGTAAGCAATCAGCCTGGTTTCCCACCACGCCGATCACGCCCTTATCAGGTATCATCGGGATGCAAACTGAACGCGGCAACCATTCCGTTACCGTCGACGATACAGTTCCGGTTCCAAAACAACGACGGAATACGTCATCAGGATCGACACCTATAAAAACTGAATCGGCAGCAAGCATCGTTAGTGGGCGCAGAGAGGACGCACGGCGACGAATGTTCTTCATGCGTCTTTTCTTTGCTGTACAGGCTTTGCTGCTTTCGGGTAAGCAATCAGGCTGGCTTGCCATCACGCCGATCACGCCCTTATCAGACATCATCAGGACGCAAACTGAACGCTGCAACCATTCCTTTATCGTCGACGATACAGTTCCGGTTCCAAACCAACGATGGAATACATCATCAGGATGGCAGACGTCATCAGGATCGACACCGATAAAGACTAAATCGGCAGCAAGCTTCGTCAGTGGGCGCGGAGAGGACGCACGGCGACGAATGTTCATCATGCCTCTTTTTTTGTTGTACAGGCTTTGCTGCTTTCGGGCAAGGCATCAGCCTGGCTTCCCATCCCGCCGATCGCGCCCTTATCAGGCATCATCGGGACGCAAACTGGACGCGGTCACCATTCCGGTACCGTCGACAATACAGTTCCGGTTCCAAAACAAAGACGGAATACATCATCCGGATCGGAACCTATACAGCCTGAATCGTCAGCAAGCATCGTTAGTGGGCGAGGAGAGGACGCATAGCGGCGAATGTTCATCATGCGTCTTTTCTTTGTGGTACAGCCTTTGCTGCGTTCGGGCACGGCATCAGCCTGGCTTCCCACCACGCCGATCACGCCCTTATCAGACATCATCGGGACGCAAACTGAACGCGGCAACCATTCCGTTATCCTCGACGATACAGTTCCGGTTCCAAACCAACGATGGAACCGTCATCAGGATTTCAGACGTCATCAGGATCGACAACGATACAGACTGAATCGGCAGCATGTATCGTCAGTGTGCGTGGAGAGGACGCACGGCGGCGTATGTTTATCATGCGTCTTTTCTTTGTTGTACAGGCTTTGCTACTTTCGGGTAAGGCATCAGCCTGGCTTCCCATCACGCCGATCATACCCTTATCAGACATCATCGGGACGCAAGCTGAAGGCGGCAACCATTCTGTTGTCGTCGACGATACAGTTCCTGTTGCAAACCAACGATGCAATACGTCATCACGATGCCAGACGTCATCAGGATCGCCACCTATAAAGACTGAATCGGCAGCAATCATAGTCAGGGTTCGCGGCGACGACGCTTGGCGGCGAATGTTCATCATGCGTCTTTTCTTTGTTGTACAGATTTTGCTGCTTTCGGGCAAGTCATCAGCCTGGCTTCCCATCGCGCCTATCACGCCCTTGCCAGGCATCATCGGGACACAAACTGAACGCGGCAACCATTCCGTTACCGTCGACGATACAGTTCCGGTTCGAAACCAACGATTGAATACGTCATCACGATGGCACACGTCATCAGGATCGACACCTATAAAGACTGAATCGGCAGCAAGCATCGTCAGTGGATGCGGAGAGGACGCATGGCGGCGGATGTTCATCATGCGTCTTTTCTTTGTTGTACAGCCTTTGCTGCTTTCGGGAAGGCATCAGCCTAGCTTCCCATCCCGCCGTTCACGCCCTTATCAGGCATCATCGGGACGCAAACTGAACGCGGTAACCATACCGTTACCGTCGACGATACAGTTCCTGTTCCAAACCAACGATGCAATCCGTCATCACGATGCCAGACGTCATCAGGATCGACACCGATAAAGACTAAATCGGCAGCAAGCTTCGTCAGTGGACGCGGAGAGAACGCACGGCGACGAATGTTCATCATGCCTCTTTTTTTGTTGTACAGGCTTTGCTACTTTCGGTTAACCAATCAGCCTGGCTTCGCATCACGCCGATCACACCCTTATCAGGCATCAGCGGGACGCAAAGTTAACGCGGCAACCATTCCGTTACCGTCGACGATACAATTCCGGTTCCAAAACAACAACAAAATACATCACCAGGATCGACACCTATAAAGACTGAATCGGCATCAAGCATCGTTAGTGTGCGCGGCGACGACGCATGGCGGCGAATGTTCATCATGCGTATTTTCTTTGTTGTACAGCCTTTGCTGCGTTCGGGCAAGGCATCAGCCTGGCTTCCCACCACGCCGATCACGCCTTTATCAGGCATCATCGGGACGCAAACTGAACGCGGCAACCGTTCTGTTAACGTCGACGATACAGTTCCGGTTCCAAACCAACGATGGAACCGTCATCAGGCTTTCAGACGTCATCAGGATCGACACCGATACAGACTGAATCGGCAGCACGTATCGTCAGTGGGCGCGGAGAGGACGCACGGCGTATGTTCATCATGCGTCTTTTCTTTGTTGTACAGGCTTTACTGCTTTCGCGTAAGGCATCACCCTGGCTTCCCATCACGCCGATCACGCACTTATCAGACATCATCAGGATGGAAACTGAAGGCGGCAACCATTCCGTTATCGTCGACAATACAGTTCCGGTTCGAAACCATCGATGGAACCGTCATCAGGATGGCAGACGTCATCAGGAACGACACCGATAAAGACTGATCAGCAGCAAGCATCGTCATTGGCTGCAGAGAGGACGCACGGCGGCGAATGTTCATCATGCGTCTTTTCTTTGTTGTACAGGCTTTGCTGCTTTCGGGCAAGGCATCAGCCTGGCTTCCCACCACGCCGATCACGCCCTTTTCAGGCATCATCGGGACGCAAACTGAACGCGGTAACCATTCCATTACCGTCGACGATACAGTTCCGGTTCCAAACCAACGATGGAATACGTCATCAGGATGGCAGAAATCATCAGGATCGAAACCTATAAAGACTGAATCGGCAGCAATCATTGTCAGAGTGGCCGGCGACGACGCATGGCAGCGAATGTTCATCATGCGTCTTTTCTGTGTTGTACAGCCTTTGCTGCTGTCAGGCAAGTCATCAGCATGGCTTCCCATCCCGCCGATCACGCCCTTATCAGGCATCATCGGGATGCAAACTGAACGCGGCAACCATTCCGTTATCTTCGACTATACAGTTCCGGTTCCAAGCCAACGATGGAATACGTCATTACGATGGCAGACGTCACCAGGATTGCCACCTATAAAGACTGAATCGGCAGCAATCATAGTCAGTGTGCGCGGCGACGACGCTTGGCGGCGAATGTTCATCATGCGTCTTTTCTTTGTTGTACAGATTTCGCTGCTTTCGGGCAAGTCATCAGTCTGGCTTCCCATCCCGCCAATCATGCCCTTGTCAGGCATCATCGGGACGCGAACTGAACGCGGCAACCATTCCGTTACCGTTGACGATACAGTTCGGGGTCCCAAACAACGATGGAGTACGTCATCACGATGGCAGACGTCATCAGGATCGACACCGATAAACAGTGAATCGGCCGTAAGTATCGTCAGTAGGCGCGGAGAGAACGCACGGCGGCGAATGTTCATCATGCGTCTTTTCTTTGTTGTACAGATTTCGCTGCTTTCGGACAAGTCATCAGCCTGGCTTCCCATCCCGCCGATCACGCCCTTATCAGGCTTCATCGGGATGCAAACTGAACGGGGCAACCATTCCGTTATCGTCGACGATACAGTTCCGGGTCCAAACCAACGATGGAATACGTCATCACGATGGCAGACGTCATCAGGATCGACACCGATAAACACTGATTCGGCAGCAATCATCGTCAGTGTGCGCGGCGATGACGCATGGCGGCGAATGCTCATCATGCGTCTGTTTGTTGTACAAACTGCTGCTTTCGGGCAAGGAATCAGCCTGGCTTCCCATCACGTTGATCGCGCCCTAGTCAGGCATCATCGGGACGCAAACTGAACGCGGCAACATTTCCGTTATTGTCGACGATACAGTTCCGATTCCAAACCAACGATGAAATACGTCATCACGATGGCAGATGTCCGACGTCATCAGAATCGACAACTATAAAGACTGAATCTGCAGCAAGCATCGTCAGTGGGCGTGGACAGGACGCGTTGCGGCGAATGTTCATCATGCGTCTTTTCTTTGTTGTACAGCCTTTGCTACATTCGGAAAGGCATCAGCCTGGCTTCCTATCACGCCGATAACGCTCTTATAAGGCATCATCGGGACGCAAACTGAACGCGGAAACCATTCCGTTACCGTCGACAATATAGTTCCGGATCGAAACCAACGATGGAATACGTCATCACGATTGCAGACGTCATCAGGATCGACACCTATAAAGACTTAACCGAGGACGCATGGCGGCGAATGTTCATCATGCGTGTTTTCTTTGTTGTACAGCCTTTGCTGCTTTCGGGAAGGCATCAGCCTGGCTTCCCATCCCGCCGACCACGCCCTTATCAGGCATCATCGGGACGCAAACTGAACGCGGTAACCATTCCGTTACTGTCGACAATACAGTTCCGGTTCCAATACAACGACGGAATACGTCATCAGGATCGGAACCTATACAGCCTGAATCATCAGCAAGCATCGTTAGTGGGCGAGGAGAGGACGCATAGCGGCGAATATTCATCATGCGTCTTTTCTTTGTGGTACAGCCTTTACTGCGTTCCGGCAAGGCATCAGCCTGGCTTCCCACCACGCCGATCACGCCCTTATCAGGCATAATCGGGACGCAAACTGAACGCGGCAACCATTCCGTTATCGTCGACGATACATTCCGGTTCCAAACCAACGATGGAACCGTCATCAGGATCGACACCGATACGGACTGAATCGGCAGCATGTATCGTCAGTGTGCGCGGAGAGGACGCACGGCGGTGTATGTTCATCATGCGTCTTTTCTTTGTTGTACAGGCTTTGCTGCTTTCGCGTAAGGCATCAGCCTGGCTTCCCATCACGCCGATCACGCCCTTATCAGATATCATCGGGACGCAAACTGAAGGCGGCAACAATTCCGCTGTCGTCGACGATACACTTCCTGTTCCATACCAATGATGCAATACGTCATCACGATGCCAGACGTCATCAGGATCGACACCTATAAAGAATTAATCGAGGATGCATGGCGGCGAGTGTTCATCATGCGTCTTTTCTTTGTTGTACAGGCTTTCCTGCTTTTGGGAAGACATCAGCCTGGCTTCCCATCACGCCGATCAAGCCCTTATCAGACATCATCGGAACTCAAACTGAACGCGGCAACTTTTCCGTTATCGTCGACGATACAGTTTCGGTTAGAAACCAACGATGGAATACGTCATCAGGATGGCAGACGCCATCAGGATCGACAACCTATAAAGACTGAATCGGCAGCAATCATCATCTGTGGGCGCAGAGAGGACGCATAGCGGCGAATGTTCATCATGCGTCTTTTCTTTGTTGTACAGCCTTTGCTGCTTTCGTGCAAGGCATCAGCCTGGCTTCCCATCACGCCAATCACGCGCTTATCAGGCATCATCAGGACGCAAAATAAACGCGGCAACCATTCCGTTACCGTCGACGATACAGTTCCGGTTCCAAAACAACGGCAGAATACATCACCAGGATCGACACCTATAAAGACTGAATCGGCATCAAGCATCGTTAGTGTGAGCGGCGACGACGAGTGGCGGAGAATGTTCATCATGTGTATTTCCTTTGTTGTACAGCCTTTGCTGCGTTCGGGCAAGGCATCAGCCTGGCTTCCCACCACGCCGATCACGCCCTTATCAGGCATCATCGGGACGCAAACTGAACGCGGCAACCGTTCCGTTAACGTCGACGATACAGTTCCGGTTCCAAACCAACGATGAAACCGTCATCAGGATTTCAGACGTCATCAGGATCGACACCGATACAGACTGAATCGGCAGCGCGTATCGTCAGTGGGCGCGGAGAGGACGCACGGCGTATGTTCATCATGCGTCTTTTCTTTGTTGTACAGGCTTTGCTGCTTTCGCGTAAGGCATCACCCTGGCTTCCCATCACGCCGATCACGCCCTTATCAGACATCATCGGGATGGAAACTGAAGGCGGCAACCATTCCGTTATCGTCGACAATACAGTTCCGGTTCGAAACCATCGATGGAACCGTCATCAGGATGGCAGACGTCATCAGGAACGACACCGATAAAGACTGATCGGCAGCAAGCATTGTCATTGGCCGCGGATTGGACGCACGGCGGCGAATGTTCATCATGCGTCTTTTCTTTGCTGTGCAGGCTTTGCTGCTTTCGGGCAAGGCATCAGCCTGGCTTTCCACCATGCCGATCACGCCCTTTTCAGGCATCATCGGGACGCAAACTGAACGCGGTAACCATTCCATTGCCGTCGACGATACAGTTCCGGTTCCAAACCAACAATGGAATACGTCATCAGAATGGCAGATGTCATCAGGATCAACACCTATAAAGACTGAATCGGCAGCAAGCATCGTCAGTGGGTGCGGAGAGGACGCATGGTCGCGAATGTTCATCATGCGTCTTTTCTTTGTTGTACAGCCTTTGCTGCTTTCGGGAAGGCATCAGCCTGGCTTCCCATCCCGCCGATCACGCCCTTATCAGATATCATCGGGACGCAAATTGAACGCGGTAACCATTCCGTTACCGTCGACAATACAGTTCCGGTTCCAAAACAAAGACGGAATACGTCATCAGGATCGGAACCTATACAGCCTGAATCGTCAGCAAGCATCGTTAGTGGGCGAGGAGAGGACGCATAGCGGCGAATGTTCATCCTGCATCTTTTCTTTGTGGTACAGCCTTTGCTGCGTTCGGGCAAGGCATCAGCCTGGCTTCCCACCACGCCGATCACGCCCTTATCAGGCATCATCGGGACGCAAACTGAACGCGGCAACCATTCCGTTATCCTCGATGATACAGTTCCGGTTCCAAACCAACGATGGAACCGTCATCAGGATTTCAGACGTCATCAGGATCGACACCGATACAGACTGAACCGGCAGCATGTATCGTCAGTGTGGGCGGAGAGGACGCACGGCGGCTTATGTTCATCATGTGTCTTTTCTTTGTTGTACAGGCTTTGCTGCTTTCGGGTAAGGCATCAGCCTGGCTTCCCATCACGCCGATCACGCCCTTATCAGACATCATCGGGACGCAAACTGAAGGCGGCAACCATTCCGTTGTCGTCGACGATACAGTTCTTGTTCCAAACCAACGATGCAATACGTCATCAGGATCGCCACCTATACAGACTGAATCGGCAGCAATCATAGTCAGGGTTCGCGGCGACGACGCTTGGCGGCGAATGTTCATCATGCGTCTTTTCTTTGTTGTACAGATTTTGCTGCTTTCGGGCAAGTCATCGGCCTGGCTTCCCATCCCGCCTATCACGCCCTTGCCAGGGATCATCGGGACACAAACTGAACGCGGCAACCATTCCGTTACCGTCGACGATACAGTTCTGGTTCGAAACCAACGATTGAATACGTCATCACGATGGCACACGTCATCAGGATCGACACCTATAAAGACTGAATCGGCAGCAAGCATTGTCAGTGGATGCGGAGAGGACGCATGGCGGCGGATGTTCATCATGCGTCTTTTCTTTGTTGTACAGCCTTTGCTGCTTTCAGGAAGGCATCAGCCCAGCTTCCCATCCCGCCGTTCACGCCCTTATCAGGCATCATCGGGACGCAAACTGAACGCGGTAACCATTCCGTTACCATCGACGATACAGTTCCGGTTCCAAAGCAACAATGGAACCATCATCAGGATGGCAGACGTCATCAGGATCGACTCCGATAAAGACTAAATCGGCAGCAAGCTTCGTCACTGGGCGCGGAGGGAACGCACGGCGACGAATGTACATCATGCCTCTTTTTTTGTTGTACAGGCTTTGCTGCTTTCGGTTAACCAATCAGCCTGGCTTCCCATCACGCCGATCACACCCTTATCAGGCATCATCGGGACGCAAAGTGAACGCGGCAACCATTCCGTTACCGTCGACGATACAGTTCCGGTTCCAAAACAACGACGGAATACATCACCAGGATCGACACCTATAAAGACTGAATCGGCATCAAGCATCGTTAGTGTGCGCGGCGACGACGCATGGCGGCGAATGTTCATCATGCGTATTTTCTTTGTTGTACAGCCTTTGCTGCGTTCGGGCAAGGCATCAGCCTGCCTTCCCACCACGCCGTTCACGCCCTTATCAGCCATCATCGGGACGCAAACTGAACGCGGTAACCATTCTGTTACCGTCGACGATACAGTTCCGGTTCCAAAGCAACGATGGAACCGTCATCAGGATGGCAGACGTCATCAGGATCGACACCGATAAAGACTAAATCGGCAGCAAGCTTCGTCATTGGGCGCGGAGAGAACGCACGGCGACGAATGTTCATCATGCCTCTTTTTTTGTTGTACAGGCTTTGCTGCTTTCGGTTAACCAATCAGCCTGGCTTCCCATCACGCCGATCACACCCTTATCAGGCATCATCGGGACGCAAAGTGAACGCGGCAACCATTCCGTTACCGTCGACGATACAGTTCCGGTTCCAAAACAACGACGGAATACATCACAAGGATCGACACCTATAAAGACTGAATCGGCATCAAGCATCGTTAGTGTGCGCGGCGACGACGCATGGCGGCGAATGTTCATCATGCGTATTTTCTTTGTTGTACAGCCTTTGCTGCGTTCGGGCAAGGCATCAGCCTGGCTTCCCGCCACGCCGATCACGCCCTTATCAGGCATCATCGGGACGCAAACTGAACGCGGCAACCGTTCCGTTAACGTCGACGATACAGTTCCGGTTCCAAACCAACGATGGAACCGTCATCAAGATTTCAGACGTCATCAGAATCGACACCGATACAGACTGAATCGGCAGCACGTATCGTCAGTGGGCGCGGAGAGGACGCACGGCATATGTTCATCATGCGTCTTTTCTTTGTTGTACAGGCTTTGCTGCTTTCGCGTAAGGCATCACCCTGGCTACCCATCACGCCGATCACGCCCTTATCAGACATCATCGGGATGGAAACTGAAGGCGGCAACCATTCCGTTATCGTAGACAATACAGTTCCGGTTCGAAAACATCGATGGAACCGTCATCAGGATGGCAGACGTCATCAGGAACGACACCGATAAAGACTGATCAGCAGCAAGCATCGTCATTGGCCGCGGAGAGGACGCACGGCGGCGAATGTTCATCATGCGTCTTTTCTTTGTTGTACAGGCTTTGCTGCTTTCGGGCAAGGCATCAGCCTGGTTTCCCACCACGCCGATCACGCCCTTTTCAGGCATCATCGGGACGCAAACTTAACGCGGCAACCATTCCGTTACCGTCGACGATACAGTACCGGTTCCAAAACAACGAACGACGGAATACATCATGAGGATGGCAGACGTCATCAGGATCGACACTGATAGAGACTGAACCAGCAGGAGGCATTGTCAGTGGGCTCGGAGAGGACGCACGGCGGCCAATGTTCAACATGCGTCTTTTCTTTGTTGTACAGGCTTTGCTGCTTTCGGGCAAGGCATCAGCCTGGCTTCCCACCACGCCGATCACGCCCTTATCAGGCATCATCGGGACGCAAACTGAACGCGGCAACCATTCCCTTATCCTCGACGATACATTTCCGGTTCCAAGCCAACGATGGAACCGTCATCAGGATTTCAGACGTCATCAGGATCGACACCGATACAGACTGAACCGGCAGCATGTATCGTCAATGCGCGCAGAGAGGACGCACGGCGGCGTATGTTCATCATGCGCCTTTTCTTTGTTGTACAGGCTTTGCTGCTTTCGGGTAAGGCATCAGCCTGGCTTCCCATCACGCCGATCACGCCCTTATCAGACATCATCGGGACGCAAACTGAAGGCGGCAACCATTCCGTTGTCGTCGACGATACAGTTCCTGTTCCAAATCAACGATGCAATACGTCATCACGATGACAGACGTCATCAGGATCGCCACCTATACAGACTGAATCGGCAGCAATCATAGTCAGGGTTCGCGGCGACGACGCTTGGCGGCGAATGTTCATCATGCGTCTTTTCTTTGATGTACAGATTTTGCTGCTTTCGGGCAAGTCATCAGCCTGACTTCCCATCCCGCCTATCACGCCCTTGCCAGGCATCATCGGGACACAAACTGAACGCGGCAACCATTCCGTTACCGTCGACGATACAGTTCCGGTTCGAAACCAACGATTGAATACGTCATCACGATGGCACACGTCATCAGGATCGACACCTATAAAGACTGAATCGGCAGCAAGCATCGTCAGTTGATGCGGAGATGACGCATGGCGGCGGATGTTCATCATGCGTCTTTTCTTTGTTGTACAGCTTTTGCTGCTTTCGGGAAGGCATCAGCCTAGCTTCCCATCCCGCCGTTCACGCCCTTATCAGGCATCATCGGGACGCAAACTGAACGCGGTAACCATTCCGTTACCGTCGACGATACAGTTCGGGGTCCCAAACAAAGATGGAGTACGTCATCACGATGGCAGACGTCATCAGGATCGACACCGATAAACAGTGAATCGGCCGTAAGTATCGTCAGTAGGTGCGGAGAGAACGCACGGCGGCGAATGTTCATCATGCGTCTTTTCTTTGTCGTACAGCCTTTGCTGCTTTCGGGCAAGGCATCAGCCTGGCTTCCCATCCCGCCGATCACACCCTTGTCAGGCATCATCAGGACGCAAACTGAACGCGGCAACCATTCCGTTATCGTCGACGATACAATTCCGGGTCCAAACCAACGATGGAATACGTCATCACGATGGCAGACGTCTTCAGGATCGACACCGATAAACATTGATTCGGCAGCAATCATCGTCAGTGTGCGCGGCGATGACGCATGGCGGCGAATGCTCATCATGCGTCTGTTTGTTGTAAAAACTGTGCTGCTTTCGGGCAAGGCATCAGCCTGGCTTCCCATCCCGCCGATCGCACCCTTGTCAGGCATCATCGGGACGCAAACTGAATGCGGCAACCATTCCGTTATTGTCGACGATACAGTTCCGATTCCAAACCAACGATGAAATACGTCATCACGATGGCAGATGTCATCAGGATCGACACCTATAAAGACTTAATCGAGGACGCATGGCGGCAAATGTTCATCATGCGTCTTTTCTTTGTTGTACAGCCATTGCTGCTTTCGGAAAGGCATCAGCCTGGCTTCCTATCGCTCCGATAACGCTCTTAAAGGCATCATCAGGACACAAACTGAACGCGGAAACCCTTCCGTTTCCGTCGACAATATAGTTCCGGTTCGAAACCAACGATGGAATACGTCATCACAATGCCAGACGTCATCAGGATCGACACCTATAAAGACTTAACCGAGGACGCATGGCGGCGAATGTTCATCATGCGTCTTTTCTTTGTTGTACAGCCTTTGCTGCTTTCGGGAAGGCATCAGCCTGGCTTCCCATCCTGCCGATCACGCCCTTATCAGACATCATCGGCACGCAAATTGAACGCGGCAACCATTCCGTTATCGTCGACGGTACAGTTCCGGTTCCAAACCAATGATGGAACTGTCATCAGGATGGCAGACACCATCAGGATCGACAACCTATAAAGACTGAATCGGCAGCAATCATAATCTGTGGGCGCAGAGAGGACGCATAGCGGCGAATGTTCATCATGCGTCTTTTCTTTGTTGTACAGCCTTTCTTGCTTTTGGGAAGACATCAGCCTGGCTTCCCATCACGCCGATCAAGCCCTTATCAGACGTCATCGGGACTCAAACTGAACGCGGCAACTATTCCGTTATCGTCGACGATACAGTTTCGGTTCCAAACCAACGATGGAATACGTCATCACGATGCCAGACGTCATCAGGATCGACACCTATAAAGAATTAATCGAGGACGCATGGCGGCGAATGTTCATCATGCGTCTTTTCTTTGTTGTACAGCCTTTGCTGCTTTCGTGCAAGACATCAGCCTGGCTTCCCATCACGCCAATCATGCGCTTATCAGCCATCATCGGGACGCAAACTGAACGCGGCAACCATTCCGTTATCGTCGACAATACAGTTCCGGTTCGAAACCATCGATGGAACCGTCATCAGGATGGCAGACGTCATCAGGAACGACACCGATAAAGACTGATCGGCAGCAAGCATTGTCATTGGCCGCGGATTGGACGCACGGCGGCGAATGTTCATCATGCGTCTTTTCTTTGCTGTGCAGGCTTTGCTGCTTTCGGGCAAGGCATCAGCCTGGCTTTCCACCATGCCGATCACGCCCTTTTCAGGCATCATCGGGACGCAAACTGAACGCGGTAACCATTCCATTGCCGTCGACGATACAGTTCCGGTTCCAAACCAACAATGGAATACGTCATCAGAATGGCAGATGTCATCAGGATCAACACCTATAAAGACTGAATCGGCAGCAAGCATCGTCAGTGGGTGCGGAGAGGACGCATGGTCGCGAATGTTCATCATGCGTCTTTTCTTTGTTGTACAGCCTTTGCTGCTTTCGGGAAGGCATCAGCCTGGCTTCCCATCCCGCCGATCACGCCCTTATCAGATATCATCGGGACGCAAACTGAACGCGGTAACCATTCCGTTACCGTCGACAATACAGTTCCGGTTCCAAAACAAAGACGGAATACGTCATCAGGATCGGAACCTATACAGCCTGAATCGTCAGCAAGCATCGTTAGTGGGCGAGGAGAGGACGCATAGCGGCGAATGTTCATCCTGCGTCTTTTCTTTGTGGTACAGCCTTTGCTGCGTTCGGGCAAGGCATCAGCCTGGCTTCCCACCACGCCGATCACGCCCTTATCAGGCATCATCGGGACGCAAACTGAACGCGGCAACCATTCCGTTATCCTCGATGATACAGTTCCGGTTCCAAACCAACGATGGAACCGTCATCAGGATTTCAGACGTCATCAGGATCGACACCGATACAGACTGAACCGGCAGCATGTATCGTCAGTGTGGGCGGAGAGGACGCACGGCGGCTTATGTTCATCATGTGTCTTTTCTTTGTTGTACAGGCTTTGCTGCTTTCGGGTAAGGCATCAGCCTGGCTTCCCATCACGCCGATCACGCCCTTATCAGACATCATCGGGACGCAAACTGAAGGCGGCAACCATTCCGTTGTCGTCGACGATACAGTTCTTGTTCCAAACCAACGATGCAATACGTCATCAGGATCGCCACCTATACAGACTGAATCGGCAGCAATCATAGTCAGGGTTCGCGGCGACGACGCTTGGCGGCGAATGTTCATCATGCGTCTTTTCTTTGTTGTACAGATTTTGCTGCTTTCGGGCAAGTCATCGGCCTGGCTTCCCATCCCGCCTATCACGCCCTTGCCAGGGATCATCGGGACACAAACTGAACGCGGCAACCATTCCGTTACCGTCGACGATACAGTTCTGGTTCGAAACCAACGATTGAATACGTCATCACGATGGCACACGTCATCAGGATCGACACCTATAAAGACTGAATCGGCAGCAAGCATTGTCAGTGGATGCGGAGAGGACGCATGGCGGCGGATGTTCATCATGCGTCTTTTCTTTGTTGTACAGCCTTTGCTGCTTTCAGGAAGGCATCAGCCCAGCTTCCCATCCCGCCGTTCACGCCCTTATCAGGCATCATCGGGACGCAAACTGAACGCGGTAACCATTCCGTTACCATCGACGATACAGTTCCGGTTCCAAAGCAACAATGGAACCATCATCAGGATGGCAGACGTCATCAGGATCGACTCCGATAAAGACTAAATCGGCAGCAAGCTTCGTCAGTGGGCGCGGAGGGAACGCACGGCGACGAATGTACATCATGCCTCTTTTTTTGTTGTACAGGCTTTGCTGCTTTCGGTTAACCAATCAGCCTGGCTTCCCATCACGCCGATCACACCCTTATCAGGCATCATCGGGACGCAAAGTGAACGCGGCAACCATTCCGTTACCGTCGACGATACAGTTCCGGTTCCAAAACAACGACGGAATACATCACCAGGATCGACACCTATAAAGACTGAATCGGCATCAAGCATCGTTAGTGTGCGCGGCGACGACGCATGGCGGCGAATGTTCATCATGCGTATTTTCTTTGTTGTACAGCCTTTGCTGCGTTCGGGCAAGGCATCAGCCTGCCTTCCCACCACGCCGTTCACGCCCTTATCAGCCATCATCGGGACGCAAACTGAACGCGGTAACCATTCTGTTACCGTCGACGATACAGTTCCGGTTCCAAAGCAACGATGGAACCGTCATCAGGATGGCAGACGTCATCAGGATCGACACCGATAAAGACTAAATCGGCAGCAAGCTTCGTCAGTGGGCGCGGAGAGAACGCACGGCGACGAATGTTCATCATGCCTCTTTTTTTGTTGCACAGGCTTTGCTGCTTTCGGTTAACCAATCAGCCTGGCTTCCCATCACGCCGATCACACCCTTATCAGGCATCATCGGGACGCAAAGTGAACGCGGCAACCATTCCGTTACCGTCGACGATACAGTTCCGGTTCCAAAACAACGACGGAATACATCACAAGGATCGACACCTATAAAGACTGAATCGGCATCAAGCATCGTTAGTGTGCGCGGCGACGACGCATGGCGGCGAATGTTCATCATGCGTATTTTCTTTGTTGTACAGCCTTTGCTGCGTTCGGGCAAGGCATCAGCCTGGCTTCCCGCCACGCCGATCACGCCCTTATCAGGCATCATCGGGACGCAAAGTGAACGCGGCAACCGTTCCGTTAACGTCGACGATACAGTTCCGGTTCCAAACCAACGATGGAACCGTCATCAAGATTTCAGACGTCATCAGAATCGACACCGATACAGACTGATCAGCAGCAAGCATCGTCATTGGCCGCGGAGAGGACGCACGGCGGCGAATGTTCATCATGCGTCTTTTCTTTGTTGTACAGGCTTTGCTGCTTTCGGGCAAGGCATCAGCCTGGTTTCCCACCACGCCGATCACGCCCTTTTCAGGCATCATCGGGACGCAAACTTAACGCGGCAACCATTCCGTTACCGTCGACGATACAGTACCGGTTCCAAAACAACGAACGACGGAATACATCATGAGGATGGCAGACGTCATCAGGATCGACACTGATAGAGACTGAACCAGCAGGAGGCATTGTCAGTGGGCTCGGAGAGGACGCACGGCGGCCAATGTTCAACATGCGTCTTTTCTTTGTTGTACAGGCTTTGCTGCTTTCGGGCAAGGCATCAGCCTGGCTTCCCACCACGCCGATCACGCCCTTATCAGGCATCATCGGGACGCAAACTGAACGCGGCAACCATTCCCTTATCCTCGACGATACATTTCCGGTTCCAAGCCAACGATGGAACCGTCATCAGGATTTCAGACGTCATCAGGATCGACACCGATACAGACTGAACCGGCAGCATGTATCGTCAATGCGCGCGGAGAGGACGCACGGCGGCGTATGTTCATCATGCGCCTTTTCTTTGTTGTACAGGCTTTGCTGCTTTCGGGTAAGGCATCAGCCTGGCTTCCCATCACGCCGATCACGCCCTTATCAGACATCATCGGGACGCAAACTGAAGGCGGCAACCATTCCGTTGTCGTCGACGATACAGTTCCTGTTCCAAATCAACGATGCAATACGTCATCACGATGACAGACGTCATCAGGATCGCCACCTATACAGACTGAATCGGCAGCAATCATAGTCAGGGTTCGCGGCGACGACGCTTGGCGGCGAATGTTCATCATGCGTCTTTTCTTTGATGTACAGATTTTGCTGCTTTCGGGCAAGTCATCAGCCTGACTTCCCATCCCGCCTATCACGCCCTTGCCAGGCATCATCGGGACACAAACTGAACGCGGCAACCATTCCGTTACCGTCGACGATACAGTTCCGGTTCGAAACCAACGATTGAATACGTCATCACGATGGCACACGTCATCAGGATCGACACCTATAAAGACTGAATCGGCAGCAAGCATCGTCAGTTGATGCGGAGATGACGCATGGCGGCGGATGTTCATCATGCGTCTTTTCTTTGTTGTACAGCTTTTGCTGCTTTCGGGAAGGCATCAGCCTAGCTTCCCATCCCGCCGTTCACGCCCTTATCAGGCATCATCGGGACGCAAACTGAACGCGGTAACCATTCCGTTACCGTCGACGATACAGTTCGGGGTCCCAAACAACGATGGAGTACGTCATCACGATGGCAGACGTCATCAGGATCGACACCGATAAAGTGAATCGGCCGTAAGTATCGTCAGTAGGTGCGGAGAGAACGCACGGCGGCGAATGTTCATCATGCGTCTTTTCTTTGTCGTACAGCCTTTGCTGCTTTCGGGCAAGGCATCAGCCTGGCTTCCCATCCCGCCGATCACACCCTTGTCAGGCATCATCAGGACGCAAACTGAACGCGGCAACCATTCTGTTATCGTCGACGATACAGTTCCGGGTCCAAACCAACGATGGAATACGTCATCACGATGGCAGACGTCTTCAGGATCGACACCGATAAACATTGATTCGGCAGCAATCATCGTCAGTGTGCGCGGCGATGACGCATGGCGGCGAATGCTCATCATGCGTCTGTTTGTTGTAAAAACTGTGCTGCTTTCGGGCAAGGCATCAGCCTGGCTTCCCATCCCGCCGATCGCACCCTTGTCAGGCATCATCGGGACGCAAACTGAATGCGGCAACCATTCCGTTATTGTCGACGATACAGTTCCGATTCCAAACCAACGATGAAATACGTCATCACGATGGCAGATGTCATCAGGATCGACACCTATAAAGACTTAATCGAGGACGCATGGCGGCAAATGTTCATCATGCGTCTTTTCTTTGTTGTACAGCCATTGCTGCTTTCGGAAAGGCATCAGCCTGGCTTCCTATCGCTCCGATAACGCTCTTAAAGGCATCATCAGGACACAAACTGAACGCGGAAACCCTTCCGTTTCCGTCGACAATATAGTTCCGGTTCGAAACCAACGATGGAATACGTCATCACAATGCCAGACGTCATCAGGATCGACACCTATAAAGACTTAACCGAGGACGCATGGCGGCGAATGTTCATCATGCGTCTTTTCTTTGTTGTACAGCCTTTGCTGCTTTCGGGAAGGCATCAGCCTGGCTTCCCATCCTGCCGATCACGACCTTATCAGACATCATCGGCACGCAAATTGAACGCGGCAACCATTCCGTTATCGTCGACGGTACAGTTCCGGTTCCAAACCAATGATGGAACTGTCATCAGGATGGCAGACACCATCAGGATCGACAACCTATAAAGACTGAATCGGCAGCAATCATAATCTGTGGGCGCAGAGAGGACGCATAGCGGCGAATGTTCATCATGCGTCTTTTCTTTGTTGTACAGCCTTTCTTGCTTTTGGGAAGACATCAGCCTGGCTTCCCATCACGCCGATCAAGCCCTTATCAGACGTCATCGGGACTCAAACTGAACGCGGCAACTATTCCGTTATCGTCGACGATACAGTTTCGGTTCCAAACCAACGATGGAATACGTCATCACGATGCCAGACGTCATCAGGATCGACACCTATAAAGAATTAATCGAGGACGCATGGCGGCGAATGTTCATCATGCGTCTTTTCTTTGTTGTACAGCCTTTGCTGCTTTCGTGCAAGACATCAGCCTGGCTTCCCATCACGCCAATCATGCGCTTATCAGCCATCATCGGGACGCAAACTGAACGCGGCAACAATTCCGTTACCGTCGACAATACAGTACCGGTTCCAAAACAAAGAACGACGGAATACGTCATGAGGATGGCAGACGTCATCAGGATCGACACTGATAGAGACTGAACCAGCAGGAGGCATTGTCAGTGGGCTCGGAGAGCACGCACGGCGGCCAATGTTCATCATGCGTCTTTTCTTTGTTGTACAGGCTTTGCTGCTTTCGGGCAAGGCATCAGCCTGGCTTCCCATCACGCCAATCACGCGCTTATCAGGCATCATCAGGACGCAAACGAAACGCGGCAACCAATCCGTTACCGTCGACGATACAGTTCCGGTTCCAAAACAACGACGGAATACATCACCAGGATCGACACCTATAAAGACTGAATCGGCATCAAGCATCGTTAGTGTGCGCGGCGACGACGCATGGCGGCGAATGTTCATCATGTGTATTTTCTTTGTTGTACAGCCTTTGCTGCGTTCGGGCAAGGCATCAGCCTGGCTTCCCACCACGCCGATCACGCCCTTATATAAGGCATCAGCGGGACGCAAACTAACGCGGCAACCGTTCCGCTAATGTTGACGATACAGTTCCGGTTCCAAACCAACGATGGAACCGTCATCAGGATTTCAGACGTCATCAGGATCGACACCGATACAGACTGAATCGGCAGCGCGTATCGTCAGTGGGCGCGGAGAGGACGCACGGCGGCGAATGTTCATCATGAGTCTTTTCTTTGTTGTACAGGCTTTGCTGCTTTCGCGTAAGGCATCACCCTGGCTTCCCACCACGCCGATCACGCCCTTTTCAGGCATCATCGGGACGCAAACTGAACGCGGTAACCATTCCATTGCCGTCGACGATACAGTTCCGGTTCCAAACCAACGATGGAATACGTCATCAGGATGGCAGACATCATCAGGATCGAAACTTATAAAGACTGAATCGGCAGCAATCATTGTCGGAGTGGGCGGCGACGACGCATGGCGGCGAATGTTCATCATGCGTCTTTTCTGTGTTGTACAGACTTTGCTGCTCTTGGGTAAAGCATCAGCCTGGCTTTTATCCCGCTGATCACGCCCTTATCAGGCATCATCGGGACGCAAACTGAACGCAGCAACCATTCCGTTATTGTCGACGATACAGTTTTGGTTCCAAACCAACGATGGAATATGTCATCAGGATGGCAGACGTCATCAGGATCCTACACCTATAAAGACTGAATCGGCAGCAAGCATCGTCAGAGGGCGGAGAGAGGACGCATGGCGGCGAATGTTCATCATGCGTCTTTTCTTTGTTGTACAGCAGCCTGGCTTCCCATCCCGCCGATCACGCCCTTATCAGGCATCATCGGGATGCAAACTGAACGCGGCAACCATTCCGTTATCTTCGACTATACAGTTCCGGTTCCAAGCCAACGATGGAATACGTCATTACGATGGCAGACGTCACCAGGATTGCCACCTATAAAGACTGAATCGGCAGCAATCATAGTCAGTGTGCGCGGCGACGACGCTTGGCGGCGAATGTTCATCATGCGTCTTTTCTTTGTTGTACAGATTTCGCTGCTTTCGGACAAGTCATCAGCCTGGCTTCCCATCCCTCCGATCACACCCTTGTCAGGCATCATCAGGACGCAAACTGAACGCGGCAACCATTCCGTTATCGTCGATGATACAGTTCCGGGTCCAAACCAACGATGGAATACGTCATCACGATGGCAGACGTCATCAGGATCGACACCGATAAACACTTATTCGGCAGCAATCGTCGACAGTGTGCGCGGCGATGACGCACGGCGGCGAATGGTCATCATGCATCTGTTTGTTGTACAAACTGTGCTGCTTTCGGGCAAGGAATCAGCCTGGCTTCCCATCACGTTGATCGCGCCCTAGTCAGGCATCATCGGGACGCAAACTGAACGCGGCAACCATTCTGTTATTGTCGACGATGCAGTTCCGATTCCAAACCAACGATGAAACACGTCATCACGATGGCAGATGTCAGACGTCATCAGAATCGACAACTATAAAGACTGAATCTGCAGCAAACATCGTCAGTGGGCGTTGACAGGACGCATGGCGGCGAATGCTCATCATGCGTCTTTTCTTTGTTGTACAGCCTTTGCTACATTCGGAAAGGCATCAGCCTGGCTTCCTATCACGCCGATAACGCTCGTATAAGGCATCATCGGGACGCAAACTGAACGAGGAAACCATTCCGTTACCGTCGACAATATAGTTCCGGTTGGAAACCAACGATGGAATACGTCATCACGATGCCAGACGTCATCAGGATCGACACCTATAAAGACTTAATCGAGGACGCATGTCGGCAAATGTTCATCATACGTCTTTCCTTTGTTGTACAGCCATTGCTGCTTTCGGGAAGGCATCAGCCTGGCTTCCTATCACGCCGATAACGCTCCTAAAGGCATCATCAGGACGCAAACTGAACGCGGAAACCAATCCGTTACCGTCGACAATATAGTTCCGGTTCGAAACCAACGATGGAATACGTCATCACGATGCAGACGTCATCAGGATCGACACCTATAAAGACTTAACCGAGGGCGCATGGCGGCGAATGTTCATCATGCGTCTTTTCTTCGTTGTACAGCCTTTGCTGCTTTCGGGAAGGCATCAGCCTGGCTTCCCATCCCGCCGATCACGCCCTTGTCAGGCATCATCGGGACGCAAACTGAATGCGGTAACCATTCCGTTACCGTCGACAATACAGTTGCGGTTCCAAAACAAAGACGGAATACGTCATCAGGTTTGGAACCTATACAGCCTGAATCGCCAGCAAGCATCGTCAGTGTGCGCGGAGAGGACGCACGGCGGTGTATGTTCATCATGCGTCTTTTCTTTGTTGTACAGGCTTTGCTGCTTTCGCGTAAGGCATCAGCCAGGCTTCCCATCACGCCGATCACGCTCTTATCAGACATCATCGGGACGCAAACTGAAGGCGGCAACAATTCCGTTGTCATTGACGATACAGTTCCGGGTCCCAAACTACGATGGATTACGTCATCAGGATGGCAGACGTCATCAGGATCGACACCTATAAAGACTGAATCGGCAGCAATCATCATCTGTGGGCGCGGAGAGGACGCATAGCGGCGAATGTTCATCATGCGTCTTTTCTTTGTTGTACAGCCTTTGCTGCTTTCGTGCAAGGCATCAGCCTGGCTTCCCATCACGCCAATCACGCGCTTATCAGCCATCATCGGGACGCAAACTGAACGCGGCAACCATTCCGTTACCGTCGACGATACAGTACCGGTTCCAAACCAACGAACGACGGAATACGTCATGAGGATGGCAGACGTCATCAGGATCGACACTGATAGAGACTGAACCAGCAGGAGGCATTGTCAGTGGGCACGGAGAGGACGCACGGCGGCCAATGTTCATTATGCGTCTTTTCTTTGTTGTACAGGCTTTGCTGTCTTCGGGCAAGGCATCAGCCTGGCTTCCCATCACGCCGATCACGCGCTTATCAGGCATCATTAGGACGCAAACTAAACGCGGCAACCATTCCGTTACCGTCAACGATACATTTCCGGTTCCAAACCAACGGTGGAATACGTCATCAGGATGGCAGACGTCATCAGGATCGACACCGATAAACAGTGAATCGGCCGGAAGCATCGTCAGTGGGGGCGGAGAGAACGCACGGCGGCGAATGTTCATCATGCGTTTTTTCTTTGTTTTACAAGCTTTGCTGCTTCCGGGCAAGGCATCAGCCTGGCTTCCCATCACGCCTATCACGCCCTTGCCAGGCATCATCCGGACGCAAACTGAGCGCGGCAACCATTCCGTTACCGTCGACGATACAGCTCCGGTTCCAAATAACAATGGAATACATCATATGGGAGAGGCCTTCGCCCTGCAGTGGGTATAATCAGGCTGATGATGATGATGATGATGATGATGACATCACGATGGCAGACGTCATCAGGATCGACACCTATTAAGACTGAATCGGCAGCAAGCATCGTTAGTGGGCGCGGAGATGACGCATGGCGGCGAATGTTCATCATGCGTCTTTGTTGTACAGCCTTTTCTGCTTTTGGCAAGGCATCAGCCTGGATTCCTATCACGACGATCACGACCTTATAAGGCATCATCGGGACGCAAACTGAACGCGGCAACCATTCCGTTACCGTCGACGATGCAGTTCCGTTTTAAAAGCAACGATGGAACCGTCATCAGGATGGCAGACGTCATCACGATCGACACCGATAAAGACTGAATCGTCAGCAAGCATCGTCAGTGGCCGCGGAGAGGACGCACGGCGGCGAATGTTCATCATGCGTCTTTTCTTTTTTGTACAGCCTTTGCTGCTTTCGTGCACGGCATCAGCCTGGCTTCCCATCCCGCCGATGACGCTCTTATCAGGCATCATCGGGACGCAAACTGAAAGCGGTAACCATTCCGTTACCGTCGACGATACAGTTCCGGTTCCAAACCAACGATGGAATACATCATCATGATGGCAGACGTCGTGAAGATCGCCAGCTATAAAGACTGAATCGGCAGCAATCATCGTCAGTGTGCGCGGCGACGACGCATGGCATCGAATGTTCATTATGCGTATTTTCTTTGTTGTACAGACTTTGCTGCTTTCATTCAAGGCATCAGCCTGGCTTCCCATCCCGCCGATCACGCCCTTCTCAGGCATCATCGGGACGCAAACTGAACGCAGCAACTATTCCGTTATCGTCGACCATACAGTTCCGGTTCCAAACCAACAACGGAATACGGTATCACGATGGCAGACGTCATCAGGATCGCCACATATAAAGACTGAATCGGCAGCAAGCATCGTCAGTGGGTGCGGAGAGGACGCATGGTGGCGAATGTTCACCATGCGTCTTTTCTTTGTTGTACAGCCTTTGCCGCTTTCGGGAAGGCATCAGCCTGGCTTCCGATCCCGCCGATCACGCCCTTATCAGGCATCATCGGGACGCAAATTGAACGCGGTAACCATTCCGTTACCGTCGACAATACAGTTCCGGTTCCAAAACAACGACGGAATGCGTCATCAGGATCGGAACCTATACAGAATGATACATCAGCAATAATCGTTAGTGGGCGAGGAGAGGACGCATAGCGGCGAATGTTCATCATGCATTTTTTTTGTGGTACAGCCTTTGCTGCGTTCGGGCAAGGCATCAGCCTGGCTTCGCACCACGCCGATCACGCCCTTATCAGGCATCATCGGGACGCAAACTGAACGCGGCAACCATTCCGTTATCGTCGACGACACAGTTCCGGTTCCAAACCACCGATGGAACCGTCATCGGGATTTCAGACGTCATCAGGATAGACACTGATACAGACTGAATCGGCAGCATGTATCGTCAGTGGGCGCGGAGAGGAGGCACGGTGGCGTATGTTCATCATACGTCTTTTCTTTGTTGTACAGGCTTTGCTGCATTCGGGCAAGGCATCAGCCTAGCTTCCCATCACGCCGATCACGCGCTTATCCGGCATCATCGGGACGCGAACTGAACGCGCAACCATTCCGTTACCGTCGACGATACAGTTCCGGTTTTAAACCAACGATGCAATACGTCATCACGATGACAGACGTCATCAGGATCGCCACCTATAACTACTGAATCGGCAGCAATCATAGTAAGTGTGCGCGGCGACGACGCTTGGCGGCGAATGTTCATCATGCGTCTTTTCTTTGTTGTACAGATTTTGCTGCTTTCGGGAGAGTCATCAGCTTGGCTTCCCATCCCGCCGATCACGCCCTTGTCAGGCATCATCGGGACGCGAACTGAACGCGGCAACCATTCCGTTACCGTTGACGGTACGGTTCCGGGTCCCAAACAACGATGGAATACGTCATCACGATGGCAGATGTCATCAGGATCGACACAGATAAACAGTGAATCGGCCGCAAGTATCGTACATGGGCGCGGAGAGAACGCACGGCGCGAATGTTCATCATGCGTATTTTCTTTGTGGTACAGCCCTTGCTGCTTTCGGGCAAGTAATCAGCCTTGCATCCCATCCCACCGATCACGCCCTTGTCAGGCATCATCGGGACGCGAACTCAACACGGAAACCATTCCGTTATCGTCGACAATACAGTTCCGGTTCCAAACCAACGATTGAACCATCATCAGAATGGCAGACGTCATCAGGAACGACACCGATAAAGACTGAATCGGGAGCAAGCATCGTCAGTGGGCGCAGAGAGGACGCACGGCGCCGAATCTTTATCATGCGTCTTTTCTATGTTGTATAGCCTTTGCTGCTTTCGTGCAAAGCATCAGCCTAGCTTCCCATCACGCCGATCACGCGCTTATCCGGCATCATCGGGACGCGAACTGAACGCGCAACCATTCCGTTACCGTCGACGATACAGTACCGGTTCCAAAACAACGAACGACGGAATACGTAATGAGGATGGCAGACGTCATCAGGATCGACACTGATAAAGACTGAATCGGCAGCAAGCATTGTCAGTTTGCGCGGCGACGACGCATGGCGTCGAATGTTCATCATGCTTATTTTCTTTGTTGTACAGACTTTGCTGCTTTCTATCAAGGCATCAGCCTGGCTTCCCATCACGCCGATCACGCACTTGTAAGGCATCATCGGGACGCGAACTGAACGCGGCAACCATTCCGTTACCGTTGACGGTACAGTTCCGGGTCCCAAACAACGATGAAATACGTCATCACGATGGCAGACGTCATCAGGATCGACACCATTAAGCAGTGAATCGGCCGTAGGTATCGTCAGCAGGCGCGGAGAGAACGCACTGCGGCGAATGTACATCATGCGTCTTTTCTTTGTTGTACAGGCTTTGCTGCTTTCGGGCAAGGCATCAGCCTGGCTTGCCATCACGCCGATCACGCCCTTATCAGCCATAATCGGGAAGCAAACTGAACGCTGCAACCATTCCGTTATCATCGACGACACAGTTCCGGTTCCAAACCAACGATGGAATACGTCATAAGGATGGCAGACGTCATCAGGATCGACACCTATAAGGACTGAATCGGCAGCAATCATCATCTGTGGACGCGGAGAGGACGCATAGCAGCGAATGTTCATCATGCGTCTTTTCTTTGTTGTACAGCCTTTGCTGCTTTCGTGCAAGGCATCAGCCTGGCTTCCCATCACGCCGATCACGCGCTTATCAGGCATCATCGGTACGCAAACTGACCGCGGCAACCATTCCGTTACCGTCTACGATACAATACCAGTTCGAAAACAACGAACGATGGAATACGTCATGAGGATGGCAGACGTCATCAGGATCGACACTGATAAAGACTGAATCGGCAGCAAGCATTGTCTGTGGGCGCGGAGAGGACGTACGGCGGCCAATGCTCATCATGCGTCTTTTCTTTGTTGTACAGGCTTTGCTGCTTTCGGGCAAGGCATCAGCCTGGCTTCCCATCACGCCGATCACGCCCTTCTCAGGCATCATAGGGACACAAACTGAACGCAGCAACCATTCCGTTATCGTCGACGATACAGTTCCGGTTCCAAACCAACGATGGAATACGTCATCACGATGGCAGACATCATCAGGATCGACACCTATAAAGACTGAATCGACAGCAAGCATCGTTAGTGGGCGCAGAGAGGACGCATGGCTGCGAATGTTCATCATGCGTGTTTTCTTTGTTGTACAGGCTTTGCTGCTTTCGGGCAAGGCATCAGCCTAGCTTCCCATCACACCGATCATGCTCTTGTCAGGCATCATCGGGACGAAAACTGAACGCGGCAACCATTCCGTTACCGTCAACGATACAGTTCCTGTTCTAAAACAACGACGGAACACGTCATCAGGATCAACACCTATACAGACTGAATCGGCAGCAAACATGGTTAGTGCGCGAGGAGAGGACGCATAGCGGCGAATGTTGGTGCGGAGATGACGCATGGCGGCGAATGTTCATCATGCGTTTTTGTTGTACAGATTTTGCTGCTCTCGGGATAGCATCAGCCTGGCTTCCCATCCCGCCGATCACGCCCTTATCAGGCATCATCGGGACGCAAACTGAACGCGGTAACCATTCCGTTACCGTCGACGATGTAGTTCCGTTTTAAAAGCAACGATGGAACCGTCATCAGGATGGCAGACGTCATCAGGATCGGCACCGATAAAGACTGAATCGTCAGCAAGCATCGTCAGTGGCCGCGGAGAGGGCGCACGGCGGCGAATGTTCATCATGCGTCTTTTCTTTGTTGTACAGCCTTTGCTGCTTTCGTGCACGGCATCAGCCTGGCTTCCCATCCCGCCGATGACGCTCTTATCAGGCATCATCGGGACGCACACTGAAAGCGGTAACCATTCCGTTACCGTCGACGATACAGTTCCGGTTCCAAACCAACGATGGAATACATCATCATGATGGCAGACGTCGTGAAGATCGCCAGCTATAAAGACTGAATCGGCAGCAATCATCGTCAGTGTGCGCGGCGACGACGCATGGCATCGAATGTTCATTATGCGTATTTTCTTTGTTGTACAGACTTTGCTGCTTTCATTCAAGGCATCAGCCTGGCTTCCCATCCCGCCGATCACGCCCTTCTCAGGCATCATCGGGACGCAAACTGAACGCAGCAACTATTCCGTTATCGTCGACCATACAGTTCCGGTTCCAAACCAACGAAGGAATACGGTATCACGATGGCAGACGTCATCAGGATCGCCACATATAAAGACTGAATCGGCAGCAAGCATCGTCAGTGGGTGCGGAGAGGATGCATGGTGGCGAATGTTCACCATGCGTCTTTTCTTTGTTGTACAGCCTTTGCCGCTTTCGGGAAGGCATCAGCCTGGCTTCCGATTACGCCGATCACGCCCTTATCAGGCATCATCGGGACGCAAATTGAACGCGGTAACCATTCCGTTACCGTCGACAATACAGTTCCGGTTCCAAAACAACGACGGAATACGTCATCAGGATCGGAACCTATACAGAATGATACATCAGCAATAATCGTTAGTGGGCGAGGAGAGGACGCATAGCGGCGAATGTTCATCATGCATTTCTTTTGTGGTACAGCCTTTGCTGCGTTCGGGCAAGGCATCAGCCTGGCTTCGCACCACGCCGATCACGCCCTTATCAGGCATCATCGGGACGCAAACTGAACGCGGCAACCATTCCGTTATCGTCGACGACACAGTTCCGGTTCCAAACCACCGATGGAACCGTCATCGGGATTTCAGACGTCATCAGGATAGACACTGATACAGACTGAATCGGCAGCATGTATCGTCAGTGGGCGCGGAGAGGACGCACGGTGGCGTATGTTCATCATACGTCTTTTCTTTGTTGTACAGGCTTTGCTGCATTCGGGCAAGGCATCAGCCTAGCTTCCCATCACGCCGATCACGCGCTTATCCGGCATCATCGGGACGCGAACTGAACGCGCAACCATTCCGTTACCGTCGACGATACAGTTCCGGTTTTAAACCAACGATGCAATACGTCATCACGATGACAGACGTCATCAGGATCGCCACCTATAAATACTGAATCGGCAGCAATCATAGTAAGGGTGCGCGGCGACGACGCTTGGCGGCGAATGTTCATCATGCGTCTTTTCTTTGTTGTACAGATTTTGCTGCTTTCGGGAGAGTCATCAGCTTGGCTTCCCATCCCGCCGATCACGCCCTTGTCAGGCGTCATCGGGACGCGAACTGAACGCGGCAACCATTCCGTTACCGTTGACGGTACGGTTCCGGGTCCCAAACAACGATGGAATACGTCATCACGATGGCAGATGTCATCAGGATCGACACACATAAACAGTGAATCGGCCACAAGTATCGTACATGGGCGCGGAGAGAACGCACGGCGCGAATGTTTATCATGCGTATTTTCTTTGTGGTACAGCCCTTGCTGCTTTCGGGCAAGTAATCAGCCTTGCATCCCATCCCACCGATCACGCCCTTGTCAGGCATCATCGGGACGCGAACTCAACACGGAAACCATTCCGTTACGTTTGACGATACAGTTCCGGGTCCCAAACAACGATGAAATACGTCGTCACGATGGCACACGTCGTCAGGATCGACACCGATAAAGACTGAATCGGCAGCAAGCATCGTCAGTGGGCGCAGAGAGGACGCACGGCGACGAATCTTTATCATGCGTCTTTTCTTTGTTGTACAGGCTTTGCTGCTATCGGGTAAGCAATCAGCCTGGCTTGCCATCACGCCGATCACGCCCTTATCAGACATAATCGGGACGCAAACTGAACGCGGCAATCATTCCGTTATCGTCGACGATACAGTTCCGGTTCCAAACCAATGATGGAACCGTCATCAGGATCGACACCAATACAGACTGAATCGGCAGCAAGTATCGTCAGTGGGCGCGGAGAGGACGCGCGGCGGCGTTTGTTCATCATGCGTCTTTTCTTTGTTGTACAGGCTTTGCTGCTTTCGGGTAAGGCATCAGCCTGGCTTCGCATCACGCCGATCACGCCCTTATCAGACATCATCGGGACGCAAACTGAAGGCGGCAGCCATTCCGTTATCGTCGACAATACAGTTCCGGTTCCAAACCAACGATTGAACCATCATCAGAATGGCAGACGTCATCAGGAACGACACCGATAAAGACTGAATCGGCAGCAAGCATCGTCAGTGGGCGCAGAGAGGACGCACGGCGCCGAATCTTTATCATGCGTCTTTTCTATGTTGTATAGCCTTTGCTGCTTTCGTGCAAGGCATCAGCCTAGCTTCCCATCACGCCGATCACGCGCTTATCCGGCATCATCGGGACGCGAACTGAACGCGCAACCATTCCGTTACCGTCGACGATACAGTACCGGTTCCAAAACAACGAACGACGGAATACGTAATGAGGATGGCAGACGTCATCAGGATCGACACTGATAAAGACTGAATCGACAGCAAGCATTGTCAGTTTGCGCGGCGACGACGCATGGCGTCGAATGTTCATCATGCGTATTTTCTTTGTTGTACAGACTTTGCTGCTTTCGGTCAAGGCATCAGCCTGGCTTCCCATCACGCCGATCACGCACTTGTAAGGCATCATCGGGACGGGAACTGAACGCGGCAACCATTCCGTTACCGTTGACGGTACAGTTCCGGGTCCCAAACAACGATGAAATACGTCATCACGATGGCAGACGTCATCAGGATCGACACCATTAAGCAGTGAATCGGCCGTAGGTATCGTCAGCAGGCGCGGAGAGAACGCACTGCGGCGAATGTACATCATGCGTCTTTTCTTTGTTGTACAGGCTTTGCTGCTTTCGGGCAAGGCATCAGCCTGCCTTCCCATCACGCCGATCACGCGCTTATCAGGCATCATCAGGACGCAAACTAAACGCGGCAACCATTCCGTTACCGTTGACGATACAGTACCGGTTCCAAAACAACAAACGATGGAATACTTCATGAGGATGGCAGACGTCATCAGGATCGACACTGATAAAGACTGAATCGGCAACAAGCATCGTCAGTGGGCGCGGAGAGGAGGCACGGCGACGAATGTTCATCATGCCTCTTTTTTTGTTGTACAGGCTTTGCTGCTTTCGGGTAAGCAATCAGCCTGTCTTGCCATCATGCCGATCACATCCTTATCAGGCATCATCGGGACGCAAACTGAACGCGGCAACCATATTGTTACCGTCGACAATACAGTTCTGGTTCCAAAACAACGACGGAATACGTCATCAGGATCGACACCTATACAGACTGAATCGGCAGCAAGCATCGTTAGTGGGCGAGGGGAGGACGCACAGCGGCGTTTGTTCATCATGCGTCTTTTCTTTGTTGTACAGGCTTTGCTGCTTTCGGGTAAGGCATCAGCCTGGCTTGCCATCACGCCGATCACGCCCTTATCAGCCATAATCGGGAAGCAAACTGAACGCTGCAACCATTCCGTTATCATCGACGACACAGTTCCGGTTCCAAACCAACGATGGAATACGTCATAAGGATGGCAGACGTCATCAGGATCGACACCTATAAGGACTGAATCGGCAGCAATCATCATCTGTGGACGCGGAGAGGACGCATAGCAGCGAATGTTCATCATGCGTCTTTTCTTTGTTGTACAGCCTTTGCTGCTTTCGTGCAAGGCATCAGCCTGGCTTCCCATCACGCCGATCACGCGCTTATCAGGCAATATCGGTACGCAAACTGACCGCGGCAACCATTCCGTTACCGTCTACGATACAATACCAGTTCGAAAACAACGAACGATGGAATACGTCATGAGGATGGCAGACGTCATCAGGATCGACACTGATAAAGACTGAATCGGCAGCAAGCATTGTCTGTGGGCGCGGAGAGGACGTACGGCGGCCAATGCTCATCATGCGTCTTTTCTTTGTTGTACAGGCTTTGCTGCTTTCGCGTAAGGCTTCAGCCTGGCTTCCCATCACGCCGATCACGCCCTTATCAGACATCATCGGGACGCAAACTGAACGCGGCAACCATTCCGTTATCTTCGACTATACAGTTCCGGTTCCAAGCCAACGATGGAATACGTCATTACGATGGCAGACATCACCAGGATTGCCACATATGAAGACTGAATCGGCAGCAATCATAGTGTGCGCGGCGACGACGCTTGGCGGCGAATGTTCGTCATGCGTCTTTTCTTTGTTGTACAGATTTCGCTGCTTTCGGGCAAGTCATCAGCCTGGCTTCCCATCCCGCCGATCATGCCCTTGTCAGGCATCATCGGGACGCGAACTGAACGCGGTAACCATTCCATTGCCGTCGACGATACAGTTCGGGGTCCCAAACAACGATGGAGTACGTCATCACGATGGCAGACGTCATCAGAATCGACAACTATAAGGACGGAATCTGCAACAAGCATCGTCAGTGGGCGTGGACAGGACGCATGGCGGCGAATGTTCATCATGCGTCTTTTCTTTGTTGTACAGCCTTTGCTACATTCGGGAAGGCATCAGCCTGGCTTCCTATCACTCCGATAACGCTATTAAAGGCATCATCAGGACACAAACTGAACGCGGAAATCATTCCGTTTCCGTCGACAATATAGTTCCGGTTCGAAACCAACGATGGAATACGTCATCACGATGCCAGACGTCATCAGGATCGACACCTATAAAGAATTAACCGAGGACGCATGACAGCAAATGTTCATCATGCGTCTTTTCTTTGTTGTACAGCCATTGCTGCTTTCGGAAAGGCATCAGCCTGGCTTCCTATCGCTCCGATAACGCTCTTAAAGGCATCATCAGGACACAAACTGAACGCGGAAACCCTTCCGTTTCCGTCGACAATATAGTTCCGGTTCGAAACCAACGATGGAATACGTCATCACAATGCCAGACGTCATCAGGATCGACACCTATAAAGACTTAACCGAGGACGCATGGCGGCGAATGTTCATCATGCGTCTTTTCTTTGTTGTACAGCCTTTGCTGCTTTCGGGAAGGCATCAGCCTGGCTTCCCATCCTGCCGATCACGCCCTTATCAGACATCATCGGCACGCAAATTGAACGCGGCAACCATTCCGTTATCGTCGACGGTACAGTTCCGGTTCCAAACCAATGATGGAACCGTCATCAGGATGGCAGACACCATCAGGATCGACAACCTATAAAGACTGAATCGGCAGCAATCATAATCTGTGGGCGCAGAGAGGACGCTAGCGGCGAATGTTCATCATGCGTCTTTTCTTTGTTGTACAGCCTTTCTTGCTTTTGGGAAGACATCAGCCTGGCTTCCCATCACGCCGATCAAGCCCTTATCAGACGTCATCGGGACTCAAACTGAACGCGGCAACTATTCCGTTATCGTCGACGATACAGTTTCGGTTCCAAACCAACGATGGAATACGTCATCACGATGCCAGACGTCATCAGGATCGACACCTATAAAGAATTAATCGAGGACGCATGGCGGCGAATGTTCATCATGCGTCTTTTCTTTGTTGTACAGCCTTTGCTGCTTTCGTGCAAGACATCAGCCTGGCTTCCCATCACGCCAATCATGCGCTTATCAGCCATCATCGGGACGCAAACTGAACGCGGCAACCATTCCGTTACCGTCGACAATACAGTACCGGTTCCAAAACAAAGAACGACGGAATACGTCATGAGGATGGCAGACGTCATCAGGATCGACACTGATAGAGACTGAACCAGCAGGAGGCATTGTCAGTGGGCTCGGAGAGGACGCACGGCGGCCAATGTTCATCATGCGTCTTTTCTTTGTTGTACAGGCTTTGCTGCTTTCGGGCAAGGCATCAGCCTGGCTTCCCATCACGCCGATCACGCGCTTATCAGGCATCATCAGGACGCAAACTAAACGCGGCAACCATTCCGTTACCGTCGACGATACAGTTCCGGTTCCAAAACAACGACGGAATACATCACCAGGATCGACACCTATAAAGACTGAATCGGCATCAAGCATCGTTAGTGTGCGCGGCGACGACGCATGGCGGCGAATGTTCATCATGTGTATTTTCTTTGTTGTACAGCCTTTGCTGCGTTCGGGCAAGGCATCAGCCTGGCTTCCCACCACGCCGATCACGCCCTTATAAGGCATCAGCGGGACGCAAACTAACGCGGCAACCGTTCCGCTAATGTTGACGATACAGTTCCGGTTCCAAACCAACGATGGAACCGTCATCAGGATTTCAGACGTCATCAGGATCGACACCGATACAGACTGAATCGGCAGCGCGTATCGTCAGTGGGCGCGGAGAGGACGCACGGCGGCGAATGTTCATCATGCGTCTTTTCTTTGTTGTACAGGCTTTGCTGCTTTCGCGTAAGGCATCACCCTGGCTTCCCACCACGCCGATCACGCCCTTTTCAGGCATCATCGGGACGCAAACTGAACGCGGTAACCATTCCATTGCCGTCGACGATACAGTTCCGGTTCCAAACCAACGATGGAATACGTCATCAGGATGGCAGACATCATCAGGATCGAAACTTATAAAGACTGAATCGGCAGCAATCATTGTCAGAGTGGGCGGCGACGACGCATGGCGGCGAATGTTCATCATGCGTCTTTTCTGTGTTGTACAGACTTTGCTGCTCTTGGGTAAAGCATCAGCCTGGCTTTTATCCCGCTGATCACGCCCTTATCAGGCATCATCGGGACGCAAACTGAACGCAGCAACCATTCCGTTATTGTCGACGATACAGTTTTGGTTCCAAACCAACGATGGAATATGTCATCAGGATGGCAGACGTCATCAGGATCCTACACCTATAAAGACTGAATCGGCAGCAAGCATCATCAGAGGGCGGAGAGAGGACGCATGGCGGCGAATGTTCATCATGCGTCTTTTCTTTGTTGTACAGCAGCCTGGCTTCCCATCCCGCCGATCACGCCCTTATCAGGCATCATCGGGATGCAAACTGAACGCGGCAACCATTCCGTTATCTTCGACTATACAGTTCCGGTTCCAAGCCAACGATGGAATACGTCATTACGATGGCAGACGTCACCAGGATTGCCACCTGTAAAGACTGAATCGGCAGCAATCATAGTCAGTGTGCGCGGCGACGACGCTTGGCGGCGAATGTTCATCATGCGTCTTTTCTTTGTTGTACAGATTTCGCTGCTTTCGGACAAGTCATCAGCCTGGCTTCCCATCCCTCCGATCACACCCTTGTCAGGCATCATCAGGACGCAAACTGAACGCGGCAACCATTCCGTTATCGTCGATGATACAGTTCCGGGTCCAAACCAACGATGGAATACGTCATCACGATGGCAGACGTCATCAGGATCGACACCGATAAACACTTATTCGGCAGCAATCGTCGTCAGTGTGCGCGGCGATGACGCACGGCGGCGAATGGTCATCATGCGTCTGTTTGTTGTACAAACTGTGCTGCTTTCGGGCAAGGAATCAGCCTGGCTTCCCATCACGTTGATCGCGCCCTAGTCAGGCATCATCGGGACGCAAACTGAACGCGGCAACCATTCTGTTATTGTCGTCGATGCAGTTCCGATTCCAAACCAACGATGAAACACGTCATCACGATGGCAGATGTCAGACGTCATCAGAATCGACAACTATAAAGACTGAATCTGCAGCAAACATCGTCAGTGGGCGTTGACAGGACGCATGGCGGCGAATGCTCATCATGCGTCTTTTCTTTGTTGTACAGCCTTTATTACATTCGGAAAGGCATCAGCCTGGCTTCCTATCACGCCGATAACGCTCTTATAAGGCATCATCGGGACGCAAACTGAACGAGGAAACCATTCCGTTACCGTCGACAATATAGTTCCGGTTGGAAACCAACGATGGAATACGTCATCACGATGCCAGACGTCATCAGGATCGACACCTATAAAGACTTAATCGAGGACGCATGTCGGCAAATGTTCATCATACGTCTTTCCTTTGTTGTACAGCCATTGCTGCTTTCGGGAAGGCATCAGCCTGGCTTCCTATCACGCCGATAACGCTCCTAAAGGCATCATCAGGACGCAAACTGAACGCGGAAACCAATCCGTTACCGTCGACAATATAGTTCCGGTTCGAAACCAACAATGGAATACGTCATCACGATGCAGACGTCATCAGGATCGACACCTATAAAGACTTAACCGAGGGCGCATGGCGGCGAATGTTCATCATGCGTCTTTTCTTCGTTGTACAGCCTTTGCTGCTTTCGGGAAGGCATCAGCCTGGCTTCCCATCCCGCCGATCACGCCCTTATCAGGCATCATCGGGACGCAAACTGAATGCAAACCATATGCAAACCACGCCGATCACGCGCTTATCCGGCATCATCGGGACGCGAACTGAACGCGCAACCACTCCGTTACCGTCGACGATACAGTTCCGGTTTTAAACCAACGATGCAATACGTCATCACGATGACAGACGTCATCAGGATCGCCACCTATAAATACTGAATCGGCAGCAATCATAGTAAGGGTGCGCGGCGACGACGCTTGGCGGCGAATGTTCATCATGCGTCTTTTCTTTGTTGTACAGATTTTGCTGCTTTCGGGAGAGTCATCAGCTTGGCTTCCCATCCCGCCGATCATGCCCTTGTCAGGCATCATCGGGACGCGAACTGAACGCGGCAACCATTCCGTTACCGTTGACGGTACGGTTCCGGGTCCCAAACAACGATGGAATACGTCATCACGATGGCAGATGTCATCAGGATCGACACACATAAACAGTGAATCGGCCACAAGTATCGTACATGGGCGCGGAGAGAACGCACGGCGCGAATGTTTATCATGCGTATTTTCTTTGTGGTACAGCCCTTGCTGCTTTCGGGCAAGTAATCAGCCTTGCATCCCATCCCACCGATCACGCCCTTGTCAGGCATCATCGGGACGCGAACTCAACACGGAAACCATTCCGTTACGTTTGACGATACAGTTCCGGGTCCCAAACAACGATGAAATACGTCATCACGATGGCACACGTCGTCAGGATCGACACCGATAAAGACTGAATCGGCAGCAAGCATCGTCAGTGGGCGCAGAGAGGACGCACGGCGACGAATCTTTATCATGCGTCTTTTCTTTGTTGTACAGGCTTTGCTGCTATCGGGTAAGCAATCAGCCTGGCTTGCCATCACGCCGATCACGCCCTTATCAGACATAATCGGGACGCAAACTGAACGCGGCAACCATTCCGTTATCGTCGACGATACAGTTCCAGTTCCAAACCAATGATGGAACCGTCATCAGGATCGACACCAATACAGACTGAATCGGCAGCAAGTATCGTCAGTGGGCGCGGAGAGGACGCGCGGCGGCGTTTGTTCATCATGCGTCTTTTCTTTGTTGTACAGGCTTTGCTGCTTTCGGGTAAGGCATCAGCCTGGCTTCGCATCACGCCGATCACGCCCTTATCAGACATCATCGGGACGCAAACTGAAGGCGGCAACCATTCCGTTATCGTCGACAATACAGTTCCGGTTCCAAACCAACGATTGAACCATCATCAGAATGGCAGACGTCATCAGGAACGACACCGATAAAGACTGAATCGGCAGCAAGCATCGTCAGTGGGCGCAGAGAGGACGCACGGCGCCGAATCTTTATCATGCGTCTTTCCTATGTTGTATAGCCTTTGCTGCTTTCGTGCAAGGCATCAGCCTAGCTTCCCATCACGCCGATCACGCGCTTATCCGGCATCATCGGGACGCGAACTGAACGCGCAACCATTCCGTTACCGTCGACGATACAGTACCGGTTCCAAAACAACGAACGACGGAATACGTAATGAGGATGGCAGACGTCATCAGGATCGACACTGATAAAGACTGAATCGACAGCAAGCATTGTCAGTTTCCGCGGCGACGACGCATGGCGTCGAATGTTCATCATGCGTATTTTCTTTGTTGTACAGACTTTGCTGCTTTCGGTCAAGGCATCAGCCTGGCTTCCCATTACGCCGATCACGCACTTGTAAGGCATCATCGGGACGCGAACTGAACGCGGCAACCATTCCGTTACCGTTGACGGTACAGTTCCGGGTCCCAAACAACGATGAAATACGTCATCACGATGGCAGACGTCATCAGGATCGACACCATTAAGCAGTGAATCGGCCGTAGGTATCGTCAGCAGGCGCGGAGAGAACACACTGCGGCGAATGTACATCATGCGTCTTTTCTTTGTTGTACAGGCTTTGCTGCTTTCGGGCAAGGCATCAGCCTGGCTTCCCATCACGCCGATCACGCGCTTATCAGGCATCATCAGGACGCAAACTAAACGCGGCAACCATTCCGTTACCGTTGACGATACAGTACCGGTTCCGAAACAACAAACGATGGAATACTTCATGAGGATGGCAGACGTCATCAGGATCGACACTGATAAAGACTGAATCGGCAACAAGCATCGTCAGTGGGCGCGGAGAGGAGGCACGGCGACGAATGTTCATCATGCCTCTTTTTTTGTTGTACAGGCTTTGCTGCTTTCGGGTAAGCAATCAGCCTGTCTTGCCATCATGCCGATCACATCCTTATCAGGCATCATCGGGACGCAAACTGAACGCGGCAACCATATTGTTACCGTCGACAATACAGTTCTGGTTCCAAAACAACGACGGAATACGTCATCAGGATCGACACCTATACAGACTGAATCGGCAGCAAGCATCGTTAGTGGGCGAGGGGAGGACGCACAGCGGCGTTTGTTCATCATGTGTCTTTTCTTTGTTGTACAGGCTTTGCTGCTTTCGGGTAAGGCATCAGCCTGGCTTGCCATCACGCCGATCACGCCCTTATCAGCCATAATCGGGAAGCAAACTGAACGCTGCAACCATTCCGTTATCATCGACGACACAGTTCCGGTTCCAAACCAACGATGGAATACGTCATAATGATGGCAGACGTCATCAGGATCGACACCTATAAGGACTGAATCGGCAGCAATCATCATCTGTGGACGCGGAGAGGACGCATAGCAGCGAATGTTCATCATGCGTCTTTTCTTTGTTGTACAGCCTTTGCTGCTTTCGTGCAAGGCATCAGCCTGGCTTCCCATCACGCCGATCACGCGCTTATCAGGCAATATCGGTACGCAAACTGACCGCGGCAACCATTCCGTTACCGTCTACGATACAATACCAGTTCGAAAACAACGAACGATGGAATACGTCATGAGGATGGCAGACGTCATCAGGATCGACACTGATAAAGACTGAATCGGCAGCAAGCATTGTCTGTGGGCGCGGAGAGGACGTACGGCGGCCAATGCTCACCATGCGTCTTTTCTTTGTTGTACAGGCTTTGCTGCTTTCGGGCAAGGCATCAGCCTGGCTTCCCATCACGCCGATCACGCCCTTCTCAGGCATCATAGGGACACAAACTGAACGCGGCAACCATTTCGTTATCTTCGACTATACAGTTCCGGTTCCAAGCCAATGATGGAATACGTCATTACGATGGCAGACATCACCAGGATTGCCACATATGAAGACTGAATCGGCAGCAATCATAGTGTGCGCGGCGACGACGCTTGGCGGCGAATGTTCGTCATGCGTCTTTTCTTTGTTGTACAGATTTCGCTGCTTTCGGGCAAGTCATCAGCCTGGCTTCCCATCCCGCCGATCATGCCCTTGTCAGGCATCATCGGGACGCGAACTGAACGCGGCAACCATTCCGTTACCGTTGATGATACAGTTCGGGGTCCCAAACAAAGATGGAGTACGTCATCACGATGGCAGACGTCATCAGAATCGACAACTATAAGGACGGAATCTGCAGCAAGCATCGTCAGTGGGCGTGGACAGGACGCATGGCGGCGAATGTTCATCATGCGTCTTTTCTTTGTTGTACAGCCTTTGCTACATTCGGGAAGGCATCAGCCTGGCTTCCTGTCACGGCGATAACGCTCTTATAAGGCATCATCGGGACGCAAACTGAACGCGGAAACCATTCCGTTACCGTCGACAATATAGTTCCGGTTCGAAACCAACGATGGAATACGTCATCACGATGCCAGACGTCTCAGGATCGACACCTATAAAGACTTAATCGAGGACGCATGGCGGCAAATGTTCAGCATGCGTCTTTTCTTTGTTGTACAGCCATTGCTGCTTTCGGGAAGGCATCAGCCTGGCTTCCTATCACGCCGATAACGCACTTAAAGGCATCATCAGGACGCAAACTGAACGCGGAAACCATTCCGTTACCGTCGACAATACAGTTCCCGTTCCAAAACAAAGACGGAATACGTCATCAGAATCGGAACCTATACAGCCTGAATCGTCAGCAAGCATCGTTAGTGGGCGAGGAGAGGACGCATAGCGGCGAATGTTCATCATGCGTCTTTTCTTTGTGGTACAGCCTTTGCTGCGTTCGGGCAAGGCATCAGCCTGGCTTCCCACCACGCCGATCACGCCCTTATCAGGCATCATCGGGACGCAAACCGAACGCGGCAACCATTCCGTTATCTTCGACGATACAGTTCCGGTTCCAAACCAACGATGGAACCGTAATCAGGATCGACACCGATACGGACTGAATCGGCAGCATGTATCGTCAGTGTGCGCGGAGAGGACGCATGGCGGCGAATGTTCACCATGCGTCTTTTCTTTGTTGTACAGCCTTTGCTGCTTTCGGGAAGGCATCAGCCTGGCTTCCGATCCCGCCGATCACGCCCTTATCAGGCATCATCGGGACGCAAACTGAATGCGGCAACCATTCCGTTATCGTCGACGACACAGTTCCGGTTCCAAACCAACGATGGAACCGTCATCAGGATTTCAGACGTCATCAGGATCGACACCGATACAGACTGAATCGGCAGCATGTATCGTCAGTGGGCGCGGAGAGGACGCACGGCGGCGAATGTTCATCATGCGTCTTTTCTTTGTTGTACAGGCTTTGCTGCTTTCGTGTATGGCATCAGCCTGGCTTCCCATCACGCCTATCACGCCCTTATCAGGCATCATCGGGACGCAAACTGAACGCGGTAACCATTCCGTTACCGTCGACGATGCAGTTCCGTTTCCAAACCAACGATGGAACCGTCATCAGGATGGCAGACGTCATCAGGATCGACACCGATAAAGACTGAATCGTCAGCAAGCATCGTGAGTGGGCGCGCAGAGGACGCACGGCGACGAATGTTCATCATGCCTCTTCTATTGTTGTACAGGCTTTGCTGCTTTCGGGTAAGCAATCAGCCTGTCTTCCCATCACGCTGATCATACCCTTATCAGGCATCATCGGAACGAAAACTGAACGCGGCAACCATTCCATTACTGTCGACAATACAGTTGTGGTTCCAAAACAACGACGGAATACGTAATTAGGATCGACACCTATACAGACTGAATCGGCAGCAAGCATCGTTAGTGGGCGAGGGGAGGACGCACAGCGGCGAATGTTCATCATGCGTCTTTGTTGTACAGCCTTTGCTGCGTTCGGGCAAGGCATCAGCCTGGCTTCCCACCACGCCGATCACGCGCTTATCAGGCATCAGGACGCAAACTAAACGCGGCAACCATTCCGTTACCGTCGACGATACAGTTCCGGTTCCAAACAAACGGTGGAATACGTCATCAGGATGGCAGACGTCATCAGGATCGACACCGATAAACAGTGAATCGGCTGGAAGCATCGTCAGTGGGGGCGGAGAGAACGCACGGCGGCGAATGTTCATCATGCGTTTTTTCTTTGTTTTACAAGCTTTGCTGCTTTCGTGTATGGCATCAGCCTGGCTTCCCATCACGCCTATCACGCCCTTATCAGGCATCATCGGGACGCAAACTGAACGCGGTAACCGTTCCGTTACCGTCGACGATGCAGTTCCGTTTCCAAACCAACGATGGAACCGTCATCAGGATGGCAGACGTCATCAGGATCGACACCGATAAAGACTGAATCGTCAGCAAGCATCGTGAGTGGGCGCGCAGAGGACGCACGGCGACGAATGTTCATCATGCCTCTTCTATTGTTGTACAGGCTTTGCTGCTTTCGGGTAAGCAATCAGCCTGTCTTCCCATCACGCTGATCATACCCTTATCAGGCATCATCGGAACGCAAACTGAACGCGGCAACCATTCCATTACTGTCGACAATACAGTTGTGGTTCCAAAACAACGACGGAATACGTAATTAGGATCGACACCTATACAGACTGAATCGGCAGCAAGCATCGTTAGTGGGCGAGGGGAGGACGCACAGCGGCGAATGTTCATCATGCGTCTTTGTTGTACAGCCTTTGCTGCGTTCGGGCAAGGCATCAGCCTGGCTTCCCACCACGCCGATCACGCCCTTATCAGACATCATCGGAACGCAAACTGAACGCGGCAACCATTCCATTACTGTCGACAATACAGTTGTGGTTCCAAAACAACGACGGAATACGTAATTAGGATCGACACCTATACAGACTGAATCGGCAGCAAGCATCGTCAGTGGCCGCGGAGAGGACGCACGGCGGCGAATGTTCATCATGCGTCTTTTCTTTGTTGGACAGGCTTTGCTGCTTACGGGTAAGCAATCAGCCTGGCTTGCCATCACGCCGATCACGCCCTTATCAGACATCATCAGGACGCAAACTGAACGCTGAAACCATTCCATTATCGCCGACGATACAGTTCCGATTCCAAACCAACGATGGAATACGTCATCAGGATGGCAGACGTCATCAGGATCGACACCTATAAAAACTGAATCGGCAGCAATCATCATCTGTGGGCGCGGAGAGGACGCATAGCGGCGAATGTTCATCATGCGTCTTTTCTTTGTTGTACAGCCTTTGCTGCTTTCGTGCACGGCATCAGCCTGGCTTCCCATCCCGCCGATCACGCGCTTATCAGGCATCATCGGGACGCAAACTGAACGCAGCAACCATTCCGTTACCGTCGACGATGCAGTTCCGGTTCCAAAACAACGAACGACGGAATACGTCATGAGGGTGGCACACGTCATCAGGATCGACACTGATAAAGACTGAATGGCAGCAAGCATTGTCAGTGGGCGCGGAGAGGACGCACGGCGGCCAATGTTCATCATGCTTCTTTTCTTTGTTGTACACGCTTTGCTGCTTTCGGGAAGGCATCCGCCTGGCTTCCTATCACGCCGATCACGCTCTTATCAGTCATCATCGGGACGAAAACTGAACGCGGCAACCATTCCGTTACCGTCGACGATACAGTTCCTGTTCCAAAACAACGACGGAATACGTCATCAGGATCGACACCTATACAGACTGAATCGGCAGCAAGCATCGTTAGTGCGCGAGGGGAGGACGCATAGCGGCGAATGTTCATCATGCGTCTTTTCTTTGTTGTACAGCCTTTGCTGCTTTCGTGCAAGGCATCAGCCGGGCCTCCCATCACGCCAATCACGCGCTTATCAGGCATCATCGGGACGCAAACTGAACGCGGCAACCATTCCGTTACCGTCGACGATACAGTACCGGTTCCAAAACAATGAACGACGGAATACGTCATGAGGATGGCAGACGTCATCAGGATCGACACTGATAAAGACTGAACCGGCAGCAAGCATTGTCAGTGGGCGCGGAGAGGACGCACGGCGGCTAATGTTCATCATGCGTCTTTTCTTTGTTGTACAGCCTTTGCTGCTTTCGAGCAAGGCATCAGCCTGGCTTCCCATCACGCCAATCACGCGCTTATCAGGCATCATCGGGACGCAAACTGAACGCGGCAACCATTCCGTTACCGTCGACGATGCAGTACCGGTTTCAAAACAACGAACGACGGAATACGTCATGAGGATGGCAGACGTCATCAGGATCGACACTGATAAAGACTGAACCGGCAGCAAGCATTGTCAGTGGGCGCGGAGAGGACGCACGGCGGCCAATCTTCATCATGCGTCTTTTCTTTGTTGTACAGGCTTTGCTGCTTTCGGGCAAGGGATCAGCCTGGCTTCCCATCACGCCGATCACGCGCTTATCAGGCATCATCAGGATGCAAACTAAACGCGGCAACCATTCCGTTTCCGTCGACGATACAGTTCCGTTTCCAAACCAACGGTGGAATACGTCATCACGATGGCAGACGTCATCAGGATCGACACCGATAAAAAGTGAATCGGCCGGAAGCATCGTCAGTGGGCGCGGAGAGAACGCACGGCAGCCAATGCTCATCATGCGTTTTTTCTTTGTTTTACTAGCTTTGCTGCTTCCGGGCAAGGCATCAGCCTGGCTTCCCATCACGCCCTTGCCAGGCATCATCCGGACGCAAACTGAACGCGGCAACCATTCTGTTATTGCCGACGATACAGCTCCGGTTCCGAACCGACGATGGAATACGTCATCACGATGGCAGACGTCATCAGGATCAACACCTATAAAGACTGAATCGGCAGCAAGCACCGTTAGTGGGCGCGGAGATGACGCATGGCGGCGAATGTTCACCATGCGTCATTTCTTTGTTGTACAGCCTTTTCTGCTTTTGGGTAAGCAATCAGCCTGGCTTGCCATCACGCCGATGACGCTCTTATCAGGCATCATCGGGACGCAAAGTGAACGCGGCAGCCATTCCGTTACCGTAGACGATACAGTTCCGGTTCGAAACCAACGATGGAACCGTCATCAGGATCGACACCGATACAGACTGAATCGGCAGCAAGTATCGTCAGTTGGCGCGGAGAGGACACACAGCGGCGTATGTTCATCATGCGTGTTTTCTTTGTTGTACAGGCTTTGCTGCTTTCGGGCAAGGCATCAGCCTAGCTTCCCATCACGACGATCACGCTCTTGTCAGGCATCATCGAGACGCAAACTAAACGCGGCAACCATTCCGTTTCCGTTCCGTTTCCAAACCACAGTTCCGTTTCCAAACCAATGGTGGAATACGTCATCACGATGGCAGACGTCATCAGGATCGACACCAATAAGCAGTGAATTGGCCGGAAGCATCGTCAGTGGGCGCGGAGAGAACGCACGGCGGCTAATGTTCATCATGCGTCTTTTCATTGTTGTACAGCCTTTTCTGCTTTTTGGAAGGCATCAGCCTGGCTTCCTATCACGCCGATCACGCTCTTATCAGGCATCATCGGGACGCAAACTGAACGCGGCAACCATTCCGTTACCGTCGACGATACAGTTCCGGTTCGAAACCAACGATTGAATACGTCATCACGATGGCACACGTCATCAGGATGGACACCTATAAAGACTGAATCGGCAGCAAGCATCGTCAGTGGGTGCGGAGAGGACGCATGGCGGCGAATGTTCGTCATGCATCTTTTCTTTGTTGTACAACCTTTGCTGCTTTCGGGGAGGCATCAGCCTGGCTTCCCATCCCGCCGATCACGCCCTTATCAGACATCATCGGGACGCCAACTGACCGCGGCAACCATTCCGTTACCGTCGACGATACAGCTCCGGTTCCAAACCAACGATGGAATACGTCATCACGATGGCAGACGTCATCAGGATCAACACCTATAAAGACTGAATCGGCAGCAAGCATCGTCAGTGGGTGCGGAGAGGACGCATAGCAGCGAATGTTCATCATGCGTCTTTTCTTTCTTGTACAGCCTTTGCTGCTTTCGTGCAAGGCATCAGCCTGGCTTCCCATCACGCCAATCACGCGCTTATCAGGTATCATCGGGACGCAAACTGAACGCAGCAACCATTCCGTTACCGTCGACGATACAGTACCGGTTCCAAAACAATGAACGACGGAATACGTCATGAGGATGGCAGACGTCATCAGGATCGACACTGATAAAGACTGAACCGGCAGCAAGCATTGTCAGAGGGCGCGGAGAGTACGCACGGCGGCTAATCTTCATCATGCGTCTTTTCTTTGTTGTACAGCCTTTGCTGCTTTCGTGCAAGGCATCAGCCTGGCTTCCCATCACGCCAATCACGCGCTTATCAGGCATCATCGGGACGCAAACTGAACGCGGCAACCATTCCGTTACCGTCGACGATACAGCTCCGGTTCCAAACCAACGATGGAATACGTCATCACGATGGCAGACGTCATCAGGATCAACACCTATAAAGACTGAATCGGCAGCAAGCACCATTAGTGAGCGCGGAGATGACGCATGGCGGCGAATGTTCATCATGCGTCATTTCTTTGTTGTACAGCCTTTTCTGCTTTTGGGTAAGCAATCAGCCTGGCTTGCCATCACGCCGATCACGCTCTTATCAGGCATCATCGGGACGCAAAGTGAACGCGGCAACCATTCCGTTACCGTAGACGATACAGTTCCGGTTCGAAACCAACGATGGAACCGTCATCAGGATCGACACCGATACAGACTGAATCGGCAGCAAGTATCGTCAGTGGGCGCGGAGAGGACACACAGCGGCGTATGTTCATCATGCGTCTTTTCTTTGTTGTACAGGCTTTGCTGCTTTCGGGTAAGGTATCAGCCTGGCTTCCCATCACGCCGATCCCGCCCTTTTCAGACATCATCCGCAGTTAAACTGAAGGCGGCAACCATTCCGTTATCGTCGACGATACAGTTCCGGTTCCAAAACAAAGACGGAATACGTCATCACGATGGCAGACGTCATCAGGATGGACACCTATAAAGACTGAATCGGCAGCAAGCATCGTCAGTGGGTGCGGAGAGGACGCATGGCGGCGAATGTTCGTCATGCATCTTTTCTTTGTTGTACAGCCTTTTCTGCTTTTGGGAAGGCATCAGCCTGGCTTCCTATCACGCCGATCACGCTCTTATCAGGCATCATCGGGACGCAAACTGAACGCGGCAACCATTCCTTTACCGTCGACGATACAGCTCCGGTTCCAAACCAACGATGGAATACGTCATCACGATGGCAGACGTCATCAGGATGGACACCTATAAAGACTGAATCGGCAGCAAGCATCGTCAGTGGGTGCGGAGAGGACGCATGGCGGCGAATGTTCGTCATGCATCTTTTCTTTGTTGTACAGCCTTTTCTGCTTTTGGGAAGGCATCAGCCTGGCTTCCTATCACGCCGATCACGCTCTTATCAGGCATCATCGGGACGCAAAGTGAACGCGGCAACCATTCCGTTACCGTAGACGATACAGTTACGGTTCGAAACCAACGATTGAATACGTCATCAGGATGGACACCTATAAAGACTGAATCGGCAGCAATCAACGTCAGTGGGTGCGGAGAGGACGCATGGCGGCGAATGTTCATCATGCGTCTTTTCTTTGTGGTACAGCCTTTGCTGCGTTCGGGCAAGGCAACAGCCTGGCTTCCCACCACGCCGATCATGCCCTTATCAGGCATCATCGGGACGCAAACTGAACGCGGCAACCATTCCGTTATCGTCAACGATACAGTTCCGGTTCCAAACCAACGATGGAACCGTCATCAGGATCGACACCGATACGGACTGAATCGGCAGCATGTATCGTCAGTGTGCGCGGAGAGTACGCACGGCGGTGTATGTTCATCATGCGTCTTTTCTTTGTTGTACAGGCTTTGCTGCTTTCGCGTAAGGCATCAGCCTGGCTTCCCATCACGCCGATTACGCCCTTATCAGACATCATCGGGACGCAAACTGAAGGCGGCAACAATTCCGTTGTCGTCGACGATACAGTTCCTGTTCCAAACCAACGATGCAATACGTCATCACGATGCCAGACGTCATCAGGATCGACACCTATAAAGAATTAATCGAGGACGCATGGCGGCGAATGTTCATCATGCGTCTTTTCTTTGTTGTACAGATTTTGCTGCTTTCGGGCAAGTCATCAGCCTAGCTTCCCATCCCGCCGATCACGCCCTTGTCAGGCATCATCGGGACGCGAACTGAACGCGGCAACCATTCCGTTACCGTTGACGATACAGTTCCGGGTCCCAAACTACGATGGATTACGTCATCACGATGGCAGACGTCTTCAGGATCGACACCTATAAAGACTTAATCGAGGACGCATGGCGGCAAATGTTCATCATGCATCTTTTCTTTGTTGTACAGCCTTTGCTGCTTTTGGGAAGACATCAGCCTGGCTTCCCATCACGCCGATCACGCGCTTATCAGGCATCAGGACGCAAACTAAACGCGGCAACCATTCCGTTACCGTCGACGATACAGTTCCGGTTCCAAACAAACGGTGGAATACGCCATCAGGATGGCAGACGTCATCAGGATCGACACCGATAAACAGTGAATCGGCCGGAAGCATTGTCAGTGGGGGCGGAGAGAACGCACGGCGGCGAATGTTCATCATGCGTTTTTTCTTTGTTTTACAAGCTTTGCTGCTTTTGTCAAGGCATCAGCCTGGCTTCCCACCACGCCGATCACGCCCTTATCAGGTATCATCGGGACGCAAAGTGAACGCGGAAACCATTCAGTTACCGTCGACGATACAGTTCCGGTTCCAAAACAACGACGGAATACGTCATCAGGATCGACACCTATAAAAACTGAATCGGCAGCAAGCATCGTTAGTGGGCGCAGAGAGGACGCACGGCGACGAATGTTCATCATGCGTCTTTTCTTTGTTTTACAGGCTTTGCTGCTTTCGGGTAAGCAATCAGCCTGGCTTGCCATCACGCCGATCACGCCCTTATCAGACATCATCAGGACGCAAAATGAACGCTGCAACCATTCCATTATCGTCGACGATACAGTTCCGATTCCAAACCAACGATGGAATACGTCATCAGGATGGCAGACGTCATCAGGATCGACACCTATAAAGACTGAATCGGCAGCAATCATCATCTGTGGGCGCGGAGAGGACGCATAGCGGCGAATGTTCATCATGCGTCTTTTCTTTGTTGTACAGCCTTTGCTGCTTTCGTGCACGGCATCAGCCTGGCTTCCCATCCCGCCGATCACGCGCTTATCAGGCATCATCGGGATGCAAACTGTACGCGGCAACCATTCCGTTACCGTCGACGATACAGTACCGGTTTCAAAACAATGAACGACGGAATACGTCATGAGGATGGCAGACGTCATCAGGATCGACACTGATAAAGACTGAACCGGCAGCAAGCATTGTCAGTGGGCGCGGAGAGGACGCACGGCGGCCAATCTTCATCATGCGTCTTTTCTTTGTTGTACAGGCTTTGCTGCTTTCGGGCAAGGCATCAGCCTGGCTTCCCATCACGCCGATCACGCGCTTATCAGGCATCATCAGGACGCAAACTAAACAAGCAAACATTCCGTTTCCGTCGACGATAGAGTTCCGTTTCCAAACCAACGGTGGAATACGTCATCACGATGGCAGACGTCATCAGGAACGACACCGATAAGCAGTGAATCGGCCGGAAGCATCGTCAGTGGGCGCGGAGAGAACGCACGGCAGCCAATGTTCATCATGAGTTTTTTCTTTGTTTTACTAGCTTTGCTGCTTCCGGGCAATTCATCAGCCTGGCTTCCCATCACGCCCTTGCCAGGCATCATCCGGACGCAAACTGAACGCGGCAACCATTCTGTTATTGCCGACGATACAGCTCCGGTTCCAAACCGACGATGGAATACGTCATCACGATGGCAGACGTCATCAGGATCAACACCTAAAAAGACTGAATCGGCAGCAAGCACCGTTAGTGGGCGCGGAGATGACGCATGGCGGCGAATGTTCACCATGCGTCATTTCTTTGTTGTACAGCCTTTTCTGCTTTTGGGTAAGCAAACAGCCTGGCTTGCCATCACGCCGATCACGCTCTTATCAGGCATCATCGGGACGCAAAGTGAACGCGGCAACCATTCCATTATCGTCGACGATACAGTTCCGGTTCCAAACCAACGATGGAACCGTCATCAGGATCGACACCGATACAGACTGAATCGGCAGCAAGTATCGTCAGTGGGCGCGGAGAGGACACACAGCGGCGTATGTTCATCATGCGTCTTTTCTTTGTTGTACAGGCTTTGCTGCTTTCGGGTAAGGCATCAGCCTGGCTTCCCATCACGCCGATCCCGCCCCTTTCAGACATCATCCGGAGTTAAACTGAAGGCGGCAACCATTCCGTTATCGTCGACGGTACAGTTCCGGTTCCAAAACAAAGACGGAATACGTCATCAGGATCAACACCTATAAAAACTGAATCGGCAGCAAGCATCGTTAGTGGGCGCAGAGAGGACGCACGGCGACGAATGTTCATCATGCGTCTTTTTTTTGTTGTACAGGCTTTGCTGCTATCGGGTAAGCAATCAGCCTGGCTTGCCATCACGCCGATCACGCCCTTATCAGACATAATCGGGACGCAAACTGACCGCGGCAACCATTCCGTTATCATCGACGATACAGTTCCGTTTCCAAACCAACGATGGAATACATCATCATGATGGCAGACGTCATCAGGATCAACACCTATAAAGACTGAATCGGCAGCAAGCATCGTTAGTGGGCGCGGAGAGGACGCATGGCGGCGAATGTTCGTCATGCATCTTTTCTTTGTTGTACAACCTTTGCTGCTTTCGGGGAGGCATCAGCCTGGCTTCCCATCCCGCCGATCACGCCCTTATCAGGCATCATCGGGACGCAAACTGACCGCGGCAACCATTCCGTTACCGTCGACGATACAGCTCCGGTTCCAAACCAACGATGGAATACGTCATCACGATGGCAGACGTCATCAGGATCAACACCTATAAAGACTGAATCGGCAGCAAGCATCGTCAGTGGGTGCGGAGAGGACGCATAGCGGCGAATGTTCATCATGCGTCTTTTCTTTGTTGTACAGCCTTTGCTGCTTTCGTGCAAGGCATCAGCCTGGCTTCCCATCACGCCAATCACGCGCTTATCAGGCATCATCGGGACGCAAACTGAACACGGCAACCATTCCGTTACCGTCGACGGTACAGTACCGGTTCCAAAACAATGAACGACGGAATACGTCATGAGGATGGCAGTCGTCATCAGGATCGACACTGATAAAGACTGAACCGGCAGCAAGCATTGTCAGTGGGCGCGGAGAGGACGCACGGCGGCTAATGTTCATCATGCGTCTTTTCTTTGTTGTACAGCCTTTGCTGCTTTCGTGCAAGGCATCAGCCTGGCTTCCCATCATGCCCTTGCCAGGCATCATCCGGACGCAAACTGAACGCGGCAACCATTCTGTTATTGCCGACGATACAGCTCCGGTTCCAAACCGACGATGGAATACGTCATCACGATGGCAGACGTCATCAGGATCAACACCTAAAAAGACTGAATCGGCAGCAAGCACCGTTAGTGGGCGCGGAGATGACGCATGGCGGCGAATGTTCACCATGCGTCATTTCTTTGTTGTACAGCCTTTTCTGCTTTTGGGTAAGCAAACAGCCTGGCTTGCCATCACGCCGATCACGCTCTTATCAGGCATCATCGGGACGCAAAGTGAACGCGGCAACCATTCCATTATCGTCGACGATACAGTTCCGGTTCCAAACCAACGATGGAACCGTCATCAGGATCGACACCGATACAGACTGAATCGGCAGCAAGTATCGTCAGTGGGCGCGGAGAGGACACACAGCGGCGTATGTTCATCATGCGTCTTTTCTTTGTTGTACAGGCTTTGCTGCTTTCGGGTAAGGCATCAGCCTGGCTTCCCATCACGCCGATCCCGCCCCTTTCAGACATCATCCGGAGTTAAACTGAAGGCGGCAACCATTCCGTTATCGTCGACGGTACAGTTCCGGTTCCAAAACAAAGACGGAATACGTCATCAGGATCAACACCTATAAAAACTGAATCGGCAGCAAGCATCGTTAGTGGGCGCAGAGAGGACGCACGGCGACGAATGTTCATCATGCGTCTTTTTTTTGTTGTACAGGCTTTGCTGCTTTCGGGTAAGCAATCAGCCTGGCTTGCCATCACGCCGATCACGCCCTTATCAGACATAATCGGGACGCAAACTGACCGCGGCAACCATTCCGTTATCATCGACGATACAGTTCCGTTTCCAAACCAACGATGGAATACATCATCATGATGGCAGACGTCATCAGGATCAACACCTATAAAGACTGAATCGGCAGCAAGCATCGTTAGTGGGCGCGGAGAGGACGCATGGCGGCGAATGTTCGTCATGCATCTTTTCTTTGTTGTACAACCTTTGCTGCTTTCGGGGAGGCATCAGCCTGGCTTCCCATCCCGCCGATCACGCCCTTATCAGGCATCATCGGGACGCAAACTGACCGCGGCAACCATTCCGTTACCGTCGACGATACAGCTCCGGTTCCAAACCAACGATGGAATACGTCATCACGATGGCAGACGTCATCAGGATCAACACCTATAAAGACTGAATCGGCAGCAAGCATCGTCAGTGGGTGCGGAGAGGAAGCATAGCGGCGAATGTTCATCATGCGTCTTTTCTTTGTTGTACAGCCTTTGCTGCTTTCGTGCAAGGCATCAGCCTGGCTTCCCATCACGCCAATCACGCGCTTATCAGGCATCATCGGGACGCAAACTGAACACGGCAACCATTCCGTTACCGTCGACGGTACAGTACCGGTTCCAAAACAATGAACGACGGAATACGTCATGAGGATGGCAGTCGTCATCAGGATCGACACTGATAAAGACTGAACCGGCAGCAAGCATTGTCAGTGGGCGCGGAGAGGACGCACGGCGGCTAATGTTCATCATGCGTCTTTTCTTTGTTGTACAGCCTTTGCTGCTTTCGTGCAAGGCATCAGCCTGGCTTCCCATCATGCCCTTGCCAGGCATCATCCGGACGCAAACTGAACGCGGCAACCATTCTGTTATTGCCGACGATACAGCTCCGGTTCCAAACCGACGATGGAATACGTCATCACGATGGCAGACGTCATCAGGATCAACACCTAAAAAGACTGAATCGGCAGCAAGCACCGTTAGTGGGCGCGGAGATGACGCATGGCGGCGAATGTTCACCATGCGTCATTTCTTTGTTGTACAGCCTTTTCTGCTTTTGGGTAAGCAAACAGCCTGGCTTGCCATCACGCCGATCACGCTCTTATCAGGCATCATCGGGACGCAAAGTGAACGCGGCAACCATTCCATTATCGTCGACGATACAGTTCCGGTTCCAAACCAACGATGGAACCGTCATCAGGATCGACACCGATACAGACTGAATCGGCAGCAAGTATCGTCAGTGGGCGCGGAGAGGACACACAGCGGCGTATGTTCATCATGCGTCTTTTCTTTGTTGTACAGGCTTTGCTGCTTTCGGGTAAGGCATCAGCCTGGCTTCCCATCACGCCGATCCCGCCCCTTTCAGACATCATCCGGAGTTAAACTGAAGGCGGCAACCATTCCGTTATCGTCGACGGTACAGTTCCGGTTCCAAAACAAAGACGGAATACGTCATCAGGATCAACACCTATAAAAACTGAATCGGCAGCAAGCATCGTTAGTGGGCTCAGAGAGGACGCACGGCGACGAATGTTCATCATGCGTCTTTTTTTTGTTGTACAGGCTTTGCTGCTTTCGGGTAAGCAATCAGCCTGGCTTGCCATCACGCCGATCACGCCCTTATCAGACATAATCGGGACGCAAACTGACCGCGGCAACCATTCCGCTATCATCGACGATACAGTTCCGTTTCCAAACCAACGATGGAATACATCATCATGATGGCAGACGTCATCAGGATCAACACCTATAAAGACTGAATCGGCAGCAAGCATCGTTAGTGGGCGCGGAGAGGACGCATGGCGGCGAATGTTCGTCATGCATCTTTTCTTTGTTGTACAACCTTTGCTGCTTTCGGGGAGGCATCAGCCTGGCTTCCCATCCCGCCGATCACGCCCTTATCAGGCATCATCGGGACGCAAACTGACCGCGGCAACCATTCCGTTACCGTCGACGATACAGCTCCGGTTCCAAACCAACGATGGAATACGTCATCACGATGGCAGACGTCATCAGGATCAACACCTATAAAGACTGAATCGGCAGCAAGCATCGTCAGTGGGTGCGGAGAGGACGCATAGCGGCGAATGTTCATCATGCGTCTTTTCTTTGTTGTACAGCCTTTGCTGCTTTCGTGCAAGGCATCAGCCTGGCTTCCCATCACGCCAATCACGCGCTTATCAGGCATCATCGGGACGCAAACTGAACACGGCAACCATTCCGTTACCGTCGACGGTACAGTACCGGTTCCAAAACAATGAACGACGGAATACGTCATGAGGATGGCAGTCGTCATCAGGATCGACACTGATAAAGACTGAACCGGCAGCAAGCATTGTCAGTGGGCGCGGAGAGGACGCACGGCGGCTAATGTTCATCATGCGTCTTTTCTTTGTTGTACAGCCTTTGCTGCTTTCGTGCAAGGCATCAGCCTGGCTTCCCATCATGCCCTTGCCAGGCATCATCCGGACGCAAACTGAACGCGGCAACCATTCTGGTATTGCCGACGATACAGCTCCGGTTCCAAACCGACGATGGAATACGTCATCACGATGGCAGACGTCATCAGGATCAACACCTAAAAAGACTGAATCGGCAGCAAGCACCGTTAGTGGGCGCGGAGATGACGCATGGCGGCGAATGTTCACCATGCGTCATTTCTTTGTTGTACAGCCTTTTCTGCTTTTGGGTAAGCAATCAGCCTGGCTTGCCATCACGCCGATCACGCTCTTATCAGGCATCATCGGGACGCAAAGTGAACGCGGCAACCATTCCGTTACCGTAGACGATACAGTTCCGGTTCGAAACCAACGATTGAATACGTCATCAGGATCGACACCTATAAAGACTGAATCAGCACAAAGCATCGTCAATGGGTGCGGAGAGGACGCATGGCGGCGAATGTTCGTCATACGTCTTTTCTTTGTTGTACAGCCTTTGCTGCTTTCGGGAAGGCATCAGCCTGGCTTCCCACCACGCCGATCACGCCCTTATCAGGCATCATCGGGACGCAAACTGAACGCGGCAACCATTCCGTTATCGTCGACGATACAGCTCCGGTTCCAAACCAACGATGGAACCGTCATCAGGATCGACACCGATACAGACTGAAATGCAGCAAGTATCGTCAGTGGGCGCGGAGAGGACACACAGCGGCGTATGTTCATCATGCGTCTTTTCTTTGTTGTACAGGCTTTGCTGCTTTCGGGTAAGGCATCAACCTGGCTTCCCATCACGCCGATCCCACCCTTTTCAGACATCATCCGGAGTTAAACTGAAGGCGGCAACCATTCCGTTATCGTCGACGATACAGTTCCGGTTCCAAAACAAAGACGGAATACGTCATCAGGATCAACACCTATAAAAACTGAATCGGCAGCAAGCATCGTTAGTGGGCGCAGAGAGGACGCACGGCGACGAATGTTCATCATGCGTCTTTTTTTGTTGTACAGGCTTTGCTGCTTTCGGGTAAGCAATCAGCCTGGCTTGCCATCACGCCCATCATGCCCTTATCAGACATAATCGGGACGCAAACTGACCGCGGCAACCATTCCGTTATCATCGACGATACAGTTCCGGTTCCAAACCAACGATGGAAGCGTCATCAGGATCGACACCGATACAGACTGAATCGGCAGCAAGTATCGTCAGTTGGCGCGGAGAGGACACACAGCGGCGTATGTTCATCATGCGTGTTTTCTTTGTTGTACAGGCTTTGCTGCTTTCGGGCAAGGCATCAGCCTAGCTTCCCATCACGCCGATCACGCTCTTGTCAGGCATCATCGGGACGCAAACTAAACGCGGCAACCATTCCGTTTCCGTCGACGATACAGTTCCGTTTCCAAACCAACGGTGGAATACGTCATCACGATGGCAGACGTCATCAGGATCGACACCGATAAGCAGTGAATTGGCCGGAAGCATCGTCAGTGGGCGCGGAGAGAACGCACGGCGGCTAATGTTCATCATGCGTCTTTTCTTTGTTGTACAGCCTTTGCTGCTTTCGTGCAAGGCATCAGCCTGGCTTCCCATCACGCCTATCACGCCCTTGCCAGGCATCATCCGGGCGCAAACTGAACGCTGCAACCATTCTGTTATTGTCGACGATACAGATCCGGCTGCAAACCAACGATGGAATACGTCATCATGATGGCAGACGTCATCAGGATCAACACCTATAAAGACTGAATCGGCAGCAAGCATCGTTAGTGGGCGCGGAGAGGACGCATGTCGGCGAATGTTCGTCATGCATCTTTTCTTTGTTGTACAAACTTTGCTGCTTTCGGGGAGGCATCAGCCTGGCTTCCCATCCCGCCGATCACGCCCTTATCAGGCATCATCGGGACGCAAACTGACCGCGGCAACCATTCCGTTACCGTCGACGATACAGCTCCGGTTCCAAACCAACGATGGAATACGTCATCACGATGGCAGACGTCATCAGGATCAACACCTATAAAGACTGAGTCGGCAGCAAGCATCGTCAGTGGGTGCGGAGAGGACGCATAGCGGCGAATGTTCATCATGCGTCTTTTCTTTGTTGTACAGCCTTTGCTGCTTTCGTGCAAGGCATCAGCCTGGCTTCCCATCACGCCAATCACGCGCTTATCAGGCATCATCGGGACGCAAACTGAACACGGCAACCATTCCGTTACCGTCGACGATACAGTACCGGTTCCAAAACAATGAACGACGGAATACGTCATGAGGATGGCAGTCGTCATCAGGATCGACACTGATAAAGACTGAACCGGCAGCAAGCATTGTCAGTGGGCGCGGAGAGGACGCACGGCGGCTAATGTTCATCATGTGTCTTTTCTTTGTTGTACAGGCTTTGCTGCTTTCGGGCAAGGCATCAGCCTGGCTTCCCATCACGCCGATCACGCGCTTATCAGACATGATCAGGACGCAAACTAAACGCGGCAACCATTCCGTTACCGCCGACGATACAGTTCCGGTTCCAAACCAACGATGGAATACGTCATCAGGATGGCAGACGTCATCAAGATCGCCAGCTATAAAGACTGAATCGGCAGCAATCATCGTCAGTGTGCGCGGTGACGACGCATGGCATCAAATGTTCATCATGCGTCTTATCTTTGTTGTACAGCCTTTGCTGCTTTCGTGCAAGGCAACAGCCTGGCTTCCCATCACGCCAATCATGCGCTTATCAGACATAATCGGGACGCAAACTGACCGCGGCAACCATTCCGTTATCATCGACGATACAGTTCCGGTTCCAAACCAACGATGGAACCGTCATCAGGATCGACACCGATACAGACTGAATCGGCTGCAAGTATCATCAGTTGGCGCGGAGAGGACACACAGCGGCGTATGTTCATCATGCGTGTTTTCTTTGTTGTACAGGCTTTGCTGCTTTCGGTCAATGCATCAGCCTAGCTTCCCATCACGCCGATCACGCTCTTGTCAGGCATCATCGGGACGAAAACTGAACGCGGCAACCATTCCGATACCGTCGACGATACAGTTCCTGTTCCAAAACAACGACGGAATGCGTCATCCGCATCGACACCTATACAGACTGAATCAGCCGCAAGCACCGTTAGTGCGCGAGGAGAGGACGCATAGCGGCGAATGTTCATCATGCGTCTTTTCTTCGTTGTACAGCCTTTGCTGCTTTCGTACAAGGCATCAGCCTGGCTTCCCATCACGCCAATCACGCGCTTATCAGGCATCATCGGGACGCAAACTGAACGCGGCAACCATTCCGTTACCGTCGACGGTACAGTACCGGTTCCAAAACAATGAACGACGGAATACGTCATGAGGATGGCAGTCGTCATCAGGATCGACACTGATAAAGACTGAACCGGCAGCAAGCATTGTCAGAGGGCGCGGAGAGGACGCACGGCGGCTAATGTTCATCATGCGTCTTTTCTTTGTTGTACAGCCTTTGCTGCTTTCGTGCAAGGCATCAGCCTGGCTTCCCATCACGCCAATCACGCGCTTATCAGGCATCATCGGGACGCAAACTGAACGCGGGAACCATTCCGTTACCGTCGACGATACAGTACCGGTTTCAAAACAACGAACGACGGAATACGTCATGAGGATGGCAGACGTCATAAGGATCGACACTGATAAAGACTGAACCGGCAGCAAGGATTGTCAGTGGGCGCGGAGAGGACGCCCGGCGGCCAATCTTCATCATGCGTCTTTTCTTTGTTGTACAGGCTTTGCTGCTTTCGGGCAAGGCATCAGCCTGGCTTCCCATCACGCCGATCACGCGCTTATCAGGCATCATCAGGACGCAAACTAAACGCGGCAACCATTCCGTTTCCGTCGACGATACAGTTCCGTTTCCAAACCAACGGTGGAATACGTCATCACGATGGCAGACGTCATCAGGAACGACACCGATAAGCAGTGAATAGGCCGGAAGCATCGTCAGTGGGCGCGGAGAGAACGCACGGCAGCCAATGTTCATCATGCGTTTTTTCTTTGTTTTACTAGCTTTGCTGCTTCCAGGCAAGGCATCAGCCTGGCTTCCCATCATGCCCTTGCCAGGCATCATCCGGACGCAAACTGAACGCGGCAACCATTCTGTTATTGCCGACGATACAGCTCCGGTTCCAAACCGACGATGGAATACGTCATCACGATGGCAGACGTCATCAGGATCAACACCTAAAAAGACTGAACCGGCAGCAAGCACCGTTAGTGGGCGCGGAGATGACGCATGGCGGCGAATGTTCACCATGCGTCATTTCTTTGTTGTACAGCCTTTTCTGCTTTTGGGTAAGCAATCAGCCTGGCTTGCCATCACGCCGATCACGCTCTTATCAGGCATCATCGGGACGCAAAGTGAACGCGGCAACCATTCCGTTACCGTAGACGATACAGTTCCGGTTCGAAACCAACGATTGAATACGTCATCAGGATCGACACCTATAAAGACTGAATCAGCACAAAGCATCGTCAGTGGGTGCGGAGAGGACGCATGGCGGCGAATGTTCGTCATACGTCTTTTCTTTGTTGTACAGCCTTTGCTGCTTTCGGGAAGGCATCAGCCTGGCTTCCCACCACGCCGATCACGCCCTTATCAGGCATCATCGGGACGCAAACTGAACGCGGCAACCATTCCGTTATCGTCGACGATACAGCTCCGGTTCCAAACCAACGATGGAACCGTCATCAGGATCGACACCGATACAGACTGAAATGCAGCAAGTATCGTCAGTGGGCGCGGAGAGGACACACAGCGGCGTATGTTCATCATGCGTCTTTTCTTTGTTGTACAGGCTTTGCTGCTTTCGGGTAAGGCATCAGCCTGGCTTCCCATCACGCCGATCCCACCCTTTTCAGACATCATCCGGAGTTAAACTGAAGGCGGCAACCATTCCGTTATCGTCGACGATACAGTTCCGGTTCCAAAACAAAGACGGAATACGTCATCAGGATCAACACCTATAAAAACTGAATCGGCAGCAAGCATCGTTAGTGGGTGCAGAGAGGACGCACGGCGACGAATGTTCATCATGCGTCTTTTTTTGTTGTACAGGCTTTGCTGCTTTCGGGTAAGCAATCAGCCTGGCTTGCCATCACGCCCATCACGCCCTTATCAGACATAATCGGGACGCAAACTGACCGCGGCAACCATTCCGTTATCATCGACGATACAGTTCCGGTTCCAAACCAACGATGGAACCGTCATCAGGATCGACACCGATACAGACTGAATCGGCAGCAAGTATCGTCAGTTGGCGCGGAGAGGACACACAGCGGCGTATGTTCATCATGCGTGTTTTCTTTGTTGTACAGGCTTTGCTGCTTTCGGGCAAGGCATCAGCCTAGCTTCCCATCACGCCGATCACGCTCTTGTCAGGCATCATCGGGACGCAAACTAAACGCGGCAACCATTCCGTTTCCGTCGACGATACAGTTCCGTTTCCAAACCAACGGTGGAATACGTCATCACGATGGCAGACGTCATCAGGATCGACACCGATAAGCAGTGAATTGGCCGGAAGCATCGTCAGTGGGCGCGGAGAGAACGCACGGCGGCTAATGTTCATCATGCGTCTTTTCTTTGTTGTACAGCCTTTGCTGCTTTCGTGCAAGGCATCAGCCTGGCTTCCCATCACGCCTATCACGCCCTTGCCAGGCATCATCCGGGCGCAAACTGAACGCTGCAACCATTCTGTTATTGTCGACGATACAGATCCGGCTGCAAACCAACGATGGAATACGTCATCATGATGGCAGACGTCATCAGGATCAACACCTATAAAGACTGAATCGGCAGCAAGCATCGTTAGTGGGCGCGGAGAGGACGCATGTCGGCGAATGTTCGTCATGCATCTTTTCTTTGTTGTACAACCTTTGCTGCTTTCGGGGAGGCATCAGCCTGGCTTCCCATCCCGCCGATCACGCCCTTATCAGGCATCATCGGGACGCAAACTGGCCGCGGCAACCATTCCGTTACCGTCGACGATACAGCTCCGGTTCCAAACCAACGATGGAATACGTCATCACGATGGCAGACGTCATCAGGATCAACACCTATAAAGACTGAGTCGGCAGCAAGCATCGTCAGTGGGTGCGGAGAGGACGCATAGCGGCGAATGTTCATCATGCGTCTTTTCTTTGTTGTACAGCCTTTGCTGCTTTCGTGCAAGGCATCAGCCTGGCTTTCCATCACGCCAATCACGCGCTTATCAGGCATCATCGGGACGCAAACTGAACACGGCAACCATTCCGTTACCGTCGACGATACAGTACCGGTTCCAAAACAATGAACGACGGAATACGTCATGAGGATGGCAGTCGTCATCAGGATCGACACTGATAAAGACTGAACCGGCAGCAAGCATTGTCAGTGGGCGCGGAGAGGACGCACGGCGGCTAATGTTCATCATGTGTCTTTTCTTTGTTGTACAGGCTTTGCTGCTTTCGGGCAAGGCATCAGCCTGGCTTCCCATCACGCCGATCACGCGCTTATCAGACATGATCAGGACGCAAACTAAACGCGGCAACCATTCCGTTACCGCCGACGATACAGTTCCGGTTCCAAACCAACGATGGAATACGTCATCAGGATGGCAGACGTCATCAAGATCGCCAGCTATAAAGACTGAATCGGCAGCAATCATCGTCAGTGTGCGCGGTGACGACGCATGGCATCAAATGTTCATCATGCGTCTTATCTTTGTTGTACAGCCTTTGCTGCTTTCGTGCAAGGCAACAGCCTGGCTTCCCATCACGCCAATCATGCGCTTATCAGACATAATCGGGACGCAAACTGACCGCGGCAACCATTCCGTTATCATCGACGATACAGTTCCGGTTCCAAACCAACGATGGAACCGTCATCAGGATCGACACCGATACAGACTGAATCGGCTGCAAGTATCGTCAGTTGGCGCGGAGAGGACACACAGCGGCGTATGTTCATCATGCGTGTTTTCTTTGTTGTACAGGCTTTGCTGCTTTCGGTCAATGCATCAGCCTAGGTTCCCATCACGCCGATCACGCTCTTGTCAGGCATCATCGGGACGAAAACTGAACGCGGCAACCATTCCGATACCGTCGACGATACAGTTCCTGTTCCAAAACAACGACGGAATGCGTCATCCGCATCGACACCTATACAGACTGAATCAGCAGCAAGCACCGTTAGTGCGCGAGGAGAGGACGCATAGCGGCGAATGTTCATCATGCGTCTTTTCTTCGTTGTACAGCCTTTGCTGCTTTCGTACAAGGCATCAGCCTGGCTTCCCATCACGCCAATCACGCGCTTATCAGGCATCATCGGGACGCAAACTGAACGCGGCAACCATTCCGTTACAGTCGACGATACAGTACCGGTTCCAAAACATTGAACGACGGAATACGTCATGAGGATGGCAGACGTCATCAGGATCGACACTGATAAAGACTGAATCGACAGCAAGCATCGTTAGTGGGCGCGGAGATGACGCATGGCGGTGAATGTTCATCATGCGTCTTTTCTTTGTTGTACAGGCTTTGCTGCTTTCGGGCAAGGCATCAGCCTGGCTTCCCATCACGCCGATCACGCCCTTTTCAGGCATGATCAGGACGCAAACTAAACGCGGCAACCATTCCGTTACCGCCGACGATACAGTTCCGGTTCCAAACCAACGATGGAATACGTCATCACGATGGCAGACGTCATCAAGATCGCCAGCTATAAAGACTGAATCGGCAGCAATCATCGTCAGTGTGCGCGGTGACGACGCATGGCATCAAATGTTCATCATGCGTCTATCTTTGTTGTACAGCCTTTGCTGCTTTCGTGCAAGGCAACAGCCTGGCTTCCCATCACGCCAATCATGCGCTTATCAGGCATCATCGGGACGCAAACTGAACGCGGCAAACATTCCGTTACCGTCGACGATGCAGTACCGGTTCCAAAACATTGAACGACGGAATACGTCATGAGGATGGCAGACGTCATCAGGATCGACACTGATAAAGACTGAATCGACAGCAAGCATCGTTAGTGGGCGCGGAGATGACGCATGGCGGTGAATGTTCATCATGCGTCTTTTCTTTGTTGTACAGGCTTTGCTGCTTTCGGGCAAGGCATCAGCCTGGCTTCCCATCACGCCGATCACGCGCTTATCAGGCATGATCAGGACGCAAACTAAACGCGGCAACCATTCCGTTACCGCCGACGATACAGTTCCGGTTCCAAACCAACGATGGAATACGTCATCACGATGGCAGACGTCATCAAGATCGCCAGCTATAAAGACTGAATCGGCTGCAATCATCGTCAGTGTGCGCGGTGACGACGCATGGCTTCAAATGTTCATCATGCGTCTTATCTTTGTTGTACAGCCTTTGCTGCTTTCGAGCAAGGCAACAGCCTGGCTTCCCATCACGCCAATCATGCGCTTATCAGGCATCATCGGGACGCAAACTGAACGCGGCAAACATTCCGTTACCGTCGACGATGCAGTACCGGTTCCAAAACAACGAACGACGGAATACGTCATGAGGATGGCAGACGTCATCAGGATCGACACTGATAAAGACTGAACCGGCAGCAAGTATTGTCAGTTGGCGCGGAGAGGACGCACGGCGGCCAATGTTCATCATGCGTCTTTTCTTTGTTGTACAGGCTTTGCTGCTTTCGGGCAAGGCATCAGCCTGGCTTCCCATCACGCCGATCTCGCGCTTATCAGGCATCATCAGGACGCAAACTAAACGCGGCCACCATTCCGTTTCCGTCGACGATGCAGTTCCGTGTCCAAACCAATGGTGGCATACGTCATCACGATGGCAGACGTCATCAGGTTCGACACCGATAAACAGTGAATCGGCCGGAAGCATCGTCAGTGATCGCGGAGAGAACGCACGGTGGCGAATGTTCATCATGCGTTTTTTCTTCGTTTTACAAGCTTTGCTGCTTCCGGGCAAGGCATCAGCCTGGCTTCCCATCACGCCTATCACGCCCTTGCCAGGAATCATCCGGACGCAAACTGAACGCGGCAACCATGCTGTTATTGTCGACGATACAGCTCCGGTTCCAAACCGATGGAATATGTCATCACGATGGCAGACGTCATCAGGATCAACACCTATAAAGACTGAATCGGCAGCAAGCATCGTCAGTGGCCGCGGAGAGGACGCACGGCGGCGAATGTTCATCATGCGTCTCTTCTTTGTTGTACAGGCTTTGCTGCTTTCGTGTAAGGCATCAGCCTGGCTTCCCACCAGGCCGATCACGCCCTTATCAGGCATCATCGGGACAAAAACTGAACGCGGCAACCATTCCGTTACCGTCGACGATACAGTTCCTGTTCAAAAACAAAGAAGGAATACGTCATCAGGATCAACACCTATAAAAACTGAATCGGCAGCAAGCATTGTCAGTGGGCGTGTAGAGGACGCACGGCGGCCAATGTTCATCATGCGTCTTTTCTTTGTTGTACAGGCTTTGCTGCTTTCGGGCAAGGCATCAGCTTGGCTTCCCATCACGCCGATCTCGCGCTTATCAGGCATCATCAGGACGCAAACTAAACGCGGCAACCATTTCGCTACCGTCGACGATACAGTTCCGGTTCCAAACCAACGATGGAATACGTCATCACGATGGCAGACGTCATCAAGATCGCCAGCTATAAAGACTGAATCGGCAGCAATCATCGTCAGTGTGCGCGGCGACGACGCATGGCATCGAATGTTCATCATGCGTACTTTCTTTGTTGTACAGACTTTGCTGCTTTCGGTCAAAGCATCAGCCTGGCTACCCATCCCGCCGATCACGCCCTTCTCAGGCATCATCGGGACGCAAACTGAACGCAGCGACCATTCGGTTATCGTCGACGATGCAGTTCCGGTTCCAAACCAACGATGGAATACGTAATCACGATGGCAGACATCATCAAGTTCGCCATCTATAAAGATCGGCAGCAATCATCCTCAGTGTGCGCGGTGATGACGCATAGCATCGAATGTTCATCATGCGTACTTTCTTCGTTGCACAGACTTTGCTGCTTTCGGTCAAAGCACCAGCCTGGCTTCCTATCCCGCCGATCACGCCCTTCTCAGGCATCATCGGGACGCAAACTGAACGCAGCAACCATTCGGTTATCGTCGACGATACAGTTCCGGTTCCAAACCAACGATGGAATACGTCATCACGATGGCAGACGTCATCAAGTTCTTCACCTATAAAGACTGAATCGGCAGCAATCATAGTTAGTGTGCGCGGCGAATACGCTTGGCGGCGGATGTTCATCATGCGTCATTTCTTTGTTGTACAGATTTTGCTGCTTTCGGGCAAGTCATCAGCCTGGCTTCCCATCCCACCGATCACGCCCTTCTCAGGCATCATCGGGACGCAAACTGAACGTGGCAACCATTCCGTTACCGTCGACGATACAGTTCCGGTACCAAAACAACGACAGAATATGTCGTCAGGAACGGCACCTATAAAAACTGAATTGGCAGCAAGCATCGTTAGTGGGCGCGGAGAGGACGCATAGCGGCGAATGTTCATCATGCGTCTTTTCTTTGTTGTGCAGGCTTTGCTGCTTTCGGGAGATTCATCAGCCTGGCTTCCCATCACGCCAATCACGCAATTATCAGGCATCATCGGGACGCAACCTGAACGCGGCAGCCATTCCGTTACAGTCGACGATACAGTTCCGGTTCGAAACCAACGATTGAATACGTCATCAGGATGGCAGATGTCATCAGGATCGACACCTATAAAGACTGGATCGGCAGCAAGCATCGTCAGTGGCCGCGAAAAGGACGCATGGCGGCGAATCATGTGTCATTTCTTTGTTGTACAGCCTTTGCTGCTTTCGCGCAATTCATCAGCCTGGCTTCCCATTACGCCGATCTCGCCCTTATCAGGCATCATCGGGACGCAAACTGAACGCTGCTACCATTCCGTTATTGTCGACGATACAGTTCCGGTTCCAAACCAACGATGGAATAAATCATCACGATGGCAGACGTCATCAGGATCGCCACCTATAAAGACTGAATCGGCAGCAATCATATTCAGTGTGCGGGGCGACTACGCTTGGCGGCGAATGTTCATCATGCGTCTTTTCTTTGTTGTACAGCCTTTACTGCTTTCGTGCAAGGCATCAGCCTGGCTTCCCATCACGCCAATCACGCGATTATGAGGCATCATAGGGACGCAAACTGAACGCGCCTACAATTCCGTTTCCGTCGACGATACAGTTCCGGTTCCAAACCAACGATGGAATAAGTCATCACGATGGCAGACGTCATCAGGATCGCCACATATAAAGACTGAATCGGCAGCAATCATAGTCAGTGTGCGCGGCGACTACGCTTGGCGGCGGATGTTCATCATGCGTCTTTTCTTTAGTGTACAGATTTTGCTGCTTTCGGGCAAGTCATCAGCCTGGCTTCCCATCCCGCCGATCACGCCCTTCTCAGGCATCATCGGGACGCAAACTGAACGTGGCAACCATTCCGTTACCGTCGACGATACAGTGCCGGTACCAAAACAACGACGGAATATGTCATCAGGAACGGCACCTATAGAAACTGAATTGGCAGCAAGCATCGTTAGTGGGCGCGGAGAGGACGCATAGCGGCGAATGTTCATCATGCGTCTTTTCTTTGTTGCGCAGGCTTTGCTGCTTTCGGGAGAGGCATCAGCCTGGCTTCCCATCACGCCAATCACGCGATTATCAGGCATCATCGGGACGCAAACTGAACGAGGCAGCCATTCCGTTACAGTCGACGATACAGTTCCGGTTCGAAACCAACGATTGAATACGTCATCAGGAAGGCAGATGTCATCAGGATCGACAACTATAAAGACTGGATCGGCAGCAAGCATCGTCAGTGGGCGCGAAAAGGACGCATGGCGGCGAATGTTCATCAGGTGTCATTTCTTTGTTGTACAGCCTTTGCTGCTTTCGCGCAATTCATCAGCCTGGCTTCCTATCACGCCGATCACGCTCTTATCAGGCATCATTGGGACGCAAACTGAACGCGGAAACCATTCCGTTACCGTCGACGATACAGTTCCGGTTCGAAAACAAGGATTCAATACGTCATCACGATGGCACACTTCATCAGGATCGACACCTATAAAGACTGAATCGGCAGCAAGCATCGTCAGCGGAGGCGGAGAGGACGCATGGCAGCGTATGTTCGTCATGGGTCTTTTCTTTGTTTTACAGCCTTTGCTGCTTTTGGGCAGGCATCAGCCTGGCTTCCCATCCCGCCGATCACGCCCTTATCAGGCATCATCGGGACGAAAACTGAACGCGGTAACCATTTCGTTACCATCGACGGTACAGTTCCGGTTCCAAAGCAACAATAGAACCGTCATCAGGATGGCAGACGCCATCAGGATCGACACCGATAAAGACTGAATCGGCAGCAAGCATCGTCAGTGGGCACGGAGAGGACGCACGGCGACGAATGTTCATCATGCCTCTTTTTTGTTGTACAGGGTTTGCTGCTTTCGGGTAAGGAATCAGCCTGTCTTCCCATCACGCCGATCACGCCCTTATCAGGCATCATCGGGACGCAAACTGCACGCGGCAACCATTCCGTTACCGTCGACGATACAGTTCCTGTTCCAAAAGAAAGACGGAATACGTCATCAGGATCAACACCTATAAAAACTGAATCGGCAGCAAGCATCGTTAGTGGGCGCAGAGAGGACTCACAGCGACGAATGTTCATCATGCGTCTTTTCTTTGTTGTATAGCCTTTGCTGCTTTCGTGCAAGGCATCAGCCTGTCTTCCCATCACGCCGATCACGCCCTTATCAGGCATCATCGGGACGCAAACTGCACGCGGCAACCATTCCGTTACCGTCGACGATACAGTTCCTGTTCCAAAAGAAAGACGGAATACGTCATCAGGATCAACACCTATAAAAACTGAATCGGCAGCAAGCATCGTTAGTGGGCGCAGAGAGGACTCACAGCGACGAATGTTCATCATGCGTCTTTTCTTTGTTGTATAGCCTTTGCTGCTTTCGTGCAAGGCATCAGCCTGGCTTCCCATCACGCCGATCACGCGCTTATCAGGCATCATCGGGACGCAAACTGACCGCGGCAACCATTCCGTTACCGTCGACGATACAGTACCGGTTACAAAACAACGAACGACGGAATACGTCATGAGGATGGCAGACGTCATCAGGATCGACAATGATAAAGACTGAATCGGCAGCAAGCATTGTCAGTGGGCGCGGAGAGGAGTCACAGCGACGAATGTTCATCATGCGTCTTTTCTTTGTTGTACAGCCTTTGCTGCTTTCGTGCAAGGCATCAGCCTGGCTTCCCATCACGCCGATCACGCACTTATCAGGCATCATCGGGACGCAAACTGACCGCGGCAACCATTCCGTTACCGTCGACGATACAGTACCGGTTACAAAACAACGAATGACGGAATACGTCATGAGGATGGCAGACGTCATCAGGATCGACAATGATAAAGACTGAATCGGCAGCAATCATCGTCAGTGTCGCGGCGACAACGGATGGCATCGAATGTTCATCATGCGTATTTTCTTTGTTGCACAGACTTTGCTGCTTTCGGTCAAAGCATCAGCCAGGCTTCCCATACCGCCGATCACGCCCTTCTCAGGCATCATCGGGACGCAAACTGAACGCAGCAACCATTCCTTTACCGTCGACGATACAGTTCCTGTTCCAAAACAACGACGGAATACGTCATCAGGATCGACACCTATACAGACTGAATCGGCAGCAAGCATCGTTAGTGTGCGAGGAGAGGACGCATAGCGGCGAATGTTCACCATGCGTCTTTTCTTTGTTGTACAGGGTTGGCTGCTTTTGGGTAAGGCATCAGCCTGGCTTCCCATCGCGCCGATCACGCCCTTATCAGACATCATCGGGACGCAAACTGAAGGTGGCATCCATTCCGTTATCGTCGACGATACAGTTCCGGTTCCAAACCAACGATGGAACCATCATCAGGATGGCAGATATCATCAGGAATGACACCGATAAAAACTGAATCGGCAGCAAGCATTGTCAGTGGGCGCGTATAGGACGCACGGCGGCCAATGTTCATCATGCGTCTTTTCTTTGTTGTACAGGCTTTGCTGCTTTCGCGCAATTCATCAGCCTGGCTTCCCATTACGCCGATCTCGCCCTTATCAGGCGTCATCGGGACGCAAACTGAACGCTGCAACCATTCCGTTATCGTCGACGATACAGTTCCGGTTCCAAACCAAGGATGGAATAAGTCATCACGATGGCAGACGTCATCAGGATCGCCACCTATAAAGACTGAATCGGCAGCAATCATATTCAGTGTGCGGGGTGACTACGCTTGGCGGCGAATGTTCATCATGCGTCTTTTCTTTGTTGTACAGCCTTTACTGCTTTCGTGCAAGGCATCAGCCTGACTTCCCATCACGCCGATCACGCGCTTATCAGGCATCATCGGGACGCAAACTGACCGCGGCAACCATTCCGTTACCGTCGACGATACAGTTCCGGTTCCAAACCAACGATGGAATACGTCATCACGATGGCAGACGTCATCAAGATCGCCAGCTATAAAGACTGAATCGGAAGCATGCATCGTCAGTGGGTGCGGTGAGGACGCATGGCGGCTAATGTTCGTCATGCGTCTTTTCTTTGTTGTACAGCCTTTGCTGCTTTTGGGAAGACGTCAGCCTGGCTTCCCATCACGCCGATCACACCCTTATCAGGCATCATCGGGACGCAAACTGAACGCGGCAACCATTCCGTTACCGTCGACGATACAGTTCCGGTTCGAAACCAACGATTGAATACGTCATCACGATGGCACACATCATCAGGATCGACACCTATAAAGACTGAATCGGAAGCATGCATCGTCAGTGGGTGCGGTGAGGACGCACGGCGGCGTATGTTCATCATGAGTCTTTTCTTTTTTGTACAGGCTTTGCTGCTTTTGGGTAAGGGATCAGCCTCGCTTCCCATCACGATGATCACGCCCTTATCAGACATCATCGGGACGCAAACTGAAGGCGGCATCCATTCCGTTATCGTCGAAGATACAGTTCCGGTTCCAAACTAACGATGGAACCATCATCAGGATGGCAGACATCATCAGGAATGACACCGATAAAAACTGAATCGGCAGCAAGCATTGTCAGTGGGCGCGTATAGGACGCACGGCGCCCAATGTTCATCATGCGTCTTTTCTTTGTTGTACAGGCTTTGCTGCTTTCGGGCAATGGATCAGCCTGGCTTCCCATCACGCCGATCACGCGATTATCAGGCATCATCAGGACGCAAACTGAACGCAGCAACCATTCCGTTATCGTCGACGATACAGTTCCGGTTCCAAACCAACGATGGAATACATCATCACGATGGCAGACGTCATCAAGATCGCCAGCTATAAAGACTGAATCGGCAGCACTCATCGTCAGTGTGCGCAGCGACGACGGATGGCATCGAATGTTCATCATGCGTACTTTCTTTGTTGCACAGACTTTGCTGCTTTCGGTCAAAGCATCAGCCTGGCCTCCCATCCCGCCGATCACGCCCTTTCTCAGGCATCATCGGGACGCAAACTGAACGCGGCAACCATTCCGTTACCGTCGACGATACAGTTCCGGTTCCAAAACAACGACGGAATACGTCATCAGGAACGACACCTATAAAAACTGAATTGGCAGCAAGCATCGTTAGTGGGCGCGGAGAGGACGCATAGCGGCGAATGTTCATCATGCGTCTTTTCTTTGTTGTGCAGGCTTTGCTACTTTCGGGAGAGGCATCAGCCTGGCTTCCCATCACACCGATCACGCGATTATCAGGCATCATCGGGACGAAAACTGAACGCTGCAACCATTCCGTTATCGTCGACGATACAGTTCCATTTCCAAACCAACGATGGAATAAGTCATCACGATGGCAGACGTCATCAGGATCGCCACCTATAAAGACTGAATCGGCAGCAATCATATTCAGTGTGCGGGGCGACTACGCTTGGCGGCGAAAGTTCATCATGCGTCTTTTCTTTGTTGTACAGCCTTTACTGCTTTCGTGCAAGGCATCAGCCTGACTTCCCATCACGCCAATCACGCTCTTATCAGGCATCATCGGGACGCAAACTGAACGCGCCTACCATTCCGTTTCCGTCGACGATACAGTTCCGTTTCCAAACCAATAGTGGAATACGTCGTCACGATGGTAGACGTCATCAGGATCGACACCGATAAACAGTGAATCGGCCGGAAGCATCGTCAGTGATCGCGGAGAGAACGCGCGGTGGCGAATGTTCATCATGCGTTTTTTCTTTGTTTTACAAGCTTTGCTGCTTTTGGGAAGGCATCAGCCTGGCTTCCTATCACGCCGATCACGCTCTTATCAGGCATCATTGGGACGCAAACTGAACGCGGAAACCATTCCGTAACCGTCGACGATACAGTTCCGGTTCGAAACCAAGGATTGAATGCGTCATCACGATGGCACAAGTCATAAGGATCGACACCTATAAAGACTGAATCGGCAGCAAGCATCGTCAGTGGATGCGGAGAGGACGCATGGCGGCGTATGTTCGTCATGCGTCTTTTCTTTGTTGTACAGCCTTTGCTGCTTTTGGGAAGGCATCAGCCTGGCTTCCCATCCCGCCGATCACGCCCTTATCAGGCATCATCGGGACGCAAACTGAACGCGGTAACCATTCCGTTACTATCGGCGATACAGTTCCGGTTCCAAAGCAACAATGGAACCGTCATCAGGATGGCAGACGCCATCAGGTTCGACACCGATAAAGACTGAATCGGCAGCAAGCATCGTCAGTGGGCACGGAGAGGACGCACGGCGACGAATGTTCATCATGCCTCTTTTTTGTTGTACAGGGTTTGCTGCTTTCGGGTAAGCAATCAGCCTGTCTTCCCATCACGCCGATCACGCCCTTATCAGGCATCATCGGGACGCAAACTGAACGCGGCAACCATTTCGTTACCGTCGACGATACAGTTCCTGTTCCAAAAGAAAGACGGAATACGTCATCAGGATCAACACCTATAAAAACTGAATCGGCAGCAAGCATCGTTAGTGGGCGCAGAGAGGACTCACAGCGACGAATGTTCAGCATGCGTCTTTTCTTTGTTGTACAGGCTTTGCTGCTTTCGGGCAAGGCATCAGCCTGGCTTCCCATCACGCCGATCGCGCGCTTATCAGGCATCATCAGGACGCAAACTAAACGCGGCAACCATTCCGTTTCCGTCGACGATACAGCTCCGGTTCCAAACCGATGGAATATGTCATCACGATGGCAGACGTCACCAGGATCGACACCTAAAAAGACTGAATCGGCAGCAAGCATCGTCAGTGGGTGCGGAGAGGACGCATGGCGGCGAATGTTCGTCATGCGTCTTTTCTTTGTTGTACAGCCTTTGCTCCTTTTGGGAAGGCATCAGCCTGGCTTCCCATCCCGCCGATCACGCCCTTATCAGGCATCATCGGGACGCAAACTGAACGCGGCAACCATTCCGTTACCGTCAACGATACAGTTCCTGTTCCAAAAGAAAGACAGAATACGTCATCACGATGGCAGACGTCATCAAGATCGTCAGCTATAAAGACTGAATCGGCAGCAATCATCGTTAGTGTGCGCGGTGACGACGCATGGCATCGAATGTTCATCATGCGTCTTTTTTTTGTTGTACAGCCTTTGCTGCTTTCGTGCAAGGCAACAGCCTGGCTTCCCATCACGCCAATCACGCGCTTATCAGGCATCATCGGGACGCAAACTGAACGCGGCAAACATTCCGTTACCGTCGACGATGCAGTACGGTTCCAAAAAAACGAACGACGGAATACGTCATGAGGATGGCAGACGTCATCAGGATCGACACTGATAAAGACTGAATCGGCAGCAAGCATCGTTAGTGGGTGCGGAGAGGACGCATGGCGGCGAATGTTCGTCATGCGTCTTTTCTTTGTTGTACAGCCTTTGCTCCTTTTGGGAAGGCATCAGCCTGGCTTCCCATCCCGCCGATCACGTCCTTATCAGGCATCATCGGGACGCAAACTGAACGCGGCAACCATTCCGTTACCGTCAACGATACAGTTCCTGTTCCAAAAGAAAGACGGAATACGTCATCAGGATCAACACCTATAAAAACTGAATCGGCAGCAAGCATCGTTAGTGGGCGCAGAGAGGACTCACAGCGACGAATGTTCATCATGCGTCTTTTCTTTGTTGTACAGGCTTTGCTGCTTTCGGGCAAGGCATCAGCCTGGCTTCCCATCACGCCAATCACGCGCTTATCAGGCATCATCGGGACGCAAACTGAACGCGGCAAACATTCCGTTACCGTCGACGATGCAGTACGGTTCCAAAAAAACGAACGACGGAATACGTCATGAGGATGGCAGACGTCATCAGGATCGACACTGATAAAGACTGAATCGGCAGCAAGCATCGTTAGTGGGCGCGGAGATGACGCATGGCGGCGAATGTTCATCATGCGTCTTTTCTTTGTTGTACAGCCTTTTCTGCTTTCGGGCAATGGATCAGCCTGGCTTCCCATCACGCCGATCACGCGCTTATCAGGCATCATCAGGACGCAAACTGAACGCAGCAACCATTCCGTTATCGTCGACGATACAGTTCCGGTTCCAAACCAACGATGGAATAAGTCATCACGATGGCAGACGTCATCAGGATCGCCACCTATAAAGACTGAATCGGCAGCAATCATAGTCAGTGTGCGCGGCGACTACGCTTGGCGGCGGATGTTCATCATGCGTCTTTTCTTTGTTGTGCAGGCTTTGCTGCTTTCGGGAGAGGCATCAGCCTGGCTTCTCATCACGCCGATCACGCGATTATCAGGCATCATCGGGACGCAAACTGAACGCGGCAGCCATTCCGTTACAGTCGACGATACAGTTCCGGTCCGAAACCAACGATTGAATACGTCATCAGGATGGCAGATGTCATCAGGATCGACACCTATAAAGACTGGATCGGCAGCAAGCATCGTCAGTGGGCGCGAAAAGCACGCATGGCGGCGAATGTTCATCATGTGTCATTTCTTTGTTGTACAGCCTTTGCTGCTTTCGCGCAATTCATCAGCCTGGCTTCCCATTACGCCTATCTCGCCCTTATCAGGCATCATCGGGACGCAAACTGAACGCTGCAACCATTCCGTTATCGTCGACGATACAGTTCCGGTTCCAAACCAACGATGGAATAAGTCATCACGATGGCAGACGTCATCAGGATCGCCACCTCTAAAGACTGAATCGGCAGCAATCATATTCAGTGTGCGGGGCGACTACGCTTGGCGGCGAATGTTCATCATGCGTCTTTCCTTTGTTGTACAGCCTTTACTGCTTTCGTGCAAGGCATCAGCCTGGCTTCCCATCACGCCAATCACGCGCTTATCAGGCATCATCGGGACGCAAACTGAACGCGCCTACTTTTCTGTTTCCGTCGACGATACAGTTCCGTTTCCAAACCAACGGTGGAATACGTCATCCCGATGGCAGACGTCATCAGGATCGACACCGATAAACAGTGAATCGGCCGGAAGCATCGTCAGTGATCGCGGAGAGAACGCGCGGTGGAGAATGTTCATCATGCGTTTTTTCTTTGTTTTACAAGCTTTGCTGCTTTTGGGAAGGCATCAGCCTGGCTTCCTATCACGCCGATCACGCTCTTATCAGGCATCATTGGGACGCAAAACTGAACGCGGAAACCATTCCGTTACCGTCGCCGTTACAGTTCCGGTTCGAAACCAAGTATTGAACACGTCATCACGATGGCACACGTCATCAGGATCGACACCTATAAAGACTGAATCGGCAGCAAGCATCGTCAGTGGATGCGGAGAGGACGCACGGCGACGAATGTTCATCATGCCTCTTTTTTGTTGTACAGGGTTTGCTGTTTTCGGGTAAGCAATCAGCCTGTCTTCCCATCACGCCGATCACGCCCTTATCAGGCATCATCGGGACGCAAACTGAACGCGGCAACCATTCCGTTACCGTCGACGATACAGTTCCTGTTCCAAAAGAAAGACGGAATACGTCATCAGGATCAACACCTATAAAAACTGAATCGGCAGCAAGCATCGTTAGTGGGCGCAGAGAGGACTCACAGCGACGAATGTTCATCATGCGTCTTTTCTTTGTTGTACTGGCTTTGCTGCTTTCGGGTAAGCGATCAGCCTGGCTTGCCATCACGCCGATCACGCCCTTATCAGACATAATCGGGACGCAAACTGAACGCTGCAACCATTCCGTTATCATCGACGATACAGTTCCGGTTCCAAACCAACGATGGAATACGTCATCAGGATGGCAGACGTCATCAGGATCGACAGATATAAAGACTGAATCGGCAGCAATCATCATCTGTGGGCGCGGAGAGGACGCATAGCGGGGAATGTTCATCATACGTCTTTTCTTTGTTGTACAGCCTTTGCTGCTTTCGTGCAAGGCATCAGCCTGGCTTCCCATCACGCAGATCACGCGCTTATCAGGCATCATCGGGACGCAAACTGACTGCGGCAGCCATTCCGTTACCGTCGACGATACAGTACCGGTTACAAAACAACGAACGACGGAATACGTCATGAGGATGGCAGACGTCATCAGGATCGACACTGATAAAGACTGAATCGGCAGCAAGCATTGTCAGTGGGCGCGGAGAGGACGCACGGCGGCCAATGTTCATCATGCGTCTTTTCTTTGTTGTACAGGCTTTGCTGCTTTCGGGCAAGGCATCAGCCTGGCTTCCCATCACGCCGATCACGCGCTTATCAGGCATCATCAGGACGCAAACTAAACGCGGCAACCATTCCGTTACCGTCGACGCTACAGTTCCGTTTCCAAACCAACGATGGAATACGTCATCACGATGGCAGACGTCATCAAGATCGCCAGCTATAAAGACTGAATCGGCAGCAATCATCGTCAGTGTGCGCGGCGACGACGCATGGCATCGAATGTTCATCATGCGTATTTTCTTTGTTGCACAGACTTTGCTGCTTTCGGTCAAAGCATCAGCCTGGCTTCCCATCCCGCCGATCACGCCCTTCTCAGGCATCATCGGGATGCAAACTGAACGCAGCAACCATTCCGTTACCGTCGACGATACAGTACCGGTTACAAAACAACGAACGACGGAATACGTCATGAGGATGGCAGACGTCATCAGGATCGACACCTATACAGACTGAATCGGCAGCAAGCATCGTTAGTGTGCGAGGAGAGGACGCATAGCGGCGAATGTTGACCATGCGTCTTTTCTTTGTTGTGCAGCCTTTTCTGCTTTTGGGAAGGCATCAGCCTGGCTTCCTATCACGCCGATCACGCTCTTATCAGGCATCATCGGGACGCAAACTGAACGCGGAAACCATTCCGTTAACGTCGACGATACAGTTCCGGTTCGAAACCAACGATTGAATACGTCATCAGGTTGGCACACGTCATCAGGATCGACACCTATAAAGACTGAATCGGAAGCATGCATCGTCAGTGGGTGCGGAGAGGACGCAGGGCGGCGAATGTTCGTCATGCGTCTTTTCTTTGTTGTACAGGCTTTGCTGCTTTTGGGAAGACGTCAGCCTGACTTCCCATCACGCCGATCACACCCTTATCAGGCATCATCGGGACGCAAACTGAACGCGGCAACTATTCCGTTATCGTCGACGATACAGTTCCGGTTCCAAACCAACGATGGAGCCATCATCAGGATGGCAGACATCATCAGGAATGACACCGATAAAAACTGAATCGGCAGAGCATTGTCAGTGGGCGCGTAGAGGACGCACGGCGGCCAATGTTCATCATGCGTCTTTTCTTTGTTGTGCAGGCTTTGCTGCTTTCGGGAGAGGCATCAGCCTGGCTTCCCATTACGCCGATCACGCGATTATCAGGCATCATCGGGACACAAACTGAACGCGGCAGCCATTCCGTTACAGTCGACGATACAGTTCCGGTTCGAAACCAGCGATTGAATACGTCATCAGGATGGCAGATGTCATCAAGATCGACAGCTATAAAGACTGGATCGGCAGCAAGCATCGTCAGTGGGCGCGAAAAGGACGCATGGCGGCGAATGTTCATCATGTGTCATGTCTTTGTTGTACAGCCTTTGCTGCTTTCGCGCAATTCATCAGCCTGGCTTCCCATTACGCCGATCTCGCCCTTATCAGGCATCATCTGGACGCAAACTGAACGCTGCAACCATTCCGTTATCGTCGACGATACAGTTCCGGTTCCAAACCAACGATGGAATAAGTCATCACGATGGCAGACGTCATCAGGATCGCCACCTATAAAGACTGAATCGGCAGCAATCATATTCAGTGTGCGGAGCGACTACGCTTGGCGGCGAATGTTCATCATGCGTCTTTTCTTTGTTGTACAGCCTTTACTGCTTTCGTGCAAGGCATCAGCCTGGCTTCCCATCACGCCAATCACGCGCTTATCAGGCATCATCGGGACGCAAACTGAACGCGCCTACCATTCCGTTTCCGTGGATGACACAGTTCCGTTTCCAAACCAACGGTGGAATACGTCATCACGATGGCAGACGTCATCAGGATCGACACCGATAAACAGTGAATCGGCCGGAACCATCGTCAGTGATCGCGGAGAGAACGCGTGGCGAATGTTCATCATGCGTTTTTTCTTTGTTTTACAAGCTTTGCTGCTTCCGGGCAAGGCATCAGCCTGGCTTCCCATCACGCCTATCACGCCGTTGCCAGGCATCATCCGGACGCAAACTGAACGCGGCAACCATTCTGTTATTGTCGACGATACAGCTCCGGTTCCAAACCAACGATGGAATATGTCATCACGATGGCAGACGTCATCAGGATCAACACCTATAAAGACTGAATCGGCAGCAAGCATCGTTAGTGGGCGCGGAGATGACGCTTGGCTGCGAATGTTCATCATGCGTCTTTTCTTTGTTGTACAGCCTTTTCTGCTTTTGGGAAGGCATCAGCCTGGCTTCCTATCACGCCGATCACGCTCTTATCAGGCATCATTGGGACGCAAACTGAACGCGGAAACCATTCCGTTACCGTCGACGATACAGTTCCGGTTCCAAAGCAACAATGGAACCATCATCAGGATGGCAGACGCCATTAGGATCGACACCGATAAAGACTGAATCGGCAGCAAGCATCGTCAGTGGGCACGGAGAGGACGCACGGCGACGAATGTGCATCATGCCTCTTTTTTGTTGTACAGGGTTTGCTGCTTTCGGGTAAGCAATCAGCCTGTCTTCCCATCACGCCGATCACGCCCTTATCAGGCATCATCGGGACGCAAACTGAACGCGGCAACCATTCCGTTACCGTCGACGATACAGTTCCTGTTCCAAAGGAAAGACGGAATACGTCATCAGGATCAACACCTATAAAAACTGAATCGGCAGCAAGCATCGTTAGTGGGCGCAGAGAGGACTCACAGCGACGAATGTTCATCATGCGTCTTTTCTTTGTTGTACAGGCTTTGCTGCTTTCGGGTAAACAATCAGCCTGGCTTGCCATCACGCCGATCACGCCCTTATCAGACATAATCGGGACGCAAACTGAACGCTGCAACCATTCCGTTATCATCGACGATACAGTTCCGGTTCCAAACCAACGATGGAATACGTCATCAGGATGGCAGACGTCATCAGGATCGACACCTATAAAGAGTGAATCGGCAGCAATCATCATCTGTGGGCGCGGAGAGGACGAATAGCGGCGAATGTTCATCATGCGTCTTTTCTTTGGTGTACAGCCTTTGCTGCTTTCGAGAACGCATCAGCCTGGCTTCCTATCACGCCGATCACGCTCTTATCAGGCATCATCGGGACGCAAACTGACCGCGGCAACCATTCTGTTATTGTCGACGATACAGTTCTGGTTCCAAACCAACGATGGAATATGTCAACACGATGGCAGAGGTCATCAGGATCGACACCTATAGAGATTGAATCGGCAGCAAGCATCGCCAGTGGGCGCGGAGAGGACGCATGGCGGCGAATGTTCATCATGCCTCTTTTCGTTGTTGCACAGCCTTTGCTGCTTTCGGGCAAGGCATCAGCCTGGCTTCCCACCACACCGATCACGCCCTTATCAGGCATCATCGGGACGCAAACTGAACGCGGCAACCATTCCGTCATCGTCAACGATACAGTTCCGGTTCCAAACCAACGGTGGAACCGTCATCAGGATTTCAGACGTCATCAGGATCGACGCCGATACAGACTGAATCTGCAGCAAGCATCGTCAGTGGGCGCGTAGAGGACGCACGGCCGCGTATGTTCATCATGCGTCTTTTCTTTGTTGTACAGGCTTTGCTACTTTCGGGTAAGGCATCAGCCTGGCTTCCCATCACACCGATCACGCCCTTATCAGACAACATCGGGACGCAAACTGAAGGCGGCAACCATTCCGTTACCGTCGACGATACAGTTCCGGTTCCAAAACAACGAACGACGCAATACGTCATGAGGATGGCAGACGTCATCAGGATCGACACTGATAAAGACTGAAACGGCAGCAAGCATTGTCAGTGGGCGCGGAGTGGACGCACGGTGTCCAATGTTCATCATGCGTCTTTTCTTTGTTGTACAGGCTTTGCTGCTTTCGGGCAAGGCATCAGCCTGGCTTCCCATCACGCCGATCACGCGCTTATCAGGCATCATCAGGACGCAAACTAAACGCGGCAACCATTCCGTTACCATCGACGATACAGTTCCGGTTCCAAACCAATGATGGAATACGTCATCACGATGGCAGACGTCATCAGGATCGACACCTATAAAGACTGAATCGGCAGCAAGCATCGTCAGTGGGTGCGGAGAGGACGCATGGCTTCGAATGTTCATCATGCGTCTCTTCTTTGTTGTACAGCCTTTGCTGCTTTCGGGAAGGCATCATCCTGGCCTCCCATTGCGCGATCACGCCCTTATCAGACATCATCGGGACGCAAACTGAACACGGCAACCATTCCGTTACCGTCGACGATACAGTTCCTGTTCCAAAACAACGAGGGAATACGTCATCAGAATCGACACCTATAAAGACTGAATCGGCAGCAAGTATCGTTAGTGGGCGAGGAGAGGACGCATAGCGGGGAAAGTTCTTCATGCGTCTTTTCTTTGTTGTACAGCCTTTGCTGCTTTCGGGCAAGGCATCAGCCTGGCTTCCCACCATGCCGATCACGCCCTTATCAGACATCATCCGGACGCAAACTGAACAAGGCAACCATTCCGTTATCGTCGACGATACAGTTCCGGATCCAAACCAACGATGGAACCGTCATCAGGTTTTCAGACGTCATCAGGATCGACACCGATACAGACTGAATCGGCAGCAAGCATCGTCAGTGGGCGCGGAGAGGACGCACGGCGGCGTATTTTCAACATTCGTCTTTTCTTCGTTGTACAGGCTTTGCTGCTTTAGGGTGAGGCATCAGCCTGGCTTCCCATCACGCCGATCATGCCCTAATCAGACATCATCGGGATGCAAACTGAAGGCGGCAACCATTCCATTATCGTCGACGATACAGTTCCGGTTCCAAACCAACGATGGAATACGTCATCAGGATCGACACATATAAAGACTGAATCGGCAGCAAGCATCGTTAGTGGGCGCGGAGAGGACGCATAGCGGCCGATGCTCATCATGCGCCTTTTCTTTGTTGTACAGCCTTTGCTGCTTTCGGGCAAGGCATCAGCCTGGCTTCCCATCACGCAAGAGTGGAAGCGTGGGCGAGTTGGTGATGGTTTTTATCTGACAAAGAAATGCAATACCTGTCTGCTAATCTGTGAACGTGTTTGACGATAACGCTGTTCGATTGCTTCCTATATTTTAACGCTTTTATGTGTCCCCCCCCTCTTTTTTGTCAAGAAAGTGCTTATATTGCCTGGTCTTGCAATAAAAATTCAGTTGTAAGTAGCGCCCGTCCTGTGTGTCTCGCTGTGTCCTTGTCTTTTTAGCGCTATGCACCAATCGTTCCCATCACGCCCATCACGCGATTATCAGGCATCATCGGGATGCAAACTGAACGCGGTAACCATTCCGTTATCGTACACGATACAGTTCCGGTTCGAAACCAACGATGGAATACGTCATCAGGATGGCAGACGTCATCAGGATCGACACCTATAAAGTCTGACATTTCGCTTGCGTCTCCAGGCCTCGCAGGCGTTCCATAATAGTTTAAGCCAACCTGCGCACATGGACGAGCTTGATACTGCTTCTTAGTGTAAAGAAGACATTTTGGAATAACAGCGCGAAGGACGAGGACGAAGATCCGAAGAACATAAACGAAGCGCTGTTCTGATCTTCGTCCTCGTCCTTCGTGCTGCTATTCCAAAATGTATTACCAACTAGCCGGAATTTCTTGGCTCGTAAAGACCTTTGTGAGGTGATTTCGCCTCTCGGAGAATCGTCTGTAACATGTTGTTTAAAGCAGAAATGAAGACTTCAGATTGAACGCGCCACGACATTGTGCTCGCGTCTGCAGGCCCCGTAGGCGTTCCATTGTTGTTTAAGCCAGACTGCGCACACGCACGAGCTTGATACTGCTTCGGAATGCAATGAAGACCTCTGTGAGGTGATTTTGAATCACGCCACGACATTGCGCTCGCGTCTCCACGCCTCGCAGGCGTTTCATAATAGTTAAACCGAACTGTGCACACGCATGAGCTTGACACTACTTCTGAATGTAAGGAAGACCTCTCAGACGAGTTTGAGTCTCGGAGAGGCGTCTATAACGTATTGGTTTACGCAGAAATGAAGACTTCGGGTTGTGCGCGCTACGACATTGCGCTCGCGTCTCCAGGCCTCGCAGGCGTTCCATAATAGTTTAAGCCAAACTGCGCACACGCACGAGCTTAATACTACTTCTGAATGTAAAGCAGACATTTGTGAGGTGACTTCGCATCTCGGATAGTCGTCTATAACGTGTTGTTTTATTTAGAAATGAAGACTTCGGGTTGAGCGCGCCACGACATTGGGCTCGCGTCTCCAGGCCTCGCAGGCGTTCCACAATAGTTTAAGCCAACCTGCGCACACGCACGAGCTAAATACTACTACTGAATTGAAAGCAGACCTTTGTGAGGTGACTGCGCATCTCGGATAGTCATCTAATAACGTTTTGTTTTACGTAGAAATGAAGACTTCGGGTTGAGCGCGCCACGACATTGCGCTCGCGTCTCCAGGCCTCGCAGGCGTTCCATAATAGTTTAAGCCAAACTGCGCACACGCACGAGCTTAATACTACTTCTGAATGTAAAGCAGACATTTGTGAGGTGACTTCGCATCTCGAATAGTCGTCTATAACGTGTTTTCTTACGTAGAAATGAAGACTTCGCGTTGAGCGCGCCACGACATTGGGCTCGCGTCTCCAGGCCTCGCAGGCGTTCCATAATAGTTTAAGCCAAACTGCGCACACGCACGAGCTAAATACTACTACTGAATTGAAAGCAGACCTTTGTGAGGTGACTGCGCATCTCGGATAGTCGTCTATAACGTGTTGTCTTACGTAGAAATGAAGACTTCGGGTTGAGCGCGCCACGACATTGCGCTCGCGTCTCCAGGCCTCGCAGGCGTTCCATAATAGTTTAAGCCAACCTGCGCACACGCACGAGCTAAATACTACTTCTGAATTGAAAGCAGACCTTTGTGAGGTGACTGCGCATCTCGGATAGTCGTCTATAACGTTTTGTTTTACGTAGAAATGAAGACTTCGGGTTGAGCGCGCCACGACATTGCGCTCGCGTCTCCAGGCCTCGCAGGCGTTCCATAATAGTTTAAGCCAAACTGCGCACACGCACGAGCTAAATACTACTTCTGAATGTAAAGCAGACATTTGTGAGGTGACTTCGCATCTCGGATAGTCGTCTATAACGTGTTGTTTTATTTAGAAATGAAGACTTCGGGTTGAGCGCGCCACGACATTGGGCTCGCGTCTCCAGGCCTCGCAGGCGTTCCACAATAGTTTAAGCCAAACTGCGCACACGCACGAGCTAAATACTACTACTGAATTGAAAGCAGACCTTTGTGAGGTGACTGCGCATCTCGGATAGTCATCTAATAACGTTTTGTTTTACGTAGAAATGAAGACTTCGGGTTGAGCGCGCCACGACATTGCGCTCGCGTCTCCAGGCCTCGCAGGCGTTCCATAATAGTTTAAGCCAACCTGCGCACACGCACGAGCTAAATACTACTTCTGAATTGAAAGCAGACCTTTGTGAGGTGACTGCGCATCTCGGATAGTCGTCTATAACGTTTTGTTTTACGTAGAAATGAAGACTTCGGGTTGAGCGCGCCACGACATTGCGCTCGCGTCTCCAGGCCTCGCAGGCGTTCCATAATAGTTTAAGCCAAACTGCGCACACGCACGAGCTAAATACTACTTCTGAATTGAAAGCAGACCTTTGTGAGGTGACTGCGCATCTCGGATAGTCGTCTATAACGTGTTGTTTTACGTAGAAATGAAGACTTCGTGTTGAGCGCGCCACGACATTGCGCTCGCTCTCCAGGCCTCGCAGGTGTTCCATAATAGTTTAAGACGAACTGCGCACAAGCACGAGGTTGATACTGCTTCTGAATGTAAAGACGACCTCTGCGAGGTGATTTTGAATCTCGGAGAGGCGTCTATAACGCGTTGTTTTACGTAGAAATGATGAATTCGAGTTGACCGTGCCACGACATTGCGCTGGCGTCTGCAGGCCTCGTAGGCGTTCCAGAATAGTTTAATCCAAACTGCGCACACGCAGGAGCTTGATAGTACTTCAGAATGTAAAGAAGACCTGTGTGAGGTGATTTTGACTCGCGCCACGACATTGCGCTCGCTCTCCAGGCGTCGCAGGTGTTCCATAATAGTTTAATACGAACTGCGCACAAGCACGAGCTTGATACTGCTTCTGAATGTAAAGAAGACCTCTGCGAGGTGATTTTGAATCTCGGAGAGGCGTCTATAACGCGTTGTTTTACGTAGAAATGATGAATTCGAGTTGACCGTGCCACGACATTGCGCTGGAGTCTGCAGGCCTCGTAGGCGTTCCAGAATAGTTTAATCCAAACTGCGCACACGCAGGAGCTTGATAGTACTTCAGAATGAAAAGAAGACCTGTGTGAGGTGATTTTGACTCGCGCCATGACATTGCGCTTGCATCTCAGGCCTTGCAGTCGTTCCATATTAGTTTAATCCACACTGCGGACACGCACGAGCTTGATACTACTTCTGAATGTAAAGAAGACCTCTCTGAGGGAATTTTAAATCTCGGAGAGTCTTCTACAACGCGTCGCCTTACACAGGAACGACCACACTTTGGATTCAGCTTGCATCGACATTGCGCTCGCGTCTGCAGGCCCCGTAGGCGTTCCATAATAGTTTAAGCCAAACTGCGCAAACGCACGAGCTTGATACTACTTCGGAATATAAAGAAGACCTCTGTGAGATGCTTTTGACTCGCGGCACGGACATTGCGCTTGCGTCTCCAGGCCTCTCAGGCCTTCCATAATAGTTTAAGCCAAACTGCGCACACGCACGAGCTTGATACTACTTCTTATTGTAAAGACCTCTGTGAGGTGATTTTGAAACTCGGAGAGTCTTCTGCAACGCGTCGCCTTACGCAGGAACGAACACTCTTCGGATTCAGCGCGCAACGACATTGCGCTCGCGTCTGTAGGCCCCGCCCACTGAGCACAGAATATCTTGTAGCTGTCTTGATATGTCTATATTGGTCATATATATCTTGAGCTATCAAAGACATCTACAAGACGTCGCTTGGTGCTAGTCTAGAAGACATCATCGGCAAGATGTCTGGAATCTGTCTTGTGAAGAATTTTTATGTCTTCAGCTACGCAAGACAGTTATTAGCTGGCTTACGCAAGATGTCTTCTAGAGTTCTGCTTCAGAAGTCTACCATACTTCCTCACAAGACGTTTCATGGTCACATATCCGACTGTAGTGCAATATGCACAATTTAACTGGACGATACTGTTCTGCATACTCTAAGTATAAATTGTCGAAGGTTTGTTCTAGCAATTTTTCAGCTTGCAAAATGCTGTATTCAAAGTACCTGCATTTTTGAATTAAGCATGCAATCTGGGCTGTTTCCAGCATGCAGGACCAATATGGCACCAAGAAATGCTGTTTAGGCGATGGGTATCTGAACATAATGTACAAAAGTCGCTGACACCTTCATTTCTGCATCGTTTAATTGGTGCAGCCCATAGCCACACCTGTGTTCGACCTCGCTGGGCGCAGTCCAGCCCGCCGGAAGACTCCAAACTCCGAGTGTTCACTACGACAAAGTAAGCTAGCGATGTATCCGTGTGGGATAAAAGCCAGTAGTTCGCACAGAGGAACGATTTGCTGCGCCGATGTTAATACGGAACGCCAGCTATGCACGACCCGCCATTCCCAAACTTCGCGCGTCGTGGCCTTTTTGCACCCCTCCTCTTTACAGCGAGATAGAAAATAGTTTGCCAAAATAATTACGAAAGACGCAGGTTGTATTTACCATTTTGAATCAAATACGTCATAAGCAACAGTTACATTTTACTTGTATAGCTTGTTTTATGAAATATATTTCAGATTTTTATTGTTTTTAAAGTTATTGTATCAATGCGCTGCTCGGCAGCCGGCCATTTCGTCGTGTCTAGTCGTGTCTGCACGTTAGGCCGTTGGTTTGTGACTGCGTTGAAAATGTATCCCGCACAGCGGCTGCTACTTCTGGCTGCAAGGCAAGCTGCGCTGGGTGAGTAAGAAATTGGTTCTTCTAAATGTGTCACTTAATGGAGCAGTAAAGTGACTGAGTGTTTTCGTTTTCCGATAAAAATGCTGCAAGGACCGTTGTGTGCATCCGCCGGCGCAGGCTGTATGGGCAAGCAAGATAGCGCGCGCGGACCGTTTAGTCAGTACGAAAGGCGGTGTTTTATGGCGCATCTATAGTTGTGTACATGCAGGAAGGTTTTGCGCTTGTAATTCCACTCGCCGCGTTTTGTGAACTGCCATTGGCGGCGGAACCTCGCGATGTTATTCTTCAAAATGAGCTTGGCGATCCGACGTCTTTCGTTGATTGCCGCTGGTTCTAACACTTTCCCAGGAAACACAACTGAGCACGAAAGTCTGCATGCTTATTGTGGCCTTCACTCTACAGCAAGATACAGAAAATACGCACCGTCGAGTGGAAGCCGCGCATTGTTTATGGCAGCCTGCAGAGCTCTATACGCGCTAAGTTATGCCGCGGTTGCGAAAAAGAAGAAGAACGATCTCAATAAGCCGCCTTAGAGGGGAGGGTAAGGTGCATTCTGGCCACAGCGACTCCCAACTGCTAGCAAAATACTCTCGGCCTGTTCACAGGCACAAGTTGAAACACATGGCGAGATAGGAACGGCGTACAAACATTCTACAGTGATTTATATTAATAGTTCATAAAATGTTTACAGTCAGGCATTACATTGCCACATAAGTGATTTTACATTTTCATATAGTCAGAAAGCACAATTTAGTTCTTTTTAAGTTCCTGAACTGCATGCTGTGTGATGTGCTGGTGCTCTATTTGCTTTGGTCTTCAGGTTTTTTTTTTATTATTGACGGAAATGTTTTAAGAAATTAAGCTTCAGTTCAATTGGTACAGAAGGAAGTCGAAAGCAAATCTTTCGGAGGGACCTCGTATAACGAAAAGCCTATTATTAATACACAAGAACATATCAATTTCATTTGTTTTCTTGCTTCAGGGCCAATAAACTCTTCCTGTCCAGAACTGGGAAAAGAAAAGAGAGTACTGAATCTTAAATTACTTTTAAGGCGTATAGAATGTAGCCACGTTATAATATGGGTTCAGTGTATGCCTTCTGGCTGCCCTCAACAACAAAGCTGTGACTCTAAGCAAACCTTTTGATAGCATATGGACTCCTCCCGAAGTGAAGGTGTTTGGCATCAAAGGTGAAATGCCTTCATTTAATTTAATGCTCTTTTTCACATTGTGCTGTTGTGTCTGTGTTTGGTGCTCTTGTTTTTTTTTTCTGTCTGCACGAATTTTCATGTAAACAAAACACTTACCAAACAGCTCAAGCAAGTGAGCTATGCATTCTTTTTTTTTTTTGTTCTGGGTGCATGCTCACTGTTTATTTTATTGCTTTCATTTGTGCTAGGAAAAACTGGTGATGCATACATACATAGGTACCTACATATATACATGCATAGATACATACATAGGTAATGCATCCATACATAGATACATGATACATAGATTTATTTCTTCTGTCGAATGAAACACTTGGCAAACTCAGAGGCAGAAACCTTACCCAGCATAGAAAGTGACTCTCGATAAAAAAATAAATAAAAAGGAATGCATAAATCAGGAAAATGGTGGTTCTCTTCAGGGGTTTCTGTTGGTGAAGACAAGGAAATGTTTTAGCTCTCGAGGTCATCAAGGAGTTATTAATATACATATATTATACTCAGCACTATTTTGTGCTGCTAGTGCGTGTCTTGGTTAAACATATTTCTGTTGTGTACTCAATACTCTCAACCTTATGTGACATATTTTGAGTTTAAATTCTTATCCCATAGTGGAATTTGTGCCAGTGTTTTGTAGTCAGTGATTTGCTTTATTAAACTTCACAAGAAATCTTTAAAGCATTGGAACACCTTGCAGGTTGCCACCACCTCCACGGCTGCCTAGCAACTATCCTTTTCCTGTCTGTGCTGCAAACACAACTTAGTGATGAGGGCCACGGGACTGACATCTCACTGGGCAGTCGCGGGCTACTGACTGAATACACAGGTATGGTTTGACTGTGCCAAAAACTCAAGAGTTGCCAACAGTGGGACTTTTTCCTTCTGTTTGGGAGCTCATATATCTAAATCGTGCTTTTGATTTTAATCCTGGCAGGTGTGACATGGAAAGCCTTCAACACCAATGAAACTTAGTTTTGCCGACATCACAAAAGAGTGGTTGGTGTTTGCCTTGTGACAAAGACCAAGTCCACATCTAAAGGCGCTGCGCAGCCACCATGAACAGTGCCACAATAGCAAGCAGCTGGGATCAAGGCACCTTCTGTGCTAAGTTACAACTCAAGTTTGAAGCTTTGTAATTTTGCAAAGGTAGGCCTCCAACAATTGACAGACAGGAGCCTCCCAATCAATTGAGCCACAAAGGAATTCCCCCTTTCATGGCAGTAGGTGACAAAAAAGAGGCAGTGCAGCTGGTGTTCAGTACCGATAAAGAAAAAGCTGCCCAGCCTAGTTAGCTGTGGACAAGGGCTGGAGTGGTACCAGTGTTGAGAACGATCTGAGTGGCAGAAAAGCCTCCTTTGAGGGATATTTGCCCCTTTTAATTTGTAACTGACTGCAGTGGATCTGATAGCCCCAGAAGTTTTCTTTATTATTTTTTTTTTCAATTTTCTCTGCCCTCTAGGGGATGTACAGAATAACAGATGCACAACCCATGCCAGCTCCCTCATTTTACAATGCTTTCATGCCAGAATGTTGGCAGTGGTATTTAGACCTTGTTTGTTTTTTTTTCAATGCCTTTTCTCCATGCATAATAACAGGCTATTTAGCATAACACAGTCGCACACAAGACAGAGGACACCACCAGCACTTACAACTGTTCAGCGGAAAGCAGCCGATATACATAGCCTACTCAGGTGATGCACACGGGTACAAGGCAACATGGAAACAGCACCAATTTTGTCAAACTATGCGTGAGAAATTTTTCTTCAGTCTCATGGGAAAAACCAATTTGCTACTGACACAGCTGTAACCTGCTTTTTTATATGAAGGGCTTCTAGTGTTTCATGAGCCGTTACCCACAGTTTTCACAATTGGTGCAAACCCTACGGTGCAAGGCAAGTCGCTCACCTTCATTGTTAATGTCTTTTGCATGTTCCCTAAGTTGGCCATTCACGCAGAATCCTGCTTGTGCAAAATAAGATTTCTCTACATGACAGTAGAATTTTATAGACGGTGGTGCCCTTTACGAAATGCTGGCCATGTCTTGTCTGACACCTGACCTGTTTGCTTTCGTAGCTTATGTGATGGCTTAGCTGAGCAAGCTTTCAGGGAGCAGAGGATACCATCTATACATTAAACAGGTTCGAGCTGTGTCAGCGACACTTCAGTTTTTCTTTGAGGCTGAACAGATATTTCTCATACCTGCTTTGGTAAGATTGATGCTGTTTTCCTGTTACCTTGTACATGTGCACATCAGCAGTGAAAGCTATGCATTGACTGCTTGCCCCTAAATAAACAGTTGTAGTAAGTACACGTGGTGTCTTCTTTCTTGTGTGTGTCTGTGTTATGCTAAATACCTTTTTTATTTCTGAAAACCAACTATCTGAAAACCACTGGCCGAAGCCCGGGGAGACGCCGGCCGGACAAGCAAAGACGAATGAAGAAGTTAACGCAGGCGGTAAGTCAGTCAGCTTCGCTAGCGGGGTCTCCAAAGAAAAAAAACTTGGAACTTTCGGAATTACAACAGACTCAAGCCGAGCATAGCAAAGAAATCAGAATCATTAAAAAAGACATCAAAGAGATTAAAGAAACCATCAAATCCCTAGTCGAGGTAATTAAAGAGTTAAAAGAGGCAAAAGCTACACCTGCACCGGCACCTCCGATGCTCAGGCCGCCCGTCATACGGGGCCCCGGTGGGGCAAGCGAGAGCAATTGTGGCAGGGACAGTGACGACTCAGATGAAATGAATATCGATCAGGCTAGACCCGCGAAACGTAAATCAGACGACACTAGTGTAATTGGACAAGCCAGAAAGCACGTGGCTTTTAGAAAATTAGTCAAGGATGAAATCATAGACTTCGAATTGAACCTGAATAAGAAACTTGAGGCGAGATTTGGAGTGCTAGAAAAGATGCTTCAAGCCCTTTGCAACGCATCGGGCATACAATATCAAAATCATAATGGATCCCAAAACGTCTAAAATTTGGCAATGGAATTGCTGGTCGTTGTCAATGAAGCGATGGCTCTTGCAACAGTACGTAGCTAGCCAGAACACACAGCCTTTGGCAATGGCTCTGCAGGAAACGCGAGGTGTATGGAAGCTTTCGGGGTACAAAAGCTACGATAGCGGGAAGGGAAGTAAAACACAGGTCGTGACGTACGTTAAAAACAACGTCGCCGTCGTCCAGCACGTAGTAGGTAACAGGGAGACCGAAACGGTCTTTGTGGAAATCCTGACCGCTAAAAAGAACAGAGGCAGCATATTTCTACTCAATGTGTACAGCTCCCCGAAGTGCACGAAGGCGAGGTTTGGCCCGATATTTAAGAGAGCAATTAGCCTGGCAGGTAAGAACCCACTAATAATAGCCGGCGATTTTAATGCCAGACATCGAGAATGGGGTTACACGACCAGCAGCCCGAAGGGTCAAACGCTGCTGGAAGATATCACTGAGTCAAACCTCTACATCGCTAACGACATTAGATGCCCGACGAGGGTGGGCAACAGTGTGTCAGCGGACACAAACCCGGACTTGACTCTCTGCCATAGAACTGGCATAGTCAAGTGGATGAACAAGCATCAGGATCTAGGTAGCGACCACTACGTGCTAGAGGTAGAACTAAGTAGGAAAGTGAGCGTTAAGCGCGCTGTGTGCCGGACGGAAACCCAAGTGGATTGGGATAAATTCAGACAGATCAGAGAACGGGAAGAAATTGGAGATATAGAGTGCATTCAAAATTGGGCCGCCCAATTAATTACCCGTGTCAACGAGACCACCGAAGAAATTAAAGGCGAAGCTCTGCCTGAGGCGATGGATAGCAGGCTATTCGGCATGTTCAAAAAGAAAGAAGAGCTAACGAAGAAGCTCAAAAAGCAAAAGTGGAACCGCAACCTCAGGAGAGAGATAGCCAGACACAACGTCGAAATAGAAAAATACGCCCGGAAACTCGAGTCGCAACGTTGGGATAACAAATGCGACGAGATGGAGGGCACCATGAATGAGGCCAAGACGTGGCAACTGCTCAGGTTCCTGATAGACCCGACTAAGTCCAAAACGGTCGCCAATATAGAACAGGTCAAGGCGAGGTATAACTTTAAGGGTACGGACAAACAGCTCATTGACAAGCTCAAGTCCATGTACGTAGCTCCCCCCGCCACAGCGCATTACAGAGATTACAACGGACCGGCGAACAGCGAGCTTGGCGCGTCCATAACAGTGGCAGAAGTCAGATTGGAGCTGCACGGCCTAAAAAGACGCTCGGCCCCCAGGCCGGACCTCGTTAATAACAAGATGCTCGCAAATCTGGACGACGAATCGATCAATGCCCTAACCAAATATTTAAATCAGGTATGGGAGAGTGGTCAAGTACCCCAAGAGTGGAAGAGGGCTAAGATCACCCTAATCCACAAGCAGGGAAAACCACCGGGCTTGGAGAATCTCCGCCCAATATCACTAACATCCTGCGTAGGCAAATTACTTGAGAAAGTTATTCAGAGGAGGCTAAACAAATACACCGAAGAGAATGATGCGTGGCCGGCTGAATTGGTCGGATTCAGGCCCGGCCTTTGTACGCAAGATACCATGCTCAGACTACATAACGATGTTGTCAGAGACTTCAGGAAAAAAAATACGAAAGCTATTCTAGGCTTAGACCTTAAGAAAGCTTTTGACAACGTCAGTCACGACGCCATTCTCGACGGGCTCTCTGAGCTTAGAGTAGGCGAAAGAACCTACAACTACATTAGATCATTCCTGCGAGACAGGACGGCGATCATCAGCTTTCAGGGCTTATGTTCGGAGGAGTTCCCGCTGGGTAACAGAGGCACTCCGCAGGGGGCTGTGCTCTCACCTTTCCTTTTTAACATCGTAATGAGGAAGCTCCCCAGTAAGCTTGGCCATCTCGATGACTTAAATCTAAGCATCTACGCGGACGATGTGACCGTCTCGATGTGCGAAGGGAACGACTCGTACATCACATCCAGGCTCCAAGAGGCAGCAAATATAATCAGCTATCACGCAGAGGACGTAGGTCTATGCTGTTCGGCAGAAAAATCGGAGCTCCTGGTAATGACCAGCAGTAGTGGGAAGATAACTCCAGATATCAAAATTAAAGTCAACGGAAACGAAGTCCGGAAAGTAGATGAAATTAGAATATTGGGTATGATTATCAACCGCAGGGGTAGTAACAAAAGCCTGATTAAGAAATTGAAAGAACAGGCGGAGCTCGTAGTCAGAGTATTTAAGAAGACGTCCAACAGAAGGAGTGGTCTCACGGAGGCTAGTAGACTCAGACTCGTACAAGCTTTTGTCACGAGCAGAATGTGCTACGCGACTCCATTCCTAAATATCAATAAGACCCAAGAACACAAATTAAACACCATAATTAGGAGATGCACGAAGTGCGCTCTAGGACTCCTCATAACTACTTCTAACGACATTCTAGAGAAAATGGGGTTGCATAATGAGTGGAAAGAGCTGGCTGCAGCGGTCAGGCTGTCCCAAAGAGAGCGACTCGCAGGAACGGCGGCGGGTAGGCAAATCCTCGATTCGGTAAACCTACTAGCGCCCGGGGAAGGCGAAAGTGTCAGAGAAAGCATAGATCGAGAAATCAGAAAGCATCTATACGTCTCGCCCATACCGAAGAACATGCACCCCGTACACGACGAGGGGAGGAGGAAAAGCAGAGCTAAGCACCTCGCTAGCAAATTGGACAAACTCCCGCCGGGATCGGTCGCCTACGCCGATGCAGCGATCGGGAAAGAAGGCGACGTAACCTCGGTCGCCCTATTGGACACTGGGATCGCCATAGGAATAGAAAGAAATCGAGATCTACCGCCGGTAGAGGCGGAGGGGATTGCAATAGCCATTGCCATTGCACGACCAGGCGTGAAACACGTCATCAGCGATAGCAAAGCGGCGGTTAGAAATTTTAGCAAGGGTAGAGTCAGCAATCGTGCTGCAAAACTTCTGAACGAGTCGTCTCTTGCCGAAAGCGTGACCATAATCTGGACTCCAGCACACGCCGGTCTCGCCGGCAACGAGGCTGCCCACATGCTCGCCCGCTCCTCGCTACCTCGGGGTGCTGCGGACGCCTCCACAACACTAAAACCAAAGAATGCATAGGTACCTTTAGGGATGTAACCAACAACTTGAAGAAAGACCGGAGGATATATCCGCCACCGGTTAGATCCCTGAGTAAAAAGGAGTCGTACGACTGGAGAAGACTCCAAGCTCGAAATTTCTTTTCGCCCCTGTGGAGGAGTTGGACGGGTGCCAGAGGGCAGAAGAGGGACGGTGCAGAAACCGAAATTTGTAAATTTTGCGGCCACGTGACAACATTAGATCATATAATATGGAGATGCGTTCGTGCCCCAGGGCGCAACGCGATTAAAACTAGCGATGAATGGGAGACCACGCTAAGAAGCTCCGACGAAAAAACACAGTGATTCGCCGTCCGCCTGGCGGCCGAGGCTGAAGACCTCTTCTCCTAGACGAGGCCGGGTGTCCTCTGGCCGCGGTGTGACAGACTGCCTCCCCGGACGCCTGCGTGCGGACACGTAGGTGGCTGCTGCACCATATTCGGCGGAAATAAATGTTCTTCCTCCTCCTCCAACTATCTCAGCAGTTAACTTCCTTCTTTTTATACCAGCAGAATGTGAAGAGCAGAACGTGTGCAACACTGAATATAACTCTTTTTTTTTTTGCTGTGCCTTCTGTACTCCTCGAAAGCTGTTTGCTGCACTACAAAAGGTAAGGGCAGTTTGTGCCATCATGGCTGGTTCATGCTGCCCTTATCTTTTGTAGTGCTGCAAACAGCTTTTGAGATAGAATATAGTGGTTGGTATGTACAATAGCAGGGATGCAAACCTTTTGCTCCTTCCTTTTTTTTTCCTTATGGTGCCTTCTAGTGTTTCTTGTAGAGTGATGTACGACCCTTACCTGCTACCTTTTCCTTAGTGCTTTTTAGTTATGATAGTAGAATGTAACTATGACAGGCATGCAGCCATTGCATTTTTTTCTGTGCATTCTAGTCATGCTAACAGGAACAGCAGCAGTGAAGTAGTCTTGGCTTCTTTTTTTGCAGTGTAGATTTTTTAATGGATTTGATGCCGTGCCTAATGCTCAAGTGTTTATACAGTTTCTACAAGATGTATGTATGACCAGCATTCAGTTGGTGACATGCATGCACATATAGTATTATGAAATGCAACACTGGTGATGATGGTCCTTTGTGAAAGCACCTTTTTCTGTATACTGGAGCTTTTTCATTCGAATTTGTTGCTTTGTTTTATTTTGTACAAACATTATGCAGATAGTTCGTTTAACCACTCAACCAGTTTTGTACACTTTTGCATACCTATCCCTGTTTATTTCTAGTCATTTCCTGTTCTTGTTTGGAGTATGGATGTTTTCATTGTTTTTGTAGAGATCATTTTAAGCTTGGACAGAACTGCATTATTATTTTGTCATTTTCATACCACTTGTAGTGTCTAGTTTCTGTGCTTTTAACTTCGTAGTGCATTGGTGAAAAAAATCAAATATATGATTTACACATTTTGTTTCCTAGCACCTTTTGCAGTTATTGTCGAATCTCCCAAAGAGCACCCAATGATGGCTGTCCACCATGCAGTGTGGCATGTTTTGTAACAAAGAATGTGTACAGATCTCACTTTCTGTTCGCAGTTTTAATGTCTGTGAGAATAATTGACAATGTGCATCATTCTTTTCATGTCATGTGTTCATGAGTTGGCTCTTTCTGGTGTTTTCTTCCTTGGTACAATATTAGGCTTCCGAGAACCACATTTTGTCATTTGCATAATACAACATTTTGGGCGAGTTGGTTACATACATTCATTATTACAGCGCAAAGACGGACGGGACAAGAGGAGGACACAGCGCTGTTGTGTCCTCCTCTTGTACCGTCCGTCTTTGCGCTGTAATAATGAAAGTCATTTGCATACTGTTGCTTGTGGCTTAAGTTGCCTATTTGCAATGTATAATGCTGAGGAAATTAAAGAGTTCGGTAGTTTACTCATGTCATTTTCTAGCATTGGGTGCAGTTACTACCAAATTTTCCAAAGAGCACCTGATGGCCATTAACAGTGAAATGTGGCACGCTTTGTAATAAAAAACATACAGTTCTCATTACTAGACAACAGTTGTAGTGCGTGAGAATTGATGATTTACAATTGTACATCAGTTTAGCTTGCATCATAACTGAATGTGTGAAAGAGCACTGTGGGTGTGTGACGGCAATGCAGCTTTAGTTGTAGTAGCATCTGATGAGACTGTATTTTATGTCTGGCAGTGGTGTTGAAAACCTCTGCAAATACATAAGCATTTCAGACAGCTTTGCAAGCAATAGCAGGGAATAAATAATTTAGAGCATTGCAGGAGATTCTAGAGCTCATTTTAGACATTCAGAATCTATTTTAATGATTTCTAGATGATGACTTGCAAGACGTCTTGTAGCTTAAAAAAAGTGGGTGCATTAACTGAGCTAGAAGGCAGCTACAAGATGTACCAAGACGTATAAAAACGTCTTTCATATCTTGTCAATGCATCTTTTGAATGTCTATCAGCTGTCTTGGGTGCCACTTCAGATGTCTATAAGGTGACTTGTTTATCTTCGACAAGATGCCTTATAGCTATCTGCTAGACTGACTTACGTTTAGTATGTTATTTGTCTTCCAGATTTCTAGGAGATATCTTGCAAGACGTCTTGTAGCCTAAAAAAGTGGGTGCATTAGCTGAGCTACAAGATCACTACAAGAAATATCAAGACATCTGGCAATGTCTTGCATATCTTGTCGAGACATATTATATACGTTTAGTAGCCATCTCAGAGGTCTACTGAGACATCTATCAGGCATCTTGCTTGTCTTGGCAAGACAGTTTATAGCCGTCTCATAGATGGGTTGGTGTTTACTGGGCGTAGGCGTTCCATAATAGTTTAAGCCGAACTGTGCACACGCACGATCTTGATAGTACTTCTGAATATAAAGAAGACCTCTCTGAGGTGATTTTGAATCTCGGAGAGTATTCTACAACTCGTCGCCTTACGCAGGAACGAACACATTTCGGATTCAGCTCGCAACGACATTGCGCTCGCGTCTGCAGGCCCCGTAGGTGTTCCATGATAGTTTAAGCCGAGCTGTGCACACGCACGAGCTTGATACTACTTCTGAATGTAAAGAAGACCTCGCTGAGGTGATTTTGAATCTCGGAGAGTCTTCTACAACGCGTCGCCTTACGCAGGAACGAACACATTTCGGATTCAGCTCGCAACGACATTGCGCTCGCGTCTGCAGGCCCCGTAGGTGTTCCATGATAGTTTAAGCCGAGCTGTGCACACGCACGAGCTTGATACTACTTCTGAATGTAAAGAAGACCTCGCTGAGGTGATTTTGAATCTCGGAGAGTCTTCTACAACGCGTCGCCTTACGCAGGAACGAACACATTTCGGATTCAGCTCGCAACGACATTGCGCTCGCGTCTGCAGGCCCCGTAGGTGTTCCATGATAGTTTAAGCCGAGCTGTGCACACGCACGAGCTTGATACTACTTCTGAATGTAAAGAAGACCTCGCTGAGGTGATTTTGAATCTCGGAGAGTCTTCTACAACGCGTCGCCTTACGCAGGAACGAACACATTTCGGATTCAGCTCGCAACGACATTGCGCTCGCCTCTGCAGGCCCCGTAGGTGTTCCATGATAGTTTAAGCCGAGCTGTGCACACGCACGAGCTTGATACTACTTCTGAATGTAAAGAAGACCTCGCTGAGGTGATTTTGAATCTCGGAGAGTCTTCTACAACGCGTCGCCTTACGCAGGAACGAACACATTTCGGATTCAGCTCGCAACGACATTGCGCTCGCGTCTGCAAGCCCCGTAGGCGGTCCGTAATAGTTTAAGCCAAAGTGCGCACACGCACGAGCTTGATACTACTTCTGAATGTAAAGAAGGCATATGTGAGGCGATTTTGAATCGCGCCGCGACATTTCAATCGCGCCTGCAGGCCTCGCAGGCGTTCCATAATAGTTTAGGCCAAACTGCGCTCACGCACGAGCTTGATACTGCTTCCGAATGTAAAAAATAACTTTTTGATGTGGTTTCGCATCTCGGAGATTCGTTATAACGTGTTGGTTTACGCAGAAATGAAGTCTTCGGGCTTAGCGCGCCAAGACATTGCGCTCACGTCTGCAGGCCTCGCAGGCGTTCCATAATAGTTTAAGCCAAACTGCGCACACGGACGAGCTTGATGCTGCTTCTGAATGTACAGCGCGAAGTTGGAGGATGAAGATCAGAAGGACATAAACACAGCGCTGTTCTGATCTTCGTCTTCGTCCTTCGCGCTGTTATTCCGAAAGGTATTACCAACTAGCTGGAATCGTCAACGCTTGTAAAGAAGACCTTTGTGAGGTGTTCGCATCTCGGAGAGTCGTCTGTAACGCCTTAGGCAGGAACGAACACACTTCAGATTCAGCGCGCAACGACATTGCGCTCGCGTCTGCAGGCCCCGTAGGCGTTCCGTAATAGTTTGAGCCAAAGTGCGCACACGCACGAGCTTGATAACACTTCTCATTGTAAAGAAGACCTCTTTGAGGTGATTTTGAATCGCGCCACAACAATTCGCTCGCATCTGCAGGCCCCGTAGGAGTTCCATAATAGTTTGAGAAAAAATGCGCACACGCACGAGCTTGTTACCACTTCTGATTGTAAAGAAGACCTCTTTGAGGTGATTTTGAATCGCGCCACAAGAATTCGCTCGCATCTGCAGGCCCCGTAGGCGTTCCATATTAGTTCAATTGTCTAATCCTGCCACCATGCCATCATGTATAGCTTCAAAGATCAGATAGACAGATTGAGGTCAGCGGGCTTCCCCGATGAAGTAATCTTGCTTGCTTGAAACAAGGTCCTGAAAAAAGTAAATGCCTCTAGAATACGACAGTATCCTGAGACACCCCGTAAAAAGAAAAATATTGCCGTCATACCGTATGTGTATGGAATTTCGCATCGCTTACGGCAAGTTGGCCATAGGTATAGAGTACAGGTCATGTTTTCTGCGCCCATAAAACTTGGCAGCATTTGCGCTAAAGTAGCTTGAAAAATAAATGACAAAAAACGACGTCCAGGCCGTGGGGGATGTCAGGTAAAACATAATGTAGCTTTTCTTCCGTGCACAGAAGGAGTGGTATACAGAGTGCCTTTTACTTGCGGCAAAGAGTACATTGGTCAATCAGGAAGGTGTCTTAACTTAAGGCTAAGAGACCATGAAAACTCTCTAGAAAAAGCCCAGTCATCGAACCTGGCACTACACCACAAGTAATGTAGCCAAAAGCCCCCTTTGCACCCTCATTGCACTCCCCTGTTCAAAGAAACTACAGTGTCGTACAAACACAGAGAGAAATTAACACGAGAATTAAAAGAGGCCTATCTCATTCACAAGAATTCTGACACATGCGTAAGCACCCCATCTGTTATCATTCATCCCCGAGAAATCTCATATCTTGACAAAACTGGTTAAAGTGACATATTGTTTTATCTGCGAACATCCGCACTTGGTTGTCAGAACATTTTTGTATATATTCGTGTTCTTTCAAAAAATCATGCAGTTGATAGTCTGCGCTGTTCCCGTCTACTCGCTTGTCCTATGTTTGTTGCGCTGTGTATTTTAAAAAAATGACGCACCAACTAGCTCAACTCACAGTTCTTTTGCAATTAATTTCTAGTACATTGAGCCCTTTTTCCTGTGACAATAATGTTCTTCTCGACAACCAGGCCCCCTTGGCTTCGCTACTTGCATTGTGCGCTTTCAAAGCACGGATGGCTTCCTGGTGTGCAAGACGGGCGATCTGCCCGCTTGAAGTTCAGATGTTGTGTGGTGGGCTGCAACCATCCAAAGGTCACAGTCGCAGGATGTGCCGCATCATTTCATCAGAGTGGTGGCACCGACACAGGCTTTACAAGGACATCCTCTGGGTGGCATGCAGCATAGAGAGGCATCGAGTGCAGCTTCCGTGAGTGCTGCTAAGTTACGGAACGGAACAAGGAATTGCTCTGGAACTCTGCTCAACCTTGGACACTTGTGAAGAATCCTCCACGTAAGGAAGGAAAGCTACTAATTTTGGGAGAACAGCAGGTGCCCGAAAAATATCAGAAGGTTGTGAGACTGGGACTGAAGTTCTGTGTACAGCCGACGCTTGAAAAACTGGACACGTTCCTCTTGCTCCTCTGTTCCTCTTGCAAGGAACATTTCTCGACAGGCTCCGCAGGATGAGCGAACAAGCTGCATTGTTGACAGCATTGAAGCCGTAAGTTTTAATAATGAAAAAAGTAACAAGGCCTTTAGCCTATCTTCCTTCGTTAACTTTCTGGCGTCTCAAAAACTGAGGGCACTTCTCTCCGATAAAGAAGGGTTTTTCGTGATTATGCCAGATGACATGTTCAAGGAAAAATCGAGACTAGCCATCAACAAGAATTTCAAGTGTGTAAATGCCACGGTAAAAAGACATAAGACAAAGGCTTTACAGTTACTGAGCAGTCAGGGACTCGAACGCCTGTATTCCTCAGTAAAAAATGCAAAAATAAATTCTTTAAAAATATTTTTTGCCGCTAAGACGCATAAGCCGGACATTTCATTTCTATGCATTGTTACTGAGAGAAACACATGGCAATATGCGGTGTCAAATTTTTTGCAGAAGGGTCTTCGCATGCTGACAGTAGAAGATCCTTTTCGTTTGTCGGATTCTACCGTTCTTGTCGATTACCTGCCGTTTCACAACCCAGGCTCCTGTAAAGCCTTCAGTATAGACGTTCAGGACCTCTACTATTCGCTTCCGCACGAGCATCTCTTGGTTTGTGTTCAAAAATGTATAACGGATGACAAGTACGAGCAAAACTTCATTCACAATGTTGGCATTTCTGTGGCATCTTTTCTGGAAATGTTGTCTTTATCCTTTTTTCAGTTTGAGGGCCAATTGTATTTACAAAAACAGGCGCGTGCATTGGGTCAAGTGTGGCACCCAATTTTAAGTGAAAAATATCTAAGTTATGTTGACAAAGCCATCAATAATATTGTTCCTCCCTTTGTAAAAAAAAAAAATTGTTCAGATACGTGGACGATTACCTTCTGTTTGTAGAAGCGCACGACTTTTCAAAGTGCGTCGAAGACGTTCTAAAAGTTTTTCAAGACTGCGGAAATGGCCTACACTTCACATTCAAATTTTGTTGATTTCACCGCGCTAACACATTGAACGACAGAAAAGACAAACACCACGGAGCCACAGAAAAGACATACCCCGTCTTGTGATATTCTTCTCTTTCTTGATTTAAGGTTAAATTTAGGACAAAATCCCGTCTGCTCGGCGTTTTCACCAAAATCGAAGAAGCCTTTGCTCAATTTTAAATCTGGCCATTCGAAATCAGTCCAGCATTTTTGTATATATTCGTGTTCTTTCAAAAAATCATGCAGTTGATAGTGAGCGCAATTCCCGTCTACTCGCTTGTCCTATGTCTGTTGCGCTGTGTATTTAAAAATAATAGGTGCTCTTAGCTTATCCGCGGTGCACACTTATAGTATCTTTTTCTTTTTCAGCTGTTGCTGCTTATATATAATATGCATGTGACACTGTTTCGCACCAGGCAACTGACAATTGCAGACTTCTATTTCATAATCAACTCACTGAACTCGGATTCCCAATATATCTTTCATCTGTCAAGTGCATAGCCTTGGCTTTAATTATTCTACCATTTAATGACCTTCTCGAGTGTGACAGCAGATCATAGCCTTCAGTACATGCTCAGGCATGCGTGTTCGTGCAAGCATATCATCAGTGTGTGAAGCATAATCTGAGGTGTGTGGTATGTTATTTTTCAATGCAGTGGAAATGAGGATATGCTCTGGTAATTCTTCTGGGATATGCTCTGGTAATTCTGGTAGGATATGCTCTGGATATGCTTCAGCACCGTGGTCAACAAGTTTGAAGAATATTGCGTCGACCAACAGAATGAAGTGCATGAGAGGTACGTGTTCCGCACCCGAGTACAGGCAGAAGCAGAGCCCTTCGAGAGTTTCTTGCGGGACCTAAAAAAGCAAGCTCAGTATTGTAACTTTGGCAGTCTCACAGAAGACATGGTTCGAGACCAGATAGTGTTTGGCACAAACTCGACAAAGCTGAGGGAAAAGCTGCTGAGGGAGAAGAAGTTAACCCTCGAAATAGCGATTGCAACTTGCAAAGCAACCGAGAGTTCTGCGCGCCAGAGCATCTTGTGGACAAAAGGAAATGACACCCAAGTTGAGGCTGTCACTTCAAGCCGAGCAACACTACGCCCACCTCAGCGACGACTCGTGTGTTCCCGGTGTGGTAGGTCACATGCACCTCGGCAGTGCCCAGCGTTCGGCAGTTTGTCGTATTTGTAATGGTCCGAACCACTTCGCCATATGTTGCAGATCAGGGACTCGAGTTGCTGAAATACAGCACGAGGACAACTTCGACGTTCTAAACGTCTCGATCGGCACTGTCGGCACAGACCGCGATTGGCTCGTCAAAGCAACGATCGGCAAGAGAGAGGTATCGATGAAGGTAGACACAGGATCTCAAGCGAACCTAATTCCCCTTTCAGTGTACCGAAAGCTGAACGTCGGTCCCCTGAAATCCAGCACGGCAACTTTACGCTCATACAACGGTGGCATAATTAAGCATTGCGGCTTAGTTTCGGTACCTGTCATCATCGGCGACAGAAAGATCTGCACTGACTTCTTCGTGGTAAGGAAGGATTACCAGGCTATCCTGGGACTTGATGCGAGCGAACGCCTTGGGCTACTTCATCGAGAGGTCGACACCGTGGCGGCAAGCTGTGACATCTTGAAATAATTCCCTCAGCTCTTTCAAGGAACTGGCTGCATCAACCGCGAGTACAAAATAGTGCTAAAGGAAGACTCTGTCCCAGCTGTACAGCCGGCGCGAAGGGTTCCGTTGGCACTGCAGCAACCACTTCAAGAGGAGCTGACGCATATGGAGCGAGAGCACATCATTCAGAAAGTCAGCGAGCCAACGGACTGGGTAAGCCCTCTCGTTATTGTTCGGAAGAAAAATGGCAAACTGCGGGTTTGCATGGACCCGAGAAGGATAAATGTATCTCTAAAGAGAGAGCATTATCAAATGCCCCGCCGAGAAGACATTGAAGCTAAACTAATAGGCGCGAAGTTTTTCTCTCGTCTCGACGCCAACGCCGGCTTCCATCAGATTCCGCTAGATCAGCCTTCATCAAAAATATGCACGTTTGCAACACCCTTCGGTCGCTACCGTTTCCTCCGACTGCCGTTCGGCCTTGAATCGGCTAGCGAAGTATTCCAGAAGGCGTTAAACGAGATCTTTGAAGGCATACCAGGCGCACGCGTGTACGTGGACGACGTGCTTATTTGGGGAACTGATAAAGAGGAGCATGACCAACGGCTTCGTAGCGCACTGAAAGCAGCGCAATCAGCAGGTTTGACGTTCAATGCACAAAAATGCCAGTTCGGTGTAGAAGAGATAGAATTCCTTGGTGATATCATCAGCGACAAAGGAATCGGCCCGAATCCAGCCTTAGTCGCCAGTCTAGTGCAGATGCCAAGTCCCGATAACAAGCTTGCAGTTCAGAGCCTGCTGGGCGTGGTTAATTACTTCAGTAAATACTTGCCATCTCTAGCCCAGAAAACGGCTGCTCTGCGATCTCTTATCAAGCAGGACGCCGTGTTTGACTGGACACATAATCATGACAAAGAATGGAGAGCCATATGCAGATCACTAAGCGAGAAACCACTACTTACAGTTTTTGATCCACGCAGGCAAACAAAAGTGACGTCAGATGCCTCCCAGAGCGGTATTGGATCCGCCCTCCTGCAAAGTTGCGAAGACGGCTGGAGGCCAGTGGCTTACGCGTCTAGATCTCTGACAGATACAGAGCAACGGTATTCTCAGATAGAAAAAGAGCCTCTTGCTCTTGTACTTGGCTGTGAGAAGTTCTCCCATTTCTTTTATGGGCGGTCGCTGCTACTTGAAAGCGACCACAGGCCTCTCATTGATATTTCCAAGAAAGCTATTGCCGATATGCCGCCCTGGGTGCAACGTTTCTTTTTTAAGACTTCTGAAGTATGATTACACAGTGCTGTTTGTTCCCGGAAAACAGATGGAGCTGGCGGACATGTTATCGGGAGCACCGGGCACTGGAGACGTCACTGCGGTGGACACTGACGACGTCGAAGTTCATGCCATCAGCGTCGTGGCAGCACTCGTAAGTGAAAGTACGTTAGCTAGATTAGCACAGGAGACCGCTTCGGATCCATACCTTAAGGATGTCCTGCAGCAGATTGCGGAAGGAAAACCAATCTCAGGCCAGCTTAAACCCGTGGCTTCTGAGCTTTCGGTAATTAACGGTATGTTACTGAAAGGGACAAAGGTTGTGGTTCCGGCAAGCATGCGGCCTGAAATTCTAAAACGTGTGCATGAGGGTTATCTCGGAACAACTAAATGCAAAGCAAGAGCGAGACAACTGGTATACTGGCCAGGCCTCGACTGTGATATCGAAACCCTGATCCAAAAATGCGCCGCTTGCAGACACCATGCTTACAGCCAGCCTTCAGAACCACTACTGATGCGTCCCACCCCGACTCTCGCATGGTTCCGCATTGGAGTTGATATATTCCAGTACGCAGGGAAATACTACTTGACTGCGTACGACGCAACGTCAAACTTTCCAGAAGTAGAGTTGCTGCACGGAAGCACTGCTGCTGCGGTAATCGAAAAGCTCAGTGCAATCTTTGCAAGATACGGCATTCCCGTTGAGGTATGCACGGACAATGGGCCTCAGTTTTCCAGTCGTGAATTCGCACAGTTCGCGAAAGCGTACGACTTCCGTCACGTCACATCGAGCCCACAGTTTCCACGGTCAAATGGTCTGGCAGAAAAAGGAGTTCAGATTGTCAAACGAATTTTAAAGAAAACTTGTGAGGCTAACGAGGACTTCTGGCTTGGTGTACTGGCTTACAGGGCAAGCCCCTTGGAGGACGGTCGGTCTCCGGGAGAGCTTCTTCAAGGACGCCGCCTGCGGACCCCACTGCCTGACCTTCGGGAAGAGCCAATCGTGTTGGTGAAAAAACACAAACAGACAAGCGTCAATCGCGCATTACTCCCGCGCCTGAACAAGGAGGACGTGGTACGCATAAAAAAGGGCTCATGGTCACGCAAGGCCAGAGTGCTAGCACCAGCTCGGCCGAGGTCCTATTACGTTAAGACAGCAGACGATAAACTGCTGCGGCGAAACCGCCAGCTCTTGCTCAGAACGAAAGAGGACTTCCACCGCGAACCATCGGATCTTGACTCGAGCGACGACTCTGATGATGATGATGATGATGATGATGATGCAAACACATCGGCTGATCCTCACCTGTCGTCTACAAACGTGCCACCGCCTGCGATAGCATCGAGGCCATCATCGCCAATCGTCAGAAGGTCACAGAGGCAAGTTAGACCACCGGAACGCTTGGGCTACATGAGGAACTTTGAACAAGTCAGCAAGTGACAGCGAATTAAATTTTTGAAAGTGAACTATTGATTGAGGAGGGGGATGTATCATATCTGCTTGTGCGCGTATTTATCTTTGCTTCCAAGCACACACGTGCCGACCCTTCCCTTCGTGATAACCTTTCCTTTCATTCTACCCTCTCGCCCAACGTGGCTTTATATACGATGCAATAAACGCCTTCAGGCATTCGTTCCCTCGACACGTACTGGTGTTCGTCACTCTGTCGGTCGCGATGTCTGATACAATAATAGCTCAGAGATATTTGAGATGTACCACATGCATGGACTATCATGTTTCACTTGAGTCATCAAAAAGCAATGTTTCTCAGATGGGAGTCATGATTTTCGGAGTCCACAAAACATGTTAAAAAAATTGAAAGGTCATGCAAATTACTTTGGCCCGGCTAGGCACAGCTTTAAATGGTTAAAAGGGTTTAAAGCTGACTTTCTCAAAGCTCAACATAAAGGAAACAGGGAGCATCAATGGGATACTCGAACTTTGGCTCCATTGCTGGATGGGAATCTATTCGGGAAACAAGGACGCTATGTGACGCGAAAGTGTGCTCACGCCGTCATCCATGCATAACGTCGATAAGAATGTTTTTTAATGTGCAAGCGCCTCTACCATTATTAAAAGTTAAGCTGCACACTGCAGGTTTGAATTCTTTATGCAATGGGGCTTGTACAAAAGCAGCCAATGGTGTGTGCTGTGCCGTCACGTTGGAGAACAACCGCTAGCATGACCAGCGTGACAGTCCTTGCATGTTGGTCTCCATGCATGGTGGCTCATACGGGGAAGATTGGGAACGAATAAAGTGATAGATAGTGCATGCGTTTGTCATTTCTCAAATATTTGAGTGTTTTCCAAAACACGTCCTGATTTCACTTTGCAGAAAAATGAAATGAAGATATGAAAAACGAGTGCACTAATGTTTCTGATGTACATGCTCGAATTAATGTGCCTTCCTGACTAAATACGGGGAGCTGCAATCCGCACCAATGCTCGAGAAGGCCCTCAAACAGCAAGCTAGGCAAAATAATCTGAGTATGGACTTGAGAGATGAAACGTATTTTGCGAATTAATTGGTTTAATGAGCATAGTATGACGCAAACATCTGGTGAGAAGAGATATGTTGCCCCACATACACAAAATAAGTAAACAATGGCAATGGAAAGACACACATGATGTCCACCACGAGTGGCAGAAATAAGCACTATCCTTGAGATTGTACGAAATGTCGTGTTCAATGAAGTCCAAGAGAGCATTTTGGCGGGCTAGTTGGCGCATAATAGAGGTAAAGAAAAACAGCGCGAAAACGAAGACGAGACCTGTGTTGTCTGGCCTCGTCTTCTTTTTCGCACTGTTTTCTTCACCTCTTCAATGAAGTACCGCACATGCTCACAACTTCCATATCACCTCTGTCGTCTGCTAGCTGCCCAAGCGCAGCCCGCACTAAATCCTCCTTGTGAGCGTCTGACATCCAGCAGCATATCAGAGAAAACATGAACGCATTCTGGTGCAACCAAACGTAACCCCCCCCCCCCCATACACACAGAAAAATTACAAGAGTTCAACGCTGCTGAACCAAATATTGAGCGAAAGCATCAGCTGCGGGGAACCGAACGTTCTTCTTCTCTTTTTCTTCTTCCTCAGCCCACATATAAAGCCAAGCTTTAAACGAGCCGTATGAACGCACCTTAGCGACCTATAGGGGTAACGTGAATGCCAGGGCCCTAGCAGGCTGATTCTGACTCGTATGGCTGACGGCGTGAGCCAGGGCCTGATTTATCCAACTGTATGACGTCACTCCGTCTGTAGCGCTCCTCGCGGAAGGAGCGGGAGTTAGGCCGCCATTGGTGTGCACCGCCTCATATGGCTGACGGCGCCAGTTGGGACACCCCAGGGCTCCGTCCTCCCACCCCTGCTGTTTAATGTTCCCCTCATCAAGCTTCCATCGAAGCTAGAAGAAATTGAGGGGCTAAACCACAGCCTCTACGCAGACCACGGGAGGTAGGGATGGACAAATTGAAGACATCCTTCAAGCAGCTGTGGAAACTGTTGAAGAATACGTAACCCCTAGAGGCCTGAAATGCTCTCCCGAAAAATGCGAGATGCTCGTGTACCAGCCACCACGCAGCAGATTCGACAAACAATAACCTAGAATCGAACTAAAGGCAGATGGAGTTCTCATCCCCAGAGTGGACAAGATTATGATCCTAGGTATGTGCCTGCAGGAAAATGGTCGTCACGGAGAAGCTATAAAGAAACTAGCAGGCTGTGCTCAACAAACGATACGTCTAATCAGACGCATCGCAAATCGAAAGTCGGGCATGAGAGAAGCAAACGACTTGTACATGCCTTTGTCATAACCAAGATCGCCTATGCAGTCCCGTACTTACACTTGCCTACTGCGAGAAGGCTAAGATTGAAGCAATCATCAGGAAGAGCATAAAAACAGCCCTCCCCATCAGTACGTCTCAGTTCAGTCATTCAGTCGTGTCCGACTCTTCGGGACCCTATGGCCCATGTCACGCCACGCTTTCCGGTCTCTCACTATCTTCCTAACATCACATAACTTCATCTGCAGCGCCTCGAGGATGCCATATAACCATCGCGTTCGCTGCCCACCCCTTCTCCAGTGACCATCAACCTTTCCCAACATCAAATATTTCTCCAGCGACTCCTCTCTTCTCATCAGATGACCAAAGTAGCTGAGCTTTAACTTTAGAATTTGACCCTCGAATAAGCACTCAGGGCTTATGGCCGACAATACCGACTGATTTGACCTTTTGGCAGTCCAAGGAACTCTCAAGAGTCTCCACCAGCACCACAATTCAAACGCGTCAATTCTTCAGCGGTCAGCCTTCTTCACAGTTCAACTCTCGCATCCATACATCACAACTGGGAAGACCATAACACGAGTTAAGAACCGGTTAATGAAGCTGGGGTTGCACAGTACGCAGGAAGAGGTGATAGAGGCCAACCAAATCTCCCACTACGAAAGGCTGGCAAAGACCCGGACAGGAAGAAGCATACCGCTAAAACTAGGTATTCGATACGAACGCCAAGAGGACGAGAAGACGGATGTCCCGATGGAAGTTAGGAAGCGTCTCAAAATCCCCCCGCTGCCACAAAACATGCATCAAAAGCATCACTAGGAAAGAAGTAAGAAAAGTGTGGAAACGCTGCAGAAGATATATCAAGGAAGACAGGACGTGGTCTATGTCGACGCCGCCGAGTATGAGGAAGGACATGTTATGGTGGCAGTAGTGTCAGATGAACAAAATCTAAGAATAAGCGGCTCCGTTAGGACGAGGTTAGCCCACACGGCTGAAGAGGTGGCGATTGCACTTGCGATAGCAGGGACAATGGCTACTACAATTATAAGTGATTCCAAAACAGCAATATGCAACTTTCTCAAGGGAAGGGTCTCGCCACAGGAAAAAGGATTCTGAGAGAATGTCAGGATAATAGAATAATTCGGCTAATATGGGCCCCAGCCCTTTCCCAGCTTCAGGGAAATGAGGGGGCCCATAAGTTTGCCTGCGGTCTCACCTTCCGGATAGGCTCTGATCCTCAGTACACTCTTAGCAGGGACAGGCTAGTCAGCTACAAAGAGATTCAACAAGGTTGACGACTGGGCAAGTTGGTATAGCTACAAAGAGATTACAGAGCACTATCGACTAAACAGGTTAGAATACCCACCGGCAGATAGGACACTAAATAAGATCCAAGAAAGCATTTGGAGGCGCTTACAAACAAGGACTTTTCCGAACCCAGCTACTTTAAGTCAGTGGTACCCGGAGCAATTCTCAGATAGGTGCAAACTATGTAAGAATAAGGCGGGTCTGGTACATATGATATGGACGTGTCTAGAAATAAAAAATGTAAATGAACAGACAAAAACGGAAGAATTTTGGGAGACTCTACTGTTGAGCTCATACCCTGAGACTCAACTAGGTGTAATCCGACTGGCCGAACACGCCAGACGGGTCCAAGGGCTCCAGGCCGTCGTGTAGGTGGGTAGGTTGGCGCCTACCCTGTATCTGTTGGAAATTAAAGTTTTCCCCTCGGTTTTTGCGGCAGATGGCATGACGTCACTCCTTCTGTAGCGCTCCTCGCGGAAGGAGTGGGAGTTAGGCCGCGTTGGTGTGCACCGCCTCGCATGGCTGACGGCGCGTTTGGCACCCGGTTTTTGCGGCAGATGCATGACGTCACACCAGGGGTGAACCTAAAGGTCAATGACATGCACCGCCTGGCTACGCTGAAGGCTTGAAAGTTCAAGCAGTATTGCTTTCGCAATAAAAATGCAAGAGCTGGCTCCACACTCGGGCGCCCCTTAGGCTAATGAGATAACTTAAGTCCAGTGACGAGACGGCACGTATGCGGGAACTAACGATAAAAAAAGAGTAAGTGTGACAAAGGTCTCTTAAACGTAATTTATGTTCATTATTTTACCTGCTTTTGCTGTGCTTTTGGTCATTTATTTTTAATGTAACAGTATTAAAGGCCCCGTTCTCCACAAAGTTTGGCATTGTCGTTGGCAACGTCGTGAGCAAACAGTCATGAGCAGGGTTCAAGTATTTGGTAATAAGCAGGTGAAATTTTTGTGGGTCAGGCATTGATTTTTGGTGTTGGTTTGTGCGGCATCATGAGGCCGCATGAGATAGCCGAATTGCTAGGAGCTCCTTACGATTGAACGGTGAGATGGCAATCAAGCGCTTCCGAGTCTCACGTTCGTACAATGTTGCTAAAGCAAGTCATCATCATCATCAGCCTGATTATACCCACTGCAGGGCGAAGGCCTCTTCCATATCTCTCCACTTAACCCGGTTCTGTGCTAGCTGCATCCACTTGACCCCTGCGAACTTCTTAATCTCATCCGCCCACCTAACTTTCTGCCGCCCCCTGCTACGCGTTCCTTCCCTTGAAATCCAGTTTGTTACCCTTAGCGACCATCGGTTATCCTATCTTCACACTACATGTCCTGCCCATGTCCATTTCTTCTTCTTAATTTCCTCTAGAATGTCGTTAACTTGAGTTATTTCTCTGACCCACTCTGCACGCTTTCTATCTCTTAATGTTACCCCTACCATTTTTCGTTCCATAGCCCTCTGGGTTGTCCTCAACTTAAGTAGAACTCTCTTGGTTAGCCTCCACGTTTCAGTCCCATAGGTGAGTACAGGCAAGATGCAACTGTTGTATACTTTCCTCTTGAGCGATACCGGTAAGCTGCTAGTCCTAATCTGCGAGTGCTTGCCAAATGCGCTCCATCCCAATCTTATTCTTCTTGTTATTTCCTTTTCATGGTCCGGATCTGCGGTTACTACCTGTCCTAAGTAGATATATTCGCCTACTACTTCCAGTATTTCGCTACCTAATGTAAACTCCTGTTCCTTCCCGAGGCTGTTGAACATTACCTTAGTCTTCTGTATATTGATTTTCAAGCCTACCTTTCTACTTTTCCTGTCTAGGTCATCAATCATTATTTGCAGTTCATCTCCCGAGTTGCTTAGCAAGGCAATGTCATCAGCAAATCGCAGATTACTGAGGTATTCTCCATCTAGCCTTATCCCTAACTGCTCCCATTCCAAGTCTCTGAATACTTCCTCTAAACAAGCTGTGAATAGTACTGGGGAGATTGTGTCTCCTTGCCTAACACCTTTCTTTATGGGAATTTTGTTACTTTCTTTATGCAGAACTATGGTTGCTGTGCAGCCACTATATATATCTTCCAGCACTTTCACGTACGGCTCGTCTACCCCCTGATTTCGCAATGCCTGCATCACCGCCGAGGTTTCAACTGAGTCAAATGCTTTTTCGTAATCAATGAATGCTATGTATAAGGGCTGGTTATATTCCGCGCATTTTTCTATCACCTGATTGATGGTATGGATATGATCGATAGTAGAGTACAGTTTCCGAAACCCTGCTTGATCCTTTGCTTGATTATGGAGCTTATCATAGGAGGTTGTGGCCAATTACTGCAGCAGGGTGGCCAACTCCTGTTCTGGTGAGGGAGTGCGTTGCCGGAGGTGTTCACCGGCATCAGGTCGCACCCCAAACCTGTATATGCAATTCCATCGACACGCGGATTTTTTTTTTTTTGTCATCCGGTGGAGAATTGCGCGGCACCGGGATTTGAACCCCGGTCCTCTTGCATGCGAGGCGGATGTTCTACCGCTACGCCACCGCTGCACTATATATATATATATATATAGCAAGTATATATATCTATATCAGGTTGTCTTTCAGATAATGTGGTAGCTTATCACTGTATGCTAATGAATGTTTAAGATAAATAGATCAGTGACGAAGCAAATAGCAGCATACGCTTAAAGGCAGACTCTAGGTATCCGTCCAGGTTTTAAAATTAAGCTTAATTAATTTTTTCGAGATTTCTTTTTAACACCTGCTTTCCTTCCGGATTTGATTTCCATTTGTAGCACCGCTCGGAAAAAAAGACAGCACACTCTTGAGACAAGGACAAAGCGCTGTTTTGTCATCTCTTTCTTTGTCGATGTCTTAGGAGTGCGGTTCATTTTTTTCCCAAGCTCTCTGTTCTTACTGAGCTTTTTCATTCCACCCCAGATGCATTACTTGCAGCAATGAAGAAGATGAACTTGTTTATGCGTTATCGCCTACTGTTGTTTTTAATTTTTTAAAACCTAGTTCAACAGCTGCCACATGTGTGTGTATTCGATATCTCAGACTGAAGAGAAAACCCTCGGTAGCTTGGTACCAGTGAGTATTTATGGACAATACAGCGAAGCGCTCAAAATCACAAGGACGAGGAGGGAACAGGACAATAGCGCACTTTCAACAAATGTTTATTGCGGTTGCGGAGCATATATATATACACTTCAGAATCACAAAGAAAGAAGGAAAAACATCTGCACGTGCCGCCTAAGCTAAGAAATCCAGCTCAGTTTTTGATAGAGCCACCGACGGTTTGCTGACGCAATCATCACCCGAACGTGCTATCTGCGATGCTTCCACAATCTCCCTAGTTAGGCTGGTACTGTGGCGATACAAAGCAATAGTTTTGTCGAACAAAGGCTGGCAAGGTGTCTCGCTGTCACACTTTTTGCAATGGGCAGCTAGCTGTCCGTCTATGGCAATACTGCGGACCTTTTTACAGGGCTCTTGCAGCCGAACGTTCAGACATCTTCCAGTTTGGCCGATGTAGTGTCTACCACACGAAAGCGGGATCTTATACACAACATCCTTCTGGCAAGATACTAAGGGATCCCTATGTTTGACATTGCATGCTGGTTTTTGCGTTCGTGTGGGACAACTTAACCTACAAAGGCTCATCAGCTTCTTTGGTGCCGAAAACAAAACTCTTACTCCGGATCGCTGCCCAACTTTCTTCAGATTGTGCGAAAAACCATGCACGTACGGAATGACAGCTACCTTCTCTTTATCCTGTCTTTCTTTTCTATATCCTGCTGTCTGCACGTTACGCAGGCTCGCCTCTGATTTCCGTTTGCGATTCAGGGCCTCCGCTACAGAAACTATCACGTGCCTGGGGTAACCTCCCGCCTCCAATCGAGCCACCTGTGAGCTAAGACCCTCATCAACGGTGTGATGGCATGACTTTCTAATAGCACTCGACAAGAAGGAGAGCACGATATTCCTCTTGACCAGCTTGGAATGCGACGAACTATACGGTAGGGGAGGCTTGTTGGCCCTTGGCTCATACACCCAACACGCGTGATCGTTAAAAAACAATCGTAAATCCAAAAACCTAATGCTGTTCTGCTCAGGCAATTCGGTGGTGAATGTGAGTGGTTTAAAACATGCATGAAAAGATGCTAAAATCCGCGAGACAATAGTGTCTCGCGGATTTTAGCATCTTTTCCGGTCTGTCACTATCTTCCTAACAACACATAACTTCATCTGCAGCGCCTCGAGGATGACATCTAACCATTGCGTTCGTGGCCTACCCCTTCTCCGGTAACCCTCAACATTTCCCAACATCAAAGCTTTCTCCAGCGACTCCTCTCTTCTCATCAGATGAGCAAAGTAACTAAGCTACAACTTCAGAATTTGACCCTCCAATGAGCAGTCAGGGTTTATGGTCGACAATATCGACTAATTTGATCTTCTGGCAGTCCAAGGAACTCTCAAGAGTCTTCGCCAGCACCACAATTCAAACGCGTCAATTCTTCGGCTGTCAGCCTTCTTCACAGTACAATTCTCACATCCATACATCGTGACTGGCCATAGGGTTTTCTTAGCAGAAAATACTGGAGTGGGTCAACTTGTCAACTGCAGCATAAATGACCCCCGTGAATAAGTGAGTGTATGCAGATTGGCCGTACAGAACTGATGCACACAACCTTCCTTGCACATACGTAAAGTGTGCTTTCTTGGACACCTGGCGATTAATTGCAAGAAATGATTTGCGGCTGCTCTAAAGGCCGAGACTCATAAGACAGCTGTCAAGTGGAGCTTGATAGGATGAGGCCCATCTGCTATACGAGAAAGCCAACATAATAATCAGTTTTTCGTGTTTGATGACACACTATTAAAGCTACTGGCTTTCTGCATAGCAAATAATATTTATTTATTTCCACAGCTGCTTGAGAACATTTTTCTACATATGCAGTGCACGAGAGTATTGTAAATGTGCATAAGCACTCACTACATAACCGGGTTAGAATAAGGGAAACATGTACACACAGAAACAAAGACAACCAGATAAGGGTTGCAATGGCATTAAATTCAATCTTTATTCAGCATTTTTACAGAAAAATGCAGGAAGCGGGGACAAAAAGATGCTCTGCGGCAAGCTTCAGTTTGCAGTTGACTCGGCCTCAGTTCGTAAGCAAACATTTCAACAAGAAGATATGTCTTCACCTGGGCTGAAGAGAAGTCTGGTTGAACTGTTTGCTTCCAAACTAGGCTGCCCCTCAACCCTAGTTTGTTTTTCTTTGATACTAGATGACCAAGAGTTTCATTTGTCACTTTTCCAATGCCAGGTCTTACTGATTTTCACACTGCTGCATACAGGGTAAAGGTACATCATCTGGCACAAGCATTAATTGCCGTGTGCCTCCTGCACTTGATATCAGATTTCTTGTTCTCTTTGCAGCAGAGTATCTCTAACGTTTACACACAGCTGCATATGCTCTTGCATCCTCCTAAACGTTAAATAAGCCACTCAGTCTAGGCAACAAGTTAACTCAGGAAGGTGTCACAAACTTTTTTCAGTAAACTGCACGCTTGTGTTGACAAGCACTAATGCATGAATGTCTAAATAGTAGCGACATACTGTACCTGAATACGTGCTTGCGCTCGACACATGGAGTTTTCCTGAAAAATATTGCTTTCTGCACTTTTCTTACTTTTCCAGTTTACACCTTCTGAAGCCAAGTAGACAACAGCAACAAGTGTGGCATTGTTCGATTTAAGTGGAACTATATATGGGTATCAGGTAAAGAAAGAACGTAAGATATGGCACTGCAGCCATGTAACATAAAGCATAAGTATGCATTATTAGCTGCTCTGCAGTGCAGCTTACATGAAAAGCAAAACTACTTAATACATACAGAGCAGGTAATCAGCACAACCTTTGCCTGGAGCATAGTGTTTCGCAGTCAATGAGGCCACACTTTATGCTTTCACTTGAGGTCGACGCATGAGTATCATCTATCAATGTTTAATTTTTAGAGCAGTGTTTTCCTGCTACAACTTCAGCATTGCTGGGATCAGCTTGCCGTGAGCCGGAACTGTGTTGTTTTCTCATGATAACGCACAGTCAGGCATTATACATGAATTATTTTTATTACAAACCAGTGAAGGATACACTGGTTTTCTCCCTAACAGCTTTGCACTGTACTTTTGTGTCCTAATCTTTTAATAGCTATAACAAACACATAAAGTGGCCATGTCCTCATTTAGAGAAGAATGCAGGAAGAGGAAGGAATGGAAGAAGAAGTCATAGAGGAAGTTGCTTAGGCAGATGCTGGAGGCATGCAGCTGTTTGTGAGTGGCAGGCCTGCAGAATCCCTACTACACAACAATAACATACATATTAACTGACAAAATATTACTGGACTTACCAAAGTATTATTTTGCAAATGAACACCAATCTGTATCAACAGTAGCCATGCAACACTCGTGAAAATCCAAGCACAAAGAAATCTCAAGAGAATGAAATACAGTGTAAAATTTCGATCAAGCGAACCTTAGCTGGCCTTAGCAAAAGGAAGAGAAGGTGACCCTTGTGCGATCCATTTCTAACCGTGTACAAGAAGAGTTTCGCTCCAGATGCATTGAAGAGTGTACGGCGGTTTTGACCAGGGTGACCACTGGCGGAAAACCTAGCAAGGGGTTTGGCTCTCTGGTAAACTTTTTAGTCCGTAATAATTTGCGACTGGTCACTGCGGATAAGGAAGGTTGTTTTGTGGTTTTACCAGAGTCGTTGTTCTCGGAAAAGGCGATGGGGGCTATCCGTAAGAACTTTCGCCAGGTCTCGGAAGACCCAGTAAAAGTAAAAGCCGGAGCGTTGCGCTTGCTTGAAAAGCTGAATCTAGGACAACTTTTAGGCAGTGTGAGAAGGCGAAGATTAACTGTTTGCATGTTTTTTTTACAGCTAAAACGCATAAATTAGAGACACCGTTCCGTGCCATTGTGACGGAGAGGAACGCTTGGCAATACCAGGTTTCTGGGTATTTACAGAAGCAGTTGTCTTCTTTAGTTATCAATGGTCCTTTCAAGGCCTGGAATTCCGATTCCGTTACAAAGTTTTTACAACAGGATAACCCAGGTTTGTGCACGGCTTTCAGCATAGATGTGGTGGATTTATACTACTCTCTTCCCCACAAGGATTTAATGAAAGCTGTGTCGAACTGTATCACGTCTGACAATGATGAAGTAGTATTCATACGGTCATGTGGCATTTCTGTAGGGGGTTTTTTATAACTGCTGTATTTTTATGTGCAGTCTACATTCATTGAATGGGAAGGTCTTCTATACGTTCAAGAAGCAGGTGTGTGTATAGATTCGAGAGTGGCGCCTGTACTTAGCGATATTTTCCTTTCCTTTATCGATAGAGCCATTCAAAATTATTAATTGAGACAACATCACGCGTTTTCAGATACGTGGATGATTTCTTAGTATTTGTTGATAAAATACATTTTCCGAGGCGTATGGCAGAAGTGATGGTTGTGTTCAAAGCGAACGGTCGTGGTTTAAAGTTCACCAATGAAGTCCCGGTTGATGATCAAATAAACTTCTTAGATTTATGTCTGTATTTAGTATGTCTGTATATAGTGACCCCTTCATGGATCACTGCCTTGTCGCGGCGGAGGGGCTTGCGAAACTCGATGAAGTCGTGAGCTCTGCTGTGTAGGGCCACCCAAGATAGACAGGTCACGCCAGAGAGTTCTGACAAAATGTGATTCACTGGAGAAGGTAATGGCAACCCACTCCAGTATTTCCTGCCAAGAAAACACTATGGCCAGTCACAATACCATTAATGATATGGCGCCGGAAGATGAGCCCCCCAGGTTGGAAGGCGTCCCACATGTTACTGGGGATGAACAAAGGGCGATTCCTAGTAGCTCCAGGACGAATGAAGCGGCTGGGCTAAAGCCAAAAGGACGCTCAGTTGTGGATGTGTCGGGAAGCGACCGGAAAGTCCGATGTTGCAAGGAGATGTATCACATAGCAACATGGAATGTAAGATCTATGACGCAAGGTAAACTGGATGTCGTCAAGCGAGAAATGGACAGATTGAAGATTGATATCTTGGGTATCAGCGAGCTCAAGTGGACCGGAATGGGAGAATTTAACTCCGGCGACCACTATGTCTTTTATTGTGGGCACGAATCCAAGAGAAGGAATGGGGTCGCTCTCATAGTAAACAGAAGAATGGGCAAAGCAGTGCTAGGGTACAACCCCAAAAACGGCCGAATGATTTCACTTCGGATCCAAGGTCACCCTTTTAACATAACAGATATCCAAGTCTATGCACCGACCACTACTGCTGAAGAAGCTGACGTTGAGACATTTTATGCGGACCTACAATGCCTTTTAGACCGCACCCCATCATCAGACGTCGTTTTTCTCATAGGAGATTGGAATGCTAAGGTCGGGAGTGAAGAAATATCCGGAATTATAGGCAAGTTCGGTCTTGGCGAGCCAAATGAAGCTGGGCAGAGGCTAGTAGAGTTTTGTCAAGAAAACAACCTGACCATAGCGAATACTCATTTTCAACAGCACTAGAGGCGCCTGTACACATGGACTTCACCGGACGGTCTGTACAGGAATCAGATCGATTATATTCTTTGCCGGCAGAGATGGAGAAGCGCTATACAAGCAGTAAAAACAAAGCCTGGGGCCGATTGTGGCACCGATCATCAGCTTTTTGTTGCCAAAATTAAGCATCGATTGAGAAAAACGCAGAAAACTAGAAGGCCTTTCAGGTATGATCTGAATCAAATTCCATTAGAATATGCTGTGGAAGTGAGGAATCGATTTCAAGAATTAGATCTAGAAGACAGAGAGCCCGAAGAGATGTGGACTGACGTTTGTGATATAATACAAGAAGTTGCTAGTAAGGTAGTTCCAAATCAAAAGAAATGCAAGAAAGCAAACTGGTTATCTGAAAAGGCTTTGCAAATAGCTTAGGAAAGGAGGATGGCAAAAGTTATGGGGGAAATAGAAAGATACAAGGCTCTCAATGCGGATTTTCAGAAAATAGCAAGGAGAGATAAGAATGCCTTCCTGAACATACAGTGCCAAGCAGTTGAGGTCAACAGCCAATTAAGGAACACAAGAGCTCTGTATAAGACAATCAAAGATATCAAAGGAAGCTTCTGTGCTAAGCTGGGCGTGATAAAGGACAAACGAGGCAAGGACCTCACTGAAGCCTCACAGATAAAGAAGAGGTGGCAGGAATACACAGAAGAACTGTACAAGAAGGACCCGAATGCGCAAACCCAACATAAGACGGTTGTGATTACTGATCTCGAGCAGGGCATCCTGAAGAGTGAAGTTGAATGGGCCTTAGCCAGCCTTGCTAAGAACAAAGCTAGCGGAATTGATGGCATTCCAACTGAGTTGCTTCAAACCCTCAACCATGACGCTGTTAACATTCTGCATACATTATGTCAGAAGATTTCGAACACTCTGCAGTGCCACAGGATTGGAGGAGGTCAGTTTACATCCCCCTTCCAAAGAAAGGCAGTGCCAAAGATTGTTCCAACTACCGCACGATCGCGCGTATTTCGCATGCTAGCAAGGTGATGTTGAAAATCCTCCAAGGTAGGCTGCAGCAGTATGTGGATCGAGAGCTTCCGAACGTGCAAGCTGGGTTTCGCAAGGGCAGAGGAACTAGAGACCAAATTGCTAACCTTCGCTGGATCATGGGAAAAGCAAGAGAGTTCCAGAAACCCATCTACTTCTGCTTTATTGATTATGCGAAAGCGTTTGACTGCGTAGATCACAGCAGATTGTGGCAAGCTCTTTAGGAGATGGGAGTTCCAATTCACCTCATCTATCTCCTCAGGAACCTGTATGAAGCGCAAGAGGCCACAGTCAGAACTGGTTTCCGATCGAGAAAGGAGTGAGGCAAGGCTGCATACTGTCGCCCTGCCTATTTAACCTATATGCAGAGTGCATCATGAGGAAGGTCGGTCTGGACGACTCTTCAGCTGGAGTGAAGATGGCTGGAAAACGTATCAACAACCTTAGATATGCGGATGATACCACTTTAATGGCAGAAAGTGAAGTGGAACTCAAGAGACTTCTGATGCGCATACAAGAAGAGATTGAGAAGTTTGGTCTTAAACTGAACATTAAAAAGACAAAGATCATGGCATCTTGCCCTATCAATTCCTGGAGCATCAGTGGAAAAGAAGTGGAAGCTGTGACAGATTTTCTCTTATTGGGCTCCAAGATTACCTCGGAAGGAGACTGCAGCCATGAAATTAGGAGACGCCTGCTTCTGGGAAAGAGAGCAATGGTTAGCCTTGACCGCCTAGTAAAGAGCAGAGACATTAGTCTGCCAACCAAGATCCGTATAACTCATGCTATGGTCTTTCCAGTTGTGATGTATGGATACGAGAGTTGGACTGTGAAAAAGGCTGACCGCCGAAGAATTGACGTGTTTGAATTGTTGTGCTGGCGAAGACTCTTGAGAGTTCCTTGGGCTGCCAGAAGATCAAATCAGTCGATATTGTCGACCATAAACCCTGACTGCTCATTGGAGGGTCAAATTCTAAAGTTAAAGCTCAGCTACTTTGGTCATCTGATGAGAAGAGAGGAGCCGCTGGAGAAAGATTTGATGTTGGGAAAGATTGAGGGTCGCCGAAGAAGGGGTAGGCAGCGAACGCGATGGTTAGATGGCATCCTCGAGGCACTGCAGATGAAGTTATGTGATGTTAGGAAGATAGTGAGAGACCGGAAAGCGTGGCGTGACATGGTCCATAGGGTCACGAAGAGTCGGACACGACTGAACGACTGAACTGAATAGTGAAAGATCATTTATGCTGGAAATATTCGCCGCAGACTGACAAACCATCACTTAACTATGTATCTAAGCATTCAAAAACCGTTAAAACCGGGATTGTTGTATCTTCTTTGTCATCGGCGTTATCTAGATCCTGCACACACAGGATAGATCAGAGCTTCCATGATCAAGCACGGAGGCTTAAAGAGGCAGGTTATCCGGATGAGGTGATCACTCTTGGATGCAATAACTTAATCAAAAGGCTCAAGACCTTACCGTCTACCCAGAAAGATTGTGAAAGGCAGAAGATAGCGGTTATTCCCTATATACACCGATTGTCGCATAACCTTAAGAATGTGGCCCGCAGGTTCGGTGTTCGAGTTGTTTTTTCGGCCGCAAATAAGTTTGGAAAGATTTGTAATATCGTTGATAACAAGACCAGTAACGCTTTAAATCCAAAACAGGTGTGCAGGATAAAACGTGTTCCTTGTTGTCAGGGGGTGGTCTATAAAATTCCCTTTGCATGTGGTCAAGTGTATGTTGGCCAAACGGGACGTTGCATTAATACACGTCTCTGTGAACATAACCGCTCCCTGGTATCTGCCCGTTCCTCGAACTTAACAGACCATTGCCATGAATGCCAATCGTGTTCACCTTTATTCCATTATAGCGACATTTTGTGCAAACACCCGGTGCAGCTGACACGTGAAATCGTTGAAGCCTTTGAGATGAGGAAAAGAACCAGTTTGTGCGTCAGCAAACCTTCGCTGTTTCTGCGCGATAGTGAAGTGGCGTATCTTGACAACCATAGCCACACGTGCTCTTCTATGTATTTGTTGTGTTCCCCTATATATAGTGTTTCCGATGATTAAAAATCAGTTGAGCGTCAGCGCTTGTGGTGTCTGTTTCTATTCTTTCGTCTGTGTGTTTTGCGCTGTTTTATTTTTAAACAAAGATTGAAGGAATCGAGCTAATTATCTGAACGATATATGAAATGTGGAAGAGGTTGGCAATAAACTGATGGGCTTATATAAAGACGTATGAAGCCTGCTCGTCACCATAAATCATTTTTAAGTTTAGAAACCAAGTTTAGAAACCGTAAGCTACAATGTGTGGGGTACATGAGGTACTAGAAAGTGTTTACTGAAAAATTGTCAAAGTATGTCCTACAGATTTAAACCTTATGTGGAGTGGGGCTTTAATGTACAAAATTATTAAGTATCTACCATCATAGATAAGCACAATACTGAGCTTTAGAGAGGCTGGTTTGGCAGTCTAACAGTTAGTGAACTACTTTACTGAAGATCCGACGCCCGAATAAATATTTTTACCTCCTCCCAGTGTCGACTAAGAAGGCCCGACAGCTTTTGTAAAGGAACTGTGATGATTTGTGCTTAGTACACTTTTACAAACGCGTCTTTAGGTGCCTAGAATGCAGCGCTGTCATAGAATATATTCACACAAGATACAATAATCATCACTGCAAAAGACAAAGCTGACTCTTTTAGATTGCGTTCAGGCGAGTTGTGTCACCTACTTACCATTCAAGTGCTCCATAATTGAATTTAATTCACCAGCTCATGGGCACAGCACCCAGAGATAGGAAACTGGAGTAACCTGATGCCTATCTTGTGTACCTCAACTCGGTGTTCTTATCTGTAGCAATTTTTGCATGAAAATAATACAAAATGTTTTTTTGGTGTCCATGTAATCCTGGCTAGATTACAGATAGGTTTAATTTTAAGATTCGAGTAAGCAATGGATGTCTGATGAGAATTTTGCATGAATTGTGATTGCACAGACTGTAGATGCATAGTTTGTAAAATAGATAAAGCATCACAGTTTATTCCTTATAGTCATGCAATACAGCCCCATACTACCTCCAAGCTCTAAACTTCTACAAGGTAAAGAGCACCCTTTCCCTCAAATTATAAGATGTTCTAGTCTTTAGGGGTGTTATTTGTATACACTAGGAGGCTGAGAAGCAAGCCTTGTTGTCTGGTAAAGATGGCATGTGCAATAATTGCAGTGACGCAATCCTTTTCATATCTGGGCACTCAAGAGAATGTTCAGTGTCGTAGGCTCGACTGTTTTTCTGTCGCCCTCTGTGCCGCATGTTGCACACACACGCATCCGCCGGTCCTCCCGCAGCTTTCTGCAGAAGCTCTTTAGCCTTGGAGGCTTCAGTGAAGTAAGTTGATGTGCACGGCAGGCCTTTTCAGCTGCATTGTTAAAAAACACAATCAGAAGAATGAAAACTACTAGCAGTAAATGAAAGAGCACTGTGGTTCATAGAAATTGTATAAAGATAAAATTATGGTGAAGAAAGCCTCTGTAAACAGCGCACAAATAGAATACTTCAGAAGGAAGTTAGCAAGTGAAATTTAAGAAACAAAATGGCGCAATTCCTTTCCAAAAGATATGTCTTGAGAAACGTGTTGAAAACAACACAATAAAAATAACAATCATATGCTGTTCCATAGTCTAGTAAAAAAGGTCAACGACCCTAAAGAAAGGGCAAGTGGCTCTTCTTGTACCATGCTCGAGTTATTAGCCCCGAAAATATGCAGAAGCATATTCTTCTTCAAACAGAATTTCTTTATCTCCTGAAATATCTTCCTAGTGGTACTTTGCAGTCTATAGAGAACAGGATATATATAGTGTAACCAGAAAAGTTTCAAACTCAGAAGCTGGTGCGAAAAAAAATAAAAAAAATAAAGAACTCTCTTGCTACCCATCCTACAAAAGCGGTGCCATTATTCTTTGAAACCTGGCCAGTTAAAACGTATTGGGTGAGATACCATTTACTTTCCTGTCTGCCTTTTTATCAATTTTCTTAGCGCCCTTTTTTTTTATCCCTGTAACTGGGTTGAAAGTACTTCGTCGAAAGGTAGACACAAGCCAGGCGGGCGAGCAGCGTGAGAATACGACACAATCCGTTATTTATACTGAAGGACTCGCCTTCAAAAAACGGGTCCGCGAGCCATGGTCTCGCCCGACGAGTGACAAATCCAGTCTCTTAAAAACACCGGTTTATTCCGGATAAACAAAAAAAGCAAAACAGAGAAACATAAGGCGCTACTGCGCAGAGAACAGGCTGTTCATGCGCGCGACAATAGAACACCAACGGAAAGCGGGAAGAATGTCAGAGCCTTACCGCGGCGAAAGAAAACACACTGCGGAGCGAATAAAACGAGCAATGGGGCCAAAGAGCTAAGAAAGATTGCTCCTCGCGCGACAGCAACTCACAGAAATACGCCTAGGCTGTTCCTGCAGGCACATCTTCGCGTCGGCGATCTTCCTTAAGTCGTCCGTGCACACCCTGCTGGACCATGACGCTCGCCGGCTGCCCCGCACCAATCTCTTTCTCTATGCCGCACCGGCCTCTCCGCCGGGGCAAAAAAAGCCCTGCGCCTCGCTTCTGACGCGCTTATCTACCCTCGTGTGTCGCCGCTAACATCACGCCCCCCAAGATGATCTGCTTGCTCATGCGCACTCGCGCTGCCCGAGCAAACAATACAAATAGAAAGACGCGCGCGCGGTTTAAAACACCTAAAGGGGCTGCGGAGCCCCACACTCTCCCCCCCCCCCCCCTCTCAAGACGGGACACCTCCCGAGATGTCAAAGAACGAAACAGAGAAGGGCACTGGGAGGAGTTCAAAAACAATGCTGGTTCTGACGAGCTGCCCGCTTGAAGGAATCCGCTGGATTGTTGGCACTCATCAGACGATGGTCCAGGTGGTTCACATCTAGTAGACCCGAGTGCCGTTACGTACTTTATGGCCGCTCGTAGTACTTTCTCAAGTCGGCGACGTTGACTGATCCGAGCTCCCGGCCACCCTGCACATGATGAAGCATGTAAGCGAGCCGCGAAAGACGCTTTATTACTACAAAAGGACCAGTCCATCGAGGAGCGAGAGAGGCGGCAAATCCTTTTGTGACATCACTTAGCGGGTGCGAGCGGCGGAGTACTTTATCCCCAACGTCGAACTGCAAAGGGCGCCTGCCCTTGTTGTACTGGCCGCAGTGCTCCAGGCGGGCTAGGTCCAAGTTCTCCCTGGCCTCCTTTAGAGTTCCAGCGAGACGACTGGAGAGATCCTGGGTGAACCTGGAATAACTGGGAGCCTGTAAATCAGTCATGGGTAAGGGAATGTTCAATGGGAAATCGAAGCTCACGTCCAAGAAGAATAGCTGCCGGCGTAAAACCAGTCGACCGGTTTACTGTGGTTCTTGTGGCGAAAGCCATCTCCTGCACTCGCAAATCCCACTCTTTGTGACGTTCCGTGAAAGCCACGAGCATGTTTTTCAGGTTTCTGTTGACCCGCTCTGTGATGTTGGCCTGAAAATGGTAGGGCGTAGTCATTTTGTGCTGCAAGCCAAGAGCTTTGAAGGTGTCAGCAAATATCCTGCCCGCGAAATACGTCGCATTATCAGTGATTAGCTGCGCCGGGAAGCCGAACCGAGTGAATGCGTCTAGGAGTTTATCCCAGACTACCTTTGAGTCCAGTTTACGCAGCGGGTATAATTCAACCCTTTTAGAAAAATTATCAGTGACCACTAGCAATTAGCGATTTCCTTTCACAGATCTAGGATAAGGGCCCATTACGTCGCAGGCAACAATTTCGTACGGGTAACGGCTCTCCGCAGGTTGCAAGAAGCCCGGTGGTTTACCTCCCCTTGCCTTCGCTGTCTGGCATGTAAGACAAGTACGGACGTATGCCACGACATCCTTTCTCATGCGGGGCCAAATTACGATGCGACCCAACTTTTCATATGTTTTCTTGCCATCGCTGCGGCCTGCAAGGCGTGTGTCGTGAAAATACTCTAAAAAGAGCTTGCGGAGGCTCTTTGGTACGACAACACGAAATGGAGACTCACCACCATCTGTTTCGGCAGCGGGTATATATCTCAGGAGAAGTCCATCCTCTGCTTCCAGGTAGCAGTCATAGCTGCCGGTAGGCGCTGTGTTTCCTGCAGGGTTGGCGCTGTCCAGGCTCTTTCGTATTTGGATGCACTGAGGATCGCTTAGCTAAGCTTCGAGCAGCTGTTGACGGTAAACCAGCGTTCCCCAGGCATCAGCGGCTTCTGCGATCACCAGGACTTGCGGTCCTGGCTCGCCATCTGCAGGTAACGGAGCTCGGGACAGGGCGTCGGCTGCCTTGTTGAAGGTGCCTTTCTTGCCCTGTAATTATATTCCTGAAGAGCGAGCGCCCAGCTGGCTAGACGGCCGGCTGGGTTTTGCAGCTTGACAACCAAGACAGTGCCTGGTGATCGGTCTGAATTGTAAACGCAGCCCCATCCAAACACATGTCAAACTTTTTCAGCGCAAATACAATTGCCAAGCACTCTTTCTCTATTACCGCGTAGTTTCGTTCCGGTGATGAGAGAGTGCGACTTGCAAATGCCAAGGGGCAAAGCTTCCCTTCGTGATCCTTAAGCAAAGAAGCACCTATTCCATACTCACTCGCATCAGTGTGCACTGTAAAGGGCCGGTTTAGGTCCGGGAGCCGCAAACGAGCAGTATCGGCGATAGCTGTTGACAGCTCCCGAAACGATTCCTGCTCCGTGTCTGTCCAGGACCAACGGGCGCCTTTCCGGAGAAGCTGATGAAGGGGTCTTGCCAGGTCCGCACAGTTTGGAATAAAGTGGAGGTAGAAACAGACCAAGCCCAAGAATCGCTGCAGGCTCTTGACGTTTGTTGGTGATGGCAGCTGCAATATGGCCTGCAGTTTCTCCTCGTCAGGCCGGACTGTGCCCTGTTCAACAATGAACACAAGCAGGTTGATTCTGCATGAAACCAACTGCACTTTGCGGGGATTAATGGTGATGCCTGCGTCCTTCAATAGTTGCAAAACAGTGGTTAAATGGATCAGATGCTCATCTAGGCTTTCTGAAAACACCACGACGTCGTCCATGTATGCCATTGCATAGTTGAATTTCGCGTCTCCGAGCACTATATCCATCACGCGCTGAAAGGTGGCAGGTGAATTGCATAAACTGAATGCCCGAAAGACAGTCGAACGAACTCGAATAATCCCCGATGGCAAGTGAATGCAGTTTTTTCAATGTCACTCTGGTGAATCGGTACTTGCAGAAAACCCCTGCTACAGTCTAGAGTAGTGAAGAATTTTGCTGATCCAAGCGTATACATAACAGAATTGACTGACGGAAAAGGGTACCAATCTCTGACTGTTACAGCGTTCAACCGCCGATAGTCGACACATAAGCGTGCTGTGCCGTCTTTCTTAGGCGCAAGAACAACGGGAAAAGCCCAAGGGCTCTTTGAGGGTCTTACTGCATCGGTAGCCACCATTTCATTCGGAGCGGCATCAAGGAGTCCTCGCTTGTGGATGCTCAACGGCCTGGGGTTGAAACGGTTCGGGCGGGAGCTGCCGGTGTCAATCCTGTGCGTCAGCTCGTTAGCTTTTCGAGGAGCCTCCGTGAACATGGAAGCGAAGGGCTCAATTGTCGCCTGGATTCTGGATCTTTCCGCTTGTGACCCTGTGAAAGACTGCAGGACAGTGAGAATACCACTTTCTGCCACTCCGACTGAGGGGGGATCCGCGACCAGAAGATTTGAGTGATGCTCTGTTATCTTAGTAATGAACTTGAGTGGTTCTGAATTAATGCCGTATCGGTAGCTGCCTGAATGTAGGTCGACAATGATTCCTGCCTTCGAGATGAAGTTACGGCCCAAAATTACCGGACAAGAGAGTCCGCGAAGATGCAGAAAGCGCTGCCTTATTTTGCGACCATTCACGGTAACTGTTAGGCGTGCTGCAGAGGTTGCTGAGGCTATCTGTGGCGATGCCATCCGAAGCTTTGTGGTCACGTCTCGTAACTGCAAAAGTCTTGCATCGCATGCTCGCTCGACCTCATCGCCAAAAACAGAAACAGTGGAACCTGTGTCCAGTAGAGTGGGCATCCCCGCTATTTTGACAGCCACCAACGGTGCATTATCAAGGCGGGCATCCTGGAGGCGGAAAGTGGATGGCAAATCTATTACCAATTGGTCCTTGAGGTCCTGAGGCCGTGATTCACGCTCCAAGGGGCCGCCAATCACCTCTGGTGCCGGGGCTGTCTAAGCCAGAGGAGACGACTTCTTTCCTAGTTCCTTACGTCACTTAGGCTGACGTCTGCAGCAACCCCATACCCTGGCCGCCGGATGATGAGATGACCAAAACACCAGGCTCTGTGCTGGCCACGCTCCTTCGCCCGCAATGTAGCAGGCAGCAGCCGGAACAGGCCCAGTCTGGCCTGCAACCCCTTGCACTCGACCAGTCACCGGAGGAGGCCCGGTCCGGCCTGCCACCCCTTGCACTCTGTCACTCACCGGAGGAGGCCCGGTCCGGCCTGCCACCCCTTGCGCTCGGTCACTCACCGGAGAAGGCCCGGTCCGGCCTGCCACCCCTTGCGCTCGGTCACTCACCGGAGGAGGCCCGGTCCGGCCTGCCACCCCTTGCGCTCAGTCACTCACCGGAGGAGGCCCGGTCCGGCCTGCCACCCCCTGCAGTCGGTCAGTCAGCGGAGGAGGCCCGGTCCGGCCTGCCACCCCCTGCAGTCGGTCAGTCAGCAGAGGAGGCCCAGTCCGGCCTGCCACCCCCTGCAGTCGGCCAGTCACCGGAGGAGGCCCAGTCCGGCCTGCCACCCCCTGCAGTCGGCCAGTCACCGGAGGAGGCCCAGTCCGGCCTGCCACCCCCTGGAGTAGGCCAGTCACCGGAGGAGGCCCAGTCCAGCCTGCCACCCCCTGTAGTCGGCCAGTCACCGGAGGAGGCGCCCCAGGGATTGCGACCTCGTGGAAGTCACCTGCCCCCATACGGCAGCTGGGGTCATCACGCTGTGGGCTGCCAATGATCCGAGCCGTGCACAGGACGGCTCGAGGCAGGTCTCTGCTGGGGAAGGTGGCTTGTAGTTGAGCTCCGCCAGAAAAGATGCCTCGATGCGGGAGGCCTCACGGGCCATGTCCTCGAAGTCCATGAACTGGTGGCGCTGGAGGTATGGCTGGTACCTCGGATGGCACTGATGTATGGCATGAGCCACCTTCTCTGAATTCGGAGCTCCAAGATCTGCCCGCTCGTGCAGCTCTTGGAAACTGCGCAAAAACTCGATCAAACCCTCGTGTTCGCCTTGCGTCCTGGCACAAAGCTCATCCTTGATGCGGATGACGCAGTCAGGCGGCAAAAACTCTTCCCAAAAACGCTGTACAATGTCCTGTTTTGTTGTGAATGGCCGCTGTCTACGCCTCCAGGTTGCTGCGGAATCTACTAAAGCTATAGGAATCACACGTGTGACCAGAGCATTGTCTGAAATTGCCACTGCCATCTGATAGTCATCGAGTTCATGAAGAAAATCACAAAAAGATTTCTTGTCGGCATATCCTTCAAACCTCGGCACGGGCAAATTTAGCTGCAGATGGTTATCGTGATACAAGGGAGTGGGCGTTAACGAAACTGGCTCGCTTCCCATCACTTCACTAAATTGTGCCTTTGACGCAAGTAGCTGGGACAGTAGGCCAATAATTCCGCTTTGAAAATCCGACGGTTCACTTTTCTGGTCTCCTAATTGCCCATGCATAAAACCCGCATGAGTGGGAGGTGGAAATTCAGCTTTCAACTGGGCGCTTGCGCCAAGTAAGTATAGATTATCCGCCATAGCTACGCATGAAAACATGGAATGTTCTCACTAAAGTTGCGACACTCGCGGGGCAAACCAAAGCTCGAGCAAAAATCACGTTGGGCGCCAGATAAAGGCCTCGCCTTCAAAAAACGGGTCCGCGAGCCATGGTCTCGCCCGACGAGTGACAAATCCAGTCTCTTAAAAACACCGGCTTTTTTCCGGATAAACAAAAAAAGCGAAACAGAGAAACACAAGGCACTACTGCGCTGAGAACAGGCTGTGCATGCGCGCGACAATAGAACACCAACGGAAAGCGGGAAAAATTTCTGGGCCTTACCGCGGCGAAACAAAACACACTGCGGAGCGAATAAAACGAGCAATGGGGCCAAAGCGCTGACGGCGACACAAGAAAGATTGCTCCTCGCGGGACAGCAGCTCACAGAAATACGCCTAGGCTGTTCCTGCAGGCACTTCTTCCATCTTCGCGTCGGAGATCTTCCTTCAGTCGTCCATGCACACCCTGCTGGCCCATGACGCTCGCCGGTAGCCCCGCGCCGGCCTGTCCGCCGGGGCAAAAAAAGCCCTGCGCCTGGCTTCTGACGCGCTTATCTACCCTCGTGTGTCGCCGCTAACATCACGCCCCCCAAGATTATCTGCTTGCTCATGCGCACTCGCGCTGCCCGTGCAAACAATACAAATAGAAAGACGCGCGCGGTTTAAAACACCCAAAGGGGCTGCGGAGCCCCACAATACTAACAAGCTTCTTGGTCACAGAGTGCCTGTGACCGGGAGCGAAAATTCTCGAGGACCTCGCTATGAGAACGAGTTTATGGTATCCGGTAGCGTGGACATAGATACACACGCGAAAGAGGCTACGCAGAGCGCAGGCTTTTCGAAGGCATCACCTCGCAACCTCGAGGAAAGCAAATGCATACTTGGACGACACAGACAGTCGGCGTAGCGACATAACACGTAAACGCAAGACATCTGCGTACTGAAATTGACACCAAGCAATGCAAGCAGCACCATCAATCATGAAAGAATTGTTTTGCTAGTTTTGCGAATTGCGCTGTAATTTAAACGCACTATCGCGCACAAGGCAAATCTAATCAAAAAACATTTTTTTAAATAATCGTGATGACCCTTCTCGCCCCGAATAGCTTCATATTATCCTCGGAAACGAAAAAAAGAACAACTGTAGACTGAAAAAAGAAGAAAAAAGGTTTTGTAGCTGAGCGCTATCAAACATCGGCAACAATCGAGACGACCGGAGGCTCGCAGGATGAGCGCGGCGCCTTTCTATTCACGCTGAATAATGGCAAAATCTTTGAAGTCCTCCTTACCTGTAGCAATATGTACACACACTGCAATGCCAATGTGCTTTCGTCTCTCAGTAGCATCGGCGAAAAACGTCGCTTTTCTCCACGGCAGATTTCTTAAACACGTTCGTCAGCTGATCACGATTTTTTGAGTATCTTCAGCGACGCCGGCGCCTGAACTCCGGTCTGATAGTCACTGGTACACTTGGATCATGTCAGAATGCAGCGTGAACCGTGACAAACGCGACCACTTTTCACAAAACACTACAAATTTCTTCACAAACAAGGAACGGCAATACATTTTCAAGGGACGAGTTACGCGGGGCCCTGCATATTTCCGCCATCTTCCCCAGTGTGGCCAGACTTCGCAGCGCCCCCTGTCGTTCATTAGAGTTGCGAATTAACTCTATGCCCCCACCCCACGCACACACCAGAGGAGCTCTGACACACACGCTGCGATGAAATACGCAATTTTCAACAAAACAGCGCGGCCGGCGCAGCCGCCGGCCAATGGCCGGCCGGCGAGGGGGGAAGCTTTCCGATGGCGGCCAGTGCAGGCTCGCGACGCATATTTGCCGGCTCCGCTCCGTACGACTACAGCTCACGAATGGAGCTTCGACAGTCGCTGAGCGACACCAGCTCCCAGCCACTACACGCGGCCAAGAGCCTATATCCATTCATAGGTCCCAGGTGAAAAGGTCCTTACGGGATTCTTTATTGTGCCAGTTCTTGCGTTTAATTGGCTCATTCCCTGTAGATGCTGGGACCATAAAGCTTATGGGACCATAAGCTTCTGGGACCAGTAGCTTCCGGTCCCAGAAAAGAGGATGTGAGACTGAAAGAGCAATGAAACATGTTTTGTTTATATTTTCTGATGTTTATTCACGTTCCAACTTCCGTGTTGCCTTAAGGGCATCTTTTCGCTCAGCACTTTGTTGATGCTCATGAATGTGGGGATGACATCTTCGGCTTTCATTTTGCCCCAGCGTTTCAAGGTCTCTGCAAGAGAAAATGTGGATGATAGCACAAATTGAAAAGGACACAATTTTCCATGGCTAACCTGACTTGACATTTTTTTTTCGAGAAGTCTGCCTTCAGGCATTGTGATAAGGGAGCGGGGAGTAGGAGCAAACTAAAAGAAAGAGTGCAAACAGGTCTCCCTCAAATAATCACACAGTTTGCCGATAAACTGATTGTTCAGCGTCCATTTCCGGTAATCACATTCACGGTCCCACCGCAGGCCAGCTTGCCGTAGGTAGCACTGTATCACGGATGCCGTAGCTGGGCAGCTCCACAATAGACTACAAAAGTTAGCGACATCTAGTGAAAGAGACAGAAACTGTGCGCAACGGCCATGTTTTGTTCAGTCCGGCCGCGCCTCCCATCGAGTACGATGTCAATGTGCGCCTTCGTGGAACCCGTGCTTGCACCGCAAGGTGCATTGAAATGATCACAATCGATTTTTTTTTTAATTTTTTAACATCACAGCTGTGGCTGCTAGCACCAAGCTCTATTCGGAATGATGCCAGCATGTTGCTGCGTACTCTTCTGCAGCAAGCGCACCGTCGTAGATGCGCACGGAAACAAGGTATACGCGTGTATGCGACCGCTCGTTTGCAATCTTAATCGGCTTTACAAGTGTCACTTGCATCATTTAAAGCATTACTGCACGTCCGTCTGACTGCGAGCTAGCTCACAGAACGTGCTTTCACCTAAAACAGCAAGGTTGTTTTGCATGCTATGGAGCTTTGTTAACTTGAAGGATAAGCTATGTTCTTCGATGGGGGACACAGGAGAAGGAGCAATGCATGTATACCGAACGCTATAGTTCAAATACGTTCTTTGAAACCTTTTGTACGTTGGTTGCATTTACCATTGTGTATTTGATTTATGACAAGCGCATGATTACCGAAAGTACTTTTCACAGCTGTACGAAATTGTAGTGCTTGGTGCAGAGAGCAATATATAGTCTCGATTATCATAGTCTCGATTATCAGGTTTCCCGCCTCTTGGCGGTAGGCTTCCCTGGTCCGGTCATATCTGCCGTCGCTGAAACCCTCCTGCAGAAACAAAAAGGCGCACAAAAAAGACCTGACTATTCGGCTTCAAAGCCGGTTGTGGTTCCCTACTTGCACCAGGTGTCTCATAACCTGAAGAAAGTGGCCGGTAGACACCATGTACCTTTGGTGTTCTCAGCCCCCAACAAGCTATCAAAGCTTTGCTGCCGCATTTCTGGCGTTTGTGAAAGGGGCTGCAAAAAAAGGAATGGCACTTATATGTTAAGTGCGCCACAGGAGTGGTATACAGCTTGCCCCTTTCTTGTGGCTCTTCCTATGTTGGAACTGCGACTATGTACTATGTACTATGCGAAACTGGTCGTTGCGTTAATGACCGGCTACGGGAGCATGCTAAAAACAGAGACAATAATGATAAAAATTCAAACCTTGTAAGGCACATTTCTTCCTGCATTAGCACGTGTAGGGCAAGATTTGAGATTACAAAGATTCTAGGCAGGAGTACCGATGTGAAAGCCCGGCTTGTCTTAGAGGCCTTCCATGTCAAGAAACTTTCTGATCGCTGTATAAGTGATGCTTCGTTGCAGATCTATGATGCTGAAGTTTCGTATCTTGATTCATTTTTGTAAAATTTGCGGTGTTTGTGATGTGTGTGCCTGCTCTACCTTTACGCATGCTCCGCCTGTCTGTATATATGCTGTTGTTGATTCACCCTATTAAACAGTTGGTAGTTGCGCTCGTGAACTGTTGTGTATGTTTCTTCCTGTGTCCTGTTGAAGTCGTTGCGCATTTCTCTTATATACTAGCAATACGGCTGTCTAGTGCGCCCGAGGTGCGTGTTTCACGCGGCAAAAGCGGCTGCCAAACCCGCGGCGTCAAGTAAAGCAGGCGAATATGACATCCTACTAGTGTGTTGTAATATGCTCACGTCAAGCCCGTTTCGAAAGACGTTATCACGTGATAATGCATGCGAAGTCCGGTCCGCGTCCAGAGCGAGCAGCTCAGTTTTGCATTCTGTGCCTTCGTACCTGCCAGTGCAGCCGATAAAATAACGACTTTTGCTTTTCACTTTTGCGCGTTTCATCGAGTCACCCGATGATTCGCTAATTGACAGCTACCTGAAATTCAGTTGAATTTGTAAATATGCCAATTTCTTGTTTATTTCCTCTGTCAGATAGCAGACATTTGAAGCCTTAACCTCATATGAAACTGCTGTCATGGGAAGCTTCGAGAAACTCAGAGAAAGAGGAACTCGGCGGAAACGAAAAGAAATTTGAAAAGTCAACTCACATTACTGCGAAGTGTCAGTGCTTGGTGCAACTGGCTGTGTTCATAAAGTCAGATTTATATTGTTACGTACATGCCACTAAAGAGGACGACGATGGACTACTCTGTGATAGACGACGAAGCTGAAGAAAACGGTTGGTGCTTGCCTGAACACCTAGTCTCCCATCACCTGTTGTAGGTTCCCCTGTTGTGGTTCTAGCCTTCTGCCACGTATCATCTTGGTGGAGGTGAATCAAGATCCCGTACGCGCCAATTAGCCCCAGTTACGCTGCCAAAAGCTGGATTTGCGAAGCGGTCGCCACCTACTTGGGATCACAACCACATCTCAAACAGCCACGATCACCTCCGAAGTAGCCCCTACCACCGCAGGAACATCGCCTCAGCCACTTGTTTTAACGAAAATTCGCCACCCTCACATCTTTAATGACGACGACAACCCAGACGTTGACGATTGGCTAGATGAGTATGAGCGCTGCAGCCGGAACAACCACTGGGATGCCACCATCATGCTCGCTAATATCTTCTTTTATTTAGCGGGAACAACTCGAACATGGTTTCAAAGCCACGAACAAGAGCTCGTTACCTGGGATATATGCAAGCGAAAGCTTAAGGACTTGTTCGGTGGACGCGCTCTCGCTGCAAAAACTGAACTTTCGCCTCGTGTTCAAATTCCAGCGGAGTCCTACCTCGCCTAAATTCAGGACGTGCTTGCGTTGTGTCGCAAGATCAACACTTGCATGCCGGAAAGTGACAAGGTAGGGCATATACTCAAGCGTATCGCGGATGATGCGTTCCACATCCTATTCTGCATGGATTGCTCTACCGCCGACTCGGTGCTTCAAGTCTGCCAAAAATTCGAGCAGGCTAGACAAAGACGTCTCGTACATCGCTTTGAGCGTCTTCCGAACACGGCGGCTGCCTCATCCTGCGATGACCTGGCCCCTTTGCACCAGCCCTCCCATCCCACGACCGTGACTCGAATCGTCCGGAGAGAACTCGAGGTCCTAACGCCTGCACCAGTCTCGTCTCCGCTGCCCGGCACCGTGGCCATGATACAGGCCGTTGTCCGCCAGGAACTTGCAAACGTCGGTCTCTCCTCTAGCTCCGTGCCACCCCCGCAACCATGGCACCCTGTTCCTTTAGTGGCTGCTACAACCACCAGCACAGCCTCCCCACGTCGCTACCTTGGTCACAATCCTGCAGAGTGGCGCACGCCAGACGACAGGCCAATCTGCTTCATTTGCTGTCGAGCCGGCCACACTTCGCGGTATTACCGTAGCCGTAATTTCCCCACCCCTCACTCCTATCACAACTCTGACCGTCGGTATTACTATGAACCTTGACGCTTTGCTGCCCCACCAGAGGAGCCCTGCCCAGCCTATGATCGACCTGGACACCTTCCTCCTCAACCGGATGAGCCTCACAACGAAACCGTCCTAACTGCTCGTCGCTACAGCCGATCTCCATCTCCCTAGGCTCGTCGATCCCGTTCACCGGTATCTCGTCGCGGCTTCTCCCCATCATACGCCGGCACCTACTCGGGAAACTAGCGAATGCGGCACCCAGGAGTGACGCTGAATTATCGACCCGGACTGTCAACTCGGTTCTGAACCCCACACCTAGACGTAATCTCATTGATATTCTTGTGGATGAAGTCCCAATTTCTGCACTTATTGACACTGGTGCCCACATTTCTGTCCTCAGTTCCTCGCTCTGCTGACGCCTCAAGAAAGTCCTCACACCCGCCACCTCATCTACCATTCATGTTTCGGATGGCAACACAGCTACTGTGATTGGTATTTGTACTGCACGCATTAGCATTGTCAGCCACAACATCACTGTGTTATTTACAGTCCTCACCAGTTGCCCTCAAGACGTTATATTAGGCCTCGACTTTTTAGCTTCACACTCCACTCTCTTTGACAGTTCTTCTGGACTGCTTCATCTAGACCTGCCTTTTTGTCCTGATGAACAAGCTCATGCAACTTCAATGCTCCGTCTTCGCTGCGCTGCATTTACTCGTCTGCCATCTGAAGCCGCTGTGTATGTGCTCATGTCGCCTTTTCCCCCCATTCCTGATGGCGACTACGTTGTTTCCCCCTTAAGCGATGTGACTCTGCAGCGTAGCATAGCCCTCCCTTACAATATCGTGCATGTAGCGAATAACCACACTTATCTTTCAGTCCTGAACTACAGCTTTTTTGTACAAGTTCTTTATGAGGGCATTTCTCTCGCTGAACTGACCCCGTTGTCTGACTTTATAGTGTGTGCACTTTCACCTGACCCTACCGCTGCAGTATCGAAACAGCATGCGCCATCCCCGCCTACGGAAGCCCGCATATCAGGAATGGTAACTCCTGACTTGTGTCCTGATCGTGCTCAAGCACTTACCAGCCTTCTGGCCTCGTACAGTGACATTTTCGATTTTGGTAACCGACCCTTGGGACAAACGTCCCTCGTTACTCACCTTATCGATACCGGAGACGCCAGCCCAATTCACAGAAGACCTTACCGAGTCGCCAATTCTGAACGTCGCGTCATGCAAGACGAAGTGGACAAGATGTTAACAAGAAACATTATAGAGCCCTCGAGCAGCCCCTGGGCGTCACCAGTAGTGCTTGTTAAAAAGAAAGACAATACCTGGAGGTTTTGCGTTGATTACCGACACCTCAACAAAGCTACAAAGAAGGACGTTTACCCACTTACCAGGATAGATGATGCCCTAGACTGCTTGCATGGTGCCAGTTATTTTTCTCAATTGACCTTTGTTCCGGTTATTGGCAGATTGCGGTTGACGAACGGGACCGAGAGAAGACCGCCTTCGTTATTCCCGATGGCCTGTACCAATTCAAGGTGATGCCTTTTGGCCTGTGTAATGCGCCCACTACATTCGAGCGTATGATGGACCCTCTTCTGCGTGGTTTGAAGTGGACGACGTGCTTATGTTATCTCGATGACGTCATTGTCTTTTCTTCGAACTTCGAGAGCCATCTTCACTGCCTTGATGCCATTCTCCGAGTCTTCCGAAGAGCTGGCCTTCAGCTGAATTCAAAGAAGTGCAACTTCAGCCGACGTCAACTAAAGGTACTCGGACACTTGGTTGATGCCCGCGGCGTTCAACCTCAACTCGACAAAATTCGTGCTGTAAGTGCATTTCCTACACCCCGCTGTACCAGTGACGTTCGCAGTTTTCTTGGCCTTTGCTCGTATTTTCGGATTTTCGGCGATTTGTTCCGAACTTTGCGGAGACGAGCCTTCTTCCGAAGAACGACGTTCTATTTTGCTGGGGCCCAGAACAATCTCAAGCCTTTTCTGCGCTAATCGCAGCCCTCACTAACCCGCCCGTCGTGGCACACTTCAAACCCTCAGCACCAACAGAGGTACGCACCGACGCCAGTGGTCACGGTATTGGTGCCATTCTCCTCCAGCAGCAGACGGGTCGCACTCGCGTCATTGCTTATGCCAATCGCCTCCTTTCAGCAGTTGAGCAAAATTATTCGATCACAGAATACGAGTGTTTAGCTCTCGTGTGGGCCATTACAAAGTTTCGCCCTCACTTGTTTGGCAGCCCGTTCTCCGTCATCACCGACCACCACGCCTTATGTTGACTTTCTTCGCTGAAGGACCCTACTGGTGGTCTCGGGCGTTGGCCGCTGCGTCTTCAGGAATACACTTTTTCCGTCATCCACAGGTCAGGCCGGCCACACACTGATGCCGATTGCTGTCCCGCAACCCGGTAGATCCGCCGTCTAAAAGCGAGTGTGATGATGACTCCTGCGTGTTGTCGATCTCTGACCTTTCAAACATTCGTCATGAGCAGCGATTAGATTCCAAGCTTCAGCACTGATCACCCTGACGCTACCCTTGCTTTGTATGTGCTCCACAACGGCACTTTATATAGGCGCGATATGCGACCAGATGGCGCTGAGCTTCTGCTCGTAGTCCCCGACCACCTGCGTGTCATCGTTCTTCAGCAGTTGCACGACGCGCCCACTGCGCGTCATCTTGGCGTATCTCGTACGTACGACAGCGTTCGCCGGCGCTTCTTTTGACCAGGCCTCTACCGCTCTGTTCGTCGTTACGTGGCTTCTTGTGACAGGTGTCAGCGATGGAAGAAGCAATCGGTTGTGCCTGCTGGATCCCTACAGCCTATCGACATCCCAATAGACCAATTTTCCCGAGTTGGCCTTGATCTCCTCGGGCCTTTTCCTCTGTCTGCTTCGGGGAATAAATGGATTGCTGTGCCTACGGACGCGCTACGCCGTTACACGAGCGATACCCACCAGCTGTGCAACTGGCGTGGCAGCGTTTCTCCCCCACGACGTCATCCTGCTCCACGGTGCACCAGCCAGCTGTTCACTGACCATGGTCGCTGCTTTCTTGCTCGAGTAGTCGAAGAAATTCTCGATACTGCTCCATTAAGCACTACTTCACCACCGCTTACCATCCACAGACGAACGGCCTCACCGAACGCCTCAATCGCACACTCACGGATATGCTGTCAATGTATCAGCTGATCTCCGTTACTGGGATATTACCTTACCTTTGCGTATAATGCATCCCGTCACGATACAATGGGCTACTCGCCCTTCTACCTTCTGTTCGGCCGTGACCCTTCTCTTCCATTTAACAGCGTACTGCCTCCGACCGCGAATGCACGTTCCTATGTTCGTGACGCCATATCCCGAGCTGACGCCGCCCGTGTTATTGCTCGCCGTCGACTGGCTTCCTGCCAAAACTCTCAAAAACGACGCCATGATTCTCGTCATTGGGACGTCCACTACTCTCCGGACTCTATTGTCTTGCTCTGGACTCCCGCTCGTAGAATTGGGCTCTGTGAGAAGCTCTTGCCACACTACACAGGCCCCTACTGTGTTTTACGGCCAGTCACTTCCGTGACATACGAGGTCACCCCTGTGCACCCACACCGACAGTTCGATATGCCCCGTACAGAAATTGTTCATGTCGCTCGCATGAAGCCGTACCACTCCAGCTGTACTTCCTCGACGTAGTCCGCACCGGGACAGTGCTTTTCGTGCCGGGGTAATGCTACGTACATGCCACTAAAGAGAACGACGATGGACTACTCTGTGATAGACGACGAAGCTGAAGAAAACGGTTGGTGCTAGCCTGAACACCTAGTCTCTCATCACCCGTTGTGGGTTCCCCTTTTGTGGTACTAGCCTGCTGCCACGTATCAATATTATATAATGCGGTTATAAAACATTAGGGGGACACTTAAGCTCCGCCGTTAAGGGTATGACTCGATAGCGTCTCTCTCTCTCACACACACACGTTTTTTCTTTTCGAATTTTTAGCTTTTATTTTATATTTCGATTATTTGTTCTTTATTTTATTTAATATCTTATATTTTTATACACCAATACTCAGGGTCAGCAACATTCGCCTTTCCATTCTGAGCAATTTGACACCTTTGAACACATTCTTCAATTATTTCAATAATTCTATTACACATTCTAAATTTTCTTCATTAGCATCACCAAGTACTGGTTTTTCCTTCTGAGCATTTTGTCACATTTAAGCCCTCAATTTCCAATCTTTTTTATTTTTTTCTTGCTTTATTTCATCAATTGGTCAATTAATTACAAGTATTTTATAGTCTCATCATCGCCTATAGCACACCAATCAACCTTCACTGACTGGAAGCAGAAATTTCCATGACACATTTTTCTTTTTTTTACGCAGTCCCCGATTATTCCGTGACTGCGTCGACGGCATAGGTAGGAAAGTGCTATGCGCCATTCCGACTTACGTCAAATTACGCACGATTCTTCTGAAAACACGATCTGAAAACAAATTGAATCCTCGCTCATTTCACCAACAAGTATCCCACTGGTAGCAGTGGGATGAGCGACGGTGATGCGCAAACCAAGCAAACTCACGATCGTCTCTCATAGTCGTTATCATCATCATCATCATCATCATCATCATCATCAGCCTGATTATACCCACTGCAGGGCGAAGGCCTCTCCCATATCTCTCCACTTAACCCGGTTCTGTGCTAGCTGCATCCACTTGACCCCTGCGAACTTCTTAATCTCATCCGCCCACCTAACTTTCTGCCGCCCCCTGCTACGCTTTCCTTCCCTTGGAATCCAGTTTGTTACCCTCAGCGACCATCGGTTATCCTCTCTTCGCACTACATGTCCTGCCCATGTCCATTTCTTCTTCTTAATTTCCACTAGAATGTCGTTACCTTGAGTTATTTCTCTGACCCACTCTGCACGCTTTCTATCTCTTAATGTTACCCCTACCATTTTTCGTTCCATAGCCCTCTGGGTTGTCCTCAACTTAAGTAGAACTCTCTTGGTTAGCCTCCACGTTTCAGCCCCATAGGTGAGTGTAGGCAAGATGCAACTGTTGTATACTTTCCTCTTGAGCGATACCGGTAAGCTGCTAGTCATAATCTGCGAGTGCTTACCAAATGCGCTCCATCCCAATATTATTCTTCTTGTTATTTCCTTTTCATGGTCCGGATCTGCGGTTACTACCTGTCCTAAGTAGATATATTCGCCTACTACTTCCAGTATTTCGCTACCTAATGTAAACTCCTGTTCCTTCCCGAGGCTGTTGAACATTACCTTAGTCTTCTGCATATTGATTTTCAAGCCTACCTTTCTACTTTTCCTGTCTAGGTCATCAATCATTATTTGCAGTTCATCTCCCGAGTTGCTTAGCAAGGCAATGTCATTAGCAAATCGCAGATTACTGAGGTATTCTCCATCTAGCCTTATCCCTAACTGCTCCCATTCCAAGTCTCTGAATACTTCCTCTAAACAAGCTGTGAATAGTACTGGGGAGATTGTGTCTCCTTTCCTAACACCTTTCTTTATGGGAATTTTGTTACTTTCTTTATGCAGAACTATGGTTGCTGTGCAGCCACTAATATATCTTCCAGCACTTTCACGTATGGCTCGTCTACCCCCTGATTTCGCAATGCGTGCATCACCGCCGAGGTTTCAACTGAGTCAAATGCTTTTTCGTAATCAATGAATGCTATGTATAAGGGCTGGTTATATTCCGCGCATTTTTCTATCACCTGAGTGATGGTATGGATATGATCGATAGTAGAGTACCGTTTCCGAAACCCTGCTTGATCCTTTGCTTGATTGCAGTCTAAGGTTGTCCTGATTCTATTAGCGATTACCTTAGTAAATACCTTATACGTAACAGACAGTAAGCTGATTGGTCTGTAATTTTTAAGGTCCTTAGAGTCCCCTTTCTTGTGAATGAGGATAATGTTTGCATTCTTCCATGCTTCCGGTACCGTCGATGACACCAGGCACTGCGTATACAGGGTGGCCAGTTTTTCTAGCACGATATACCCCCCGTCCTTCAGCAAATCTGTAGTTATCTGATCCTCTCCAGCTGATTTCCCCCTTTTCATAGTTTCTAGTGCTTTCTTGACCTCGTCCTTCGTCACTGGTGGAACATCTGACTGTTTTTCCCCACCGCCAATCTCATTACGGTCCTGACTACTTTGGCTACTGTAGAGATCTGTATAGAACTCCTCGGCTACTTTGACTATCTTGTCCATATTAGTGATGACGTTGCCCGCCTTGTCCCTTATCGCATACATCTGGTTTTTGCCTATGCCCAATTTCTTCTTTACCGCTTTAAGGCTTCCCCCGTTCTTTACAGCATGCTCAATTTTCTCCATGTTATACTTCCTTATATCGGCCACCTTGCGCTTATTGATTAGCTTTGATATCTCGGCCAATTCGATCTGGTCTGTTGGATTGGAAGCTTTCATACTCTGCCGTTTCTTAATCAAATCTTTCGTCTCCTTAGACAGCTTACCGGTATCCTCTCTAACTATCCTACCGCCTACTTCTACCGCGCACTCAGTAATGATATCTCTGAAATTATTGTTCCTTGCCTCTAGGGTAATGTCGCCATCCTCAGTTAGAGCTGAATACCTATTCTGTATCGAGATCCTGAACTCTTCTGCCCTCCCTCTCAACGCTAATTCGTTGATGGGTTTCTTTCTTACTAATCTATTGCGTTCCTTCTTCAGATTTAGGCTAATTCGGGACCTCACCATCCTGTGGTCACTACATCGAACTTTCCCGATTACCTCTACATCCTGCACAATGGCGGGGGTTGAACACATTATGAAGTCGATTTCATTTTTAGTCTCTCCGTTAGACTTTTCCATGTCCATTTTCGGTTCTTCCGTTTGCTGAAGAAGGTATTTATGATTCGTAAGTTATTGCGCTCTGCAAACTCAACTAGTAACTCCCCCCTGCTATTCCTAGAACCAATGCCATAGTCACCTACTGCCTTGCCTCCTGCCTGTTTTTTCCCTACCTTGGCATTGAAGTCGCCCATTAGTACAGTATACTGCGTCTTTACTTTTCGCATTGCCGATTCTACATCTTCATAGAAGCTTTCAACTGCCTGGTCATCATAACTACATGTAGGTGCATAGGCCTGTACAACCTTCAGTTTATACCGCTTATTAAGCCTAATTACGATGCCTGCAACCCTCTCATTAATACTATAGAATTCATCTATATTACCCGCTATATACTTATTGACAAGGAAACCTACTCCTAGTTGTCGCCTCTCTGGTAAACCTCGATAACACAGTACATGCCCATCCTTCAGTACAGTATATGCCTCATTCGGCCTCCTAACCTCCCTAAGCCCTATGACATCCCATTTCATACCCTCTAGTTCCTCTAACAGCACTGCTAAACTAGCTTCACTAGCTAGGGTTCTAGCATTAAACGTTGCCAGGGTCAGTTTCCAATGGCGGCCTGTCCAGCGGAGCCAGGCTTTCTTAGCACCCCCTGCTGCGTCACAGGTCTGACCGCCGCCGTGGTCAGTTGTTCCGCAGCCGCTGGTGACTGAGGGCCGGGGTTTTATGGAGCTTATCATAGGAGGTTGTGGCCAATTACTGCACCAGGGTGGCCAACTCCTGTTCTGGTGAGGGAGTGCGTTGCCGGAGGTGTTCACCGGCATCAGGTCGCACCCCAAACCTGTATATGCAATTCCATCGACACGCGGATTTTTTTTTCTTTTTTGTCATCCGGTGGAGAATTGCGCGGCACCGGGATTTGAACCCCGGTCCTCTTGCATGGGAGGCGGATGTTCTACCGCTACGCCACCGCTGCAATCTCGTTGCATAGTCGTTAAAGTAATTAGCAAAGGCACAAACAAAAAAAAAAGCCACATATTACAAAACTCTAGATACTGTACCTGGATCGACGAGGAGCCCATGCACGACTCGTAGACCAGTTTGTAACCGTTACGCCTCGGCTGTCAAAATACGCTTCCTGGCTTCGCTAATAGACATCGTTAGGGACAGAAGAGAGGTCCAAGCCCAGCACACTAGGTTACAAGAAAAGCGCGGACAGAAGGGGCGGGCGCTGACGGACGGACACGAAGCGAACCAAAGCGAACGGACGGAGCGCACAAAATATGGCTGCCAGCGCGGGATCAGCGTGCCGCTCATGGTTGCCAGACTTACTTTTGTAAACCCTCTGTAGATGCTTGCATCGCACAGTTCCGGTGAAGCCCCAAAATGCGGGCACTTTTCACTAATGGATAACCAACACGCCCAAGCAGCCGCTGTTGCACACTTGTAAGCGTTCGTCACGCCCCATGACGCACAGAAGAGGTCAGGCCTGCCTGAATCCGTCGCACAGATACCTCCTCCTCCTCCCGAGTGAAATTACGGGGGAGAGGATACAAACTCGGAGGAATTATAGCACGTGTTCGCTGGCGCAAAGATTCTTTCTCGGACACATGGGACAGGAGCAGATCTAGGGGAAGAGGCGAAGGTGGTGGGATGTCTGATGTGTCAAGGTCATTGTATCCACATGGATATCATGTAGATCATGAGCATGGCCACAAATCCAGTATATACGCACCGGACAGGGATATTTTTTACAGATCTGGTGAATGGATTGTGTAATTTTGAAATGTGTGCCGAACAGCCTTAAGCTGCTTAAGGGCGGCCAGGGAGTCAGTGTAAATGTGAACAGTATCAAATGTGGGTTCGAGTGGCAGGGAACTAATTGCGTTGTGTATCGCCTGAAGCTCCAATGCAAGGGGGGGGGGGGTGCATGTATTCACGTTATACGTTGCGCGAGAGTTAGGATGAGAACGGAAGGGACGGATGGCGCCGAAAAGCTAGGTCCCCATGTGCTGTATGATGTCAGTGCACATTAAAACCCAAGTGGTCGAAATTGTTAGTCCTCCACTCGGTGTCTCTCATAGCCTGAGTCGCTTTGGGACGTTAAACTACAAAATGATACCATAATTAAGTTTCTTATATACTTAAATTAAAACTGAGGCAACTGCAATTTGAAATTTAGTAAGGTGCCTTAATATAGCCTTGGCTGAAAAATTTGGTCAGGGATAGCCCTGCATAACATCCCTAGATGTGCTACCCTGCAAAATAGAATGGCTGCAATGGTGTGTGCCAGGCCACCTGTCACATGGCTCATTAGGTGATTGCTTGAATTTATCCACACTGTGTGTCATGAATGCAAACTCCTTGAAAGATCCTACCGTAGCAAAAATTTAAGTAATGAAAAGGTATTCATTGTGACTAGTACTGAAAAATGTTGTTCTAGGAATATGTCGTACCTGGAAATGGTACTTTTTTTTTACAAAATATACTGAAAGTGCCCATGTGACAAAGGAAAGGAAGAGATAGCACACTCAGGCTTTGTAGCTTCAACTCCATTACAAAAAAGTCAACATTTCAATTATGTAAGCCGTACAGGCCAGAATAACAAACACGTGCACCACTAAAAAAAGGCCCATGAAACAGTGACGGACATAACTCCAGCACTGTGGAATATCTCATACATAGAATCTAATCCGAATTGAATGTGTGAATTGATGGGTCACCAGAGCTTTTGTGTTTTGGCGCTAGCACATCACAAACGCTCCTTGTGGCAGTGTGGGGGTTCTTGTTCTGCTGTCTGCACGCCATTCACAAGATGAAACTGCAGAAAACAGTACACAAGAAATCTATTATTTATCTTCATAATTTTTTTTCAAATGACTAACTAGGTCAAGATAGAAGTAATCAGTGTGTCGGCATGATGTGATGCATTCGCTATAAGCGCTAACCACACGGGGTTGCCAAAGCATTGCCGCTCAGGTTCTAAGTTTGTAGAAAATCTTGCATATCGCCCGGAAGCAGCACCCTAGGCAGCCAATCGCAAAAAGCTTTGGGGTCTGCAAGTTCTATTCTGGATTTTTTTTTTTTTGCGAGATTTTCCTAGTCTGGTTTGAGTAAGGAAAATTTGAGTGAAGAACCTGCAGACGCTCACTTCGTCCGATCTGCGCATACATGAGCGCATCGAGACAATTCAGCAAAAGCATGGTAGGGTAGTAAACGAAAAAAAATAGCTAGTACGGCTAGCTGTTTCTATTTTTCTAGAGGAGCAGGAGAAAGTCACTGTTTGCAATGCAGATCTGCATCGCAGTATAGTAGCGCACCGCTGTGCTGTGACGCCGCAACATACTGTAAATCCGACTGGGGTGTTCGCAGCATGGCATTTCTCACGGTGTTCTCTTGTCACTATACTGACCACGTTGAAATATATAGGGCCTGAAATAGCTGCCAACACGATGCATTACAAAAACTTTCATCAGTGTTTCATCGTACTTCATACTGTTTACTGTTAGAAACGAGATATAGCGTAACTGCACTCCCTCTGACCCAACGGCCAGCCGGCGGTAACAAAGCAACGCTGAAAACGCACCTCTCTGTCGCCGTCTCCATGATCACCGTCATGCGGTGACAAATCCGAGGCAACAACATCCAGGCAACGGAGGTAAGCTTTTACGGGCAGCATATAAAGCCAAAGATACCTAAGAATAATAAGGCTCATTTCAAACTTCGGGACAACAAAAGTGACCTTAATTGTATATTTCGCTAATTTTAATGAGCGGCGGTCATGACTGTCAATTTGCACTAGCAGCCGTTGTGTCCGCTTCGTCACGGTTCATCTTTGTCTCTTCTGGTGCATTTCAGCCAAACCTTGCCACCCCTTCCACAACTGCAGGAGCACAAAAGAAGCGAAAAACAGTTTTTACTTACCCAACAATCGTTAAGTAAAAAGTAAAGTAAAGGGTTAGTAAAAAATATTTTCCATCTATCTCTTCCATCTATCTGTGTGCAACGAGTAGACACGCCGCAACATACTGTAAATCCGACTGGGGTGTTCGCAGCATGGCATTTCTCACGGTGTTCTCTTGTCACTATACTGACCACGTTGAAATATATAGGACCTGAAATAGCTGCCAACACGATGCATTACAAAAACTTTCATCAGTGTTTCATCGTACTTCATACTGTTTACTGTTAGAAACGAGATATAGCGTAACTGCACTCCCTCTGACCCAACGGCCAGCCGGCGGTAACAAAGCAACGCTGAAAACGCACCTCTCTGTCGCCAAATCCCGTCTCCATGATCACCGTCATGCGGTGACAAATCCGAGGCAACAACATCCAGGCAACGGAGGTAAGCTTTTACGGGCAGCATATAAAGCCAAAGATACCTAAGAATAATAAGGCTCATTTCAAACTTCGGGACAACAAAAGTGACCTTAATTGTATATTTCGCTAATTTTAATGAGCGGCGGTCATGACTGTCAATTTGCACTAGCAGCCGTTGTGTCCGCTTCGTCACGGTTCATCTTTGTCTCTTCTGCTGCATTTCAGCCAAACCTTGCCACCCCTTCCACAACTGCAGGAGCACAAAAGAAGCGAAAAACAGTTTTTACTTACCCAACAATCGTTAAGTAAAAAGTAAAGTAAAGGGTAAGTAAAAAATATTTTCCATCTATCTCTTCCATCTATCTGTGTGCAACGAGTAGACACGCCGCAACATACTGTAAATCCGACTGGGGTGTTCGCAGCATGGCATTTCTCACGGTGTTCTCTTGTCACTATACTGACCACGTTGAAATATATAGGACCTGAAATAGCTGCAAGGTCCACATAAGCGGCATTCTTTTATTTGTGTTTTCAATCAAACTGCTGCACACATGAGGGTAGCTGTAGCGAAGCAATGAACACAATGGCGGCATCAAAATGAAAGGAAACAATTTTTCACACGCTCACCTTTTCACAAGATTCCAAGGGACGAACGAAAGCAGCCAAAGTGCGCGACGATGAAGAGAGAAGCAGCAGTACGACCAATCCTAAATGTGTATGACCAGTCCGATGATATGACCTAAATACATTCAGGTTCTTGACATGGCACGCGAACATGGTTCACTTTGCGCTTACTTCAACTCCCGCCACTGGCCACCAATTAAATGCATGCTCTAAAATGAAAGACAAGCACAGCAAAACAACGTGCAGCCCTACGACACCCTCCAACATTCGCCAGTCGCGACTTGGCTCTTCCAACGCCTCCTAGGCGTTGGCTCTTCATACAACCACGTATTTTGTTCGAACTATTTATCGGCCGCCTAACACCCCCCCTGATTTTCTCGATGAATTGAGACTGTTTCTATCTGCGCATGCACACGCCAATGCAAAGTTGATAATGACTGGGGATTTTAACCTCCCGCACATTGACTGGGATAGTATGTCACCTGGACACAGAAACTTCGAGTGCAGAAAAAGTGTTAGAAATTTAATTTTTCTATAACTTGAGACAAATTGTCCGCGAAAACACTAGTGACACTTAATTCTCAGTCTTAACTTGGTCTTGTATTTGTGTCAAATAAAGTCGGCGAATGCGAACTGTTTGTCATGGGTGGCTTATCAGATCATATGATGATTTTGCTTAATGTGCCAGTTAAGAAAAGCGCTTGCACAGGGTCTTCCGCTGTGCACGCGCTTTTGTTAACTAGGTACATTAAGCAAACACAAATTCATTGAACCAGTCCCGGGTCACGGTAAAGAATCCTTTCTTTCTTGTGTCGAGTTTCCGACACGAAACTTGACAGGCTTGCCATCTGCATCAACGGACACTCCTGTAAAGAGCATGGCCCATGCAGGATTCCCAATAGATGACATGGCTAACGTGAAGTGCTTCATAATCTCCCCGCTTTATCTCGCACCTCTTTACAGCCAAACCAAACAGACCCTTGATAGAATCGACAATAGACCGTCCATCGGCTGGTTGTTGCAGACTACCGGAATGCCTCCAACAACGTTGCCCAGGCAGTGTCGCCGAAGGGGTTTGATGGTCTGGTGTCATTCACCAAATATACCTTGTCATCGAAGTTGAACAGGGGCTTTACGTGCTTCTCGTAAAACTCCAACGGAGAGATCGGCCCTAGCCGTTTGTAAGCCTTGTTCTTGTCATAGTATTCCCAAGTGAAAGTAGCCGGTGGTGTGCCCAGGCAGATGGATGTGATACGGTACACAGTTTCAATCATGTGCTGGATTGCATACTAAACGTCAGCATCAGAGCATCCCTTTGCAAGCAGCGTGTACAGGTCGCGTGAAAACTCTCGAAATTTGCTGGTGAGCAGCTGGTTGAAGCGTTGCGAGGCCTCGGAAATGGTGGACTCGAGGTAGCACTGTTTGGGCCCCAGGCCGTGCTTGGCTACAATTGGCTCGACACCCTGTGCCACTGGCCACCGTCCTCCAGTGGCTTCCGCAGGAGGAAGCTGAAGAGCTCCTCCGGAATGTTTGGTTTTATCGAGTCCCCAGGGTACCGTTTGCAAGTGCGTTTGCTCGGAGGGGCCCTGTCTTCTTCAAGGGATCCTCCGGGGGACTTATACTGGCGTGCTTCCACGCTGCAGCGATACTTTGCAACCTTCAGGGCTCAGCTGGCAGCTTGGGTAGGCCTGACAGTTGCTCGAACGACCGTGGCTGACACGGTTGCTGTTGCTGGCAACGCTCACCTCCCTGCTGATTCTACCGCACACCCTCCAGCCACATCGGACTCTTCAGACAGTAAGGCTGACCTTTCGGACGTTACTACTTTCTTGGAGGATTCTGTCCCAGAAGTGAATGCTGATTCCGATTCGCATTCGCCTTCGGAGGCGAATTTCACTCATCTGACTACCTTACCGGGCCTCTCCCCGAATCCTGCGGCCATTGAGCCGTCTACAGATCTTGATGAACTTCCGCTGAATTCCGACGCTGCCATTTTGAGGGCACCCGAGCAGCTGATATTGTCACGGTATTGGTGACTAGGGCTAGGTTATCAGAGCCGGTGCAGGTGGAATTACACGGTCCAAGCTTTAGGTACGTTGTTGTTTTTGTCCAAATAACTTATGACACATACTCACAGAGGGGGATCGGCCAAGAATTGGGTAGCATAGAATTTTTTTCAATATACTTGCATAAAAAAATGATTTGAGGGGTAGAGGAAAGGAAACAAAACGGGAAATAAGTGAAATATAAAATGAAAAGTGGTAACACTCACGGGAGATTGACACTATAATTGTAGAACAAGTGATGTTTAAATATTTAGCAAGGCAAACGATTTGAGTCCAGTAAAAAATTTTGCATGGCGGTAAAAACAGACCTGTGACTGTGCCCAAGGATGGTGGCGCCAAATGATAACAATGTCGGGCTGCCTAAACTAAGGCCAAGCTGTTGCAATGGCCTTTCCATCAACTGTTTTCTCAACGTAGTAAAGCTGCGGCAAAACAATAAAAAGTGATGTAATGTTTCTTGTTCACCGAAAAATGCGCATACGGGAGACAGTGCCAAACCATTCCTGTAAAGATAGAAATTTAAAGGTGGGATACGGCATCGCAGCCTTGTTAGTGAAATCTCAAGTTGCCGTGAATGACATAATTTTCTATTCCAAGGATAATTTAGATGCAGGTAGTCATTAGATCTTAAAAGATGTCCATTTTTCATATTTAATAGAACGTTTCTTCGAAACCTAGCTGCGGTGATGTACGCGGTCGCCGGAAGGATAGATAATACGGGGCCATTAAGGGACTCTTTTGCCAAATTGTCAGCATATTCATTTAAAGTCACATTGCTGTGGCCTGGTACCCATACCATATGTACAATTTTCAAATGTCTAGGGATCAGGGAGACAAAGGTTTCTACTATTGCAGAATCCACCGACGTAGAGAGAGATGAACACAAGGATAGAGAGTCGGAAATTACTGCCACTTCAGAAAAAGAGGGGTCTAATTTCCGTAAAGCGAGTACCACCGCCAGAAACTCCGCCTCAAAAATTGGGGTGAAGACCGGAAGCCGGACAGAAAAAGACCAGTCTAAATGTGGACAATATATACCCACACCCGCCTTTTCATTACTTTGAGATGCGTCAGTAGCTACAACTAAACTAGCAGAAAGACTTCTTAAATGATCTTCTAATAATCCGTTTAGAATAACGGATGATAAGTTTTTAGCATTATTCGGGAATATGTCGTCAAAGACAATTTTAATAGATGAACCGATGGTTTGTATGGGTAGAATACTAGGAAGGGAAACATTTAAAGGGTCCAGAAAATTTTTGACCATAACAACCTGCGGGGTGTGAAATTTAGACCAATGGACACCGAAAAAGGAGGTCGGTTGACAGCAAAAAATAGACATAGATCGGTGAAACTCTGATTCATATATCCTTAAGTATGTCTGAACGGTTAGAATTTGTAATCTATATATCGAGGGTGGAATCCGGGCTTCAAGGTAGAGCACATTGTTGGCAACAAATTTTGCAAGTCCCAGACACAACCGAAGCGCTTCTCGTTCCAAAAGAACGAGCGGTCGAATTTTATAAGCTGCTGATCCAGAAAACAAGACTGAACCGAACTCTAAAATTGGACGCACATACATAACATAAATCATTAAAAGGACATCTCTCCGCATTCCAGACCTGGGACGACTAATTCGGCGCAACGTGCCCACGGCCCGAGCCCCTTTCGTAGCAGTATGGTTAATGTGGGGCTGCCATGAAAGATTATCATCATAAGTGACCCCTAAATACTTTAATGATTTAACCTGTGGTATTATTTGCTGCTGATACATTACAGACAGACTTACATAATCTTTTATATTAAATACGAGGACTGCGCTTTTGTTGACATTTAATGTGAGACGCAAGCCACACAACCAATTCTCAATAGAGTTTAGGTACGTTTGCAAGTGGAGATAAAGGGATTGAATATCCGATGCAGTTGCAAAAACCCAATATCATCCGCATATACGTAAGTGCGAACGTCATGATTAACTAGTATTGAGCTGAGTAGTATGTTGAAAAGGACTGGTGAAAGGACTGCTCCTTGCGGCACTCCCCTGGCTTGCTTATATCTGCCAGAATGGACGCCATTTAATGCACAGTAAACCTCTCGGTTTTAGAGGAATTCAGATATCCAGGCTACTAAATAATGTGGAAACTGAAGAGATTTTAATTTTTGCAATAGAATGCTATGCTCAACGCTATCATAGGCTCATACTTAACCAGCCAAAAGACGAGACACAGAATCAAAGAGGGGACAGGACAAGGCTGGACTATCAACTGAATGTTTATGATCGGAAGAAAACAACGAAGACCCCTTCCGAAAAGCTCGCGCACAACCCAACCGGGGGACTGCAAGACATTGGGAAGAAGATGAAGACGAAAATACAAAGGCAGCGTGCATTTTTTTGGCGCCGCGCTAAAAGAACTCGACTCTCGAGTTCAGCATGCGCATTCCAGATGGAACACTTTTGATGGAAACCAATTTGGCAAGGGCTGAGGATATTTTCTTTATTCATGAAATCCGAAACACGTATAAGTATGACTCTTTCAATTAATTTTACAATGTTTGATGTTAATGCAATTGGTCTAATATTATCAATGGACAAGGCACCGCCTTTATTCTTAAGTAGAGGAATTATTTTGGCACGTTTCCATTCTGGGTGTATCCAAGCATGTTTGATTGAATAATTTACTAGCTCTAATAACGTCTGAGGTGACTCGTCAAAAAGAATTTTTAACATTTTTGAAGTTACTTTATCAGGACCGGGAGCAGCGGCTGGTAATTTCATAACTATAGGAGAAAGCTCAGAAACGGAAATTTGAGGATCATAATTAACTGGTTCCATTGGCATTACAGATATCGAGCCCGAAGGATGTGCAGACGAGAAACGCTTCTCCAGTCCTTTGGCAATTGTTTCAATTGTGTCTATTGCTTCATGGGGAGTCAAAATAAAGGAATGTAGATTTTCTGCTTGCGGAATCTTTTTCCGCGAGCGTAAAAAACCAAAAAGAGCAGTTCGATTGCCAGATTTAGAGAGGAAATCAAAATGCTTAGCATCATACTCGTCCTTCGCTTTTGCAACTGTACGTTTAAAAGTAGCTGCAGTGAACTTGTAATCCTGCCAGGTTTTCGGGCACTGGTTGTGGAGAAGCTTTTTCCATGCCGCCTTTCTACGTCTGTAATCTCGGGAACAATCAGCATTCCCCCAAACAGCTGAAGTATTCCCCTTTGAGCTCCGTACCAAGATCTCAGACTTCTTACGGCAATCCTCAATCACCGAGCATAAGCGTTTTGATTTTTGTTCTTCATCCGTGTTAGTCAATGACTCAAGATTAGAGCGTAACGTTGACTGAAAGTTATTATAGTTGATAAATGACTTCAACTGAGAAGTCGCTGGAGTTACAGGGTGATTAACCTCAAGCGCAATCGGTATATGGTCACTAGAGGTGCCACAATCAAGTGTCGACCAATTATTAACGAAGAGACTGGGAGAGGTAAAAGTTAAATCTAACACAGATTGACTGTGTTTTCTTATAAAAGTGGCCGAACCCGAATTTCTACAGGAAAAGTTATTATTTGTTATCCAATCCAAAAGACGCTTGCCACAACTATCTGTCTTGTAGCCCCATGACACATGATGCGAATTAAAATCACCAGCCAGAAGAACTGAATTTCGACAATTAACTAATAGCAGATCTAGAAGTTTTGTATCTTGTACACCGCTAGGGAAATAAGCATTCACTAAGGAAAACGGACAGTGCCCTGGAATTTCAAAGTCTAGGGCCGATAACTCAAAATCTATAGAAGATACCTGGAAAGAAATCTTAGCCCTGTGACAGAATTTTGTACAGACAAATATAATTAAACCTCCTCCTTTTGATTGGCGATCTTGTTGGAATGAATGATAATTTTGTAAATAGAAATGCTTTTCGGCTGTTAGCCTAGTTTCTTGCAAAATAATTATGTGTGGATTATATTGAGAAGAAATGTAACCTAAATCTGTTGAAGCTGTTAGAATCGAACGACAGTTCCACTGCATAACTCTTAGTGCCCTTATGATTGTGAAATCTTGGCAGCCGCAACTGCCTGCCCCAAAATATTATCCTTTGGCTTTAATGTATGCTGATGTTTCTTTGATTTTGGTTGGGACCGCGGAGAAGAATGATTGGACATGGGAGACCCACACCGTTTTAGAATTCTTACATCTGATTCTACCATCTCTGCGTCATTAACGTTTTCATCGTCATCTGGAGGAGCAGCCCTGTTAGGCGAAGCAACAGTAGTGCTTTCAAGCAGTTGAGAGCTTTCAGAGGGCATATTTGCTATGAAAGGGGCTGTTCCTGATTGCAGAGCTTGCGTTAGCTGAACTGCCAGAACGGTAGAAAAACACTCTGTGACAGTAGCAACTATTCGGTCGACCATTTTAGTCATTGATGCTTCCACTGAAGTCATTATCGCCTTTGAGATTGATGCATCCAGAGGCACACCTGATCGGACTGACACACCTGCATAACCGTGTAATCGTTCCTTAACTTCTGTTACAGCGTCACGACGCGAACAGCGTTTTCTATCTATTACCTCTAGAATTTGCAGCTCCTGTTTTCGAGATGAACACTCCAAGGAGTTGCAGCGTGGGCTCCACCGCAAAGGCAGCATTTGTCGTTTTGTTGTGAACATGATGACGAATGATGACCATCGCCACATTTGGAACACCGCACGGAGGACTTACAACCACGAGCACTGTGACCATATCACCAGCAATTAGTGCACTGCAGTGGCTTAGATTCAAGAGGATCCACACGGAAGATCAATGGCCATGCTTTTATCTCTGACGGGCATGAAGTTCCCGCAAATGTGGCAATCACCGACTCTGTTGGTACCCGCGTATTATTAACCTCCCGGCTGCAACGATACACCGCTACCACACCAGCCGCCGAAAGAAGGTCGAGGGTCTCAGCCGGAGTTAAAGAAGAGTCTACTCCTCGGACTAATCTTTTTGTGCATGCAAGATGAGTAGGGATAAAGCTGCTCACCTGAAGCGATCCAAATGAATTGCATTTAAGCAGATCCTTCACGCAATTGAGGTCTGGAGATCGGCACAGTATCCCGCCACGCCCAAACTGCCTCACTTCTGTGATCGAGTCATACAGGGTAGAGGCTGCCTGGAGAGCAGCTCGAACAGTCCCAGGGTTATTCATTTTAATAAATCCGCCATCCTTGGACACCAGCGCCACAGGAATGTTTGGAACGCCAGATCGTTGGAACACTTCCAGAGGTAGATCGTGAGGAGTAATGAAAGCCGACCAGGGGGAGCGCCCCTGGCCGGGAGACTGCGTAGACATCACTTTACAGTTACAATCTCTCTGCGAGCGTTATCAACGCGGTGAAAAGCGCAAATGCGCAGGGGAAAACAGAAAAAGAGGACTAGCCGCCCAATACTTAGCCGATTCACGCCTTCTGCTCGTAGCGGTGCCCTAATACGTTAGCAGGGTTAGCTTGGTGTAGCGATCGATCAAGAGCTACAAAGCCAGTAGCAGGCCCGTGCATTTTCTTTTCCTTCGAGTCCGGAGCCGATTCACTTCGTCCTCTTTCTCCGAGCGCCACTTCAACGTCTTTCGCTCCGAGAGCCCCCTGGCATTCCTCCCTCTTTAAGCGTGACGCACACGGCACACGTGCGCACAGGTGGACAAAAGCAAACGAAAAAAAGAAAGTTTGCAGATGCCGTCTTTCAGTTACCGCGTAAAATACGGCTTCATGCGTAGGACATGAACTGTCTCTGGACGAGGTAGCCGACGAGGAGCGCCACTTCAACGTCTTTGGCTCCGAGCGCCGCCTGGCAATATCTACAATCAACGCCAGCAAAAGCAAGATTGGCCCTGGAGTTCGTGCTGTCCTCGTCTCCCTGGCTTCGTCTCTGAATGCACAGGCAATTCACATTTTTGCTTGTGCTGTTCGGTACAGGGAACTTATCCGTTCTTTACACGACCAAATCTCTTCTCGAGACCGGGAAATAGAAGCTCTTAAGGCCCACAACTCCGAGCTTTCTTGTAGGACATCTGCTTGCGAAGGTAATCCGCTGATGATTGGACGAAATGTTTCTCGGACCTTCGCAGCAACTTTGCGGGCCGCTCCAGATTCCGAAGCAATTCCCAGATCCATGGGCGGTATTCAGGACTTTGTAAGGCCTCACGAGCATCATACTGTTGAACCTCACCAGATGGTCTTAACGTCTGCGGCCGCTACAAATCATGTGGGACAGGAAGTTGCAACTCTGCTCAAGGCATCAGTAGGCCCAGAATCCGAGGGCATTGACGCTCTCAACCTCCAGCCCACGCGTCGTGCCTTAGTAGTAACTTCCAAGGACACAGGAGGCCACCAACGCCCCAGTTAAGGTCCGGGTTTCCTCGAGGAGGAACCCGCACATTCGGCTATCAGGTGTTGACCCGGACGTCCTCCCGGATGATTTGGTGGCGGTCGTCAACCGTAGGAACCCCGGAAGCGCGAAAGTATACCTAGAGCTTAGGAAACTTTCGAAAAAATGCGCGCATTCCAGGTTAGATTACTTGAAAAGATAAATCCGAGCGTTTTTACAGAAATAACAAGCTCTATTTGATTGCTATTTAAGGCTATTTTGAGAGGTATAGATTTTTTCCTTCCCTTCGAGAGGTATAAAAGAATTTGTGTTTTTGTGGGATTTATGCGCCGAGAGTTTGCATCTGCCCACAAGTGCAGTTGATTAAGTGCATCACTTGTTTTGCGTTCAACGTCGGCTTCAGAAGTTCCTGTTACAAAGAAGGTTGTGTCATCCGCAAATGGCAAAACCTGAAAATCACTCGCGCTGTGGACGATATCATTTATATAATCTAAAAACAGTAACGGCCCAAGAATGCTTCCTTGGGGCACTCCTGATGTTATATGGAGGGTAGAAGAGGTTGCTGTGCTTATATCAATGTATTGTGTTCTGTGAGATATGTAAGATTGTAATAAAGTTAGCGCTAAGCCCCGGACACCATACAAGTGTAACTTAAAAAAGGAGGTCAAAGGCCTTAGTGAAATCTACGTAAATACCCACGATGAGCTTATTTTTACTGAACGCCTTAATTATAATTTCTGTTTGAGTTAGAAGCGCTGTTTCCGTAGATCTTTTTTTCCTAAATCCATGTCGAAAATCTAGAAATAAGTGGTTGTTATCAAAATAAGAAGTTACTCCTTTATATATTATCTTCTCGATACCTATAGAAAACACAGGTAGTATGGCAATAGGTCGGTAGTTTGTGAATAGATTCTTATCACCTTTTTTTAAAAATGGGCATTACTCGAGCAATTTGTATTTCTGAAGGGAACACCCCAGCGGAGAGAATCAAATTACAAATATAGCAATAAAAAAATATAGCTATTATAAATAAATAAAGCCATTCACATCCTGCGATTTATTATATTTTTCATGCTATTTATGAAAGAGAAAACCTCGGCTGGTTTATTCGGGGCCAAAAACAGCGATTTTATGTTACAGTTTTCTCGCATATACTGTGGCGTAGTTGCTAGCAGTGCTCCCATCGAGTGCACTATCTTTCGTCTGCTGAATAAAAAAAGGATTGGAACACTGGAGAGCTCTTTTTCACCATGTTTAAAGGTGCTAAGCGTGAATGTACGAGTAGCAGGGCCTGCGCGAAGCTACGTCTGGCAGCAGCGTACATTCATCGTGGAACACATCTATTAAGTATGAATCCCTAGCTTTTCTCAGCGTAGGCGTAAGTTTATTCTGGTATGTCTTAAATTCTGCAAGTATATTTAGATACTTAGTCGTTACAAATTTGGCGTACAGCGCATTTTTATGCCTAATCATTTTCAGATGTTCTCTATAAGCTTCTGCGAGTTGGGCTGTCTAGGTAGCCGCCTGGCTGATAATTATTATGTTTTAAATGATGCTCGGTTGTTAAAGAACGAAAATAAAGCAGATGACTTATCGTTAAATATCTGAGCTCTTTGGCTGTAAAAGTTGCATAACAGCTTCAGAAACTTAAGCCGTTTTCTGCGGAATAAACTTGTCGGTTTCATGTACATATCGCGGGAACTGTTTGTTCTGCCGCGTCGGAATCCCTCACACGCACACCCCGATTAACATAGATGCACAAATCCGTAAGCAATAAATGGGCCACCTTTTATAGTTCTGTTTCTATGACAAGTGCGGACAGTTGGTTTTGATAGAATTAAATTGCAGCAGCATTAGCATGCTAGAACGCGCGCCGGGAGGGTAAGGTTTGAGTGCGCTATGGTTGTAACAAATGACTAGCAAAACGAAGTGCTCGCGCCTTTCTCGCGGATTCACGGATCCTCATTATCTCCTGTGGCTTGGTGCTAATGCGTTTTTAGTCGCTTCGCATGAAAGTAAGGAGCATAAATATATTTACCGGATCGAAGCAAGTGCAGCGCTAATCAAATCAGGTCATCGTTTTAAAGCTTGTCACAGTTGGTGGCAGTGAGCAAAATCAATATTTATTCTATCTTTCAACCCATAATTGCCTCGAATGTAAAACTCTAAGCGAAATGAAATATTTAATTAAAACGTTTGTCTCAGTGCAGTTGACCAGAATGGAACCAGCTGCAGACCCGACCAGTCGCAGATCAAGTGATCGACAGGCTGCAAAAAGAATAAGGCGAAGCCTCCCTCCCATCTTCCACATGTGGCACACGTGTTCTATAGCCAGTCAGGCTGCAAAAAGAATACGGCCAAGCCTCAATCCCATCTTCCACATGTGACACACGTGTTCTATAGTCAGTCATATGTCCATGTGTATTAAAAAGGAAATCGCGAGCTTTTTTTGAACGCCGTTGACAAATAAATGTTTCACCAAATACTGCAGCTGCTTTTGTTTCATGGCATCAAAAAGCTACTGCTTTAAGTTGATACATTTGGATCCACTACCTCGTTATGGGCCACGGTATAATAAATGCGTGGCATGAATCGCACGAGGGGCGATGCCGGACCTATGCCGTAGTTTTGAGCCATCTGCCGGCCGCTAACCGGCGTCGGGAAGCAGCCGGCCGACGTGCGGCCGGTCGTCAAGCAGAATAGCTTAAGCAGACAAGCGACCGACCGTTCATGAGTAACGCTGGCAGGTGGCCGGCCTACATGCGGCAGGTGGTCGGTCATGTCGGGCCAAAGGGTCGGGCCGTAGTCGATTGCCGAAAATCGGCCGACGTTAGGCCAGTGTCAAACCCCGACAGC